>NC_136061.1:863600590-864944487 GCF_964261635.1 Lissotriton helveticus
CCTTGCCTAAGATAAGCCTGCAGGCTACAGTGAAGGCCATAGCCTCTCCATGATTACCTACTGTCAATACCAAGCACACTACCAGCACATGGAGCCTAGGGCTAAGACACCGGCCCCCTCACTGCTTATGTGATGCCGCAACTGGGCTCTTGGACACCTTTGAAGGTGTGACAACAGGGGCCAGGGTGTGTAGGATTATCAGGACCCCAAGAAAGTGGTCATTAGCGTGGATAAGTTCCACGCTTGTTGAAACTATCAGATCGGTTGATGCCATTGATAGTAGTACTAAAATGAGAAGACCTGTGAGATAATACCTTTTCCTTCGCGTGGGTCCCCATGTGTCACTATGTGTCACTACCTTGTGTGATTCCTGGTGGCCCCCGCAGTTCTAGCTCAACGTATATTGTGCTAATTTACTGTGTGTTAATAAGTTTACTGACTGTAATTATTTGCCTCTAGCCTCCTAAAGGGACTAGAGCGATGTGTTTAGAACACATACATATATTTTATCTACACCTGGTGTGGTTCTCCTTTCATTTACTCATTCATGAGATTAAAGACTGGTAAAACAAGCTGCTTTACATTCCTCCAAGACTTAGCCTGAAGGCTGCTCTCCATAGCTACCACTAGGATAGTATTCTAATACGGTTGTCTTTAACCTACCTACCTTCAATAAGGGTCGTTTGGACTAGTGCAATGTGCCCACTAGAATAATGGACAGCATATGCCAGGCAACTTTCTCCCACTATGCTCCCATAATTCCCCTCAAGTTTAGCTGGAATGCAGCTCCCCTTTTTTTGCACTCTCAACATCATTGGCACACTAGATTAGTTCAACTCGTTAATGCCCTCAGTGAAGTATAGCTCCATCCCTACCCAAGGAAGCACCCAGTTCAATTCTATCTGGAGGTAAAGTGCTGCATAGCTTGTGCAATAAAGCAGCAGAGAAATCTTGGCTCAATATTAGGAACGAGCAGGGAATTGTACATCCACACCTGGCTCTCTCTCGCATGATCAAATGTTTATATTTGGTTGGTAGAGTGCAGTCCTTGCCGCCAGGGGTGGCGGCACTGTACAGAGTTCATTTGTATTACAATGGGAGCATAGCAGACTGCAGCACACACACTCGAAAAGTGTACCAGGGCTTTTCAACTGGGTAGAGCTAGTTAGATCCCACAGTGCTAAATTTTTAAAGTAGAAAAATTGGGCCTGGGTCCTAGTCAGGCGGCCCTGACAGTTAGCCTCGCCCCGTGCCCCTGCCTGCGCTGGGCTTGACATTACTATCACACCTACTAAATAAATGCCACCCCCCCTTGTAAGATTGTGCAATGGTAACATCATCAAGTGAGTGCACTGCAGTATTACAATGTACATCCACCTTTATGTGTAGAGTAACTAAAAGAACGAAACACTCTAATTGGTACCTCGACATATTTTGTAAGCAGAGCAGAATGAACACACTTGTCGGATTATTTTAAATTGCGTATTTAGTACCGAATCCTGTTTTTAACTTATACGAACGTATAGGAAAACAGACTGCTACGCCCGACGTGGAGCTTGAACCCATCACCTCGACGGGAAGGAACGTATGCTGTACCTACTGAACTAGCACGGGTACAACACCACTACCTATGTAATAGCCACCTTAAATGTTTAGAGGGATTCTGACAATTCTTTGACTTGGCGCCCCTGCACCTTTCAAATCATGACCCTGTTGTCCGCAAGATACCAGTACTTGTCACTGCCTGTTCAGTGGCAAAATGTAGCAATATTAGGTGTTTAGAGGAGTTCCTAGAACTTTGGGCCCCTGTGTCACTGCACCTGTTGGACCATTGAAAGCTTCTAAACCATTTTCCATGCATCATAGTGAATGTTTCAACAGAAAAACAACGAACAAAGTGTGAAAAAGGCAAACTGATTTTTCATTGTTTTTGCCACTTGTGTGTATAAATACCAAATTTCCATCAGGAAAGTACAGTTTACTCCATTCCAATTCTAAACAAGCAGCAAATGCTGGACAAACGGATTCGTCCTGCTATTTGTCACAAGTGAAGAGTTCTTGTAATATTGGTGAGCAGTAACGCTGTTCTAGCTTCCAATATCCACGCGTGAGTAGCTTCCAGTTTCTTTCTTTGCATTCCGGAACGTGCAGTCTTGTCTGTCTCATTATACAAGCGCGACTACTAGCATCAGAATGGAAAGGAAGCCAGAAGGATTGCTAAGCCTTTCACGCAGGAACCTCGGAAACGTGAGAGCTCCGAGTGATTCACTATTCAATAATATACACTTTGGGGCACTGCTGCGAAGGCCACAAATTCTCCCTAGTGCAAAAGAGACGTGTGTCATGCAGGCTTAATCACAAGCTAAAAGGCTGCGAGGTTTCCAAAGGAGAAACATTTAACACTCATTGTCAACAGTATGTCCGATTCTGGCTACTCAGCGCTTCATGTTTACAGACAGAATAAGCACTACGCAGGTCACCTTGAGATCAGGAGAATCAACCTTTCAGTGAACACAATCTGTGATTGTTCGCAGCTGGTCCACACCTTCCAGTACTGGTGAGACAGAGCGACTGCTCACCCATAGGACACTCAAAGCCGTGAGCTAAGCTAATTCTTTTGCCAAGTGCATTTCAAGGACAGACCTCTACTTCTAACACGCTGCTGCTCAAAATCTCATCATGTTTTCTTGTAGCAGCTTGGCTCCAGCTCACAATCTTTTTGCTCAGGTCAGCTCACGAGCACAGTCCTAAATCTGTTTAGGAACTCTACATGAGAACAGACCAAGCTGGCCCTTGGTACATGGGCCTTAACATGCTTTATTCCGGGCAAATCACTTAATCTCCCTGTTTTTTAAAAAATTATATGAGCATGAACTGGTGTAACGCAACTGGTGCTCATGTAAAAATGCCATAATACCGAGTTCATGCCACAATTACAGAGTAGCAGCTGCACCGCCACAACACACACGTTTATGTTGCAGACTACACGTGCCATCACTTTAGGAGAGGGGGGTGCATTCACATTACGCGCTCTACCCCCGAGCTAAATTCATAAACCATCATCACAGCGCAGTCTGTGCGCGACGCCAAACCATGCAACAGCGTGCTCCACAATGCATCCCGGGGCATCTTGTACACTCACCCTTCCGGTGCCGAGCACGAGAGACTGCAGCATTCGGCGTCGGTCCCAATCCAATACCCCCAGCCGGCCCTCCTGACGACAGCAGAATTCCTGGCTTGCACGACCTCGGGAAATAAACTGTTGCTGCTCCGAGCATTGCGAGTCCCACGTGAACCGCCCATGCCATCTGCAGCTCCTTGCCGTTCCGACGGAGCACCTCTGGTATCACCATTTTTTCCTCGGGAATGGTATTTCAAACTCGTTCCTTCTTCGGCCTTTACGAAAAAACAAGAACAACATTAAATGACAGCCTCCTAGCGAGGCTGAAGTGACCTAAAACACTGCTTGCACTGCGCCCCCGAAGACCGCCACAGCTGGTCACTCGCTCTTCTGCCTCCTTAATTCCCGGCCCGGTGAGCACCCGCAGTGAAGCACGCCCGCGCCGTAGTACCTGCAAAAGGGGGAAAGAAAAGAAAATTAAAGGCCCCACAGCGGGGCGAGGAGCGAGCCTGGGGAGCGCGGGCACAAAGAGGCCGCTTCCCGCGCTCCCCAGGCTCTTAAACACCCCCTAAGCCGCGATCCCGCCCCCTTGCCCCGGAAGCGCAAAACTGCTTCCGGGGCAACCGGCGGGACGCGCAGCCAACCAGCACTGGTGGAAGGGGGGGGCGGGCCCAGCCATGTGTGCGTGGGGGCCGAGTGGCCCCCCCTTTTCTTTCTTTGGTTACAAAGACCATACAAGCCACCAGAGATAAAGGGAGATATTGCAAGTTTTCCACACACACTAGTGGCCACATATACGACCATACCGTTTTGCAAGTTGCAAATTGCGATTTTTTGCGACTAACCATTTGCGACTCACAAAGCGGAATGTACTAAGGCGTCACAGACACGTAGCAATTCCTTATGCGGTTGCAAATGACCTGCCTCTTTAGTACTCAGGAGACAGGTCGCAATTTGCGACCGATTAGGAATGGGCAATCACAAAGGGATGGTGGCCTGCTGGGGACAGCAGAGCTCCATGTCTTTTGGCTTTTTAAATAAAGCAACTTTTTTTTCCAGATGCAGCCCGTTTACGTTAAAGGAAAATGGAATGCATTGAAAAGAAATAAAAAAAAATATTTTTCTTTTAATTTGTGACCACTGCCTGTTCTAAAAAAACAATTCTACCAAACATAAAGAGAAAGGGGGTTCCCTGGCCCTTGGCATGCTCCTTCCTAATAGCAATTTGCAAACCTTATTTTGCAAGTCAGTGAGAGAGCGCAAACTGATATAAATATATGGGTACATCATACTTACCTATAGAGAGCATAATTCATGAAGAGAAATGCCATGAGTGCTAATAGTATCTGAAATTATATTCTAAATGTATAGCTAATATAGAGATTTAAGTAGAAGTGGAATTAATACAGAAATGTGTGACATTATATGATTTTATTAGACGTGATTATTTTGAATCTATGTCGTGTAGCTGTTAACATATAAGATGGTCTGGGATAAAACGCAGAACGTGGTAGGTCTCAGGGCCAGAGCTGGAGCTAAAAGGGAAGGTGTTTCTTTTCACGACACAGATTGTTTAACGTTTTTGGTCATTGCATTAATGGGCCATGATTTAGAGAAATGTTTTCTAAATAATAGAATAAGAGATTTAACATGCTTTAATTAAATGAAGAAATTGAATGCTATAATCATAATGTGAAATATTGTAGGCCTGAAATGTTTTAGCATTGATTTACACGTACATGTCTGGGCTGAGAAATGTTGCAAGCCTTTTTAGAAGTCTATGAGAGTTGGGTTCTTGGCGGCAGATATCTGTCTGTAACAGGAAAGGGGGGATCCAATTATAAGTGAATGAATAGAGGTCTGTTCAGTAGACGGCCCAGACATGGAGGAGGGTTCTGGAATGTTTAAGGGGTATCAGCGGGCCGGAGAAGAGACTGAGAAGCAAGGTCAACTCTAACGTCTGAGGCCCAATACAAAGCATCATGGAAAAAGCCTGAAGTTGCACCACGTGAGAGGCGTTTCGCAAGGGGCGTCTCAAATGTTGTTGACTGTTTTGTATTAGGGACAGCACCCCTGGGTGGAGAGAGAGCAGAGACCTGAGGACCCTTTAGAGAGCGGATGGGTAGGCAGTGAGGGGTCATGACTGGAGAACTTTAGGTTTTCACCAAGAGACTTAGAGTGGGTGACTTCCCTTGGGGGTCATTCATTGCTGACACCTTTGTTAGGTTGGGATTTGGTTAAGTAGGGATACCATCTAGAACAGGGTAGGGACGCCTAACCTGTGTTTGTTTTACTCCAACCTAAATGAAGGAGAGATATGCGTCTATGCTGATAGCTTTGCTATTTTTAGAACTTGTGTTAGTGATTTCTGTTGCTCGTCTGAGGGCTTTTCGAGAGCACATGTATGTAATTGGACCTGTGTATCTCGTGAATCTCATTCTGAGATGCTTGTATTTGCAGCTCATTATATCTTTACAATAAACTTTTGAAACCTAGAAGTTGTCCGTGATCTTTGAGAGTAGAGTCCTTTCTTGGGTGAACTAATTTGCAGATAGGTGTACTGTTTCCTTCCAAGACAGGCAATAAAGGTTCAGTCGACCAGATCGAGGTTTGGATCAATAGATATAAGGTATCGATCAAAATCTCGCCCTTTCAGTTGGTAGCTATAGAGGATGGTTGCCTTCTTGAGGACGGTGACCTAGGCCAGGTTAGCTTACCCCAAGGCCCCTAGAAATCGATGATCGGAGGAACAGCCCGCAGATGAAGATCCGGATGACGTGAGACAGAAAAAGCAGCAGTATCGGTCGAGAGTGAGTATAAAGGGTTATGCGTGTTAGATTGCGGTGTTTTTGTATTGTATCTATGTTGTAATGTCTGGCGGAGTTGAATGTCTGTAGAGTGACTGTGGAACAGGTTGTGAGCGCGCGCAACCGGTGGAAATCTTAAGTTCAAGGAGAGCTTAAGTGGTTCGGGTGTATCGGACACCCAGAGTAATTGTCAACTAGTGTGAAGGGGGTCATGAGGTACCATTGATCACCCGAGAGACCGAGATAGGGGGAACGTAAGAGTGAGTGCGTGAGTAACGGACGCTGGTCGGAAGTTACTGTGTGTGTAAGTAACCTATCAGAGAGACGATAGACATCTCGTCAGTTGTGTTGACAATTACAGATAGACTGTGGACGTACAGTCGAGAGAAGTGACCGCTTGGTCGGAAGTAGTCATTTTTCAGTGTATGAATGGGACGCATGCATAACCGGGAGACGAGTTGAGAAAGGAGGGGTGCTGCTGCGAAGCGGAGAAAAGAGGCGTCAGGTGGTGTCGCGCAGTGATTGGCTGACCGGAGAAAGACCGCGCTGTGATAGGCCAGCTAGCGAACACGTCATACAGGGTCGCGACGTGATTGGCCAACAGGAGAAAGACCGCGCTGTGATAGGCCAAGCTAGCAAAGCCGCGACAGGATTGGTGGAGTGTCACCAGGAAGTAAACAGAGTAGCGAGGCTGGATTTTGTGCGCATAATTATGAAGTGTTTTAAATGGTTGAAAGCGCTGTTTAAGAAAGAGAGGCGAGGATCGTATGAAGGGGAAGAAGCCCCGCCGGAGGGTACGCCAGCTCGTTATATGGCAGTAAATGTTGGGTTGCATACGATCCTTTGGATATCAGAGTGGAGTAAGATTACTGAAGGAAACGAGGAACTGACGTTCCCGAAGTACGGGACGTTCAGATTAGAGGTGTTACATCGATTGAAATCAGTCATGACCTCAAAGAGACCCTTGCCTAGACCAACCCAGTTTGAAGCCCTTGAAGCATGGCTTAGGGCAGCGCATGAAAGGAATATGAACAGACGACAAGAAAGGGTGAAACGCTCGGTAAGGGCAGTACAGGATGCCAGGTGGGATGCGGATGCTAAAAGATGGAGAGTGCATAATTTGGAAATAAATAAACTGTACCCAGTGTTAGAGGCGCCAGTAAATAAAAGCCCCCTAGAAGAAGATGATGAGAGCGAAACAGAGGACAGCCTGATAAACAGATTACTGACAGACAGGCCACCCCCGTATAATAGAGCAGGGGGAGAGGTCGAGAATACTGAAGGAGAAAAGGGGGGCAATGCAGGAGAGCATAGACCGCTTCCCAGTTCAGAGTGGGATCCTGAGCCAAAGAAAGAGTTGCTCCAGCCTAGTCAGGTGCAACAGGTAGTCGGTAGGTTTGTGGTACAAAGAGCGCCGGAAACGGAAAGCGCCACATCCTACCCATTACCAGATGCACTACAGGTACCTGTTACCATAGGTCCTATAATATCGATATATGACCAAGAGAGAGCAAAAGGGGAAGAACGGAAACGGAAAGACAGAGAAAGAGCAGAGCAGGCAAGGAGGAACGATACCACTAATTCACCAAGTCAGATGCCGATACCCAGAGAGTGGAGCACCCCGATGCACACAGCAGGGGACCCAGGAGGAGATCCTGGGGGCCCTAGATGGCCAATGGATCTGAGGGGATCTGGACGAAGATCCTTTCAAGAGCTAAATGAGTACATGAAGCAGTGGGATGAGGCAGTGAAGGCTCAAAAGTGCATCAATGCTGCAGAAGCAGAAAGGGAAAGTCAGGACAGCAGAGCACGGACTCACTGCGGGGCTGGGGAGAGTAGCCCGGAGTGGGACTGTAGAGGGAGTAGGGGAGTCACCCATTGGGCCCGGAATGGAGGTAGAACAGACCTGGAAAACGGGGGCCCCGGGAGTGGAGGGGTGGCGTGCCCATTACTCAGTGAAGGGGAGAAGAGAGCGCAAGAGTACAGGAACAGCTTTAAGTGTCCACACTGTGTGCCCGGCACCAGAGAACTGAATGGGAGTTGTGAGAGGTCGCACCATAGTCCCTGTGATGACAGAAATGAGCGCAGCCCAGGGAATATGGGGAACCAGGAAGGATCGTATCGGATACTGAGCGATACGAGGCAAAGGGAGTGTAGCGACCAGAGGGAAAATAATAGAGAGATGTGCGGTGAGAGGAGAGAAGAAGACGAGAGTGGGCAGAGAGAGAGTAGGGATAAAAGGCCCGTGTTCCATCACCTTCCAAGATCGGATGGCCGAGCATGGGACCTGGAGAGATGGGAGCGAGGGAGACCACCCATTAACTCTCCCGAGCCCAAACGCAGAGCTCGAAGTTGGGATGGTAGGGAGACCAGTGAGCCCCCTTCAAAAGACATATTGCGAGCTGAGATAAAAGCCAAGAGACTTGATGTCTCCAGCTTAAGGTCAGATCTGGATGACATGGTAGATGGTACCCTGCCTTTAGAAAGAATGGAAATGTATGAACAGGATGAAATACTGTATATGGCAAAGGACATCACACGAAAGGCGAGAGCAGTCCATGAGAAGTTAGTCGAACTAGCAGGCAAATATATGGTGGATCTGTCAAGAACCAAGGCATTACAGGGTAACCACAGGCTACATTACTCAGATCGAGACCTAGATGAGAGGAGAACGATTGGGCTGAAAACACACATAAGGGAACTGATTACTGGAATAAGGACATGGAGAGCACTAGATAAATGGGAAGAGAGGTGGTCCAAGAAAGGGACCGGCAGGAGAAGCATGATTGGTATGACTCCAGGACAGCAGGGGATAGAAGCTTACCCTTTGCGTGAAGTTGCCAATGGGAGCTATGTACATGTCCCTTGGAGTAGGGGAGATTTAGCTGCTTTTACCACATCTTTCCCCAAGTTACGAGAGAGCCCCGTGGAGTGGTACAAGCAAGTCGAGAGGTTTGTAAAGATCTCAAAAGTCCTATGGATAGATCTGAACACGCTGTTTGACATTGTAGTACCAGGAGATCTGTGGACAGCATGCAAGGTTAGCGCTGAGTGGCCCACAACGGAGCCAGAGAGAGATGCTAGGACTAATGGGCCGTCCGAGATCGTGATGGCAAAATTCGAGAGAGTGATGACTTGGCTGAAAGACAAAGTGCCAATGCAAGACATAGATTGGGTCAGAATAGACAGAACGAGACAGGAACCCAAAGAGACAGTCCATGAATATTACGAGAGATTGCTGAAGGCGTTTAAACAGTATAGCGGCTTGGATGTAATGGATCCAAAGGACATAGGGCAATTTGTGTCCAAGTTCGTCCTGGGACTGAGACCGGATATTAGTTTAATGATTCAGCAACACTCGATTTGTTGGCAAAGTAGACCCCTAGATGAAATACTGAGATATGCCAGGTACTGCTGTGATGAGGTAGACTCCAAGACTAAGAAACTAAAAGAGAAGCTGATGGTGGTACAATTGCAGACAGCAGGAAAGGGGGGACCGCAACAACAGCAGCAAGGGACAGGTACAGGAGGTAAGAAGCAGTACAGTCAGAACAAGGGTAATGAGGAGAGTACTACCTTTAGACCCAGAGTAGACATAGCTACCTTGAAGAAAACGACTAGGTGCCACCAGTGCAACGAGTTGGGGCATTGGAAACGCGAGTGCCCTTACAATGTAGAGATCGGAGAGCAAGAGATAGAGGAGGAAGAGGTCCAGAGCGCACCTATGAGAGGGGCGACGCCATACCAAGGAAAGGTGCTCAAAGGGGGGGGGGCTCCTCCCCGAGCCCAGTTCCCGCAACCTCCTCGAGTAGGGAGTATGGGTAAGACCTATAGACAAATGCCCCTGTTTGTGGAAGGTGAAGAATGCTATTATGTGGACCCATTAACCGGACAGAGAGTGGAAAGAGAAGACTGCACCCTTGGGGCAGCCTTAGAGGTAGATCAGAGGGGACCCTATGTGGAAGCAGAAGTAGCAGGGTGCCCTACGACATTTCTGGTGGACACAGGAGCCACTAGATCCACGATCAGATCAGCTGCAGTTCCAGACCTGCCCATGTCTGGAGAGACCATACAGGTGGTAGGGGTCGCAAACAGGAGAATAACCAGCCAATTGACAGAACCGGTACAGGTGAAAATAGGGAAGTACAGCGATGAGCACCAATTTGTGGTTTGCGATTCAAGCCCTGTGTGTCTGCTAGGAAGAGACCTGTTGTGCAAATTGAATTGTACCATATATTGTACACCCCAGGGAGTGGAGGTATTGACTAATGATGATGATGCAGATTTCAAAGTTGCAAACTCAAGAATATGTGTGGAGCTGTACCCTACTTTGACAGTAGACGAGCTTCCCTGGGATTTGAGAGAGACAGTGGCATCAGAGGTATGGGATTTCACTGGGGAAGAGATTGGATTGGTCAAAGGGGTGGACCCAGTGAAAATTGTAGTGAAACCGCATGCTGAGTTCCCAAGAACACCCCAGTATAAATTGACTCCAGAAACGATTGCAGGCATAAAACCCGTGATCGAGTCCATGATTAAACAGGGAATACTGAAAGAAATCGTGGGTAGTCCATGTAACTCCCCGATTATGGGGCTGCAGAAACCAAATGGGAAATTCCGGATAGTGCAGGACCTTCGAAAGATTAATAACATAGTCGTTTCATGTTGTCCAGTGGTACCGAATCCATCAGTGATACTGTTTCAGATTCCATTCCAAGCTGAGTGGTTCACTGTGATAGATCTTTGTCAGGCTTTCTTTTCGATCCCTTTGGACGAAGATAGCCATTTTCTTTTCGCATTTAAGCTGGAAAATCGCGTCCTAACATGGTGTCGTATCCCTCAGGGGTATACAGAGAGTCCATCGATCTTTAACCAGCTTCTGAAGAAAAATCTTGAAAGTCTAGTGCTGCCCCAGAAGTCAGTTCTGGTCCAGTACATAGACGACCTCCTTGTGGCGTCAGACACAGAAGAAGCTTGCAGGGAAGACTCCATTGCTTTGTTAAATCACCTAGCTGCCAATGGGCATAAGGTATCCCCGGGAAAATTGCAGTACTGCCTGACAGAAGTGCAGTACTTGGGACACAGAATTGAGAAAGGCAAACGAAAAGTGTCACCAGATGGGATAGAGGCGATCATGAAAATGAATGCGCCTCAGACCCAGAGAGAGGTCAGGATGTTCCTAGGGATGGTGGGTTATTGCCGACAGTGGATCGTGAACTTTTCACTGAAAGCAAAACCTTTGCAAAAACTGACGCACAAGGAGGTGAGTGATCCGGTACCATGGGACAAAGACTGTTTGATGGCATTCTTACAGCTGAGAGAGGACCTGTGTCGTGCTCCGGCATTGGGAATGCCTGATTACAATAAACAATTCTTTCTTTACTGTTGTGAGAGAGAAGGTTGTGCGTTGTCTGTGTTGGTCCAAATCCATGGGAATGCCCGTAGACCAGTTGCGTATTTCTCAGCTACTTTAGACCCAGTAGCCGCAGCGTTGCCCGGATGTCTCAAATCCGTTGCTGCAACGGGTGTCAGCATTGAGAGATGTGAAAATATCGTCATGGGGCACCCGTTAGAGGTGTGCGTGCCACATTCTGTTGAACTGTTGATGACCAGGACCAAAACACAGCATCTGACCAATAGCAGGCTCACGCGCTATGAGCAAGTTATTCTTGCTGCAGAGAACGTGACCCTCAAGAGATGCTCTGTTTTGAACCCTGCTACCTTAATGCCACTTCCAAATGATATTGATGATGATGAATATACAGACCATGACTGTCTCGATGTGACTGAACTATGCACCAAACCCAGACCCGACATCGTAGATGAGCCACTGACCGACCCAGACGAAGTTTTCTTTGTCGATGGCTCATGTGTAAGAGACGAAGTTGGGCAGTTGAGAGCAGCTTATGCTGTTTGTACAATTGAAGGAGTTGTGGAAGCAGGGTGCCTGGAAGGAGTAAACTCCGCTCAGGTAGCCGAGATTATTGCCCTAACACGTGCTTGCTTAGCAGGCAATCAAATTCGAGTCACCATCTACACCGACAGCCAATACGGGTTTGGGGTAGTTCATGATTACGGGCAGTTATGGTCTCAAAGAGGGTTCATGACTTCTTCAGGCTCTCCCATTCGCAATGGAGAGTTTGTGCGCCTGTTGTTAGAAGCATTGCAATGTCCAGCAAGTATCGCAGTTGTAAAGTGCATCGCACATACCAAAAATGAGGACTTTGTTTCGAAAGGCAATAGATATGCTGATGAAGTTGCGCGGTATTGCGCAGAACAAGGTTACTCTTTCACAGAGGTGGATGTGGGTGGAATAAATGTAAGAACTGAATTAGCCATGATACTGGAAACTGTTGATACTTGGGATGAATTGTCAACCATGCAAGAAAATGCTCCTGATTTAGAAAAGGAAACATGGGTAAAGGCAGGATGTGTAATGGGTGAGACTCATTTTTGGGTCTCAGCAGACGGCAGAGCAGTGTTGCCCAATGAGATGGTGAGTCCAATGGCTAGACTCATACATGGTCCCGTACACTTAGGGAGAGATGCTATGCTGAGAGTGTTTAGACAGACTTGGTACAATCCTAAGTTTAGAATAGCAGCAGAAGCAGTGTGCCAGCGTTGTGTGACCTGCCAGCAGCTGAATGTAGGGAAAAGAACACCAGTTGCACTAAGTCACATAGGAAGGTCTGGAGGTCCATTCAACAGAATGCAGATAGATTTCATTGAAATGCCAAGATGCAACCGCCTCCGCTATGTCCTGGTGGTTGTTTGTGTGTTCTCCAGATGGGTTGAGGCATACCCTACACGTAGGTGCGACACCCTCACAGTGGCTAAGTTACTGCTTAGAGAACTTATCCCTCGGTTCGGGGTGCCGGCCTTTTTGGAATCAGATAGGGGAACACATTTTAACAGCGAGCTTGTGAAGATGATTTGTGTTGCACTGAATATAGACCAAAAGCTCCATTGCAGTTACCGACCAGAAGCCTCAGGAATTGTGGAACAAATTAATGGCACGATCAAGTCCAGAATAGCGAAAGTTTGCTCCTCAACGACCCTGAGTTGGCCTGATGCCCTGCCATTGGTACTCATGAGCCTTCGTAGTACCCCAGACAGAAGAACAGGGTTGTCACCACATGAGGTGTTAATGGGGAGAGCAATGAGACTGCCATCTATTCCAGCTACTGCACTGTTAAATATCACAGATGATATGATCCTGGACTATTGTAAGGGGCTGTCTGACGCCATGCGTTCTGTGTCCCTTCAGGTGCAGGCTGCAGAGGTTCCAGCGTGCCAGGGCCCTTGCCATGACCTGTATCCTGGGGACTGGGTCCTGGTGAAGAAACATGTGAGAAGAAGCTGCTTGGATATTCGTTGGCGTGGGCCCTACCAGGTCATCCTGATCACAAGTACAGCTGTAAAGGTGGGAGGCCTGCCCAACTGGATACACGCGTCGCATACGAAAAGGGTTCCAGCACCTCTGGAAACAGCTCCTCTCTCGGATGGACGTCCAGCTGAGGACCAAGAAGCCATAGAGGGGGCTAGCCAAGCTGTAGAGGTGCCAGTGGAAGCAGGGAACGAGTCTGACCAAGCTGAGGACGGTCAGTACAACAGCGAAACAGAAGACGCTACGGAAGGAGAAGACAGCTGGGAGTACGAGTCTGACCCTGACAGGTCTGAAAGAGAGCGAGAACAGACCAGAAGGAGAAGGAGTAGAAGGGCACGTGGAGAAGCAAATTGGCCGCAAAGAAGAAGTTCTAGCCTGAGGTCAACTCCAGAAGCAACCCTTCCTCCGATATCAGAAGACTCAGACCCAGAAGAAGGTGCTCAGGGCGCTGAAGCACCAGACCGAAGAAGGTCAAGAAGAGTGCGTGTGCCTAACAGAAGATACTCCACACCTGAGTGGACATATCTGGCGACAAATGTCTGTGAAACCGGAGACAGGGAGGATCCGAGCGGTGGTGGTGTCCAGTTCTGAGCCCATTATCACCGTGGAAATACAACTGTTGGTACCCGGTGTCGAACAAGAAGGGTCACTAACATTCGTGCTCCCCAGACCTCCCCGCCTCAGCAAGTTAAAACACATGTTTCTTACAGAATTGAAATTCCCCGACTTTGGTACCACGATAACAGCACATGAAGAGCATACTCTTCGCATGGAAATATTGAACTATGCTATTGAAGCTGCAACCACAAATCTAATAGTCGATTGTTAAAGGACTTTGTAAATAAAGCAAGCAGAAGAAAAGAAGATTACCTAGCGCCCAGGAAGCAGAGAATTATAGGGAACCCCTTGAGTGGATGGAGAAGGGCTAGGGTTGTCTTTTTGAACTGTGAAAGGACTTTTTGCGAAAAAGGCTGTCAGCCTCCAGCTGTGTGGATTCTAAAGACAAAAAAGGATTGAAAGAGACTGTAAAGGAACGAGAGGAAAAGAACTTTTTTTGCAAAGAGAAAGGGAAAAGCTAGATTGTCTGACGAAATGGAGGCCGGCACCCCGAACCGCAGAGCTAAATGTATAATAGGTACACTAATAGTAGGAGTGATAATATTAATAGCTTTAGTGGTAACAATTTCTTATGTAAAGGGACATGAGGAAGAGGTAAAGGTAACTGATGCGAATTCTGTAGTAACACTTACACCCACTGTTGCAGGTGAGAAAAGGGAAAACACTCAAGAGAAAGCGTTATTGGCTGCAGAAGCCCGCAGGTTACATGTAGACGAGTCCCAAGGAGACTTTAGGTCAAATGCTTATGCTAAACTTTTGTATGAATACGTGGATGCCATGGAGGTTAAGGATTGCTACGTCTGCATGCAGTTGCCTGCGTCTGTAGATGAAGGAATTCGATATCATCACCTCCCTCTGACATATGGCATTACATGTAGCTTATTGCTTAGTATATTTTATGAGAGAGATAGTTTTGAATACTATTTCTCCAATTATGATTCTGTGTTGCCAGAAGTCCCGAATTATAAGCAGATGAATAAATGGGATTACTGGAAGAGTGAAGACAGATTGGCCAAGTTCTTCATTCCTTGGATTACCTTAGATACTTCACATGCCCGTAGAAATAATCTGACATGCAAGGTGTCAGAAGTCGAGAAAAAGTTCATAGGGCAGGTGGATGATCGTTACAGGAGACAAAAGATTTTGAAAAAATCAGGACAAGGGAAATTAGATTGGACCGAGGAAGAGAAGTCACACAAGAGAAAGGGTAGTAGTGGTCCAATAGCTTTAGATAAAGCGCAGAAAGGAAAGTTATGTCTTCACCGAGCCAAAACGTATTATGAAAATGTATACGTGGGTGAAGTTGACTGTGAACATGCTTTTAATTTAGAGTACTACACTAAGGATTTCCTGAAGGGAATGCAAGTGATTCCAAATGTGTATTTTGTATGTGGAAGAAATGCTTACGTGAGACTACCTGACAACTGGTATGGATCATGTTACTTGGCAATTGTCTTCCCCAAAATATATCATGCACAAGACTTATTGATCATTGAGGGCCAGACATCATCGAGGGGAAGGAGAGATTTAGGCGATGCAGAAATGGTTGGAGATGTCTTTGGAGCTATGTTCCCTCTTTTGGGAATAATCCTTAATGATGTTAAAATTAGACGACTGGCAACAGTTGTCGACAGGTTGTCTGCCAGCACTGCTCAGTCCTTAATGCTGGTAGAAGGAGAGATGCAATCGATAAGGGCTATGGTTCTTCAAAATCGGCTTGCATTAGATGTCTTATTAGCAAAAGAGGGCGGAGTCTGTAAGGCTTTGAAGGTTCAGGAATGTTGCACTTACATTCCAGACCTTTCAAAACCCCTTGAGAAAGTTATTAAGAACATAACTAATATACACAAAGAGATCGAAGACTTGAGTAGAGAAAATGTCTGGGAAAAGGTGGGCCACGGAATGAGTACAGTTGGAGGGTGGTTTTCCACCTTAGGCAAAAGCTTTATTTGGTATATCCTAAAGCCTATCATCATAATATTGATCTGTGGGATAATATTGTGGGGATTGGTGAGGGTATTCAAATGGTACAGAGCAAGAAGGTCAGAAAGGGCCCAAAGAGAACAGTTGCAAAGATTGGCTGCCATACAAGATAATCAGTACAGGAGCCTGAGAGCTCTGGAAGCGCAGAGAATGCCAGCAATAACTGCAGTTTAAATGTTAGTGATGACCCCGAGAGGTCATCAAAGGGGGGAACTGAGAGAGCGCAAACTGATATAAATATATGGGTACATCATACTTACCTATAGAGAGCATAATTCATGAAGAGAAATGCCATGAGTGCTAATAGTATCTGAAATTATATTCTAAATGTATAGCTAATATAGAGATTTAAGTAGAAGTGGAATTAATACAGAAATGTGTGACATTATATGATTTTATTAGACGTGATTATTTTGAATCTATGTCGTGTAGCTGTTAACATATAAGATGGTCTGGGATAAAACGCAGAACGTGGTAGGTCTCAGGGCCAGAGCTGGAGCTAAAAGGGAAGGTGTTTCTTTTCACGACACAGATTGTTTAACGTTTTTGGTCATTGCATTAATGGGCCATGATTTAGAGAAATGTTTTCTAAATAATAGAATAAGAGATTTAACATGCTTTAATTAAATGAAGAAATTGAATGCTATAATCATAATGTGAAATATTGTAGGCCTGAAATGTTTTAGCATTGATTTACACGTACATGTCTGGGCTGAGAAATGTTGCAAGCCTTTTTAGAAGTCTATGAGAGTTGGGTTCTTGGCGGCAGATATCTGTCTGTAACAGGAAAGGGGGGATCCAATTATAAGTGAATGAATAGAGGTCTGTTCAGTAGACGGCCCAGACATGGAGGAGGGTTCTGGAATGTTTAAGGGGTATCAGCGGGCCGGAGAAGAGACTGAGAAGCAAGGTCAACTCTAACGTCTGAGGCCCAATACAAAGCATCATGGAAAAAGCCTGAAGTTGCACCACGTGAGAGGCGTTTCGCAAGGGGCGTCTCAAATGTTGTTGACTGTTTTGTATTAGGGACAGCACCCCTGGGTGGAGAGAGAGCAGAGACCTGAGGACCCTTTAGAGAGCGGATGGGTAGGCAGTGAGGGGTCATGACTGGAGAACTTTAGGTTTTCACCAAGAGACTTAGAGTGGGTGACTTCCCTTGGGGGTCATTCATTGCTGACACCTTTGTTAGGTTGGGATTTGGTTAAGTAGGGATACCATCTAGAACAGGGTAGGGACGCCTAACCTGTGTTTGTTTTACTCCAACCTAAATGAAGGAGAGATATGCGTCTATGCTGATAGCTTTGCTATTTTTAGAACTTGTGTTAGTGATTTCTGTTGCTCGTCTGAGGGCTTTTCGAGAGCACATGTATGTAATTGGACCTGTGTATCTCGTGAATCTCATTCTGAGATGCTTGTATTTGCAGCTCATTATATCTTTACAATAAACTTTTGAAACCTAGAAGTTGTCCGTGATCTTTGAGAGTAGAGTCCTTTCTTGGGTGAACTAATTTGCAGATAGGTGTACTGTTTCCTTCCAAGACAGGCAATAAAGGTTCAGTCGACCAGATCGAGGTTTGGATCAATAGATATAAGGTATCGATCAAAATCTCGCCCTTTCATCAGTGATAGGTGACCAACTTGCAAAATAGGCTTTGTACATACTACAATCATTTTTAGCGGTCACAAACGGCCTGATTTTCGTTAGCAACTGCTATTTTGAATTGTACATCTGGCACTAGATTTTGATCATATTCCAAAACGAGGCAAAACCATTCACCTTATACCTCACCGCTCTCAGCATCACAGCCTAACAATTTAATAACAAACATAGGGCCCAATTTCCAGTTTCCCTTTAACTCTGCGAGGAGAAACCGGGGCTAGAATTAATGCTTCAGGAAAGTATCTCCCAAAAAAACTAACAAGGATTACGAGTTAAAGTCCCTGGACTGGGGAATAACCAGCTAGACCTGAAAGCACTTGGGCCCTTTGCAAAGGATTTCCCTGATCCTCGCAAGTATAATGATTGAATGTACCACCTGCTTTGAGCTGTTGGCTCGTCTTTAGAGTTGGAGGAGCTGGGCAGGGACTGATGTGTGCCTTTGCCAGCAAATGCTGCCCGTCTTCCAGCTATAACTTCTCCAGGTGTGGTTCTGCACCCAGTAAAAAAGGATCCAGTATTTCCAGACCAGGCAATTTCAGGTCCAGAAACTCCCGACCTCTCAGAGTTGCCTGCAGTATTCCTCCAGGCAACTCATTATGGGGAACATCAGAATTATTGACTGTGTATAATGTTTTTTTATCGCAACGCTGCACTGATACCTTAGACGAGACAGGTGATCATTTATTTCCCTGTCATTCTGATAGAATGTGGGTTGTGCTCTTAATGGTTGCTTCCTATAATACGTTTTAGAGGGCCATTGCCACTCTAAGCTATCCCATAATTTCAAACAACAGGCCTGGTTGTGTTTAGGGACTTCAGGGACACATGATCGTTACAACTGTTGGATGGGAGTAGCAGTGTCTCTGGGGTCAAATGTCTAAGTCAGCTATTCAAGCAAACATCTCCAGTCTAACACATGTGTCTGCAACATCTGTGTAACATCTGTGATATCTCTGAAACCTCAGCCAGGATCCCATGGGTGACGAAGAGGCTGGCCGCCAAAAGACTGCAAATGGCGGTGCTAATGCGTTCCAACAATCTGTGCAACATCATAATGGATGGCGGGACTTACTGGTGTGACAGGCACTTAGGGACATCTCTGCAGATGGGTTCTTCTCATTGTTGCAGAATGCACCGACATATAGGAAGTGACGGCAGAAAAACACCTCCAGGCAAAACCTTCCTATGTTCCTTATGCTGGTGTGTTGAGTACGTTGCAGGCAGACACCTTCGGCCAAAGTATTAGAAATGCATGACATGTAGCAAAGGGTAACTTACCTATTGTCCATCTTTAAGGTGGTTTTCAAAGAAGTTTTACCATTTGCAATATGCATTTATATTTTGTTAAAGGTTTTAAAACTGTTTGGTGTTTTATTGCTATAGTGGTCTGTGAAATATTGTCATTTTACTTTATACATTTCTGTAGCACTGCCTTATTTTAAAAGTATAAATTCACTTTTCCTGCCCTCTCTGACACGCACGAAGAAAGTGCATCCACATATTATGAGATTTATTGAAACTAAAATTGAATAAGTGCCTGATATACAACACCTAGATTTTATGATTCATAAATTTTGAAAGTTAACAAATCATACTTTCTAATCGCAAATGATTCTGCACAAATCATCTTTTCCTAACAGCGATTTCTTAGTGTTCGCGATTGCTAAATATAGTTTTTATATTGTGATTCAGTTAGGCTTCCAAATTGCGAATCGTGAGTTGCAATTAGCACAACTGTTGACTTCCCTGAAATGAGGCAGAAGTATTTTACCTGAGCCTTGGAGAGACGCAAACCTCTCCACCACTGTTTAGCAATAAATCGGGGTAAAATGTTAAGCCAAGGACTTCAAGAAGTGATGGGAAGAAATAGGAAGTTTAGTAACCAGGAACTTGAAATACTGGTTGAAGAATGTGTTGTTGAAAATGACAGACACTTGGGAAATTCTCGTTCATCTAGCCAGAGTCTAACAATAACAAAGATAGACAAGAGTTTTATTTTTATATATTTTTGACTTTTATAAGGCGCACAGCTACCCAAAAAGGGTTTCCCGGCGCTAGCCAGGCAGGAAGCAAGCATGGAATTATTGGTTAAATAGCCATGTTTTTAAATTCTTGCGAAAACTTGCATGGAATTATTGGTTAAATAGGCATGTTTTTAAATTTTTGCGAAAACTTGCAAAATTTGTTTCGAGGCTAAGAGATGCAGGCAAAGTGTTCCACAGGGTAGGACCGAGGAAGGCAAAGGAACCCCCCCCCCCATCCATGAGAGTCTGATCCTAGGCACCAAACTTTCCCTGAGTAGTAGAACGCAGTTGTCATGAAGGATAGTAAGGTTGGGCTAGGGCCTGTAGGTACCGAAGAGCAGTGCCGGACTTGATCTTAAATAACAGGCTCAATGCTTTGAACTTGACACGACTTTCCAATTTCAGCCAGTGGAGGTCGCGCAAGTAGTTGGTGACAGAGGTGAATTTGGGAATTCAACATAATAATCTCTCTGCCGCGTTTTGCACCACCTGTAGCTTCCACACTATATATTTGTTGGCCTTTGAGTTCACGGGTATATTAATAATATAGTGGTTACCAAAAGAAGTTTGAAGGAAATCCACAAATGTTGTTAGGGCCTAAAATCCAAGAGTAAGGCATGAATTTTATCCTGAAGACAAAAAGCAATAGCAACAGGTGGAGGACCCAAACTAAGCCTCAATAATCACCATAGGAGGAAGTGATAGAGTCAACTTTCCAGGTAGCGGGGTGTGGGAGAGGAGGTGAGTGGTGTAGCTTTCACCTTTACATCAACTCCAAGATAACAAACACTAGCTGTGTTCAAATAAACATTTTAATTCAAAATGCTTATCCTAAAATACTACACAATAATGTTTATAACCTGTAGTTAGCACAAAAAAATACATCTGTTTGCTGAATTTTATCGCTGGTTTTAGACTCTGCACAGTCAGGTTTTTGTGCTCTGATTCCTAAAACATGTAGAAACTGGCTAACCTCTGATGAACTTGTTTAGCTTTTAAATAAGGCAAATGTGTATGGTGCAGAAATATACACATATCATGAAAAGTTATATGTCACCTGTGAACTACAGCATATACTGTACCATCTACTAGTGTGACAAAGGAAAACATGACTCCAGGCCTATCATTATAGCTGACTGCTGCAGAGTAAAACCTGCAGTGCGATCTCTTAAAATAATGTATTTTAAACAGGTAAAAACCTCTTTTTTAAATAATAGTAAATCAGCCTTATGTGAGCCTTGTAGCTAAAAGGGTAGGTGCATTGTATTTAAAAGTGGCACATGCATACAATCTATGTTAATGTGTACCTACAGTAATAAGTCCCTAGAACCTATTTTCACAGCGGCAGGCTTAGCTTTCCTATGTAGATTAAATACTACTACCGCTAGCTCTGGAGTGGGGCAAGTTAGAAAAATTATTATGCCACAAATTTTTATAATTATTCATATCCAATTTAATGGTGAAGCTGATTTTTTTAATAAATATTAAGGGAAATTAACGGTATGAAACCATTTTTTGCCTGTCTGAACTGTCAGAAAGTTATTTTGCATTAGTCTCTGCCAGCTCCCTGTCTGTGCCAAACCTGCCAATAAATGTAAAAAGTTGTCAGAAATGCCTCCCAAAACCACCAGTTAGGCTGACCTGAATGGGCATAGAAGACTCCTCTGAACCACACAAAATATGCAAGATGGGGATTGTAGGCATTCTGTGACAAATCCTACCTCAAAGGTCGGTTGAGACACATGTAATGCTAGGTGCATTTAAATACAAGAGAACAGGATGCCAGGACAATTCTTGTGTATCCCCTCTGTAGTTGCTGAAAAACCCTGCTTTTGTCCTACAACACTTCTGTCACTGGGTTTGCTATGGGTTTTATTGTAAGATGTGGGTGGACACTGATGATTTCCCTTCAATACTCCCACACACTCCCAGCCTTCAGAGCCCAAAGTTCCTAAAAACCCTAGATAGGACACTCATTGATATGCCCGCTTCAACCGCTACTGTATGCTACTTACTACCAGATGCTAGGAGGTGTAAGCTACAAAAACCTGAATGTGTGCGGGCATTGCCTCATTCCTTTTGGTGTACCTGCCTAAAACAGGCTGCGGGGTATATGAGAGGGGTCCCAGACCAAGAAAAAAGAGAATTATTTTCAAACACATGAATTGTTTAAATAGATTCAAAAAACAAATGATGGTGCTCAGTGTATTTATTGTCACTGCACCAAAGGACATTCAATGTTCGAAAAATCATACATATAGTACACACATTTGGGTGCGCCCACAAGAGGGAGGGAAGGTGTGTGAGGGAGGGAGGCGGTGTATTTCAATTAGTTATACATCACTAATCAAAAATTCATAAAACATGAAATTCAGCATTCAAACCATGATTATCATAGATCCACATGGAAGAGGTCAAATAACACACATGTTCAATAAACCAATTTACAAAGGAAAAGAGACTCCCATAATGATTGTTACTATCAAACTGGGGTAGGGAGTTCTTGATTGTAGAGGATGGTCTACGTTTCGACCCAAAGGTGTAGGACTGTAGATCCTTACTCGCGGGTCTTCATCAGGACGTGAAGGACAGGGGGGTGAGGGTAATGTGGGGCTGGTTCCTAGGCACAAAGTTTAAAACACTAAATTACTTCAAACGGTCACAAAGAAGAGTCCCGATTTAATCATTCATCAAGACACCCAGAGCGGGTGTATTTAAAATTAAATTAGGGAAAAGTCAAGGGGTATGGAAGAGAGGTTAGCTTATACTGAGGAAGGGAACTGAAAAACCAAGTTACGTGGTTTTGTTTACCTGACGATGCAGGTGGAAAAACGGCCTGCCCGTTGGGCGTGGTCCGTGTTCAAACGGTCACCTGTTCCAGTATGATATGGTCTGAAAATCATAATGAAACTGACAATGAAGTAACAGGTACCAATAGGTTGAAGCAAATGCTACAGGGCCTGGGGCGTGAACAGGAGCCTACCTTAATCGATAGACAGAGTGGTAAGGGTCACTGATCTTTCCGTCGTGCCTTGCGTGTTTAAATAATCTCACAGTTCGAAATTGGAACGTGCCATGTCTGAAAAACCGAAATTGAAAAAGGAATTATTATTGAAGTTAAAAGCGAAATAGTAATCAGATGAGGGTAGCGTTTTAGACTAGGGGCACACTGTAAAGTTAGATCAGGCACTCACCCGATGTGGAAAGCGACAGAAAATTAATTATGACAAGGAGGGCGTCTCCGCGCGTCTTCTATTTAAGGGTTACAAAGTCCCCGTGTGGGTGCGCTCGTTAGGTTAATCAGGCACACTCATCAGTCACCTTGTTCCAGTATGATATGGTCTGAAAATCATAATGAAACTGACAATGAAGTAACAAGTACCAATAGGTTGAAGCAAATGCTACAGGGCCTGAGGCGTGAACAGGAGCCTACCTTATTCGATAGACACAGTGGTAAGGGTCACTGATCTTTCCGTCGTGCCTTGCGTGTTTAAATAATCTCACAGTTCGACATTGGATCGTGCCATGTCTGAAAAACCGAAATTGAAAAAGGAATTATTATTAAAGTTAATTGGATGCGGGTAGCGTATTAGACTAGGGGCACACTGTAAAATTAGATCAGGCACTCACCCGATGTGGAAAGCGACAGAAAATTAATTATGACAAGGAGGGCGTCTCCGCGCGTCTTCTATTTGAGGGTTACAAAGTCCCCGTGTAGGTGCGCTCGTTGGGTTAATCAGGCAACTGCTGCTTTTGGAAACTCACCCACAGCTCGGCTCCGTTTCACTATGGGTGAGTTTCCAAAAGCAGCAGTTGCTTTACCACGCTCACTATATAATCGATTCTTGGGTGCTACACTAATATCACCGTCTATTTGGTGTCTTACAGGTGATTGATGAGTGTGCCTGATTAACCCAACGAGCGCACCTACACGGGGACTTTGTAACCCTCAAATAGAAGACGCGCGGAGACGCCCTCCTTGTCATAATTAATTTTCTGTCGCTTTCCACATCGGGTGAGTGCCTGATCTAATTTTACAGTGTGCCCCTAGTCTAAAACGCTACCCGCATCCAATTAACTTTAATAATAATTCCTTTTTCAATTTCGGTTTTTCAGACATGGCACGTTCCAATTTCGAACTGTGAGATTATTTAAACACGCAAGGCACGACGGAAAGATCAGTGACCCTTACCACTCTGTCTATCGATTAAGGTAGGCTCCTGTTCACGCCCCAGGCCCTGTAGCATTTGCTTCAACCTATTGGTACCTGTTACTTCATTGTCAGTTTCATTATGATTTTCAGACCATATCATACTGGAACAGGTGACCGCTTGAACACGGACCACGCCCAACGGGCAGGCCGTTTTTCCACCTGCATCGTCAGGTAAACAAAACCACGTAACTTGGTTTTTCAGTTCCCTTCCTCAGTATAAGCTAACCTCTCTTCCATACCCCTTGACTTTTCCCTAATTTAATTTTAAATACACCCGCTCTGGGTGTCTTGATGAATGATTAAATCGGGACTCTTCTTTGTGGCCGTTTGAAGTAATTTAGTGTTTTAAACTTTGTGCCTAGGAACCAGCCCCACATTACCCTCACCCCCCTGTCCTTCACGTCCTGATGAAGACCCGCGAGTAAGGATCTACAGTCCTACACCTTTGGGTCGAAACGTAGACCATCCTCTACAATCAAGAACTCCCTACCCCAGTTTGATAGTAACAATCATTATGGGAGTCTCTTTTCCTTTGTAAATTGGTTTATTAAACATGTGTGTTATTTGACCTCTTCCATGTGGATCTATGATAATCATGGTTTGAATGCTGAATTTCATGTTTTATGAATTTTTGATTAGTGATGTATAACTAATTGAAATACACCGCCTCCCTCCCTCACACACCTTCCCTCCCTCTTGTGGGCGCACCCAAATGTGTGTACTATATGTATGATTTTTCGAACATTGAATGTCCTTTGGTGCAGTGACAATAAATACACTGAGCACCATCATTTGTTTTTTGAATCTATTTAAACAATTCATGTGTTTGAAAATAATTCTCTATTTTCTTGGTCTGGGACCCCTCTCATATACCCCAATCAATTACCCAGGTCCCACTGACTACATGGGTCTAACCCTACTATCTACAACATAAAACAGGCTGCAGCTCATTAATCATATTTAAAATCTCCTGCTTGCTGAGTCTATAGCAAGACTAATGATCCTCCACAGTTCATTTTAAAAGGGTGACTGACACACTGCCTGAAAATTCTCTCCTTTCTTATCCTCCAACTCTACAGTCCACCTTGGTTGTATAATCTCTAGGCCATAGTGCAGAGCCCTCCCATTGTGCAATTTTGGATAAACCTTTATATGTTGTACCTAGTAAATAGCTGCTTACATACAAGTGTAAATTACAAATGCAATTTCCTGTTTTAGTGAGCATTCGCAATTTGCAAATATTTTAATACGTGTGAATTGCAAAATGGTAATTTGCAATCACAATTTCAGAAACTTTCAGTCACAAATGAAGGATTCCTTAAACATTTTCAACGCTGTGCAATTTTTGCAAGCCTTTGTTTTGCAACCTTAAGTATAATGCACTGGGCCAAAGTTGTAGTTGCAAATCGTTTGAAACTTACAAATGAATGGGGGCGTGGCTTGCACGCCGCTACGTGATGGCGGTCGGCGCTTGAGCTCCGTGGAGGCAGCAGCTGTCGGGACGAATTTGGATCCCTTTTCAGCTACGCTTTCTCTCCCGAACATGGCATATTAAGTCGGAATATGCCCGGAATGTGGTGAAAGGAACGGACATCGCTGACGACGGTTGAAACCTCACTTTCCAGTGATTTACAGCTCCGCGCACTGGATTTCACGAGCGGCCGCCATTTTGTCTCCTGTGGTGGCATAGCTCGTATTTTCTATCTCAGGCACTATGGCACATTTCTGGAGACTGCGCTTCTGATGCTCCTGAGGTGATATTTACAACATTTACAATTTTTTCTCAAGCTGCTGCATTTTTTAACAGCGTTTTCCTCACTTGCTGATATTTCCATGACTCTCTTTGCCTGGTGGCTCTTCATGTAATGCTTTAGAGGTTTCCCGCTGCTCTTTTGCTTCTGCCTTGTGCTTGCTTTGCTATGAGGTCTGTTCAACCTGATTGCGAGGTTGTTGTCTACCTGGATTTTTGTTTCCCATGACTTTCTGAGGCATATTCCATATCTGCTTTTTTCCTCACTCGGTCTTGACGGCTATTTTAATGCTATTAATACGGCCAGTGGTTCCTATTTTGACGCTTCTTCAGCTGTATTCCTAGAGAACTCTTGTGAATCATCATTTTTGCTATTTTTCTTACACCTGTTTTGCTCTCTTTATCTCCGCATAATTATTCAGGTGTTTGTTTTTGGCATTTCAACGTGGGCTGTTCTTATGGCTGACAACATGGGTCCTCCTACTACTCTTAAGGATTCCAAAGGTGCCCTCAAAAGGTCCAAACAACATTCTCCTACTCCAGAATCTTCTCAAAAAGACCCTACTACCACTCTGGATACCATTCTCTCGTGTCTCAATGCGGTTCATGATATCGCCCAATCTACTAAGTCTAATACTGATCTTTTACAAGTTGAATTGGCGGCTATTAGGAATGACTTTAAGGCGTTATCTGTTAGGGTCAATGCTGCGGAATCTCGGATTAGTGGTGTGGAGGATGTTGCCCACCAACATTCACGGTCTCTTCAACAGATGGAACGATCTATGGCTGCTCTCCGGAGAGACCTCACGGAGCAGGAAGATCGTAACCGAAGAAGTAATTTACGAATTATTGGTCTTCCTTAGGATGCGGAGAAGTCAGCCTCCTGGATGGTTGACTTTATATCCCAATGGCTTCCTGCTACTTTACAGATTTCATTTTTGAGAGACTTTGAGATTGAGAGAGCTCATCGTGTTCCTTCCTTCAGGTCTAAATCTGCGACAAGCCCAAGAGCTGTAATTTTTAAACCGCTACGTCACCAACATTCGGAGCAAATTTTGGCCCATATGAGGAAGGTCAAATCCGTGACTTGGGAGGGCCATCGAATTGCTATTTCTTAAGATTTTGCCAGAGATACTGTGATTCGTAGAAAGTGATTTCTTAACCTGCGGAGCCGTCTCTTAGACATGAACATCCCTTTCTATTTTGCTGGACCTTCCAAATTTCGTATTACATTCCAAGGCCGCTCTAAGATTTTTGAGGAACCTTCTGATCTTTCCAATTTTTTTGATAATCAATCTCAATCGCAGATGGATTCTTCTCCTGCTCCTTCTGGAACTTGATTCTTTTTGTGTGTTGCCTCTGTAATTCCTTATATCTTTCCGTCCGATATGTGCCACTGTTTCAGTGTTACATGTTGTTTTTGGCTCCTCTCATCTTTTCAGGTGTCGTGTTTTTTCATATCTTAGACGTTGTTGTTTCCTATACCTTGTGTCATGGTCCTTAGACACATATGTTGTCTTTTGCTACCTACTGTCCGTTTCGGACGTTTTTGTCGTTTAGTCTTCTATTTCGCATGTCATTAGCTGTCCTACGCTTTTCTCTGCTCTACGTATCTTTTTTCCTCATATTTGGTCTGCTCTACTTGCTCATTCGGATATTTCACCCTTCTACCCTCGTGATGGCATTCAGTTTCACTGTTCAAAATTCTCTTTGTCCATGGCAGTTATTTGTGATGTCTGGTTTATAGGTGGATTCCTTGAGGTCTTTCTTGTCTTCCTATTCGGTCTTGTTGTTTTTGTCACTCGGCTGATGTTTTTTCCCTTCCCTGACTGGTATATTGTTTTGTGGTTTTCTTTCACTACTTCTCTGACATTTCCTCAATTTCAATTGCTGTTATGTGATTTTATTTTGTCTTTCATGTACATTGTTACGTTTTGGATATTTTGCGTCTTTGCATTGTAGCCTTCTATTGATTGCTCTTTCTTGTTAGTCTCCTTATGTCCTTCGTATAGTTTTCATTTTTCTTGTTTATTCTAATGTTCCTTTACTCATTTAGGTGGTATATTTTTTGCATTGTTGTTATAATTGTACTCCTCTCTTATCCACTAGTTTTACCCTGGTTGATGTATTATACGAGTTATTAGATATTATTCCCATTTACATATGTTGTTATTGGTAATTTTGATTATCGTTACTTGGGTTTTTCTTTCTATATTTCTCATATAGTTATTATGCATTTTGTACCTTTGTCATTATAATTGTCTGTGGATGATTTCTGTACTTTTAAGACACTTATAATGGCTATTAGACTTTTCTTACTGTTATTTCTGACATGAGATGTCTTATTAATTATTGACTAATTACTTTATTGTATGCTTCTTTGCCTTGTTCTTTATATTATCTATACTATAGAGTTTATAAGCTTTACAATGTAAATTCTCCCAATGGTCTCCTGCTTCCCTTCCCATGTTCCCCCTGATATGATCTTGGTCTCTTCTAGACCTCCCCTGGTGGGTCTTCTCTTCTTTCTTTTCTTCTTCCCCTCTTTGCCTTTCTTCTCTTTCTCTTGGTTCTTCTCTGGCGGCTTTCCTTTTCTTCTTTTTCAAAGTTGGTCTTTGCCTGTTTGCTTTGCTCTGTTGTTTCTCCCTCTATTACCCATTTTTACTGGAGTTTTGCTTATGCACACTTATGCCTGATTTGAATGTTGTGTCCCTTAATGTTAAAGGATTAAATCATCCGGTAAAGAGATCAAAAATTTTGGACTATTGTAAATCTCTGTCTTCTGATTTGGTATTGTTACAAGAAACAAAAATTTCTTACAAAAAGGCTTTGTGTCTGAGGAAAGAATGGGTGTTTGATGTTGCTTGCTCTGATGCATCTGGTAAAAAGAATGGTGTGATTACATTGATCTCTAAAACTTCTGGCTTATCGTTGGTCTCTGCTGAACATGACTCTGAGGGCCGCTGGTTATTGTCTAGACTTTCTAATGGTGCTAATGACTTATATGTTTTCAATATTTATGCTCCAAATTGTGATGATCCGGTGTTCTGGCTCACGATTACGAAAAAGCTGGTGGATACTCCCCATCAGGGCAATTTAATTGTTGGTGGTGATTTTAATTTACGTATGGATCCCGTGTTGGATAGGAATTCTGCCTTTCAGTTTCGCTCTTCTAAAGCGCATAAACAAATGTTGAACATGTGTTCTACTATCCAGCTTCAGGATCTTTGGCGGCTTCATAACCCTTTTCTTTCTTTTCTTCTCCAAACTCTAGTTTTTCTCGTATCGACTACCTCTTAGTTCACTCGCCTCTTGTTCAGGCTTCATCTTCCCCACTCATTCATCCTATTCTTGTTTCTGATCATGCAGCTGTTTCCTTCTCTCTTTCCTGCTTTGTTACGAAAAAAGGTCCCAGTCTTGGAGATTAAACACAGAAATCCTTTATGACGAGTCCCAGGTTCTGGCTTTAATGACTGAAATCAAGAACTTCTTTTCTGATAATGATGGGTCGGTTAGTTCTCCGATAGTTTTATGGGATGCGTTTAAATGCTCTCTTCGGGGTTCCATTATTCAATGTATGGCTTGGAGGAATGCTACTGCCAAAAGAGACCTTAAGGTTTTGGCAGATGAAATTAAACAACAGGAACTTCTCTTCCGTAGCTCTAAAGATAGAAGCCATTTGCAAACCATTAAGAATCTGAAATATTCCTACAACACCATTGTTACTAAACGGGCTCACATCGGGGTTCAGGCACAGAAATCCAAACGCTTACTGTTGAAAAACCGTGCTGGCAAAATATTGGCTGCGACGTTGAAATATCAAGATTCTAATGTCAAATCTGTGCAAATCTCCTCAATTACCGATGGTTCCGGGGTTACACAATTTCAGACCAAAGAGATTCTTGATGTCTTTAGAGATTTTCATAGTAAATTGTATACTCCCCCAATCAATCCTCTTTTGATCAATGCCAGGAGTTTCTCAAAACGATCCCTCTTCAATCGATATCCACTGAAGATAGCCAGAAGTTAGGTGGTGAGATTACGTCTGAGGAAATTATTTCTGCCATTAAAGCTACTCGATCTGGGAAAGCTCCTGGGCCTGACGGCTTTCCTATTATGTTTTATAAAACCTTTCTTTCTGTGGTTGTTCCTTGCCTTAAGGTTGTCTTTGATTCTTTTATCCAACAAGGGTCGGTCTCAGGATCGGCAGCGGATGCCACCATTGTTGTAATCCCAAAGGAGGGCAAAGATCACTCAGACCCCAAACATTTTCGGCCCATTTCTCTCCTCAATATGGAAGCGAAAATTTTTGCCAAGATTCTGGCTAAGCGTTTAGAATCCTTTATTCCTAAACTCGTTCACCCCTCTCAGACTGGTTTTGTTAGGGGGTGTTTGGCGAGGGACAATATTCGTACCTTTTGTCATGTTCTGGGAGGTGCTAAACGCTCTCATCTTCCAGCTGCTGCCTTGGCCTTAGACGCCGAGAAGGCTTTTGACAAGGTTTCTTGGCCTTTTTTACATGCGTTTTTTGTGCACATAAATTTGGCGATTCATTTGTCAATATGGTTATGTCCTTATATGCCCAGCCTAGGGCAAATATTAGAGTCAATGGCACCACTTCTTCTTTTTTCAATCTTCGTCCCTTGTCCCCTCTTTTGTTTTTACTCTCTATCGATCTGTTGCTTCGCTTGATTGACATCCATCCAGACATCACCGGATTTACTTTTGGCTCACATCGTATCAAAACTGCGGCATATGCAGATGATGTTCTTATTTTTTCGGAGCATATTGAAAGGGCCATTCCCGCGATTTCAGATACTATCTCCCTTTTTTCTGGTGTTTCTGGGTATACCCTCAATAAAGACAAAACGGAATGTTTCCTTTAAACGCTCATTGTTTTCCGGCTCATATGGGCTCTGCTGGGTTTAAAAGGCAATCTAAACAGCTTAAATACTTGGGAATCTGGTTCTGCAGTACTCTTTATGATACTGCCGCGTACAGTGAGGCTCAAACTATTACTAAAGTACGACAGCTTTTAGATACTTGGTCTCCTAAGTATATTTCTTGGTGGGGCCGGTTTCAAACTTTAAAAATGATGATTACACCTATTATTAATTTTGTATCTTCCATGCTCCCTGTGAAATTATCTTCTTCCTTTTTTCATACGATGGACTCACTTACCTCCAAGTTTCTTTGGAATGAGAAGAGAGCTCGGATTGCTTATAAATATCTGAAGAAACCTTATGATATTGGTGGTTGCAACTTTCCTGATTGGGAGAAATATCAAACTGCTTTCTTGGCCTCGCAGGGGGCTCTTGGCTTTCCTCGGCTCCTGACCATGTTCCTTCCTGGCTCTTAATTATACAGAATATTGCCTCTCCCCTGCCACCCTTATCTTTTTTAACTATGTCTACCTTATCTATTCCTTTTTCGCGTTCCATCATCCTAGATACTATTGCAGCGATCAAACAAGTTGATAGGCGAGTTGCTATTCCTATTCATAAGTCGAGATGGTCCTCGTTGTGGCACAATCCCCGTATTAAAATTAATATTGACCCTTTGCTGATCTTGTATTGGGCTAACAAAGGGATCACTCTTGTGTGTCATCTGTATGACTCCAATGGGGATCCACTACCTTTTTATACTTTAGCTCAACAGTTTTATCTCAGTAATTTAGACTTCTACACTTTTCTGAAAATAAAGGTAGCGCTAGCGAAAACACGTCTGTCTCCCACCTCTCCTTCCATTAAACTATTTCACATGTGGCTTCGTTTGGGTCATGTGGCTTCCAAAATTTATAAATGTCTTTCTTCCGCTTCTTCTGCCGGTTGTACTGTCACCCAACAGAAATGGGTATCTCACTTTGAGCAGGATATGATTGCCCATCTTTCTGAGGACGACTGGCGTTTGATTGGGAAGCTTTCTCTTCGGAATAAGGTTGCTCCCTCTTTAATCCAATCTAAATTTTTCTCTATTAATTTGCTCCACTGGACTCCGGTACGCTTACACTCTCTCCAGTTGAAAGATGATGATCTTTGTTGGAGTTGTGGCCTATGTACAGGCGATTACTTACACATGTTTTTTGAATGTTCGCTTCTTAAACCCTTTTGGGATTTAATACACAAACATCTTTAATTGATTTTTAACCTCCAGTTCCAGCTCTCTTTCCCCATGATTTTGTTAGGCCCACTTGCGTCTCGGACTCCACTGCCCTTAGATTCCTTGGATTCCCAACTACTAGATCTGTTACTAACTGTTGCGGTGAAAGTCATTCTTATGGAATGGAAATCTTTTTCCTCGATCTCTTATCACACTTGGTGGGCTTGGGTCTCCTTTTTGAGAGGTGCACACACCTCTGTTGATGACGCTCATCTCTCTTCCTCAATTTCTACTGGTGTCTGGAGAACTTTAGATTCATATATGGATTTAGCTTCTAAGAGCTTGGTTGCTCAATATCCTTTTGATTCGTCTGTGTGAGTGTTGTCCTTTTGTACAGGTGTAGCTTCCCAGAAGATCCCTTCCTTCCTCTCCTTTCCCTTCTCTCTTCCTCTCCCGCTCTTCAACGTCCCGTCTCTTTCTTCCTCTTTTCTTCCCTTTCTTTTTCTTTTTGATCTCTTTTCTTCTCTCTCAAATCTCTTTTTTACCCTTGGTGATACCTCTGATCTGGATTAAGTTTTTTTGGTTTCCATATTATATTTTATCTCAGTAATAACTCATGATGAATTCATATATTTCCTCACATGTATCACCTTTATGTTATTCAAATTTTCTTGTATACTCTTTAATCCTAATAAACTTATTGAACTAAAAAAAAATTTAAAAAAAGAAACTTACAAATGAATGTACAAACCAGGCCCTAAATTCTTTTTCTACATGAATGACAAATACCTTTTCAGCTTACATTTTCTTGCTGAATGCTCATTGAGCTAATGATTTTACTGTCAAGGGGAGCTCACCCTGGAGAGTTTTTGCACCTTCATCTAAGGTTTGAATGTAGTGTGTTTGATAACTCTCCATTTACGTCAACTATAAGAACATAGACGTTCAAACAGTTGATATAAAACTTTTCTCCAAACATAATTTTTCCCACCTCCAATAATACTCCAACTGTGAGGAATTACACTCTTTTTGGCATGTATATCCCAGTTAATGTTATTCTGAATATCTGGAGTCTCTTTGCATAAAGGGAGAACTATCCCACTCTGTACTGCAGTGCACCCTAATCTGTGTGTGCACCCTCATACATTGTATGCTCTGTTTATCATGCACCAGGGAACTTTTTACAGTACTCTGAAGCATTCATTAGTAACAGGTTGACCGGTTGTTTGAAACCCACCATTTTGCTCATTGCTGCTGGAAGCAACTCAGCCTATGTTTTAGAGGGGGATGACATTCCCCTGCAAGTGGGTGTAGTATGTGACTGTATCAACCTGCAGTGGGATTCCTTGTGATACCTCCTGATGGCGTTTTTGCCTCCGCACCACTGTCTGTAATATGACGAGGGTGCAATGGCAAAGGATTTTTTCATTTGCCTGGAGTCATGCCAGCATGGAAATGAGGGAAAACCCCATAAGGCCAAGCTCACACATTGCCTTCATAAGATCATATTCACTCATTTAGTGCAGGAGCAATTCATAATACAAAAGTAGATGCTCAATCATCTGTGCCCCTTCTGTAATGCCAAAGACACCCCAGGGCACAAAAAAATGGTCACACACTTCTGTTGGGTCCCGTAGCACGTTGTGTACTGCAGCCCCAGGTTTTTTACTCCTGCTGTGGCTTTGAGGAAAACAAACAAAACAAAAAAGTGATGGGTGGGTCACTTCAATCAATCTTGGCCACTGGTAATAACTCGGGTCGAGAATTGTTGGACTTGACCCTTTTTGCTGGGTTATCCCCAAACCTTTTGCTTCTCTCTCCTATTTTTTCCTGACCTGGTGTTGTTGGATTTAGGACTCTGGGCACTTTACCACTGCTGATCAATGCTAAAGTGCATATGCTCTCACCAGAGAAAAGCTAGGTGTGGATATGCACACTAACGCGCAAGTTATCTTGTAATGCCCAACTGAAGCTATTGCACTATAATTTTGTACAACAGGTGTATATGACCACTGTGTGGCTCCACCAGATAGATTGCATGGGAATGCCCAGAAGTACAACAGTACTGGATTTCTGTGGTAGCAAGAATCCAAGAAGAGGTAGGAATCATGTTAGAGGCTATGTCAGAACAGTGCCTCCTGGGGCTGGTCCGCAATGCAACAAATGGAAAATGGACAATAAATTAACACAGTTAGAACTGGTGCTGGCTAGACGGAGGGTGGTGATACTCTGGATGGGTGAGCGAGTTCCGGTGTTCGAAATCTGGATTAGGGATGTGGGAGAGTGGTCCCTTGTGGAAGAACTGCATATGAAGGCCTGTTGTAAGGATGATAAGCTAGAGGAGGAAACTGCAATTTGGAGAGAGCTATGCAGGGGATTGTTAACTCCATCGGGGCCTGGAAGTGAGCAGGACAATGGGTCTGATAGTAGTAGCAACATGTAAAAGTTGGTGCTTGGGCAACACCCTGTCCATATTTGATGCTGGGTATACTGCTGTGTCATAGGTGTATACATGTATAACTAATTGTGAAGCATGTACGGGGCTCAGACGTATATTGGGCATAAGATGAAGGGCAATATATTGGAATGCTCTGTTTATGATCTATTTGTTCATGGTGTGAAAAATTGAATACATAAAGTATCTTTTTTTTAAAGTGCATATGCTCTGTGTAAATTGTTGTTACACTTGGTTCTCCCTGATTGGCATATTTGATTTCCTGGTAAGCCCCTAGTAAAGTGCACTGAGTGTGCCAGGGCCTGTAAATCATCACCCACATGAGTAGCCCTCAAAAGGTAACTCAGACCTGCCACTGCAGGGTCTGTATGCAGTTGTTAACTGACATGTCGACTAGGCGAGTGCCTCCACTTGCTAGGATTTTACCTTCCCTTTTAGTACATGTAAGGCACCCATTTGGTAGGCCCAAAGTACCCCCTGGGCAGGGTGTAGTGTATGTGAAAGGTAGTACATGTACTGATGTGTGTGACATGTCCTGATAGGGAAATACTGTCAATTTAGTTTTTCACTATTGAAAGGCTATCTTGCCCTACAGGATAGAATGGGAGTTTGTTTATAACATCTTATAAATATAACTTCCCATTGGGACAAGATAGAGAAATACAGTTTAGGCTCTCTGAACTCAAAATGTAATAACACATCTTTTAGTAAAGATGGTTTTTTAATTGTGTGTTTGAAAATGCCACTTTTAGAAAGTAGGCATTTTCTTGTTTAACCATTCTGTGTGCCTCTGCCTGTTTGTAAATGACTGTCTGGGTTTGAATGACAGGGGCTGGGGATGTGCATTCTCTCAGACGGCCACCGGGTGTGCGGGGGGTTGATGTGTGTCCTACCTTTCCTGGATGAGTCAGAGCTGGGCTGAATAGACCCTGACTGAATTTAGAGTAGCAGGAGGAGTTTTCCTTCCATCTGCATAGGGACTGTCTCTCTTTCACAATGCTGTCTCCACCCCCTGTGGTCATACTTCACCAGTGAGGACAGAACTGGTTTGGACTGGGCTGAGAGACCCTTGCACAAAGAGGACAAAGACATTTTGGGATATAAGTATTAGACCTAAAACTCCTGAACTTTAGACTACTTCTGGAATCAAGAGGAACCTTTGCCAAGGAGAAGAGTTGGAGAAACTGAGGAGAAGTACTGCCCCTTTGCTGTGTGCTGTCTGGAGTTGGTCTGCAGTAGCTGTTTCTGCCAGGGAAAGGAAAAGGACTTTGATGTGTGCTGTGTGCTGTGCCCCCTGCTTAAAGACGATCTCCAAGGGCTTGAGTAAAGCTTGCCTCCTGTAGTGAAGTCTCAGGGACACAATGGGGTCTATTAGGATGGAGGGTGGACTTTCGTCCGCCCGTCACCCTAGTGGTGCTGGGACCGGCTGCCAGTGGTGCGGCGGTCACGCACCGGCAATTAGGATTCCACCACGGCGATGGCATCCTCTATTCTCAGCGTTGTGGCGGGCGGTGCTCACTGCACCGCCTGCCACAATGCTGGGAATGCACTGTGGGCATTGTCATGCACAAGGTGACAGGCACCGTGCGGTGCCTGCCACCTTGTCCATGACAATGTAGGGAGGTACATGTGCACCGCCCCAATACCCTGGGGGCCCGCAATGGACCCCGAAAGCAGACTCGGCATGGCTTTCCGTGGCGGTGTAGGCCCCCAATGGAAAGCCATACACTGCTATCCATGCTAATATGGATGGCGGTGTCTAGCAGACTCCGCCACCATATGTAGCCCCTTCTCCGTCCGGTCGACTGGTCAACCGGCGGATAACCTGCGGACGGTCTTTCCATCCGCCGGGGTCCCCCCTCCATAGTAATATGGCGGGGGAAATGGGTGGCGGGCGAGGTATGATGTAGGGTGGATTGCCACTGCCATGTGGGCGGTGGCGATCCTCCCTACATCCTAATAGACCCCATAGACTCCCCCCCCCAGCTCACCTGATCTTCCTTGCTGGGAGTTCGGACCTGCTAGGAGGTGCCTATGACCGTCTTGGGCCTCTGGAGGGTATTTCTGCTTTTGGGAGCTGGAAAAGCATCGCAACTACAAGAAAATCGAGGCATCGTTCTTCTTGCTGCAGTTGGTCCGAAGCAGCACCGCGGTGTGAGAAGAATCTCCATGCATCACCACATCACTGCCAAAACCGATGCCGCGCCTGTTCCTATTGCATGAACCAACGCATTGAGGGGTTGCGCCTTATGTTAACAAAATCCACTGGGCCTAAATAGTTTTAAACGTGCATTTCTGATGTGCTGAACACAGTGAGGCAATTGAGCAAACCTGAAAAGTACAGTAGCCTTTCACAAGCCCCATTGCTCTTGTCACAAATGTACACAATGTTCTCTTGTCACAAATGTACAAAATGTTCTCTTGTCACAAATGTACACAATGTTCTCTTGTCACAAATGTACACAATGTTCTCTTGTCAGAAATGTACAAAATGTTCTTTGAAGATGTCCTTCCGGTGTCCTAGAACACATGTGGTTAGACCGCCTGCACTGAATGGGCGTAGGCCAGTATGTCACCATAGAACCTGGTTCCGCATTTTCAGGTTTATTAGATTCAGCCCATCAAATCTGAAGCCAGAGTTCTGCTAATGCGACTTTTTGCATGCAAGCTCTCCGACTAGTCGATTGTCTGACTTGGGGTGTCAATTCCTCTCTCTCAGGTGGTGGGCTCCCTAAGCCAGATAATACTTTTGTCTTTTTAAATGTCTGTCCATGCTCTGTATTTTCCATTCACATCCAATTCCTTGCATTCTTAGGTTCCCTTAAGCTATTACGGCCTGCTGGGATAGTCTCCATAGCTAAGGTGCTTCCAGGCACTAGACTTTATAGAGTGTTCTGCTTTCCCTAACTAATTTCAATTGTGCCCTTTTGAAAGATCCCAGTCCTTTTGCACCTTGAATCTCTTTGGAATGTCAAACTTGCATGGGTAATTCTCTTCAGAAAAGCACATTTCTAGGCGCTATGTTTTCATAGAATGTATCATAGAATGTATTATGTGCCTTTTGAATTGCTTACTGATGTCAAATATACCGTTTTACAGGTCCTCATTCCAGCCTGTTTTCTAGGCTCCTGCACATAATAAATATGAACTTGCGTTTTTTAAATCCTGACAGATTGAAGTCAGACTTTCAAACGTTTCCTTGCTCAGGCTGATCAATTGATAAATCCATATGCTGATGTACTTAAGACTTAACAAATAAAATGCCACTTCAGCTGTGATCTTTGTTATCTCATTTCATTGTTCCTTATTCCTCAGTGAAGTGTTGCGTCGATGACATGTGACCACGGCTCATGACCACAGTAGGGTGGTTTGTGGGTTGTGACTCGTGACCACACCCCAGAGAGCTTCCATTCATCCCTCGTCAGCTGGCGCCCAACGTATAAATCATACTACATACGTCTGCAGTGGATTTGGCGTACACCCCCGACAGGTTCCTGAGAGCACCGCCACCGCTCCTTTGTGGCAGAGACCACGGGTAAGAGAAGGGTTTTGTTTTTCCTTGGATTTCTTGGGTCTCTGCTGCCTGGGGGTGCGACTGACTCTTTTGTGGACTGTCTCTGGCTGTCACCTGTGCCTGGGGCGCTATCTCTGGTCATGATTTGAACCCAAAATGTCTGTCCCTTTGTGTGGTCACGATTTGTCACTTTCTTGTCAGAGGCCAGTATCGGCTTTTCTGCTGCCTATTGGTTCATAACAGTTGTGCCTTCGAGGTTGGGGGTTTTCCTGTTTTGCACTCTTGTTTGCCCTGCCGGTTCCGGTCCGGAAGGGATGGTTATAGCGTCAATGGTTCTAGGTTTTTGATCCCTCGACAGTTAAAGTCTGTGCGCAGGGTGTCCCCCGGAGCCTCTGTGTCCGGGGGCGGAGTTAGAGTCTCCCCTTCTACAGTTCAAGTCTGTGGGCAGGTTTATGATCCCTCTCCAGTTCGAGTCTGTGTGCAGGGTGTCCCCCGGAGCCTCTGTGTCCGGGATCGGAGTTAGAGTCTCCCCTAGTTCTCCATTTTCGCATTATGGTTTGACGTACCATTGCATTTTGTTCTTTGCCATATTCTAGGTTGATAACACATTACTACTTTGCACATTGTGTTTTTTTTTTTGTTTTTTTTTTCTCTCCAAACTGTTTATTGCCTATTTACATTGCCTATTGTGCTCTTCCTCAGTTCCGGTCTGTTCATTCCTCATCTTCACACTTCCTTGTTGCCCATTCTTCTCTCCCGCGCCCTTCCTCTGCCACTTGTGCCCCTACGTTCTCTTCCATGAGGGCTGGCTTCACGCCCTTCCATTGTTTACTTTCTTCTCCTCACGATTTATTTTAGCAAGGTTTGGGTGTCCATATCTTTTGTTCAGTTCCACTTTTAGTCTGCTTTACTGACTGGCTTTGTCAGGTGCTGCCTTGTTCTCTCGCTCCGCGAAGGTACAGAAAGAGGAAGTCACTTGTGGTATTTTCAGATCCCCCCCTCCTTTATCGCCCATTCTTGCGCAGCTTGGTGCTCCACCGTGTTCAGTGAGATTTAATTTCTAGGTCCTTTTTACTGTACTTTCAGTTTTTTGTGATGCATCTTTTCATATGTTTTTTCATTTGTCTTTGGAAGTATTGTAATGGTTGATATTTGTTTTGTTCCATGTCATTTGTCCATTGCCTTGCTCTGTGTAGTAGATGTGCTTTGAAGTTGCTTCTCTGTGCGTCTAGTGGCATAGCGCTTCAGTACTAGTTGCACCATCTCCCACAGCCGCCAGGTGCGCTACGCGGCCTTCCCTTTCCCCTTGCTGTCTGAGTAGTATGTCCCTTTTGCAGCCCTGCTAGGTAAGAGGCTAGCTGTCTACAGACACGCGCTGACGTTGCTTCTCCTTGCCTCTGATATAACAAGTGTTATTTGTCTATCATTAGCCTAGCAACTGATAGCCAAAAGGGGGGACAGGTATTCAAGTATTATTATTATTCATAGTGTCCCTATGAATAGGATAATGAGTTCTACTATATATAAGAATACATACTGCCTTTCACATATATTTTATCTTAAAAATTGAAAGTTAGGAAAGACTGCTAATTCTGTCAAGCTTTTGAACGAAATACCCACTTCAGTCTAAGATTGCCTATGCCAGTTGTGGCGGCCAGTTCCACCCTGGTTGCTGCACAGGATAAAGAATTACAAGACAGTGTATACCCATGTGTCATTAAGGGTATAGGAGAGGGACCTATACCAGAACTCAATAAAGCCACTAAGAAAGAAGAACACAGGCAGAATGTGGTTCACACCAGAAACACCCAATTAATAGATTATCTTGCATTTATACATTTAACTGGGGGGGTTTAACATGGAATGCTTCCAGGTGGGCAATGAATAGCAGCTGAAGCTTCAATGACTCTAGCACCAAGGAAATAATGTGAGGAATAAGACTCCCAATGCTGCATGATTTATTAACTCAAAGTTAAGCTTTGGGTATATTAGCAAATGCAACAACTTTCTTCGAACATCACCATACGCATCTCAAAAGATACCCATATTTTTATATAAAATACATGCTTTTCAATTTTGATATACATACATTAATTCAATTAAGCGCAAAACAGGTTACAGTTTCATAAAATGAGCTGCACACTGGAGAGCTACCAGTAGCTCAAGAGCTACTGGTTGGAGAAGCTTGTTGCAATTACAAAGCAGTGGTAATTGACATGAGCATGTAGTGTGTTTCTCATTGTAGGATACATTTTTTAAGTATTTCCATTGATTTAAAATATTATTCTTTGCATTTGAATGAGTTTGATTTGCACTCCAGAAATGAGCATTTAAATGCCAAGACTTTGCCAATGCCCATTATTGAATGTTGAAAAGAGTTCTTCTACCATATAAATGAGAGGTATTTTTCTCTATAATTTGTACATCTATTTATGTCATAAATTTGCAAAGCCTCCCCTCAAATAAAAGCCGCCTTGGTTCAGTAACACAGGACCATGGCATTTCTCCCTTTCATTGCATTAGTATGTGCTTTGAAGTTGTAAATTCGTGCACGGTTAAAATTTCAGCATTTAGGGATTTCTGACTGATTGATTATTGAACTTTTAAAATAGTCAGTCTAAACTAATAAGTTGTCATGATAGCTGCACCTGTAAGTCAAATGACGACAGTCACCACCTTCCCCCAGAATGCTATGATTGCAGCCGCAGCCAACATACCGCCTGCGCTGCGACAACAGCTCACCATGCAATATATCCAGGCCCCATTACAGCCTGCCATATTATACGTAGAGATCCAGCCACAACAAGATGTACAATACGTCCAGGCCCAACGACAGCCAGCTGATCAGTACATACAGCCCCAGCCATCAGTACAATACATAGCAGCACAACATGCCTACAGAAATGACCAACAAAATTATTATATAGATAACAGAAAGGATGCCACTAGAAAATAGGGTATACAGGGGATAGTGAATGGAATGGTACAACTGAGGTTCCAATAACAGCCAACACAGCGCACTTGTTATTATTGCTACAGAATAGGTCATATGAATGTGGCCCAAGTCCAACAATACCTCCTGTAAATGCACGTTCCAATGCAACAACAACAACAAACACCTATATACAAAATGATGCCCCAAAAAGAAAAATAACTGCAGCACCCAGGTACTAAGTACAAAATAATGTACTCGTACCTGCGTCCGAATTCAGTACCAGTTAAAGCAGGCAAGGCATCGGTCTGAATGCAAGAACAGATCGGGGAGGGTGTCACACCAGAGCACTGACAGCTGATGTTCGCGATTACAAAATGAGGTTTTCGAGATTATGGCTCGCGTTCAAGTCGAATGGTGCCACTGGCCTTAGAGCAGCGTAGATGTCGGAGCGGATGGTAAAAATTAAAAGAATGTCCTCCACTTTCTGATGCACAGAAATAGTGAGAGAATAGGGGGATAAAATGATGGAATGGAATACACACTAGCATGTAGAGGTCCAATACATTATTGTAGGCCCTTAGAAACAAAAGGCTAGAATATACGGCGTTTACTCAGCGTGCACGACATACAGAGAACATGAGCCTGTGTTTAATGTGATATTAAATATTCTGGTCAGCATAGCATACATTTAAAAAGCACATGTTTTTGGATGTTACAAGGTGACAAAACAGTTAACAGGTTTTCTCTGCCGTTGGAAGTAGCCAACCACAGATTCTGGGCATCGAGCCAGGCAGGAAATACATTTCCTGTGGTTTATAACGAGAGGGTTTCGGCAGTTGGAACACTGATCGCAAATGTTATTTGTGGGTTCTTCAAAATTGCAGTAGTTTAGTGAAGTGTTTTAGCATTTTGTTTTGTGAACATTTTATTTTGAAAGCAACGAATTATCAGTCTTGCTTTGAAGCTTCTACAAATATTTGCATCTAATTGGAAAAAAATGCTGTAAGCAATATGCATAGCGTCACATTGCTAAATATTGAAAATAAGTGTACACATTTTTATACTCTAACAACTATCAGAAGTGCAGTCTGGGCTTAAAAGATTTACTTAGAGCGCTCACCCTAATAATAAAGTTTTGCATTAATGAAAAAAAAAAAAAATATATATATATATATATATATATATATATATATATACAAGTTTGAAAAGGATGTATGACGTTACAACGCATACTTTTACAACGACTACCATTACAACAAATTTTTTACAACGCAAAAACTTTTACAACGCATACCATTACAACGCAAGATTTTACAACGCAAGTACCTTTACAACGCATACCATTACAACGTAAATATTGGTAAGTACATAATATTTTTTTTTATTTAAATTATTTTAAATTATTAAAATATAATTAAATTTAATGTAATTTTATTTAATTAATTTAATTTAAATATAATTTTAATTTATTTTTACAAATTAACCCTGTACCCCAAAAACCCAAAACTGACCCTGAACCCTAAAAATATTTTTTTTAATTTAACTTAATTTAAATTATTAAAATATAAATAATTTGTATTTAATTACATTTAATTAATTTAATTTAAATATAATTTTATTTTATTTTTACAAATTAACCCTGTACCCCAAAAACTGAAAACTGACCCTGAACCCTAAAAATACCCCTTTACCCAAAAACTGAAAACTGACCCTGAACCCTAAAAATACCCCCTTACCCAAAAACTGAAAACTGACCCTGAACCCTAAAAATACCCCTTTACAAAAAAACTGAAAACTGACCCTGAACCCTAAAAATACCCCTTTACCCAAAAACTGAAAACTGACCCTGAACCCTAAAAATACCCCTTTACCCAAAAACTGAAAACGGACCCTGAACCCTAAAAATACCCCTTTACCCAAAAACTGAAAACTGACCCTGAACCCTAAAAATACCCCTTTACCCAAAAACTGAAAACTGACCCTGAACCCTAAAAATACCCTTTTACCCAAAAACTGAAAACTGACCCTGAACCCTAAAAATACCCCTTTACCCAAAAACTGAAAACTGACCCTGAACCCTAAAAATACCCCTTTACCCAAAAACCCAAACATATAATATTTTAAAAATAATTATATACTTACCAATACTTACGTTGTAATGGTAGGCGTTGTAAAAGTACTTGCGTTGTAAAATCCTGCGTTGTAATGGTATGCGTTGTAAAAGTTTTTGCGTTGTAAAAGTTTCGTTGTAATGGTAGTTCGTTGGAAAAGTTGCGTTGTAAATGTTGTTTCCCGTTTGAAAAGCATTAACACAAGGACACATATATTACCGTTATTGCAGACAATGCCTTTCCCTGATACATACTGTGGTAATATGGTACTGTAAAAGGCAGCCAAAGGTTTTGTACTGTAGGAGCTTGGGCCTACGTGTCTCAAGGACACAATACACATGAAAAATTGTTGCCCTTGACCTACAAAAATAAATAAATGGATAATGGATATATATATGTGTGTATATATGTATATATGTATATACATATATATGCCCTGGGCATGGGGCTATAGGGATTCCACATCCCAGGGCACAGTTTGACAACTATGATTGTTTTGGATCCCAAAGGTGATACTGTGACAGAGTTTTCCAACTATGTTTGATTTTGGAACAAGCTATATTACAACGTTTTAATTCTTCTTTTGTTTTTGGAGCTAATTGATATCTTTTTAAAATGTCATACAGGGATGCCAATATAATTTTTAGGCTCTTTTCTTCATTTGGAGTTCCCTTCTTACCTCCGCTGGCAAACATACAGCATGCATCAGTAATAGCACAATTATTGAAAGGCCTGTTGCTATTAAAAAGAGTTTCAATTGTAGAATGTGCTGCACACAAAGGGGAATATCTTCAGTAACTGGTTGTATGTACACAATGGTTCAAATTGCTTCTTCTCCACAGGATATCATGATATAAAGATAATAGATAATGATATATACTATTTCCCTAAGCATTTTATTGAAAAAGGGTGGAAGAAAAGAAAGAATAGGAAAAGGGGAGGATGAAGGCAAATAGAAGAGGGAATATTGATAGGCACAAAAGAAAAGATATGTTTGGAAATGATAATGCTTGTTCCCGTGGCCCGTCTTTTTCATTGTTTATCACTTGAAGGATGTGATTAGGCTGTTTTTCTAAATGCTGGTACTAAGGTTAAATTGGAAAAAAGGGTACTTCCACTACCCGAGGCCACTTTTTTGCCCACATGAAATGGACTTCTTTATCATAGCCCCCTATTGAAACTGCAAGTACGTGTTGGCACACCGATCCAAGAACTGCAATGTATAAATTATTGTCAAAATACCTCCTGAAGAAGTTCATTCCACACTTTTAAGTGCCTATGCTTTTGTGTTCTGACAATTGACCACCGTTAATCTCACACGTGATTGAGGGTGTGTGCGAGGAACTACACAGACTACATTGTGCCTATAAACAGAAAGCAGGGTGCGATGTGAGAGAAAGAACTGAGTGTTGAAAAAATAATATAAAGAAGATTTGTGCATCCACTGAACTGACCTGGATTGATGCACTTCCACTTGCTCTGTTGTCCATGAGTAGCACTGCAAAGACTAACATTGTTGGGTTCTATAAGGCCTTCCTGAAGAAGGGACCCCAAAGTAATGTGGCCAGGTGACATCCTAGATCCACAGCTCCCACACCAAGAAAGGCCAGACAAAGGAGGGCAAGCTCAACTTGCACCAATAGTGTCATCTGAGGTACCCCACAGGTACAATATTCACTCCAGCAGACCAGCAACAACGAAGAAGGATTAGAGGAGAGGCAGATGCCAGCTGGCTGCAGGCCAGGATTCCTCCGGGAAAGCACAACTTAACTGAGGCAGCTCCCTGCTACCCAGAGCAGGCCAGGCCTCTTGATACTATCATCCAAGGACCCCTACATTCTCTTCCAGTGCTAGTGACTGACTTTCTTGATCCATGGTTCTGATACAAAGAAAGCAGCGACTCCGCCCCATGAAAAGTACCAAGTGGGGATGGTATCCCAAGATCATCCTGTTGGGTTGCATGTGCTACACAGCAGAGAAAGGAAGAGTGTAAGCAGACCCCAACGATACATCACCTAAAGACGTCTGGAACTTCAAATGCCCCAACTCCTCAATGTGCAAGTTGTGACAAGATATCTTTTCCTTCTTCATCACTTTGGTTTCTTCATATTTGAAAGTGCCTAGGTAATAGAAGTGCTTGCAAACCTCTCAAATTACCTGAAGACAGGCACCAACGGTTACTTTTTCTGTTTACAGAAATGATCACTGAAGATTTGCTTAATTTTTCAGCTTAATTTTGAAAAGACTTAAAGTACAGCAGAAAAATAAGACATTCTTCCAACTAGTCACACTAACCACACGTACCAATGATTGGAACATTGCCTCAAGACTTTCAGAACAATGAATAAAAATGACAGTGGGTGCTACTAGCAGTATTGAACACTATTATTGCCATTATAATGACTATAAATGTATTATGATCACAGTGCTATACCGAAGATACTGCTTAAATGACACAGAGATATTGTACCAAATTGAATAGATAGCCATTGATAAAGATGGGACAGGGGGACAGTTGACAGGGCAGGATGTTATGTTTGCACACACTGGCCTACAGTCACAGACAAGAGCATGTGTCATACTTGTCTCTAAACATGTGAGCTGTGTCCTAATGAGCATTATGCCTTGTGAACGCCTGCTTAAATGAACAAGATGCAGAGTATGCGAAAATACAACTATAAGTGTTATGTTAGTGACATGCCCTGGATACGGCCACTGGCTGAAGGGTCACAGAGATACTGAGTTGAAAATAAGTGATCATTGAAGGAATGATTGAATGATCAAGAGGAGGGAGATGATAGAGGGGCCTTTTTATCGACCTTGGTAGGATGAAGGTCTGATGTGAGCCCTACTTGACGAAATCTGAAAATAGACTAAAATGACCAAATTTCACCATATAAAATCAGCAAATGAAATCTCACGGATACCCTGAATCCCGGGTTTGTAGGCCCAAGCCAAAGGCCAAAGGCCACCGCCTTATGTTAACAAAATCCACTGGGCCTAAATAGTTTTAAACGTGCATTTCTGATGTGCTGAACACAGTGAGGCAATTGAGCAAACCTGAAAAGTACAGTAGCCTTTCAGAAGCCCCATTGCTCTTGTCACAAATGTACACAATGTTCTCTTGTCACAAATCTACACAATGTTCTCTTGTCACAAATGTACAAAATGTTCTCTTGTCACAAATGTACACAATGTTCTCTTGTCACAAATATACACAATGTTCTCTTGTCAGAAATGTACAAAATGTTCTTTGAAGATGTCCTTCCGGTGTCCTAGAACACATGTGGTTAGACCGCCTGCACTGAAGGGGCGTAGGCCAGTATGTCACCATAGAACCTGGTTCCGCATTTTCAGGTTTATTAGATTCAGCCCATCAAATCTGAAGCCAGAGTTCTGCTAATGCGACTTTTTGCATGCAAGCTCTCCGACTAGTCGATTGTCTGACTTGGGGTGTCAATTCCTCTCTCTCAGGTGGTGGGCTCCCTAAGCCAGATAATACTTTTGTCTTTTTAAATGTCTGTCCATGCTCTGTATTTTCCATTCACATCCAATTCCTTGCATTCTTAGGTTCCCTTAAGCTATTACGGCCTGCTGGGATAGTCTCCATAGCTAAGGTGCTTCCAGGCACTAGACTTTATAGAGTGTTCTGCTTTCCCTAACTAATTTCAATTGTGCCCTTTTGAAAGATCCCAGTCCTTTTGCACCTTGGATCTCTTTGGAATGTCAAACTTGCATGGGTAATTCTCTTCAGAAAAGCACATTTCTAGGCGCTATGTTTTCATAGAATGTATCATAGAATGTATCCTGTGCCTTTTGAATTGCTTACTGATGTCAAATATACCGTTTTACAGGTCCTCATTCCAGCCTGTTTTCTAGGCTCTTGCACATAATAAATATGAACTAGCGTTTTTTAAATCCTGACAGATTGAAGTCAGACTTTCAAACGTTTCCTTGCTCAGGCTGATCAATTGATAAATCCATATGCTGATGTACTTAAGACTTAACAAATAAAATGCCACTTCAGCTGTGATCTTTGTTGTCTCATATCATTGTTCCTTATTCCTCAGTGAAGTGTTGCGTCGATGACATGTGACCACGGCTCATGACCACAGTAGGGTGGTTTGTGGGTTGTGACTCGTGACCACACCCCAGAGAGCTTCCATTCACCCCTCGTCAAGACCGGACACAAACATCACTTCTCCTGTGTGCAGCAGAACTGTTGCATCGCCTTCCCATGTTCTCAGGAACTGACACTTCTCTTTGTGTTCTCTACGCTTACCATCTCTGCGGCTGTTTGGCCTTGTGAATTTTGTCGCACCTACAGGTACTTTGAGAGAAATTACGGACCCATAGTTTTCTATGGACTCAGCTGCTTAAAACATTTTTAATGTCATATTCCTAATATTTGTATGTTGGATATTTTCCGTTTTGGTCTTGTTGAGTTTAGATAAAGATACTTTATTTTTCTAAACCTGGTGTGGTGTCCATTTGTGGTGTTACCACTGTATTACAGTGTGTTTTGAGTACAAATACTTTACACATTGTCCTTGGGATAGGCTTGTCTGCCCATGCCAAGCTCTCCAGGTGGTGAGCAGGGGTTATCTAAAGTGTGTATCCCCTTACCCTGACTAGAAGCAAGTGTCACTATTTGAACAAAGGTACCTATCTCTGCCAACTAGAGAACCCCATTTCTAACAGGAATAGACCCTATTGTTTTTTTTTTGCCCACCATGTCACAACAGACAGAAACCAGGCACATGCAAATCAGCCTTGGTTCTGCTCTAAAACGAATAGTCCACTTTGAAGTGCCAGTCCTGGTCCCCTCTGAGCGGAAACACAACCAACCCAAGACTGGTTTCTGACTAGCTGGTCCTCATGAGTAGGGTACAGTTTGAGTCCTAAGGCACAATGAGCCTCGACCCACTTCTAAGAATAGCAATCGCACTAAGGACATTGCACTGAGGAAAAAAAAATTGATGGATTGATTGCGTGAATTAATCTCAGTCACTGGGAAATACTTGGGACCACAATTCTGTTCATCTTGTTTTTACCTACCATGCCATCCTAGACAAGCTTTTGCCAGCTGATTGAACCAGCTGTTTAAAATCTAAGGCCCTGATTATTTTCATTCTATCTGAATGAAAGTCCTGCCATGGTGTTATGTCTTAGTTTCACTCCACCTGATTACAAGTCTTTCCGCATGTTGATAAATCGCATGGAGAAATACCGACTGTTAAAATTGCTTACACTCCCTTGACACACGGATTGGTAAAACAGCGTTAAAAAAAATCCCATGCAAAACACACCTGAAATTACCAAGTAGTAAATTTGATTGCTGGAAGTGGTTAACTGCTATTACCAAATGAGTGGTAACCATTTCCACGTGAAGCATTAGCACCATATTTCTCCTGAACAGAGCAGATACAAAACAGGTTCCAGTACAAAAATACAAGTGAAATGCATAATCACAACCATAATGACATCCAAAATAAATCAGAGCTGCACAAAGAAAAGAGTAAAATATGTAATTTTTATCGATTTAAAAAAAGGACAGACACAACCACACATCAGGAGAAAAATTCACACAGGTGACTCAAATTAGCCACATGCTGTTTAAAATCAGCCCATAGTCATACCTTGCACTTGTAGCCTGACCACGAAGCAAGCTTAGTACTTAGATATAGATATAGATGACATTCAATTCCTCATTCAACAGGATTTCCTCCAAGTTTAGGAGGAGGAGGGAGCACAGTGTCATGGAGGAAGGCCAATCTAACGGCTTAGCAGAGGGCCATTAATAGCACAAACATGCCAGACTACCTAAATATGACTTAAGCCTATGTTTTAAAGATTACCAACCACCTCCTTAATATCACTGGTGATGAGGTGGAACCAAATATTGCCATCAGGACTGTAGTACCCCTATGAAACTGCTTATTGCTATACGTTTTTTGCAACATGCGCAGACCAGAATCTAATAGAACTTTACATTTGATTGGTATATCAAAGACACCTTTCTGTGAGATCCACAGCCAGGTGATGGTCCCACTTCCTGTATTAGTCCTTCAAAACATTATGTTCACCACCGGCCATAGAACAGTCAATGTAATTAAGGCAAGGTTTTATGCTATTGGGGGTTCCTGTTATGGTAGGGGGAATAGACTGAAGCCACATCAGATTAATATCACCAAGGTCAAGGAAAATATATACCGAAAATGGAAACAATAACATGCCACATGTTGAAAATGACCAAATTTTGCATGGTATTCCCCCAGAGTTTTACCTTTTTTAACTGAACATGTGTTTAGTTGGCCAAAGAACCCAGCACACTTTACTTTTGGAAATTGGTGGTAAAATGCTTGTGCTCAGCTTTTAAACATGCTGAATTTGTCATACACCTGATTGCGACATATAATTTACCTAGAAGTCACTAGAATGTATTACTGCAGGTACCAAAGGGCGGTAAATTAGATACTGCAAGTGGGCTGCAACACTCATTGTTCCACATACTAAAATAGCACTGGAAACTATGTCTCCAGGCTTGAATGTGCAGTCTATGGGTGCAGTTTTACATGGCCATTTCAACCAGGCAAAATAAACCTTTTGCCAGGTCTAAAGCTTCCTTTTTGGTACTTATAAGTTACTACTAACAGGCCCTAAAATGCACACAGGGCAAGGTGCACAGTTTTTAGAGGTAGTACATGTATGTTTACTGTTTACATGTCCTAGCAGTGAACAACTGCAGCAATGCCAGCTCTCCCATAGGAAAACACTGGGTTACATATAACAATTTATAATGCTTAATTCCAGTTTGGCAACAGCTAAAAAAGTGATTTGAGGATTTGTTTGGATAGTCATTTAAAACTTAGCTGAATGATAAAATTGCATTTTACATAGGCTTGTGCGAAGTTTGAGAATTATGCTACATGGAAATTTGCATAGTGCTGAAAAAATAAGCTGCGCTCCGTGGAGTTCCACAAGCAGAGGAGTGAGGTAAGTTGCGCTGCTTGCACTGATTTTTAGTGCCGTAGTTTGTTCTGTAAAATCAGCACAAATGGCACCACGCTCAACACAAGAGGGCGCTGCTTCTTTCTGCTGATTGAGTAGATGTTCTACTCGAGCAGCAGGTGTCTTAAAGTGAGCTGCAGCGACCTACCATGCCTGCCACCTTTAAGAAATCTTGCTGGAAGATGGTCTAGCATACAAATTTCCTAACATGCGCTCACCAACTTAACGCTGGTGAGTCGCATGAAGCGGAAAAACTGCACAGAGTTTTTCAGAGTTCCGTGCTCAATGCGGAGAGCAGAGTGGGGAAACTCCACAAACTATGTGAGTGGAGCAGAATTTTACACCCAGGCTGCATTTTATATTGCTATTTTGAAACTCTCACTTTTAAAAGTTCACATTTTTCTGTATAAGCCAAATGTGCCTTTCTGCCAGTGCCCAGTGTCATTTGACTGTTAAATGGCTCCCCTGTGATGAGATGTAGATTGCTCCCAACCAGTGGCAAAAGACCAGTGTGCGGAGAGGTGTTTTCCTCCTTGAGTAGGAGGCCGGGGGGGGAGTGTGCCCTGTCCCTCCTGAGCTTCAAAGGCTGTCTACCCTATCACTGGCAGATGTACCTCCCACCTAGGCCTGCCTCCCTTTGTCTGCCTTGTCAGCTAGGCTCCAACCCAGCGGGAAGTGGTTGCTGTCCCAGATCTGGCTTTGAATGACCACCAAAGGGTTTACTCACTATCCTGGCCATATCTCCGGGTAGGCAGGGAGAACTCTGACCAGGGTAAGAAGGTTTCTGTCATCTTGGATTCAGGTAGAGCAGTGAACTGTGATATAGTTTACAGTAAAAGACGCAGGACATGATTCACAAGTGGGTAGGGTCAACTGAGGGTACGTTTGTGCAATTCATTAGGGATTGACCTGGAGTTTACCTCATCCAAACAATGACACTGGGCATAAATGTGACAACCTCAGCACCCTCCTCCAAACACTCCTGGACCTGTGAAGAATTAGAAAAACTATTCTGCTATCTGAAGAACCTTAGGGAAGACTAAACCTACTTGCCTTGAACCAAGGAACCCAGAAGTGACTCCAATGGTCAGTTAGCTGGCCTAATGTTTGAGCTGCAGACACACAACAAGCTTCCAGAGGCCTTTCCTGCAACTTTCCAGCGTACCAGTTCCACTTGGACCTGCTCTTGACCCTGCTGTTGACCTCTGCTGGAGTGAGTCTTGGGTTCTCTCCCAAAGATCCTACATCTTTGGCTGGTGTCAAAGTGGTCAAAGAAACCTCCACTGAGTGAGGGCGCAAAAAATGTGTCGGGCTGGCGAGGGACCTTCTACGGACATGGGCATTTCTCCTCTTCTGAGCTTTCCTCCCAAATGCCAATGGTTTTCCAGAGACCTTGTCCAGTAGCTATCTGATGATGTGAATCCCTGTTCAACAGTAGCCTACTGCCTTGCTCCAGTGAGGATTTTTGACTTCCATTCCAGGAACTAAGGTCCTCATTTATGTGGAATTGGAGAAGGGCAGGTCCGCAAATCATCTTGCTGTGCTGCCCTATACCAATGTGAAAGTACAGGAATGCACTGTATTTAAAAAATATGGTTGATTCCTGCCCTTTCTGCCTGTGCTCGCGCACAATTTTGTGCCTAGCGCCTATTTAGGCATCCGTGCACCATGATGCAAGGATGTCTGCATTGTACACAGGATTGTTTTTTCGCAGTAAGGGCCCCCCTCCTGCACAAAAACAATCCAGAGAGGTGTTTTCCTCTTTCTATTTATTTTGCAGAATGCAGCACACATGGAAAGATGAAAAGATGAGGAGAAATACAAATATTTCACCCCATTACGCCTGCTCTGGGCAGGCGTAAGGTATGGGCGCTGTACCAGGTTTACATGATTAAGTAAATTGGGCGCAGCGTCAAAATACATGGGTGTTGCATGGGAAAACCTACTGCAATGGCCATAGAACGCCTCTCTGGCACAGAGTGAGGCAACACAGCTAATTGTGCTGGCTAACTCTGTAGAGATGGGCCTCAGCACAGCCTACCAGTGCTAGGGGTTCGTCCTTTTCTGCACACAAGTCCTCAGACCAGTAAATAGAAATTGGCACAGAAACTGAAATGTCAAAGAGATAGTTTATTAAACCTCATGAGGTGAAACTACATTCACACAACACCCTTCGGTATCGTATGAAGTAGCACTAGGAGTAGAAGAACCATGGTTCTTTTATACCCACACAGGAGCTCAAACAAAGGTGGTACAAGCACACTTAGGAGAGTTACATACATAAATGGTCATACAGAAATGCACAGTCAAAAAAGAAGGAGGAGCTAACAGTTGCTGACTTTAGTAGAAACATCCTGACAGTAACAAACCTAAATAGGTGCATTGGCAGCTACAAGCTCCTCTGAGCATGTGCAGAGTAGCAAATGCTAAGTATAGCTAGTTCTTTGAGCAGAGCATAAGGGCAAACTACAGAGAAGAAGGAAAGAGCACATGGCGAGCACATGGCTAACTAAAATGGCTGCCGGAAACAAGATGGCTTCAGCTAAATGCTAACAACGATTTCTGCCAAATTTCCACAGACAACCCTTTTAGCATTAGCTGAAGACATTCATTTCCTAGAGGAATCTAAATATACATCATGAACATCGATTTGCATCAATTTCTCTGTCTAATACGTGCTGGGTATTCATTTGAGCAACATCACATTTAGCAGGTGTACAGGCAGTAATACAGATGTAGCAAAGCATTGGACCACATTGTATACATAGGCAGCATGTCAGCAGAATTGCAAATAATATATATAAAACTGTCAACAGTTTCCAGCCCCAGGCAACAAATAGTGTCCAAAACCAACCGGTGAAAGTTCTTGTGCCAGTATCAGGGTGAATCTCAGCAGCAATTTTATGCAGTTTGGAGATCGCATCAAAAGCTGAAGGGGCATGACCTGGTATGTACACACAACAGCTACTTCTGAAAATGCAACATGCACCACCTCGATCAGCCAAGACTACATCTAGGACCATACGGTTTTGGAGCGCCACAATCCTTGCAATTTGCAATTCCTCTGTGATGTTTCAAAGTGCCATAGCTGTCTGGTTGGTCACAGCTTCCACGACATTAGTCATTCACCTGATTTTCCTGCTGTTCAAGGCAGCACCAACAAAAAAGAACAGCCCCAAATTGAAATCAACGTATTGCTGTAGTGCAGTGTCAGCCTGGTCCACCTCATCATTACTTATTGTTTTTTTGTATCTGTTCTTAGAAATGTCATCAAACAATTGATAGTCCGTGTGATATGATTTAGGTGCCAGAAACACAGGAAGTAGCAAAAAAGACACATAACAGACTCCAGACCATCCAACAGGTAGATGGTAGTATCCCTTGTTTCCACAGATGAAGTATGTATTATGTGAAGACTACAGTTGAAACTGCCCTCAATGGTCAAAACCTGAGTACATTCGCTTCTTCCCACTGGAATTTTCCCAACACTGCTCACACACAAATCTGCTCGGGCTCTGGTGACAGCTATAACAAATGGTCCATTACCCTTGGTAGTTCGAGCTTTAGGGTAAACATAATGTGTAGAAGCATTTCCTGGTCGGTACTCCTCCCACTCCAATTTAGTCCCTTTAACTTGTGGACCACCTTCTTCATCATGATAACATGCTTTATTAAGATAATAGTTTATTCTCCCTACATCCATATCAGTAATATTAGCTTCTTGAGAAGCCAATAGAAGTGCAAACCAGGCTTGACAAGAGCCGTTGTGGGAAAAAGGAAGGCGTATGAAAGTTGTTCCTCCCTTTTTCTGATGAGCTGGCATCATTCCACACACCCACCAGTTAGTAATGTTCGTAGCATTGTGGGTTTGGTGCAACATCTGGATGAACGTGTTGTTCAGATAAGACTGTCCATGCTGCTGCTCATGATAAGGGAGAGTAAAATAGTGGTGTTCAAAGGGTGTCGGAGTTGTGGCAGTCAGTACTTGTCGAGAAGGAGCCACTTCTTCTACAACCCAAGTTATCACTGCCATAGTGACCACAGTGACAATAAACCCAACAATGCACATTATCTTCTTATCACAGATCCTTGCAGCAGTTGATGTTTTCTCCTTAGGCATGTTTATCTCGTTGTAAAGAAAAAATGGAGGTCTAAATTCCTGGGCAGTCGTTGGTTTCTTCACTGAGGGTGAGGATGGTTAAGACGGGTGTCACCACTCAAAAGATCCCCCCCTCTTCAGCTCAGTTTCTCAATAACCCAGGACAGTTGCTCAACCAGTCTTTTTCGACAATTAAGTTATTTTCCGGAGTCGCAGTTGATATCGGGATACACAAGGGATCATATGGTCCAGGAAGACTTCCGCAGGTTCTTCAGGTCATAGGGTTTGGCCTATCTCTGTATCCAGGATGTCTCGATGGTCGATCAGGGCAGCAGGTTCTACAAGGGTAGACAGCACCTTCTTGCAGTGAGTAGAATGCACCCAATTCCTCCTGTTTGTCACTCAAACGGCAGTTCTCATTGCGAGGAGAACTTGCTCTGGGCCGTGCCACCTAGGCTCCAAGCTGCTCGACCTTTGGAAGGATCGGACCATTACATGGTCCCCGGGCCGGAGTCCATGGCTCTCACCTTCAGAACTGTCAGGAAGAGCTTCTCGAACCTGTTGATGAATAGAAATCAAACTGTCAGTCAACTGTGATAGGTAGTCGCTTATCAAGACACATGGTACATCATGTATGGGGCGTGGCTTAGAAATTCCCCAAATATTCATAGGCCTTCCAAATACCACCTCATATGGTGTAGACCAGATCATGAATGGGGCACTGATCTAATGGACAACAATGCCAAGGGTAGTGCATCAGGCTATTTCAAGGATGTGCAAGCATGGATTTTAGCTAGCTTCAACTTGAGGGTAGCATTGTATCTCTCCACTAGCCCTGCTGATTGTGGATGGAAGGCAGCATGAAACTTCTGCTTAATTCCTAATCTTTTCAAGACGTACTCGACAACTTGCCCAATGAAATGGGGTCCGTTATCACTCTATAAAAGTTTGCAAACACCGAATCTGGGGAAGAATTCTTTCAGAAGCACCTTTGCTGTAGTATGAGCTGTATTATCCTTCATAGGGTATGCCTCTATCCACTTACTGAATGCACATACCACTACTAGAACATATTTCAGATTATTACATCGTTCAAGCTGAATGTAATCCATTTGCAAAACTTCAAAAGGTGCAGTTGGTGTAGCAAACCCTCCTGTAGGAGTTTGTGTCCCTTTACCAGGCTTGTACTGGAGACAAATCAAGCAGGACAGTACTGTCTTTTTAGCTGTGCCGGCAATTTCTGGATGCTCCCAAACTTGCGTTATCAATTTCGTTCTTCAGAATCATATCTCTGCATGTCTAGCACTTCCTGACTAACATCATGCCAACGTTCAGCCTGTGACTTCACTACGTACATAGATGTGGTGCTTCGTTGCATTGCAGTTTCACGGGCTGTGTGATCTGCAAAGGCATTGCCTTGTCCTATTTTATCAGTCACTTTCTTGTGTGCGCTACATTTAACAATTGCTATTTTCTTCAGGTATGTCAAGGCAGACAGAAGATTATGTAGCAATTCTCCATGCATTATTTGCATCCCGTGGGGTGTAAGAAAGCCTCTTTCCTTATAGAGTAACCCAAAATCATGAGCCACTCCGAAAGCATAGCGGCTGTCAGTATAGATTTTCACTGACAAGTCAGTACTAAGTTCACACACTCGTGTCAAAGCTATTAGCTCAGCTGCCTGAGCTGACATCTGTGGGATATGAGCTGTCTTAACTATCGTCTGAAGTGTTGTAATTGCATATGCAGCTGATGTCGTGCCATCTGGTCCTTTCAAACAAGACCCATCAACCCACAGTTCCCCATCAACTTTTGAGAGGGGCGTATCTTGCAAATCGACACAACCCTTTGTCTGTTCCTCAGTAAAGAATATACAATCATGAGGCTCTTGTGATTGAGACTGAGTTGCTGGGTATGGCAACAAAGTAGCTGGATTCAGGGTTGAACATCTTTTCAAAGTGATATGAGGGGCCAAAAGTGTCAATTCGTATCCTGTCAACCTAGCACTAGTTAAATGCTGTGTTTTAGTTTGGTTCAAGAGGGCGTCAACTGCATTGGGTACTAACACTAACAGTCTGGGTGACAAGACTATCGCTTCACTCCAACATATAGACACAGCTGCCGCTGCGACAGAACGGAAACACCCAGGTAACTGGATCGAGAACAGCAGAAAAATATGCACAAGGACATTGCTTGTCACCATGTATCTTCACCAAAACTGAAAGTGCACACCCATCTCTCTCATGTACATAGAGTGTAAAAGTCTTAGTATAATCTGAAGTGCCTAATACTGGTGCAGAACAAAGAGCTTGACCAAACTGATGGAAAGCATTCTGACATTCATTCGTCCATGGAAGGGGCATTGGAGTGTATTTAGTCAGAAGAACCAACAAAGGTTTAACAATGTTTGAGAAGCCTGAAATCCATTATCTACAAAAAGAAGTATGACCAATGAATGCATGGACATCTTTCTGAGTACAGGGCACTGGTGTGTCTAAAATAGCTTGAATGTGATCTGGTGTCAGTGCACGTCCCTCATTAGACAGGAGGTGACATAAATAGGTAACCTTCTGTCTACAATATTGCAATTTCTTCCGTGAAACTTTGTGATGGTGTGATGCAAGGAATGAAAGCAATGACAGCGTTCCGTCTTCACACTGTTCAGACATATCAGCTGCCAACAAGATGTCATCGACATATTGTATGAGAGCCACCCGAGACGGCACAGGGAAAGAATCAAGCTGTCTTCTCAATGCTTGGTTGTAAACTCTCTGTATACCCTTGGGGGACTCTACAGAATCTAAAGGATCGGTTATGCAAAGTGAAGCCAAACAAATATCGGCTATCAGGATGAATAGGGATTGAAAAGAAAACGTTCTTTAAATCAATCACAGTAAAGGTAGTCTCTGTCGGAGGAGCTATGGTAAGGAGTGTTGTGATGTCAGAGACTACCGGGTATTGTGGCACCACAATCTTGTTAAGCTCTCGTAAATCAATAATAAACCTATAGATTTTAGTATCAGTATCTTTCTTCAAAATAGGAAGGATAGGGTCATTGCAAATGTTGTAAGGGACCTCTTCCACAATCCCCACTTCAATCAGATCATGAACAATGCGTACAAGTGCGTCTTCACCTTCTCGAGAAATTTTGTATTGAGGCAAAGAACCTCCCTCCTTTACATGAATATGCACTTGTGGAATAACCATTTTTCCCACATCAGTGTCTGAAGTGGCCCACAAAGTACTAGGGAGTGAAGCCAATGCAACATCCTCCCTAATGAGACAGGACTTCTCAGGCACCGGATAGTTACCATTCAAAATAACACAAGCACCTTCTGGGGAACAACGTATCGTAGCCCTAAAATACTTGAGCATATCAAGACCCACAAAATTGTCCGGTGTGTTAGAGGAAAGTAGAAATGGACATGGAGTAGTAAATTTATCAACATGGAATGCAAGTGGTTGTGACAGTGGGCTACGGGAATGTGTCCCATCAAAACCTATCGATATAATGGTTAAGCCAGACAGGGGAGCCCTTGGAACCAATTGTTTCAACAAGGCACTACGAGTAGCTCCTGTATCAACCAGAAACTGAACAGTAGAACCCAAAACATGTGCTTGGACATAGGAAACCTTCTGATCTACTGGGACAGCAACTGATTCCTTAACCCATCCTAGGCATAAGCAGGGTTCTTCGAATCCGAATTCACATAATCAGATATTTGATACTGATTGCGCCTGTAAAATGTGTTAAAATAATTTGGAGGATGCCCAACAGTCTCAAATCTAGCACGATCATCCATACCTCTCCTATGTCCTGGATTCCCCGGGCGGCCTCTCATTTGTCCCAGACCACGCTGATACTGCTGACTGCATGAACGAGGACATTCAAAAGCCCAATGTCCAGTCTCCCTACAATAAGCACATTGTTCAGCAGACAAAGTAGCTTGGGAAAAAGAGGGTGTACCTGGGCGACACATCGCACGTCCGCCTTGACCACTATTTCCGTAAGATGGGCCATAAACCTGGGCAATCAAAGAGAGCCTGTGGAGGACGTAGTCCATGAACTTTTGCTGTCTATTAAGCGACTGGCTATTCCTGGCAACATGTTCGCGACAAATGTATCGACAAACAGATGCCTGCCCGTGTCATCTGTTAATGACTCACCACTAAAGTCGTGGAATGCCTCCTCAAAACGTGTGAAGAAATCAGAGACCGATTCATCTGCCTTTTTCTTGCAGGATGCTAACACAGTCCAGTCTATCTTTTTAGGAGGAATGAGAGTTTTCAATTGAACTAGTATAGCTTTAGGAAAGTTAAAATTTCTTGCTGTGGTTTCTGTGAGGGTTCCCTTTCCGCATCGAGCCTTTCTAGTTCCTTCCAAACATCCCCAAAAGTGGTATGATCATCGACTTTACGAATAGATCTCCACATATCGGGGGTAAATAAGCCCAAAAAACATATCAACATCAGATAAAGTCATAGTACATGAACTAATGGCTCCTTCAACTTCTTCATAAAAAGCAGCTGGATTTTTCTGCAGGTCATGCAAAGCAGCTTTAAGAGCCATGACATCTGCTCTGCTCCAAGGAGTATAGACTCAATTATAAATAAAATAACACTTCGCATCAGTGGAATTTGTATCATAATCTGTTCCCGTACCCCTAGGAGGGACATACAAAGGCACGGCTTCCCGCATTGATCTCTCATGAATTACAACATTCTTATCTGTCCCAGAAGTGTTGGCGTGCGGCATGGTGATCTGAAGTGTCTGTGCAACTGCAGCAGCTGCCTTTTTCTCCTCCCGCAAATGGAGTGCATCAGCTCTCACTGCAAATTCTGAATTGACCAAATGGTCTCTGCACGGCAAACACCAGAAGGGATCTCAGTCGAGGACCGGCACTGCCTGGATGGTCAGATCAGGAAGAGAGGAAAAATGCTGTGGTTGCGAAGACACGGGTTTCCTCGGGCAGTGATCATCTGTAGGGAGATTCCAATTCTCTGTTTTGACCACTCCTTCGGGCATCCGAGTCGCCGATGAGCCTCACTTGGTTGGGCGCCAATCTGTAGAGGTGGGCCTCAGCAAAGCCTACCAGTGCTAGAGGTTTGCCCTTCTCTGCACACAAGTCCTCAAACCAGATAATAGAAATTGGCACGGAAACTGAAATGTCAAAGAGATAGTTTATTAAACCTCATGAGGTGGAACTACATTCACACAACACCTTTCGGTAGAGTATGAAGTAGCACCGGGAGTAGAAGAACCATGGGTCTTTTATACCCACACAGGAGCTCAAAAGAAGGCAGTACAAGCACACATAGGAGAGTTACATACATAAATGGTCATACAGAAATGCACAGTCAACAAAGAAGGAGGAGCTAACAGTTGCTGACTTTAGTAGAAACATTCTGACAGTAACAAACCTAAACAGTTGCATGGGCAGCTACAAACTCCTCTGAGCATGTGCAGAGTAGCAGAGGCTCAGTAAAGCTAGTTCTTTGAGCAGAGCACAAGGGCAAACTACAGAGAAGAAGGAAAGAGCACATGGCGAGCACATGCCTAACTAAAATGGGTGCCGGAAACAAGATGGCTTCAGCTAAATGCTAACAGCGATCTCTGTCAAATTTCCACAATTCCATATCTATGAGGCCATGCAAAGCCATGTAAAGTGGTTTTTCTGTGGCCTCATAGATGTGGCTGAGAGGTTTGTGTTGTCAGACGTCAGAAAAACCCAACAATCTTAAAATAATGCACTGTATTAACACCCATTACATTTTATAGGGCACACAGGGCAATACAAATAAAGTACATGAATATATTAACATTATGGTTCATTTCTTTTAGCTACAGGGCATTAGTGGTTGTTGGATGATTGACATATGGGCTGACCACTTTGCAGGTCCCCTGGGGTAGATGTGTTGGTAAGATGTTGAGGATATGGAAAGGGTGAGGTTGTGAAAGGTTATTGATAGTGCTGGCTAAAGAATGCATCTTTGTATGGGACAGTTGCCAAAGCCAGCACATGTGCATGACTCCAGTATCTGCAAATATGACAGCAGTCCATCTGAAAACCTGGTTGCAAATGACGTGCAATGTGAACCCAGTGACAAATTGAACTTTTATTTGTTCTTCGTTTGGCATGGTCAATCAAATGTTGCCTTTGGGACAGATCTTGTGTTGCACCACATTTGAATTTTTAATTCAGTGGTCTATTGCAAATCTCTGCTCCTGTTGCTACACTCTCACAAGATGACTAATTTAGAGACTGCAGGCGATTACCCACTGTCCCAGTAGCATCCATCGGTTCATGTGATTGTGCCAGCAGAGCCATATGACTGCACTTCATGACAGCAGCAGAGTTTTGCTCCTCCAGTATCTGTGCCACAGTGCTGGCGGTGGTAGTTCCCATGGTGTGATAATGAAGGATTAAAACAAATTTAAATTGGCAAATCAGACCGAAACTGGCATACCAGGAAACAGACATGGCTGGAACAAGATGATAGGAGTGAATCTGTTGCCATTACCTTGAAGCACACAGCTCCGTGTACCCCTTAGAAGTTTGGCGCCCTGAGTCCAGCTCACCCATACTAAAGGACGGCCTGATCCCAGGAGATGTTTTGAAGGCAACTGGCTTTCACAATCACTGGTTCTTCCCATGTAGCTGCCCAAAAGTAACATGATTACAGTCTGTGGACTATCCTCTGCATCGGAAACTCCAGTTTTGTTTATTTAATTGCCAAAAATGTTACCTTTGTAATACTTGTCTGCATGCAGATTCCGTGCCTAGGTGCACAGTTTGTGTATATGTGAAAGTGATGAAATGAGGTATATATGCCAACATTTGTGAACATTATTTAATAAACTATGCACACATTGTTCAAAAACATTTCCAAACAAGCCAAAAAAGGGAACCCACCTGCCCCAGGTCAATAAACCTAATTTCGATTCTGAGTAACCCTATCCGCGGCTTCAGCCTGCCAACCAGATCCTGTGCAAATAACATCAAAGGGGGCCACACCCTCAGGAATACAGATTAGGGAGACAATTAAAGGATATGCTCATCTCAAGGCACACCAAAGAGCACCAGATTTCAAATTTTACATGTTCCTCATGATCCACACCCCACCAACAAGGAGCAATTGGGATAAAAAGAAAAGAGGTGGGATGAATCAACTAGGCAAGTCCTCCTAGACAATGATCTTTACATAGGGCACTGAACTGAGAAGGACATTGGTGGTGTTCAGACGAAGAAGAGAGATCCATGTGACTGAAGCACTCTCCTCACCCTCCTGAATCTTCAGGACAAAAGATCAGAGAAACACTTGTGCAACTTCACATCCTTGTAGTAAAGACACTCTACACAGTGATGATGAAGAGAAAGATTTATTGGGTATAAATCCTAAGGTGCACCCAGCTGGGCGGCATAACAATACCAACGTTCTAAGGCTGCCTCCAGGCTGACAGCTTGGGTGGAACCATGATGGAGGAAAAGGGAGGGGGGGGAACAGCACGGAGGGAGAGTCCATTCTAAAGTTACAACACATCTTTTTCCCTAAGGGAACAAAGGGTTAAGAAGGGTAGGGGGCTAGAGGGAACAAATGGATATTAAGAACATAGGTCCACGAGGCAGGACTCTTCTGAAAGTACAGTGCCTAGGTGAGGGGATCAAGGATAACCTTTATGACCCGGGGGGTCACCTCATACTATACTGTCGGTGCCAGGACGGGATGGTCCTTTTTCTGTGACTTTCCCTGCGGTGCCCCAGCTCCCTTGCTCTGTCGCCTGATTCTGACCTATCTTCCCTTGACAAATTTCCCTTGGTAGTAACTGGAACCACCCTATCCAGACTCCACACTCTTCCAACCTGCATAACTACTACATTGCTCTTTACCTCCCTTATCCTCCCTGGAGGGTAGAACCTGTCCTCACTTTTCCCCATTCTGTCTGGCTTCCTGATGTATACCATCTGTCCACTACTAAGATTCTTTTCTTTTACACCCCACTTCTTGTCGTACCACTCTTTATACTTGTCTTGCTTGTCCTCAATTCTCCTCATCACCTCTCCAGAATCTATTTCTAGGCGACTTTCTCTCCCCATCCACTGTGGGGACAGCTTTGATCCCGCTTTTCTTCCTCTCATTAGTTCGAAAGGTGAATGCCCAGTAGTTGAGTTGGGGGTGGTATGGTATGCCCACAAAGTTTCCAATATAGCTTCTTCCATATTTTTTCCTGATTTTCCTGCCAACTTGATACACTCCTTAAGTAATCGATTCGCCCTTTCTACTTTGCCGTTAGCCTTTGGGCAGTACAACGGCGTGCGGATGTGGGAAATAGAACAGTCTTTTAAGAATTCTGTCATTTCATCTGAAATCAGCTGGACCCCGTTGTCTGTTATTATCGTAGCTGGGATCCCCTCTCTCGAGAACACCTCTTTCAAGAAACCTATCAATGACTTGGTGTTGATGTTTACTACAATTTTGTGAGTGATCCAGTTGGTAAAGTAGTCTATCAGCACTAATAGATACATATCCTGTGAACCTCTTCCATGAATGGGTCCCGTGATATCAAATCCCAGTTTTTTCCACGGAGCCTCAGGTACCTTCACTGGTAATAACGGAGAGTGCTTGGTGATTTTTGACTTGTCACTGATGCTGCAAACGTAACAGTCACATACTTTCTCCTCCATTTCTCGGTCCATCTCCGGGAACCAATAGTCTGCTCTTAATCTATTCTTGCACAAGCTTCTGCCCAGATGGCCTTCATGGGCTAAGTTGATGACTTGCTGCCTCACTCCCTCAGGCGGCACTAGTTTTCCCGACTTCATGACAAAGTTTGCATCAATTGAGAGATCCTCTCTAACATTCCAAAACGGTTGGATTTCTCTTTCCAACTCCTTGCACTTCTTAGGCCACCCCGTGACAATGTACTCCTTTACCTTCCTCAAAATCTCATCTTTTTCCATGTGCTTTTCCCACTCTTCCTTCATCACAGCAGTTACACTTATCTCCAAGATGGTATCCTGCACTTTTTCCTCATCTGTTTCATCGGAAACCGGAGCTCTAGAGAGGAAGTCCGCCACTCTGTTCAGTTGTCCCGGAATGTACACTGCTCGAAAATTATACCCCTGCAGGCCCAAGACCCACTTGGCTATGCGCGGGGTCATTTCCTCCATATTTTTCTTACTGAATAGTGGAACCAATGGCTTGTGGTCCGTGTGCACCTCAAATGGTACTCCCCACACATAAAATTTGAAGTGTTTGATGGCCCAGTATACCGCCAGTGCCTCCTTCTCCACTGTAGAATAGTTTGCTTCTGGGGAAGTAAGGGTTCTTGACGCGAAAGCAATCACCTTAAGTTGTTTTTCCTCTCTCTGTGATAGTGTTGCTCCTATTCCCCTGTTGCTCGCATCGGTGGTTATTACTATTTCTTTTCCTTGATCAAATTTGCCAATAAAGGGTGCCTGAATTATGCCATTCTTTATGTCTCTGAACGCCTCTTCCTGCCTCTCACCCCATTCAAATTTGCTGTCTTTCTTCACCAATTCTCTCATGGCATGTGTTCTGATGGCAAAGTCTTTGATGAACTTTGCCATGTATTCCGCCAGACCAAGGAATGACAACAATTCCTCTTTGTTGGACGGCGTAGGTGCATCTCAGACTGCATTGACCAAATCGCATTTTGGTTTAATACCTTCTTCGGAGATGGTATGGCCCAAGTAATCCACGGAGCTCACACCCAACTTGCATTTGCTCAGCCTGGTGGTGAATCCTACATCCTTTAGCCTCCTTAAAACCCCTTTTAAGTTTTCGCTGTGTTCCTCCTCACTTGAGCCATAGGTGAGGATGTCATCTTGGAAGCACATGGTTTTCCTGCATTCCCTTAGGATGTGCTGCATCACCCGTTGGAAAGCCGCTGCCGCCGACGCCAAACCAAAAGGCATCCTTAAAAATTTGAAATTGCCGAACGGAGTCGTGAACGCTGTCAGAGACTGTGAATCTGGATGTAGCTCTATCTGATAGTAGGCCGAGGACAAATCCAGCACACTAAAATACCTCGCCCCCTGTATGGTGGTCAACATCTCTCCAATTCTCGGGAGGGGGTACCGGTCTACCAGGATGTTTGCATTCAAGTCTCTCAGGTCTACACACAACCTAATGTTCTTTCCTCCATCCTTGGTCGTGATCACGACTGGAGCCAACCATGAAGATGTCTCTATTTCTTTGATCACTCCTTGGCTAACCAGTTTGTCCAACTCGATTTTCAAGGGTTCTTTCATGCGTAGGGGTATGGAACGTGTTTTGTGTATCACTGGCCTTGCCCCCTCCTTGAGTGTAATCCTGTGCATATAGTTCTTTAGCACCCCCAGCTTTTCACTAAACACCTCCTTGAAATCCTGGATGACATCTTCCGCTACACTGGAGGGTTCTACCAAGAGCACCTGTTCCTTGTTGTTGGGATCCAACTTGATGCCAAGTTCCTTCTGATGTTTCCAACCCAACAGATTAGAACCCCTCTTGGAAACATACACTGTCCCTACCGTGTGCCTGTCTTTAAAGGTCATTCTCATTTTTGTCATTCCCTCTAGTGGTATGCGCTCCTTGTAGTATCCTACTGGGTTTATGTCAGCTCTCTCCAAAACTACTCCCCGCCCCGCAAACTTTTCCTCAAACTCCCTCTTGTCTATGAGAGTGTATCGAGAGCATGAATCAGCATAGACCTCAAATCTTTTACCATCCAAGGTAATCTCACATTTTGGATATTCATTACATTCACTTTCCTCCTCATCCCCCACCTGGAAAATATACGTCTTCTCTCTTACATCCTCAATTTCTACATTTTCCACCATATGTATTTTCTGGTTAAAATTTTTACACACCTTAGAAAAATGCCCTCTTTTGTTGCATTTCCTACACAGAGTATCCCTGGCAGGACACTTCCAGTTGTTTGCCAGGTGATTTGGGCTACCACATTTGTAACATAACAAACCTTGTGGGTTATTGCACTGACTGATCTTAGCTTTCTCTCCTACTTTGCAAATGGTCTCCCCCTCTTGTGCCCCTTTACTCTCATTCTTTTCTCTTATTGCTCCTTCATGTATTTTCATCTCTTTCATACACATGGCTGTATGCTCCAACCCTTTAGCTATACTCAAAGCCTCTTCCAGGTCAGGATTTCTCGTAAGAAGCTCCTCCTGAATCCTTGAGTCATTCGTGCACCTCACTATCTGGTCCCTTATCATAGAGTCAGTTAATGCCCCAAATTCACACGTGGCAGCTAAACCCTTAAGAACCGCTATATAATTTGTGACTTTCTCATCTTTCTTCTGGCCCCTTTTGTAGAACTTATGCCTCTCCAGCACAACATTGAGCTTCATTTTAAAGTGTTCTTCCAATTTTATCAAGGTATAATCATATACATTCACCCCTTCAACCTCTTCTTGTTCATCATCTACTAGTCTTCCAGTTATGTCTTCAAACACTTTTCTTCCATGTATGCCCAAATTATGTAACAAAATATGTTGTTTCCTAACATTGTTATAATTTGCTCCCCCTATCGCTATGAGATAGGACTTGAAAATCCCAACCCATCTCTTCCATGGTATTTCCGGCTCCCCCAGCTCATTTAGGAAGGGTGGGGGCTGGCTCATACCTGCACCTGCCATGGCCATACAGTAGGGGGGCTTGAAACACTTGTTTTTAATAAATTCTCACTAGACTCACAGCTGGAGGTAGAGAAAATATACCTCACTAATTAGATCAATAGGTACACACTTGTATGGGCATCAAACATAGAGGTAACTGATAGCGTGTTTACAACTCCCTTGAAATCTTAAATAACCCAGCACTTCAAACTGGTTCTCCTGACACCTAGCTACGTAAACCACCCGAGTCCCCTTTCTGTTTCCTCGTTTCTCACAGTTATTGGATATGGGCGGGAACTTCCTGTGGTGAGCGCCGTCACCTTTCCCAAGCCTCGCCGTGAAGTACACAGTTCCGTCGCAGTTCAATGCCCTTAGCGCTGAGCTCCCCCTCGCCAAACCGCTGAGCAAAGGCAGAACAGGGGCCAATTGTTTCCGCCCCTTCAGACAACTGAAACGGAGACTGCAGGGCGTGGACTGTTCACACTTCTCGCCACACTTCTCACCCCCGGCGTTTCCTCACAAAGGCGATGTCGCATAAACTGCCTCAACAGGAAACGCTGTTCACTCCGTGATGATAGTGCCCAACACGGCAGGAGCCAGTCGATCTCACAGACTCCCCGCTGGCCGCACACTGCAAAACAGCTATGGGTCGCTAACGCTTGAATTAGGCGCCCCTCCGCATACCGCCTATCACCTCAAACAAATCCCTTTTCACGCGAAGAAGAACCTCCTTTTCGTTGGGATCGGTTACTTCTCAGCAAACTCCGCCGCCAACACCAGCTCAAACTTAGCTTGCAGCACCCTTTTTGATATTGTATGGATGTCGCCTTCTTCAAATGAAGTCTGTCTAACTGCGTGCTGTACAAAGATGATGCGAAGCTGAAAGGAATCACGGTGGTGATGCCTGGCAGGGGTTTCACGAAACGGGTAGGTTGAAATTTCTTAAAAATGTTCCATTCCCAGCAAAATTTAGTCCAGGGGGGCGCACCACGCTGACCCTGGCTCAGCTCCTTGACCCTCATCACCAAAAAGTGTAGTAAAGACACTCTACACAGTGATGATGAAGAGAAAGATTTATTGGGTATAAATCCTCAGGTGCACCCAGCTGGGCGGCATAACAATACCAACGTTCTAAGGTTGCCTCCAGGCTGACAGCTTGGGTGGAACCATGATGGAGGAAAAGGGAGGGGGGGGAACAGCACGGAGGGAGAGTCCATTCTAAAGTTACAACAATCCTCTCATAGACTGTCTACATGTTGCTGAAGAAGGAAGTATGTATTGCTTCTTGAAAAAGATCACTTCTGCCTGACAGATATGTGAGGAAAGAGTCTACCTCCCAGATGCTGTCTGATTGAATTGTTCAGTTTATCCTCATGAAGCTACCATGGAATACAAGCCAAGCCTGTCAAAAACGAATTTTCACTACCACTGCAAAACGTACCTGCAACTAGTTAGAGACTGTTGTGAAGAATAGCCTGCAGACTTCATGTTTTCAAGCTGTATCCGTCTGGGTACCAACCCAATTCACACAGCAGAACACAGCAATTTGAATTGCATTTCTACACTGAACTGCCAGAGCTTTGATTCCATACAGCTACTTCAACCAGAAGACTAGATAATATTGACATTCTTTGCTTTTCAGCAAATAAGTTAACACTCAGAAAGGAGCAGCTTGACTCTGTAAGATTGGTTGGGTCTTATGATCCTCAACAACAGCTCACATTAAGACTGTCACCTCTGATGCCCTCAAATAATAACATTCTGATTCCTTATAATGACCTTAGCAAAAAACAAAACAAAAAAGATAGAAATGTTGGACCTAGCTCTCTCTGCAGGGCCACCCCAAACGTTTTGACTTTTACCTTCTACATTTTGCTGAATTTGTTTTTATTGTTGGCCATAGAACACTGTGCACTGTATCACTACTAACCAGTGCTAAAGGGGTTGTGCTATTTCCCTAAAACATGGTTTCATTGGCTGTTATCCAATTGGCATAATTAATTTACTCATAAGTCTCAGTGGGACAGCAGCACCTATTGTGCCACCCTGAAGTAAGCACTCAAGGCAGCAGTGCACAGGAACATATGCTTTATCTCCACAGCTTCCAGGAACTGACAACCAGGTCCCTGGGATTCAAACAGTAAGGTTCCATCACTATGACAACAACATCACAAGGAATACATGCAGAGGTAATGACCATAGAGTTAAAGAGAAACTACTACAACATCTCCTACCTTTCAATAGAAACATAACTTAAGAAGAAAAAGCAAAGAAAGAAATAGAAAAAAGTGCATAGAAAAATCTCAGATGGGAAAATGGATAATAAATAAAGAAGGAATCACAGAGATCACTTGCAAATAGAAAAGACAAAAGTACTGGCAATGAAGTAAACAAGGAAAATTACAAATTCAAACGATCTGGCGGAACACTAACCCTGCCAGATCTACGTGGAGGAGAATACTTCATAGGATTAACATCCATCTCCCTCTCTTTGTCTTGCACATCAGATTGAGCATTTTCATCCGAATTAAGATCCAACTGCAACACCACTTTCAAAGGTATCTTATAAACTCTAGAGAGATTCCACCAATTTTTCCCATTGATTCTTATAGCAAAACGTGAAGCTGCATCCACCTTAACAGGAGGACCTAATTTAGACCATCCTTTAGGGACATTGTGTGGAGATTTAATCCTGACCCAATCCCCAACTTTGACTTTAGAAATAAAAGTATCTGAATTTTTGCTCATCTCTTTGGAAGACACACTGTTCTTTCCTTTATCTTGTTTGTCTTTCACGACCTTAGTTACACAAACTTTAGACAGCATACCCCACTTTTTCATCCATGCGGGACAAATGTGAAAAGAAGCTTCCCTTCCTCTAAGTAGTACAAAAGGACTTGAACCAGTGACAGAGCTTGGTGTAGTCCGATGTGCCAACAGCATGCTCTGCACAGCTTCCCTGATGTCAATATTAGCAGACACAGCCCACTGAACACACTCAACTAAAATTGGATTATTGCGCTCAATAAAACCATTGGCCTGTGGGTGGTACAATGCAACAATCCGGTGTAAAATCCCAGATTGACTAAAAAATTCAGACATTTCTTTTGATGTAAATTGTACGCCATTGTCTGACACAATTTCTTTAGGAAAACCTTCCCTCCCAAATAAACTTTGTAAAAATCTAATTACCTCTTGAGAGTTGGGGTCTGTCATAAAATGGACTTCCCACCACTTACTAAAATAATCTGCCACAACTAAAGCAAATTTGTATTTACTTGGCAACACATTAAAGGGTCCGACAAAATCGATAGCTAATTTTAACTATGGACCCTCAGGACGATCAACACACTGTAAAGGAGGTGAAATAACTCTGATGACTTTATCACTAGTAGAGCATGTGACACACCCTTCCACAACATCACTTATTTGGGGATCCCTAGAGGGCCACCAATAAACCGCACATATCCTCTTCTTCGTGTTGGTTTGTTCAAGATGTCCATAATGACCGTAGCAAATAATCTGACTCCTAAGTGACTCAGGGGGGACAAATTTGTCACCTCGCATAATCATGCCCTCGCCCTCCAGCATAAGTTCTTCAGCAATCTTTGCAAAGTGATGTAAATCCGCTTGAAGATGCTTTTCTTTTGGCCACCCTGAGACAATAAACTCTTTAACTTTTTTGAGCAAAAAATCGGATTCCATACCCTTCAGCCAATCTTGTTCTGAGAAACAACACAAATGACAAGCATCAACAGCAGCGATCAAACATTCATCAGTAAATTCATCACAACATTCACCCTTCTTTAAAGGTAAAGGCGATCTGGAAAGATAATCGACCCTAGTGTTTTTCCCACCTGGAATGTGAGCAACCTGAAAATTATATTGAAGTAATTTTGCACTCAATCTAGCAATCCTAGGAGTGTGATCTTTCGCAATTCTACCCTCAAGTATGGGAACAAGGGGCTTATGATCAGTGAACAGTTTAAAGGTTTTTCCCCACAAAAAACACTTGAAACGCTCAACTGCCCAACAACACGGAAGCAACTCTCTCTCAATTACAGAGTGGTTTTTTTCGCTGGGCCGCAAAGCACGAGAAGCGAAACTACAGTATACTCCTTACCAAGCTTAACTTGAGAAATCATTCCCCCAAGACCATCAATACTAGCATCTACAGACACTATACATTCAATTGAAGGATCAAAAGGAGAAAGAATCTTGCAGGAACCAAGCTCCTTCTTGATTTGGACACACTCCTGCTGACACGCATCACTCCAAGCAAAAACTGACCTCTTTTTAAGAAGATCTCTCATATGCACAGTTTTAGCAGCAAAATTGTGGATACATTTAGTGTAGAATTCGCACAGGCCTAAAAATGAAGAAACCTGCTCCTTAGAAATGGGACATGGGGCATCTGAAATGGCTTCAATAAGACCAGCTCTAGGTACTATACCTTCACCTGAGATACAGTGACCCAAATACTCTATAGATTCTACACCAAAAACACACTTGAGTTTTTTTGCCACAATACCTTTGGATTCCAACCTTTTCAAAACATTGTAAACATTTTTGTCATGCTCACCCATACACTTTCCTCCCACCAAAATATCATCCTGAAAGGCAACAGTATTGGTAACCCCCTCCAACACTTTTTCCATGATACGCTGGAACACTGAGGCCGCAGAGGCCAACCCAAAGGGCATCCTTCTGAACTGAAAAGTTCCAACAGGCAAAACAAATGCTGTCAAATGTTTTGAGGAAGGATCAAGCTCAACTTGATTATATGCCGAAGCAAGATCTATCTTCGAAAAGTACTTAGCACCAGCAAATTTAGACAAAATATCATCAATTCGTGGCAGGGGGTGTGAATCAACCCATATTTCTCTATTAACACTGCGCAAATCAATGCACACCCTAAGATTTCCATTTTTCTTTCTTGCTACGACCAAGGGACGTAACCAAAGAGACGATTCGATGGGTTCAATAACCCCACTCTGACACATTTTTTTAAGTTCCAATGACAAATCATCTCTAATGCTAAAGGGCACATTCCTTAATTTGTGTTTAACTGGTGATGCTCCATCTTTAACTTTAATAACATGTTTAAAACCAGTAATACAACCCAGATGTTCACGAAAAACACTTGGGAACTTCATTGACCAATGAGCTAAACTCTCCTCAACAGGTTGGTCACCAACGATGGAAACCTGTTCCTTCGTACCAGGCCTGAGTGTCATTCTAAATAAGCCCTGGTGGAACCATCTTAGAATGTTAAGTCCTTTTTTAGCTACATAAACCTTCCCCTGAATACATTTTTTCTTAAAGATCAAATTTGTTTAAAAAAGAAACAACAATTAATTCAATACGTCTCCCATCCTCGTCGCCAATTTGAAGTAAGCACTCAAGGCAGAAGTACACAGGAACATATGCTTTATTGACTGTATGTCTCCACAGCTTCCAAGAACTGACAACCAGGTCCCTGGGATTCAAACAGTAAGGTTCCATCACTATGACAATGACATCACAAGGAATACATGCAGAGGTAATGGCCATAGAGTTACAGAGAAACTACTACACACCCACTTAAGTAGCTCTTCAAAACATGTCACGAGCCTGCAATTACCACCTAATAAAGTTTTAAACTGCCATGTCAACTTGGCATTACAGCCTTTAACTTATTTTTCTTACAATTAAGGCACCACTAAGGCAGGTTATAAGCAGCCCATAGGGAAGGGTACCGTGTAATTAAAAAGGTTGGACATGTACCTTTTAGTTTTACTTGTCCTGGTAGTGTTAAACTCCTTAATTCATTTTTCACTACTGTGAGATCTACTTCTCCCACATGATAACTTCGGAGATTTCTTATTACATTAAATGAGCTCTAATTCCTAATTGGGAGCAGGTGAATATAACATGTTTGGTAACTATGAAATTGTAATGATGAACCCTCTTCAATGGTAAAGTCGAATTTTTCATTACAATTTTGAAAATGCCACTTTGGAAAGGTGTCATTTTCCTGCCTTTAGACATTCGTCACCACAGTCTGTTTCTGGTCTCATGGCTAGGTGTAGCTGACAGACTTTGTGAATTCCTCCCACATAGTCACACAATAGTAAGTAAGTAAGTTTATTGCTTGATTAGTTAAAATCTTAGCAGTACACACATCAATATAGATTTTATAAAAAGGATACATATATATAACATAATTTCATATTGACTTAAAAACGTAATGAATATACTTTAAGATGAAACGATTTTCTGGTTAAAAATACATACAGTTTGTTTGCAGTAAAGTTATAAAATGTAAGTAAAAGGTATAGGTGAGTCCCCTTCTGGGGGTAACGCCAGTGTCCATAAATCTAATAGTCCATTATGTGGTCGTGGACGACTGACTCAGGGTCGGGGCGTAGTGGGAGTCAAAAAGAGATGCCAGATAAAAGAACTTGAGTGTGCGCAACTCTGCTCAGGCTGCAGCGAGAAGCTTCATCTGGGCGGTTTTCAAGAAGCGAACAAAGCTACAGGTTAATTTAACATTGGCCCTGCTGAAACAAGCCTTCACTGCCTGTCTGCACAATCGGATATGCATTTCATTTATATGCGGTTTTAACAGTTCTCTCCTCCCCCGGTCTAGGTGCTTACATATGCATAGCGTATCTTCTTTTGATTCGCCGCATAGTCTGCATTGTATAGATGTGAATGTACGTTTCCAGGGGGGGCAAATGGGGTTTGACAGGAAGGATCCCCATCCTCAGTGCCAAGAAGCCTTCCTTTAAGGGCCCGGAGAAGCTGGTGCCGAAGTACGGTTGTGGTGAGCATTTTAGATAGCTTTGTATCACAAACCAGCTATGAGCCCTCTTGTTTAGACATCCTTTATCGTTTTTGGTGGAGACAAGCTTTGTTGACTTGTTTACCAGGTCTTTTAGGTTCTTGAATGGGAGTCCTGACTCCCAAATGTTCTCCAGAGCTAACAAGCTGATCCCGGATTGGAGGTAGTCTTTGGCCGGTGAGGTATTTTTCCTTGATATTTCTTTCCATAGGAATGAGTTCAACGAGCCTGCCTCTGAACTCTTTATTTTATATCAGCTTTTTACATATGCGGCCTTCCTGCTTATTCTCTGGTTTGCTATTCCAAATTCGAGCCGTAGTTGGGCTGGGGAGGTGTATTTAGGAAGCTTGAAGATTATTCTTAACGCTTTAGCAACCGTTTTGTTGAGGGTTTCTTCATCCGTCCCTCGCATGGCCTCACTGCCGTATGTGAGCGAGGGCAGCAGCTTTGCGCGAAGCACTTCAAGGAGCGGGAGCAGGTTTGGTCCTGCTAATTTGCTTTCGAGATTTTTCAGGGTGATTGCTAGGATGGTTCCTCGTCTCTGAATCACCTCTTTTGTTGGTCATATGTTCCATTCTTATCAAAGATAATTCCTAGATATTTATAGTCATGGATGACTTCTAGTTCTCTCTCGCCCAGCTTCCATTTCACTCGCTTTTTTAGATTGCACTGGTTTAGCACCATTATTTTTGACTTTTCTAGATTGATTTTTAACCCGTTTTTTGAGGCGTGGTTGTTTGTGGTGTTGAGCGGATGTTGTAGGCCGACTGGGGTTTGGCTGATCAGAATCAGGTCGTCGGCGTACAGTAAGTTTGAGAGAGGGAGGCCTCCCAGGTTTGGTGCATGATGGTTACAATTATCTAGGTCAATTGAAAGATCAGCCACGAAGAGGTTAAATAGAGTAGGAGCCAAAACGCAGCCCTGCTTTAAGCCTCTGGAGGTTGGAATCCACCTGGATACGATTGTACCACTCCCCAGTTTTATTTGGACCCATGTATCGGAGTGTAGTAGGATGAGTTGATTCAGAAGTGTGAGTGGTATTTCCCATCATGCTAGCTTAGACCATAGCTTTCCTCAATCTATGCTGTCAAAGGCAGGTTTGTAGTCGATGAAACAGACAAATAATGGTTTTCTTGCTGCTTTTGTGGAATCAGCTAAAAGGGAAAGAGCCAGGATGTTTGTGGTGGTTCCCAGGTTTTCCTGGAAGCCTGTTTGGTTAATTGGAATTAGGGACTTTTCCCTTACCCATTCCCGGAGGTCGGCTAGAATAAGTCCCACATAGTACTTGGCCTCGATGTCAATGAGGGCGATGAGCCTGTAGTTTTTTGGATCACTTTTACAGACTTTTTTATAGATAGGCGAGAGGATTGAGCCTTTCCAGGATTCTGGGATTGTTCCTGTTGTAGTGATGTTGCCAAAGAGCTTTAGTAATGCGCCAGACTAATACTTTCGATCTTGTTTGTATAACAAAGGAGGCAAGCCGTTTGACCTGGGGGCACCCTCTTGGTGGCTTTGCTGTATTCTGGCCTCGATCGTTTTTAGGGAGGAACTAGTTGGTAGGTTATTCCTATAAAGGGGAGGCAGAGATGGAGCAGCGTAGGGCTCAGCTGGTTTTTGCAAGTTGCTTTGAGGGCCTGCGTTAAAGTAGTATTTCAGGTAGGTTGTCCAAACATCCTCCGTTATGTGTGAGTTGATCCTGGGTGCCGATGGATTTTCGATGCTCTTGACCGTGGTTACTTCGGTGAGTTTCATTTCTTCCCACATTGTTTTTGCTGCAGCTGATAGCTTTTCTGCGTCGCGTATTTTACATCGAATTCTCTTGTGTTGGTATCTTGTGGTCTGACAGGGATCTGAATTTGCGTATGTTATGGCAGTGCTGGATACCTAGAGTAAGTTCTTGGGGCTGATGGTCACTGTGATCAGAGACCCCAATCCTGAAGTCTTTTACTAAACCAAGAAGCTGGAGGGCGACGAAGGTATAGTCAATTGCGGTGTTAACCGCGTTTCTGTGGAAAGTTGGGGCACGAGGTCTGTCCCCTGGCATGCGGCCGTTTAGTGCTACCATTGAGAGACTTTCCAGTTCTCTGTGCAGATCTTTCGAGATTGTTATTGGTTTGCCCCACTTGTAGTTGTCCTGGGAGACGATCCCCCATGCTCGATGTTTATCATCATCTAGGTTGCAGTCTCCTGTTGCCTCCCCTAGGAACATGTTGAAATCTCCTGTTAGGATATAGCTCGAGCTTTCGTCCTCCGTTATTAACTGGGTAAGTTCGAGTAACAAATGCTTGGCATTGGTCCTCTTACCCTGGGGGTGGATATAAGTGTTTACCAGAGTTATGCGTTGTTGGTTGGTTTGGCACCGCATTTCAAATTGAATTGCCATTATTTCAAGGGATGTAGTGTTTTTTCTTGTGTACTCTTTCCCTGCGGTTATAGCTGCAATCGAGGCGTAAACGGTTAGTCCTCCTTTGCGGTGGCCATAGTTCAATTATCGAGCTGCAGGGAGGTGGTAGGTCTTGTAACCTTGGAGATGTGAGGGGGTCCTCCAGCCAGGTTTCATGTAGGAGAACTAGATCGAACTTTTGAAAGTATAACAATAGTGAGGGGTCATTGATTTTGGACCCGAGGCCGTTGATGTTCCATGAGCAGAGTTTTAAGTTTCTTTCCTTATTTCCCTGTTCAAGGTTCGGTCATGGATTATCGGTTCTGAAGTTTATTGTTTTGGATACCCAAGACCAGTCAGTTGGGGGGTGGGTTTCTTCTAGCCTCATACCTCTCCTGGCTGTGAGGGTGGGTCCATCGGGGACTGTGACCGAGGTGCTGCGGGCTCCCTTGAGAAATGTCTTGGTTTGATTTTGTTCAGTCGAACTACTTAATGGTCTCTTATTGGAGTCAAGTTGATATTGGAGCAGCGGGGTCGGGTACCCAACTGGTTGATGCTGATACATTCGGATCCCCCAAGCTTCTAGTTGTGCGTTTTCACTGAGAATTCTTTCTGCTAGCTCCGGAGTTGCCCATTCGGTCTTGGTAGCCTCTTGGTCCGAGAGATGCTTGAAAGTTTCAAATTCTACGGACAGCAGGTCATGGGTTTTTATCCCAGCCAGACTTCTGATTGCTTTTAGAATTTGGAGGATGTTGCCACGATTTAAGATGTCCCTTCTGCCTTTGGACTTATATTCTGGAACAAACAAAATTGTTTGTGAGGTTGCTTTTTTTTTTTTTTTTTTTTTTTAAACTTTATTGTTAGGAAGGAATAGTGGTTAATCAGTTGCATACATCCATTCGGTAATCGTTACATTTCGCACAAGTTATCATTGCAGTAATTAACGAACTACATTTTCGTAACTTAGGACAAAGTGGTCTGCTGCTTCACGGGTCTTGCATACGCATCAACTGTAGGATACTTTACGTAAAGTGCAGTCCCTTGGTACCCCCTCCCTCCAATATCAGTGATGGCTACATCTCTTTTCATTTAGAACATTAGTAACAAACTTCCCAACTTACCCCCCCAAACATGTGTCATCGTAACCCTTTTGTGTCTCCCACAGCTCGTAGTAGCCTGTGCCCCTATTCGTACTGCAGTATAAGGCCAGGTTATTGCCGCCCATGTAACATTGTCATGTACCCGAGGCCATCGCCCCGCAACCGTTCAGTTACTCTTCCTCCCCCTCTGAGTCTGATTCCTCTCCTTCTGGTAATGGCTCACAAATTTCCCCTCTGTACTTGTTCCAAGCCGCCCAGACTTTGTTCCATTTCCGGGGCGCTGCTCGAAGCACGTAAACCGCTCTCTCTGTCACCATTAGGATGTCCATGTTTTTAGCCCATCTACTGGCGGTGGGTACTTCTGGCGCCCCCCATTTCTGTGCTATATCCCGCTTAGCCACTGTCATTGCCAGTGATGCCCAAATCAGCTCATACCTACCCAGATCGTTGGGGTCCCAGATGTTTAGAAGGCACTTACGTGGTTCAGGTAAAATGGAAAGTTTAAGGGCCTGGGAGATGGATCGGAGCACCTGTCTCCAGAATTTGCGTATTTGTGGGCATTCCCATAGTGTGTGGAACAGTGTCCCTTCCTCCCCGCAGCCTCGCAAACAGAAGGGGTGTATCGCTCTCTGTATTCTGTGCAGCAGTGCCCTGGTGTAATAGATGCGGTGTAGGATTTTAAGTTGGACCAATCTGAGCTTACTAGAGATTCCCACCTCCTTCGGGGAGGCCAGGGCCTCATTCCATTCAAATTCGTCTGTCTCACCTAGTTCCTCTTCCCACTTTTCTTTAAGCTTTAGCGTCGGGTCTTTGAGATTGTTGATCAGCTTTTTGTATGTAAGGGAGGTGGCGCTTTGGAGCATGAAATCTGTTAGCAGTCTATCTTCCAAAGGGGAAGAGTCCGGTAGTGTGGTGCCGGTAGGGATAGTCTGCAGTAATGCATGCCTAATCTGGACATACCGAAACGTTTCTGTGGGTCCGAGGTTGTATTGCTGTTGCAGTTGTGGAAATGGTATTACTGAGTCAATGTCCCAGAGGTCTCCTACTGTAGAGATGCCTATTGAGTCCCACCGCTCAAACCCCTTACAGCCTCTCAGGTTCCCCAGTGCTTTCGTGTCCCACAAGGGCGTCATTTTAGTGAGTCGGCCTGCCCACCCCAGCCGGGCCTGTGCCACGTGCCACAGCGCCACCGTGTGTTTGGTCGGACCAATAAGGGCCTTCAGTTGTGATTTGTTGTAGAGCACGTACAGCATACAGTCCGTCCCCAGTTGTTCCCAATCCGCCCGATAGGCCGGGTCGTCTTTCGGGGCGTGGATCCAATAGTTTATAATCTTGAGTTGGGCCGCCCAGTAATATAGCTGAATGTTGGGGAGCGCTATGCCCCCCTCGTACCAGCTCTTTACCAGCTTGTCATACGCTATGCGCGCCGGGCCTGTGTTCCAAAGCAGGACCGTGACCAGCGCAACAATCTGTTGGAAGTAACGCTGAGGTACCAGGTGTGGAGTATTCTCCAGGACGTAGAGGAGTCTTGGGAGGGCCATCATCTTGTACAATGCCGCCCTGCCCAGCAGGGTCAGGGGGAGGGCCGCCCAGTGCTTAACATCTGCTCGCAGGCGATCTATGGGTGGTTTTAGGTTGTTCACAAAAAAGTCTGCTTCCCCGCTCGCAATGATAATACCTAAGTATTTGAAAGAGGCCGACGTCGTAAGCATAGGACAGTTCCCCTGCAGTCTCGGCGCCGGGCCTTTTAATGTGTATATGGTGGATTTCGACCAGTTGAGAGTGTAGCCCGATGTGCGCCCATGCGTGTCACATAGGTCTAGAAGGGCTGGGATGCCGGTCTCGGGTGCGGTCATGTAGATGAGCATATCGTCCGCGTATAGCGAGACTTTGTCCTCCCACCCCTCCTCCCATTTGATGCCGGCGAACAGGGGTGTTGATCTGATCTGGATGGCCAGGGGTTCAAGCACCAGCGCGAAGAGCAGGGGGGACAGGGGGCAGCCCTGTCTGGTCCCCCTGCCCAGTGGGAATCTCGGCGACGTGTGGCCATTGGCCACCACTTGTGCAACGGGTTTCGTATAAATCAGCCGTATCCATGATATGTATTTCGGCCCAAAACCCATGCGTTCCAGTACCACAAAGAGGTATTCCCACTCTACTAGGTCGAACGCCATTTTGGCGTCGAGAGAGAGGATCACCGCCTGTTCCGTGAGGAGGTGTGTGCGGGCCAACACTCCGTGAACTCTTCTGAGATTCATCGCAGTGCTCCGGTGGGGCATAAAGCCCGACTGATCAGGGTGGATTAGGGTATTGAGATGGGGCAGCAAGCGGGTAGCTAGAAGTTTAGCTAGTATTTTGGCCTCAATGTTCAACAACGATATCGGGCGGTATGAGGTGCACGCCGTCGGGGGTTTTCCCGGCTTGGGTATAGCTACAACCGTGGCCGTGCGTTGATCCAGCGGCAGCTCTAGTCTGTCCCTACTCTCTAAATACATGGCCAGTAATGGGGCACTGAGGTCTGTAGCCATGGTCTTGTACCATTCTACCGGTATCCCATTAGGGCCTAGTGCTTTACCTGACTGTAACGCCTGGATCGCCAGCTGGATTTCTTCCCCCGTCGGGTCTAGTTCTAGGGTGTCACTATCCTCTTGTGCAATGCTGGGGATGGTGATGTCCGCGAGTGTTGCCATCGCCATTTGTCGTGTGACCCTCCGTTCCGGTGTGTAGATTGCCTGATAGTGTCGTGCTAATTCGCCAACTATTTCTTCAGGGTGTACCAGTGTCCGCCCATCCTCTGTGATGAGCCTATGAATACCTCTCGCTCCCTTCCCTCTCTTATCTAGCCATGCTAGCATACGACCCGCTTTGTCGCCCACATCGTAAATTCTATGTCTAGTGTTTGCGATGTACCCTTTCTCTGTCGTTCTGAGGTGGGCTAGGTATTGTTGCTGCCGGAGCATGAGGGTGTGTGTCGCGGACGGGGAGGGGTCTGTCATATGGGCGTTATTGGCCGTGTCAAGTGCAAGTTCCAGGTCTGTGAGTTCCTTTCGTGAGTCCCGTTTGTGTCCCGTAATCGCTGCAATGGCCGCCCCCCTGAGGACAGTTTTGTACGCCTCCCATAAGGTGGAGGGCGACTCTACTGTGCCTGTGTTTTCAGCAAAATACAGTGACGTCGCCAGTTTGAGTTTCTTTCGAATCTTGGGGATTTTTAAGAAATTGGGGTAGATTGGGTAGAGTCGAGCATTCCGTTTTCCTCCGGTGGTCAGCGATAGGACAATCGGAGAGTGATCTGAGACCCCCCTGGGCAGTGTGTCCACCTTTTCTATCATATCTAGTCCCAACCCCAGTGTCATAAAGTAGTCTATGCGAGATAAGCTATTATGTACCGCCGAGTAGTAAGTGTAGTGGGTGGTCTCAGCGTGCAAGTGTCGTCCGAGGTCTACAAGGCCTAGGGCTTCCGCAAAGTCCGACAGTGGCGCAGTGCCTCGCGGTCGGGTTCTGGAGGGATAGGTGTCCCTAAGTGGATCCATGACTGCGTTGAAGTCCCCCCCAACAATCGTGTCGCCATCGGGGAGATCAAGAAGGAATTTGCCCAGTGCTGGTAGGGCCACCGAGTGTAGGGCTGGGGGAATATATACTGAAATCACGTTTAGGGTCCTGCCCTCCCACTGCCCATGGATCGCGGCAAAGCGACCCTGGTCATCCGCCACATGGCGGGATACCATAAAGGGGGAAGATCTTCTCACCAGTATGCCTGTTCCCCTGGAGCCAGTAGTGAAGTCAGCGTGGACCGCCATTGTGTATCCACGTCTGTCTAGGGCTTTGCAGGTGGATCCCGTGAGGTGGGTTTCCTGTAGGAGGACCACATCTGGGTTCTGTCGCTTTATGGCCTGGAGTACCAAGCCCCTCTTGATTTTGTCACCCAGGCCCCGGACATTCCATGTCAGTATGCGTAGTGGGGGAATCCTCCCGGCCACGGAGGAGCCCTCGACGGGCGTGTGATTAAGTGGCCTGGCCATTAGGCTGATGAGGGAGTCTTGCACACAACGTGTGCTGTGGCTTAACCCATGCGTCGACTTGTGTCGTGCGGTGTAGGAGACATGCAGATGTCAGGGTGATAGTACAATGTATGTGGTGAACGATGACTACAAACAAGATTAAGCATTCCAACATATAAACTTCAATCCCCTCCCCCCTCCCTGCTACCCTGCTCCACGGACAAACACCCGCCCGCAACCCCAACTGTGCAGAGTGCTTTAGCCCTCCCCTATTCATCTTACTTGCTTGTAGGGTTGGTGAGTCCCCTCTGGGCACCGCCTGCGCCCACCCTACTCAGCCACGTCCGAGCCACGGTCCCGCGGCCCACACAATCTCAAAAACAATACAGTTAAGTGTTACACCGGAGCCAATTGTCCAGAGTCTAGCGGATCTGTCTCAAGGTCCGATTCTATTTCTTTCTCGCCTCCCTGGCGTGGTAGTTGGGAGGACTGACTGGGTGGTGACCGTTCAGTACGGTGTCGCGGTCGGTCTCGCTGTGAGCGGTGCCGCTGCCCCGCTGGTCTCCAGCCCTCCAGCCATTCTTGAGCCACCTCCGGCGTGTCAAAAAAGGTCTTCCCCTCGGCCACTACCCGCAGTTTAGCAGGGAACATCATGGAGTACGGCAGTTCCCTGTCGCGTAATGCTTTCTTAACCTCCGTGAAGGACTTGCGTCGCCTGGCCACTTCTGCCGTGTAGTCTGGGAAAAACGCTAAGGTTGCATTTTGAATCGTGAGGTTGCTTTTTGACGTTGGTTTGCTAGGTTGCTGCTGCATAGGAGCTTGCGGCCTAGTTCTTCGGTCTGGACATTCGTTTGGATTTTTTCTTTTTTCTTTTCGGTTCCGTAAGTTCGCTCCCTGTGATGTAGTTGACCATCTATATCGGTTAGAGGGGTTGGAATTGCTTCAGTTGTTGCTACTGAATTTAGTTGCACTGTTGTGAATTGATGTTGAGTAGTATCACATAGTAGTGGGAGGCTATTGCTTTTTGAGTCGTCGCTTCCATTTGTGCTAGATTTTTTACTGCAAGTCACTTTATCCTGAAAATGTGTTAGATGTTGATTAAGGTCCTTGGGGGAGTCATCTACCACTCGTACTTGGCTTCCTAAAGTCTGGGTGATGGTTGGGCCTTGGCCCAGATGTTGGTTTATTGGCATGCTGGATTCTTTAGTCTCCTGCGGAAGGGCATTCTGGGTGTTTGGTACCATCTGAAAGTATGATTTTATAGGTGAATTCTTATACCTCCATTGTCTCCTTTGTTTCCTTCGCTGCTTGGAGGATTGTCCTTTGTTCTGCTCAGCTTTGCCTTCTAAATTTGTGGCTTCCTGTATTGTTGGCTGGCTGGCGGTTGCTGCTGCTGGTTCCGGATTCTTGGCCTCAACACTCCTTGGAGGTTTCAAAGGGAAGGAGTTGGATGCTTTATGGGAACTTTTCGTTCCAATTTCTGGATATTGTCCAGCCTCGTAGGGAGTTTGGGCCATCGGGTGTGATGCTTCTTCCTTTGTTCTTTCCCCTTGACCTTTGCTGAGGCTAAGAGAGTTACAGGTGGTGGGTGGATTGAGGTCTTAAGTGACTGATTCTGACACCCATTTAAGAGTCCTTGTTTCGGAGACGGTTTGGCTATTGGCTACTAGTACTCTAATTCTGATGTTCGCACTATCGAACTCAGGCTTCATGCTAGAGCCAATGGTTTTCAGGTCGGTGAGGAGGTCACTCATCACTGTGGGTAACGTGGCGGTTTTTTCCACGATTAGATGGCAGGTGCAGCTTGGTGGAAGTATAGTTGCGTCCCGTTGGGCCTTTTCAATAAAAGTATTCATGTCATAAAGCTTGCTATCAATGCTGGTAATATGTAAAGCAAGGCAGTTGAAAATGTTAAGCTGAAGATCCATTTTGTTTGAATTATATTCCAGAGCTTTGGTGGAGAGTTGCATGGTGTTTAGAAGTGAAGCCCATATTCCTGATTCGCTTAGCGGAGTGTTCGCGTCTGACGTTTTGGAAGGGGTTCCCTTTCCTTGTGGGGCCACTTCCTTCTTTTCCTCAGATGTATAGGTGGTGACAAGTTTTTCCCATTCTTTCTTTGTGAGGGAAGCAGGATTGATGCTTCCTGGAATTATGTCATCCGGATCGCCCTCCATGTTGGTCGTTCTAGGGAGGTGCTTAGGTAGGGGTGCTTTGGAATGAGGTTCCTCCTAAGTGGAATTTGAACTGTTTCGAATGGGTAAAGACTGTGTCTTTCTTATGGTCTTTATGCTCCTGATCGTGATTGTGTTTATTGGATTTATTGGATTAATGGTTGCAATCAACGGGGTTGAAGAAATAGGATTTCAGTGGTTGTAGAGAAATTGGCTCCCTGGCTTCCGTTGTGTTAGTTTTGTCTTCAAATGGGAGGGTCGGGTAACCTGTGAAATGAAATACTTCTGACACTGCAGGAGAAGAAACAGGGAGTCCCATAACTCGGGGAGGGCTTATATGCTGGCGATGAAGTACTACGATTTTAGGCTCTAATGGCAGCCCAGATGGGTCTGCTGGTAATTCCATTTCATTTACTTGATTTGGCTGGGGAACTGGTGGAGCTGGTAAGGCTAGTAGAGCTGATGAATGCGTAGTTTCGACGCCTGCCGGGGCCCCTTCTAGGGCGCCCTCTGTTGTTTTTTCAAAGTTAGTTATGGGGGGTGTAGTAAATGTCGGTGGTCTCGTTGCGCCTGTGAAGGATTCTGTATTTGATTTGGTCAAAGCTTTTAGGTAGTTGTTTCTTCTCTCCCCTGGTTCGGTTAATAGAGTGGGCAGACCGGGATCGATTTCGGGAGTGGCCGGTGAGGCTGAGAGGTAACCAGGTGTCCCTTCTGGTTACTGGGGATGCAGTGGGGAGGGAAGATTCGATTTGTTACAGGTGTTGAGATGGAGTAACGCACCTGCGTGGCTAATAAAGGAAAATTTGGAATAAATTTTAGGTTGAAATAATTTTTTCCCCTGGGGCACAGAGTGCTTCCAAATAGGCCCTTTTCCTACCTCTCTTAAGTCTTGAGCTAAGTCTACTAGCAGGATATCTGGCGTTCCTGAGTTAGCGGTGATAGCCACACGGGAGGTGTTCTCCTGTCCAGTCGGGGCGGTCGGGGTGATCCGAGTTTGAGAGTTATTTTCACACGACTCATTTGCAACCTTAGAGTTCCTTGTTTTCCTTTTTCTGGTATTGGTGGTGGAGGTTGCGACTCGCCTCACCCTACCAGACCTCATTATCGGCTTGGCACCCTATGCGATGGGTTAGGTTAGGGGAATTGGCGGGTCTTGGGTCTCAGGTGATTTGTCCTTTGCAACCTTTACGTCCTTTGCTGCCTTTCCCCTAGTGGCTTCCTGGCTGTTGATGTTTATTTTGTACTTTTGCGCCTCCTCCCAATCGACAATGGGTTGGCGATTATTAACAGTGATACTGATTGCAATTCTGACAATTTTGAGTTGGTTGCTGAAGACTGTTAGGGTCTGCTGGCTGAATTTTAAGCAGTTAGGCACAAAGTTGGAATAACTATTGGGTCCTCTGTGTTGCCTTCGGTGGACCTCCTTTGGCTTTCTTTTCTCTTTGGGTTTTGAGAGATCTTTGTTTTGATAAGTAGGTTGCAGAAAGATGGTTGACGGTTGAGGGTTGTTGGGGGCTGCCTGCCTCTCTGGGTGATGGTTGTCTGGTCTCTTGGGCAGCCCTCCTTACGCCTTATAGATGAGTGGGGGGGGCAGGGACAAATAAGAACAGGGGGCAGAGACCAGAGTACAAGGGGTGGGTGCCTCTCACCACCCTACTTCTCCCTCTCTTACCCAGTGCTTCTCGCCTTGCCACGCAGAGCTGCTCGGTACAAAGTTTCAGAGATTCGGTGTAAAGAGTTTGTGATCGCCGGTCGCAGCTCGCAGCTCGTGGGCCTCCCCCCGTGGTCTTCCCAAGCTCCCAAGCTCCCGAGCTCCCGTGCTCCGTCTCCGTCGCCCTCGCGGCAGAGCGCCAGAAAAGGGGTAGAAGGGAAGAAAGGGGGAGAGACTTTGCGTGGTTAGTAATGCAGAGAGAGCTGCGTGCGAGGCTCCTCCGTGGCGCAGCTCTCTCTGAGTCACGAGCACCGTCTGGCTCTGCTCTGCCCAGCTCAACAATGCCAAAACTGCTGCCAAAGCACCCCTGGCCTCCGGTACACAGTCCTCAGCTGCAGCCCCCAGCCGCGGCCTCTGCCCCCTTGCAGGTTGTTAATGAGGAGAAATGATGCGTGAGGCGGGTGGGCGTGGGCACCAAAAGGGCGTGCGGGGAGGGCGGCTTACTGCGTACTCGCCTTGGGCTCGTCCAGATGCAGCCGCTGAAGGCGTCCTCTGGGGCACTGCAGCGCCCACTGCAGTTCAAGGGCCGCGCTCCAGGGGACAAAAACAGCTTGCACCTTGCTCCCCCCCGCCGGGTGCTTGCTTGTAGGTCACTGGCACCTCTGATGAAAAATCTGCCTGCGTGCAGGTCAGCGGGAGCGTCGAGAAGGCAGGCAGGCAAGCTGGAGGGTCTGGGGCCGTGGCTGGAGGGTCTGGGGCCGTGGCGTCTCCCTCGTTCGTTCGCTAGTCGTTCTGTGAGTCACACAATAGAGGGATTAGGTGTGCCTCAATAGTCCTTCTACTGGCAAGATGGGGGGGAAGAGTTGAGCTCAGTCCCACTTACAGCTTGAATAGCCTGTGCTCTGCCTTCACACGAAGTGACTAACAACCCTGTATTGTCACTAGAGCCAGTTTGGAGCCCGGGAAAGGGAGTCAAGAAATTCCAGACACTTCAAAGCACCTTTTCAGAAGCTTCTCCCACTTATCAGAAGAAGAGCACCAGGGTATAAAAAAACAGTGCTTTCAAACTCACTCTTCAGTTCACTGATGTACTTTCAGAAGGATTCTCAGAAGACAGCATGTTACTGTGACTTGTTGTGCGCTCTGTCAGACTGTTGCTGTACCTGTAAGGACTGTTTTTCTGCCTGAAGCCTACCTTGAACCCTCAGACCCACCCAGCTGTGATGCTGAGCCCTGTATCTTCACCTGCACTCAGGATTGTCAGAAGAGTATCCAAACCTAGTATGTTGGCCTCCCATTCAGAGTCATAGGCATACAAAAGGTCCCTGCCAGCTCAATCTCACATCTGGTCCCACCGTTATTAAGTCCTGAACCCCCAAGAGGTGCCCCACCAGTCCTGGGCCCTTGGTTGTGGTGCTAAATGTGCCCAGATGGCCAAGTCTCAAAAGTGTTGCCCAAAAACATCTCTGAGAACCAGGAAGAGATAGAGACTAATGTGCTCACCTATCTGCCCGATGTGCATCGCTGGTCGGATTAACTTCACGGTTTCTCCCGCTACGTTCTTCTATGCAGCAGCAAATCCTTTTCAGCGTCCCTTCTCCATAGGGGTATCCGACCTTGGGGAACTGTCTTCGGCTGCAGCCATCTGCCCCATCACACTGGAGATTTTTGAATTCCAAAATTTACAAATCTTCACCACGGCTTCGACCCAGGGATTCCCGACAATGAAGCTCCCTCCTTCAATACTGCTTACAGCCTTGGTCCACTGAGCTTTACATTCTAAGAACATTTTCAAAAAATGTCTTCTAAGGCAGAAGGTAAGCGCTGACGGTGCCTATTTCACTTCTTGCATCTGAATCATGCTCCATAAAGGTCAGCCATATTTTTCAACTTTGACCTGGTCTCATTTGACTTGATGTCAGCAGCTGGTGCTTTGATCTTTTAGGTGCTAATTTTTTCTAAAACCTTCCAAATTTATAATTCCGGTTTTACTGTTTGGGTTTTTGTTGTTTTGGTGTCAAATAATTTACTAAAATGTACTCTATTTTCCGAAATTGGTGTGCTGCATAAATACTTTACAGATTGCCTCTAAGTTCAGCCTGACTGCTGTTTGTGCCAAGCTATCCATGGTGAACATAGGTTCATTTAGTGACTATTCGCGGTTCACCCTGCAAGGGATTGTGACTGTTATCTGACCAGTGCTCACACCCCAGTCAACCAACAAAACAGTTTCTCACAGAACCAATACAAAGAGAACCTGGTGCCCACATTTGCTAAATACAAACCTGAGCAAACAACAAGCTAAGTGTCATATGGCATAATGTTCTTTCTGCTACAGAAAAATATATAATCATACAGCATGCACAATCAGCTCCAAAATGAGATCATTCCAAAGTTGATTCATTATACTATCAAGAATAGTTGGGTAGAAAAATGTGTTACATTTCAAAAAAGCACATTTAAACAAATATTCACATCTGCTTATTAGCTATTTGATTTTCTATGGAGCACTAGGACCGGAATGCCTAGCAGAGCATTTTAAGAACAATTTCAATACATTAGCAGTTTGCTACACTACCAGGTACCGAGAACAGGTCACAGTTTAGGAATTGCTATCAGGCAAGAAAGGCAGCTTGAATAGTAATTCTTCATTGAAATTAAATGTGTCCCAATAACATGTTATTTGGAGCATCAGTTCTAATAAATTCACATGCACACATTTATTCCCACAGTGATAATGTCAAATTGAAGTTTATTACCAAAGCACAGCAAAACAGACATGAGAAAAATGTGGTGTGCTGCCTTACTGATGTTCAGAGGAAGAAGAGAGTTACTCCACACAGGGAAGTAACTCTTAGTAGTAGCGAATATAATTTGCAGTAGTGCACAAATGTCCCCTTAGCATTCTGGTTTTAGTAACATTTCTTTGTTAAACCGCTTATTAATGAAAAAATAGTAAAGGGAAGCATGGACTCTCTTGAATCAAGACCCTCTCCCAAACGCAACAATGGTAATAAATAGCATTTTACATTATCCAAGTCGGCATATATACTATGTGCATAAAAATATATTATCCATGGCATGTTTTGCCTTAGAATTGCCTATTTATGTAAAATTGTTGTTTAAATCTGTTAATCATACACTTGATCCTTCAGTTAAAGTTTGTATCTGTAAAGCACTCTAACATGCATTGCGGGTAGAGTAACATTGTAAAATAACACAAAGCGTATTAAAAATATAAATAGAATTACAATGGGACATGAACACTGAAGGTCTGAAGTGTTTGATGCCTATCGTCAAAAAGGCAACAAAGAGAGCCAGTAGGTCTGGGGCAGTACATAGAACTTCAGCCTTCCCCCTGTTGTTCTAACTCTGTCAGAAACTTGCAATTGATTTTTTACATGAGAACTTTTCCTATCAGGTCAACTCTGCCATCAAAGGTGGTTATTTCATTGCAAGATAAAATCTCCATTATTGTAGCCATTGCCCGTTCTCACTCTGACTTTTGCAAAAGAGCTTTTCTTTACCTCTCGGCCAAACTCTTGCTTAATCTGAACCAGAAGGAAGACATCACTCCAGCTATGAAACCGCTCTATTGGCTGCATTTAAATAAAGAATCATGCCAGCCACTCCATCGGCTAGAGGCAGACCAAAGGGGGGACTTGTGATTTTTGTTTCCATTCTACTCCCTTGTAAAATGCGTAGAATTGAATCTTAGTATACTGGAGTGATGGGCTTGGTTTTATATGGAGAAAACTGTCAGGCTGGTCTGGTGAACTTTTATAATGCAACCAACGTTAGTGCAGGCTCTAATGAAATATCTGTATTAAAGGCTTTTATTACCACTTTTATGAAAGATTTTAGTCATAATCTTATGATTATGGGAGATTTTAATGTGCATCCTTGCGGTGATCCTCTGAAGAAATGTTTATCAGACTTATCTTGTGAACGCATGGGAGGTTTACACATGGAACATACAGTGGATGGGGAATTTTGTAATGACCTAATGAATAACTTTGACCTCTCATTGGCTATGACACTTAGGGACCCGTTAAAATGTTTTGATATCCCTACTTTCAAAGGGCATGGCAGGGGCACTTTCATTGATCACATGCTAGTCTCATTGACGATGCAGACTTTTCTGGATTCGTTCAGTATTAAGCAAAGTGAATTTAGTGACCATAACCCTCTTATAATTCGTTTGAAGGGACCCTGGGTCAACAAGGGAAAGAAGAACTACAGCTCAGGTAGGCTGTGTACAACAGATGGGAGGTGGCGACTTAAATGGTAAATGGTTACCCCAGATATTCTTTACAAAAAAGATTGTGGAGAAATGTACTGAAGATATTAAGATTTGTACACATTAGGGGGGAGACCCTAGCCGGGTACTTATTTCATATCAGAATCTGTCGGTGAAGGTGTCAGAAATGAGGACGGCCCCCGCAAAGAGCCTGGTAAAAGGGGGTCCCAGGTGGTTTAACAACGACTGCTCTAAAGCTGCACGTAATCTCAGGAGCGCCCTGTCAGTTACCCCGAGAAATCAGGAGTGTGTAAAAATGTGTCGGAAAGAATACAAGTCTGTTATTTCTTCCCGTAAGGAGTTTTTAAGGAAAGAGGCTTGGGATGAAATACTTGACCCCTCCACCTTAAATTGTAGCACCAAATTCTGGGCGCTAGTTAAAAGACCGTTCCTGGCGGAAGACCAGAGTGAATGAATAGAGTGCTGCATAACAAGGGAGGTGTGGGAATCTCATTTTAAAAGATTGTATTATTCTGCGGACCCTGTAATAGTTGATGTTTTATCTTATGCGAGGGGAAGCACAATTAAATTTGATAAAAGTGAGGTCATGGATGCCATAGAAGGACTTACAGCTAGGAAGGCCCCGGGACCTGATGGAATTCCACCGGATCTTTATAAATCAGACCCTGGTTTTTGGGCACCCATCTTGGTAGCGGTATTTAATGCAGCCGCTATAGTGAGTTGTCCCTTGTCCTGGGGTTTATCAACAATTGTCCCTGTGTTTAAGAAAGGGGACAAGGGCAGTCCCCTTTGTTATCGCCCGATCTCACTAATAGATTCAATGGTTAAGATCATGAGGAGGAACTTACTGCAGCGTATATCAAGCTGGAAGTCTGAAAATAATACTATGTCCATCTCCCAATATGGCTTCTGCAGTGGCCGTTCCACCATAACCTAGTGCCTCAATCTCTTCCTCATACTGAGCAAATATACTGTTGTGCAGAAGGGAGCCGTCTACCTCGCCTTCATGGATCTGTCATCTGTCATCAGCCTTCGACTGTGTTAACAGGGGTAGGCTATGGCAGACCATGCGGGAAAAAGGTGTGGACACAGGGATTGTGGATTTTCTGGTGGATTTGCACAGTAACACCAGTGCAAATGTTAGGTATACAACAAATGGGGAAACCACTGGTAATTTTAACATCAAAAAGGGAGTGCGCCAGGGTTGCATCCTAGCTCCATTTCTTTTTAATTTTTATATTAACGATTTAGATGCTGCACTACAGGAGGTACAATCAGATTGCCTGTGTGTTCCAGCCAGCACATCAAATCTAGCGATACACGAAGAACTGGGGACACATTACCTATCTGATATATTTGCGTTAAGACCACTGACATGTTGGGTAAAACGGTGGTTAAACCAAGATATTCCGCTTACCCACTTGATTGTGAAATATCTTGTGTCCCAGGATAACTCAATGTGTGTGCCCTGGCTAAAATACTTGAAATCCTGCTTTCTGAGGCTTGGATGTTTGAATCTGTTTGAAAACCCATGCGGGATTGTTAAGGGTGATGTGGCAGCAATTAAGCGGGCTTTTAATAGGGACAGGAAGGCCCAAAGAGAAGGGGAAGAGCTTATGAAACCCAATATTAGGAAATATGTTATGTTGAAAACCTGTGACACCATGGAACTATACCTAACATGTACCTTCACTTCTCATGAAAAATTTTGCTGACGAGGTTTAGGTTCAATATTTTTCATCATCTTTTAACTAGACCCAAGTCGGATATTTTTATTAAAACTGTTGCTCCCTGTGGCTGCGACGGGAAGTCTCCACAGGATATGCTCCATTTTATATTTTTATGTAGGTTTTATGATTACCCACGTAGACGTTACCTTGTTGCTCTTTTAAAGAAACTAAATTTTAATCAAATAAGACCAGCACTTATGTATTTACAGCTTTTGCACAGTGACAGTGTCCTCCAAGTAATAGAATTTTTAAAATTAACTGTTAAATTAAGAAATTGCCTGGACCAGTGATTCTACACCTTTGATGGATGCTGAACTCATGTACTGAAAGAACTTATATCATGTTGTAAACACAGTATTAACTGTTTGTTATTGCTGATCTCGCCTACTTACTCATTAATGAATTATGTATATAATGTTTGTTTATAAATGTGATTTTTTAATATGAAATGTATTTTATATGTGCACTTTTGTGGTTTGAAACAAAACCGAAATAAAGTCTCTATTGAATTGAATTGAATAAAGAATCAAATTGAAAAAGGTCAGCCTTGTACATAAAGCCCTGCATTGCTCAGACTCCTTAGCTCACTAAACCGTTTATATGTACCACCCAACTAAAAGTCTAAAAACCAGCTTGCTAACACAATCTTGCAACATCTACTTCAAAATTGTAACCGTTTGAAGTTAGGTTCCTACACAATTAAGGCTCTTCCTTTTTCCCTTTTGATCATCCCCATGAAAATAATAGTGTATCCTTATTCAAACATCTAAAAACTGACCTCTTCTACCAAGTGTTTGTGCCTTAATAAAATCGCCTGGGCGACTTTGACCTCCCCATCTTATGAAAATAAAGAAATAATTAAATGAAACAAATAAATACATATCTTTCTTGTCAGATATCTAACCAAAACAGTATCATGATAATAAAGATCTAAGCACAAACAAAAACGGTTAAGAAGGGGACCCTAGAGCCATTTCAAATTGAAGGGGTTTACAAAGAATTTCACAAGACAGCAGTGTGTTAGGATTGCATAGGTAAAACAGCAGCACATCTATCTGAAAAGGTAAATTTCAATGAGTGACTACAACTTAGTGCTAGCCTTCAAAGGGGAAATGTGCCAGTGGTTTGCTCTAAGTAATTGATGGAGGAACGTTAATGGGCACAGGGAGAGCAAGGACAGAGCTGGAGACTAGTGCAAGTTGTGGGGAAATGGTCATAGGTTCGAATAGCATAGTTCTTTCACCAGTTGGTCTAGAATCAGAGTTACAATGGTTCAGCAAGCTGGGCTGGTCCATGTGACCACCCCACCACATCCACGTGCTAGCGGTTCACATGGAGGAAACTACAAGGCCTCTTCGAATAGCTATAACGCACATAAGCTTCCTCATCAAGGGTGCATTCAGAGATGACGTAAGCTCACCCTCATCAGATGCAGTGACGACTGCTCTTTCCCTGCATCCCAATAGTATCATGTAGTCGATGCCTGAGTAGCTGCATCTGATGCAGGTGCAGCATAAGGACTGTCTCTCACATACCCTCTCAAGCAACCCAGACTTTTCCTCAGGCAGACATCTCTCTGCCCAGTTCAGCTACAGAAGCAGATTCGTAAATCATGGCCTAGAAATTTGCTCCATCAGGAGGCAATTAAACAACTAGAAAGCTCCTATTCCTGTAACACAGTTCTTCTCGGTTATTCTAGTGTTCAGCTCTTTTTTGGGTGTAGAACAAATGTCGAACCCTGTATTAGTCAGGGGATCTAGTACTTAAGGTCAGAGGAGTCCAATTAGATCATTTACAACTTTTGAAACTTGGGAGCCCTCCAATACTAGAGGGGAATGGCCACTGCATGATCAGGTCTGGCAGAAGTCATCTCTCACTGTAGGTTCTCCAGAGCTGGGTTGAGTCGGTTTAGGGGAGAATAGCTATAGGCCACATGAAGGTATGTAACTCACTAGCAGGAAGTAGATGATGGGATATGGCAACCCGATGGGAGAGGAAGTAGGGATACTTCAATGGATTTTAGTGGGGAAGTATCCCTATAACTGGAGTTTGATGGGCTTTGCCATAGACTCAGCAAGACATAGTCACCAAACTCCCACTGAAGCAAAACAATACATACAAATGCAAGCACCCTCCGTTCATGTCACGGTCATCAGGGAGACAAAGGGCTCTGGATATAATAGATTAAATAGAACTTTACAGTGGGCCACCCCTCTATATGAACACAGGAAAGACGTCTGTCTCCTTCCAAGGCGGAGGCTCCCAGCACAGCCAGTCTTTCATAAGAGAGAGCTGTAGTCACTCTCTTAACAAAGGATGCACTTTGGATTCCCTTTCCCATTACATAGCCAAGCTCTGGGGTGTTAGATTACTTTTTTGGGCGAGAGCACTCAGCGGGCTCTTGTGATTCTTGAGCCACCTTCATGTGCTTTTCTGGGATGCAACCATTTAACTGCATATATTTTGTGGCTGTATTGAGCTGGAGCACTGTGGCTGCTTTAAATCAATGTATACTTAGCTGTTCTAAAAAGCATGTCTGTGCATTAGGAGCCGTTGGTTTGGTAGAGGAGGGAGGGAGACATCACAAATAGCAATGTACCCTTACATCTGGAGGGTGTCAGCACTATAGACTTTGATGTCGCAGAATGACCATCTTTTGGCCCTATTTGATTATTGATGGTCCGTCGCATATTAAATCAGCAAATGCAATTGACATAACCAGCAGCTTCACAGTTTTTTTTCCAAGAAAGAAGTCAGAGAGTGAAACAGAAGGGAAATGGTCCAGTTGTTTATAACATTTATTTATATGCTCCGGTAGAAAAACATTTTGGGATCCAAACACGCCTTATGTCAAATTCCATTAGATTCTGCGCACTACTGGTCAACCTAGATTGAAAATGGGTCTATTCAGCAGCAGCCTGAGTTGTGTTAATATGTGGCACGGTGTCAAAGGCACGGCTAGGTTTGCCTCATTACACCAAATATGTGCAATTAATTATTCAGCTGATTACCTAATTCAAAATTCCAATCAGCCAGAGCTAAATGTTCAATTCTCTCATTTCTACGAAAAATGTATCTTGGCACACAGTATACTCTGCTGTCCTTGCTAGGAATATAAAGTCAGTTTTGGACACGCACTTTCCCATATTTACCCGTCATCCTTTAAACACATTATAGTACAACTTACTTCGAAGGAGGCCTGGATCTATGCCAAGATTTCAAGGTAACCAATGACAACATAAATGTTTCTCTTGTAGATCGCAGTATAAAAGTTTCTCCTATGCGGACATTTCGAAAATCTAGCAAACACTTTTGTTCAAAATAGTCCTTTTATAAATAGAAGTTAAAGACTCTCACTCATTCAGATGGTCCATGAAATTTGAAATATGGGAGGAAGAGAAAATATTCGACCTTTTTTAAAAAGCCTTTAGTGGCTTGTGTTCAGAAAAAGAGAGTTAAGAACTATCCTGGATAAGGGGGGCTCCACAGCACTCATCCTTTTGGATCTGTCGGCAGCCTTTGATGCGTTTGACCATGTCACTCTTGTCAACCGTCTCAGTAAATTGGGCAATGCCGACAAAGCCTTGGCTCTATTCCATTCATTTCGGACTAACAGAAATCATTCAGTTATGTTGGAGAACTTTTCTTCTGATTACTTTTCACTCCCATGTGGCGTCCCACAGGGATCTTCATTGAGTCTTCTGTGTTTTAATGTTTATGTTTCATAACTAGCCCCTCTGATTAGATCTTTTGGTTTTTCCCCTACATCTTATCCAGACGACATTCAAATTGGGGTGGCAGCCTCGAACAACACAGAAGCAACTACCTGTCAGTTTCACAACTGTATGAGAGCAGTCAGTGGCTGGATGGAAAAGCATTGTCTCAAGCTAAATGCTGAGAAAACCGAGGTGATATTCTTTGGGAATAAACCTTCTTTTCGGTCCGACAGAGATGGGAACTCTCCCCACTCCTGTACAAAAAGCAAGAAATTTGGGCATAATAATAGACGACAAACTAAGCTTTAATAAACACATTAGCTTGTTTTTTTCGGTCAGTTTTAATACCCTAAGGATTATCTGAAAGATTCTTTCTTTTATCCCTTTAACCACCAGAAAAACAGTTGTCTCTTTATTAATTTTATCGAAATTGGACTACTGCAATGGTATTTTTCCCAAACTTCAAAAACAACATATAAGGAAACTTCAGAGTGTGCAGAATACAGCAGCCAGGCTTGTCTTCAACCTGCCTAAATTCCACCCAGTTTCATCGACCATCAAGGAACTGCATTGGCTGACTGTACCTAACCGTATCAAATTTAAGGCATTATCCTTATTTACAAAGCCTTGCACGATGTAGATCCCTGTTATTTAAAAAAAATCTTTCATGGTATGTTCCAAATAGAGAACTTCGATTCAAAAATACCTTGACAGTACCTTGTCCCAGGTTTAAGAGACTAAAATGGGGAGGCAGTTTGTTTTACCACCAAAGCCCCTGTCCTGTGGAATAGTTTACCTATAAACATCAAGGCAGCTCCAACATTGCTGGGTTTCAGGAAGCTAATAAAAACCTTGCGTTTCAATTTTTAGGTGCCTAGTTATTTCTAAGCACCTAATACCCTCACCTGATAGCCATTCAAATAGCACCAAGACACCCATGGGCATTCAAGCGCTTTAGAAACCTTTTAACATAACATTACCAGGGATTACAAGTGAGACTCTGAGGGTCCACTGAGAAATGAGGAATTATCAGAGAAATTGGAAAAACATCACCTGATTCTTCGGGTACTTCCTCATTCTCCCATAAAGTTTGGCTGACGGTTTTCAGCTTCTTTCAGCAAACAGGGGGAAACTTGAAAAGGTACAACTTATATGAGGCAATTAGACTTCATTTCGATCTCCTATCAGATGCTCCTGTGGTTGCCCTTGACCTTAGGTTCTTCATGTGCAGAAGCTCCAAGTATTTAAGCAAGTATTTATGTAAGAGATGAGCATGGCTCTGATGGAACAGTAGTAGCTATTCTCTGATATTCTGTGTTTGACCCTGTTCTAACCATAACTTCTAAAGGTGCATTTCTTTTGAAGGACGATACAATGCAATAATTGGGGGCAGCTATTAAATTAATTGTGTTATTGTTATTGTTTGCAAGCAGGATTTGTCTCTGTTTATTCCTTTGTGGACTTTAAGATGGCGGCGAGTAGCTCTGCAAAGCGATGTTCCGCATGTGTTCTCCCTGGCTTTCTCCGCTGGAAAAAATGTCAACATCTACTTTTTAAAACGATAAGATAGCACAGGAAGTGTTCCCTGACCAAGCAAGACCTGTGCCTTCTCTTCGGACCAAGAGTGCTTTGTTGGCATGCTTTCTGGTCTTTATGTAGTTTGCTGATTTTTTTTTCAGGTCTTCTACCAGGTGTTGGTTATTGGATCGAACTGAGAAACTGCCTTCTGTTCCTATCAATGTAACTGTAAGAGTACCTGCCATTAAAATGAGGATTCGCTCTAGTTTCAGAAGGTGGATGTTTTCCTTTGTGATGAGGGGAGGCGTAATTTACTGACCAGCTGCTGCACACGGCCGGGCTCGGCTCCGCTGTGTGTTTTTCGGCCGGGCTTGGCTCCACCATTCTTTGTCCCTCACTGTGGTGCTCCTGGCCGGGCTTGGCTCCGCCGGGGGACGCTTGAGACCACAACCCCCAGCAGCCTCATTGCGGCAAGGACGCCGCCCACGCAATCAGGAAGCGCCGGGAGGCGCATAAAGGAGACCACGCCTCCTCGTCCCGCGGGACGCGCGCGGGCGCGCCAGGGAGAAGCCCGGGACAAGGGCGGGGCCGTCTGTGGCCGTCAGAGGCCAGAAGAGGCCGGGCCGGGCCACGGACTTTGGCTTTCTTCCCAGGATCCAGGACTAACTGTAAGAAATAACAGTATAGCATGGTTCTTAATTGATTTTTGCTTCTTGGCCTTAAACATTTTATAGAAGTCTTATTCCCTTCTATAGAGACATTGCTGGTTATCTTTACTCGTGTTCCGTATCTCTGGTCATAACATGTCAAAGTCCAGAGTAGCTAAACCGGTAGTTGACAATGATACAAGGACATTAGACAACTATCTTGTCAAGGTAGTTAATAAAATAAATAAAGAAAGGCGATTATCATTAAACAAGACAAACCTAGAAGAGATAGGGTTGAGCGCGCCCACTTCCCCATTGCCCCACTCAGATATTAGTGTGATTAACCCAAACGCGAATGCCATCAGTGATGTATCCATCACGATGACACCAGACATAGGGTAATCACAACTGATTCTATTCTTACTTTGAGCCCAACACCCTCTCCAGTACAATCACCGACCCATTCGCCGGCTCGGAGAATGGTGCGAGCATGTAGGAAGGTCCCTGCTAAAAGGGCGGTGGGCCGGAAATCAAAAAAGGCAGGTACTTCTCCTATCACATCACACAGTGGTGGAAGTATATTAAAACCCACTAATAATGCTGAGGAAAATATTTTACACCCTGACCAGATAGAGCTTCTGGCATTCATTTTTGAGTCGAAACTAGAAGCAATGGTTAGACCACTGGTGGCTAAATTAGAGCAGGTCTCACAAGAGGTTTCTAGATTAGGGGGCCTCTTGGATTCTCATATGGCTCGGTCTCATACATCTACGAGCCCCCTCCCTGGCCCCTTTATCTTCACTGGAAATACCCTAGCCGGGGCTACCGTACCTGCTCCTGTTGGTACACTTGGTGCATCTATTAGCACCAGGGATACAGGTTTAGCAGCCACTGTACAGAACCCACCAGCCTCCCGTTCACAGAAAATCCCACCCTCTACTATACCATTGGGGGAAACTCCAATAGTACAATCTATAGTACAACCATCAGTACAGCCAGCTACACTAAGTATTGCTAGTCAGAAGTCTGTAGATGGGGGAGAAATGGGCGGGAGAAGTAGGCCTAGGAGGAATAACCCAGTAAACCTGCCACTGGAGTGTGTTCCTTACACAGTGGTACTAACAAACGTTCCTGAGGTTGACTCTTGTTTGACTGACTCTAGGCTAGAAACCCATGCAGCTTTAAAAAACAAAACACTTGCATGGTTAAACAGGAATTGTGGGTTTCCTTTTGCATTTTCAAACGACATAATATCCACCCGTAGAGTCAGCTGGATTGGCAACAGAAGAAAGGGATCAAAAGGAGATTGTATCATTGTACATTTTAAGCATCCCCAACATGTGGCAACAGTTCTCCTCAGAGCAGCATCTTTACCAATTGAGGAAAACTCTGTATGTGCTAGACCCCTCGGCTTTTTTTATAATCATTTGGATAATACAAAATGTCCAACACCGCTTCAACACAGGTATCCTGTAAATGGGCATAGAGGGGAGGTGGCAGGTCGTGTTCCAAATGTTTCAAATGTCCAACAATGTCAAAATACTGGGGATAGATATTGTTACCAGTTAGCAAATAGGCAATTTGATTATACTTTACCGCTATACAATCGTTACACAGCATTATCCTCTCTAGAGGAAAACGATTGACTGCCTATTACCATGGGGAGCACTGACCAAATACCGGTACCGTCATTAAAAATTGCTACATGGAATGTTGCGGGTATTAAGAATAAAATTGGAAATGCTGATTGGTTGAAGACTATGAAATCTTTTGACATTATTGCCTTACAAGAGACATGGGATCGATTTAATAGTTTCTCCTTGGATGGCTATAGTCACTTTTGTATCCCTGCAATTGGCAGTACTGCAGGAAGCGCCAAGGGAGGATTATTAACCCTTTTCAAACTGGATGTTAAAGGCAAACTAGTGGAGTGTTTTTCGGGATGTGAAAACTGTTTGATTGTTGAACTTTCCACTCAGGATAAGGCCAAGATTATTTTTGTTAATTTTTATAATTCTAACTCAAATGAATGTACCAGTCACAATTTGGAAGTACTGGATACATTTCTGTCAGTCTATAGTGCAAATGGAAATACTTTTGAATTAATATTATTAGGGGACTTCAATATTCACCCTTGTACCCAGCCATGTATGAGTCAGGATGATGAAGGTCCTCCCCTCTCGTTACCAACCCACATGGAACACACTAGGCGAGGAGAGTTACTTGAAATCTTTCTTGCAAGATGGAACTTATATGAGACAGGCTGTGGGAAGGGCACAAGAAGGTCCCCTACCTTTAAAGGAAATGATGATGGCACCATCATAGATTATATTTTCATGTCCTCTTTTTTGTTGAATAATGTGATAATTTATTATACAGAGGTATCAGTGTTTAGTGATCATAATCCTGTTTTACTTGAAGTGAGGCCCACAGACCTACTTACACTAATAACGGTGACGCATAGAGGGGGACTAAATGTTGCAGTTAAAGATCAAAAGCGTAGGTTGAAATGGACAAAAATAATCCCTGAAACATTTCTTCCAGAGGTTTTGTCTAAAGTGGAGGATGAAGTTGCAATATGCTTAGCGAACCGAATAGAGAATAAAGAGGTTATAGTGGCATTTGATAACATCTGCTTAGAAATAAACCATAGTTTACAGATTGACTCCAGGCAGAGGCCACTCATGGGAAAAAGATGGTTCGACAAAAGATGCACGAAGGCGCATGGGGATTTACTTAAAGCACTGAAAGCCATGCCTAAAAATCGTGTTGACATAATGGAAGCAAGGACTGCATATAAAAAAGCTATCTTTGAAAGAAAAAGAGATTTGAAAAACACAGCATGGGACCAACTTCTTGATCCTGGAACATTAAAAAACAGTGGCTTATTTTGGAAAATCATAAATCAGCCACTTTTTTCCGAGGATGAGAACACTCCCCTTGAAGCGAATGTCCCAGATGAGGGCTGGATCCATCATTTCGAACAGATCTATGCTGGAATTAGTAGCGCAGATGTCCCCATTGTTACCCCTGAAGTAGAGACGGGGGAATTACAAATTGCAGAGGCTCTTGCCATCAATTTTGAGGCAGTAGAAGTGGAAAGGGCAATAGAGTTGACTCTGAAAAATAAGGCACCGGGCCCTGATGGGGTACCTGGAGATGTTTTTAAATGTGCCCCGAAATTTTGGTCTAAAGTTTTATGTAATGTTTTTAACGCTCTAAAACATGACAATATCCCGGCCACTTGGAAAAAATCTATTATCATACCGGTCTTTAAAAAAGGTAACAGGCAAGACCCCTCCTGCTACAGACCGATCTCACTGATTGATTCTTCGGTGAAAATATTGGGCCGGGTTATTTTATCCAAACTGAATGATTGGCTAAATGAGAAAGGGGTTTTATCAAATGTTCAGTATGGTTTTAGACCAAAAAGGAGTACAATAGACCAAGGTCTTAATCTACACTTATTGATAGATAAATACACTAGAGCCAAGGAGGGGTCCATGTACCTGGGGTTCATGGACCTCTCGTCTGCTTTTGACCTTGTAAATCGCTCAAAATTGTGGCAAATTTTAATAAAGATGGGCCTAGATAGGGCACTGGTTAATCTTTTAGCGGACTTGCATACTGACCTCATAGCGTCCGTTAGAGTTACCCCGGAGGGTCGATGTACGAGTCATTTTAAATCTGAAAGGGGGGTCAGGCAGGGGTGCATATTGGCACCCCTCTTATTTACCATCTATATAAACGGCCTGGAACCAGCATTAAAGGAGGCAACTCTTGACGTCCCTCGTGTGAGAGAACTTGGAATTCCAGTTCTTCTATACGCGGATGACGCCGTTTTGCTTTCACGGACTGGTGTTGGACTCCAACGCCTTCTGGATGCCTTTGAAGACATCATGGGTTCGTTGGACTTAAAAATAAATGTAAGGAAGTCCCAAATTATGATAATGGGCAAGGGAAATAAAAATAAGATTGTAAAAACATTTACCTGTGGCAAGCAAGAGCTATGTAGAGTAGCCACTTTTCCATACCTGGGGATTACTTTTGACGAGAGAGGTACTTGGGGTCCCCAGTTAAAAAATAGAAATATTTCCCTTGCAAGATCAGCCTCTGCACTACAGGGATTCGCGAAAAAATTGGGAGCTAGGCCAATAGCAACATTGATAAAAATATACAGAGCGAAATGTCTTGCTGTGGCCACTTATGGGAGTGCAATTTGGGGATACTGTTCCCCTGATACCATCCAGATCACTGAGAATAAATTCTTAAGAGCTGTTCTCTCAGTTCCACAGTCCACTCCAACATATACAATCCATAATGAACTAGGCATAGGATATATTACAGACTTGATTAAAGTGGCTCCTGTTTTAATATGGTTAAAGACTTGGTTGAACCAAGAAATCCCCCTCAACCATAGTATACTAAAAGACTGTTTGCAGCTAGATAGAATCAGTAAAATACCGTGGCAAGCCTATATCAAAGACAGTCTTGTAAAATTAGGGAGACCAGAGCTCTTCTTTTCCCCGGCCTCAATAACAACTAGGGATATTGCTTTGATTAAAGGTATGATGGGGGATCTGCTAAGACTGGAGAGGGAACAAATGGAATTAGAGAAACCAACGGTGAGGGCTAGCATTATTCTGAGCACCCAGGCTGGCCCAGAACTGTATTTAACGACTGTAAATAAACCTTATCACCGTTTTCTTTTAACCCGTTTTCGCTTTAACTTGATCGATTTGATCCTCGGACACTTTCCAACTTGGAGTACTCCAGAAAACACGGCGCCGTGTACTTGTGATAATTTCTCGACCCAGAACACATTGCATTTCTTGATGTTCTGTGGTCACTACACGGCAGTAAGAACGAAATACTTGATCCCTATTTTAAAAAAGGTAGGGTTTACTCAGGTCAAACCAGCTCTCCTGTTTTTACAGCTATTGCAGACCCCAAGGATTATGTTCCATGTTGCCAATTTTATAGTGGGGGCTGTTAGGATAAAGAAGAGGAATATGATTAATAATTCTTCCACCATGGTTCTGTAATGAATGTAAATATATATTGTCTATATCAGAGGAAATGCCCACTTTATGAAATCTTTTTGTGTTATTGTAAATTGTATGTGATTATGATGACTGATTTAACTGACCTCCTTTTATGGCATTTTAACCTATTTTAACATGTTTTTATAATAGAAAATATTTGTATATATCATTTGTAAATATATTGGCTGTGTAAATGAATCATGATTTTATTCTGTATTCATTAATTAATTAATTATGTATTTTTTGTTGTGAAATCTTGTATAGTGCTATTGTCTTTTTATGATATTGATTTATTGAAATAAAGTATTTTGACTGACTTTAATCATGTCCATGTTCCCACTAACAGGAATTGCCTAACTATTTAACTTCCAATAGATAAGGAAAGCTCTTGGCCGATATGGAAATTATGAATTATAGCTGATTTGGACGATCAAAATGGTTTTTTGCTGTCTGCTAAACGTATTTAGCTCGTCATTGCGGCTTTTCTGAATCAAAAATTGGGCTCCCCATCCGAAAAAGATGAACCTTTGGTCTGAGAGTAGATATGTTGACCTGAATGTAAATCGACAAAAAGTGAATATTTCAAAACATTCTTCCGGAATAAAAAAAGGCCAGGGTTGTTTCACGTTTAAGGCTAGTGCAAGGATTGTCACATCTTGAAGAGACACTTTACCAATCCCTTCCCCCCAGAGCATGGTCACATTCGCTGATTGGAGGGCTAACCTGTTGCTCATTGTTGCGTCCTTTACAGTGGAACCTCGCGCAGCAGCATGGTGTTGCCCTGCCCTCCTCTCTGAATTCCTCTAGGGCTGGTCTTTGCTCGGAGCACCCTGCGTAAAAACGGATTTGGTGTCCGCCCTCCGCAGTGAAATGTTTGGTCATCTCAACCCTTGGAAGGTGTGTTAAAAAAATGGGAGGGACAGTGAAAGACTGAGATAGGCAAGAGTATAGACAATATTGAGAATATATACAGATAAGCAGGGCTTTAGGTGGGCCGGGTCTCAAGGGGTCTGTGCACCGGCAGTTTTTTTTAAGGGGGTCTCGAAACGGGTCTCTATCTGGCTCTGTTTTGAGCCCTGGCACAGGCTGCCTTTTTTTTGCTGTCACTGCAGTCCGAAAAAAAGTGCCAGGGCGCAAAACAGACCAATAGAGACCCGTTTCGAGACAGCGGGCCCATCGATATGCCCCTTCTCACTAGTGGAGAAGTTGCGGCATGACGTCATGCCAGGTGAGCGTTGTGGGGGAAGGGAAATCGTTTAAAGAGAGTAATTTTCTCTCTGGATTTCCCTTCTCTTTCTGAAACGCAAGAGCAGCAACATTGTGGTGGTGTCACCAGGGCTTTAATTGGAAGCTTTTTCACTATTATATGTAACAAGCCATAGATGCACCTGACTTCAAATTCAACCAAGTACCTAGAGTCTTTCCCCCTGATAACTTTGGAAACCGCACAGACACTGGCACAAAAAATAAAATCCGGCTCCCCGTGCGACCCCGCCCCCCCAGGCTCACTTAACCTTGCCAGCATTGCTATTCTCCCCACGCTCCTGGAGCTCATGAACTCCTCCATAATCAGTGGGACAGTCCCCCCAACATGGTGCGGGCCCTGCTGAAAAAGCCTTCTCTAGACCCGGCTAACTCTAGTAATTATCGTCCGATCTCGCTACTCCCCTGGGCATCGAAAATTCTGGAGAAACATGTCAATACCACTCTGACAATGTTCTTTGAGGAAAACCATCTCCTCGACTCCTCCCAAACAGGCTTCCGTACCAAACATGGGACTGAGACGGCCTTGCTGGCTGTGACTGAGGAGGCAAGACGGCTCCTGGATCGAGGAGGATCAGTGGCAGCGATCCTCCTCGATCTAAGTGCCGCATTTGATACGGTGCATCACAAAATCTTGCTAACTCGTCTTGCCAACTTAGGAGTGACCGGAGATGCCCTGACATGGTTCAATTCTTTTCTGTCCAACAGAACCTTTCAGGTCTTCGATGGTACATCACGCTCATCCATTCGTCCCTTGGGATGTGGAGTTCCCCAGGGCTCTTCCTTAAGCCCTACGCTCTTCAACGCTTACATGAGGCCACTGGCTGAGGTTGTCCGTCCGCATGGTGTAAAGATCATCTCCTATGCGGACGACACCCAGCTGGTGGTCTCCCTGGCAGAGAAGAGCGGCCTCCAGGCGCCACCAGACCTAGCGGCTTGTCTGGAGGACGTAAAGAAGTGGATGATGAGCTCCTGCCTAAAGCTGAATGACGATAAAACCGAGCTGATGATCCTGGGCACAGCCTCCCCCGTCTCCATAGAGCCGAGCTGGCCATCAAGCATGGGAGTGGCTCCACCTCCCAGAGACAGCATTAAAAGCTTAGGGGTCTGGCTCGACAAGTCTTTGAGCTTTAACACACAGGCCACTAAGATCTCAGCTACCTGTTTTGGCCTCCTCAGAGTGATCAAGAAAGTCCTTCCCCTCCTCTGCTTCGAGGCCAAACAGATAATTATACAGGGCCTTATCCAATCCCGTTTGGATTTTAATAACGCCCTATACCTGGGAGCCCCGGACTACACCCTACAGAAGCTCCAACGCACCCAAAACTGTGCTGCCAGAGCACTGTTGGGCATCCCCCGGAGGACCTCAGTGAGAACCAGCTTGAGGACCCTGCACTGGTTACCTATCAGGGACAGAGTAAGATTCAAATCACTCTGCATTGCCCACCAGACTTTCTGGGAAACGGGCCCAGACATTAATCGACCCCTGATTTCTCCCTATAGGCCGAATAAATCCCGCCGCTCTTCTACAGCATTCCTGGCTGAGATCCCCAGAACTCGCAGAGCTAGAGCAGGAGGACGCTCCTTCTCGTATAACGTTTCCAAACTCTGGAACTCACTCCCTCTGCAGCTAAGGAACAACCCTAACCTGACCACTTTTCGTAAACAGCTAAAAACCTTGCTGTTTAATGCCTAGCAATATACCTCAAGAGGGCCCCATCTGTTTTCAGCGCCTGGACGCCTCAGGGCAACTGTAGCGCTTTAAAAATCACATTTTCATTTCATTTCATTTCATGTAGATTATTTATCTTATGCAACTAATAACCATTGACAATAGTCCTGACTTGTTGTAGGTATGATGTTACTTGTTGTATCACATAGCTGGATGCAATGACACACATCAAAATACAAGTCGGGCTGCACACTATGCTAAACACAGATTTTTAGCCTAAGTGTTTTAAAGCCACGCCCCTAATTACACTGACAACGGCCCTTTGAGAGACCCCCCAGTTTTTTCATCCCAATTAAAACCCTGCAGATAAGAACAATACAGGTGCCAGCGGCCAGCAGAAACAATGATCAAATACACCTTTCTTTGGAGCCGGGTCAGAGGGAGACTGCTTCTGTGCCCCCTTCAATATGGCTGCGCTATACGCGCAGCTCGAGCTCACCCGGTCTTAACGTCGTCCCTGCAAGCCTTATTCATGTATTTTCTTATTGTGAATTTCACAAACACAGTAACCCGAGATGGGGTCACTGCCCTGGCGCGCGCGTGTCCTCGTAGGACGGCGGTCGGAGCCTTGTTGCACGCGCGCGGCAGCAGCTGCCGCGAGGGCGCGTCCCTTCACGGAGCCCGACTCATCTGCAACACAAGTCCCCGCTGGGCTTCCAGCCCGAGGCAGTGACAGCAGAGATCTCACCTCGTGACAGCTCCTTAGCGTTGATGATCTCAGATGATCTGCCTCACTCAGGAGGTCACGCTTGACAGATAGATGTCACCCGGCAAGTCAATTACTGCTGTGTCTAAGAGTCAAGTGGCTCATTCCCAATACGTTGTGTCTGACATTACCATGCCGCTGCTCGCAGTGCCATGCCTGTCACTGCGGGTCATCTGATCGCTGCAAATAAAGGGACAATCGCCTATTAATGGCATCATTCATAGCAATCACGTCTCTCGTAGACGCTGCAGGGAATTCGAGACTTTTTTTTATTAGGAATTCGTGACTCGGTTTGAGCGAACAGGTTTAGAATATTTTTTACACGTTGCTCAATAAATACATGTGTGAATGTGACACCAACCATGATTTATTTACAAACCTCGGGTATATAGCATTTTGCAATATTACAATGCCCAGAGGGATTTTTAAGCCGAGATGATGGTGCATTGTTTTGTACATTGGATACGTTGTACTGCTAAAAATGATTATTAACAGAGGCTTTTGAAATAATAATTAACACCCTCATTGGAATGCGGAGATTTGCTCGGCCATTCAAATATCCATGCATATGGGCGGTAACACATTCAACGCAGGATAATATTGATTAATTAGCAAAAACTCTCATTGGTTCTGCCAGGCAGAAGGCTCGCAATTCAGGCATTACTTACTTACAGCGTGGCTGCGAGTTTAAATTAAATAATAATAATAAATAATAAACCACATTTGTAAAGCGCCCAATCAATCACCCGTAAGGGTCTCTAGGCGCTGGGGGCCGTCGGCAAGATTAAGCAAGCTATTGCCCAGAGTCACATGGCGCTGGGTTAATCTGCCGAGGATCGCCCTAGCCGCGGCGCCACATCTCTTACCTTCAATGAAAATGTAGAGTTGTGATATGAAACAGCCTTGAACCTGGGTAGGCTTGTCTGTGTTAGGGAGCTAAAGGGGGCGCTGTCGATGTATAATTTTACGAAGTTGTGTTTACGCCACTGGGTCAAAGTATTAGCTTTGACAGTTAGGTTAAGGTATGCAATTTGGTAAGTGGCAGGCTAGGGGATTATTGGCGGTAGGCGAAAGCACTAAGAAACTGACGAGGAATTAAGTGGTGTCTGTTTCAATGCTACTTTCCATGAAGTATTAGCACCAATAATATGGGAAACAGATTGTGGGCCAGCTGTATTTGTCTTTAACCACCCACATATCTACATGGAAGTTGTGTGTTTAACTGAGGCTTGGATCCCACCCCAAGATTAGGGGGGGAAATGATCCAGTATTGGATTCATAATATTATTGTCGTGTGTGTTATTATATTTACCCTGTGGAAAGTAATGCCTTGGACTTAGTGGCACCCGAGGGGTCTTTGAAGGGGCATTATTGATGGCCTTGTGAACAACAAGCAAACCTTGGTGTTTCTAATATTAAAGGTAGGGAACGTGATTAGGGAACACTCGGATTCACCAAGATCCTCCTAATTTATAAGGCTTTTAGGAGATTACATACATATTTGGGACATTGCTCAATAAGTTTAAAGGCCACATCATTTCCTGTCTGGAGTTATGAAAGGATTCACAGTGTTGGCTTGACGGGAATTGTAATAGCTCTGTGGCAAGATCAACAATTCAAAATAGTTGCAAATATGCAAACGTTTGTTGCAGAACACACAAGAATAGACCTTTTAAACATTTTTAAAGAACAGTATTGGGATGTGCCATCCCTTAGTGATCTCAGTGTGCAATGCAGACCAGAGGATTGAATTATTGTGCAAAACCCTGAACTGTCTTTTGGCGTTTTAGTTGATCAAATTTCCCAATTCAACTGTATTACTCCTATTGGTTTTTGAACAATGAAAGATGAGTTGCCTTTGCCTGTTCATGTACGTGGCTTGCATGTTACGCGTAGATCTCTGCAGCAGGTGTGTTGCAACTGAACAATACCAAGGAAAATGCAATTTGTGATTTGCTGGTTACACACACATATACAGAAACACGCGAGCACGCATACACAGGCAAGCACACATAAACAAACACAACAGCAGACACTCAAACCAATGAAAAACCTTACTGAAATTGTAACAGGTGACCTACAGGTTACACATAGATGTCTGCAGCTGGTTCATTAATCCACAGTGATGTTTACAGAGATTTGAATTTGTAACCTGCAGATTACAGACATACATCTGATACATGCATTTTATCACAGTACCTTTGTAACTGAAATTAGAAACTTATACTTGCAAATCTCTTATATGTCTCTGCTCTTGACACAATAACCATCTGAGCTATTCCAGTCTGGCCCCATTGGAAGTTATCAATCATATGAAGACCACTGATTATAAGAATCTTGCAGTTCTAATAACAAGGTATTAGTATGGCAAACTCTTTGTCCACTTAATAAATACACTAATTTACAAAAGAAACACTCACACTGTGGGTGGGCCATACTAATACCCACCGAAGACCCCAGAGTATAAATCTTAACCAGCACTGAGAACTACACCCATCAAAGGGCACTTATAAGGCATACTGGGAGAAGAAACTTGAAGCTATCTATCCACAACCCACCGGCAGAACTACCCTCAGCGCAGTTAAAGAGGACCTAGTGACCAAAGGCAAGTTGCATGTAGGAAAGCAGTAATCCTTAACAGTAACTTAATCTTGACCTAAATAAAAACAAGTTAACTGTGACAGGTCTTTCCTGTATAGCACATGTGCAGATATGCACACACTTTGTTGAAGCAGGGTCTGGGCTATCGTGCACAATGGAAAAAGTGACCTCATGAGAGCATATTTCTACTTTGTCCCCTGTCTGTGACAACACCAACCACAAATTAGGACAGAAAAGACCACAGGGCAGTTAGTCCATTCATTTCCAGCTTCTCATCTAAGAGGCATGCTGCAGGGAAAAGCTTGTCAATTGGACTAGCAACACATGAGATGAGTAACTCATTCTAGGGGCCCTACAGTGCAACTGATTGGAAACTGAGGGGCAAATATAAGGAGGTGAATGCTTAGCAATGGTGCATGTGAGGTGCGTATTAATGGAATTGTATGTACATGAGAACTGTGGGAAATGGTATGACTATGATACTTTACTTTACATATTGGGGTAGAGTTACATGGCAAATGTGACACACATCTAAATAAACAGAAGAGGGACACTGAGAAAGCCAGTTCTAAGGGAACATCCCACCAGGGAAGAAGACAGACTACACAACATCAAAAAGATGTCCCCAACTATCAATAAGAATAGGACAGTAGTTCCAAAATATCAACAAATTCCACCCACAGGACAGCTCAACTGATTTTTTATTTATTTTTTATTACTCAATGTTAAACCATTTTCCTTTAAAAAAAAAAATCTTATACAAAACACATAAATACATTCATTCAATGACAGTACAACAAATACATCAGTGAGGCAACATGGTATAAATAACACATAAATATTCATAATACATAGAAAGAAAGAACAGCCCGTAATTTACGATATTCAAGAAGTAGAAGTGACACACATGCCACAGTCGTGTCACAATAGGTCTGGCGACTATATTCTAATTCCCTCATTAGGAGATGTACATCTCTATTCAGATGGATCTCCACTGACTCGTTTTGCCAGCATGTACCATCTTCAAAACCAGCTGCATAATTTACAAATCCATTAAATGTCTAGCACCCCTGTCTATCTGCCTGGCAAACTCACTCTCTCTGGTGTCTCTCAGCTCACCCACAGCCAGGACACCATCAAACTGAAGACAAAGAAAGGCATCAGACCTTTTCCATGCATGCACCCAGGATCTGTAACAACATCCATGTATCTATCATTACCACACTAACCCTGCTCCAATTTAGGAAAGCGTTGACAATACACCTCTATAAAGGCCAATGCATTACAATGCAGTAACAATAGCCTTCTTCTCTCATAAACCATTTACTACTTCAATTGCTTTTTGACTGTACTGCTCTGTGCTGCCTTTCGGCTAGGTCCACGCTATGTAAATAACACATACATACATACAATGTGGAAAATGGTATGTCAATGATAGGTTATAAAAAATGAGTGTGTGTCATGCTAAGTGAGCGTTACATACTATGAATATTGTTGGGCAAAATGGCAATGGAGCATAAACTACTATGATCTTGTGAAAGTCTCCATGGTAACCGGTCTTTACATCATATTTTGCATGAATATATGCACATCAAGGATAGTTGCATAATTAATTTTTTATGATACTTAAAATTCTGGGTAAACTGGTAATGAGTATTTATCATAACTCTGCTTTACAATTTAGTGGAGCATGACAATAACATTTTGAATACTCCCATAATTCGCATATTGGAAAATTTAGCATATTGACATGTCAATGGAGCTTTACCTAATTGAGTAATGTGAAATTGGTTGTGTCCATGACGCATTACATCCCATGAAGGGGAAAAGCATTGCACCATGGTTTTACATATCATGGTTTTGTGGATTCTGGAATTCATGAAAGCAATTCATATTTACAAAATGGGGCTATGTGGAACCTAAAGACATCTTTACATATTTTGAGGAGAGCTTGGCAACTGACTTTCCTCAAATATGCAGCTAACATAAACAATGGATATGCAATTTTGTAGGATGTCAGCAACCTTGCACATAAGATTATCAAATCTAATTGCACCTTTTTCTGGCACATACACTTTGATGACCTATCTATTGGCATAGTGATTGGCATTATGTTCTGCACATTACAAACAATGATGGATGGAAAGTTTGCATTATTCTCAGCTTCTGATTACTCCTCTGGAGAGTTTTATCTGAGATTCAGTCTTATCCAAATCAGTTTTGGGCATGATCCACAGTGGATATTCAGACCATTCAACTAGGCCAGATCCCATTGAACGGCAAGACAAACAACCCCAAACTGCTTTGCCTCATAATTGAGATGTAGCTTGAGTCCTATAGCGAGCTGGGGACCTACATCTGTGCACACCAGACACCACTAAAGTGAGGGGTAGAATGACTGAATTATTCTCAACCATAGGCAATTACTTTGGGCTATCATTTTTTAGGGTTGTTCATGCTTTTACAGGCATTAATCAGCCACATGCAAATTAGTCTTGGTCCCATCCCACATTAAATGATACAGACTGAATTGTCAAATCTGGTACCTTATGATGGCCTCGTTGAGCCTACCTGGAATGTGCACAGTGAGTCTTAAGACATATTCAGTTTAGGATCCACAACTACGCATTCTCCTCTGGCTTAGGGAGACACCACAAGAAGCTATGTCTATGACACTTGAAGAAATTATCATGAGCTGTGTTCCAGTCCATTGTTGCTTTGACTTGTCTGGGTCATTATAGATGGACATAGATCAGACATATGCAAATCAGTCTTGCTTTTGCTCTATAATAGGTGGCACAAGGACATGTCATCTCTAAATGGGAACAAAAACAGTTTCAGAATTGTTGTGCCTTTGTTGGGAATAATCAGTGAGCTTCATCAAGCTGTTGCCCAATATGTGAAAAGTTTGCTATTGCAACTGGTCAGAATTTCAACTCGGCACATTATCCTTGGGGTACTTATATGCACGGCTTCTTCAGGAGCACATATACATGCAGCGTTTTTGCAGAAAATTATTTTTTGTTCTGAAAATACATTTATCATATGCAGGTACATGATTTGCTGCTATGGAGAAACATCTCTCCTCAGTATTGAGGCAAACTCAAATATATTAGAATATCTTATTTATTTCTCACTTAAAACTGCTTGTAAGACATTTGGTTCTTCTAGGCAGAATATTTTTTTTATAATTTGTTAGTAAAATGCAGTTTGCCCCCATTCTTTCCAATCTTTCCTTGGTGAATACCCCCCTCCAACCCTCCCGAGAAGCAATGGGCCTGTGCTATCCTCAGTCAGTGCCTTTTTTAGGGATTATTTGGTGTTCCACGTCTGCTTAAAACTCACTGTGAGTCCCTTTTGTGTTGGATCATTACTACATTTTCCGCTTTCTTTGTGCTGTAGAAATATATCATACTAACTGAATTATAATAACGCAGCCCATTTAAAGTGATTCTGCAGCATCTTTGTGGTTGTAACAATAAAGAGTACCCCTATCCGTTAGGGAATCAGGGAAAATGTCTTAATATTCCAGGAAATTCAATTTTCGATCAAATGTTGAAATTGTCACTGCATAGGCTAACATTTGCGTTTTAACCTCAGCTGCCACTTTAATTTCTTTATAAAAACATTTATGCAGGATTTTAAGGCACAATACACAACCATAATTCATATAACATCAGCAGCAGGTAAACTAAAACAGTACGTATTAGAAAGATACATGTTTCAATCAAAACCAATTAATATCCTCTTGGGTAGAACACAAAACAACACGCAAAATACGCTCACGTATGTTATTATAGTGCAAGAGTGCAATATTTCGATACTTACATGATCAATCAAATACAGCCAGATACAATAGCAAATGAGAAATACAGGTCCAAAGAACAAGTGCTGCTTATCATAAAATAAATTGGATACTCCATAGTATATCAATACAATCAAATTTTGGCATAGACATGAATTGCATGTTAGAAATGGGGATCTCTAATTGGCAAAAGTATATAACTTTGTACAAGTAGGGACCCTTGCTTCTAGTCAGGGTAAGGGGGATACACACTTTAAGTACCCCGCTGACCCCCCTTGGTAGCTAGGCATGAGCTTATCCCAAAGGCAATGTGTGAAGTATTTGTACTCAAAGCACACAGTAACACAGTGAAAACACCAAAAATGCACCCCACCGCAGTTTAGAAAAATATGGTATCTTTATCAAAACCAAACAAGTCCAAACAACAAAAAATTCAACCTAGCACTTAAAAACAGTCACTTGTCGAAATAACACTTGTAGAAACAAATAGCTCCACCTGGGGCTATTACAATCTGTGACATGCATAAATCCAAATTAAGGCGCCAAACGTGAGGTGCGCGGCATCAGGCATGGAGTCACATGGACCCCCAAATAAAAGTACCTTGGAAAACGAAGTCTATTGACGATGCACGTCATCATGGAGGTGAGACGCCAGTGCTGAGGTAGAGGGCGGTTCCCTGGTTGCCATAGGAGAGGCGAGGCATCGTGTCCGTGAGGAGGTGATGTGTCGTGTCCAGGACAGGGGAAGTGAGCAGCGTTGATGGTGAGGCGTCAGTTCTGGTGAGGCGATGCAAAGTCGAAGAGTTTGTGAAGGCACCCTGGTCCGTTATCAGCACTGCGATAACAGGATGCCGGCGCTGGTGGTGACGGTGTTGGTGCTAGTCCAGGGATCGACAAGGCCGATAACTGCAGGGGACAGCAGGCATCGAAGGACGTTGGAGCTGCGGTGCAGGCGGGGTGGTGCATTGTGCACTTAATGGGCGGTGCCCCCGGCCCAGGTCGTGACGTCACTGGTGGTGTTGCTGACTGCATTTTAGTTATTTTACTTGCTTTGCAGCACCAACCACACAATTCACAGGGCCCAAGAACTGGGCTTGACACTCTATTGAATTCACACAGGAGTCCAGGTGTGGGCCAGTGGGTTGCAGGTGAAGTTTTTGTGTCCCTGAAAGTTCAGAACAGGAGGCCAGCACACACAAGCCCTTGGAGATTCTTCTTCAAGCGTGCTCACAGAAAAGTATCAGTCTTTGTCCTCTCCTTGGCAGAAGTAGCAACTGCAGGCAAACCCAGAAAGTTACACACAGTACAGGGGCAGTACTCCCCCTTACAGCTCTTCAGCTCTTCTCCTTGGCCAAGGTTCCTCTTGAGTCCAGAAATGACCTACTCCTCTGGAATTTAAGGTCCAGTACTTATACCTCATTTTGTCTTTGTTCTCTTTGTGGCAAGGGTCTTTAAGCCCAGCCCAAACCAGTTCTGGTCTCTATAGTGCAGAATCACTACATGAGGTCGAGACAGCAATGTGCAGTGGAGACACTGCCTATTCAGGTGTAAGTGAAACTCCCCACTCTAAATGCAGCCAAGGTCTATTCAGCTCAGCTCTATGTCACCCAGGAAATCCAAGACACACCTCAATCCCCCTGTGGCTGTCTACAGTGAATGCACAACCCCAGCCCCCGTCAACCTGTCACCCAAAACCAGACCATCAATACATAAACCAGCAGAGGCACACAGAATCGTTGAATAAGAAAATGTCTACTTTCTAAAAGTACCATTCTCAAACACACAATTTAAAAACCACCTCCCTAAAACGATGTATTATTACATTCTCAGTTCAGAGAACCTAAGCTCAATTTCACTATCTTTTCCCATTGGAAAGTTAAACATGTAAGATGTTACAAAGTAACTTTCATGTTAGCCTATGTGACAGATAGCCTTTCACTAGTGAGAAACGAAATTGGCAGTATTTCATATCAGGACATGTAAAACACACCATGTTACAAAATAAGGGTTGTACCCAACTAAAGTCACTGGGACCTGGGTGAACGTAGTACTGAGAAGGGAGGTCCCAGAACACAAAATAAGAAAGAATATATACATAAAGTAATTATGAGCATAAGTCTTAGACTGATGACAACATTTTTGTTTAATCACAATGTGTAAGTACGTTGCGTCACACAACCATATGGTAAGTAAAATTACAACGTAACGCGTGCCCCGGAAAGGAAGGGGGGTGGGGGAGTGAAGGTGTAGGAGAGAGTGTAGGGTGGTTTGGAAAAGTGACATAAACAACGGTCAATCGACCTTATTATACAGTACACTAATTAAATTTGCAAAACATGGACCAACGATTCGAAAATATTATATGAACATCATGCTTCCAACAAAGAAAATGCAGTTAATGGCATATATGGACGGAAGCTGAAATGAGAAAGGCTGTTGACAGCCTTTCTCATTTCAGCTTCACAAAGGCCAAGGGCGGAAAGCTATACATGGCCTTCATAGACTTGTCTGCCGCGTTTGATTGTGTGTCCCATTAGAAGTTGTGGCTCATGATGGTGGAAATGGGGTTTGATTTTCCAATCATTCACTTCATTTATCAGCTATATGCTATCGCCACGACCTGTGTAAGATATGGCTGAAATGGAGAATGCACACGTGTGTTTAAAATCGAGAAGGGGGTTAGTCAGGGTTTTGTCCTCTCCCCGTTTCTTTTATCCATCTATACTAACGGGATGTAAGCCTTACCACTATTGGCTTATGCTGATGATGCAGTGTTACTAGCGAGGACAGGTGTAGCTCTTCAGAGTCTTTTAACTGCGTATGCTGTCTTTATGGCCGATTTGCAAAAGTGCCTCATTTTCATTTAGCCTCCCAAAAAATCAAAGTAGTTGACTCCTTCGCGGACCTGTGTGTTCTGTTCGACAGCAAACAAACTTGGTCAAAATTAGTGGCTGCTAGAGCCCTGGGAATGGAAAGAAACCTACTAGCGATAAGAGGCTTTATCAAGAAGCTGGGGGCCTGCTCCGTGGACAAGGTTAAAACTATTTATCTAGCCAAAACAAAGGCGGCGGTAACCTACGGGTCCGGAGTCTGGGGGATGGTTTATATGGAGAAATTGGAGAGAATGGAAGACACCTTTTTTAAGTCTAGGGTCTCACTACCACCTACAGCATCTAATTTAATCTTACACCTTGAATTAGGACTCCCTTGTCTGATTGCATGAGGCTGGCACCGATCCTACTGTGGTTCTCCATCTGGTGGAGGTCGATGGTTAATTTAACCCAACGCATTATTTGTGATTGCCTCAGGTTCGAGGGTCCCAGTGGGATCGGTTGGCTCAGTTATGTAAAAGCTGAGCTAAGAGCAATCGGGCAGGAGGAGCTGTTTAAAGACCCAGCTTCCAGTAGGATCGCGGACCTGTGTGTTCTGTTCGACAGCAAACAAACTTGGTCAAAATTGGTGGCTGCCAGAGCCCTGGGAATGGAAAGAAACCTACTAGCGATAAGAGGCTTTATCAAGAAGCTGGGGGCCAGCTCCGTGGACAAGGTTAAAACTATTTATCTAGCCAAAACAAAGGCGGCACTACGGGGCCGGAGTCTGGGGGATGGTTTATATGGAGAAATTGGAGAGAATGGAAGACACCTTTTTTAAGTCTAGGGTCTCACTACCACCTACAGCATCTAATTTAATCTTACACCTTGAATTAGGACTCCCTTGTCTGATTGCATGAGGCTGGCACCGATCCTACTGTGGTTCTCCATCTGGTGGAGGTCGATGGTTAATTTAACCCAACGCATTATTTGTGATTACCTCAGGTTCGAGGGTCGCAGTGGGATCGGTTGGCTCAGTTATGTAAAAGCTGAGCTAAGAGCAATCAGGCAGGAGGAGCTGTTTAAAGACCCAGCTACCAGTAGGATCGCGGACCTGTGTGTTCTGTTCGACAGCAAACAAACTTGGTCAAAATTGGTGGCTGCCAGAGCCCTGGGAATGGAAAGAAACCTACTAGCGATAAGAGGCTTTATCAAGAAGCTGGGGGCCAGCTCCGTGGACAAGGTTAAAACTATTTATCTAGCCAAAACAAAGGCGGCGGTAACCTACGGGGCCGGAGTCTGGGGGATGGTTTATATGGAGAAATTGGAGAGAATGGAAGATACCTTTTTTAAGTCTAGGGTCTCACTACCACCTACAGCATCTAATTTAATCTTACACCTTGAATTAGGACTCCCTTGTCTGATTGCATGAGGCTGGCACCGATCCTACTGTGGTTCTCCATCTGGTGGAGGTCGATGGTTAATTTAACCCAACGCATTATTGGTGATTGCCTCAGGTTCGAGGGTCGCAGTGGGATAGGTTGGCTCAGTTATGTAAAAGCTGAGCTAAGAGCAATCGGGCAGGAGGAGCTGTTTAAAGACCCAGCTTCCAGTAGGATCGTTTCTAAACAGAAATTGACTGATATATACATGCAGAGGGCTGCTTTTGTTCGTAGGGGGAGGATTTGTCAACAACAGGCGCTTATGGCTTATGCCTTCGTTCCGCCTAGACCTACGGGAGAGCAACCGACCACGCACGCAACCTGGGCTTCATCCTGGACCCCTCCCTCTCGATGACCAGACAAGTCAACGCCGTCTCCTCATCGTGCTTCAACACCCTGCGTATGCTTCGCAAGATCTTCCGCTGGATCCCGACCGAGACCAGGAAGACTGTCACCCAGGCACTCGTCACCAGCCGACTGGACTACGGAAACGCCCTCTATGCCGGAACCACAGCCAAGCTACAGAAAAGACTCCAGCGCATCCAGAACGCCTCCGCCCGACTCATCCTGGATGTCCCCCGACGCAGCCACATCTCCAGCCACCTGAGGAACCTGCACTGGCTCCCCGTCGACAAGAGGATCACGTTCCGGCTCCTCACCCACGCACACAAGTCTCTCCACGACCTGGGCCCCAAGTACCTCAACGACCACCTGACCTTCTACACGCCCACCCGCCAGCTACGGTCCACCAGCCTCGCCCTCGCAGCCGTACCACGCATCCGAAGAGCCACCGCCGGAGGAAGATCCTTCTCTTACCTGGCTGCCAAGACTTGGAACTCCCTCCCCATCCACCTTCGACTGACCCAGGACCATCTCGCCTTCAGGAAACAACTCAAGACCTGGCTGTTCGAGCAGTAGCATACCCCTCCCCACAAGCGCCTTGAGACCCTCCCGGGTGAGTAGTGCGCTATACAAATGGCATGATTGATTGATTGATTGATTGGTCACTGTTTCTACCTCTCACGTATTACTATGGCTCAACACAGATTTATTCTGGTGCGTTTTTGTCTCAACTTTATCCCCCTGATGCTTGGGCTCCCAGAGAAGCAGGTCAAGCATGCTGACCTCATCCCGTGTCTGTGTGACAATGTCTCACCCCAAACTGATTTACATTTGGTATTGTTCTTCAAATTTTTCCACAAAGAAAGAGAAACCTCTATTTTAACCATCTTAAAGTTTAAAAACTTTAAACAATGCAGGGAGGCACTGTATTTTTTGAAGCCTTATCCTAATTTGTACATTAGTTTCTCAGTAGCATCTTTTTGTGGGCTTGCATGAGAAAAAGAAAGTTGATAGGCACACTATCTTGAATTACTGTAAAGGTTATCCAAAATGTATGATTGTAAATTGTTTTACGTTTTTTTAATAGTTTGATATGATGAATTTGTGCTTTTATGATCTTTTTTTTAATAGATCGAATAAAGATTTTAAACAAAACGAAACTCATTGTCACCAAGAAGCCTCAGGTGCCTCCATCAATTAAAGCCTAAACTGACTTCCGAGCTCCCTTTATATTTAGGGCCTAATTACAATGTCAGTCAGAAAGCATCCCAACCGGCATTGTAGGTTTAAAGTCTGACCGCAGTATTATGATACGACAGTCAGTGTATAGACTGGCCGGGGAATCTGACACGGCTCCGACAGGCTCAACAAGCCTGTCGGCCAGTCGGAAAGGCCTCATAATCTCTTAAGGACGATGTTTCCGCCATCAGGATTATGATGTTGGTTTCCAATAGCCAATCCTTGTCCGCCTTTCTGACATGAATTGACTGTCGGAAACTGACTTTGGGGGCCCCTTGCAGGTACGTCTGTCCCTCTGCATTTGGCCCTGGGAGTCACCTGTGGTGCCCCCTAAACTTCCCTGTACTGTATGGCAGGGTGCCTCTCACACGGTGCAGGGATGTTTGGCAACATCAATGTTTCTATGGGAGCTCATGCTGCAGGCATTTTCCACCCTTCGCACAAGCTCCAATAGAAAAAGTGATGTTCCTGACTGCACTGTGTGAGGCTGCATCCAAAATGATACGGCCAAGACCGCCTACCTGATATTAGTTTGTTTCCATTCCCCAACTGTGTCGGGCGGACTCATAGTAATCAGGGCCTAAGTGATTAACCAATTGCACACATTTACATTCTTTCTGGTAGCAGGCTCCCTGGTGAGAATGCTGTTTCATCCTTAGCTGTGTGTCCTTCCCTGAGATACACAAAACAGGAAAACTCGTTCCCAACCCAACCCTGCCCTTCATTCACTTTTATGCAGAGGCACTTCAAGGGCCACAGTAATTGTTCAGGGGTGTTTTTTTTAACGAAGAGTATGGAAACTGCCTCTGTAAAATGTAAAAAGCACGTGCATGTAGCTCCTCATAGATCACTTCCTCTTTGACCTCTGTTTGCATGCAGATCGTCCTGACCCCTTGTGCCTCAGAGTAACACTCCAGGAGAAAGAGGAAAGTAGTGAGTTCCTTGTATAGCATCAAAGTGAAGTCTAGAGGAAGTGGTGCTAAATGGCGCGGGGCATTTTTTAAATTATAAAGGATCAAGACAGCTTCCTCAGAGAGACGCCTTGAGGAAGTTGGGGAGTTTTTGTGGCTTTTTTTTAGGTTTTTGTTAGTGCAGCAGGTGCAGTTGCATTGGAACCCATGTTCACAACACCACAAATATGAGGCCTAGTGTTTTTAGTCCATTTCTGTTTTGTTTTGATATATTTATTTCTGTTTTGCTTTGATATATTTGATACTCTTATAAGTCTCACATAAAGCATAGATTATGAGCTACAGAAAAATACAGCTGAAATGATCTCCTAAGCACTATCCCGGAGCTTACCCCTCCACTCCCAGTCTCTCTATTCTTGTCATACATTTTTTTGGGCGGGGGCCCGACTTCAAAACATTTCGGGCCTCACTTATGAGGCCTTGTGTCAGTTTTGCGCTTCCGATGGGTCACTCATTGGTGGGGTAAAACATGCCTCCTGTTGCGCACTATTTACAAAGTGACGCATCTAAGCTTAGCTGCGTCACTTTGTAAACCCCTGAGCTACATTATACCTGCGTCAGGTATAATGTATGCAGAGGGGGCGTTCCCCTGCAAAATGCCTCGTAGAGGTGACGCAGTGAAATCTATGAGATTTCACTGTGTCACTTCTAGGATGACGTTGCCTCAAAATCTTGCACCTGCCTCACAGCAGGCGTAAGACTGATGCAGGCCCTTTCACATGAGGCTTGCCCCATGTGAAAGGACGCATTGCTGGAGTTGTGTCACTTTTGTGACACACTCCAGCAATGCGTCACTTTTGCGCTCACAGATAGGTCAGAAATTCTGACGTATCTGTAACTCCTTGCGACATGATGCGTCATACATTAAATATGACACATCATGTATGTCGCAAGGAGTGGGCACTGAGAAGTGACGCATCGGTGCTTTCACGCAGCGATGCGTCATTTCTCATAAATGAGGCCCTTCGTTTAGGACCACTGCTCTAGGGGATGGTTAGAGAGTCTCTCACTTGTCCCCTTTCCTACAGATGAACTCCCTAATTGAAACTGGAGTGGACGCCAGATCAAAACGCTGTGTCTTCCGGCCCATAAACTCATATAAGCTACATTCCATAATGGACGTTGCCAAAAACGTTCCCCTCATTTTGAAAAGGTTTGGGGATAGAGGCTTAGCCAGCCAGAAGCCATGCACGTACAGGCTACTGCCATAGCTACAAATATCAAATAGAACTCACCCGTGGGTAACTGAAGCCTTTCATTAACCCTAACAACATCGTTTGATCAGTTTTTTTAAGATCATGCAAATGAAGGTCTCTATTTCCTGATTATAGACATTTAACTTTGGGCATGAGTAAAACATATGTACGGCTTCTGCCTATTCTATCCTGCACCGATGGCATTTCAAATTCGGGTTCCCGCCCCATCTGAATAGCTTAGCCAGGGTATAGTATAAATCAAATACAATCTTAAAATGCTGGCTCTTTAGCCCTGCAATTAACAGTGTCTCACAGCTGACCGCTAAAGAGCATTGAAGAATTGGTCCGTCTACCACTAATCTTCTCTCCCACTTAGCGTTATGCACCACCAGGTCATTGGACAGAGCTTGTATAAATAGATAATAGCTACTTCCAATCCTAGCTCCACCGTCAAAGCCTTCCATAATGGGGACTTTACTGACGAGACCTGAATTTTGCCCAACTTGTTAATAAAATCTCTAATCTCCAGATAATTAAAAAAATTATCTTTTGATAGGCCATTCTTTTCCTGCATCTTGCTAATTGAGTATAGCTGTCCATTGTTATTATAATCACAGAGTTTTGAGATGCCACCTAGCTCCCATCTTTAACCCACGTTGTTGTGCAATGTAGAGGTTAAGGCAGGAGAATCACATAGAGATGTATACCGATTGAAGCTACTAATGCCTATTCTCTTCTTCACTTGCCGCCATACCCTATATTCCCAAATTCACAGTCATAAACCTAGTCTTTTAGTAGTAGCTTAGTTCCATATTTCTCATGAAGCACCCCTTAGCCTTAGATCCTAGTATTTGCTGGTATATAGTTGTTTTCTTTGCATAGTTTGGATTGTGTGTTCTGCCTGGGATCAAGATCCCCATGCGCTTGCAGCAAGCAGGACCAGTAGTAAAATGTAAGATAGGGACTATCAGATCCCTACAGCTCTTGGGAAGCATCATAAATGTAAAGGCCCTTTTTGGCTTCTTGAACTGCCAGAGAAAGCTAAAACTCTCTAGTTTTGAAAGCCATCAATTGTTGACCTCCCAAGGAATAGTCCTGAACATATATAGGATTTTTGTTAATATTACAATTTTTAAGACGTTGCAATGTGATGATTTCATTTGGTAATTCATGGTTAAAATTTATAACGTTTCACAAAAGAACACACACAGCTGTACATCCAGTACATTCAGGCATTTGTTTACTTGATTTGTTATCTTACACATCCCTGTGCGCCATGCCTACAACCCACTGCCTTGGTATAGGTCAGCCACCCTCCAGTTGGTGCACTACAGCAATGGTGAGGGTGCATGAACCCTGTACCCCTACAGTGTCTAAGCCAATTCTTAGACATTGTACGTGCAGTAATGCCATTGAGAATATATGGTGTTGGGAGTTTGTCATTACGAACTCCACAGTACCATAATGGCTTTACTGAAAACTGGGAAGTTTGGTATCAAACTTCTCAGCACATTAAACCCACACTAATGCCAGTGTGGGAAATATTGAAAAATGCACACAGAGGTCTTCTTAGAGATGACCCCTGAAAAATAACCTAACACTAGTGTCCAGGGCTGCTCACCAGCTGCCACCACCAGATATATTTCTGGACCCCTGGGTCGAGAGCCTGCTGCTCTCGGCGGTGTGAAACAATGCACATCCTGGGATGAAGTGTCAAGCTTCCTCCCCAGGATGGGCAGGGTCCAAGAAGGGGAAGCTTGAAAGGCTTGTTACCTTTGTGAGCTTCCCCAGGCCTTTCGCTGCTTCCAGCAACTGGTCCCCACCGGTTCTGACCCCCACTTTTGGGGGGGAGAACCGGCGCGAAAGCCTAGTGAGGAAATAAGGTGTGCCCACCTTTGCTAACCCCACTCCTTAGGTGGGGGAGACGAGGTGGAGCACAACTCTCAGTCCCTGCCATCTTGCAGGTGGGGGGACTCAGCCAACCAGAGTGAGGCATATGCCCCCTCCCACTGGAGGGTGGCATAATAGGGGGTGAACCCACCCCAAGGAAGGGACCAATTGCTCCCAACCTTTACTTACTTGGAACACCTCTAAATCTAGTATTTAGAGGCAACACCGAGCCTTGCCTCCTCAGACAAGAAACAACCAAGAAAAGAAAAAGAAGGACCGAACAGCCGTGCTGAAGCTAAGAAGAGGAGAACGCCCATTGACTTTGCCCAAACCATGCCCGATTGCACCCACCTCAAACCTGCAGAAGCGAAACTCCGGTGTGTCCTGCAGTCAGCAACCACAAGAACACCGAGGACCTGCCCTGCCTTCCAAAGAGAAGACTTTGCCCCGCCCCAAATCCGCAAGTCTGCACCAATCTGCACGCATCGTCCACTGCCTGAGTTTGAGTGGCCCAACACCACAAGGAGGTCACCCCAGAGATTCCGACTCACGATCTGGTGATCTCTGAACTGCCTCGAATCCCCCAGTGAAGCCTGCAGCCTCATTCTGGAGGATCCCCCCGACCGCGACCGGAGCTGGAAAGAGAAACCTGATGCCTAAAGACACCCCTGCATTCGAAACTCCATGGCCTTGGGTGGCCCAACTGACAGTGTTCCATAATCCCCTGGCATCCCAACTTACCTCCCTAACAGGTGGTCACCTCCAGAAGATCTTCGTTCCCGAGCCTGCAGTCTTTGTTGAAACCAGAGGATCCTCATTGAAATCAACAGGGCACCCAATGCCAAAATAGCACCCTGCGCCGCTACATGTGTACTTTGGGTGCTAACATGGATCCCCCTTTGTCCTGAGCCTAACACCTGGAGCTTTGCTCCCACGACCCAGTGGCCTGCTCATAAGCAGCCACCAACCAGAGACCCCCTATACCGCATTGGATAACATTGAGCCTCAGCACTCTGCACAAGGATGCCCTAGTGCCACTGAGGGTGTTTTGAGAGTGCATCCTTGACCCTGGGGTAACCCTTGTTCGAACCCCAGAAACTCAACCCCAAGGACCGAGGGGCAGATTTACAAGCCCCTTGCGCCACTTTTGCGTCACTTTTCCCGTGTTAAAAGTGATGAAAACATGGTACAAGGGTCTTGTAAATCTGCCCAGAGTACTTAACTGGTAACCAGTAACTTAATTTCTCTCCATAGGAATACATTGACTGTTTGTCTCAGAAAAATGGTCTAAGTGTGGAGTTGAATTGTATGAAAACCTGAAAAAGTACAACTTTACAACATTGATTTTACATACCTTTTCTTGAGGAACTGTCCCAGTGTGATATCAAGGCATCACACTGAGTAGAAAAAGTAACATAAAAGTAACCAAAAAAGTAATTTCAATACATTGACTTACCTGTATTTTCAACAACTGCATTTGAGCTTGCATTTACTTGTAAACACTGCATAATATTTTACAAAGCATTTCTTTCACTTACCAGTGCTAGGCTTAGCTTGGTTCTAGAAATAAAATAACTTAATAATATTTGTATACAAACAAAATTGGTCTGAGTTCAATCTTTGAGTGTGTACAACAAATGCTTAACACTACCCTCTGATAAAGCCTTACTGCTCGCCCACACTACCACAAATAGAGAGTAAGGTGTTATCTACTTTTATCTCTACCTATCTTTGGGGTTCCACTGCACTCTATTCACACTCTACTTCATTTTGGTATATTATATACGGTACTAGCTTACTACAATAATTAAAAACACTCCAATGAATTCCTTGACTCTTGAAAATGGCCAAGAGTGATTACAAAGTGTATAGTTTCAAAACTTAAAAAAAAATACCTCTTGCTATGTACTTGCACCTTTGCCTGCTGTGAAAAATTCCTATCTCTCAAACTGTCACCGATCTCAACCCCTCCACCCCTTCCACCTCCCGACCATCCCCATACCCCCTCTCCTCCACCATGGCCCCACCCCCTTAGCCCCCCCACCCAAAAGGAGCAAATTGACCTGGCATGCTCTATAGATGGTGGTATTGCCTCCTCCCGAGCCTGGTCCTGAGAATTTCTTTTTGTATTACATTTGGAATGCCTATCTGATTCCCTCCTGGTGGTTTACGTTAATTAAATTCATACGAGAAACAATCACCCATTTGGCTCCTAGAGCCTCAAGTACTGCCTATCACACTCCCTTACGCTTGCCATACATTTCGCTATACCTGGGCCCACTTAGGTCTTCACAGCACAGAATTACCTCATGCTCTAGAGGAACACTTTTGTCTTAATCTCGGGGTATTCAATTAAAAACTTTCTTCAATCTAAAAAGCAATAGACCATAATAGTACATAAAAGAATAATGTGCAAAACTGAACACACATTAATTAAAAAATAGTCATAAAATGAGAATATTTATAAAAACAGAAATGAATTTTGAGGTATGGTAAAAACATCTGTTATCCATGCTTAAATGAGCAACATAACCATAAAAATACATAGAAATATTGCACATAGCTGTTTGGCGAGATATGTCAGGAAATACATCACACATCCAGAATTAACCCCTTCGTTGCTGCCGTCGGCCAATGGCCATCGTGAGCACTACCTCGGTAGTGCTGCGCACGTCTGTTGGCCGACAAGGCCCCGCCCGCACAATAGAACGCCCGCAGTGGGGCAGATTTTGCGCCTCGCTAAAGGGGTTAAAAGGGGAACCTAAGATGCGAAATTGGATCAATTTGTAGCGCCCTGTTATCAAATGGTACTTAAAAGCTACAATTAAAAAGAAGAAAGTGGGATAGCTGGAGAACAAAAACCTCCATTAAGGTCTGCCATGCACTCCTACTGTCCTCTGCAATGTTCAGTGTATTATGCCATGCTGGTTGTGATAGTCTATCGGACTAGCCCGACATACTGCGTGTAGCCCTGAGTGCTGCTTTCAGGAAGACACAGACAAAAAAGACAATATCAAGGGAGCACAAGGATTGTAAATGGAGTACAGCAGGTCTGCAGCACTGAAGGCCTAGCCTCCTTAATACAGGTATTAGAAAGTACTGTTGTGCTAAACTGTGCAAATTGTAAAAGAATGTAAAATGCAGTAATGATTGAGCAGAGTGATTATCACATGGGCAACAGGAGACCGTGTTCCCTTATAAGTCTATTTTTTTTAAAAGAGAGACGAGTAGATTGTTCCAGCTCTGAAGTGAAAAAGTAGGGGCCGCTCCCAACTGGTCAGCTCCAAGGCTAGATACAGAGGGGAATCATTAGTGTAAGGAGGGCTATAATATTACAACACCGAGGGTTTCTAGAACTAGGATTTCAACCTAATGTTTGCTCGTTGGGTTTTGGGGATGCAGCTAGGTTCAGAGTACCACCAGGTTATGCAGAGAGAGCCAAAGGTATCTTGTAAGTAACTCAGACATTGTATGGAGGAAGCCTTCTCCAGAATCATGCAGTCGGATATGATGCCCTCACAGAGCTTGGCAGCTGGGTTTGACCAGAAGCTAACCCATAGTGAAATAGGTGCCATCTGGATCGTATTCTCATTAAAACTCTGGTTTAACTCAAGGTAGGTAATGAAGGCAGGGGTGGATGGCGGTGCACTTAAAGTTCTTCGCAGGATTCTGTTTTCCTTAGCCGCACTTACTAAAACCCAAAACTCCAGCACAGTAAGTAGCCACGCTAATACATTGAGAGTTAAACACTTTCAGAGGTTGAAACAATGTCCCCCTGATTTGAGGTCTGATGAGGTTAATTACTGTGCCCACAGCTTTGCTTAACTTAGTACAGGCATAAGCACAATGGGAATTCTAGGACCCTGAGGAACTAAAATGTAGTCCCAGGTAACAAAAATTATGGACGGTCGTCAAGACATGCCTGTTTATGCTGATTTTATTTAGCCTTAGTTTACCAGACATAATGTGTGACTTGGAGTAATTAGTGTTAACATTCAAATTCTGCATGAAGGAAACAAAACAGTCCATCTGATGTCTCAAGGCTTTTGGGGTAAGGGCCAACAAAACTGTATCGTCCGCATATAGCAGAGCGGGAATATTGGGGAGCCTGTGATTCTGGGTATATCTGTGTGGGAAAAGGATAGGTGAGCTGTTCAACCATTTATATATAAAATAAATATTAGAGGTGCTAATATGCAACCCTGCCTCATCTCAGTCTTTAAAGAGAATTTAGGAGAAAGCTCCCCAAGCGGAGTTAAACAGATCCGTTCGGTGAGATCCGAATGCAGACAATATAAAATGTTCACCAGGGGTGTCCACACATTGATCCAGCAACATTAGCCACAGTTTAGTTCTGTGGATAAATCTATAAAAGCTACATATATGGGGGACTGCTTGGCCTTAGTATTTTTAAAGATTGTCAGGGCCAAATTCAGGCATTGTTAAATTGGTGCCTAGCTTTTGTTGAAACCCAAAGTAAAAAGAGGAGAGTATGTCCTTATCAGCTGCCCATCCGACCAGGCGGTCATAAATGACTCTGACAATGATTTTAAAGGTGCGGTTGATTAGCAAAATTGTACGGTAGTACTTGGGCGACGATTGATCCCCCTTTTTGAATATGGGGATTATTGTTGCGGTAGACCATGAGGGCGGGATAGAAGATGATAGGGAAATGTTGAAAATGTGTTTGTGATAAGAGGATCCCAGATGTCGGTCATGGATTTCTTGGGGTAAAAAAGAGTGCCTTGTCCTGTATTGTGACTTTAAACTGGCTGGGTTCATCAGAAACAATTGCACCCTCTTGCTCTAAAGAAGTCTGGCTCATCTGCCTCAGTCTCCAGCTTCTTTCAACAGTGGTGTGACAGAAGTCCATTATTACAAATAATGTACAGCCCTTAGCGGTGCACTTTGAGTCTGGATGGGCTTTTTCAAATACAGACTGTTTAAGGAAGAAATTTCCGAAGAATACCAAAATTGCTCTCGGCTTCACCCCATCTTGCAAGTAACGCTGCTCTTCTTTGACCAGAAAGCTATGTGCTCTTTGGATCTACAGATACCAATTCCGAGTTGCCAGCTCCGGAGTGTTGCTCATGAACAGCCCTACTATGAATTTTCGGCTGTCAGCTCCTTCAAAACTTTCAGCTACATGGCACCCTGAGGTTATTGCATCTCAGCCTATTCTCAAATTCCTCCAGTTTCCCCTGGATATCGGCTAATTGTGATTCATGCGGTTCTGCTGCTTCTTTGCTTGTTAGTACATCGTTCTCAAAGGTAACTACTGCATGCCTCCCTCAGGGGGTTACTCTTTTTGACAGTCAGCCAAGGATAGTTCTCCCTCAAGTTGACTGATGGTCCTAGCCCCCCCACCCCCACGTAGGTCACTTGTGTCACTCAAGGCCCTTTATATTGAGGCCCTTCTTGAGCCCCCCTCGAGGGATTCTGGGTCCCTCCAGACCTATCTGACTGATCTAAATTGAAAAGAAGTGCCCTACTAGTTCAGTTTCTGTGCCTATATTGACCAGAGAGTGGTTCCTCTTGCTTTATGCCCTTTATCGCATTTTCTAGTCTTGCAAGATGCAACCCTAATTGTCTTCTTCCTGGCAGGTGCTTCCTGAGTGCCTACAGCAAGACCATTGTCCCTTACCCCAACAGTGCTGCCAAGGTCACCTCCAAGTTGTATACAGCATTGCCTGCTTGCATTTGCTTTTGCGGCAAGGATACTCTGATTGGGTTTACATGCAGAATCTGCAATTCCAGCTTCTGTGAGTAATAAAACTGGAGTGGGCCTTTCAGCCTGTGCTATAGATAGAAATACCTGTGTTTCCAAGAGTACTGATGGTTGCGGTTGATGCAAGATGGCGACTGTGTGAGGACGGTCGACTCGGCTCTCCTCCCTGCTTGCTCTGACTAGGAAACTACCCCTGTTCAATGCCCCTCCTACATTTCGGGTGATGAGCCTGTGATGTGCGGCACCAGGCTGCTGTAGTTTTATGGGCAAAGGACCACCAAAATCGTACAAACTGTGAAATGTTATGTTATGTTATTTTAATTTATGATGTGCGCAAATCACCCTGAGAGGGGTGTCTAGGCACTTGCCCAGATCATAAACAGAATTACAACTACTAGGCCGCAAACAGCTCTGTCTTGAGAAGTTTTCTAAATTTAAAATGATCTATTCAATTACATAAGTAGATTGGAAGCTTGTTGCAATACAGATAAGAAAAAGACCTGCCTCCTGAACAAGACTTAGTTATTTGAGGAACAGTAAGCAGGGCTTTGTCACTAGATACTAACGATCTGCCTGGTCAATAAAGGAAAAGCCTTGCTGACAGTTTACTTGGCTGTGGCATAGCAAGGGGGGGTCGGGGCAGTTGGCACGAGCGGCAAGACTTTTAGTGGCTGCGGCCCCCCGCTCTTATCTGCGGTTGTCAAGGGGTGGCTGGCGGTGCACTTAAAGTTCTTCGCAGGAATCTGTTTTCCTTAGCCGCACTTACTAAAACCCAAAACTCCAGCACATTAAGTAGCCACGCTAATACATTGAGAGTTAAACACTTTCAGAGGTTGAAACAATGTCCCCCTGATTTGAGGTCTGATGAGGTTAATTACTGTGCCCACAGCTTTGCTTAACTTAGTACAGGCATGAGCACAATGGGAATTCTAGGACCCTGAGGAACTAAAATGTAGTCCCAGGTAACAAAAATTATGGACGGTCGTCAAGACAATCCTGTTTATGCTGATTTTATTTAGCCTTAGTTTACCAGACATAATGTGTGACTTGGAGTAATTGGTGTTAACATTCAAATTCTGCATGAAGGAAACAAAACAGTCCACCTGATGTCTCAAGGCTTTTGGGGTAAGGGCCAACAAAACTGTATCGTCCGCATATAGCAGAGCGGGAATATTGGGGAGCCTGCGATTCTGGGTATATCTGTGTGGGAAAAGGATAGGTGAGCTGTTCAACCATTTATATATAAAATAAATATTAGAGGTGCTAATACGCAACCCTGCCTCATCTCAGTCTTTAAAGAGAATTTAGGAGAAAGCTCCCCAAGCAGAGTTAAACAGATCCGTTCGGTGAGATCCGAATGCAGACAATATAAAATGTTCACCAGGGGGTTCCACACATTGATCCAGCAACATTAGCCACAGTTTAGTTCTGTGGATAAATCTATAAAAGCTACATATATGGGGGACTGCTTGGCCTTAGTATTTTTAAAGATTGTCAGGGCCAAATTCAGGCATTGTTAAAATGGTGCCTAGCTTTTGTTGAAACCCAAAGTAAAAAGAGGAGAGTATGTCCTTATCAGCTGCCCATCCGACCAGGCGGTCATAAATGACTCTGACAATGATTTTATTGGTGCGGTTGATTAGCAAAATTGTACGGTAGTACTTGGGCGACGATTGATCCCCCTTTTTAAATATGGGGATTATTGTTGCGGTAGACCATGAGGGCGGGATAGAAGATGATAGGGAAATGTTGAAAATGTGTTTGTGATAAGAGGATCCCAGATTTCGGTCATGGATTTCTTGGGGTAAAAAAGAGTGCCTTCTCCTGTATTGTGACTTTAAACTGGCTGGGTTCATCAGAAACAATTGCACCCTCTTGCTCTAAAGAAGTCTGGCTCATCTGCCTCAGTCTCCAGCTTCTTTCAACAGTGGTGTGACAGAAGTCCATTCTTACAAATAATGTACAGCCCTTAGTGGTGCACTTTGAGTCTGGATGGGCTTTTTCAAATACAGACTGTTTAAGGAAGAAATTTCCGAAGAATACCAAAATTGCTCTCGGCTTCACCCCATCTTGCAAGTAACGCTGCTCTTCTTTGACCAGAAAGCTATGTGCTCTGTGGATCTACAGATACCAATTCTGAGTTGCCAGCTCCGGAGTGTTGCTCATGAACAGACCTACTATGAATTTTCGTCTGTCAGCTCCTTCAAAACTTTCAGCTACATGGCACCCTGAGGTTATTGCATCTCAGCCTATTCTCAAATTCCTCCAGTTTCCCCTGGATATCGGCTAATTGTGATTCATGCGGTTCTGCTGCTTCTTTGCTTGTTAGTACATCGTTCTCAAAGGTAACTACTGCATGCCTCCCTCAGGGGGTTACTCTTTTTGACAGTCAGCCAAGGATAGTTCTCCCTCAAGTTGACTGATGGTCCTAGCCCCCCCCCCCCCACTTAGGTCACTTGTGTCACTCAAGGCCCTTTATTGTGAGGCCCTTCTTGAGCCCCCCTCGAGGGATTCTGGGTCCCTCCAGACCAATCTGACTGATCTAAATTGAAAAGAAGTGCCCTACTAGTTCAGTTTCTGTGCCTATATTGACCAGAGAGTGGTTCATCTTGCTTTATGCTCTTTATTGCATTTTCTAGTCTTGCAAGATGCAACCCTAATTGTCTTCTTCCTGGCAGGTGCTTCCTGAGTGCCTACAGCCAGACCATTGTCCCTTACCCCAACAGTGCTGCCAAGGTCACCTCCAAGTTGTATACAGCATTGCCTGCTTGTATTTGCTTTTGCTGCAAGGCTACTCTGATTGGGTTTACATACAGAATCTGCAATTCCAGCTTCTGTGAGTAATAAAACTGGAGTGGGCCTTTCAGCCTGTGCTATAGATAGAAATACCTGTGTTTCCAAGAGTACTGATGGTTGCGGTTGATGCAAGATGGCGACTGTGTGAGGACGGTCGACTCGGCTCTCCTCCCGGCTTGCTCTGACTAGGAAACTACCCCTGTTCAATGCCCCTCCTACGTTTCGGGTGATGAGCCTGTGATGTGCGGCACCAGGCTGCTGTAGTTTTATGGGCAAAGGACCACCAAAATCGTACAAACTGTGAAATGTTATGTTATGTTATTTTAATTTATGATGTGCGCAAATCACCCTGAGAGGGGTGTCTAGGCACTTGCCCAGATCATAAACAGAATTACAACTACTAGGCCGCAAACAGCTCTGTCTTGAGAAGTTTTCTAAATTTAAAATGATCTATTCAATTACATAAGTAGATTGGAAGCTTGTTGCAATACAGATAAGAAAAAGACCTGCCTCCTGAACAAGACTTAGTTATTCGAGGAACAGTAAGCAGGGCTTTGTCACTAGATACTAACGATCTGCCTGGTCAATAAGGGAAAAGCCTTGCTGACAGTTTACTTGGCTGTGGCATAGCAAGGGGGGGTCGGGGCAGTTGGCACGAGCGGCAAGACTTTTAGTGGCTGCGCCCCCCGCTCTTATCTGCGGTTGTCAAGGGGTGGCCATCGCAAGAATGGCCAGCACCCCTGCTCTTACTGGCGGACCCGGCGTTAGGCAAACTCAAGAACTGCCACAGGCTGCACAAGGTCTAGCTACACCACTGTAACTTGGGTCTTTGCCATGTAAGGATTTATGTGTCAGACAGCTGATTAAAAAAATTATTCTTTTATGAATTGGCATCCAACGAAGAGAATGCAAAGGGGGAGAAAAAGACATACTGGGTGGAAGTTTAGTTATGGGACGTGTTGCAGTATTCTGGACTACTTGTAATTTATTAATTAAGGTCTCATTGATGGAAGCCAATAAGGCATTACAATATTCTAGACGGAAGATGACTAGAGCTTGAATCAAGGTGTTCCTTGTAAAATGAGAAAGAAAGGAAAACACCTCAGTAATAAGTGCAACATTTGAAAGCAAGTTCTTGCAGTTGTCCCAACCTGCACTTTCGTTGGAAGTGCCTGATCTAGACGAACACCCACATTTTTTACCAACAGTTTAGGAGTAGGTACCATGTCCAATTCCGAGGGCACCCGTCTGGTGCCCAAAGCTGTAGGGCCTTGCCACAGAGCATAATAGTTATTGGCGTTTAGCTGCAGACAATAATCTATCATCCAGGTCGCGATGGCTGTCATACCGGCAGAAAAGAGCACTTTTACGATATTCAAATTGCTATCAAGTGTAACAATTAACTGTGTATCATCTGCGTAAGACAAAGGTTCAAAACCAAATGCTATAGCAATTTTTGTAAGGGGGCTATATAAATATATGTTAAAAAGTATAGTGCTCAAACACGAGCTCTGTGGCATCCCCTTATCTAGTTATACGGTTCACAAATTCCTATCTCCTGTCGCCTCAGCAGCATTCTGGGATGGGTTACAGTGTTGAATGCTGCAGATAGGTCCAGCAGCACAAGCAATGAAGGAATATTAGTGTCAAGAGAGCATCTAATATGGTCAGTAACCATGCATCTAAGCCCTATTGTTGGTAGTTTCAAGATAGTCCATGAGCTGTATATTTGTCCTTCCAGTAACTTGCCCAGTAATGGAAGCAGAGAAATAGGTTGATAGTTAGAAAGATCCATGTGTGACAGGTTTGCCTTTTCTCCCTAATTGGAATAATCTGTGCTGCTTTCCAATCTAAGGGGAACTTCCCCAAGCTGATGGAGGAAGAAAGAGCCGAAAAATCCTAGTATCAGAATGAATGGGCCCAAAGACCACGGGGGAAATGAAGCCAACAGTGAAAGTTCTGCTTTGGGAGTTCACTTCCCGAGTTGCCGGGGAAAGAAAGAGCTGGAGAATCGTAGTATACGCAGCATCCTGGATGGGTCCAAAGACCACGTGGCAATGTAGCCCTGAGTAGCAAGCATCTGCTCATGACAGAGCAATGTAAGTGCCTCCAAAAAGACGGGAATGGCAGTGCAGGCGGCCTGGAGTTTCCTGGGGTTTCAGCAGCTGCAGACTTCTTGAAAAGGTCTGGCTGGGTACAGGGCCTGAGACAACTGGTAAAACCAAAGAGCCCCCAGACCAGTCAACCTCCAAGCCCCTCAGCTGACACGGTCCCCTTGACCGCGATTGGGATAGATCAGAGCACCTGATAATGGACAATAATGCAACAACTTTAATTTCTTTGTGTGTTTGTGATTACAAACATCTGTCTTAGGTTGAATCACCCATTAGCACCTACCTATTTAGACATGCTCATTCTCAGCATTAGAAATTAATATGCCCGTACGAGCTGCATCTGATTCTCTCCACTTCCCCATTTGTGCATGTCCTAATGTAGGATTTTCAGCAACAAGGAAGTGAAAGAGGGAAGACATGACCAGTGCTTAGCTTGCTAAAGAATGAGTGCCGGTACTATTACGTGTCAGCACGCTGAATACCAAGGATACATGGTCTAGAATCAACTTCATGCCTCTTTAATCAAATACCACACACTTGCCGCCCTATATCTCACTCTTGCACACCTCCACTTCCTCTCTTCGTGAGGGGTTTTCCATTTTTTTCTTCCTTCATCTTTCCCTTCGAGTGTTTTCCCCTCTCCTGTTCTGACACATGTCTGATGAGGACAAATAATTGCCGTTCCCTAAAAATGAGTCCCGGTGGCCCCCACTGGCTCCAGTTACTCGTTGGACATGGCTCGTCAGGTGGTGGTAACTTTGTTTCTCAACTGCCATTCAGTGAGAGGAGTTCTGAGTGACAGAGGGAAATGACGGCCGGTTGCCATGGGGCACTTTCGACTGCTGCAGGAAATCTAACTTTAATCTCCCGGGAAATCAAACAATGCCAGCCTTTTTTGTGATGGCCACAATTGTCCAATTTCCTGCAAATACGAAATACAAATTTGCACAACATCTACACTGCAGTCAAGATTGTAGCCAAATAATTAAGATGCATTACAATTTCTGTACCTAAGAGTTTTTGTTCTTTTTCTAAATAGAGAGTACGTCTTCAGACATTTAATACCCCGCTCTGATCAATTCTGTGGAATTGTACACAGCTAACAGCTTATCGGTTTCACTTAGGATATTTTACACCTTCATGGACTCTGCTCTATGTGTGTGTCCTCGTATAGACGCGGAACTCAGCAACCCGCCAGGAGAATGGCAAAAGCCATTTTGTCAGGGGAAACTAGGTCATGTCAGAGATGTCACAAGCAATGTCTCAAAAAGACTAAGAGGTGGCAAAGTCTGCTGAGGCACCACAGTGAGGAACAGGAAAACTCAGCAAGAGTCTGTCAGGACCAATAAGGACAGACACTTCCGACTTCAGTCTGAGAAAGGAACACAAACAAGAACCTTTGTACTATACCATTTGTACTGGGGATTTAAAATTCTGTGCTCTTACAAGAATGCCCAGGTGCCATCTAGATGTTTTTAAAATCGGCGCTGCGAGAGTTGATAGCCGGTGCCTCCTTCCTGAACTGTTCCAATATTTTATTGCTGGGTCTGATTTTATCCAGATTTTTTATTGAAAGAAAAATGTCGTAAAAATAATTGCCAGTTCTTTCTTGCAGAAATCAGGCAACATTTCGCTAAAAGGTGCGCCTCTCCTGTAATGTACTTTCTAGACATGCGCAGTAAACAAGAATTCCCCATCAGGGGAGGGTTGCCACCATGGTCAAAACCTGCCTGGGTCCACTCACTATGACAAGGTCAAAATTCTAGTATGACCTGGCATCATGTTAGGCTGAGCCGCACATCCACATCAAGGAGCATGGCGTCATAGCACGCTCACCCCTTCACAGCACAGAGCGCTTGATAGAAAATACACAGAACAACTCACCAACACAGACACAATGTGAACATTATGAGTTCATAACACCCCCATAGGCAAAGGGACACGATAATACCAAAACAAAAGAAATATGCACAGACTGTTCCAGAAAACTGAGACCACCATCCTGTCTTCCAGCCAACATATGTCCTCTGTCTTGTAGCACCTCACACCACACAATCATTATGCAGTTTCAGCCAATCTACAGGTGAAGCTCCCGTCCACTCAGTACCCTGCCACTATCCTGTACACCACACACACACACACTCCGGCTTCTGACAAACTCAGAGATTAATCTTTTCCATAAAGCATAGGGCTAAAGCATCACACATTACAACTTTATTCACATCTATCCAGACTTCTTCCAGCCATCGCGATAAGGGGTCCACCTCCTAACAATATTGTTAACGCAGGGTTTCTGGTCTCTATTTACCTTACCAGATCCCAAATCATGTCGACTGAATCGTTGGTACCTGTCATTGAGTAAAAGATAATCTACTACTAGGTTAGTCAATTAAGAACTTACACCACTCTAAATAACCACTGACAGTGATAAAGTTTTAAAGATTTAATATAAAGCCAAAGATAACTGAAGATACAAACTTCTCAAGATAAGGTTTAAAAGGTATACTGGTATCACTATAAACATAAATTCTTTGAATAGTCTGAGTCTACAAAACAGAATAATAAGTACAAGTTCAAATATCATTAGTGTTGCCAAAATGGATACAAGTTGCAACTTAAGAGTCATTACAGAAAAGAAAATTCAGGTTAATCTGTCCCTGCACTATACTAAGTGACATCCCTACTTAACAAGATCTTTACCCCAAAAGGTGTCAGCCGTGGTGTCTTCCTAAGAAGATCACGCACTTCTCGTTCTCTCTTCTGTAATTAGGTCTCTTATGATCAGCCTATCTGCCTACCCCACCGCTCTCTTAGGCTTCCAAAATCATCTGCTCTCTCCTCCTCCCGGGTCGTTTTCCCTAATACAAAATCACATTTCCAATAGAAACGCCCCTCGGGACGCCCCTCACGTGGTATCAAATTTGGCGGTAGACTCCATGATGGTACTCTTCAAGACCCTCGTTAAAGTTGACCTTGGTTCCCAGGCTTCTTCTCCATCGCACCGGTACCCCCTGAAATTCCTGAAGACTCCTACAGGCCTGCGCCAAGCGCCACTGAACAAAGCCCCATTCATTTCAACTGATTAAGACCCCTCGCACCTGCATACAGGCCGTCCTACAGTGGGCCTCAAATTCCAGGCTCCACCATATCTATAGGTCGTAAAACATATGGAAAGCACAGTACTTGGCGCCTCTCGACTTCTTCTCTAACGAGCACATTGCAGATCAAAGGAACGACATTATCTGTTCGGGCCTACTTGATTTACATGAAGCGGGTCCCTGCACTCTGAAAACATTTAACTTGATTTAAACAGTATTCTTAACTAACACACATTTCTATAGTGCCTCACATCTATAAAACATATATTTCAGTACTAAATTCAATAATACCTTTAAATGAACTATGTCAACCCCACCTCACATTATTTTAGCAGCACGTTTAGATTTACTGTGAATTGCCATAAGGCCTACACATTTCAACTGGTTTGCAAGGTTCTATTTTCCTCTTACATGATCACTTTAACATGAGAACGTGAGGGTTTCATATTCATTACAGCATTTCTACATTAGTCTTCACATTGCTATGATTATTGTTACCCTACTTGAACACTCTATACATTTCACTACTGGGTATAAGACACTCTTGTGCAAAGTATATTTAAACTAACTACGTGCTTGTAAATATGGTGCACTTATACATTTTTCAGATTTGTGCTCTCTCAGTCCCCCCTTTGATGACTTTCAGGAGTCATCACCATCAAGACACCATCTCTAAAATGTAGGACCCTTCAAAGGGAAGTCATGGCAGTACCACTTCTTTTCATCGTTTCCAATGCCTTCAGACTCTTATATTGCGTATCTTGCATCGCTGTCAACCTTCTCTCCTGTTCTCTCATAGATCTCTGCAACCTGTTTGCTTTATACCATTGATACAAACGCACCAATCCACACAAAGTGATTACACAAATCACAATTATGATGATGGGTTTCAGTATGTACCAAACGATACCCTTTCCTAGGTTGGCAAACCAACCTCCAACTTTACCCATTCCATGACCTACTTTTTCCCACACGTTTATTTTTGTCAGATCCTCAATTTCGTGGTGAATTGCAGTGATGTTTCGTATATACTTTTCTAAAGGTTTTGAATTGTCCGGAATGTAAGTGCAGCATTCCTGGACCTTCAAAGCCTTGCAAACTCCTCCCTCTTTGGCTAACAGAACGTCTAGAGCAAGTCGGTTCTGAAGAACCATTGCCCTTATCGATTGCATCTCACCCTCCACCAGCATTAATGATCTAGCAGTACTGGCAGATAACCTATCTACGACTGTAGCCAATCTTCTAATTTTTATGTCATTCAGTATCACTCCCAAGATAGGGAATGCAGCACCAAATACATCCCCAATTACTTCTGCTGCACCTAGCCCTCTCTTCCCTCTAGTTGGTATTCCTTTCTTTGTCGTTTCTAAATTCTCAACGTGATATATTTTGGGGAAGACAATTGCTAGATAGCATGATCCGTACCAATTATCTGGTAGCTTCACATATGCATTTCTTCCACATACAAAATATACATTTGGAATTGCTTGCATCTCTTTCAGAAAATCTTTGGAGTAGTACTCCAATTGAAAAGCATGTTCACAACTGACTTGACCCACAGACAGATTCTCATAATAGGAGTAACTCCTGTGAATGCACAGTTTCCCCCATTTCTCCTTGTCTAAAGCAATTGGACCAAAGCTACCCTTTCTTTGGTGTATCCTTTCTTCCTTGGTCCAATCTGTTTCCCATTGTCCTGAAGCCTTTAGAATCTTCTGCCTCCTGTATCTAGTATCTACTTGCCCTATAAACTTTTTCTCAATTTCTGACACTTTACAAGTCAGATTATTTCTTCGGGCATGTGAAGTATCTAACGTTTTCCATGAAATGAACCATTTGTGTAGTCTGTCTTCGCTCTTGTAATAGTCCCACTTGTTCAGATGCTTGTAATTTGGGACCTCTGACAATGTCGAGTCAAAGTTCGAGAAATAATACTCGAACCCCTCTCGTCCATAGAATATGCTTAACAACAAACTACATGTAATTCCATATGTCAATGGAAGATGATGGTATCTGATACCCTCCTCCACCGAAGCTGGTAATTGCATACAAACGTAGCAATTCTTCGCCTCCATGACATCAATGTATTCGTAAAGCAATTTGGCATAAGCATTTGACCTGAAATTCCCCTGTGATTCATCTGTATGTAACCTTTTAATTTCCGCATCTAACAAAGCTTTGTCTTTATCATTGATGTTTCCCTTATGATTAACAGTGATTGTTCTCTGTGTTGACACTCCCTTGACTTCCTTGACTGCAGTTGCATCTCTCTCATGTCCCACTATGTATGAGACAGTAACCACTAAAACTATAAGTGAAATCACCACCCCTAAAAGTGTGCCAACTATACATTTTGCCCTACGGTTCGGGTTGCCAGCCTCCATGATCTCAAACAGTGTAGTTTTGGTGTTCTTCTATCTCCAACGTCTCCTTTTCTCCGAAAAGTGTCTCTCTTTTGAACACCTGGAAGTTGACAATTTACTCCGCAAAACAGTTCTGAAGTCCTGTAGAAATAGACAACCCTAGCCCTTCTCCATCCTCTAAAAGGAGGTCCCTACCATTTTTCTTCTTCCACTCGGCGCTAGGTTATCTTGCAGCAATATTTACAAAGTCCTTTTCAAAAGTCTTTTATTAATCTGAAGCTATAAGTGTTCCAAGAAGTGACACTACGTCTTCATAGATGTCCATACGAAGAAGGATTCCCTCGAGTATTGGGCAGTTCTCACAACAACACGGAAATTCGACTGTCTCTAGGATTATTCTCCTTATTTCGCTCTGGACAAGTGGACGAACAAAGTGAAGAGTTAAGGTCTTTTCAATCTCCACTCCTGGTACTATCAATTCTACATCCACAGTTACAAAGGGGTCCGTTCTGACCAAGATCACTTTCTTCACCTTCCCGGTTCTGCGCCCCTTTGAAGACATCCGCAACAAGGTATTAATCCAAGACAATGAGTGTTCCGAGAATTTCCACTACTCGTTCAAGCATTTCCAGTCGAAGAAGAGTTCCCTCCAACACTGGATATCGTGAACAGCAAACCGGAAAATCAACCGTCTCTAAAATCAATTTTCTTATTCCGCTCAGGAGAGGAGGATAGACGATGTTGAGTGTCAGCAACCTTTCGGTCTCCGCTCCTGGTAGCAGGAACCTTATTTGCACTGTGATGATCGGATCAGTTCTGATCAGGTTCACTTCCCTGACCCTCCCGGTTCTGTGTCCCACGGACATCTGCAACGAGGTAGGTCCAATCAGGAGTAGAGTACCTTCTGCTAGGCACTCGCACCCTCCTTGATCTTCTGGGACCCTCCTGGGCTTGGTCCTGAGTATCTTCTTCCGGATCTGAGTCTTCGGATATAGGAGCAAGCGTTTCTTCTCGAGCCGACCTCAAGCTCAACCTCCTCTTTCTTTCTGGCCAGGTGGCTGCTCCACGCCTTGCTCTCCTATTTCTCGTCCTCACACTCGATTCCTGTTCGCTCTGGTACTGATCTGTGTCCGAGTCGTAGTCACTGCAGCTCTCCCCTTCAATTGCGTCTTCGGTCTCACTGCCGTCCTGCCTTCTTTCCTCTTCTGGATCAGATGCGTTCCCAACTTCTTCCGACACCCCCACAGCTTGACTGGTCCCCCCTTGGGATTCTTCTTCCACTGCTGGACTTTCGTCTGGGAGAGGAGCTGTTTCTTCTAGAGGTGCTGGAACTCTTCGAGTATGGGATGCATGGATCCAATTGGGCAGCCCTCCGCACTTCACCGCGGTATTCGTGATCAGGATTACCTGAAAGGGCCCACGCCAACGTACATCTAGGCAGTTCTTCCGGACGTGCTTCTTGACCAGCACCCAATCCCCTGGGCTCAGATCATGACACAGATTGCTTGATGATGGAACTTCAGCCGCCTGCACCTGAAGGGACACAGAATGGATGGCGTCAGACAGTCCCTTACAATAATCCAAGATCAGATCATCTGTGATATTCAATAGGGCAGCAGTTGGAACTGTAGGAAGTCTCATGGCCCTCCCCATCAGAATCTCGTGTGGAGAGAGACCTGTCCTCCTGTCAGGTGTGCTGCGCATACTCATGAGCACTAAAGGAAGAGCATCTGGCCTACTCAAAGATGTGGATTAACAGACTTTAGCTATTCGACTCTTCAGGGTGCCATTTACTTGTTCCACAATCCCTGAGGCTTCTGGTCGATAACTACAATGCAGTTTTTGATCGATCTTTAATGCAGAGCACAACATCTTCACAATTTCGCTGTTAAAATGTTTTCCTCTGTCCGATTCCAGAGAGGCAGGCACCCCGAAGCGTGGTATCAACTCCCTGAGCAACAGTTTGGCTACTGTGAGTGTATCGCACCTGCGTGTAGGGTATGCTTCAACCCACCTGGAAAATATGCATACAACCACCAAAACATACCGAAGGCGGTTGATTTTTGGCATTTCAATAAAGTCCAATTGCATTCTATTGAAAGGCCCCCCAGACCTCCCAATGTGACTCAGTGTAACTGGTGTTCTTTTCCCTATGTTTAATTGTTGGCAGGTAACACATCGCTTACACACTGATTCTGCTGCTATCCTAAATTTAGGGCAATACCAAGTCTGCCTAAACACTCTCAGCATAGCGTCTCTTCCTAGGTGTACTGGACCATGTATTTGCCTTGCCATGGGATTCGCTAATTCCTCAGGTAACACAGCCCTCCCATCTGCTGAAATCCCAAAATCCATTTCGCTTCTCACGCAACCTGCTATTTCCCATGCCTTTTTCTCTGCTTCAGGTGCGTTCTCCTGCATCACTCTTAAATCCTCCCAAGTGTCTACCGTTTCCAACATCATACTCAATTCTGTCTTCTCTTCCGCCCCATCTATTTCCACCTTTGAGAAGGAATAGTCCTGCTCCGCACAATAGCGGGCGACTTCATCAGCATATCGGTTACCTTGTGACACAAAATCCATATTCTTAGTATGAGCTACACACTTTACAATCGCAATGGCGGCTGGACCTTGCAATGCTTCCAACAACAGCCGCACAAATTCTCCATTTCGAATGGGCGAACCAGAAGAGGTCATGTAACCTCTCTGAGACCACAATTGCCCGAAATCGTGAACCACACCGAAACCGGATTGGCTGTCAGTGTATATGGTGACTTTCTTCCCGTTTCCTGCTATGCAGGCACGAGTTAGGGCAATGATTTCTGCTACCTGTGCGGAATGTACTCCTTCCAGGCAAGCGGCTTCCACAACTCCAGTAATGGTACAAACAGCATAAGCTGCTCTCAGTCGACCAGTATCGTCTCTTAAACATGAGCCATCGACAAAGTATATTTCATCAGGGTCAGTCAACGGCTCATCTACTATATCTGGTCTGGGCTTCGTGCATAGTTCAGTCACATCAAGGCAATCGTGGTCTTCACATTCTTCGCCTTCTATTACAGTAGGTAGTGGCATCAATGTAGCAGGATTCAAAACAGAGCATCTCTTGAGGGTCACGTTCTCCGCAGCAAGGATAACTTGCTCGTAGCGCGTGAGCCTGCTATTGGTCAGATGCTGAGTCTTGGTCCTGGTCATTAACAATTCTACAGAATGTGGTACATACACCACTAACTGGTGTCCCATCACAATACTTTCACACCTCTCAATGCTGACACCCGTTGCAGCAACGGATTTGAGACATCCGGGCAACGCTGCGGCTACCGGATCTAATGTAGCCGAAAAGTAGGCAACTGGTCTACGGGCATTTCCATGGGTCTGTGCCAAGACTGACAAAGCACATCCCTCTCTCTCACAGCAGTAAAGTGAAAAAGACTTCTCGTAATCGGGCATCCCCAGAGCCGGAGCACGACACAAATCGTCCCTCAGCTGCAGGAATGCCACTAGGCATTCATCGTCCCATGGTACCGGATCACTCACCTACTTGTGCGTCAGTTTCTGTAAGGGTTTTGCTTTCAGTGAAAAGTTAACTATCCACTGTCGACAATAACCAACCATTCCTAGAAACATCCTAACTTCTCTCTGAGTCGTAGGCGCATTCATTTTCATTATCGCCTCAATCCTGTCTGGAGACACCTTACGTTTTCCCTTTTCTAACCGGTGTCCCAAATACTGCACTTCGGTCAGACAGTACTGTAACTTGCTCGGGGATACCTTATGTCCATTTTCAGCTAAATGGTTCAACAAGGCAATGGAATCTATTTTACAAGCTTCCTCAGTGTCTGACGCAACAAGTAGGTCATCTATGTACTGGACCAGAACCGAATTCTGCGGCAGTACTAGATTTTCAAGATTTTTCTTCAACAACTGGTTGAAGATTGATGGACTATCTGTGAATCCTTGTGGGATTCGACACCATGTTAAGACGCGATCTTCCATTTTAAAAGCGAAAAGGTACCTGCTCTCTTCATCCAATGGGATTGAGAAGAAGGCCTGGCAAAGATCTATCACTGTGAACCATTCTGCTTGGCATGGTATCTGAAACAGTATCACTGATGGATTCGGTACCACTGGACAACATGAAACAACTATATTGTTAATTTTCCGGAGGTCCTGAACTATTCTAAATTTCCCACTAGGTTTCTGCAAACCCATAATCGGGGAGTTACAAGGACTTCCCATGATTTCTTTTAGTATTCCCTGCTGAATCATTGACTCGATCACAGGCTTTATTCCTGCAATCGTCTCCTGGGACAATTTGTAGTGCGGTGTTCTGGGAAACTCGGCACTTGGCTTTACCATGATTTTTACTGGTTCTACCCCCTTAATCAATCCTATTTCCTCTCCCGTGAAATCCCATACTTCTGACGCCACTGCATCTCGCAGGTCCTGGGGAAGATCTTCCACAGTCAGAGTAGGATATAGTTCTATACAAGATTTGGAATTGGCTACCTTAAAGGTAGCGTTGTCATCTGTAGTCTGTACCTCCACCCCTTGCGGGGTGCAGTATATTGTGCAGTTCAATTTGCACAACAGATCCCTTCCTAACAGACATACCGGACTCGAATCACATACCACAAACTGATGTTCATTCATATGGTTTCCTATTTTCACAGACACTGGTTCAGTCAGAGGACTAGTCATCCTTTTGTTTGCAACTCCTACCACTTGAATTGTCTCCCCTGACATCGATAAATCTGGAACCACCACTGATCTCAACGTTGATCGAGTAGCTCCAGTATCCACCAAGAACGTTGTAGGACAACCTGCCACTTCAGCCTCAACAAATGGCCCCCTTTGATCCACCTCTAGGACTGCCCCGAGGGTACAGTCCTCTTCCCTACTCACCCGCTGTCCTGTCAATGGGTCAACATAATAACACTTTTCTTCCTCGATAAAGAGAGGCATTTGTTTAAAGACCTTTCCCCCTGACGCTATTTTCGGGGCCTGTGGGAACTGAGCTCTCGGAGCCGAAGTCCCCCCCTTGACCCCCTTACTTCCTGGGACTGTTGCCTTTTGAGCTGGAACCTCTTGAACTTGCTCCTCTAATTCCAGCTCTCCATTTTCAGGGTTAAAGGGACACTCGCGTCGCCAATGTCCCACCTGGTGACACAAATGGCACTTTGTCGTTTTCTTTAAAGTGGCAAAGTCTACCCTAGGTCTCTGGCCTTCCTCATTATCCTTGTTCTGACCATTTGGCTTTCGTCCCATCCCCTGCTTCTGTTGTCCACCCTTCCCTGCTGACTGCATCTGCACTACCATCAACTTCTCCTTTAGATTCTTTGCTTTAGAATCTATTTCGTCACTGCAGTATCTCGCATATCGCAGGATCTCATCTAGTGGTTTGTTTTGCCAACAGATTAAATGTTGTTGAATCATCAAACAAATATCTGGTCTCAGCCCCAAAATGAACTTTGACACAAACTGCCCTATGTCTTTGGGATCCATTACATCTAGTCCACTATACTGTTTGAATATTTTCAGTAATCTCTCATAAAACTCGTGAACTGTCTCCTTGGGTTCCTGCCTTGTTCGGTCTATTTTTACCCAATCTATATCTTGTGGAGGCACTTTATCCTTTAACCAGGCTATTACTCTTTCATACTTCTCCATGACACTGTCCGATGGTCCATTAGTTCTAGCATTCCTCTCAGGCTCTGCATTTGGCCACTGGACACTAATCTTGCACGTTACCCACAAATCCCCTGGAACCACAATGTCGAACAAGGTGTTCAAATCAATCCACAATACTTTGGAGATCTTTACAAACCTTTCTACCTGCTTATACCACTCGACTGGGTTTTCCCTCAGTTTCGGAAACGAGTTGGTAAATGCAGCCAAATCTCCCCTACTCCATGGTACATGTACATAGTTCCCATTTGATATCTCTCGCAAAGGGAATGCCTCCATCTGCATTACCCTTCCCTCGGGAGTCATCACATTTGTACTTCGTCTAACTGTGCCCTTTTTCTACCACCTTTCCTCCCATTTGTCCAGTTCTCTCCACACTCTTATTCCTGATACCAACTCTCTTATGTGTGTTTTTAATCCAGTAGTTCTCTTCTCATCTAGGTCTTGGTCTGAGTACTGCAATCTGTGGTTACTCTGCAATGCCCTTGTCCTAGATAAATCTACGGCATACCTGTCTGCCAAATTAGTCAGTTTCTCATGAATCGCTCTAGCCTTCCTAGTAGTATCCTTCGCTATGAACAGCAGCTCATCTTGTTCGTACAACTCAATCCTTTCTAAAGGCACCGTCCCTTCTATAATCTCGTCCAGATCGGATTTTAGACTGGAGACATCAAGCCTTTTAACCTTTATCGCAGCTTTTAGTACTTCGGCTCCAGGTGCTCCTTCCGCATCTCTCCCATCCCAGCTCCTAGTCCTGCGCCTAGGCACTGGTGAGTTATGGGGAGTCCTCCCATGCTCCCATCTCTCTAGGTCCCATGCCTTTCCATCTTCTCGGGGTGTATGGTGAAACACTCCTTCACGCCTCATAGCCCCACGTTCCCCATCCTGTCTAGTTTCACGGGGTACATGGTAAGGTATTCCGTTACTCCCTCCTTCTTCCTCATGCTTCTGTGACCTCAGGTCACTCGATGTATGACGTGACCTTTCACTGTTCCCTCTTTGCCAGTGCTGTACACTTTCCCCAGGTGCGTGATGAGTGCACCTAAACCTATCCCTGTACTCTTGTGTTCTTTGGTCTCCCTCGGGTTGCATGAGGCGAGACATCTCCTCACACTCCATACTCCTACCAATCTGCTCCTGCTGTCCCCTCTCATTCATAGGACATGTAACTCCTCTATTCTCCTGACTTTGACCTTCTCGGCCCTGACTGCTTTCGCTAGCCCCGCAATGAGATACAGTCCCGTTACCTCGGCTTTCCCACTCGGGCTCTGTTCTTAACCTATTACTCGGGGTTACTGCGGACCCATCCTATTCTCTCAAGTCAGCTCTTAATTCCGTATAGGGTTTTGGCCGTGGTCCCCTCAGGTCCATCGGTCCTCTCTGACCTCCCTGTCCTGTGTTGGGACCTACAGTTGTATCGAATGGGGTGTTCCACGTTACCGATCCTGGCAATTGCTTCCATGCATTTGTCATGTTATTCCTCCTTTCCATCTCAATCCTTTCTCTATCTAACCGTGCCTGCTCTTCTCCTTTCCCATGATCTGGATTGTAAATCGACACTATAGGTCCTATAGTAACAGGTACTTGAAGAGCATCCGGTAATCCAAAAGACTCGACCTTTTCGGTGTTTGGCGTCTTTTGTACCACAAACCTTCCCACTACACTCTGTACTGTGTTATTTTGAGGTGTCTCCTCGCCTTTAATAGGTGTCCATTCCGATATAGGGAGTGGTGTAAACCCCTCTATGGCAGTCCCATCTTCCCTTGCAAGCCCTCTATCTTCAATTTCCCCAACTCTCGGAGGAGGTCTGTCTATCAACAATCTGTTTATCACATTGTCCTCCGACTCGCTCTCCTCATCCTCTTCCATGAGGTTCTTCCCACCTACTACCTCCCTCATTGGATACAACTTCTCTACCTCAATAGCCTGTACCCTCCATCTCTTTGCTTCCTCATCCCATTTAGAATCTCGCACTGCTCTTACCGATCGAGTCAATCTTTGTTGACGCCTGTTCAAATTTCTATCGTGTGCCGCCCTAATCCATGCATTAAGGGCCTCAAACTGGGTTGGTCTAGGTGAGGGTTTCAATGAAGACATGGTTGCTTTTAGCCGATGTAACACCTCTAACTTAAACGTCCCGTACTTCGGGAACTGCATCTCCTCATTTCCTTCCGTAAGCTTATTCCATGCCCCAATCCACAATATCGTATGCAACCCCATATTCGCTGCCATATAATGAGCTGGTGTACCCTCCGGCGGTGCCTCTTCCCCATAATAATGTTCACTTCTTTTTCTTTTAAAAATCCCTTTCAAGCACTTAAAGCACTTCATGATTTCTCTTTTCTCCGCGTTTGTTTACTTCCTGATGACAATCTACCAATCACAGCTCTGTTCCCGCTAACTGGCCTATCCGAGCGCGGCTTCTCACTGACGTCGCCCCAGCCGCCCAATCGCGTCGCGGCTCTTGCCGACGTCACACCAACCGTCCTATCGCGTCGCGGCTCTTCACTCTCCACCCTATCTCAGCGCGGCTCTTTCTGACGTCACTCGTCCCCCTTCGCAGCAGTTCCCCTCCTTCTTCAGCTCGTCTCCTCGGTCATGCGTGCATCCCATTCATACTCTGAAAAATGATTTCTTCTGTCCAAGCGATCACCTTTCTTGACTGTACGCCCACAGTCTTTCTGTAGTTGTCCCCTTAACTTGACGAAATGTCTTTCCGTTTACTTCCAGACAATCGCCTTCTCTGATAGGTTACTCACACACAGTAACTTCCGACCAGCGTCCGTTACTCATACGCTCACTCTTACACTCCCCCTATCTCGGTCCCACGGCGGTCAATGGTACCTCATGACTTCCGTAATATGGTCGACAACTACTCTGGATGTTCCATACACCCAAAACCACTTAAGCTCTGGCCTGAACTTAAGATTCGCCAGTTCACCCGTTTACCAGGTAACGAGTTCACCAGGTTGCGCGCGCTAACAACCTTCTCTCAATCACGCTACAGGCATTCAACTCCGCAAGACATTACACTACAATTACAACACAAAACACCGCAATCTGTTCACGCATGACCCTTGTTATACTCACTCTCCTCCGATACTGCTGCTTTTCTCGCCCCGTCTGCACCTTCGGCGCACGATTCTTCCGCTGCTCGTCTCTCGATGTCTAGGGGCCTTGGGGTAAACTAACCTCTCTAGATTACCTTCCTCAAGAAGATAACCATCCTAACTGCTACCAACTGTTAACGCGGGGTTTCTGGTCTCTATTTACCTTACCAGATCCCAAATCATGTCGACTGAATCGTTGGTACCTGTCATTGAGTAAAAGATAATCTACTACTAGGTTAGTCAATTAAGAACTTACACCACTCTAAATAACCACTGACCAGTGATAAAGTTTTAAAGATTTAATATAAAGCCAAAGATAACTGAAGATACAAACTTCTCAAGATAAGGTTTAAAAGGTATACTGGTATCACTATAAACATAAATTCTTTGAATAGTCTGAGTCTACAAAACAGAATAATAAGTACAAGTTCAAATATCATTAGTGTTGCCAAAATGGATACAAGTTGCAACTTAAGAGTCATTACAGAAAAGAAAATTCAGGTTAATCTGTCCCTGCACTACACTAAGTGACATCCCTACTTAACAAGATCTTTACCCCAAAAGGTGTCAGCCGTGGTGTCTTCCTAAGAAGATCACGCACTTCTCGTTCTCTCTTCTGTAATTAGGTCTCTTATGATCAGCCTATCTGCCTACCCCACCGCTCTCTTAGGCTTCCAAAATCATCTGCTCTCTCCTCCTCCCGGGTCGCTTTCCCTAATACAAAATCACATTTCCAATAGGAACGCCCCTCGGGACGCCCCTCACGTGGTATCAAATTTGGCGGTAGACTCCATGATGGTACTCTTCAAGACCCTCGTTAAAGTTGACCTTGGTTCCCAGGCTTCTTCTCCATCGCGCCGGTACCCCCTGAAATTCCTGAAGACTCCTACAGGCCTGCGCCAAGCGCCACTGAACAAAGCCCCATTCATTTCAACTGATTAAGACCCCTCGCACCTGCATACAGGCCGTCCTACAGTGGGCCTCAAATTCCAGGCTCCACCATATCTATAGGTCGTAAAACATATGGAAAGCACAGTACTTGGCGCCTCTCGACTTCTTCTCTAACGAGCACATTGCAGATCAAAGGAACGACATTATCTGTTTGGGCCTACTTGATTTACATGAAGCGGGTCCCTGCACTCTGAAAACATTTAACTTGATTTAAACAGTATTCTTAACTAACACACATTTCTATAATGCCTCACATCTATAAAACATATATTTCAGTACTAAATTCAATAATACCTTTAAATGAACTATGTCAACCCCACCTCACATTATTTTAGCAGCACGTTTAGATTTACTGTGAATTGCCATAAGGCCTACACATTTCAACTGGTTTGCAAGGTTCTATTTTCCTCTTACATGATCACTTTAAAATGAGAACGTGAGGGTTTCATATTCATTACAGCATTTCTACATTAGTCTTCACATTGCTATGATTATTGTTACCCTACTTGAACACTCTATACATTTCACTACTGGGTATAAGACACTCTTGTGCAAAGTATATTTAAACTAACTACGTGCTTGTAAATATGGTGCACTTATACATTTTTCAGATTTGTGCTCTCTCAGTATCATTCCCAGCCTTCCAGTCAAACGAAAGAGTATTGCTATTTTCCTGTCAAATCAATAAAAAATACACATCTCAAACCTTGTATCCTGACTTGGAGATATATCTCTCTTTTCCTACCAACCCTAGCTCTTTCATTTACCATCCCAAAATAGCAGTGTGACCAATAAGTAAAAATAAGTTCTAGAGCAACGCACTACTTCCAAACAGATGAGCAAACCTCTACTCATTGTTCAAGGTAAAATCACCACTGCACAAAAAAAAAAAAAAACATTGCAAATTTAATCTGCTTGCCTTTTAAAGCAATGCAGACCTATTGACACAGCTAATGATGTGTAGTCGTGTATGCGACATCACACATGCATGATGCAGCTGTCACGTATTTATTATTTACTATTCCAGGACAGTGAAGATATTGGAGCGGTAAATTAAATAAAACTGTGTACTAAAGCTCATGTTAAGAAAGAAGCAGACCAGTAGTAAAGTGTAGTTTCTGGGCCCTTCAAAAAAAGGAAATTAATAAAATATGGAAAAAAAGGTGTACAGGTGAGGTGTGGGAGCAATGAAGGAATGGGTGTGGGTTAATGGGAGGAAGTCTACAATGCTGAGCAAAGTGAGCTGCAGAGGGGGAGGAGCAATGGAAAAGCAGGACATTAAAAAATATTTCAATAAAAGTTGTGGGGATGCAATGGAATTGCTGTGGGTTGGAGGAGAGCAACAAAGAGAGCATGGAAAGACTTGAGGGAAGATGATGCACACAAGGGAGTGAGCAAGAAAATACATACTCTACCATGGAGTCCGAGAATAAGAAATAAGAAGCAAGAAAATAAGATGGACAAGAAATCCATTAAATCAAGAGCAAAGGGTTGACCAAAACGTTATATATGTGGTTAGAGTTCTTTTGATTGGCCCACGCCCCCCATTGGTATCAAGATCAGCATTTTTTTTTTAAATACTTTTTTATTTCACAACTCGGTACAGAGAAAAAGATACAAATTAGATAATACAGAGCAAACAGGGAAAAGGAATTCACAGAGTGAAGCAGGTAAAACAGTTACAGAGCACAGTTGAACAGTGATAAAGAAAAATATATATATATATATATATAAACATCGTTTCACAAAGTGATCCAGCAGAACATGAGAGCGCTCAACAGCGTGTGCTGCGCTCAGGGGTCGGATCCAGACCCATATATTAATTTTTTGCGCAAAAGGAGCTGCACAACCAGGATATATTTCAAAAGCTTTTTATTAGAGCTTCACCCCACCAACGCGTTTCAGCCTCAACAGGCTTTGTTCACGGTCAGTTAGTCCTTCCACTCTTTCTCATATTTATACTAGCCCATTTTAGCCATTTAGGAGGCATTATGGGATACGTAGTCTTTACACAGTTTTTAGAATTATATCACAAAATTAAATGAAAAGAAAGACTGGTGTATATGACGTTTTGTCTTTTGATAATCAATTGCATCATATTCAATTCATATGGGCATTAGTAAGTCAAATAATTCATACGGGATTAGTTCCCAGATTATTGTTCAGAATTCACAATTCATCGGGTGTAGTACCCTGGGGTGAAGCTCTAATAAAAAGCTTTTGAAATATATCCTGGTTGTGCAGCTCCTTTTGCGCAAAAAATATATATATAAACATACAGATGAAGTTGCAGGTAGATTCAGCAGAGTACATCTCAGAGTCCATTCAATTAACAAAAGAGCCCCAAATGTTATCAAATTTCATTAGAGAACGAGTACCTCTGAGTCTGGCCAAGGCCAATTCCATGGAATGAATATCATTTATCAGTGACCACCATTCCATAATATGCGGGGGTTTAGGGGAGATCCAGGCACGCGCAACAGTTAATTTGGCACAGGATAATATAATAGTGACTATAGCTTGCTGCGGGTTGGGTAGCAAATTAATGTCAAGTAGTACAGAAGCTGCGGTAAGAGAGGGGGGACAGATCAGTTTTAGTTTCAAAATTTGATCCGAGATGACCAAAAATCGGATAAAACTGGGCAGGAAAATAGCATGTGTTCCAGATCCGCGGCCAACAGTCCGCATTTTGGGCATTTAGTCCTATCACTAGACAAGACGTTAGAAGTCCATTTGGATATCCTTTCGGGTGTGTGATAAAGCATACAGGTAGTTTTGAATTGCTGTAGCCTTAAACTAGAGGACTGAACTAAATGGTTAACATTATAAAAAGATGAAGTAACCATGGTGGGGGTGATGTTGAGCCCAAGCTTAGCACTCCATTTTCCTGCTAGTTTTGAGCAATCACTGGTTTTATAAGAGGTGAGGCACCGATAGGCGCTGCTAATTAGAGATTCACTCTTTAATGAATAAAAACAGTCCCAGATGTCAGAATCCAATATTTCTAGTATTCTAATATTACGAAGGAAGAAATCATAAATTTGCATATATTTGAACCTCATTGATTCTGTAGCTTTATATAGAATTTTGAGTGTCTCGAAGCTCAAAAAACCGTGAGTGCCGTATAGGTCCCCCAATGCCTTTATGCCAAGGGTGCACCAAATATTTGTTAAATTATCACTAAATATCCCAGGAAGTCCAGGGTTACCCCACAATACCAATCTAGGATGAAAAAAAGAGGTTTTTACAAAAAGCCAAAATATTAAACCATATCTTAACCATATCCCTGGCAGTCTTAAATTTAACTCTTTTAAAGTAGTTGGGGTCATTAACTCTTAATAGGAACATATTAGAATCAGAATTTAACATAAACATTTGAAAATAAAGTTGGTTATCTATACTGAGTAAGCATCGAAGACGACCAATAAAGGTTGCCCAAAAATAAAGTTTGAGATCCGGGAAATTAAGTCCCCCGTTATCTAGGGAACCTTTAAGTAGTAACATGGAGCGGCGGGCCTTACGGTATCCCCAAATAAAGCTACTAAAGATTCCATCTAGTTTTTAAAAAAAAAAGTTGCTAGGAGAAAGAGGAATGGAGCGAAATAAATAAAGAAATTTGGGAAGTATTTTCATCTTGATTAAATTAATCCGACCAATGATATTTAAAGGGAGTTTATGCCATTTCTTTAATGGCAGGGTAGTCGTTTTAACGAAAGCAGCGGAAATAATTGATACTATCTCTGCAATGTTTGCTGAAATTTTGACTCCAAGATAAGTAGCCGTATAACATAGCCCCGGTACTGTAGCTGTTGGTATGTAGTTAGCAATAATTTGAGTTTTATTTAAGTTTAATTTATAGCCGGAGACCTTGCCAAATCTGCTAGCTTCCATAGTTATTCCATGTAGAGCCTTTACAATGTCAGTGGAATAAATAGCAATATCGTCGGCATATGCCGTAATATTCAATAGATGAGGGCCAGAGTGGAAAGGTATTATACAGGATTGTAATTGCAGAGCAGGAAGGAATGGCTCCATTGAAAGGGCAAATAATAGAGGCGACAATGGACACCCTTGACGGGTGCCCCGAGATATGGAAAAAACGGCAGAGATCAAGCCTGCATAGCTGATTCTCGCAGTGGGGTTGTCATTATATAGACTGAATCCAAGTTAAGAACTGACCATTAAAGCCCATGGTTCTCAATACCGACCAGAGATAATCCCACCCCACTCCGTCAAACGCCTTCTCAGCATCCAAGAGAATCATACCGAGTGGGGAGGGATTCGTCTCTGCTATATCGAAGGCTGTAATGGCCATATTAATATGAGTTGTGGTATCTCTGCCAATTACAAATCCATGTTGCTGAGGGCTGACTATCCTGGGTATCAGAGGGGCCAGTCACGTGGCCAGTACTTTTGCAAATACCTTTGCACCCGTGTTAATAAGTGAGGAGGGGCGAAAAGAGCCACATTCGTTAGCAGGCTTATCTTTTTTTTTAAAAAAAAGATCAGTTTAGCAGTGCGCCAAGAGTTTGGAGCTTTCCCATTCTCACCGATATAGCTGATAACTTGATGGAAGAGAGGCAATAGCTCATCAATACAGATCTTATACAGCTCTAGGGGCAGAGTATCTTCCCCAGCTGCTTTCCCAGATGGTAGAGACAGAATAGCCTGCCATATCTCTAAGAGACTGATAGGTACGGACAGTTGATCAAATTCAACATAGTCAAATTGTTCAGGAATATGGCAATCCAGCTAAGCCTGGATACTGGCTGGGGTAGGAGAGCTTTCCGGTGTATACAGTTTCTTATAAAATTGCACAAACTGTTCCAGAATCTGTAAGGGTTGATCAAGTATAGCGTTATTGGGGCCTTTTAAGTTTTTAATTAGAGTGGTAGCTCTCTCATCGGCTGCTTTATAAGCGAGAAGTTTCCCAACCTTGTCTCCATTTTCATAATGGGCAATTTGTGATTTATGTAGTTTGATGCTGCTTTTTTCCCAAAGTAATGATTTTAAGGTAGCTCTTAGATGTCCAAGTTTAAGCCCCAGTTCCATCACATTAGAGGAGAATGTGAGTAGCGCGTTGGCCAATAAAAGTTCAGCTGAGAGAATATCATTAGTTAAAGTCTTATTGGCTTCGCGACGCTCAGAGTTTTGTCTGAAAAGAAATTGCTGAGTAAACCCCCGGATGCCGGCTTTACAAGCATCCCACACAATAGTGCAAGAGGTCGAATTAAGGTTATTTAAGATAAAATCTGTGATATAAGCCTTGAGTTGAGAGATAAACACTGTGTTTGTGAACAAATGTTTGAGAAAAGAAAACATCCTGGGGTTTACTTGAATTTGCGGGATATTAAATAAAAAAGATATAGGATTATGATCGGAGGTGATTCGTGGGCATAGTGCAATAGAGCCAGTATTCAACATATTATCAGATGCCCAGAGCATGTCAATGCGAGAGCAAAGTTTGTGGGGGGCACAATAGTAGGTATAGCCAGCATCGTTGGGGTAAATATTCCGCCAGACATCTTTAATATTATGAATTCGTCCTATTTCTAAGATAGCGGCGCGAGACCTGTGCATGCGTTGGAATGCACCGTGTCTGGTAGTGTCCATTTGGTAATCCATAATGCAGTTGAAATCACCCATGATAACTAATTCTCCCTCCCAATCCAAAAGTTCAATATTCAGTTGATCGAAATCATAAGAGTCATCACAGTTGGAGCCATAAACCACGCAGAATACAAATTTACATTTTTCGATAGATAATTGCACGATGGCCATCCTCCGATTTTATCACAGATGGTTTTATGAATTTCAGCTCTGAGACGTCGCTCTTTAAGAATGGCAACCCCCCTAATTGAGGCGTTAAAAGAAGAACACATGATAACCTCATAGCCGAGCTGCCTCAATAGTTTCCTGTTTTTATAAGCAATGTGGGTCTCAGATAAAAAAACAAAATGTGGGTCGTACAATGCTAACTCTTTGCAAACCAAACGTCTTTTAGTCTTATTATTTAAGCCTGCAACATTCCATGCCAAGCATTTTAGCCGTAACATTCAAAAATGTTATTCACGCGTATCTTTCCCTGCTGCAAAATTAAAGCAAATGAACCTTTCCCTGGTACTTCCATCAGAACTCTTCCCCGAGTTGCTTTCTTTTTTAAACAAGAACCCTTCCCACCCCCCCTTCCCCTGAAAGGCCTGTGCCCCTCCCCTGACTCCCTCACCTCCCTCAGGAGGGAGCACCCCTCAACACACTGCTGCCGCTGTATTGGCAGCTACCCTGGGGAGCAGGAAGGAGCTCAACCCACTACCTTACCCAGAAATATAAAATCAGAGAGATCAGAAAGCAACAGAGAAAAAAAAGCTGACCAAAAAAAAAACCAACCCCCAATAAGTACTAAGTTTACATAAATAGATTCTCATTCTCTCTGAATTAAGCAAATATGGATAGCACACTCCCAGCCTCTCTTTCGTCAGTGAAAAAATAAGTGCGACCGCAAGATCAGCATGCAAATGCAAATCCATTTATTTTCACAGTTTAGTTTGGGGCAACTTTCCTTGGTAGCCACTTTGCCAACTAGCGATTGTTTTAGTATAAACTAGAGAATGAAGTCTAAAGAAATGACCTCACTGGTGTAAAAGCCAGTGACATAAAAAATGGAATAAGGGCAAGTAAATCACCAAACAGTGATAACAGGAAAAATGGAGCAATAAGGACAACAGTAAAAATATATAAGTAAATAAACAACCCATTGGTTAAAAGTATCCCGATGTTTTGCAATGTAGTGGCTTGAAGTTGCAACATTCCTAAATACCTCCAGGAGACAGGAAGCAAAAGGGAGTGACTGGGAAGTAGTGTCCACCATTTTAGTTTTGGAAGATGGCATAATATTCAGAAGACAAGCAGCAATCTTGTACTGGTGTAGAAACTATGCCCTTCTTCCTAAACTAATTTATGAAGATGGCGACTAAACCAAAATCCCCATTTCAACCTGTATATCTGCATTTCTTAATGAGGCATGCTCTGCCAAAGATCTCCATGACTCTAGATCATCCTGCTGAACCTGGATCTACTATCAAGCGAAGCCACAGGATATGGGCAAGACACTGACTGGTGGGCTGGAGCCGTGAACACATTAAAGAAGTGGACGTCAAAACATCTTGTCTCCATGTGTGTGATTGGGGGGCTCAAGAGCTCCAGGCTGTCACCAGATAAGTGTTTGATACCATTCAGCTGCTAAGATACCACCTAGATTTCTAACTGTAAACCTCTCTCCAGGAGTTCCAGGTTTTTGTTTGCATGAACATAAAAAACAACCACCCAGGGTCATGGCATCAACAGCGAAAGCAGGGTCCCTAGTCTATTCAATGATTGGATAATGTTCCCATCTAGTCAAATATTATAATCTGTGTTGCAAAAGTTTTGAGTCACAAATGTTAGCAACTGTGTTCAGGATGTCCCTTTAAAAGTAGAGAAATAGGAAGTGGTATAGACCTACTAAATTTATCTGGAAGAAGAGGCTTTAATTGAGAGCATGGGTTGTACCTTCCAGTAAAAGGAAAGGTAACAGGGTTAATCAGTGCCTTAACCTTAAATAGCTAAGATAATGTGGCCCTAATTTAAGATGTCAGTTATGTAAAAGGAAAAATCTGGAACAAAGCCATCCAGCGGATTTTCCCGCCAACTCGCAGATTTTTTTGCCATTTCCACAAATATGACCATGTGTGTCTGTAACTTTGCCACCGCGCCGAAAGGCGCCGAGGTCCCTCGAGTGAGCTGTCCATCATAGTGAGGAAAGGGCGGGAAGACGTTGCGTACCCTAGTGTGTGTGTGGCGGGGCCAAACGGGTGGGGCTTGTATGCGAGTTCACATGCCTCTTGTTTATAAAGGGTCAGCGACCGATCAGAGCAGCAGATGAGGAGAAAGCAGCCTCCTTGTCACTGGAAGTACACGGGGATTGTGCTCAAGAAACTCGTGGATGCAAAGACCTCCATCAAGGATTATATCTAATTGTAGGCGGTAGATATGGGAAGGAATCACACCTGCCTAGCCTCGACGGTGCTCACTAGTTGTTTGGGCGCTGAGGTACCTCGAGTGAGCTGTCCATCATAGTGAAGAAAAGGCGGGAAAACGTTACATAACCTAGTGTGTGTGGGGAGGGGCTTCTATGCGAGTTCATATGCCTCTTGTTTATAAAGGGTCAGAGACCGATCAGAGCACCAGATGAGGAGAAAGCAGCCTCCTGGTCAATGGAAGTACACGGGGATTGCGCTTGAGAAACTCGTGGATGCAAGGACCTCCATCAAGGATTACATCTAATTGTAGGCGGTAGATATGGGAAGGAAGCACACCTGCCTTGCCTCGACCGTGCCTACTAGTTGTTTGGGCGCCGAGGTCCCTCGAGTGAGTTGTCCATCATAGTGAGGAAAGGGCGGGAAAACGTTTCATACCCTAGTGTCTGTGGAGCGGGGCTTCTATGCAAGTTCACATGCCTCTTGTTTATAAAGGGTCAGAGACCGATCAGAGCATCAGGGGCCCGATGTAGGTAGGCATTTACCGGTCGGTAACGGCCGAATTCGGTCGTTACCGACCGGTAAATGCCTTTTCCAATGTAGGGGGCATGTATTTACAGATTCTGTATTTTTACCGAATCTGTATTTACCGATTCGGTAAAATTACCGAATTGGTAAATACAGACTCGGTAAAAATACCGAATCTGTAAATGCAGATGTAGGTGGCGCTTTAAACAGTGCCACAGGCCCCTCAGAATTCATTATTTACCATGTAATACTATTGCATGGTAAATAACGAATTCAGGTGTACATGCACATCTGTGCATGTACACCTATGCCATGTGACACACAGACATGCCCTTAGGGCATGTCTGTGTGCCACATGGCACACAAGCCTGACATTGGGGTGCTACAGGGTGTCAAAGTGACACCCCGTTCCCTCTGGCAGGATTCGGTATTTACCGATTCGGTAATTACCGAATCGGTATTTGCCATTGATTCCTATGGGCTTCAAGGCCCATAGGAATCAATGGCAAATACTGATTCGGTATTTACCTAATCGGTAAATACCGAATCATACAGATTCGGTAATTTAAAAAGAAAATTTACCTACATCTGCCTACTTCATATTTACCTACTCTTAAATACCGAATCGGTATGATTCAGTATTTAAGAGTACGTAAATCGAAATTACCTACATCGGGCCCCAGATGAGGAGAAAGCAACCTCCTGGTCAATGGAAGTACACAGGGATTGCGCTCGAGAAACTTGTGGATGCCTAGACCTCCATCAAGGATTACATCTAATTGTAGGCGGTAGATATGGGGAGGAAGCAAACCTGCCTAGCCTCGACAGTGCTCACTAGTTGTTTGGGCACCGAGGTCCCTCGAGTGAGCTATCCATCATAATGAGGAAAGGGCGGGAAAACGTTGCATACCCTAGTGTGTGTTGGGCGGGGCTTCTATGCGAGTTCACATGCCTCTTGTTTATAAAGGGTCAGAGACCGATCAGAGCACCAGATGAGGAGAAAGCAGCTTCCTGGTCTCTGGAAGTACACGGGGATTACGCTTGAGAAACTCGTGGATGCAAAGACCTCCATCAAGGATTACATCTAATTGTAGGCGGTAGATATGGGGGGGAAGCACACCTGCTTAGCCTAGACCATGCTCACTAGTTGTTTGGGCTGATTATTTGAGTTTCAACTCGGGCATGTACAAAAAAATCCGCCCACGAGCAATTTTGCCAATTTTTTGGCAATTTCGCGAGATTCGTGGATCGCGAAATTGCAGAAATTTTGCAAATTTCGCGAGCGGAATGGATTTTGCGCCCATACTTAGTGATTAATTGTGTCTTACTGAATGCATGGGTTAGTGACTAAACTGTGTGATTGTCTGTATCAGTCTCTCAGTTGCTGTGTAAGCTGCTGCATGGGTTTGGTGAATAGGTATATGACTGTCTATATATGGGTTACTTATTAGTTGCATGAGTATCTGTATGGGTGCCTTATTGTTTGTGTGTGTGGGGTGGGTGGGGTGTGTGTGACTTTCTGCCTACATGCGTGAGTGGATAATTTACTGGGTGTATGGGTTCAATAGTGCATGTGGAAATAGCTGTTTAGGTGTGTGAGTCCTTGTATCAGTGTGTTGGTAAGTGAATGTATGTCTCAGTTGTATATATGTGAGTAGCGACATATGTGAAAAGCATTATATGTGAGTGTTGAAGTATATAAATGACTATACGTGAGAGTGAGTAATTGAGAGAGTGGCTTTATAAATGAGTGTGTGCTTGTGTCAGTGATTGTATAAGAGAGTAAGTATATGTTTGTATCTGTATGAATAGGTTAGATAGTGAATGTATAACTGTATAGGTGAGTAAATGGCATTGTTATTGATTCTTTACATGACTAGCTAGGTGTGTCAATAACTCTATGAATGAGTATGTGAGTGTTTGTATAGGTGTATGAGTACATATAATAGTGCTGTATTGATGAATGACTACATGCATGAGTAGTTGTATGGGTGACTAAATGAATGTGTGTATATAGCTAGGAGTTAGTCAGTCAGTACATAGTAACTGCTATGTGTTTGTCTATGCTGCTATGTGTTTGTCTATGGTTTCAAAAATGGTAGTCTGTATTTTAGAGTAGGTGTATCAAAGGTTTTATTAGGGTGTGAGGAGATGCGTCAGATTATCACATGGATGATGTCATCAGTGATGTCATTTGAAATGTCATCAGTGATGAAACTGACCATGTCACATGTGTGATGTAATATATGATGTCATCAGCAGTGCATTGCGGGGGCGCAAGTCATAGTTATCTCAACTGACTATAACGTTAGAATTTCTCTGGTTATGCACGATCGAAATGTCCAACTAACTATAATGTCCCTGAAACCTATGGTTATTTCAGTGAATTTCTAAGGTTTTTTAAATGCTCATTTCTAACTATAACGTCCCTGAAACCTATGGTTTTTTCAGTGACTTTCAATGGGTTTTTAAATGCTAATTTCTAATTATAATGTTCATTAAACCTATAATTTTTTCAGTGATTTTAAATTATCATTCCATTCTCAACCTGGTGAAAACGGCCGATATCGCCAGTTTTCTTGCAATAGCTTCCTCAAAAAAAATCGCCAAAATGAGAGCAACAATTAATGCTAATAATAAGCAGAGTAGGCGTTCCCGTGTACAAAAACACCACTTCCCGATATTTTCAGCTAGCAGCCAAATCTGCAGTGCGATCCCAAAACAGGCGATAAGCCGCGTTAGCAGTAGGAATCTAACATCTGCCTTTTACTAGTGTAAAGCAGGACGACTACCTACAGTGTGAAAGGGAGCCCAGTCCAGAATCAAATCTGAAGACCAACACATGTCATAGAGCTACTGATTATGCACCTCCGACACCCAAGAAGGCCACAACACCCACTGCCACTACCCTAAGGACCTCTCGCCGGACCAACCCCCAACTACCACAGAGGCAGCACACAATAGGACAGCGGACCTTCCAAAAATGGCATAGCCCCTCAGCCACACAATTGCTGAATGTTGGGAGATGTGGCAACCAAACATGTGTGAAGGACGCAAGTCACAAATCAATAATAATGCACACAATACCAGGTGTAGCTGTGATGTGCTCGGCAGACCTCACTATACAGAGCACAAACTTGCCCATGTGAAAATATACTGCTGGTGCTTGTAGTGTTGTGGACAGTGGACGCAACCATCTTACCTCAGGCAGTGGGGAAGATCTCGGCCATGTACCTGTGTCATCGTCCCCTGTAAGCGGAAGTGCAGTGGGCTGGGCCAACGTACGCCACTCCAGAGTAGAAGTGTGAACAAATCGACTGGCGCTCTGGGCATGGTTCACTTCTGGGAAGGCCAACACATCTGCTAGAGCGTTGGCCCTCACCCTGTCACGTGGCCGCCGCCATGACTGCGGGCCTCCTTGACACAAGCCCCCTGCGAACACAGCGGCACAGCACTGCAGAGTTATATCTGTACAGACTACTGCCTTCGATCTACACTGCGGACAGTAGGGTTCACAATTCAGATCGCGTCGCAATTGCAGATGACGCAGTCGAGTAGACAAGACACATTGCTCCCAGTGCGGCCCACATGGACCACACATCATCGCAGGCTGCGTACACGCTGAGCGCCAAAGGTACCACTAACTCAGTGCACCACTAGTCAACGCCACGTGGCTTTATTATGGCAGAATTCATTAGACAAAAAACATTGCTACCAGTGGGGCCACCCCGGACAACACATCATTGCAGGGTGCGCACAGGCTGAGTGCTTCAGGTGCCACTAACCCAGTGCACCACAAGTCATCACCACGTAGTCTTATTAATGCAGAATTCATTAGACAAAATACATTGCTACAGTGTGGCCCACCTGGACCACGCACCATCGCAGGCTCCGCACATGCTGAATGCTTCTGATGCCACTAACAGTGCAGCTCAACTCAACGCCACGTGGCTGTGGGTCCTTGCTGACCGCTGCCTCTGGCCTGCACTGCGGTCAGCAGGGCTCACAATTAAAATTGATTCTTGATTCATTAATTACAGTAGGCAACTAACTACAATGTCCCTAAAATCTACATAATATCCTTTTAGTATCCTTGCTTCAAGAACTTTTTTGTTTGGTATAAATCATAGCTTTAGCGCAATGACCAAATTCAACTTTCAAGTCCAGTCCAAAGGAACACTGAATGGCAGTCTACACTGTGGACAGCAGAGCTCACAGTTTGAATTCAGTTTTGATTTATTTATTGCAGGGTGAACTGTACTCTATGTCGTCACAAAAAGCATTCCTCGATGTCTGTGCTGACTACTGCCTTCATCTACACTGCGGACAGGAGGGCTCACAATTCAGATAAAGTTGCGATTGCAGATGACGCAGTCCAGTAGGCAACAGACATTGCTACCAGTGCGGCCCTCCCATACTACGCATCATCAGTGCCTGTGCACACGCTGAATGCTTTTGATGCATCATAACTCATGGCCCCTTTATTTTACAATCTTTTGTGCATTCAAACTAGCGGTCACCCCCCAACTGACATTGTCGGGAATGCTCATTTACCGCCCTCCTGATAAATCTACTCAGTGGCTATCATCGTTTGCCGAGCGAGTAGCCCCACATGTTATGAAGTCAGCCAATTTCACCACTCTGGGGGATCTGAACCTCCATCTAGAAGACACTCAAAATGGCTTAAGTAGAACGTTCTTATCTGACTTTGAGGCCATTAATCTAATATTAGGCAATCAAGGTCCTACCCATCAGGCTGGTCATTTACTCGATCCTGTTATATCTAACATCCCGCTTGATTGCACCTCTCCACCTCTCCCCCTTGATTGGTCCGATCACTTTGCCATTTACTTTACTCTGCTCGTCGAGACTGCTAAGGAAATGCCTTTCTCTGGCACCATGGGCAGCTACAGAGCCTGGACTAAGCTGAATATCCCGGCGTTTAACGCCTCACTTACTGCTAGCCGCCCTGATACAAAGCTAATGTGTACTTCTCTGAATCAGGAAGTATCCCACTGGCTGACCTCTAACACTAACCGCCATCTGCCGCCACGTCCCAGATGACCTATTTCACATCTTTCTCCAGCCCCATGGTTCACGGACGACCTGAAAACACTGAAGTCCGAATGTAAACACCAGGAGAGATCTTGGAGAAAAACATATGCTCTTAGTGACAAACTGACATATCGATCAGCACTCAGGCAGTACCACCGAGCCTGTAGAAAGGCGAAAGCCTTCTATGTCTCGGAGTCTATCGAAAGGGCCATTAATCGGCCAAAAGCTCTCTTCTCAATGGTAAAGAAGTTAGCAGGTTCGAACACTTCCCCCACTCCACCTGCTTTAGGGGAATCTGAATGTAACGAAATCGCAGACTTTTTCATATCTAAAGTCGAAACTATCTATAACTCCCTTTCATCGGCTCCCCCTAGGACTCCTCCTGATCCCCCCACTCTAGATATATTGGGTTCTCCATCTCCGGAGGTACAGATCTTGGAGTGGCCTCTGTTAGATCAGAACTTGTTTCTCGCCTGCATGGCTAAGGTAAACTCAGGTTCTCCCCTGGACCCAATTCCTATGGATATCCTTCGACAGCTATCTCCTGACCTACTTTTAGTCATTCAAGAGCTCTTGAATTCTTCACAACGGGAATCCATTGTCCCGGATGAATGGAAAAAAGCCATGGTGGTTCCACTCCTAAAAAAACCTGGTGCAGACCCCAAGACGCTTTCCAACTTCCGGCCCATCTCCTTGCTGCCTATGTTCTCAAAGATCCTGGAGAGGCACATTAATATACATCTCACTTCTCATGTGGAGACTACAGGATTTTTACATCCGTCCCAGTCTGGGTTTCGTTCCCACTTCTCCACAGAGACAACCCTCTTGGGGGTCACTGAGAATTTACGCTCTCGTCTCGATCAGGGCGAAACCTCGGCGCTTATTCTTTTAGACTTAGGCGCCGCATTTGATACGGTTTCACACCCTATCTTTTTGAAAGCATTGAAAGCGGCCGGGCTGATTGGTCCTGCTCTGGCCTGGTTGTCCTCTTTCTTGAGCCACAGGTCATTTCAGGTTGTTTCCTCTGACTCCTCTTCTTCCGTCCGTTCATCCTTGCATGGGGTGTCGCAGGGGTCCTCACTGAGCCCTATGCTGTTTAACATCTATGTGAGGCCACTGGCAACCATCGTTGACTTAATATGGCTCCCTCGAGCCACACGAGCTGACGAGCTCAGGTTGCGCACCTACGCGCCGTGAGAGGTACCAGACCCGATAATACTTGGCAGCCTGCACAGCAAACCCCGAAAAACTGCCTATACTCTGCTGATGAAGGACAATAATCCTGAAACACCGGTGTCCAGAGTTGGCCTGCAACTTTGCCTTTACACTTCAGAATCTACGATGAGCGCACACGCTTCAGAGAACTACATCTACCATGATGCTCATGGGGTATACCCGCTGGTGGGTGGAGTAGAGTGCGACCTATGGACTTTAACTTAATATGGGTCCCTCGAGCCACACGAGCTGACGAGCTCAGGTTGCGCACCTATGCGCCGTGAGAGGTACCAGACCCGTTAATACTTGGCAGCCTGCACAGCGAACCCCGAAAAACTGCCTATACTCTGCTGATGAAGGACAATAATCCCGAAACACCGGTGTCCAGAGTTGGCCTACAAGTTTGCCTTTACACTTCAGAATCTACGATGAGCGCACACGCTTCAGAGAACTACATCTACCATGATGCTCATGGGGTATACACGCTGGTGGGTGGAGTAGAGTGCGACCTATGGACTTTAACTCGAGCCACACGAGCTGACGAGCTCAGGTTCCGCCCCTACGCACCGTGAGAGGTACCAGACCGGATAATACTTGGCAGCCTGCACAGCAAACCCCGAAAAACTGCCTATACTTTGCTGATGAAGGACAATAATCCTGAAACACCGGTGTCGAGAGTTGGCCTGCAACTTTGCCTTTACACTTCAGAATCTACGATGAGCGCACACGCTTCAGAGAACTACGTCTACCATGATGCTCATGGGGTATACCCGCTGGTGGGTGGAGTAGAGTGCGACCTATGGACTTTAACTTAATATGGCTCCCTCAAGCCACACTAGCTGACGAGCTCAGGTTGCGCACCTACGTGCCGTGAGAGGTACCAGACACGATAATACTTGGCAGCCTGCACAGCAAACCCCGAAAAACTGCCTATACTCTGCTGATGAAGGACAATAATCCTGAAACACCGGTGTCCGGAGTTGGCCTGCAACTTTGCCTTTTCACTTCAGAATCTACGATGAGTGCGCACGCTTCAGAGAACTACATCTACCATGATGCTCATGGGGTATACCCGCTGGTGGGTGGAGTAGAGTGCGACATATGGACTTTAACTTAATATGGCTCCCTCGAGCCACACGAGCTGACGAGCTCAGGTTGCGCACCTACGCGCCGTGAGAGGTACCTGACCCGATAATACTTGGCAGCCTGCACAGCAAACCCCGAAAAACTGCCTATACTCTGCTGATGAAGGACAATAATCCTGAAACACCGGTGTCCAGAGTTGGCCTGCAACTTTGCCTTTACACTTCAGAATCTACGATGAGCGCACACGCTTCAGAGAACTACATCTACCATGATGCTCATGGGGTATACCCGCTGGTGGGTGGAGTAGAGTGTGACCTATGGACTTTAACTTAATATGGCTCCCTCGAGCCACACGAGCTGACAAGCTCAGGTTGCGCACCTATGTGCCATGAGAGCTACCAGACCCGATAATACTTGGCAGCCTGCACAGCAAACCCCGAAAAACTGCCTATACTCTGCTGATAAAGGACAATAATGCAGAAACACCGGTGTCCAGAGTTGGCCTGCAACTTTGCCTTTACACTTCAGAATCTACGATGAGCGCACACGCTTCAGAGAACTACGTCTACCATGATGCTCATGGGGTATACCCGCTGGTGGGTGGAGTAGAGTGCGACCTATGGACTTTAACTTAATATGGCTCCCTCAAGCCACACGAGCTGACGAGCTCAGGTTGCGCACCTACGCGCCGTGAGAGGTACCTGACCCGATAATACTTGGCAGCCTGCACAGCAAACCCCGAAAAACTGCCTATACTCTGCTGATGAAGGACAATAATCCTGAAACACCGGTGTCCAGAGTTGGCCTGCAACTTTGCCTTTACACTTCAGAATCTACGATGAGCGCACACGCTTCAGAGAACTACATCTACCATGATGCTCATGGGGTATACCCGCTGGTGGGTGGAGTAGAGTGCGACCAATGGACGCTGGTCTTTCCCTCTACTCATACGCAGATGACACTCAGATCATTTTCTCCCTCTCCTCGGCTGAATCAAGTACTTCATCTGTTCTTAAACAAGGACTGAGCAGAGTGGCAGAGTGGATGCAGGCGAACCTCCTGAAATTGAATGGAGACAAGACGGAGGTGGTCATTCTGGGCAAGCATAAGCACCTCTGGAGCCCCCAACACTGGCCGTCGGAAATGGGTTCCCCACCCCGCCCAGTTGCGCAGGTACGAAATCTTGGCTTTGTTCTGGATGACTCGCTCTCCAGGCGGCCACCTGCTTTTCCATCTTAGGGTGGCTTTGGAAAATCCTCTGGATGCTCCCGGTCTCGACAAGTCGCACTGTGGTCCAGTCTTTGGTCACCTCTCGCCTGGACTACGGCAATGTGCTTTACCTTGGAGTCACCTTGGAGATTCAGAGGAAACTCCAGCATGTCCACAACTCGGCTGCTCACCTTCTATGTAAGGTCCCATGGAGATCTTCCATCTCCCCCAAGACCTACACTGGCTCCGTATTGAAAGCTGAGTCAAATTTAAAGCCCTCTGCTTTATGCATAAGATCAAGCAAGGGTTGGCTCCGGCCTACCTACAGTCTCATGTCCAACAATATTCCCCATCTCGCCTTCTTAGATCTTCATCTCAAGGAAACTTTTTGATCCCGCGTTTCAAACTGATGAGAATGGGTGGACGCTCCTTCTCTTGTGTGGCTCCCAGGCTGTGGAATTCTCTCCCGGTCACACTGAAACTTGAGCCATCCTTGATGAAATTTCGCTGAGACCTTAAAACCTGGCTCTTCCCTCAATGATAACTGCTAGTTTTACCTTAGCGCTATTTCAAGTGGCGCCGGGAGACCCCATGTGGGTAGCTGTGCGCCTTATAAATGTAACTACAAATACAAATACAATAATTTAAGAACTGCTGCCCCTACCTCAGTGTGCCACAAGTCATGGACCCTTTACGATAGAATCTTTAGTGTATTATTTCTCATCTGGTGCCCCTACCTTAGTGCAGCACAAATCATTGACCCTTTATATCTGTGTGTGATCTGATGATTACTGTTGTATTTGTTGCCAGCACCAACCATTCCCTGAGGGCTGGCTTACACTCACCCTACACGCACCCAGCACAGACATCACTGGACATGCGACCCTGGTAATAAAAAGGGGCTGAGCGCCCGTGCCTGTGCCTAGATCTTTCTATCCATCTAACTGTTTCCTTGTGTTCATTATGTATGCATGGTGCTGCCCCTGGGCTCTACCACATTACATTGTGCTGTGGACAGTGTATGCAACTATGTTACCTCTGGCAGTGTGAAAAACTTTTGTTATTTAACTTTATCTCGGTCATTGTATAAGTACTTAAGTAGAGACTTGATCTTTAGAGTACTGCAAGGAGAGTGTATAGTGAATTTATAAGTGCTGGCGGATTGGCGGAGTGATTGTATAAGTACATATGTTGGTGCAGTCTAACCCCCGAGCACGAGCTTGGCTCTAATTGCCAGTCCTCCATGTGCCAAAAACTGAAACTTCAACTTTGCATGACTCTGTATTGTTACAGATGCAACCCTCAACTGAATATGCAATAAACATTCATATTCACACAGATGTGTCATGTCGACCATCTTTCATGTGAGGAACTATGGATGAATGTAGGGTCTTTGATTCCCCGTATCTTCCATGTTGGCAATGTTGTGGGACTTGAGTCTCAGAGTGACACATTGGCGCTTGAGACCCGGGTGATGGCATCACTACAACAGGGACACCTGCATCAGTTGTTTCCTCATACAACCCAGGATGGAACCACGCCCATTCTTCACAGCCTCACGCAGCACTGGCATAAGCCAGCCGGCCCACTCCACTTACGCTTACAGGGAGGGACGACAACACTACATGGCCCATGTTTTCATTGCAGTGATCTGCTGGTCACAGGCCTAGGTGTCAGTACACCACAGCCACTCCCTCACGGCTGGTATACACCCACACCACACCCATCCAGCACAGGCGTCACAGGACACGTGACCCTGCCAATAAAAAAGACCGGGGGCACGTGCTCTACGCCATTTCAGACTTGCTAGCACCGGATGCACTGCGGCGGCAGAGGCACACCGCCACGGGGCGGTGACTTTTGCTCCACTGAGGTAGGGGCACTGTAAGTTCTGAGCTGCCTGCGATGATGCCTCGTCCCAGTGGTCCAGACATTTCATCTTTTGTGTGCCATGCTGGACGGCAGTGTAGGCCAAAGCCATCAAACAAGGGGGGCCTACTGCCACATGGAGTGGACTCCCTGGTCACAGAGTACCACCAGAGCTCAGCGGGTGTGCAGGCTGCGATGATGCATGGCCTCCATACACCATCCTAGCAATCAAGACCCCATCTGAATTGTGAGCTCGGCTAGACCACGTGTACGCCACCGCTGATGAGGTTGCTTCTGCACGTGGTGGACCCTCTTCAACACACAGTGGTGGCAAAAGGTGAGCAGTGAGGCCTGGGTGTGCAGGGGCCGGCAGTCACCTCTGGGCAGTGGGAGTGGATGGTGTGCAACAGCCTGCGTACGCAGGGGCACGACAGCGATAAAAGCGTTTGCAGTCGTATGTACTCTGCCATTACTGATTATGTACTATGTTTCAGATGAGTGAGCTGGAGGGCAGCAGTATGTACCAGCACGTGATTGGAGATACACCAGTGGCGGAAAGGTGAGCTGTGAGGGTTTTGTCCGCAGTGTCAGAACCTACTCTTCCTCTCCACCTCTTCCTTTCTCTCCCTCTCACTCTTTCTCTCTCTCTTTGGCTCTCTCTCACTCTTTCTCTCTTTTTCTCTCTCTTCCTCTCTCTCATTCTGTCTCTCTTTCTCTCTCTTATCCTCTCTCCCTCACTCTTTCTCTCTTTCTCTATCTCTCTCCCTCTCTCTCTCTCACTCTTTCTCTCTTTCTCTCTCTGTTCCTCTCTCACACTCACACTCTTTCTCTCTCTCTTCTTCTCTCTCACTCTTTCTCTCTTGCTCTCTCTATCACTCTTTCTCGCCTTATCTTTTGATGGTCACATAACACACAATCTTATCTTACTTTTTGTCTTGCAGGTTGTGATTTACAGATTGGCAAGGGATGATGACACGCCATGGCTGTACCTACTTTTATTTGTTGTTTTGTGTGAATAAAATGTTTTATATGTGAATCCATAGATGACTATGATTCTCATTTGTCCATTCTCACATTTACCTTGAATTTTCTAATTGTATGAGATCAGCCGATTTGCTACCTTACACATTTTGAAAGCTTTCTATCACATTTATTTGTCGGGGGTGGACGGGGGTGGGGGTCACCACTCCAAACTTTTATTTTTTTTAAACATTCATTTTCATTACTTTCAATTCATTTAGTTTTAAAAATGGTAAGGGGGCCATGTTGCCCCCTCCCAGGCCACTTCTGGCCTTGGGGACCCCATCCCCCAAGGCCTGCCCTCTCTGTTGGGGACTGTGGGGGCAGGGCCAATGTCCCCACGGTCCTGCCAGCTCCCCGACTCCTATTGAAGCCGGCATTGCTTTTGGGCAAGGGAGCTGCTAACATGCTGCTTCCCTTGACCAAAAGCAATTCTTCTTCCTTTTTTGAAGCAAGATGAGGTTTTCCTCCTCTCACTTCAATGAAGCAAACCAGGGTTTGCTATCACAGGATGGAAGCCATGCTCCCGCCCTGTCATAGCAAGCGGAAATGTCCTAGGGATGCACACCCTAGGACATTGCCGGAGCCAGCCCTGGGGGGTGGCGGTCCCTAGGGCCATCAAGCACTCCAGGAGGGGGACCACACGGCCCCCCTCCCTCTATTTTCAAAGCCCCCGGGAGGATGTGGTCCCTGAGGCTTCGGGGGCCTGCGAGGCCCACCTTGAACATTTAATTAAGGCCCTGGAAGGTGCCGATCGCCGGGACTTGGGGTGTCCTTGAAGCCCCCGAACAATTACAAAACATTCCCCGGAGTGGTCACGATCCCCTGGACTGCGGAAGGTCCGTGTGCCCTCCCGCACCTAATTTACATGGGAGGTGGCGGTCCCCACTGCTGCGGAGGCCCCGCAAGCCCATGAAATATAATTATAGGATTGCTCCCGGAACCTGGCCCACCCGGAGCTCATTTAAATGAAGGAGTCAGTCTCCGCTTCACTTTTATTTTATATTGTTACCACCCGGATTCTCTTTATTGAAGCAAGATGAGGATTTCCTCCTCTCGCTTCAACAAGGCAAACCAGGGTTTGCTATCACAAGGTGGAAGCCATGCTCCCGCCCTGTCATAGCCAACGGAAATGTCCTGGGGATGCACACCCCAGGACATTGCAGGAGCCAGCCCTGGGGGGTGGTGGTCCCTAGGGCCATCAAGTGCTCCAGGAGGGGGACCAAATGGCCCCCCTTCCTCTATTTTCACATCCCCTGGGAGGAGGTGGTCCTCAAGGCTTTGGGGGCCGGCGAGACCCACCCTGCATATTTAATTAAAGCCCCGGTGGGTGCCGATCCCCTGGACCTGGGATGGCCTCAAAGCCCCACAAACAATAACAAAACAAGCCCCGGGAAGGTGGCAATCCCCTGGACTGCGTGAGGTCAGTGTGCTCTCCTGCATCTAATTTACATGGGAGGTGGCAGTCTCCAGTGCTGCGGAGGCCCGCAAGCCCCTGAAATATAATGATAGGATTGCGCTCGGAACCTGGCCCACCCGGGGGCTCATTTAAATGAAGGGGTCAAACCCGCTCCATTTTTCTTTTAATTTTTACCATCCGAATTCACGCACCCAGCGTGTATTCTGATGTTTTTCTACCTAAAAAATACTTTTTGGGCCTGCGGATCCTTGTGGGACACCCATGAGCAGGGCTATGGGTTCAGGATGTTTCTACTCTGCCTCCTATTCTTCTCTTTTAATCTTTTTTCGACTGTTTTCTTGTAACTCGGTTCTACAGAGTCAAAAGATGGCTGGCAATACTTCCTGATTTAGAGCGTTGGCAGCCAATCACAGTGAAGCTTGTGGTCGTGACAGCCAATCAATGTCAAGCTCGTGGTCGGGAGCTACTACTGAATGGATTTACACAATTAAAAAAAAAAAGACGGTGTCTGAATCAAGCTCTACCTTTTTGCCAAGTTTGGTGGCATTCCATTCAGCAGTTCAAGCTGTAGCCTGTTATACAATTTCCTATGGTATTTAACATAGAGAAAACACTTTTTGGGACCCCCCTTTTTTCTCAGCCCCCGCTTGATGAATCACCCACAAGCTTTTATGATAGGAGCTAACCTGGATAGACCTTTTGTTGGGAGAATTTTGCGAAGATTCATCAAACGAGGCCAATGTTATTAGCAAAATAAAAAAAATGCTTTTCCTATGGAAACTAGGTTCTAACTATAACTACCTACTGGCGACCGCCAGTGTGTAATATATGTATACATATGCATAGATATGTATACATTTTTTAAATGTGTTTGCACTTACCTTTCAATTTTAAACAAAACATATGCCATTACAATGCATGCGTTTACCCCGCAAATGTAAGTATTTTACACGGAAATATAAGCCTATTTTCTAGATTTATACTTACCTGTAAAATACTTATATTTCTTCCGCAACCTTGTTCACACATATGCCTTTACCAATCATGCTATTACAACAAAATTCATTGTTAAGACATTTGTCAAAAAGGCATATGCGTGAAACAAATTTGTGTTGTAATGGTAATGCATTGTAATAGCACTTGCATTGTTACAACCGCATTGCAATGACATGAGTTGTGCCGTCATACATTCGCAACTGACATGGCGACCACTATGGAGTTATATTGTTCTGACTCCTTTTCCATTTCCCTGCGTTCTGCAGACTTACAGCAATTTTCAAGACAAAATTGAGAGCTCAAAAAAATAGTGCTAGTTTCCAAGGACATCAAAACCATGGTAACCCAAAAATGACAGGATGAATTTGCAAAGCAATATGATTGAAATCCAAGGTTTTAAGCTTAGAATGAAAAATACTTCTTAGTGGCTAAGTAGTTCTTGTCAGAGGGCCAGAGGATGCAGGCATAACTTTTACAGTTTACATATTTATAATTTCTTTTTCATTGATGTGGAATAATGAGCTTTTGTAACTAGTAAGCCCATTGTTGAAATGGAGATTGGAACAACCCGTTGTCCTTTTATTCATCTGCAGAGCTATGAGAAGTTTAAGAAAGTGTTAACCTACCTATTCCTTACATTCTCATGAAGGTTGTAAACATTTTTGCTCAAAGTCCCCCAAAACAAAATGTTTTGAAGTCAGCCCCCCATTCAAAACTTTATGGCAAGAATTGGGGGAGCGAGGGGACAGGGCTAACACAGGAGCAGAGCTTATGAGATCATTTTATGGGTACTTTTTCTTCAGCTCATAATGCAAAACAAATGGGAAACCTACAATAGTTTAAATTCTTTAAACAAAAACAAAAATTGACCAAATAATTTTCTTCTGCAAAACTTAGGTATTTTGAGCCCCTCACACTCATGGGCCCCAATGTAACTGCACCTATTTCACTAATGATAGTTGTGGCTCTGAGTAGCAGTCTATCTCCTATGTCTCACCCCTTTCCCGCCATGCCTGATCATCACTTCAATCTTGAAAAAGGCTCTTGTCTGCTTTTTTTTTGCTTTCTTTTAGATAGTGCAGACTCAGCCCAACTGCATTGGAACTCTTCACATCTGCATCAGTAACATTGTCTAGTCAGATTTATCTTTTTACCTTTTTGTAGGCATAGGAAAATGAAGTGATGTGGCCAGATACTGAACAGAAATTGGGACTTGAACCTGGTTTCTCAGTTCCAAAGTGAGAAGCTCTTACCCTTAGGCCACACCACCCTTTTAGAAAAAACATAAGGGCCGATTACAATTGCGGAAGGCCAGCCACCGCCAGCCATGGGGTGTCCGTCCTTCTACAATCGTATCGCGATTTTCCCCTTCCACTTTACGATGGCGGAGGGAATCGTGCTCAGATTGTGGCAGATGCAAAGACCATCCGCCACGGGTCCGCCATAAGCATTCTGACAGATTACCTGGCGGATGGTCCCTTCAGCCAAAAATGGTGGCGGTGCCTAGCAGGCACCATCCACCAAATCATGATGGTGGCTACAGCCGGCATTTCCAGAAAGACTGGTGGGGATTAGTGATGGGGGCCCGTTGCGGGCCCTCCTTGTTTGGGGGTAGGTGAGGGTGCACTGGGGGCTACCCATGGTACCCCCCTACATTTCACACCACAACGTGGCAGACATTGTGTGGTGCCTGCAACGTAGTGCAGTGAAATGCACAACATGGCATTTTAACATTGCGGCGGGTGCTGCTGTCAGCAGCACCCGCCACAATGTTAAAATGCAGCATCCGTCCGCCATGGTGGCGGTCGTCCTTTGAACGGGTGTGCGGGACCAATGCATGGTGGATGGACCCGGTTTACACCAGGATGACGGACGGACTCAAGTCCGTCCGCCATCCTAATTACCCCCATAGTTCCCACCTATTAGCTCAATTTTTTTTACAGTGAAGGCAACCTCTGGTCTAATGGAACCAAGGAAAATTAACTCTCACACTCTGTTTTGATTGTAGTCATAATTGTGATCCAGTCAGTACCTTAGACCCCTACTACCCCAGTGCCAATACATATACTTCACTAATAATAGCTGCTGCCTCTGTTCTTTTTTAAAAACCTGGGCTTCCATCTTGCCCTATTCCCCTTGCTGCTATCACACAGAAGCCCAATTAAGGTGTCTCCTCTTCTTCAATTTTACCCTCCAGTGTGCTAATCCTCTGAGGCTCAAAGCAATGCTGGCACGGCAAAGTAGTGTACATACACTCACATATGAAAGCAAAGAAGGATCATTAAACAACCATAACTAGATTTTAGTCAGGTACACTGAAATTATGCTATTTTGAAACCACAATGTTTTCTGCATAATTATGAAATTGCCGTATTTGCCGCATAGTTCATCAGCTGCTGCATAATCTGTAGATTTGAACAAAACAGATTGTTGTCTAGCTCAAATGGATCAAAAGTTACTAAAACAGAAAAAAGGCCCTTCGCAAAGGTTGACTGGTCACCTTTCTGTTGCCAATTGCATTTTATGGGTGTTAAACCAGTACTAATGAGGTGAAACCTATGCTCAAACAATGTTAACAAATGTACAATTGGCAAAAAATGAAGCTATACTATCACAAAATGTTCCCATTGCATCACAAAGTTTGCATTTTCTTACCACATAATTTACTGAACCCTGCCACATGATATGGTGCTGCATAATTCCAGTGACCCTGGCTTAAGCTGGCCCCTCATACCACTCAACCCTGTGCAATTAGTTGAGCACCAAGCACAAAGGCTACTTGATAACTAGCATAGACTTCATCCAATGGAGTCACTTGGAGCTCTTCTGTGGCAAAGGGTGTTATCAGTTGAGTTCTGGAGTGTAGCCTTTAATGGACAAAATGCTTCTAGGCATTGCCTGATTACTTATTGCTAAAATATATAGATATACATTATGATTGAAATAGGCACAGTGCTTTTTGCCACAGACTAGGACCTCGTAGCACCATAAATACACATCATTATTCCTCACTGTGCCAACGAGGATTCAATTTTGTGACCGATTAGTTTAGCTTGCATTTATTTAACGTTTAAAATGTTTGCATGTTTCTGTTTTATATGCAGTAACCTGCAGGTGAAAGAAATAACTAAATATTTACTGAATATTTTGTTCTTTTTAGCTACACCTTTGATACTGCCACCTTGCTCACTGGCTGGGCTCCAGGGCACTCGGGATTACAGTTGCACACTTTTTATCCACTTCAATCTCTGCATTTAAATGAAGGCACCCTGCAAACGCGACAAATAACTATGGTCAGGTTCCCAGACCATCTTCATTTACAAGTGCTTGTAATCCCCCCCCCCACCCCCCGGGGGCAGGACGCTCCATAGTTTAGAAACCTCAGGTCTAGTACGACATTGTCATTATGACATGGTTTGTGCTTGCATTGTATATTGGATGTGTGGTGTGAATCATACCACACATCCAATGAACAATGCAAGCACAAACCCTATGCGCGTTTTCTTAAACATTCTTCTGTTAAGGGGCCTCAGGCATGTTCAGTTAGCATTTGCATCAGTTCTTCTGACGTAGGCTGCATGTCAGTTCAGTGGGAAGGAATAATCTTAAGGAATGTGATAGAATGGGCAGATCTACTTCTCTTACTTTGCTTCTTTTTTCATTGAGAGTATGCTCAATAATTTAAGTGACCTCGGCACGCACTGCTAATGAAGAAGCACGTTGCACATGAATCAATATGTCCTTTTACTTATTTAGCTGAAAGTTTTGTAAAGAGCATATTTATTGGAAGATGCACTGGCGCTGATGTAGACCTGATGCTAAACCGCAGGCTAAGTTATAGTCCTTAATATCTTCCCTTAATCCATCCAAACCAATATCTCAAGAATTCTTTCCATCCATTTAGTTGTACAGCCTGGCGATTAAAACATGTAATATATGTAATGACATCCTGTCACCCTTTCTGAATGTGGCACGAGGCATCTTTAGCAGAACATTTCAAGTTGGGCCTCTCAAACATTCTCTGGAATGCAGAGAAGAAGCTGGACCTAGTTGTTCAAGCTGGGATCTATTGCTGTAACTAAAGAAATAGTCCAAGACAAATCTACTCCTATATGACAGCTAATTAAATAACTCACTTGAAACCTGTCTTGAGGAAAGTGCACTGACCAAAAGGTGAAATAAATTGTTAGGGCATCCACAAACATTTTTAAATTATCAGGGTGGTGAGGTGACGCCTTTAGGATAAATCAGCAGACTGCAAGTCTTCAAGAAGGTAAGATTAAATAGGTTTATTTGTTCATCCAGTTAAAAAGAGACCTCACCCACAGGGCAGCAAGATCCAACTGCCAAACTTCAAACAACAACATTATTTCTCCAGATTTTTATATTCTGGATTATTACATCATAGCCTGGCAAAAGGAACTAAAGGAAGAAGCTTACTACCGAACACCACATCACCTCCCCCTAACAACATACAATAAGCAAAGAATAGTTCACAAAAACAAAAGTAACACTTTGCAAGTAAATTAACAAACACATTCCTGCAAACGAAGAGGAATCCTCCTTGTGCGAGTAGATCTTCTCTTCCTCTCTTGTGTCACAGGAACCTCCGCACTTTTAGTGTCTTGTGGTTGACATCTGGCAATCCTATTTAAATTCCATATTTTATGGTCACTAGTTTTGACTGCATTATTAAACAGCTTAATGATCCTTAAGGGCTTTCCAAACTTGGAGTTACCCACACCCTTCTTTGGTAACTTGACTCTGACCCAGTCACCAACCCCTACAACTGTTCATTTCACAGCTTTTCTCTCATCAAATAACTCCTTCCTCCTCTCCATCTTCTTCATCTCTCTCTCTTTCCATGCCCTTGTACAGTCGACGCCACTATCAGCAGTTTTCCTTCTATAAGCAACTCACAATGGAATAACCTCAGTGACATCAGCTCTTCCTTTGAACAACCTAAAAGGAGCCACCCCTGTTGATGAATGTGGGGTAAATCTGTACTCTTGCACCTTTTTTTGACAGCCAGTTCCCAGTCATTACCAGTTGCTACAGTCAATTGCATAGTTTTCTTAAGAACTTTTACAAACCCTTCCACAACACCAATGCATTCCGGATGATACAAAGCTGCCTTTTTATAATCCATCCTCCATAAAATCCTCCACAACATGAGAAGCGAACTGAACCCATTGTCAGACAAAAAGGATGTGGGGAAGCCTTCTCTTTCAAAAAGGTCCTCTAGAAAAATAGTGACCGCTTCCTATTCTACTTAATTTACTATCTTCACCTCTGGCCACATAGTGAACATGTCCAGACAAACGAAAACATAGCAATCTTTTTGATTTTACCTGCTCAGCAACATTTTTTGTTGTTCAATAACAAACTTCCTCTCGGAGTCTGTTATTGAAAAACAAAATAAATAAATAATTTGTCTAGATGCACAGGCACTCTGTTCCTTACCTCCTTGGGTATTACATTTTTTAAAATTATTATTATTATTATTAAATAAAATTAATTAATTTCCCAGTCTGGGAGCACGTTATCTTGACTGGCGTTCCCGGGCAAGGAGATCAATTATGCCGCCCTAACTTATACAGGTCAGGGCAATAGTCACTTTGAACTTAGTGGCCAGGTGTCGGATGGCCAACAATTGAAAGGTTTCCTTCAAAAGAACAAGCTGAGGATCTAACATTGAAACCTTCCAGTTCCTCCACCTATGAATGTGGTGGACCAGAAGTTTGGCGAAAGGGGCATTTGCTGTTTATTGGTGAGAGGCATAACATCTGTCAAACTCTAAACAAATCCCTACCATTTTAAATTATTATGAGGGGGGACATGTAAGCACTACTTTATCAATGGATCGGAGCAGGAGAGGATTTGAAAAGGGTCACTGTTGCTTGCTGATAGAAGGAACATCCCGAGAGATGTTATATGCTGTTTCGTCGGAGAATTTCAAAACCCTGTGCCTGTTGGTAAATAATCCAATCCTGTATTAAATACGGTTCTTGATAATCACAGGTACTTTAGATTGATTTCCCATAACACAAAATCATCCAAGTTCCCTTCCTCCAGAGCAGAGCTCCACACAGCACCATACTAGAGTAAAATAAATGGATCATTCATTCCGCCTGGGATGGAATAGCAAAACTCTCTTCGGTCTTTACTTAAACAGTGAAACCTTTAAAATAAATTGGATTGCTGTACCATTAAATCCCACAGAATGTGCAGGAGATCCTCTTGGCATGCTCTTAGACACCAATTTGTCATTCAGACTTCTGGTTTCAGATTTAGCTAACAAACCCTCAGCAGTCAATCTGTCACAATCATTTGCACTCTACCACTGCAGGCATTTGTCTCTGACATATTTTTGTGTGCTTGTAACGTACTGGCATCTTTAATTCTGAGGACTTCTCCAAGTTATCGCTACAAACCCAACCACAGGTCATTCGTAAAAAAACAGTACATGATCTACCAATATATAGGATCTACCAGGGCAATTTTAGTCTCTTAGGTTCTGGGCAGGGGCGGTTCCTCCGCTAAGGTGGAGGAGCATCACTCAACTGTTTTTCAGCACTGCAAAAACTGAAAAATAAAATGATAATAACACAATGTTGTTATTTTATTTTTCCCTGCTGAAGCCAGTTTTGGGGCAGGGCTTGGCTGTCATCACAGCTAGCAGGGGGAGGAGTGGTGAGTACACTTAAGTGCCCATGACGGTTGGGCCAGCTGTTTTGGGCCAGTCAAACAGCCATGCACACATAGCATGTTTTCCACCCGGCTGTATTGCACAGCCTGGATTGAGAATATGCACAGGCTCCCACTCCGTGTCTGAGCACCAAACCATGGTGCTCAGACCAATCACTGCGCTGCTGTCATGCTGGTGCCAGCCGCGTTGTGATTTGCTAGGGAAGTCTAGGAGCTTGTGGGCTTCCGGTTCACAAAAGGAGAGGACAGAGGAGAGGTGGCGGCCGGCAAATGATCTTTTCTTTTTTTAAATCCTCCCTGACCCCTGGCCCACTACTACTACTGCCATTGGTTCTGGATGTATCTAACTGCCCAGAAACACGTCCATGAATACAACTATGTTGTTTTCTGGATTTTTTTAGATTGAAAAGCACACAAGCATTCAAACAGGGGTGCCAACCATTGACGTTCTGGGGAATGAAGCCATGCAATAATTTTAGGATAAACATTGGGTATTTTAATTTGGGGTCACACATTGGGTGTTATATAAGTATTAAAAAGGAATGCTAAGGCCTAGCAAAAGTTTTAATTTGCCAGGTCCTATTGGAAGTTTATAACTGCAATACAGTCCGCAGTGTCAGGCTTGAGATATGTTTAAAAAAGGCTACTATAGTGGGTGGTACAATGAGTGCTGCAGGGCCACTAGTAGTATTTAATTTACAGGTACTGACTACATGTAGTACCATTTACTAGGGACTTGCACATAAATGTAATGTACCAATCAGGTAGATACCAATTTTACCTTGTTTTAGGGAGAGAGAACAGGAATCAGGATCTCCATTGCTACTAAATGTATTTCCGAACATGGTGACTGAACCAAAAGACTCATCTGAGGCGGGTTGTCCTAATTTCTTAATGCAAAAGAGGCTTTCTGCCACTGGTTGGCAGGGAAAAAGTGCACATTTTTCAAAGGGCAACAAAAACGGGGCCCACAACTGAAGGCAAAATCTGGAGGAGACCCTGCGAAAAAGGGTCAGGTCCAAGATGGTGCAACACATTTCTAAATGAGCTTAATATGACATGTACAGTCATGATACCGGTTTGGAGTGAAAAGTTCGATATAGGCAGCCAGTACAAGAGCAAGGTTAGAGCTCATTCATTTCCAATAGAAGGTGGAATATTATGAAGAGGGCCTGCGGTCAGCAGCAGCTCAGAAATAGTCTTTTTCTGAGCAAGCAATCAAATCCTTATAATAATCACTTGAGGGTGTTAGATAGAGGAACATTTGCCATTGTATTGGCTAGTTTCTCCTTAAATTTTCTAATTTGGTTGGTGTTGGAAAGTTCTTCTCTAATTACATCTAGAGTTATCAAATCCAGAGAAAGAGGAGTTGATGGTTGTGGTTTAATGATTTCAAAAGCTTTTTAGGGCCCTAATTGGTTTATGTAATTTGAGAGTTAAGACAGAAGGAAAAGCAGAGAAGTTACAAGATGTTTAACAATTTCTTTGAATTTTCAGCTGACTTAGGGAAATGAGGTTCTTTTGCATCTCAAAATTCTTTCGGCTTTACAGAATGACCATCTTGTGGAACTGAGATGCAAGAAAAACCATCAGAGGGTTTGTTTTTGTTTAAGCTCTTTCTGGTTAAAAGAGTTCACTTATTAAGACTGACTTTGAGAGAAAGGGTAAAGGTCTAAAGGAGATGATCAGTGTCATTAAAGTCATTTAGTCTCTTGAAAGATAAACAGAGCAGGGGGTTCATGTGTCCCTTTGGTCTTTGGCAAGTTTTTACATAATCTCTGATCCAGGGACATTCTCTTTAATTAGACACAAGGAAAATCAATTTGGAAGTATTCTAACAAAGGAACCAGGAAGTGGTCTGTCAATACAACATAATGAGATTAGAGGTTTGAATAAGTTCTTGCTTGGTGATCATAATGTAAATGACAGCACCATTTAGCATGATTAGGTTTAAAGCGATGCTGTGTGCAATTGTTTGCTGTGAGGAAGAAAGCAAGATTAGAAGTTTAGGGTTCTGAAGCAGTCACCTCATTTTAGTGTCATTGGATGATTTCAAAGGGAAGTAAGTGGTTTGAAGCCATATATTCAATAGGCCTGGTTGGGAATACAGAGGTCTACAATAGGAGTTTTAAGAAAGTGGAGAGTTTACATTTGGTCTTAGAGATGAGTGTTTGAGCTCTGCTTAGAGAAGTTCATAGGATGAGAAATTTGGGGAATTTGGGGAAGGGATGTGGGAGCAAAGTTTGGTGCTTTGGGACTACTGTCAACCCTACCTCTGTTGACTTAACTAGATAGACTTTTTGAAATAAGGCTGTAGTTAAAAAGAGGATTCTAAATATCTGTTTATTGTGGTGTGGTGTTTGAGTTGTTGCCACAAATGGAGGTTTCAGAAAGACATTTGAGAAGAGCTCATACTTAAAAATGAAAATAAATAGCATATTTCAATCCATCTACAATTGTAAAGCAAAATGTAGAGCCAAATTGGTAGAATATTCTCTCTGCAGGTCCTGTTTGTAAAATCTTAAGAAAGCTCTGAGGTGGAGTTTCTCTACCAATTTCAGTGTTCTGTTGCGCTTTAAGTCTATGCAATTATTTCGCCAATATTTTATACTCAAGAAATATCCTCATATATTATTAATTTCCTGCTTACTTGGGCATCTCCTGGATCCGTTCTTTCATGTTATAGGACTACCGTTGGGGAATACAATTGGGTGATTCCAAGGTGATTTGTTTTCTTTTAATACTCAGAAGAGTTGCTATACGTCCCCCATACAGAAAATTGTTGTACTTGGGCCATGATGTGGTATTGTGTTTCGAAATGTCTTTGTTTTATTCCCCTTCCCCTTGATATCAAGAGAGAATTGAATAAACCATCTAGAGCTAATTATTTTGAAGTAAACTGTATCAGCGTGGGTAAGCAGCCGATTTGTTCTTTCTTATTCCTTGGACAAATGTACTCATAAAGCTACATCATAATTAGATAGGACATCCTTTACAGTCCCAGAGTATTGAAAAACAGTTACCTTGGTAGTTCACCCCTTGACATCTGGTATAAGGTTAAGTGTTTACACTCTGTCATCCAAGAGGTTTAGACAACAAATGTTTCCAAGTTGGATTGATGAGTACTTTTGGATAGTTAACCTGGGCTATTTAATCTCTCTAAGAGAATATTCTAGTTTTTCAACTAGTGTCAAGTTAATTTGAACTAGCTGATGTTGGTGTTGATGAAAGAAGAATACTCCTATAATATATGGTTTTCTGGAATACATTATATTATTCCTGCAGGAGAATTTTATGACAATATTTCATTAAGTGGCCTTCTTAAACCTTCATATTGTTGTTTAGGTTCCTAATAATATATAGAATCTGCGTGCTTAGACAACATAAACTAAGGGATTGGTGTCAAGACTAACTCCAGACACCACAAAAGGATATGTTAGCCTTTCGACCTGCAAGCTCACAGTGCCACTATAAGCCCCCTAACCTTACCAAGGTGCGAATAGTTTCTGGCAACTATCAAACATTACAAACCTTGATCATTCAAGGATCGTGGAAACGGAGTACTACTTTTCGCTCAGTCACTCATGCTCAGGTCTCAAAGAGATACACAGAATTAACGACGTGGACGTTTTCAATAAGCATTTATTGAACCAGTGTCATTCTAGTATAAAACGTATTTGCTGCGACAATCATTAGACAGAAACAGAGAGAAAAGATTACAAGCATGACAGAGAAAATAAAAGGTGGAATTACACCATTGTGCTAAAACAGTAAATATACGCAGACATATCAATACATGGTAGCAATCATGTGCACTCTTAAGATGAAAACCCTCTCTAAGTGTACCTAGCATGAATGTGGGTGTAGAGCCAAGAATCCCCTAGAAAGAGCTAACCCCATTACCTGATGGAAGAGAACGAAGAACTCTATCCTGGTCTCAAGTTGGACACCCCGCAAGACCACTGCATGCTGGAGTTTCTGCGTGCAGGAACTTCAGCATGTCAGCATGGAAGTTTCTCCTTTGGTTGCCCAGTGAAGATGTCGTTCTTTTATACCCGAAAGGTACCCTCAGGGGTACTACTTGGTTGTTTAATGTCAATCTGGGTCTGTCGTTCAAGGATTACAATAGTATAGAATTAATAAACAGAAGATGGTAATACTGCTGTGCATGTCATAGTCAGGGAATTCAAATATGATACTAAGAATCCTCATGCATAATACATGTGGCTAGTTTTTGAAGAAAACCATGAGACATTTGTGCAGCACATAACTAGGTGAAAGGTCAGCACCAGAACAATTATGCAGAGCAAGGTAGGGTAAATGTAGGAAAAGAGTTTGCAGCTTTCTATGCCTATATTGGGGTATATTGGGGCTCATAACACCCACTCTTCATCTGAAGGACAACAATAGTGACTAATTCTAAATATGCCTGTTTAAAAAGCATAAAAACATTGCTAAAATACGAGTATAAAAACATTGTATTTGTAAACAGAAGTTAAAAAGCTCTATAGTAAATGTACTGTTAGACCAACTGAGCACATCGAAAGCCAGGGTCCACAGTGAGATCAGTAAAGAAAAATAAAACAAAACAGTGTTTTCAAATTCCAATTTGGCTTTTTGGGAAAAAAGGCAAAATTGTTCTCACACAAAGAACCAAATGAGTATGTGTCCTCTGTGGGAGACACAACATAACTGTAACTCTGGGCATAGTTTGCGTAGTAGCACTACGTGTAGCTACGCGAAGTGCACTTTGCATTATGTGAGCTACGTGTAGCTACGCGAACTGAGTAGTGCACTGTGCAAAATGCTGTTCGCACTGATTGCACTGTGCCAGATGCTTGTCTGCACTGTGTAATCAGTGCAAACCGCATCTTGCACAGTGCAAGCGGTTGTTTTCTGCAGCTCAAGTAGATTTCTACTCTAGCTGCAGCTTTCTCAACGTAGACTGGTAGTTTCTCATCACGAGCGGTCGCTGGCATACGTGACCACTTGCAATGGGAAACCTGACCTCCCCGCATTGAGAATCTTGCCGGGAGGTTTATTTTCCACGCTCGCGATTGGCAACTTGATGTTGCTGATCGCGAACGAGGAAAAAGTCTTGCCGTGATGTCATTTTGCTTGCCCGCGGTCGCCAACTTGACGTTGAGGACTGCGAGCAAGCAAAAAATGACCGCTACGATACTCGTGTTTGCACTGTGCTACATGCAATTCGCGTAGTGTGAAGTAGCGCAAACTTCACGAACTACGCGAGCGTAGCGTAGTACTTCGCCCAGGGTTACATAACTGTTGCATGCATTCGCAGATGTCGGTCCCTGTAACACCTCTTGCATCAGATCAATGGAGCAAAGGTGATCATTTTCAGTTCCCGCAGCAGGCAATGAGGAAACACTTGAAACCTGTATTCTGGTTGTAGAGCCGTGTCCATTCTAACAGGAGCTGAAGCATCCCGTGGTGGCTCTAAGAATGCCGTTATCAACATTGGAATACGCTGGGGACAATGTAAAACGTGGGCCTTTAATGGGTCCAATAGTATTTCGACGTCCGGTGGTGCAACCAATGGAAGGATCAGATATATGTCCAACATGCATTCATACCCACAGAATAGGTAGCAGAGCACAGGCAAGATGCAGTTGACCTAGACTGATCTAAATGATAGGAACCAATGAATGTTTAGCTCCTGGAGCTGAAGTGCGCCCAGATGGAATATCATGTGTTCACACAACGATGCACCAGGAGTGCTTTTTTCATCTCTTCGGAAACTGGCCATCCATTGCGTATCAGGAAAATTAAAACAAGGATACCCACTACAAGTAGAAGGACCAGCGGAAGCCCTCCAAAAATGCTTCCCAATACGGAGTGTATAAATGATGAATAACTCCATAGATTGTCTGAAAGATGCTCAATAGTCCAGAACCTATGCTCTTAAATAGGTGTACAATCCCACTCGTATCAGACATGTCAAAGATACAATGTACCATTTCTCCTAAATGGATTGGGAAGTTTGTTCGGACTAGCGCCTGTATCTCAGCCGAAGACCTCGCAACCTAGAGATCAAAAGACTCTTGGGCTGAGGTTAAGGCCACATTCTTCTGTAACAGCATGGCTTTCAGTCTGCTCAGAGAATCAAACCATATATGGAAAACATCCATTGAAGGCCATAGCATTGCCTCCCTAACCGTGTGGGTCGGTGGAAAAAATACTTGCATGTAACTCGTTTCAAGACATATTCACATAGATATCAGTATTAGGCCAAATTGAGATCTGTGTTTCATTTGTATTTTGTAGCTGTTCAATTTCATTAGGCATGAGTTCCATTCCATTGTTGGTTACTCTTTCACTTCGTAGAATAGAATATTCAAAGGTTACTAATCTTTCTGTCTGAACTTCGGGCATGGTAACAATAGGAGATCTTCCGCTACCCAGGAGCCCACATGGCCTACTGTTGAGTATCGGCCACATAGTGCGGTTTGATTGATCAATTGAGATGATTCTCTTTTCTTTCTTGCCGGCAAGAGGCAGAAGAAGTACTGTTCTTGTTCCTAAGACAGCCAGGACAGGCCTAAATTCTTTCTTGTCCACAATCTTCTCTCTGAACATGTCCCCAATGTTCCGGACCCAGGCAAGTCTTGCCAGAATAGCTTTCACTCCCCTAATGGCGGTGCTTTTTACTTGGACGTTGCTTTGTAATGCCCAGAAATCATTTAGTTCCTATAAAACAGCCAAACGATCATCGATATTAAACGGTTTTTCATCCACCACTGCGCTGCCGCAATCGAGGTAGGGTACCCATATTCTAGTCCCAAGCAGGACTACATATGGAGTACGGTCCCCTAGGGTACTATTTGGCATGGTATTAAGTGCCCTCTGGACACCATATAGGTGATTGAACCAACTGCCACCGAGCCTAATACCCTTGCTTTTAAGGATTGCTTTAAGTCCTGGTTTTTCCTCTCCACAATTGAATTTGCCTCGGAATGATATGGAAAGGAGTACCACAAGACCACATCCAAACTTCCCATGGCTTTTTTATAAATCAGTGAGTTAAATGCAAGGCCACGGTCAGAATGTAATGGAACAATTGCATATGTCGCTATAAAGGCTCACAAATCCTTTATAACAGTTTGAGCGTAAGCCAAGCACTGGGGCAAACTTACAGGAATCTAGAGCATGAATCCACTGCCACCAGGATGTGCCTGTAAGCTCTGTCATATTTTAATGGGCTGCAATGGTCCAAATAGACATATACAAGAGGTCTGTCTGATATGAGTAGTGGTGTTTGTGGTGGATATGCTACAGTGGAACCCTTCATCTGCTTATAGATGTCGCATTTAAGGACAAAGCCTTTGGTCTGTTTGGTAAGACCTGGCCATCAATAATGCTGTTTCAGTAGTGAAACAGTTGCAGTAATACCTGCGTGTGCTGAACCTAGACCCTTGTGTGCAACTATAATTAAACCTAGTATGTGATCCATGTTTGGTATTACTCTATCCCCCACTCCTGGGATTTGAGCATACAGAATATTTTGCACATCTAACTTGTAGGAGTACTTGAGTGGAAAACCTTTTGGCAATGCTGAGCTGTTGTTGCGTGTAGTGGTCACCGCTATCATTATCTGTTAATCTATCCGTGTACTGGAACAAGTGATTGCAGCAATAGCGGTATTTCTCACTGTCTCCTTGGCAGCTTCATCAGCCTGTGAATTCCCTTTAACGTGTACTCCAACACGCTGATGGCTCAATGTGTGAATTACATGAGCCAATGGCTCACCTTTTTTCAGCTGTGCCACTTGTTCCCAAAGCAACTTGTGCTTTGTTGTGCAACCTTTGTAATCTCTAAACCCATTGTGTTGCCATTAGTAAAGATATTCATTGTATAACTGGACACAGTGAAACAAATAGCACACAATAAGTGTTGGGAATTTCCGACCTGTATTTTTTAGTGCTAGTATCAGGACTTTGAGTTCTGCCAGCCGTGCTGTGCAATCTCCTAGAGACTGTGTGTGTGTATTGCTGGATTGAACTTGCCGTTCCCCATATGTCCTTTCACAATCACACATACTGCACGGTATTGCTGTTTACTTCTTATGGCTGGCTGGGCAGATCCGTCAGTGTAAATTATGTATTCATACTGATCTAAAGGCATTATTTCATTCGGGAGAAGATAGTCTTGCTCGTACTGCAGGAATGCTTGTGTTTTTAATGTAGAATCAAATTTGAAGTCTACATCTGTTGCAGTGAGAGGATTAGCCAATTGTATCCATCGCAGATGCAGTGTTTATGCGTTTGGAATGTTTGCTTTTGTAACAGCCTAAGGTTGGTACTGGAGTCACAGCAATTCTTTGATTTCCCTGAGCTTTTTTTTGTAGATGCAAAATGCATTTCAGCGGTTGTGTACAAATTAGAGTTGTATGCAATGGGTACCATTTCGCCTTCATTGAAGGTTAGGTACATATATCCTGATTGACCAGCTAATACATGTATCGCCAAGTTCGTAGTGTGCGCATATGTGTGTAATTGTTTAGAAGCTATCATGTCTGCTTGTAAGGAATGGAGAATTTCTGTGTCGTAGAAAGGTTTTACTTTTTCTGCGTAATCCAGAATGTATGTTCTGCCGAAACTTCGGAATCCTAAAATAGATTGTAAATTTTTCAGAGTCTTTGGAGGTTGGAGCAGCGCACATTTAAAAAAAAAAATTAGCAGACAGGCTTTTTCCTTCACTGGAGAGCTCATATCCTAAAAATAGGACATTGAGGTTGGCAATTTTTGTTTTTTTTAAGGTAAATTTGTAGCCCTCAGTGGCAAACCCCAGAATTATGTTGTTCACAGTGCTCAAGTGATCCAATAATTTATTGTCTGTCAGATAAATATCATCTACATAGGACAATGCCTCTTCATCACAATTTTGAAGTAACTCTAATACTCTAGCTGAGAACAACCCAGGGCTATTCGTATACCCTTGGTGCAGTCTACAGAATTGGCCCTGAGAGCCAAACACTGAAATTGCTGTAAAAAATCTGCCTTCAGGCTCTATATTTTGGCAGAAGAATCCATTTTAAGATATCCAGCGTTGTTTTGTATTTGTTCCACACAATGTTATTCGTTAATGCGGCACTGCATGCATTTTGTACTGCAAATGTTTTTGTGCATGTGTTCAAATGCCTGTAGTCTAAAATTAGACTGTACGAATTGTTGACTTCATTATGAGAAACAAAGGATTATTCATGGAGGAGGAGCAATTCTCAATCACACCTTTGTATTCAAGTTGCTCTAACAACTCCCTGACCTGTTTCTTTGCATCATGTTTTATTGGGTACTGCCTCTTTGGTGTAGGTGTGGTTTTAACTGGAATTTTATGATTAGGTGATTCAGTATCCCACCCTACATGATTGCAGTATAATGAAGGAGCTACACTAGACACTAGAACCGATCCCTTATTGAATGGATGAGCGGGGGATCCCTGAATTAAGAATTGAATGTGATTCTTTTACCAAGTGGTTTGCTATAGTTAATCAAAAAAATGAATACCAACAATTATTTTTCTTCTAAAATTTCAGTTACGCAAGTATCTCCCCACTCATTTCTGAAATCCGACACCTGCATATCTCATGCTTCATCTTTTTCCACATCAATACATCTTTTCACTTTCTCCTTTAACACATACTTCCTTTCATCTCCCCCACTTTAACACCTCCTCACATGTTACCCACCCCCTCACATCTAAGCATTGCATTTACTTTTCCTTTGACGCTGTCCGTATTTTGACAGCTGGTGATTTCTTTCACAAACATTCTTTCAATTAAAATTGCCACATGTGTGACCATGGCAGTGTGTGCTCAGCAATGAAACCAAGGATATATTGTGCTTGTAGTCTCTCCACCTTTATGGCCCACTAACAGATACTTAGTAAACTTGCACTGCCTTCAGCCTCAGATTCAGAGCTCTTAATCAGGTCTCATCATAGGTACTAACCCGCACCTCCAGGTTTGACGCACCTGGAGATGATTCATTTCATAGCGTACACTTCACAACAGTTACATGTTAGAGTTACATGTCTAGAAAAGTAAAAAAATCGCAGGAAATGAAAGGGGAAGGCAAGCATGTGAAATACAGACATAAACTGTACTGCTGCCATGTACTTCATTGAGGATGTTTACAGTATTGTTGAGAAATTGATCAGTGTGTTTGCAGCTTGTTTGCTGCAACGTTAAGGACATCATATAGGGACTGATAAGGACCCATTTCAAAGTCAATATTTAGGTCTCAGTTAGCGCATGCACTGTCTATCTGAGACATGTTGGGGCAGATTTACAAGCCCCCTGGGCCACAAGTACGTCACTTTTCGTGACACACTGGTGGCGCAGGGAGCTCCTCCATATTTACAAGGAGAGGAGAAGCCACCCTGCATGACTTTTCCTTTCCTTGTAAATACCGCTCCTTCACACGCAGCACTTTGCATTGAAGGGGCGTTCCATGGGTGTTGCTGTGGGTGTTCTCACATAACACCCATTTATTTATTTATTTTTAAAGTTTTATAGAGCTCGTACAAGACCCTTGCGGGTATCAGAGCGCTTTACATTCAGTGTGTTTAGTTATATCATACATTAAAGATAAGCAGGGCCATAATAAATAACATCAGAAAGCATAACATACAAAAAAGACAAATCAACATGAAGCAGAACAGAGCGGCCTGATAAGTCATGGTAGTACAATAATGATAAGAACGTCAAATATATAGAACGACCTGAGCATACAAAAAGGGAAGCGGTGAGGTGCAGAGCAAGGGTGAAAAGACGAATCATGGTAATGGCAAAAATATTGATTAGGTTGATACATATGATAAAGGGAATGGAGGTTCTCACAGACACATGAGACTGTGTTTACGTGAATTTTGCATAAGGATGCCTTTTACTTCCAGTGTGAAGGAAGAGGAGGAGGGTTTCAGTTTTATTTCCAGTGGAAGGGCATTCCATATCCTGGCTGCCATTCCAGAGAAGGATCGATTATACGTTTTTTTCTTGTTGAATTTTTGTGGTTTCAGAAAGAGGTTTTCCACACTTCTTGTTGATCTTGTCCCTCCAGATATTGTGAGTTTTTGTGTGAGATAGCTGGGTGCATTATGATGTAAGGCCTTGTGCGTCATGCAAGCAATTTTCAGGTGGATTCTGGCTTCAAATGGCAGCCACTTTAAGGAATTTAGGTCCGGGGAGATGTGGGCCCTTCTTTTCGAGCCAGTGATGAGTCTCGCTGCAGCGTTGGTAGAGGCTCTTAGCAGGGCTGTAGTGGCTTTAGGGAGACCACATACCGAGACACTTTCATAGTCCAGCCGCGGTAGAACTAGAGCCTGAACTGCCATCTTGAAGTCATTGGGAGGTAGGAAGGGCTTCAGCTTCCTTAGTGTATTAATCTGAAAGTTTGCTCCCTTCGTTGCATTACTAATGTGTTTCTGCATATTGAGGTTGCAGTCCAGAGTTATACCCAATGATTTCGCTGAATCCACAATGGTTGGTTGAACGTTGAGTGCTGTAAGGTGTTTGATCCAGTTGTGCATTATTGGGACTTTGGCGGGTGGGGCAATAAGGAGGAATTCAGGGACATATTATCAAGAACGGGCGTTACATTATCGCCGCTTTAAGCGGCGATAATGTGCTTGATAATATGCTCTATGAATTCCAATCGAAGCCCATGTTACATGTGAAGACATCTAACATGGGCTTCGATTGGAATTCATAGAGCATATTATCAAGCACATTATCGCCGCTTTATCGGCAGTTTCCTGCCGATAAAAGCGGCGATACTGTAACGCCCGTTCTTGATAATATGCCCCTCAGTTTTTAAAGCATTGAGTTTGAGGTGATTCTCTGCCAGCCATGTTTGGATGGTCTTAAGAGTAGTGCTAAGCAAACTAATGTCATCCAGGGTGTTGATCTTGAGGTACAGTTGGGTATCGTCAGCATACATGTGAAATTGCACGTTGGATGTTTGTAACCAGATCGGTGAGTGGTTCCATGAATAAGTTGAAGAGTGTAGGGGATAGCGAGGAACCTTGTGGGACTCCTAGCTAAATTGGAACCGGTTTGGACAGGGTGTTGTTGACCTTGTATTTTTGAGTCCGGTTTTGCAGAAAAGAGGTAAACCACTTGAGCACTGATCCTGATTGACCCATTCTGTGTTTCAACAGATCTATCAAGTGCTTGTGTTTGACTGTATCGAACGCTGAGGAGAGGTCTAGTAGGATAAAGAGGCGTGCTTCGTTTTGATCAAGTATTTGAAGTGCATCATCAATGATGTGTGTCATGGCTGATTCCGTGCTGTGGTTTGCACGGAAGCTGGATTGGTGTTTGTTTAGAAGGTTGAAGTGATCAATATGTTTTGTCAGTTGGTGTTGGACACATTTTTCCAGAAGTTTGGCCAAGGTGGGAATATTGGAGATTGGGCGGTAGTCTTTTAGATCTGTGGGGTCAGCTGTGGGTTTCTTGAGGATGGGAGACACCTGCCCTACCTTAGGGGAGTCAGGGATGCAACCTTGTAGAAGTGAACTGCTGATGATCTTAGTCCAGAGAGGTAGTAGCAAAGGGGTAAGATCTTTAATCGCATTTGCGGGGAGAGGGTCAGTGAGGTGATTGGAAGGCTTCAGGGCATTGAGAAATTTGCCTATAGCATCTTCAGAGTAGGTGTAAAAGTATGACCATGCTGCTTCGTTTTTTAGGGCAAACTTTGACGGAATTTGTTGTGTTGCAATTGGGGGTAGAGGGGAGGTTTTGGTGAGCGGGCAAGAGTGAGAGATTAGGTCATTGAGGAGATCTTTCTTGATGTTCTCAGACTTTACGTTGAAGTAGTTAGAAAAGTCCTCACATGTGGTTTGTGGGTGGATTAGTTCTTGTGGACGTTGAGTTTGGCCCTTAGATTGAGTTTTGATTAATTCAAAAAGTTTTTTGGGTCAATTTCTAGCCTGGTCAAGTTGTTGGCTGAAAAAAGTCTGCTTTAGTGCGCTTGATATTTTTTCGATAGTAAGCATTTAGCTTTCTTTTTAGAGTCATAAGGAGCTTGGCGGATGGGACAGATCTCCAGTTGCGTTCAGCCATTCTGAGAGAACGTCTGTCCTCGTTAAGAAGCCCGTTGAACCAGGGTTTAGAGTCTTTCGTGGAAACTCTCTTTAGTTGCAGGGGAGCAAATTAGTTAATTATCGAAGTCATAGAGTTAAGGTAGTGGTTGGTGAGATCAGTTACGTTGGAAGATCCAGCAGGGGATAGAAGTAGATTCTGGCTTGAGGTAGGTAACGTGTTTGGGTTGAGTTTTTTCCAGTCTCTTTTCCATACTTTAGGTTTTGTGGCTTGGGCCGAATTAAGTTTGACTGATTCCTTGATGGGGAAGGTGATGATGTGATGGTCAGACCAATCACAGGCGAGGATCGACTCTAAATGAGTGGCATCACTCTTAGAGATTATTAAATCCAAAATTCCGCCTTTATTGTGTGTAGGGCTGTTGCAAATTTGGTTGAGGTCTAAGGCGTTGAGGAAGTTTTTGAGGCTGTTGACCACTATATTGTTGGGATCGTTCCAGTGGAGGTGAAAGTCACCCAGGAAAATGTTTGTGTTTCGTTGACCGGTGTGTGTTGTGATCATATCCATGAGGTGTTCTGTGAGGAGGAGGTTGTCACCAGGTGGGTGATAGATGATGTATAGCGAGCAGACAGGTTTACCATTACTGTTGATGTTGAGACTTATGTATTCACAAGTGCCCGTACTGATAGTACTGAGCGAGTACTCAGTATTTGGAGCCTGAATGTGAGATCTTTGGTCAAGCACCATCAGTCTCTACGTGATATGATCGATACGGAGTCTCCTGACCTCATCTTTCTCACCGAGACTTGGCTTCAAGATGCTGACACTGCTATAATAAATCTGGCATTTCCTTCCACCTATACAGTGTTTACTCTGAACCGCACGTCTAGGGGAGGTGGCATAGCTATGGCGACAAAATCTTGCTTTCCGGCTGATTGGAAAGCTCTTGATCTACCGATGTGCGAGAGCGCCTCTTTTAAGGTTAATTTCAGTCATCAGTTCACTTTCAGTGGCCTGCTTATCTATCGTCCTCCAGGGAATGACACTGTCTTCAAGGCCGCTCTTGCTGATGTGGTCAGTTCGTTAGCTCCTCGATGTGCTAACTTTAACATCGTTGGCGACTTGAACATACATCTTGACCAGTCGTCATCCTTACCCATCAGTTCTCTTCTAGCTGACCTTGAAGCCATGCAACTGAACCAACTAGTCACCTCCCCCACCCATATAGGAGGTCATATTCTCGACCCCTTCTTCACCACTCTGGTTCGGGCTAGGGTATCTGACCCGATGGTGGTAGGTTGGACCGATCATTTGCTGGTTAAAGTGTCACTCCCTTTAGACGACCCACAATTTAAATCTGTGGACAGACTGATCCTTAAAAGAAACTGGCATAAGCTCAAACTGGAGGAGTTTGTTAAGATCTTGGAGGCGCAGCCCTTGGGCAATTTGCCGAATGTGGAACAGGGATATGAGCAGTTTTGTAACTGGGTCCTAACCGCCCTTGACTCTCTTATACCAATGCGCTGGTCGAAATGTCACGCCAAAACGCGCAGCCCATGGTATAACGATACTCTTGCCGAGCTCAAGAGAACATGCCGACAAGCTGAGAGGGCTTGGAGGAAATCCTTTGATGCCACGTTAAAATCGTTGTATTTTGCCCAACTTAAGATCTACCATAGGGCAATCTGCCAAACCCGGGCCGCACACTATGCTTCTGAATTTCTCAGTAGCCCTAACCCATCTAAATTAATTTTTAAGGTTCTTAAAGACCTGATGGGAAAACGGGCAACCTCGCTAGAAATCTGCACAGACTCTCACTGTGAAAATTTGGCATCCTTTTTCGTGGAGAAGGTGCAGATAATCTACAGAGGATTTATGTCATCTGTGCCCGGGGCTGAGCCTAGTGGTGTGACGGCTACGGTCCATGAAACTCTCTCCTCTTTGCCTGCTATGTCTGTCGAGGTCTTTGACACTCTCAGCCTCAAAATTAAATCTGGCTCTCCCTTAGATCCGCTGAAGCCAGAGCTATTCACTCTTCTCCCGCCCCTTTGTCGTGAGCCAATATTGGAATTGATTAATCTCTCACTCACTGAGGGCGTGGTTCCTTCCCCTTGGAAGCAAGCAGTGGTCAGTCCCATTCTGAAAAAGCCTAATCTTGATCCCCTGCTACCTGAGAATTATCGTCCCATCTCCCTCCTGCCCTGGACCGCCAAGGTCACTGAGGCACACGTGAATTCCATCTTGTCTGCCCACCTCTCCCGTAATAATATTCTAGACGAGAGTCAGAATGGTTTTCGAGCACAACACAGCACCGAAACCGCTCTGCTCTTCATGATTGAGCATCTGCGTTCGGTGCTGGATGCGGGGCAGACAGCGGCGCTCCTTTTGTTAGACCTGAGCGCCGCGTTTGACACGGTGTCTCATGACATTCTGATGCGGCGTCTGGAGGAAGTGGGAATTGAGGGGACGGCTCTCCAATGGTTTCGCTCCTTCCTTTCGGACCGGTCTTTTAAAGTGGCCATTCCACCTGGTCAGTCCTCCTCTTATTCTTTGGGACTGGGAGTCCCTCAGGGCTCTGCGTTGAGCCCCACTTTGTTCAACTTATATGTGAAACCGCTGGCTGCAGTCGTTAGACAGAGTGGCTTAACCATGACATCGTATGCCGACGACATGCAGCTGGCGGTGACACTCAGTGGGGACCCTGAGGTGACTGCTCCCAGATTCCGTGCAGGACTTATAGCCGTGGCTAACTGGATGCGCATTAACTGTTTACAGCTTAATGCCAAAAAGACCGAGGTCCTGATTTTAGGGAAGCAGGCGGAACTCTGGGGAGATCAGTGGTGGCCTCCTGAACTGGGGGTGACTCCCATCCCAGCTGCCGAAGTTAAGAACTTGGGGGTTTGGCTGGATCCTACACTCTCCTTTACCAGCCACACAAAGAAGATTGCTGCTACCTGTTATGGTATTCTGCGAGGACTGGAACCAGTCCTCAAATTCTTCGACCCCCCTACTCGGCAACTGGTGGTCCAAGCCTCCATTCTCTCTCGGCTGGACTATGGGAGTGCACTGCTGCTTGGAGTGAATCAGGCGGAGGCTACTCGGCTGCAAAGGGTGCAGAATGCCGCAGCGCGGGCCATTGTTGGCCTTCCGAGACGTTGTTCTGTCTCCGCAGTCTTGACTTCTCTTCACTGGCTGCCGGTTAGACAGAGAATTAAATTCAAGGCCCTCTGTCTAACATTTAAGATCTTGAAATTCTCCTCTCCTCCAGCCCTTGTGGGTCTTGTTTCCCCCTATGTTCCCGCGCGGGCGCTCAGGTCGGAATCTTTATATCTGGCAACTAAGACCAGGTTTAGACTGAGTAGGATGGGTGGTCGCTCTTTTCGAGTTCTGGCGGCAGGATTGTGGAACTCTGTTCCTGTCCATATTCGTGCCCTGAACAGCCTGACTCTTTTCAGACGCGCCATAAAAACTCATCTGTTTGTTACTATTGATTGATCCCCTGTCTTTCCAGCATCGATCTGTTGTGTTGTGGTACTTGATCTGGCGCCAGGACGCCCCTTCGCTGGGGCAGCTGTGCGCCTAATAAAAGTTATTAACATAACATAACATAACATAACAAGAAGGGAGTACTGAGGATATAGCCATGTTTACTTTGATGTTGCTCCAGTGTATGCATGCAATACCTCCTCCAATCTTACCAGTCCTGTCTAGTCTGATGACGTCATAGTTAGGGGGTACTAGGATGTCGATGAGGGGCAAGGAGGATACTGTAAGCCATGTTTCAGTGAGAATTATGAGGTCAAGATCAGTAGAGGTAATGAGGTTGGCTATGTCAGTGGCGTGTTTCGAGGCCGATCTGCAATTCAGGAGTGTGCATTTAAGACGGGGGAAGTGGTGTGTTTCTGGATGAGTGGGACTTTACAGATATTATTGTCGATGATTCCTCTGTTGTTGTGAGTAGAGGGCCTGTGAGGGTTTGCAAGGATAGAAGGGATGGGCATGTGTGTGAGTGAAGCGGGGGTTGTAATGACAGGTTCGTAGGAGAGCAGGAGAGAGCGAAGATCGGTCTCCAAAAAATGGTTGTTAGGATAGGTTACGGGAGGGTACTGATTTCCAACTGGGAGCATTGTGTTTGTGGGTGCTAGGGAGACAAGTTGGGGATTTTCTAGATAAATTGGTTCTGTAGGATCTGGGGAGCCATGGATTACTCGATAGCATCACTTTAAAAGCGTGGAGATCCTCTTTGATTAAATGGAGTGTGGACATGATCTCCTCTAATCTAGTGTCTGGTGTGGTTATGATGGGGGGAGGTGATGAGATGAGTGTGTGTGTTTGGGGTGTCGGCTGGTTGGGTGTATGGGCTGGTGCAGAGGTGCGTGAGTTAGAATGTGCAGATGTGTGTGTGTGTGGTAGGGATGTTGATGTAAGTGGCTGAGTAGAGGGTTTGGCATGTTGGTAGGTAGGTGTGTGAGGTGCGGAAGGAGGCATTGGTTGTTTAGAGGGTGGACTGATGTCTGAGAAGTCGAGGGGTGAACAGTAGAGTGTAGGGGACTGAGCTGTGAGGGACTGGTTAACGTGAGTGGAGTCCTTGAGAGGTGTGTTATTGCGAGTAGGGGAGGAGGTGAGGGGGAAAGAGTAGTGGGGGGGTGTGATAGAGGGTAGGGAGCTATGGTGGTTTCCATACTCGTTACCGTTGTTAATGGGGGTAAGAATGTAGAATAGGTCATGTTAGGGGGAGATAGGTTAAGCTGTAAGGAGTTGATGTTGGGTGTGGTGTTGTGAGGTGTGGCTAGAGTAGGGGGAGAGATGATGAGGGAAGGGATTGAGAAGGAAGAGGGGTGGGGAGCTATTGTCAAGCCTAGAGTGGTTTCCGTTGCTATGTGAGGTGCAAAGGCGGTCTCGGTCTTGGTGGGTAGGGGAAGCGTGAGATGTTTCGGTGTGGTGCTGCTAGGTGTATAAGTGGGAGTGGGAATCAGGGTAGTCGGGGTAGCGGAAGAGGATGAGTCTGAAGTCTGTGATGGTCGGGAGGGTGGGTTGGGAGGGAAGCAGAGGAGGGATAGGGCGATAGCGCCACGAATAATGTTGGTGTGGGTTGATAGTGAGGCAGTTTGAGGATTGTCCACTTGTTCTTTAATGATGGGGAAGATGTTATCTAGGAGATTTAAACTATGGTCAGTGGCTTGGATGAGGATAGTACAGTTGTTGTAGATAGTGATTGTTGCTGTAAATTGAAAGAGTTGGGAAGGGGCAATATAAATAGTTAGACCATGTGCCAATTTTCTCGTGGAAGAAATCGGAAAAGTGGCTAGGAGTACTTTCCTCCATTGTGCTCTCTGTTTTGTGTGGAAGATGATGTCAATGGTTGAGTGTCTGTTGCATGGGGAGAATTAGGAATCAGAGAAGAGAGTTTCAGGGTGTGATTTGATAAAATTGTGTTCAAACCGTTTGGCCGATTTTTTTTGAGAGGCCAGGGGGATAGACGATGTTCTGTGTGTGAGTGCCTGTGAGTTCCATGGTGTATGTGGGTGGGTAGGTGAAGATGATAGGACACCAGAGAGACTATGGAATGCTGGGACCAGAGAGGGGGTTAGGGGGAGGAGGGAAATTAGGCAGGAGTAAGATGGTCTGATACTACGGATGAGGATAGTTACTAGTTGGCTAGGAGGATACGGGGGTAGGAAAAAGTTGACATGAAATATGAGAAGTGTGCCTAGGGCGTTGGGTGGCATGCCAGAGAAGAGAGAGGAGGGAGAAGCTTAGGGCGGGTGGCCGAATGTGGTGGAAGTTTAGGAGGTCAGAGTAGTGAGGGAGGGGGTCGTAAGTCGATTAAGGGTAAAGGTGTCCAGAGGCTAGAGCAATGAGGGTAGGTCAGGCTAAGATGGCCGACTTCTTAGAAGCAGATAATGTGGTGGAAGATAGGGAGGTTAGAATACTAGGTAGTCCTCTGTTAGCTTCCTTTCAAGAGTAGAAGTTAGACAGGCTAAGATGGCCGATTTCTTAGAAGTAGATACTAGGTAGTCCTCTATTAGTTTCCTTTAAAGAGGTAAAGTTAGCCCACGGCCATTTTAGGAAGTGAGAAAAACACTGGTCTGCTAGAGAAAAGGTAGAACTGGTGAAAAATGAGCAGGAATAAAAGTAGAAGGATAACAAAAATAGCACAAAATTACAAATACTTTGATCCTAAGGAAATGTCTGAGGCTGTATCTGGAGCAAGTTCACTTGATTGATTGGAGCCCTTGATGCGTGATGGTCATTGTTTTTATTTGTGCGTAGGGGCAAAATCACCGTATTTACCCTCTTCTTGCTATTCCTTTGGGGAGGGACATCCGGCGGGGTCACACTGACCCATGGAACAAGATACATCTCCAGATTTACGAGAATGCTACGCCACCCTAGAGGTGGCATAGGGAGGCGCAACAAGGAGAAATGTTTTCATTTCTCCTCATTTTTTCCTCTTTCAATGTGTGCTGCATTCTGCAGCACACAGTGAAAGAGGAAAATACCTGTAGTGATTGTTTTGTGCAGGAAGGTGCCCCTTCCTGCACAAAATTAATCTCCCACGACGCAGGCATCCTTGCACCATGGTGCAAGGGTGCCTGAGCCAGCGCACGGCTGCAGTTTGTGCGCCAGCGCAGGGGGAAGCACAGAGATGCAACATATTCTTGTAAATATGTTGCATCCCTGTGCTTCAGAAGTGCTGCAGTGTGGCGCAGCCAAAGGGCAGATTGTGGCAAATTGTGGTAGATTGAAGTGAGGCAGAGTGGAGCTGCACTTCCTTGTAGATCTGCCCCATTGTTTGCAGTTACTGAGCTACAGCCCGCCTCGGCTTACCATTTGTTTGTTTCCATGTTGCTCTGATATCCTTGGTTCCCATTTGTCATTGCATGCATGCATTATGCATCTTCTTGTGTTTGCCCTGCTCCTAGAGCATAGAACAATAACTTGTTTCCATCCAACGTCCTGTTTTGTGAATAAAGCACTTGATACAAGTGCTTGTTCTTTCTTTTACTCCTTTCCCTTCCAACCCACCCTGTTTTGTGTAGCTTCTTTTCCCCTTGCACCCCATCCCAGATGCTTCTTTTTTTTATCTCACCCCCTGCCCCATCTTTCTTTTCTTTACCTACCCCACCATTGCCCTTTAATTGGGTTTTAAACACTGCATAGGAGTGCTTGCTACTTAGGTTTCATTATCAGTATTCCACCTTGCTTCCCAAACCCCCCATACAGTCCTTCTCAATTGCTGTTGCTGTTCCCCCTTCACACTTGGGAGATCAGCAAGCAGGAGAAGCTGCAATGTTTTCCAGGCAGAATGTGAACTACAGAACAAATCGTACAGAACAGTGTGCCCTAGTCTGAAAAGATTTTAAAGTGAGTGTGAATTTGACAACTAGGGCCAACTACCCATGCACTCTGCTCTGTCTCCTGGCAACTTTCAATCATATTGCTGGTGTTGCTAAAAGAGAAATAAAAAGTAGGAAGAAACTTAAAACGACAATTAGCATGGCGTTTTGGGTATTTCATTAGAACCCTGGAATGACTTTCTCAGCATTGCAAATTAAGGACTAGTAAGAAATGAAGCTGATCAGTAGTGTAACATAAGCCCCCGCAGCCCCCGCTGTGAGATGGGGCTCTGAGCTCCAGGGGCCCCCTCTGCAAAAGTGGTAGGTGGTGGTCCAGGGAGGGGAGGCCGTTTCTGTGCATTTTCCAGGGGGACCCCCTAAAGTTTTGTCACGTCACTGAAGGTGATATGTAGTGAAATAGAATTTTTAAAGATTGAATTTGCTCTGCAGGAGCAACACACATTTTATGCAAATACAAAATATTACACAAAATAAATATATTCATATTAACAAAATACCTTCATTAAAATTCTTGCCAAGCCTTTGAAACTGGATAGTTGGGGTTTTCTTCATTTACCTGCATTGAGATAAATGTGTTCTGGATCAGAAAAGTATTTTTTCACTTTTCAAAACAAATTCCCTAAACAGCTATTGATAACAGAGAGGAAAATTAACCTCATCATAATAATGCTCCCACTACCTCATTGCACTGCTGCCCCTCCCTCTCCATTGCACTACTGATCCTCCTTCTTCATGGCACTGCTTCTCCCCTTTCCACCATGTGCTACTGCTCCCCTTCTACATCAAACTCCACGCCACTGCAATCTACCCTAATACACCCCACTTCAATCTACCACAATTTACCACAATCTACCCTACTCCATTCTACCCCATTAAACTCTACTATTTACCATATTATTTACCCAACCTACCTAAATCTACCCCTCTCCAATCTACCCTCTCTACCCCACTACAATCTACCCCACTTAGTCCACCCAATTTACCCCATTCCAATTTACCACACTCCAATCTACCACACTACAACTATTCCTTGCTTCTCAATCTATGACACTGAAATCTACCTCAGCCCACCCTACATCAATCTGCCCCACCCCAAATATCCCAATCTACCGCACTCCAATTTACCCAATATAGCCCACTCCAATATAACCCAATGTATTCCACTCCAATATAGTCCACTCCAATCTGCCCAACTAAAATTAACCCCAATCCAATCTGGACCACATGACACCACTCCAATTTACTCCAGTCTACCTCACTTTCATTCTACCCCACTCTACCCCACTCCAATTTACCCTCATGTACCCCACTCCAATCCACCCCACTCCAGCCTAACTGGCCCTATCCTACTCCAATTCACCCAACTCCAATTTACCCTTCTCCAATATACTCCAATCCACACTACACCAATTTACCCCAGTCCAATCTACCCCAATCTGACCCACCCAATCTAGCACACTTCAATCTACCCCATAGTGATCTACCACAACCTACCCTTCACTCCTACCTCACTCCAATCTACCCCATTTTACCTCACCCAAATCTATCCCAATTGACCCCTTCCCAATTTACCCCACCTGTCCCAATTTACATTACTCCAATCTACCTCACTACAGTTTACCCCCTATCCACCCCACTCTATTCTACCCCACTAAAATTTACCTCACTCCAATCAACACCAAATGACACCACTCCAATGTACCCCAGTCGATCCCACTTTAATCTACCCCACTTTACCCCACTGCAATCAGTCCCCATGTGCCCCAATCCAATCTACCCACTCCAGTCCACCTGATTCCAACCTACTCCAATCCACCCCACTCCAATCAACCCCACTCCAAATGATCCCATCTACCATATTCCAATTTACCCCACTCCAATACCCCAATCTGCCCGACCTAATGTGGCACACTTCAACCTACCCCACGTCAATCTACCCCACCCTTTCCCACTCCAATTTACCCCACCATCTAACTCACTCCAGTCAACCCTTTCTATCCCACTCCAATCTACCCCAATTTGCCCTACTCCAATCCACCCCTCTCCAATCTACCACACCCAAATCTACCCCACTGCAATATACTCCACTTCAATCTTCCACAAAATACCCTACTCCAACTACTCGTCTGCTTAAACTATCCAGTCCACTATATCCCACTCCAATCTACCTCAACCTACCCCACTCCAAGTGACCCCACTCCATCCCAAGATATCCCAATTCATCCTAATCTACTTTAATCCACTCAACTCTAATCCCCCAACTCCAGTCCACCACACTCCAATCCAATCCACCCCACTCAGATCCTCCCCGCACCAATCTACCACACTCCAATTTAGCCCACTCCAATCTATCTCAATTTACCCCACTCATTGTCACCCACTTCAGTTTACCCCAATCTACCCCACCCAATCTACACCAGTCTACCACACTCCAGTCTTCCCCACCCCACCTACCCCAATCTACCCTGCTCCAATCAATCCTAATCAACAGCTCTTCAATTTACCCCACTCTACCCCATTCCAATTTTCCCCACTTCAATATACCCCACTCCAATCTACCAACTGTTATCTACCCCACTCCAATCTAGCCACATCTAACCCAACCCAACCTAAATGAATTAAGGAATGAATTATAAATTTCTATAGCGAGTACATATATACCCTAAGGCGTCTAGGCTCTAATGCAGTGAAAGCTAACTGGAGGGGAGGGTGGTGGGGGGGGGGGCAGATTGTGGAAGGTCGAATTTCCAAGGCAAAGAGACGGAAAGGAAGGTGTAACCCTAAACTGGATATAGATAGAGGAAGAGTACTCCAGAGCTTGGCTGCTGCGACCGAGAATCCTCTTCCTCCCCATCTTGCTCTTCTATATGTCTGGACTACAAGCAGATTTTTATCGGTTGATCGTAATTTTCTGTTAGGAACATAAAGCTGGAAGATGTTCCTGATTCCTACTGGTCCTATATTGTGTAGTGCCTTATGCACAATACACAAGATTTTGAATAGAAAACTTTTTTGTGCTGTAAGCCAATGCAAGTTCTTTAAGGCGGACAAAATTTAGTGGAATTTGGGAATGTCCATAATTAGCCTAGCTGTAGCATTCTGTACCAGCTGGAGTTTATTAATAGAAGCCCTGTTGGATTCCAGGAGGAGGGCATTATAATAATCCAATTTAGATAGGATTAGTGCCACAGCAACTTGTTTCCGTGCATCAAGGGAGCAAAATGGAAATACCTTTCTAACTGTCCTTATGATCCAAAAGCAGGAGGATACCGTCCTATTAAACTGATGGTTGAAAGATGAACTGGTATCAAGTATGACACCAAGGTTTCTTGCAGATTCAACTGGCAAGGGGCATAACCCCAGTGATTCTGGCCACTAAGAGTTGGACCATTCCGGATGGTGATTACCGAACATCAGGACCTCTGTCTTTTCGCTGTTTAATTGAAGATAGCTGTCCCTCCTCCAGCGGGCCCCCAAATTCATGCAGTAAATAAAATTAGTGGCTGAGGCTTCTACATCTTGAGTGACTGACACTATTAGCTGTGTGTCATCTGCATGAGATATTACCTCCAACCCGAATGATCTGACCATTTGTGCAAGAGGGTAAACATATAGGTTAAACAATGTGGAGCTGAGGGAGGACCCTTGAGGCACTCCACAACAGTTTAGGACAGGGTCAGAAATAAATTAATCCATCTTAACCATATGTGATCTGTCAGTCAAGAAGGAGAAAGCAGCTTCAGTGCACATCCAGAGATACCTATTTGTTGCAGCCTATTGATCTGCTTATTGGGGGCGATAGTATCAAAGGCTGCAGACAAATCCAATAGGATTAGAATCGCGGACTGTCCAGCATCGACGAGAATGCGTATGTTATTGACTGCAGTTATTAAGGCCATTTCGGCGCAAAGGCGTGATCTAAATCCATAGTAGGAAGTATCAAGAAGATGATGTTTCTCCAGCTAAGTACTTAATTAGGAGTTAAGGTGTTTCTCCAAAATCTAAGCTGGTACAGGGAGAAGAGAGATAGGTAGATTGTTTTTAAAGTCTGTGGGTCGAGAGTGTCATTTTGAATAAAGGCTTAATGACAGCTGTTTTCGAGACAGATGGATAGCATCCTGAAGTAATGGCCAGATTCAAAGTCTCTGTTAGATGGGGTATGACAATCAACAAAATCAACAAATCAACAAAAGAAGGTCGGTCTGGTCATTAGGAAGGGGAAGAAGGGCCAAAAGAGAGTGTTCACTACCCAGACTCTGGGAAGGGCTAGAGAATGAAAGGTTAATATTTTTGTGCTCGATGGAGGCCCTGGCATTCCTTTCCTCCAATGAAGAATACATTGTAGGAATTTTAGTGTGAAAATATTCAGCCAAACCATCAGAGGCCTCCTGATGGCCTGAGGAGGGGGGATTGATAAGTTGTTGACCAGCCTGAAGAGGTCTCTAGTTGACTTGAGCGTTGGTGTCATCTTCATATAGAAGGCTGTTTTTTCCACTCTGATGGCTAATTTATATTCTAGTAGCTTAGCTTTATACTTTGCTTTGTCCACTGTCATACTTTTTACGCCAGAGGCATTCCTGTCGATGACAAGATTGCTTGAGTAGCTTAAGTCTTTCGAGAACCAGGGAAGGTACGTTTTTTTTTCCCACAGAGATTTCTTTTAGGGGGACAAAAGAGTCAACTGCTGCATCTAACCAGTTGGAATATTCAATTGCCGCCTGATTGGAGTCACTAAATTCTGTCCACTGCATTTGTTTTAGAGCCTGAGAGACGGTATCCGTGTTGAAGTTTTTAAGGCTTCTTTTAAGCGCCTTATCGTTTCTGTTTATGGTAGCTTTTTTTGTTATTGGGAGCGTCAAAGAGAACGGGATGGCATAATGATCTGACCACAGCAGAGGAAGAGGTTTCTCTACCCTAATACACAGATCGTTGGTAAAGATGCAGTCCAAAAGATGTCCAGCACAGTGTGTGGCAGAATCTCCTAATTGCGAGTAGCCACAGCTCGACATAGCCTCTTCGAATGTCTGGGAAACCTTGCAGGAGCCATTATCAATATGATAATTAAAATTTCCCAGTAGGGTGAAATTATGTTTGCCCAGATGGGCACACATATTCTACACCCCTCTACCACACTTTAATCCACCCCTCTCTACCCAACTCTAATCTACACCAATCTATCCATTCTGCCACAATCTAATCTACCTAGCCCACTCCAATCTACCCTATCCTATGAACCCTAATTTAGCCCACCCCAATCTACCCCAAACATCCTATGTGTCACCAATTTACCCCACCCAAGTCTACCACAATCTGCCCCAATTTACACCAATCTACACCTCCCTAAACTACCCCACCCAAATCTACCCCTCCCCAATCTACCTCAAGTTGCCCACCGCAATCTAACCCAACCTACCATACTCCAATCCAGTGGTTCCCAAACTTTTCTGACCTGTGGCTCCCTTGACCTAATCGGCAGTTGGCCGTGGCTCCCCACCATTTTTTTACCGGTGGGTGGGTGGTATGTACCTCCTGTTATCTTCCTTAAAGTAATTGGGACGCATTATTTCACTCATCCAACCATCCGTTCACTCGTCGAGCCATCCGTTCTCTCATCCATCCACCCTTTCACTTCACTCATCTATCCATCCTTTTGTCCATCTACCCCCTTTCACTAACTCATCAATCCTTACATCCACCCTTTCACTCATCCATCCATTCACCATTTCACTTATCAATTCATCCATCCACCCATTCGCTTGCCCATCATCTACCCTTTCATTCATCCATCCTTTCACACACCCATCCACCAATTCACTCACCCATCAGCTGCCCTAACTCATCTATCCTTTCACACACCCATCCACACTTTTACCCATCCATCTACCTTTCCACCCATACATCCATCTATTTACCTTTTCTCTCATCCATACTTCCACTCATTCACTCATCCATCCATCCTTTCTTTCATTATCTATCCATTCCCCCTTTCATTCATGCATTCTTCCTTTCAGTAATCCATCCAGCCATTCAGACATTCCTTCACTTATTTACTCACCCACCTTTCCACATTATGAGCTGAGCCTTTGTCTGCAGAGTTGCAGGCAGAAGAGGCCTATCAAGAACGAACTACAGCAAGGGGTGGGGTGCGGTGGAGGAGAGTTCACTATGCCCCTGCACATAGGCAGGCTGAAAGCGTAGAAGTCATGAGTCACACATGATGCACAGTGCCAGGATGTGAGGTTACTGTAACATGGTGTTGTTTCCAGGGCTTTAAGCAGTGTAAAAAAAACTGGGGGGTCTCTTCAAAGGGGGTGCTGGATGTAATTAAGAGCGCAGTTTAAAACACCTAGGCTAAAAATCTGCGCTTAGCATAGTGTTGCGCCCGACTGGTATTATGTTGTTTATGTCATTGCATCCAGATATATAATACAGCAAGTATCATTGCACCAACAACAAGCCAGGACTATTGGCTTTGTCAATGGTTGCTAGTTCCTTAAAATAAAAAAGCAGCAACCATGGCTTTTTTAAATATAATATTGAAAATACTTCAGTTAAAAAATGATGAGACAGAGAAAGAACGATAACCTGTTGTTTTAAACTTATTTCACAGGCTTCTTTAAATGAAGTGTTCTCTAACATTGCAGCATGGGCGTTTTACTTTTTATGTAACAGAAGGCCCTCTGTATCCTAAGGCAGGAGGCCACCACCACATGCTTGAACACCCCTGACTGCCCCATTGTCATTCTGTATGTGGCAATCAGCCCCATACAGAATTTCAATGGGCGGGAGGGGCTGCTCTGCTCTTGTGCTCCTGGAGGAGTGCGAGGCGGCTCCAGCAGCGGGGGTGAGACCTCTCACAGGGGAGCAGCGCTCCCCTGTGATGGCCACAATTACAGATAAAAGGCAGGGATGGTCCATGGAATTTAAGGACGGTTGGTCACCCTACTGTGCGCGGCGCCCCTGGCACCTCATTACGGCACACTGGGGCGCCGCGGCGCACAGTTTGGGAACCACAGCTCCAATCCATCCCAATCTACCCCACCTTCATCTACCCCGATCAGCCCCACTCCAATCTTTCCCAATCCAATCTACCTCACCCCAAGCTGCCTCAATCTACCCACCCTAATTTATTCCACACAACCTTCCTCAATATATTCCAATTTACCACACCTCCACCTACCCCAATCTACCCTATTCAAATCTACACCCTCCAATCTTCCACATTCCTATCAACAGCAATCTACTTTGCACCAATCTACCCCACTCAATCTTTATCAAACTACACTACTTCAATCTGCCCCATTTCAATCTATTCCATTTTGCAGCACTCCAATTTACCCCACTCTACCCCACTCCAGTCTACCCCACTTCAATATACCCCACTCCAACCTACCTCATATTCAACCTACCCCGATCTACACCACTCTATCCCACTCCAATCTACCACTCTCTACCCCACTCCAATCTACCCCAAACTACCTAATCGACCACTCTCTAAACTACCTCAACCTACCCCACTTCAATCTACATCAATCTGCCCCCACCTACACCACTCAACTCTTCTCCAATCTACCCCATTCAATGTACCTCCCACCAATGTACTCCACTCCAATGTATCCCTGTCTATCCCACTTCAATCTATCTCAAACATGCTATGTATCACCATTCTACCCCATCCCAATCTACCCCAATCTGCCCCAATGTGCACATCTCTACAGCACCCTAAACTACCCCAACCTCAATCTACCCCTCCATAATCTACTTCAATCTGCCCACCCCAATCTACCCCAACTCAGTCTGCCCATCCCAATCTACCCCAACCTACCCCACTTCAATCTATCCTAAATTATAACACCTCCATCTATTTCAATCTGCCCAACTCCAATCTTCTCCATCCCAATCTAACTTGCCTCAATCTACCCCACACAACCCACCTCATTCTACTCCACTCCAATACACCATACTCCAATCTACCCAAATCTACCCCACTCTATCCCACTCCAATCTACCGGACTCCAATCTTCCCCACTCCAGTCTACTCCACTCCTGTCTACCCAACTCCAACCTACCTCACTCCAATTTACCCTAATCTACCCCATCCAATCGTCCCCAACCTACCCCAAATTAATCTACCACATTCCCACCTACCACAATCTACCCTGCTCCAATTTACCCTAATCTACCTCTCTAAAATATACACCACTTCAACAAACACCACTCCAATATACCCCAAGCTACCCCACTTCAAAAAACACCAATCTATACCTCTCTACCCCACTAAAATCTACCCCACTCCAATCTGCCCCAATCTACCACAGCCTAAACTACCTCAGCCTACCCCAATTCAATCTACCCCAGTTTGCCTCCACAGACCCCACTCCACTCTACCCCATCTAATGTACCTCATGCAAATGTACTCCACTACAATGTACCCAATCTATCCACCCAATCTACCCCCAAAATCATATGCTTTACCAATCTATCCCACCCCAATCTACCCTAATCTGTCCTGATTTGCACCACTATACACCACAATAAACTACAGAAACCCCAAGCTACCCCTCCTTAATCAACCTAAATCTGCACACCTCAAACTACCCCGCATCAATCTGCCCACCCCGATCCCCCATCCCAATCTACCTCACACCAATGTACTAATCTACCCTACACAATCTACCTCAATCTATCACACTCCAATACAGCCAACTCCAATGTATCCCAATCTACCCCATGCAATCTTCCCCAACATACCCCACTTCAATCTAGCCTATTTCAATTTACCCTAATATACCCCACTCCTACTACTTCAGTCTACCTAAACTAGCCCATTTAAATCTACCTCACTCAATCTTCTTCAACCTACCCCTATCCAATCTGCCACATTGTGCCCCAATCTTCCGCAATCTATCCCACTACACTCTATTCCAGCCTACACTACTCCAGCTACTCAAATCTACCTTAACCTATCCTCTCCAATATACTCCACTCCAGTTTACCCCAATCTACCCCACTCCAATCTACCCTACACAAATCTATCACAATCAACCCCACCTCAAACAACCCACCTAGCTACCAAACTTAAATCTACCCCATTCAAAGTTACCATGATCTACCCCACTCCAATCCACCACACTCCAATTTACCCCGACCTACCCCACTCCATTCCACAACACTCCAATATACTCCAATGTACCCCACTCTACCCCACTCCATTCTATCCCTCTCCAATTTATCCCAATTTACCCCAATCCAATCTCCTTCTGTCTACCCCAATCTACCCCATTCTAATTACCCAAATCTACCCCACTCAATATACCTCAACCTTCCTTGCTCCAATCTACCCAATCTACTCCACCTCAATATACCCACCCAACCTACCCCTATCTACAGAAGGTGGATGGGAGCACACTGCTTTCCATCCCAGCACTCAATTTGCCCCAATGCAGCATAGTAAATGCAGTGCATGATAACACTTACTTTAGTAGTAGTCTTTAATTATTCACCTTATTGGTGCAGCCTATGCTGTATAATTCTTCATAAATGTTTCTGGATTCATACCTTCATCAGTAGAGAGCAAGAAGTCGATTTGGGGGTGTCCCAAACAAACACATTCCAATATACTCACCCCAATCTTCCTCACCCTAGTGTACCCTGTCCCAATCCACCCAAACCTGCCCAAATCTACCCCACCCCAATCTACCACAGCCCAATCTACCCCATTCAGCCACAATGTATGCCACCCCAATCTCAAACCATTCTCCCACACTTCAAGCTACCCTAATCTATCCCATCCCAATCATCCCCATCCCACTCATCCCTACCCCAATCGACCCCCACCTACCCCATCCCAACCTCCCCAGCAACAACCTACACCACCACAATCTATCGCAATCGACCCACCCTAATTTACCATATTCCAATGTAACCCACCCCAATCTATCCCTGTCCACCCCACCCCACCCCACCTCATTGCACTCAACTCATTTTAGCCATGCTGAACAGCAGCCACATTGGTGTACAACAGGGCTAAAACACTTTGCCAAAGTCAATAGCTCTTGCATAGGTGAGACCTATTGACTTTGCCAATGCTTGTTAGTTCCTGTTGAGTCTGAAATCCATCACAACCCGGCCGATTTAAAGCCCTGGCCATTGCCTCTTTAAACTCTTTGTCCTGTGCTTTCATTCATGTATTTATGTATTTATGTATTTAACAAAAAGAATTTGCTTTGGCAAAAGTATGTCAAAGAAATTTTTCAAACTACGTCTTCCATAAGCCGCCATGCACGACGTGACATACTGCATGCCTAGAAGCAATCCTCTTGAGGTATCATAATCTGCCTCCTGCCTGTGCAATCTGGACAGACGATTTAGAACGCGGCTGCCTTTCTCAGCGCGCGCCCCCTGCCTTAAAACGCTATTTGCTGTACAAAACTTGACACAGCCCAAATTGAATTCTAGCATCAGCGGCGGCGTATTAGTGTCAGCGAAGGGGGCTGAAATCTCAGCGGGGGCCTGCTACAACACATTCTTACAGGGAGAGGCCTGCATTCTTTGTTAGTACAGAATTTGGTATTAAAGTCTTAGAGGAATAACCTGTCATTTTTGATTTTTAGTAATAAAAAGCATTGAGATTTGCTCATTTTGCCTATAAACCGTGTTCACCAGATGCTGCAGGAATAGCACAATTCACCCATCGAGCTCAGAATGAAGTGGACGGGCTGGTAAAATTAAAGCCTGTAAATGACCATGCAGAAGAGGTCTGCACTGTAGCAGTTTCAGAGGCACCCCTCATTGTCTTGCTTGAATTGACATCATCACACATTCTAAGATTCTAAAATAAGGATGGGGGTTTGCTCAGAAATATGTGTTATCTTTAGGCTCTTAACCTTCTTTATACAGTTAATGATGGTAGTAAAGGCTAAAACAAAACAAAGACTGGCAAAGCCAACAGTTCTGGCATTGGCTGCCAGCCTTCTGGCAATTCTTGTTTTGTTTACTCGTATTTTTTTTTATTGTTTATTGTTTGAGAAGCTGTAGGGTGTTTGTCAATTTAAAAAACAAAGAGTGAACAAAAGAAAAAAAATGTGGTCTTAAAAAAGCACACATTAAAGTAATCATCCTTGACACTGAAGAGAAGTACTTTGTGGATGGAAGTGCTCATTGTGAATGGGCAGAATGACATAACTCATAGTAAAGTCAGTCAAGGGCTGAAGTGGGCTAACACATTGCCCCTTGATGCATGCATGAATGGATTGGGAAAAAATGCGAATGACACAATCACAAACACATGGATGTAAAGTGGTTGAAAAGTAACTACGGCATACACATAATTGTTGTAAATTTTAGCAAAATAAAAAGGTTTTGGATAACAGACCTAAAAAAGCTTTTAGCTGCCAGCCTCTTTCATTTAAAAAAGAAGAAAGAAAGAAAGAAGGAAGGAAACAAAGAAAGACGAAAGGAAAGGATGAAAGGAAGAAGAAAGAAAAGGAAAGGATAGAAGAGAAGAGAGAAAAAAGGATACAACAAAAGGAAGAAAGAAGAAAGATGGAAGGATTGAAAGACAGAAGGAGAAAAGAAAAGTGGCAAAAAAGGAAGGAAAGAAATCAGGAAGGTAGGAAAGAAATCATTAAAGTAGTAAGGGGTGAATAAAAGGGAAGAAAGAAGGAAAAGTATCAAGAAAGAATAAAGGAAAGAAGCGGAGAATGAAAGAAGGAACAAAAGAAGTCAAGAAAAAAGAAAGAACAAAGGAAAGAACGAAAGTAGGAAAGAAGGCAAGAAAGCAGGAAGGAAATGAGGAAGGAAAGATTGAAACAAAAAAGGAAAGAACAAAGAAGAAAGGAAGGAAAGAAAGAAAACAGGTAGGAAAAGAAGAAATGAAAAAGAAAACAAAGAAGGAATAAAAGCAAGAAAGAAATCAAGCAGTATAGAAGGAATAAAAGCAAGAAAGAAGAAAAGAAAGCAAGGAAGAGGAACAGAATGCAGGCAATAAGGCAAAAAGAGCAAAAGAAAGAGAGAAAGAAAGAAAGAAAAACATATGGTAACAAAGAAGAAGAGAAAGAAGGAAAGAAATTAAAAAGAAAGAAACAGAAAAACAAAGAGACAATGAAAAGAAGGAAAGAAAGAAGGCACGAGAAAAAGAATGGAAGGAAGAAAAAGAAAGAAAATAATAAGCGAAGAAAGAAAGAAGGAAATACATTGAAAAAGTATTACAAGTGCTCCAAATCAAAGACAGTAAAAGTTGATTTTCTTCCTGGGCAAAGTTTATTAAAGAACCATTGGTGAAATTGACTCCAAAATAACAATTTTCTGAATAATTGCCTGCTTATGAATTCACATGTATAATATTGAAGCTTTCGGTTCATGTATGGCATTCATATTAAAAAGAAAATAGGAAAATAGAAAACAGTTTCAAATAGACATAATTTGTTATGCTGTGAAATTCCAGCAGTCAGATTTCAAAATGAACTTACAATAGGGTTGACAGGAGCTGATAAATCTTGGAATGTGGTCTGTGCTTATGACTGGTAGAATGGTCCCACTTTCACCTCAGGCCCTAAATACAAAGGCAACACTAAAATAATGATAAAGGGAATAAAAAAAACATTGGCACTGAAGCAAAGCACGTTTTTGAGTATGTGCTCATTGTGAAAGAGAAATATACAGTCACTCTAGTTCAAGATACCAGTAGGCTGAGCCTTTGTTCCATGCTGTATGCTGTAGCGGGCAGAAGCAAAATCAGAATGATACAACAACAGAGCAGTGGATAAAGAGAGGTGCCTGAAGGCCCCTTTAAGTAAGTATATAACATATATAGTTTTTTTCCAGAATATAAAGGTCTTGGCATACGCCTTAACCTAAAACAATCAGACTGACAATTCCATGCACAGTGTTATCCAACCTATCAAATGCTTTATCTAGTACTTCCTAATTTGCATCTTCTGCTCCTAATTGCTTTTTTACTTCTGGGGGAGCTTGTCTCACTTTCCTCACATAGCACTTCTTTTGTGTAGCCCTTGCTGCTTATTGTTTCTCCAGCTCTAGGACAGCTTGTTTGATACTTGCTTCATGCAACATTTCTTTATGCGTATGTCTTGCTGCTCGATTTCTAGGGGGCCTTCCTCTCACCTGCTTAATGGTACTCTACTTTGTTTTCATCCATTGTTGCTAGCTGTTTCTCTACTTTTAGAGGAACTTGACTAATATTTGCTTCATGTAACACTGCTTTATGTGCATCCCTTATTGCTAGGGGAGATTGCTTCTCACTTGCTTTTCTAACACGCTTATTTGTATACCTCACTACTATTTGTTTCTCTACTTCTTGGGGTGCTTGTCACTTCTCTGTGCTCTTTCTCCCTAAAATTGTTAACCCTCCACATAAATGTGACAATCTGAGTACACATTCTCCAGCTAAAAAGATAAGCATCTCCAAACTACACTCAGAGACAAATTGCATACATACATGAATAGTAAAATAAATACGGACTGTTACCATCAAACTTACAGGTTGTTGAACTTAGAGCCTAGAGAATTAATGGTAGTATTCGCTTGCTTTAAGAGTGCAGTTGTTTGGAGGAAGAGAAAAAGAGATATGCAAGATATTCATAACGTGGGCACTTGAGCATATGCTCTTGTTGTTTCTGAGAGAGGGGAGCTACATTTAGACATGGATTTACAGGTTGATCACTGGAGCTCACCAGGGCCCACAGAGCTGCACACAGAATCTCCATCAGCAGATCCTGGGAGCTTAGGGAGGAGCAACATTTCAGATGATAAAGCAGGCAATAACAGATGAGTTAAGCAGCCTGTGGGATTTTTCGAGGTCCAGCTTAGTCTAGGGAACTGTGAAAGCAGTGGCCATAAGAACCATCAAACCATAGCAAATGAGCTCACCCATAGTTCTCCATGCAGCCACCGTGCATTGCATAGATTGGGAAGGATGGACAGTAGGGGATCAGTGTGAGCACTGGATGCTGGTTCAGAATACATAGAGAATTCCGAAGCAGGAGCCTGTAAGTGAATTCTGATTCATCTGTTGAAGGACCCTCAAATGTTAGCAGAATCTCAGCTGTGAAGAAGGGCATTCAAAAGTTTGGGAAAGTAGCCAGGCAGACAACTTCAGGGATGGGTAAGTAGTCCGTCGGAAGGTGGATGCTTGAAAGATCCTGGTATGTTGTTCTAAATCAGATTTAAGACCCTCAAGTCTACAAGGTACTGTGCAAGAGGTGCGTTATGTTATGTTATATTGATTTGCATAGCACACTCTTCACCTGAAGGGTATCTAGGCGCTTGGGTAGGTGTGTAGGATTGTGGTCCCCAAGAGCTTACACAAAGAGCAATGTTTTCAGCTTTGTGCAAGACTCATGAAGTCAGGAGGAGGCTCCAATGTGTTGAGGAAGGTTGTTTCATGTATTTGGTGTGATGCAGGAGAACTAGCAACCTCCAGTTTTACTTCTGCAGATGCAGGGAATATGTGCTAGTGAGGCAGAGCAGAGGTGTCTGGTGGGTTGGCGAAAGTGTATGTGACTGTCTGGGTATTCTGGTCCTGTGTTGTGTAGGGATTTGTATGTGTACATGAGAAGTTTAAATTGGATTGGCTTGTGAATGGGACTGGTGAAGCTTCCTGAGGTGTGGTATGATGTGGGTTTGGCATGAGAGGTTGAGTATGAGTCAAGTAGCGGTATCCTGGATGGTCTGGCGTCTGTGTAGGAGTTGTTTGGAGATTCCAGCATAGAGAGTGTTGCTGTAGTCCAGTTTGCTGGCGATGACTGCTTGCATGACAGTCTGTCTGGTGTTCTGAAGCATCCATTTGAAGATTTTTCATGGAATGCATTAGATGTGGAAGGAGAAGGTGCCTTCAGGTTGAGCTTGTACTCTAGAATGATCGCTAGATTCCTTGCATGGTCTGTGGGTGTAGGTGTTGTTTCTAGATCTGAAAACCACCAGGTCTAGTCACAAGGGGAGGTGTTGCTGAAGACCATTACTTCTGTCTTGTTGGAGTTGTGCTGCAGACAGTTAGTTGGCATTCAGTTTGCTACCATGGCCATGCAGCTGGTGAAGCTAGTTCTGGCAGTGGTTGTTTTGTCAGTCAGGGATAGGATGAGTTTGATTTCATTGGCGTAGGAAATGATGATGATGACTTGCTATCAGATTTTGTTGGTGAGTGGTGTCATGTATAAGTTGGAAAGGGTGAGACTGATGGACGATCATCCGGGAAAGTGGCGACGTGATGGAGGTGTTGATGATGAGAGTCAGGCTGGTGCTAATTTATGACATCCCCAGCTTGTAGATATGGTGGGGAATGGGTCTGTTCAGGCCCCTGAGTGGATAATCCACATAATTGCTGCTGTTTCATTTCTGCTGAGCGTTTTTTCATTCAGTCAGGTGGCCTTCATGGTTGGTGGTGGGTAAGTTAGCAGCACGTTTTGTGGTGTAGGGTTGGTGTGTGAATTTGCTGTAGATATTTCTGATTTTGTTTGTGGAAGAAGTTGGATAGGTTGTTGCAGAGTTGCTGGAAGTCAGTGATGTTGGTGACTGTGGCTGAGGTCAAAGTGAAATCCTTAGCAATTGAGAAGATCTTCTTGCAGCTGATGGAGCTTCCTTTGATGTGCTCCACTAGTGCTTTTTTTCTTGGTGCCTCTTATTTGCTGGTGATAGCATCTGAGTACAGCCTTGTAGATAGTTCTGTTGTTGGTGTCTTGGCTGGTTCTTCATTTTCTTTGTAGCTGTTTACAGTGTCATTTGGTGTCTCTAAGATCTTCCGGACTGTTTGTATAATCTAGTATGCGTGTTGAGTTTGATGGGTGCAAGGGAATCCTGGCAGTTCTTGATTCAGTTGTTGAAGTTGTTGATGTCCTTGTCGAGGTTGTCTGTGGGGATAGGTTGATCAATGGTGACGGCGTTGAACCAGTCTGCTCCTGTGATTTTGCCCCAGTTGAGGCAAAAAGTGAGGTCACAGAGGAGAATGTAGGCTCTGGAGTCAATAGTGAGCACAGCGACAAAGTTGATGAAAACTTGGTAAAGGTATCTCATGGTCCGGGTGGACGGTAGGCAAGGGTTCCATTCAGGGTGAAGTTTTCTGAGCCTTGCAGCTTGAAGTCCAGGTGTTCCATGAATGGGGTGGCGTTCGCTGTAGATGTTGTGCATCTGATGGATTCCTTGCAGATGACAGCGAGTCCTCCTCCTGGCTTGTAAAGGCGGTCCTATCTGGTGATCTTATAGCCCACTAGGATTGGCATGGCGATGTCGGGAGCTGATGAGCGGTTGAGCCAGATGTTTGTGATAAAGAGGATGTTAGGTGTATCGCTACTCAGCAGGTCCTATATTTCGGTTGTGTGCTTGCTAAGTGAGCGTGTGTTGAGAAGCTTGCATGCAAGTGGGCATTGACATGTGGGATTGCTGTGGCTTATGGTGTAGGGTGGGGTGTAGGCATTGTTGGTGCTTATGTGGTGACCGTGCTGAAGCGGTGTTTGTATTTGTGTGGGGTGTGTAGGTGTGTGGCTACTAGAGAACCGACAGTGGATACAGGTGAAAGCTCTTACAATGGTGTGAGGTGCAGCATGGCACCAGTTGGGGAAATGGTCTCTGAAGTCTAATGACCTAAGGAGTATGTGGAGTATCGCTGGGTGATGATTGGACAAGGGTTCCTGCTGCTGGGCACGGTGCAGGTGTGGACTGATGCAGACAGGCTTGCTGTGGCGCACCTGTGTTGCAGCTGCCAGTAAGAAGGTTCTGGAAAAGGGGAGGAGTGCAGAGTGCTATGATTTCATTTGCTGTGCTGATGAGTGATGGGAAATGAAGTCCTCTTTCTTGGCTTCTACTTTTAAAGACAGTTTTGGCGTTAAAACAAGTAATGTCACTTGGAGAACTTGGCCTTATGGGCCGAGCGGCGCAGGGCACGCCTGAAATCTCCGGGTTCACCTGCCTTGTCAGACAGAGACACAAGACACTCTGTTAGGCGTAGAAAATCAGATTTATTAGCTGCAGCTAAGCACAGTTGTCCAAGAAGTACATCAATGGTAGGTTCTCAGGAGACTGTCACTTCATTCCGTGGCGCACAATCTTTTATATCATTCATATTTACAATGCCTACTCCCAAAACATACAAAACTGACAAATGAGAAAAGTTTGAAAACAAGCTATCAAGTATCTTGTATACGCCATTCTTTCAAACCCCGTGTTCTCCCCTCCCTTCAAGTTAATCAATGCTAGTGCATGTAATTCAATTTGCAGGTGGCAGGACGTATTTGCGAGCCTCAAAGGATGGTTGTGTAATAGGAGAATACACAGCGAGAATAGTGAAGGCCAGTCAAACAAGATAAAGTAAAGGAAGAATGGTGGGACCCAAACAGTCAACTAAGACAAGGATCAATCAGTCTAGACATGGATTAACTAACTCGGCCAGTCCCTGACATCGGTTTCACAAACAAGGACCAAGGGTTACTTTTTAACAGGAGAGACGAGCAGCTGGAAAGGCAAAAACACTATGTTCGCCGTGTCGCCTGAGTGAGGGCAACACAAAATGGCGGCTGTCACAAAATGGCGGCTGACTACGAAGCGAAGTCGAAAATCACGAAACCTCACATTTCATGTCAATATGTATGATGGGAAATTCATTAAGCCACTTCCAGTGTAGATGGATGATGGGAGAACCAGTGGTGTCACTTTCTGTGCTGTTGAGTGATAGTGTTTCTAGTCTTTAATGAAAAAGAGTTAGGTTAGGCCATCAGGACCCACAGCTGCAGGCACACCACCATCAACACAATATTCTGAGGGGGAAACAGGAAATTGAGACGAGAGAAAGAGTAGGGAAACACTGGGGACATGACTTGTTTTTCCCCAGGTCTCATACACTGTCTGATTTAATGGCCACTTTCTATGCTTCTATGAGTTAGAAGCTTGTCTGTTAAGGGCTATATGAGTAACAATAGCCATAAAAGTAAACACAGATGTATAGTTTGCCAATAGTCAGTATCTCGTTTCCCAAATGATATAATCTTACCTGTTATTCTAACGGCCACAGCAGGTTACTATTGTACGATGAACGCTGAAGACCACACCAAGCTCATGAGCATCAAGACAACATAGCATAAATCAAGATGAGAAGGCATTGAAGGCCCATAGGGAGTCTCCTGGTATTGTTGCAGATCTGACGGAGAATCTTAATTTGTGTAAAGCACAAAGTAACTGGAGAAGGTAAAGGAAAATGCATAGAGAGAAAAGGGAAAAAGGCAACGAAACTGTAGGAACTAATGCAGCGAACAAACTTACACCAGCTGGAGCAATACAAATGAGAAAGTTACGAGGCCACGTGATCCTAGTACTGACACTTCTTATGCTTTCCTGGAAGTGCTGTGTTTCATAATCCTGTAGTTCTACATGGTCTACCTCTTTCCTTCTCCAGCAGAGCCCTGTTCCTAATCATCCTTAGACTCCATAGACTGGTATTCCAAACTTTACATCCCTTCTGACCTCTCCTCTGTTTCTCAACTGCATTTGTTTCCCTGCGTATTGCTCCCCAACTCCTGGCCTTTTTTCTGATAAATCCTGCCAATATGTTAGGGCTACTTGATGTGCTACCAGGTCTCTTCAATATTTGTCCCTTCTATTGATCAGAAGATACATTTGTCTTGCAAAAATTATTTTGCAATCTCCTTCATTGTGCTGCAAACACCAACAAATCTTGTGTTACTAAGAAAGGTAATCCTGCTATGAAATCTACAAGCAAAAGCTATGTATCGCATTCAAGAGCCACTCCCAGCCGAGGGGATTGATGGTAGCTCATGAAGTTCGATGGTCAAATAGAACATTCCCATTAAAAAGAAAAAACATACAAAATTCTCAGCGGCATATTTTATAAATATTTGACCCCCAGCGTAGATCATTCACATCACACAAGAACTCAACACATAGAAGTATTACCTTCACAACTGGTACAGAACTGAGATTTTAACATGTTCATAAACAAAGAAGCAACGTGACTGATGAATGTTGAGGGCTGCCTGCAATCTCAAGTCTGCACAGGATCCTCTGGAAGACTTTAATACTTCCGTTATCCAGATTCTCTGACTAAACCTAACATCAATCAGCACACACGACTTAGACAAGAGATGCAAGTCAAGTATAGCCTCTGACAAATCATCGTGGGACCCTGTTGGAAAGTCACAGAGAGTGATTAAATGTGTGGAAAAGTCTTAAAAGAAATACTACTGATGTGGGAAGTCTGACTCCATAAGGACATTTGTCCGACCAGCTATCAGATCCTCCTTTTAACACTATGGGATGAAAGATCATCTGCAAGTGCTCTATAGAACCACTAAGGTAAGCAAAGCTGAAAAATGGCTGTCCAACTATTAGAAATCCAAAACAACCTCATGGAATAATTTCCTGCCATTTGTCTTCCATAGAGTCTGCATTCAAATATAGACAGGCCTCTACAAGAAGTGATGAACCAGATTCAACTGAGAAAGAACTGAGCACCTAGACTAGAAGGTAAATAAGTCACTTTTGGATGGTTTGAAGGATGGAAAATACCAAAAAGTAGAGCGACAGTCAAGGACATCTATAGATTATTATGAAAGTGTGATTTCCTGACTTTTGTCTGCTTTCATAAAGGTTTAACTGAACCCCTCACTGGTTCTGTGCCCTAAGGGAAACTTTCCATATGGTAGACATCTTGCAATCTTGACCATGTCTTCAAGTGGAAAGTTTATAACGTTCCTGGTGCTGAGCATGACCGTTGATGCCTTTGGCTCACCACACATCAAATGTCTAAAACTGATGGACCATTATACACATCCCCGCTACCAGAGACTTGCAACAGAAGATAAAATAGAACTTGCAACATTCAAGTGGAAATGCTATGGAGTCTGAACCATGGAAATGATAATTCCACTTATGTTGAAAAGACTGAGCCTAGCACTGAGACTACAACAAGCCACTAAAGGAAGGATGAAGAAATAAACTAAAATATTAGGTGTGACTAATACGATTTAATCTACCCAGTCCATGGTGCCACAGTGTGCACCTTAAAATCAAATTTTACCATTCATATTAATAATATATTCCAATATATATTGGGGAGAGGAGTTGGCCTTACGGCTAGGGCGGTTGACCTCGAATCTGTGGAATTGGGTTTGCGTCTCGGCAATGACCTATTACTAACCAGTGTTATCATCCTTTGAAATACTTACCAAAGTGAGCATAATATTAGGTGCTGGAACTCCTGAGGAAGTCATTATCCTGCCGAAACCAGTGTTGAGACAACTTGGAAACCACCCGAAAATCATGTGTTCAAATAGATTCTCTGTTACACCTTATATGGCTTGTCAATAAATTGTATTATTATCAATTAGACTGAATATTGAAACAAGTATCAGATTGCAGTATGAATATATGATGGATGACTGTAGTAAGTATGTTGCACAAATCATGGTCTCTGTAGATTTATATCTATTATGTTTTTATATTTAAACAAAATTATATAAAATGAATACATTGTTTTGTATTTTCCTAAATATTAGTCTCACTACTTTTATTTGACTTGTTCTGTTATTATCATTAAATTTAAGTTGCCCTAGGTTATTTACAATAAGCCACGATAGCACCAGGGATTTAACACCTGCCTTTTGCTGGTGCTAAGCAGGACAACTACCCACAGCATGACAAGGAGCCCAGCCAAGAGCCACACCTGATGACCCACAGATGCCATGGAGACAATGATTATGCAGCTCCGATACCCATGAGGGCAACAACATCCCCCGCAACCACCCCAGAACACCCCACCCCACCCCGGACATAGACATACCATGAACAACACAAGAGCCACAACAGACGCATGATGACACACATTGCCTAAATAAATATACACATGTGTGGCCAGAAGAACGAGAAACAGTCACACAGCACTGAAGTAGCAACCAAACCCTTTATTGAAACACAGCACAAAACACCAATGCGGAAGAAGCCTGTCGGGTCCATCAGGGACAATCTCGACGTCACAGCCTGAAAAATAAGGCACAAAACCAGGACATGTATCATCAACGGAGCGAGACACAGAGAAACAGAGAATTAAAGTGAACCAGAGAGAGAAAGAGAGGGAAGGAAAGGAAAGGAAGGGAAAGAGAGAGAGAGGGGGGATAGAGAGAGAGAGTGAGAGAGAGAGTAGGAAAGGAAGGAAGAGAAGGAGAGAGAGAGAGAGGGAAGGGAGAGAGAATGAGAGAGAGAGAAGGAAAGGAAGGGAGAGAGAGAGAGAGAAAGAAAGGAAGGGGAGAGAGAGAGTGAGAGGAAAGGGAGAGAGAGTGAGTGAGAGAGAGAGAAGGAAAGGAAGGAAGAGAGAGAGAGAGACAACGAAACCCCTGCACACACAGGTCCCACTGTTCACCTGCTTCTACCAGTGTGTACATCATTAGGCACACCACGTGCCCGTGCAAGCTCCAGGCCTCGGTCACACCACCATGGCATGGTCCACATCATGTGGGACCGCCCTGTGGCCCAGCAGGTCCCACACATGACGCTGAGTTCGGAGTCATCAATGGCGGAGACTACATCAGTACACATGTCATCATCGCTGGCTGCACCCCCACTCAGCTATTATGGGTGCCACTAACCCTGTGCAACGCCAGTCAGCGCCACATAGTGGTAGGCCGGTGATGGCTGCAAGACCTCGGGTGCCACTAACCCTGCGCAACGCCAGTCAGCACCACTTGGTGGTAGGCCGGTGACGGCTGCAAGGCCTCGGGTGCCACTAACCCTGTGCTCTGCAACTCACGGGCCCTTTATGGTTGAGCACTAGGGACCGTCCGTCATACAGTCACCATAGCTATGTGGGCCCCCCCTCAAAGAGTAAGGGCAGTGGTCTGGCCTGGCGTAACGCCGGACCAGCGCAGGGCTTGCAACAATGACTCAAGGGCTTTGGGCGTGGTTTAGTCCATGTCCGGACAAGGAAGTGACTAATGCGTATGTCCCTGTTGTAGTGTCCACGGCACCCGGAACACAATAGGCAATGTAGCACACGGTGACTGGCATCCCACTAAATGAGCATCATTAACGTAAGGGAAATCACTGTCCCTACTTTAATCCACACATTCATACATGAAAGATGAAAGACATGACACAGCAGTGCGTTACTGGATGTTATTGCACATCCAGTGTAGTTTTGCAGTTGGAAGGTACAGGGCCATGCCAAGCACACCACAAAATATGGGCCCGTGGAGGGCCAGACAGAGTCCATCAGGGGATGACAGGTACTGCGGAAGAGGAAGGGTACAGTCCGCAGTCTGGTCGCTGTGTCACTGGTCATCAAATAGGATATGACAGTCCATGTGGCGGTCCAAGGTGAGTGTAGGGGAGTGTATCAGGGGTCAGTGGGAGTGACCATGTCTCGGCACCAAGCAGAAACAGACCAGGTAGCGCAAATGAATGCTAGTGCCTCCTTCTGACAACAATCCCATCCACGTCCTCGTGTGGGTGCTCTGCCCCACCTGTGGGTGTTGCAGTACCGGCTGCGGTACTGTGTGCCACTGACACATCAGGGGCCGGAGGAGGATTGTTGGCCGCACTGTGTGGCAGTGACACAGCAGGTGCCGGAATGGATACGCCTGCTGCACTGTGAGGCACTGACACACTAGGGGGTGTAGATGTGTACGGTGTGGGGCAGCAGCATTCATCAGCACCACGCCTTGTGGCTGCAAGCCCTGATGAGGATCTGCAGGGCGTGGTAGATCCCAGCTACATTTTGCTGATGTGTAGCGGTGGCTGCCATCCTTTCCGCCTCCATCTGCACCATGTCCTCCACGAGCCTCCACATGTGTGCCAGCTCACGGCTGGAGTCGCTGGAGCCAGTCTGAGCGGACAGGTGTTCTTCTCTCCACGTTATGACTCCAGCGATATCAGTCAGGGCTCATTGGAGACCATGGAGCGGGCTTTGGGTGTCTGCAATGGACTGGAGCTGGTCCCTGACGGGACCAAGAGACCCATAGATGGTGTCCAGTTTGGCAGCCATGAGGCCGAACCCCACCCGCACCTGCCCAGCCGTCTCCCTTTGGCCCTCCAGCACACAGCGTTGGAAGGCCATGATTTGTTCCTGGGGGTCTTGGGAGAGTGCTGGGGCTGTGGGTGCCTCCTGCTGGGTGGTTTGGGTAGGGGGTGAGGTCTCCTTGATGCAGCTGGGCTGCCCTGATCCTGGAGGTAAGTTGCGGATGATGTCCATGATGTGTTGGAGGGCTTGGGTGTTGATGCTGGTGGTGTCCTCCTCCTCATCAGTGAAGAGTGGCTGGGACTGTTGTGCAGGAGGTGTTGACAGTGCCTCTACAATGCGAAGGGGGGATGGTGTATTACAATGTGTCCACATGTATGTAGCCGCATGGTACATGTTGAGATACAGACAGCATGGCATTGTACATTGTGACAGTCTGTAGATCAGAGCCATGAACCAGAGTCATTGTGGGTGTGCACTGTGCTCAGCTTCATTGTGCATGTGTGCCATTGTGCCCATCTACACTGGTCCCCCCAGTACCTGGTGATCACTCACCCTGTTACGGCTGTGTTGTGTCCTGTCGAGCAGTGTCCGGTCCCCTGACTCCGGCCACAGTCTCCACACTGATGTCTGCCGACACCAGCTCTTTCCATGTCATCTAACACGAGCTTTGGTGCTGGGCTCCCACCTCCAGTCTGCATTGCTGCCTTCTGGTTAGCTGCGATTTTCTTCAATATTTGTCCCTTCTATTGATCAGCAGATAAATTTGTCTTGCAAAAATTATTTTGCAATCTCCTGCATTGTGCTGCAAACACCAACAAATCTTGTGTTACTACGAAAGGTAATCCTGCTATGAAATCTACAAGCAAAAGCTATGTATCGCATTCAAGAGCCACTCCCAGCCAAGGGGATTGATGGTAGCTCATGAAGTTCGATGGTCAAATAGAACATTCCCATTAAAAAGAAAAAACATACAAAATTCTCAGCGGCACATTTTATAAATATTTGACCCCAGCGTAGATCATTAACATCACACAAGAACTCAACACATAGAAGTATTACCTTCACAACTGGTACAGAACTGAGATTTTATCATGTTCATAAACAAAGAAGCAAAGTGACTGATGAATGTTGAGGTCTGCCTGCAATCTCATGTCTGCACAGGATCCTCTTGAAGCCTTTAATACTTCCATTATCCAGATTCTCTGACTAAACCTAACATCAATCAGCACACTCGACTTAGACAAGAGATGCAAGTCAAGACTAGCCTCAGACAAATCATCGTGGGACCCTGTTGGAAAGTCACACAGAGCGATTAAATGTGAGGAAAAGTCTTAAAAGAACTACTACTGATGTGGGAAGTCTGACTCCATAAGAACATTTGTCTGTCCAGCTATCAGATCCTCCTTTTAACACTATGGGAAGAAAGATCATCTGCAAGTGCTCTATAGAACCACCAAGGTAAGCAAAGCTGAAAAATGGCTGTCCAACTATTAGAAATCCAAAACGACCTCATGGAATAATTTCCTGCCATTTGTCTTCCATAGAGTCTGCATTCAAATATAGACAGGCCTCTACAAGAAGTGATGAACCAGATTCAACTGAGAAAGAACTGAGCACCTAGACTAGAAGTTAAATAAGTCACTTTTGGATGGTTTGAAGGATGGAAAATGCCAAAAAGTAGAGCGACAGTCAAGGACATCTATAGATTATTATGAAAGTGTGAGATAGATAATATTTGTTGAAGGTCTGCTGATGGTTTATTTAGTAGGGTGTTGACCTCTGTGTGTTTGAATTCCTCTGGGAATTGATTCTGGCTTTGCCTAGGTTGAAGATGTGGTGAGGTCAGGGGTCGGTTGGTGCCCCTGAGTGGACCGAGTTTATGATGGAGGCCTTGTCCTGTAGGCTGAGTTGGCTCCATTAGGTTAGTTGGATGTCACTGGTGGTAACAGGGTCGTTGTGTTGCTTGAAGAAGTCTGTGGCCTTGGGCTGGGATTTGAAGTTTCTGTAGATGTTGGCTACCTTGTCATGGAAGAAGTTTGCAAGGTTGTCACAGAGTTCCTGTGAGGGGTGATTGTTGCAGCTGAGGGATCGGAGAATTATTTGACAATGTTGAAGAATTATTTGCTGTAATTGGCACTTGATTCGAAGTGTGAGGCTAAGCCCTATTACAGAGATCTGATACTTAACACGGCTTCCATACTAGAGTTAACAGTGTTTGAACTGTAACTTTGTTCCCCAATAGCTCATGAATGTCTTTCCTGTGGGGACCGGTACTTTTGATCATACCACTAACAGCAGGATTGTCGCTGTAGCTGTGTGCCATGGTAGGAACAAAGCTTATGTTGGCCACCTGTGTGATGAATTAAAATTAAAAACATAAGGAGATAATAAAAGGACCTGCTTTTCTCAATACAATAAAGTGTTGTATGGATCGCTGAAAAATATGTGTTTGCGATGCGATCTCCTTTCTTCAAATTAATTTCTTTTCAAGAGGGATCCTAGACATCGTCAGGCACTTTCTACTGTTCCTGGAATGGGAGGGTATGCCTGTGATCTCCACTCTTGTTTGTGTGTAATTTTATACTATGGGACACAAATGATGTTATGCCTATTTAGTTATTGACCAGGGCACAGTACCAACATTGAACTCAAGCACGGCTCCTCCATAATGGCGGAGGAGCGTCGCCCCACAGCCCATGCCAGAAGACAATACATGAAATGATAATAACATAATATGTTATTATCATTTTTATTCTGCTTTCTGAGCCATGCAATACAAAAGTATAGGGCCTCCCGGGAATGTCAGGGAAGAGTAGAGTGCACTCATAAGTGTGCATGAGTTTTTGGCTGGCCATCCGAGGCCGGCCAAACACACATGTGCACTTATGCTTCTCCAACCTGGATTTGTTGCACAGCCGGGCTGGAAAAACAGCACAGGCTCCAGTACACCGTCTGAGCAGCAAATTAGGCCACTCAGACCAGTCCTGGAGCTCCTCTCTTGTGAGAGCAGCATCTGGACTGGGTGGGGAGCCTGTGCCTTGAGGGCCCACCCCCTTCCGGCCATCGGTCAGTAAGAGGAACTGCGAGGCAGGCGTCAGTGGGACTGGAGCGGGGCAGCAGTTAGATCTTTTTTTTAATACTTGTATTTTATATCTCCCCCCTCCCAAACCTGCCGCCCTCTCCACCCGTGACCGCCCTACCACTTTAGGTAGGCGCCAGCCACCACTGTTTGCACTGGAGAATAGCGAGGAGTGCCTTCTGCCTAAGGTAGCACTTCTTAACCAGCTCCTACTGTACATCTGTAGTTTGCAGTTCACATTTTCATTGCATCTTTGGAAAAAAACAATACAACTTGGAAAGTTGAAATTCTCACTGCTAGTCTAATTTTCGACCAAAGATTTTTTTAATAGGTTTCCAAAACTGATTTTCTAAAACAGATTAGGAAAATACCCCTTTAGCGATTATTATGGAAAAATGTGTATGTTACTAAGTGTCAGATACAAAACATCCTGCTGGGAGTCCAAGACTTTGATATTACAAATAGGAGGCCCAGGGCCATGGAGAATTATAACTACTAAAGTGGAAATTACCAGAGGATCAAAATGTGATTAGAAAAGTTTATTATGTATTTATCCCCGAGAAACAAGTTAACTATTTAATATTTGTGGTAGATGCGTTTAGGTACACAGAAATATGTTTTGACTTTTGCATTTCTCAACTGACAATTGAAGGGGTAAATTAACAGTTGGGCTAAACCACAAAAAACATGCTTGTATTAATAGAAACAACATTATTTGAAGGTAGGTTCTTAATACCAGTGTTTGCTAGCTTCTAATCACCACAGTATGTAATACTCAGGCAGTGCCAAATTGGAGCTGGTGCTTGGCACTTAATTTGTTTCCGGTGCTCGGCAGCACCTAATTGTCAACACCATACTTAGAACAGTCTACCACATGGTGTCACTGCTCATCTAAATTCGAGCAGTACAGCAGTTGTTTAGGAATACACTATACATTTAAATTGCTAATACCTGCCTCCCGAGCCATTCCTTTAGCTTTGGAGACCTGGAATAATCTGAACTGTCGCACTTACATGCAAGAGAGATGGTTAGTAGTTGTTTTGGCAGTGAATACAAGGGCAATGAGTGGTGTAAGCTGCAGTGGCCTCCTGGTCAGAGCCCTGGCGCTTAATATTTTTAAACTAAGCACTGTCCTCAGGGTATATACGGAGCACTCCGACTCTTGTTTTACCATCCTCAGATGTTGAAGTGCCAGGTATTCATGACTATGACTTACATTTTACAGCATTGCTGTCACTGTATCATGATGCACCCTATAATCACATTTACCGTAAATTTGGAAAAGCAGCCACACCAATCCACAGGACAGCACTAATATCTTCTTTGTGATTTTAGTCAATGTTCTCCCTTTAAAGTTCAACATTTAGAGTTTGATTGAAACTCGGGCAGAAGTTAAATAATTTGTGTACAATTTGAAGCAACTAGTTATCGTTTGCACTGAGTGTCATAATTAATAAGTATGCAAGCTGCACTTGATTCATAATGGCAGGCGCCGGAAATAGGAAATACTTGCAATTTTCCCACCTGATCTGAAGTGTGCACATTGCCTTGTGTACTATTTGCCTTTCCAGTTTAACAGTTTTAATCTGTTAAAAACGAGATGGACTCAGGGCTGAATATACAACCGCTTTTAGCGGTCTCAAAGGGGGTATCGTCCCATTTGTGACTGCTAAAAAGGGTTGAAGCATGTACCAAAGCTATTTTGCGAATCGGTTGCCTATTACCCACTCACTAGGTTTTGCAAGTCGCTATTAGGAAGGGGCGTGCCAAGGGTGTCCGTTCCTAATAGCAAGTCGCAGGGGGATGTAAGAATGTTTTGTGACCACAAACGTGGTCGCAGAATTATCACATTTACCACAAATTTCAAATTGGTGGTAAGTCAGTCACAAACGGGAAATGGCCCCCAGTGAAAACCTTCCTCATTGTGATTGGCAGCAAGGCAGTAGTCTCACGGAACACTGCCTGCTCTTAAAAAAGAAACTCAAACGTTCCAGTTTTATTTTTTAAATACAGCCTGTTTTCCTTTGCGAATGGGAGCTGCAAAAAAAAAAAGTCACAGAAATGGTGATCTGCTGACCCCGGCATGCCACCATCCTTGTGAGTGTCACAAAATGTGACCTTCCTAATGAATATTAATGGCACAGGTCCTTTGCGGCCCATTTGAAATTCACAAACTGTGTCTAAGACAAAGTTGTACATCATTATTTGGGACTCGCCTATGGGAAACAATGCTGAGGCCTGCCGATTTACTCTGACTACTGCATTGGGATGACTATAGTTGCTAAGGATGCATGCCTTAGACCATTCCCTGAAACCAAAGTGGGAGAGCGTTGCTTCGAGATATGGCCAGTGCACTCAGTGAATGGCCTTTTCAGTGTTGTTCATCAAGAATGAGTGTTCGGCCATATCAATTAGATGCAGAATGTGTTTAGTGTTGTTGCAGCAGTGTCTATTTGGGATAAATTATGTTTGCCCAGGTCAAACAAAGTTGTCATGAATGGCCCCAAATGAGCCACGAGGATGCTGGTAAAGAGTTTAATGTCTATGTTAAGAAGGGATAGTGGGCTGTAGGAGCTACATTGTTACCGGCCCTTCCCAGGTTTAGAAATAACCACTAGGGCCGCCTCCAGGATGAAAGAGGGAATCAACGAATGCCCATAATTGAATTAAAAAGCTGGTTTCAAATTGGAGCTAGAATGTTACAGAATGTTTTGTAGAAAAGGGCCTAGAATCCATCGGGTTCTTGCGATTTCATTTGTTTTTGGTGGGAAATGGTGGCTATAACCTCTTCAATGTGAATTGGACATTTTATGGAGGCTGCCTACTCCGTAGAAAGATGTGTCATGTTTTCTTCTAGCAGGTATGAAATGGGGCCTTTCTGGTCAAGTGTTTGCCCCATGTTGAGTTCCCTTTAGAAATCTCATAAGGAGGACAGTATACGTTTGTTGTCAATGCCATTTGGAGCCCGAAGAGAATGCACTCCTGCTTCTTGTCTTTGTTCATGCGGTCTTTTAGCCAAGACTCTACTACATTTGTCTCCCCCAACATAAAATGAGTGCTGGAGGAGATATGCTGCAAATTCAGCCTTGTCAGAGTCAAGGCCTGCCAACAGGAAGCAGGCTGCCTCCAATTGGCGCCATGACCTCGGAGCCTCTGTGCATTGATGGATGCATTCTAATTCCTTTACTTGTTATGAGAGGGGATCTCTCTTTTCTTTATGGAGCACATTATCTGCAGCAGAGACAGCTATCAATTTTCCCCTGATTACAGCTTTCAGGGTCTTCCACAGTGTGGCCATGGTGGTGCCCATTGTGTCATTGAATTCTAGAAAGTGCCTGTATAGGAGGGTTTCCCATATACTTAAACGTTCGGGTAGGATGAGTTACTGGGGGGAGTGCAATGGTAATGGACACTGCACAATGGTCCAGGAGGGTACGTTAGCCTATCGCTAATGCTGTTGACAGAATGTGTAGGTTTTTTGTCACTAAAAAAAATAAAGTCAGGCATATGTTTTATGAGCGTGAGAATAAATGGTGTAGTCCTGTGTGTGATGGGTGGTGCTTTCATAAAAGGCTCCTTAGAGCCATTTCTTGAAGTCACTGTTTACCCCCTTTAGTTAGGTCCCCAGTGTTATCATACTGCTGATCAGACCAGTCTAGCTTATTGTAAAATTCTAGATTTAGGTCTGCTCCCAGGAGTATCAACGTGTCTGGCGTGACATTAATTCGAGGCATATATGGAACCCAATGTAATGGTGTAATACCCGGTAGTGCATGTAAATGCAAAGAGTCTGCACTTTATTTCCACAATTTTGGCTCCCACCTTGCCACAGGAGGGCCGGTACACCAAAGAGGCCACACCAGCTGTTTTGGAAGCTGCAGAGGAGAGAAACTGGTGGTATGAGGTTCAAGACCGGAGCCGGTGACAGGCCCTAGTCTCCAGGTGTATCTCTTGTAGGAGGCAGATATCTGCCTCTGAGTGATCAAGATAAAAAGAATGGCCTGGCATTTGACAGGACAATTGAGGACCTTCACATTTAAGGTAAGAGCCTTTAAGGTAGCATGGGTCATATGCACCCCCGTGGAAGCATGGCAGGGTATTTATGTGGTATCTTGTTAAGTGAGTACATTTCCCCATAAACATTATAATAAAAAACATTATCAAGAAGTGCAATACTGCAAGGAGATTCTACAGTCTCTCCAGAAGGAAAAGAGAATGGGTGAGGTTGTGGCTCAAGGCCCTTCAATTCCAGTCTCTATCCTGGTACTGTCACCCCACAGTAAAAGTAATCATTAGAAGCCCAGCAAAATCGTGTTGTTTCTGTTTTGTACGTGTCCCCAGACAGAGAATACAGCACAGCCCTTCTCTCCATTGCCATTGTCTCAGGATCAGGTTCTAGCTTGTCAGCTGGTGTTTATCTTCAATGCCATCATAAGCGTCTGCATGTGTTTTAGTCACAAGGATTGGGCTGCTGGTCCCCCACCATCGAACCGTCTATTCCAAGTATTTGGCATGCCTCCGTCAGTGATCATAATTGATGCACCTCCTTGCCCAGGCAAAAGATAAGCTGGAACGGGTGACCCTAAGAGTCCGGAGATGCTCATGGTTCACAGGTGAGAGGTCACTGGACAGAAGTCATGGAGTTTCTGCAAGGTTATGGCTGCCAAGTCCTGGTATAACGTGGGTGTATGTCCCTTGAAGTGGACCGGTTGCTTATCTCGAGCTTTGAGTAAGATGGTGTCCTTTAGTTAAAAGTCATAAATGCAGACTAGAATATCTACTGGAGGAACAGATCTTGGTTACGGCAGGCCTACTCCATGCACTCAGTCGAACTTAATCTTCATGGTCAGTGTGGCCTCTAGGATATGAAGGCAGAGCTCCTTAATATATGGGGCTAGGTCTATTCCCTCCACATTTGTTGGTACTTCCTTGATGCAAATATTGTTTTGCCTCGACCTGTTTTACAAGTCCTCGGTGGGGGCTTGCAAGTCTATCTGGTGCTCCGTAAGGTGGATTATCTCTTGTTGTAACTGTTCTGTTTCTTTGTTGCAGTTAGTTTCATGGTCTTCGATGGCCGACACCCGTTCTCCAATGGCATTCAGATCACGACGCACCTCTTTAAGGCCGCTTGATAGATCTTGTTTGACTGACTGTAGGTCTTCGTGCAGGAATGCGAACTGTGCCTCAAGAAAAGAGCAGGTCACTGGATGATTTGGGTCATCACCATCATGAGTGGGCTGGGCCCTATGTCGACGGACGCACCTCAGCCGGGGCTACGGTAGGCTTATTTAACATGTCTTTCAAGGTGAAATCTTTTTTTGCTGAGCCGTGGCTCTGCCAGTCAGAAATCGTAGCTGGCGTGAATCTCGATCCAACTGCGGTCCATCCCTCTGTGAGTGCTGAAAGGATGGCGTCAGAGATTAGTTGGTGTGCAATAAGCTGAGGAACCCTAAGGTGTTGGGGAAACTGCTTCTGTCTGTGTGGGTGACTGCTAATTACTTGTCCTTCACTCCCTATGGAGGCTGCAGCTAGTCCTAATGGCGGCAGCTAGTTTCCAGGGAACAAGTCTCAAAGAGACTTGTGCCGTTGTCCCCTGAACCTTATGTAGATCCAATGCTCACCGATGAGATTGAGGATACCCCAACATGTCTTAAAGCCCCTTCAATCCCTGAATGAATTAGGATACACTGAAGCATGTAGGGCCTTCAAGATTCCCAGAGGCTAAAGAAATGTCCAGCAGTAAATTGACCTGTTTATGGAGAGGGTGCCAGGAAGTTGGCTTTGTGAGTCTTGCGAGAGGGCACATGTATGTCGTACATTGGCTTGCGCTCAAAGGGGTCTTATAAAGTGGGCCAGATAGCCACATGGAGTGTGAGTTACAGCTCCAGAAAAAGCAATGAGGGTGGTGGCAGATCTGAGGAAAGGTGCCGGGCTAAAAGTGAGTGGCTCACTTTCAGGAGAGTCTCACAAGGGTTCTCAAGCACCGCATCACCCTCTCCTAGCACACTACTGATGGATCCAGCTGGTCAGGCCCTTAAAAGTCTCTGCAATGGGAGCCAGGGCCCAGTAACTAGGTAGCCAGGACCAGACAGCTCACAACAGTCAGCAGTTTGCTGCCCGGGAAGGCGCACCCCTTGTGCAATCCGGATCCCACCCAATGCAACCTCGATAAAAGGGGCATGGGTTCAGTGGGCTGCCCGCCAATCCCTCACTGCAGCTCAAAGATGGGGCTCACAGGTAGCCAGCAGGGCCTGCAGGTGCCCCGCTCCTCCCTCATGGGAGCTGTACCTCCGGCAGATGGAGGCCCTCCGGCCCCGCAGCAGTTTTAAGCCCCCCCAGGAGCAACAAGAGTGCTGCCCTAGCAGTATGGTTGGACGTAGGTGGCAGATTTGGCGCAAATCAGTCTGCTCCATTTCCAGCCCCGGACAGCAGTCTAAGAGGCAGGCTGCTGCGGGTAGAGGGGCAGTTTGGAACAGCAGAGTAGTCTGGGCCAAGCGACTCATTCCCGGAACATGTCGGTGGCTGCCATATTGTGGCCCCTGGCTCCCTCCGGTCGCAGTAAGTTAGCAGGCTGCCAGCCATGTTGCACGGCCAGCTCATGCTGGCACTGGAGACTCCAGTGTCTGCACTTCGATAGGGGCTGCCTCAAGTCATCTCTGTTGGGCGAACAGGGTGGTTTGATGGCCTGGGCTGGGAGCAAGGACAGAGAGGCCAAAATGTACTTCTCACTGCTCCGTCATCTTGGCCATGCCCCCTCCAGAACTGATTTGTAGATAGAGTGTTGTACTTATACCTGGCCTTAAGCTGGGGTTCTTTGGGACAGACAGGGCACGTAGCAGGTTAGGCTAGAAACCGTGGGTCCTGAAGAGTGTAGAGCTTAGGTCTCTCTAGGATCACTGGACAGGCCCGTAGGAGATGAAGGAGCAGAAGGGCGATGCCACTTACCTGGTGGATCTCAAAACCCCATGAAACCCTTTAAGGCACTCCACATGTTCCGCCTCAAATCAGTGGTTTAGAGCTCAGAGGTAGCCATCTTCTTGATGGCAACTCCTGTCTCTCCAGGAACATGATAGGCCAGTAGAGAGTGTTAACATCTCCCTTACTCTGACCCCAGAACAGCATAGTGACTGTTACCAGTTATTGAGGCAGTTTTCTTCACTGTTCTCCCTCACCCCTGGACTTACATATTTGTGTACCCACGTTATAGATACTGGGGCCTGCACAGAGGTGAAATGATATTGAGATGGAGGCCAGTGCTGTGGTCTTGGCACTGAAAAATCTGAAAACATACCTGTTTGGGACTCACCTCGGGGTTCAGACAGCCCACAGGCCCCTCAAATGGCTCATGCAAATGAGGGGTGAGAATCCCAAGCTGTTGAGGGGGTTCTTCGACATACAGGGAATTGACTGTACGGTGGAACATCATTCTGGGTCAAACCACGCCAATGCGCATAGTCTTTCAGGTTCTTGTGCCTCAGTGATGAAAACTCCCTAGAGGTTGAGTAGTTCCCCCCACTTTTGGGGGGAGGGGACACACGTTAGACCTGACAGCCTAAGGATGGTCTTCTCCCAAATTTATTGCGTTCCTCCTCCATTTCTTAGGTGATTTTGTTTTCGTTGGCCTTCGGACTCCGTGCACTCTACCACTGCTAACCAGTGCTAAAAAGCATGTGTTCTCTTTAAACTTGGTGAAATTTTCTTAAAAACAATTGGCACATTTAGTTTACTTGCACGACCCCAGTAAAGAGGTACTACATGTACCTATGGCCTATAAATTAAATGCCACTAGATGGCCTGAAACATTGTCTGTGTCACCCACTTCAGTGGCCCGTTAAGCACGTCTAAGCCTGCAATTGCACCCAGTGTATGCAGTTTTAAACTACCATTTCAATCTGGAAAAATAACCTTTTTGCAGGCCCAATCCTTCCCTTTTAATACATTGAAGTCACCCCTATGGTTGACCATGGATAGCCCATAGGGTAGGGTGCAGAGTACACATTGCCGCTAAGTTAAGCCTGACTGCTTTGTGCAAAAATATCAGAGGGTTAAGCGGAGGTTAATTTGGGGTATGCTTGTGTTTAACCCTGAAAAAAAGTATGGTTCCTACTCAAGTATGATTTCACCCTTTCAACTAGCTACACAATTTTCAATACCACTGTTTTTGAAGTAATAATAAATAAAGTAATCATAAGTAAATGGTTTCAGTTCACCTACTTCACCACAGATCACATTTACTTAAAAGGCTGAAAAGAAAGTTTAAAACTATAGTTTCACAAACCAAACATAAAATACCATATAGAAGTTACAATGGAATTAATGTGGAAAATGTGGACAAAATAAATATAAGAAGTCAACTAGTGATACATTAGAGTCAATGAATAAATGCTATATCATTTGATTGTAAATGTATTTAATTTTTGAATTTACGACACAATGTGCACACAAATGTTTCTTTGGAAAAAACTGGTTGAATTCACCATTGTTTCTAAAATGATTGTTTATTAAATATGTATTTTTATCTTCTAATTCCTTATCATATCTTTATAAACTGCTGCATGTATTAAGAATAGATGTCTTTTTCATGAAATTTAATAAAGCCGGTCAGTATTCTTATTTGTATTATGTTTCAAATACATTTAATGTTTTACTATGTTTATATACACATGTATGATACTACTTAGGGGCTGATTCCGATCTCGCTCAGAAGGGTTCCAAAAGCGATCTGGCCGGAAAAAGTACGAGCTGTACGCGTGTTTTCCGACTGACTCCGGCGGTGGAGGACGGTGGCAGCGTCTTTACACCGCTAGCTTGCTGAACGAGAAGAAAATCAATTGAGTGACTGGCTGAGCGTTTTTACATACTAGCGCTTTTTAGACAATTTGCTTTTATAACCACTTGTGCACGATTTTAGCGAGAGTGCAGCTCTAAATAGTTTAATACTTATTTTAAATAACTCCGGAGTGCTGGTCTCGATTCTTGTTCCTGCCCGCCTCGGTCCGACTCGGTAATTCATTACCGTTGTGCGGAGGGCGGACAGGTGAGGGCCAGGCACTTCCGGGAGCGGTCAGCGCTCTAGCTCTCAACTGTGGGCTACTTAGGCGGAGCCTTTCGACAGCGCAGCTGCGGTGGAGGACGGTGGCAGCGTCTTTACACCGCTAGCTTGCTGAACAAGAAGAAAATCAATTGAGTGACTGGCTGGGCGTTTTTACATACTAGCGCTTTTTAGACAATTTGCTTTTATAACCACTTGTGCACGATTTTAGCGAGAGTGCAGCTCTAAATAGTTTAATACTTATTTTAAATAACTCCGGAGTGCTGGTCTCGATTCTTGTTCCTGCCCGCCTCGGTAATTCATTACCGTTGTGCGGAGGGCGGACAGGTGAGTGCCAGGCACTTCCGGGAGCGGTCAGCGCTCTAGCTCTCAACTGGGGGCTACTTAGGCGGAGCCTTTCGACAGCGCAGCTGCGGTAGAGGACGGTGGCAGCGTCTTTACACCGCTAGCTTGCTGAACGAGAAGAAAATCAATTGAGTGACTGGCTGAGCGTTTTTACATACTAGCGCTTTTTAGACAATTTGCTTTTATAACCACTTGTGCACGATTTTAGCGAGAGTGCAGCTCTAAATAGTTTAATACTTATTTTAAATAACTCCGGAGTGCTGGTCTCGATTCTTGTTCCTGCCCGCCTCGGTCCGACTCGGTAATTCATTACCGTTGTGCGGAGGGCGGACAGGTGAGGGCCAGGCACTTCCGGGAGCGGTCAGCGCTCTAGCTCTCAACTGGGGGCTACTTAGCCATCGCCTTACAGGAAGCGCGCAGCGTTTACGCGCAGCCTCAGCACAGCCGAAGACCAGCCAAAGAGCTGCCCGTCTGCGCCCGTCCGCGACAGGACGCGTCGACGTGGCGGCGGTTGTACCACCATGCCGCCCATTCGCGCCGCAACACGCATCAGGTATGAGGCTTCTTCCATACAACAACTAAGGCAGCCCACTTCTCCTTGTTACATGGATGATAAGAGGCCCTGTTATGAAGGACCCTTCTCATGCCGAATATGCCATTACTCCTCCATGAAATCCACTGACTCACACAAACTGAGTATGTCACCTGATGACTTGCACTGTATCCTTATTAATGTGCGATCTATGCCTAAACACCAAATAGAGATCTGGGACTTGATACACTCCCGGACTCCAGACATCTGTTTTATTACCGAAACCTGGTTAAAGCCCCACACGATATCCGCCATCTCCCTGGGAGTGCCAACGGGATACAAACTTTACCATTCAGACCGCCCTGAAAAAACAGGTGGCGGCATCGCTATTATTTATAAGGACCACCTTAAATTGGATATTTTAGATAAACAATGCTGCAAAGAATTGGAAATAATGGTCTATAGACTAACTTTCCCTAACAGAAAGACCAGCAAGGGGGCACTTATATACAGACCTCCACTCACATGCCCCAGATTCTCTATATCTCTCTTAGAGATATTAGGCCCACACATACGAGCCAATGAGGACTTTCTTCTCCTTGGAGATTTTAACATACATACTGACCAACCTGAATCTACGGGGGCCAAATGTCTGTCTACCGATTTGACAACCATTGGCCTCACACAAAAGAACCAGGGTCCTACTCATGAAGGTGGACACTGTATCGACCTGATATATTCCAACTTTGACAATATATCTTGTCACGAACCCACCCAATTAGATTGGTCTGATCACTTTTTATTACAATTTACTATTTTTAAAGTTAATCAAGGCTCCTATAAGAAATTCTCACCCCCTACTATACGCAGACAGTGGCACAAACTTACACTGGAGGCATTACAAAAGGTGTGGGAAAAACCTGACATTAAAGACACTGAGGAAGTAGAACATAATCTTACTATGTTTCAGCAATCTCTTACGATAGCCATTGACAAAATTGCTCCTTTGAAAACTTTTAAACAATTCCCTGTGGCCAAACAGGAAAAATGGTACACCGAGGCTCTCAGAAAAGAGAAGCAAGAATGTAGGAGGATAGAGAAGAGATGGAGAAAATCACATTCAGAGGAAAACAAGAAGGCACACCGTGCAGCCCAAACAAACTATTACAAACATATTAAAGCTGCCCGCAAAAACAACATTGCCCAACAGCTCATGGAAGCCGGCAACTCTGCTAAGGGACTCTATAGGATTCTTGAAACATTTGTTAAGCCTACGGTTTGCGTAAGTCCAGAGGACTTCTCACAAAGTCTATGTGAAGAAGTCTCCTTATACTTCGAAAATAAAATAGAATCCATATATGACAAAATCTTAGCATCTCAAATAGGCAATGACACTCTGACTGTTCTCCCATCTATTGAAAATACTAACCTCACGCTGACCACATTCCCTCCTATCAACAATGAAGAGCTACTCACACTAATGACCCATGTAAAATCAGGGTCTCCGGATGACCTCATCCCTGTTAAAACCCTAACCTCCCTCAGTACCTTGTTAGGCCCATACATTCAAGATGTAATTAATCAGTCTTTGAAGAAGGGATATGTTCCAATTGAATGGAAAAGAGCGGTGGTGAACCCCATCCGTAAGAACGCGGCTCTTCCCTGGACGGAGCTCTCCAACCTCCGGCCCATCTCCCTCCTACCATATCTTAGCAAGCTGGCCGAGAAACATGTTAACGCACACCTGTCAAATTACATCGAGGCAGCGGGCGGCCTAGACCACTCACAATCTGGTTTTAGGCCCAACCATAGCACCGAATCAGCCCTCCTGTCAGTGACAGATAACATCAGAATGTCACTTGACAGGGGGAGCTCAGTGATTCTGGTGCTATTGGATCTGTCCTCTGCCTTCGACACGGTGTCGCACAAAATCCTTCTCGGCCGCTTGAAGGGAGTGGGAGTAAAAGGGACCGCCCTTGCGTGGCTTGAAAGCTTTCTTGCAGATAGACAATAGGGTGTCAAACTAGGCTCCCATAAATCTATCTGTAGGAAACTCACTAAGGGTGTGCCACAGGGCTCATGCCTGAGCCCCACGTTATTTAACGTATATGTGGCCCCCTTAGCGGAGATTATAAGATCTTACGGGTTCTCCCCAATCTCTTACGCTGATGACACCCAGCTGTTGTTTCCCTTCCAAACTATCACACCTGCAGTCATGCAATCCTTTCAAAATGGCATGAGAGCTGTGGCAGGTTGGATGGCCCAGAACTTCCTCCAATGCAACGTGACTAAAACCGAAGTCATGTTGTTTGGAGGGGCCACCCTGCTCTGGTCTCCGGATTGGTGGCCACTTGAGCTAGGACCTGTTCCTGCGCCCAAACAGACCATTAAAAACCTGGGAGTACGACTTGACCAAACACTGATTCTAAAAGACCATGTCAGTCAAGTCACGGGAACATGCTTCCGAATAATTGGTCTTCTACGGCGCATTTTCCCTTTCCTGCCAGACATCCACAGGAAAACGCTGGTACAGGCACTAGTACTCGGGCGGGTAGACTATTGCAATGGTCTACTCATCTCCGCCAACCAAGAACAACTTTGCAGACTGCAGGTGGTGCAGAACACCGCAGGAAGACTCATCCTGAATGCCCCCCCCCCGTACCCCGTCACGCCCTCTCCTTTTTCACCTTCACTGGCTCCCAGTGCAACAACGGGTCAATTTCAAACTTTGCTGCATAATGCATAAATGCATTTATGGGTCCGGTCCCAAATACTTAAAAGACATCTTTGTCCCCTACTCTCCTGGACGTGCTTTGCGCTCCAGTAACACCATGCTGATGCATGTACCCAAAGTCATCAGAGCGAGACAGGGTGGCCGTGCACCCTCTCTCAAAGGCCCCTTGCTATGGAATTCCCTCCCACCACAATTGAGACACATCTCTAATCTCTTTTAAAAAATTAAAAACAAACCTATTTACCCAAGATTAATCCGCCTCTGCTCCCTACACTGCTTTGTCCCTCAATTAGCTCCTTCGACTCATACAGAAGCTACGCGCAGAGATACCCCCTCGGGGCTGATTCAGGCGCGCTACAAGAATATAAATAAATAAAATAAATAAATAAAACTCCTACAGTTGCACGAGCGAGCAAGTACGATGCGACAAACGCTAAATCGCTGACCGAATCGTTTCCAGATCCGAACCGTTCCATACATCTCGTCCGTAAGCAAACCGTTCCGTGCAATGGAGGCAATTTCCGAACAAGTCAGTACGATTCGGACAGCCAGATCGAGTCGGAGCCTCCGACATGTAAAAGCTCCGGTAGGCAGACTTCAGGTGTCCTCGCCGGACCCCCAACACCTGTAGTCGTACGAGTCATTCACATGGGGGGAGCCAAGGGTCCCACCTACAAATGCATGTATGGTGCGGATGGCACAGATGCGCCCCTTCTACAGGGGGCGCCCTTGTGCGCAATGTACCTTTTTCGTCAATGGGAACCCATGTCCGCGTCATACAATAGGCTCCCATTGACTTCAATGAGGCTCCGAGCGACCCGTGTCCGTCAGCATTTGTTAGCATCATACTCGGGCGCTCGGAGCCCCAGAGCACGAGTCGGTCGGAAAGCCCTCCGGATCCAAGTCGGATACAGCCTTCTCCCAGCGAGATCAGAATCGGCCCCTTTGTGTTAATAAAATAATAACATAATTATGGCAAACATAACATTTACTTGTTTCTATGAAATACTTTTTAATATCGTATTATCGTTATCAAGACATTATTTTGCACAAAAAAATCCAAACTAAACATATCCTCATTTTTAGATATATTAATTAGCTATTTTATAAATCAAATATTATTTCTGCTTCATTAAAATTCCTTACTTACTATTTTTCCTAGACACCCATGTTTGTTTAATAGACTGTAGGAATATGCAAGTTGAATATTACCAATGCAAATACATCCCAAAAAGTATTCAAGGACCTGTAAAGATTGAGAGGCTCATATTTACTATTCTAACGAAAGTTAAGCAAATAATTGGAAAAGGGCATATATTTTGGTGGGGTCAAAGCTACAATTCTAACTCCTGTTTCACAAACATTCCTAAAACTACATATATCATGGAGTCAAAAAACTATGCTAAATAAAGTCCCACAAACACTGCGGAAACTGCAGACAGAAAGTGATAAGATTTACTGGGGGAAAATCATTATTTTAATTTTAGTCTCACAAACATTGGTGAGAGCTAAACAATTGCTGCTGTACAGTTTATTGTCCTAATTTCAGTTCTACAAACATTGAGGAAGGTGCATAAATGGAGGTAGCAAAGATACTATTGTAGATCACGTCACATAAACACTGGGGGAAAGTGCCAGAATTGAGGAGGGAATAATGTGATTTACCTTTCTATGTCCAGACTTACAAACATTGAGGAAAGAGCAAACATTGAGGAACCATGTTTACTATTCGCCAGTCCTTCAAACATTAGGGAAAGTACACAAACTTTTCTACTATTCTAACCCAGTTCCACAAACAGCATTAGGGAAAGTGCATAAATGGGAAGGGCCAAATAAACTATTCTAGCTACAGTCCCAAAAACATAGAGCATAGTGCAAAAACTGAGGATGTTAAATTTACTATTCTAAATTTTAATCCCTGGAACATTGCTGTGTAAGTGTGTAAGTATTTGGGTATACCATTTACTAAACCAGCTCCAAACTTACAAATCTTCTATCATGTGTATGTATGAGGGAAGCATTGTTTTTCTAGTCTAACTTCAGCCCTGCAAACATTGTGAAACATACTTTTATTGTAATGGTTGTGATTTAGTACTCTTATGCCAATCCTATAAACAATGTGTTAAGTGAATACATTTGGAGGATTTAGATTTACTATTCTAACTTCAGTTAGAATACACTTTCCTCCGGACCACAAGCCAAGAAAGTGAATCTCCCTACACTTTCAGAGTTCCTGCATCAGTCCCACCCTACTTCTGCGACAGATCTAGAGGGGGCAGTGGCCAATTTTGACCATTGGATCAGCCAGGTAGTTAGAGGTTGCTCAAATGCTAAACTGAGTAACACCCGACATTCTCTTCCCTCGCAACCATGGTATTCCCCCAATCTTAGGGATCTGAAACAGAGTTGTAAGAGGTTGAAGTTCTGCTGGCGTCAGAACTACTGTACGAGAGTAAAGGCGACCCTATGACTAGCCCAGAGAGAATATTACACGGCTATTAGAAAGGCGAAGAGTGACTACTTCGCCGGGAAGATTATGTTGGCTCGGAATAATAGCAAGGAGATCTTTGCGATTGTCCGGAGCTTCCTTTCCCCCTGTGTGGAACAAAGCGTGCTACTTGTATTGAACGAGTGGTGCGAGGAGCTCCCCTCTTTTTTCATTAATAAAATTGCTAAGATTCAAGAGAGTGTTGGCCCTGCTTCTAGGCCCACTGAGACTCCTTCTCCTGAACCCTCTTCAAACCTCCCAGTAGGACCCGCCCTGTTCTCTGGATTTCTGCCCACGACTGAGGCAGACGTGCTGGCCCTCTTGAGGTCTCTGAAGTCTGGCTCTCCAGCTGACCCCTGCCCAGCGCGGGTCTTAGCTAGTGTAGCAGAGTTAATTTGTCCAGCAGTAGTGGATATGGTTAATCTGTCCCTTTGGTCTGGCTACATTCCTGTTCCATGGAAGCGTGATGAACTACTCCCCCTCCTGAAGAAACTGGCACTGGACCCTCTGCTGCCGGCTAGATATCGGCCCGACTCTCTTCTTCCTGCACTCGCTAAAGTTTGTGTGAAAGTGGTCTTCCGGCAGCTCGAGGCGTTCGTGGAAACATCAGGAGCACTCTACCCAGCTCAGTCAGGATTTAGATCTTCCTACACTATGGAGACTGCCTTGGTTGAGATGTCGGAGGCCATCAGAGAGTGTCTAGATGGGGTCGGCAGGGCAGCCCTGATCTTACTTGACCTCTCTGCTTCCTTCGACACGGTGCCCCACCAGCGGCTCCTGGACAGGCTTTCTGCTGTAGGGATTTCTGGCCAGGTTTGGAAATGGATTAAATCCTTTCTGGATTCCCGCTCACAACAGGTCTGCATGGCCTCTTGCACCTCCTCTGTCAGGAATTTGGCTACCGGGGTGCCACAGGGTTCAACCCTCAGCCCCTTCCTTTTTAATATCTACTTGACGCCGCTAGTCTACCTGGCAGAGGAGTTGGGCGCTAAAGTGATTGCGTACGCAGATGATACGCAGCTGCTCTTTACCTGGGGTGGCTCTGACTTGAATACTGATACTGCTCAGACGAGTCTAGCCTCAGTATTTCAATGGCTGGCCCGGGCTTCCCTCAAATGTAACGAGGATAAACCGGAAGTCGTTCTCTACAGCCAGTTTCCTGACGACTTCAGAACCAGTGTGGCCTCCGGGCTTCCCCTGCCCGGTGTCCGAAGCAGGGCCAGCAAAAAATCTGTGTATCTGGTTCAGCTAGGACCTTCGATTTAGCGACCACATAAAAAAACTGACGGGGTCTGCTTTGGCACTCTCAAAACACTTAGGAGAATTTTTCCTTTTCTCCCCGAGAGCAGCCAAAGAGACGGTCACCCGCGCTTTGTTTCTGTCTAGACTGGATTACGTTAATGCCCTGTTCCTGGGGTTGCCGGGTTATTTGCTGCGCAGGCTCCAAATCATTCAGAATGCCGCAGCCATGCTTCTCTTCAATGCACCAACGAGATCCAGCGCGCAACAGTACCTACATGAATTACACTGGCTTCCGGTAGCCCAGAGGGTGCAGTTTAAAGCGATTACTCTGGCCCATAGAGCTCTTCACGGTCTGGGCTCCACCTATCTTAAGAAGCGGTTCGCTTTCTACGTGCCAAAGCGTCCTCTGCGCTCAGCGGTACAACGCCGGATGGTCGTTCCCCGCTTCCGCAGAGTGCGACTGGGGGGCAAGTCTATCTCTGTCAAGGCTGCTGAGGCTTGGAATATGCTCCCTGCTGATCTCCAACACATCTCGGAGTTTCAGCTCTTTAAGAAGCAGCTAAAAACACACCTGTTCAGCATGATTTGCTAATTCGATTCCTGCTCCTACCTTTGCTCTCCCTCGGGCCAGGACACTCTAGAGTAACAGTACGCGCTACAAATGCAATATAACATATAGGGACAGTGCATATGTTCAGTGGATTTCGATTTTCTATTCAAAATCCAATTCTACGAACAATGTAGTAAGGGCGAGCAACTGGGTGAGGTCCGATTTACTATTATCACTTGAAACCGACAACTATTTTGGAACATGCATATATGGTGGGGTGACTGATTTAGTCTATGAATTAGAGTCCCATAAAATTAGTAAAAAAATAAGCATAGATCTAGATATTAATTTATTTATATATATATATATATATGAGGAGCCAAGTGCTAATTTACTATTCTAAATTCCCATAAATATCATAGAAAGTACATGCATTGAGGGTACCTTATTTAATATCTACCTTCAGTCCCACCACAATTTGGGAAGGTAAATATATTTATTGTGTCTGAGATACTATTCTGATTCTAACTGGACAAATAGTGGGGTAAGTGCATATATGAAAGGTGGTTATATTTAAAAAAAATATTACATTGTGGCTATAATCCCTGTAGGCCTCATTACGATGTCGATCCCACCGATATCTGAAGCAGCGGTCAGTGATCCATGTGGTTAGTCCAAACACATGGATTGATGAACCAACTGCTGCGGTTCCAATGGGCTCAAGGAGCATGTCGCCCTGCGTTCAGAATGTAATCCCTACAATAAGTGCGGTACATGCTCAGGCACAGCTGTATAGATTACAATGGCCCTTTCCCTTTGACTTTCTACGGTGATCCGACCACCATTTAAAGGAAAACAGAAAGGGACTTTAGGAGGCCCTACCAGGGCCCCAGTCCCTCCGCGGCCTCCGCCATGAGGCCTGGGGTGCACCTGTGGTGCTCCCACAAACATCCATGCCCCATGTGGCAGGCACTGTGGGGTGCCTGGCACACAGTCAAGGAATGTTTAAAAACATGCCTTTTGACATTGGGGATTGTGCTGCCGCCCTTCTCCGGGCCGCAGCACAGGCCTCAATTCAAAGAGGCATGTTTTCGACCGCCTCCACAGCGCCCAGTTCCTAATTTGTCGGTGAAGACCACCGACTGCCTGTCAGTCGGTCTGTTTGCTGCAACAATGCTGGTCGGACGCTCATCCGACCAGCATCCTAATCGGGCACTCTGTGTATTACATTTAAAAAAATGTTGTGGTTCAAACGTAATACTAATGCAAATGAAATGTGCAAGGAAAATGTTTTTCTGCAGTAAACTAAAATTACAAAGCATAATTCATATAAAGCATTTGTTAATATAGCACAATAAATATATTTTTATATAGTAGTTCAAATATAAAATTAATTTCCATTTTTTCCGAATTTGTTTAATAAAATATAAATAGGAGATACATGAAATACTGTTGAAGGCACTCATCATGACACAAAAAAATCATAAAATATAATGTATAAAACTATAATGGAAACTCAATTTCTTACCCCTCAACATTTAAAAAATTACATTATATTTTAAAAACTATAAACAAATCCCAATAAATAATACATTTTAATTAAATAATTTCAAATTTTATAACCAATTTCTAATTTAAATTTCAAATTCCACTCACTCGAAGACACAAGCTAACTTGCAACTCAAATTAAAAACAATGGAAAAATGTATGGCCGCAATACATTTTAAAGAATTGCCTAAAAACTACATATTTATATCCAAGAAATAGTAGTAAATATGCATATTATATCATTATTGCATATTATACTATATCCGATGATATTTTAGTATACTATATTTTTAGCATCAATATTCTTTACAAATAAAAAAAACAATATTCTCACCTTAGATATTATGTACAACAATATTTTTTCTATTAGAATATTATATCTATGTATCAAATAATTGATATGTAGGCACCATAACATATTGAATTAAAATACAAATATTTAAAAAATATCTATATATTTTTTTTTTTAATGTTTGTAATATTTTTGTATGTTGCTTGCATGCCAAAATGCTTGCTGTTCTTGTTAGAGTTTACAAAATGTTCTTATTTTTCCTTTAGAATAATTAAGTCTTTTGTGTCAAAAAAATTATGCCAAGAATGTAGTAGGCATCCAAAAAATAGAACAGAAATTCTGATTTTCTCTAGCCTGCTCCTGCCTAGGTATCCCTCATGCCTTCAACCACAACTTCCTAGGCACCCATCCATCTCCATCCACAACTTTCTGGCCCACCCATCTCCATTTTCAAATGATCTTTTTATTAATTTGAAAAGTCCCAGAGTATTTATTTAAATGTTTTGCTCTGCTTTTCAAGGGATCCCCATTCCACTGTTTCCAGTTGCAGCCCAGGCAGGCAGTCCCACCATCACTGAACCCTGCACCCCCTGTTGGTTACAGCAGCATGACGGGGTAAAGCCCAGCCACATTTTCAGCGAGGTGGGGGGCAGCACTCATTATTTTCATTCAGCACTACCTCCACCTCATGCTAGCAGCTGGTGTCAGGACCAGGAATCGCTACAGCCTGGTGGAGCACAAGCTGCTGTGGTAAAGCATGTGGTAAAGCATGTGTCGCCACACTAGGGTCAACGACACCCAGCAGCTAGTGAAGCACTTAGCAAGCATTGGCTGCTGCTCATTGGGACATTCATGTTCTATTACTTGCAGCTCTATTTTCTTGGGTCTATCTGGGGTCCAATTTGAATATGAGGGTATCTTTTGCACTAAGAAAATAGTATTAAATCCAGGGTTGCACTCCTCTCTTCTTGTGTTATTTTACAAAAATTCCACATAATTAAGCTACAGCAAATGTTGCGAGTTATGTCCCCTCCAGTACAAGAGATCTGCATAGGAGCCAAGACCGTCACAGGAGCAACATCCCCACCCATGTCTGGTTAGTTGCCCACGATTTTGACTCTCTGTTAAGGGTTTGGTACAGACAAAGGCTATGCTTTGTAGAGTCTTGGCCACCTGATGGAAATTTAGTGTCTGGAGCTTTCCATAACAGGTGGTATTCAAGAGGAATACCTTACCCAACAGGTGCTTTGTCACCCATGCACGTTTTGTAACCCACAAGAGATAAACTATTCACATAGGGTTCGGTGCAGGGTGAAGGTTGTGTTAGTAGGGGCTTCACCACCTAATGAGGCTTGTGTGTCTGGGGGAAGGGGAACCTCCGTGAAGGGTTGTGCATAGGGTGAAATGTGTGTAGCAGGTACTTGCCCACCTGTGTGTTTGGTCGATCATAATAAATTGGCTATCAGCAAACGATTTGGTACAGGGCAAATACTTTGTGTAGCAGGAGTTTGCACCTCCTAATTGGAATTTGGTGTCTAGGGGAAGAGGGCTCCATGTGTGTGGTTGGTTGCCCACGAGAGGTCAGCTCAGCAAGCTACAAGACTGATCACCCAACCAATCCATAGCCAAACTATAAACCTAACACAAGCCCTTAGGTTTTATCACAACTTACCGTAGTCACTACTTACTTAATCCTTAGCCCAGGAATAAAATGTTGGTTACACATTTAATACATTTGGGGTGGGGGATGCAGTTAGTGTAGCACTCAGTCTAAATTCAGGGCAGGACTCTTGAGGGAATACAATATGGGCAGGGCATTCAGAATTTATGGTATGCCATTAGTTGCTAAACAAATGCTGAACAGACAGGTTGGGGCCATTATTGTTGCATATTATATATAGATATAGTCAAATAATTTGGACAGTATAAATGTAATGAATCATCTGTTTCAATGTCAAAATATATTTATATATTGCACTTCAGTTATTTTTAATAACACATTAAGAGTGTGGTGAAAATGGCTGTCAAACACAAACTGACTGCACACAATAGTGGTAGATAGCTTGTACACCACATGGACAGGAAAGGAGGAGGCATGGAAAACAAAGTCAAAACAGCCACAACATAAACTTATTCACTAGCTCCACAAACTGATTGTCAAGGCATGGTCGTGAAAGAAGGTGAGATAAAGAAAAAAGACAAAATACCAACCACACACACACAGGCTACACAAGATGGCCAACAAAGAAGGAAACACATTGAATTAGGAGCATTGTTGCTGTAGCCTGCCTGGAGCACACCCCTCCACCTCTAAAACAAAATCTTTCAGCATTGGTGGTAAAGACTTGGGCTGATATATTTTATTTATCCTAAAGACATGGGACAGCCCTTTCACCATCACCACCACTAAATAAGGCCTTGCTTATGATGGCGTTCAGTCGGACCACCTCCAGCTATTCCAGCGGTCAGGAGACATTCTGAAAAGCATGCGGTGGTCTGACCGCTGCATTTTGATGCTGTCACTGGGCTGGCGATCTTAAAGGTGTTGGAACAACAGTAGTGGCATGCTGTGGCCTTGGTAAAGGGAACCAGCAAATGCCGTAGTCGTGCAGCACCTCCTGGACGTTGATACACTGTGTGCCATGCACCATGCCGTGCATGGCACAGGGTTTATGGAGGTGAGTGGGGCCACTACATGTGCCCCCAGTGCCACTTTTCAGTGGCCTATTATAGGAGAGGGCCCTGTTTTAAGCCCCCAATATTCCTTCCCAACAACAATATTGTGGAAGTGTTCCTGCCATGAAAATGCTGTCGGAAAGGGATATCCAAATCCAGACGACAGTGCCTGCTCTGGCATAGCCACCATTGTTGAATGCTGGTACAATACCTGCACCATTGGATCTATGATACTAACAGAAGCAGCGGTCTTTTGTCTGACCGAATAGAGTGTAATGCGTCAGTCAGACCGATGGGCTGTCGGCGGTTGGACTGCTACAATGGCCTGTCTGTTTGCGGTCGGAACACCATGATAATGAGCTCTAAGTACTGTTGACCAAAAAATTTACTTTAAAAATTCCCTGATCATAATCAGCTCAAGGCAACATCAATTATCCTGCCAAAATAGTTTTAAAAGTTGTAGAAAAAAGGAAAAACACAATATCAACCATGCCACATATAAACAAACTGGCAAAAAAATGGTAGGAAAGCACATGAAGAAAAAGGTAGCTGAGACCAAAGCAAGATATCTGGCTAAATTAGCCTGGTCCCCAGGAGCCCCCCTGACCCGAACCACCAACAGGCATATGCAGACAAAAATACCCCTCATTTTGTATTTAATGAAAGGCCATCCACATGCTCCTGATATAATTAGAAAAGATATAGCACAGCACAGTAGTAGTGAGAATGTGATTTTTTTTTAAACTCCCAATACATACTACACGGCAGACTAGGCTCCAAACAGTAAAACAACTACACAGTAAAATGATTAATACATCTGTATAAAATTCACAAAACAGACAGTAGGGAGGTCATTAGGATGGCGGGTGGACTTTGTCCGCCCACTCATTCTCCCGTGGAATAGGATCACACGCCATAGGAGCGGGGGTCCCGTTGCAGAGATTAGGATGCGCCCGCCACACTGGCGGGCTCAACCTGCATTCCTGACATTGCGGCGGGCGGTGCGCTCAGCACCACCCGCCACAATGCCAGGAAGGCATGTTGTGCACTTCCATGCAGAACATGGCAGGCACCGCACAGTGCCTGACATGTTCTGCATGGAACTTGCAGGGGGGTACAAAAGGGCCGCGGACCCCCCAGCTATTGTAATATGGAGGGGGGTCTTTGCTGCGTGGATGGCGGGCGAATCGCCCCCACCGGGCCGGCAGTGACTAACGGCAGCCTGGCGGGTGCGATCTGCCCGCCATCCTAATGGGGCCCTAGGTATTGGAGAAAGCGTATTTAAAACCCAAAGCCCCTGGCCATCTTAAAAATGTGCAAATGTTATCCCTTGAAACAACTTAAGGTCACATGGGGTTACTACTTCCAACTCCTGACTGTCCAACAACAAACATAACAAAAGGGAAAAAATTTGTAAAGTAATGCATTGAACTTATTTGTTTTTCCCAAAAAGTCAACATTGCAAGCGAATGGATGTAGCAGAGATTATAGACAAAAAGAAAGAAACAATCCAAAATGACCAAGAGCTGAATAAAGCAAAGGGAGGACTCTTTGGGACACAAAGAAGAAGAAGTTGCTGCTGTATGTAGAGTAACCTCCCTGTCTCTATGGCACTTTCTTCCTGTGAAAAATTATAACGATTACGTCAACATAATTAAAATTTCACCCAGACTTACGGCCTGATTTAGATCTTGTCCGATCGGGTCTCGATGTTGCTTTTTCCGCTGTCTTCCTGCCAACCGACTTGCCGGTCCGCCCACCCTATTCAGATGTTGGCTATTGCTTAGACAATAGACAGGCATAGTCCGGCCGTCACCACCAAGAAATTTAGACTGCGTTCATGGCGAGATAGACAAAATCGGCTGTCAGAGGGAGGACTGCCAGTTTCTCTGTCGGGCCAATCACGAAGTGCCTTCCCACCAACACAACTGTGGCAGGGGAAATTGGTGTAATGGAAAATATATAAGGCAGAAATTCACCTTTTCTCACGATCCCACTTCCAGCACCACCATGGACCAGATCCTCGATGTCCTTCCTCTGCTCTTGCTGGCTGATCACGATGCAAACCAATACCGTTGTCATGGGAACCAAAGATAACCTTCTCAATTACCTTTAACCTTTTTCACTTGGCTGTTCACATATGCTTAGGATTCATGCATTATTAAATTGCTCACACAAGCAATAGCATAACAATGTGAAATATCTATGTCTCTAATGTTGACATTTAAGAACTTTAAAATAACACACCAGTATGACCACAGTGGTGTTAATATGTTTGGTGCCAGCTGCCTTTCAATAAAAGGACACTTGCACAAAAAGAATATCAAAATCAAAAACTCACCATTCAGGTGTGTGTAAATAAGGTACGAAAATTGTCACTATAAATAAATATACATCACACATCATTGGGATAAGTGCAATGTAACCTCATGTAGAAATTGCACTAGACAAGCTGTAACCCTGACCTCATAGATTACCTGGAAAATCAATGGCAGTCCTAGATTTGATGCTCCCTCAATATTCATCCATGTAATGTTTCTCCTCGTACAGTGCAATTCCTGTATTGTATACAATTTCAATTTGCATATAATATTACATTACAAGGTGCAATCCATATGTGTACATACTTTCCAGGAATCAAGGTCAGACACACCTGTAGTAGAATATACTTAAATAAAGTTTCAACATCTATTTTTTGGTGCAAGTGTCAACTGCTACCACTGTGAACCAGTGTATGCACTTAACATATTAGACATTTAAAAAGTAAGTAGTAGTTCATGCCATTGTGCTAAAGAAAATATATACTACACAATTACACTCAAACATTGATTGGATTCAAACACTTGCAATGGGAAATTAATACCAGGGCAAACTTGGTGGAAATAACAATGTGATTTTTTCACAATGAGATCACTCTCTCAACTTGTTTTAAACAAGGCAAATGACAGTCCAAATGGTGTCCACAAAGTCCTGTGTACAGGTATGCCGGGGCACTCATTTTGCCTCCAATTATAATGCCAGGGGAACCTTCCTATGAAGGGTCATCCAGTGGGCAGGACAGACACTTTAAAGATGTTACTTAGGAGGGTAGCGTTTGGGTTTGGGTTTGGGTTTGGGAGGAGTATCCTTGGGCCCGTTTCACAGAGCTAACTTAAGACAAAATCCTAAACTTACTACCATATTGGTATTCACAGAAGGCACTTACACATTTTTGTATTCACAGAAAGCACTTACTCATTTTGGTATTTACAGAAGGCACTTACTGATCAGTGAGTAAGTTCCTTCTGTGAATACCAAAATGAGTAAGTGCCTTCTGTGAATACCAAAATGAATAAGTGCCTTCTGTGAATACCAAAATGGTAGTAAGTTTAGGATTTTGTCTCAAGTTAGTTCTGTGAATCGGACCCATTGTGTTTGGGAGTGGGGTGTGATTTTGGAAGAGGTGGTCTTGGGTTTGAGAGGGGTGATGTTTTGCAAGGGGTAGTCTTGGGTTTGGGAGGGGAGTGTAGTTGTGGGAGGGGTGGTTTTGACTTTGGGCTGGGGACCTTTGCCTTTTTTAGGGGTAACTTGGGAGTAGTAGGGGTGGGTCCTGTCTTTTGAGGGGTAAGTTGGAATGTGGAAGGTGTGAGTTAAGCGTGGAAGGGGTAGGTGGGCATTTGCAAGGAGTTGGTGTTGGTATGGCAGGGCTCAGGGCAAGGGCAAACAGAAGACTCTTATAAGGAAAATGGGTAGGATGGTAAGGAGATATTTGGGGTTGGTGTTGGGGTTGAGAGGTAGAGGGAGTAGAAGTGTCTGTTGTGCAAGTGTCTGTTGAGGGTGTAATGTCTGTGAGTATGGGTTGTGTTGAACGTTTGGGTGTGTCTTCCTTTGTTGGTGTGTGTTGTAGGGGTGAGTGAGGGCATTTCTGTTTTGTGGGTGTGTGCGCTTTGGTGGTGCCAGGTGTGCTCTTTTTTAATGTGGCTGTGGTGGTGGGTGCGATGTCAGGGCCTGTTATTGGGGTGACGGATGTGTCTCTGGTGGTAGCTGCATTGTCTGGGTGTGTGCTGGATGTGGTGGATATGTCTGTGGTGGTGGGTGCCGTGTCTGTGGTTGTGCTGGGGGTGGTAGGTGTGATAATCAATCAATAATTTTTATTTGATTCAGACCTCTGCTGAGGTCAACAAATACAAAATACATAAATATAAAACAAGTATATTTGTACACTTTAAAACAGCTTTAGAAAACTATTTAAACACTTGAAAACGTTATAAAAGACACATTCATTTTGGGGAGACTTACACAACTTGATTAAATCTTGAGTAAAAATTGCATTATATCTAAAACAATGGGCTTTATAAACCGACGACGGGCCTATACCAAGACCGGATTTGTACTGACTGACAATACGTGAGAATGATCTTGTGTTCCTCCATTACATATGTCACATATACCTCAGCGATTTTCTAGCGTATTCCATCTTGAAGTATGCACTTTTTGATGGACGAATTCCTAATCGCTAGAGGAGGATACAGCACTTTACTCTATGCTCTAGCTGAAAGTAGAGATAATGCTCAAGGGACTATTTCACATATTAATTATAGTGCTATAATTGACTACAGTGTTCAATATCTAGTTCGAAGATCATACATGGTATAAAATTTTTTAAAAAGAGCTTCAGATGTGCTGGAGTCAAGACCTGCAAAAGTGCTACAGTGCATTGGGTCTGTGGTGGTGGGTGCAATGTCTGTGGTTGTGCTGGGGGTGGGGGTGGTGTCTGTCTTTTTGGATGTGCGCCTATGTTGTGTGTGTTGTTTGTGTTTGTGTGTGGGTGTGCTGTTTGTGTCTGTGTGAGTGGGTGCATGCAAAGATGTCAGTGTGCTTGGGAGAAGTCTGGGAATAGGGGATTTGGAGGTAGTCGGGGCTGGAGGTGGGGCACCACGTTGGGATGGTTGGGAGGCTGCAGTCAATGAGGAGGCTAAACCTTGAAATGAACACTGTAGGACAGACATAGCACTGTGAATGCATTCCAGGTAGGCTACCACTTGTTGCAAATGGATGGCATTCGGTAGTGCAGTCTGGTCTATAGAGATAGCCCTGATGAGGTCAATTGCCTCCTCACTCAGAGCAGCCAGGGAGAAAGGGGCATGGGGTGAGGTACCTGGAAGGAAGGAGACACCACCACTTTTAGGGGGGCTTGTTTAGTCAACTTATGGAGAAGCTGGGGAGAAGGTGGAGATGGTACTTTGGGTGGTGGTGAAGGATGCAGGTGTAACCGATGCAGTAGGGTCCAACACCACTAGGGAGTCCTCACTGGAAGAGGTCTCCAAAGAAGATGTAAAGTTGCTGGTGGCCTCCATTGCAGTCTCCTCACCCTCCGGAACACTGGGGCCCTCGGTATAGGTGCTGTCATCACTGGAACCACTGTGGCTAGCTGCTTCCCCAGCTATGTTGGCACCTTCTCCTTCCACTGCCCTGGATGATGTTGATATGACATATACAATGGTTGAATTGAATCTGTGTGAACAGACTGATCAAGACCTTTGATCACAAAACAGTGTCCAAAATTTCGTAATTCACCTCAAGTCTCCTAAACTTTGCTTCAACATTTACGGGAAACATCACTTACAACGCAACTTTTACCACGCAATGCTTTTACATCGCAACTTTTACAACGCAAACCATTACAACGCATTGCGCTGGGGGGCGCTCTAGGATCAGAGAATATATTTAATTTACTATCCAACACCTTCCCTACTATCCACGGGGACTGGAGTTGGAATAGTAAATTAAATAATTCACTATCCAGCGCCCCAAAGCACTATGCGTTGTAAAGGCATGCGTTGTAAAACTTGCGATGTACAAGCATGCGTGGTAAAAGCATGCGTTGTAATGTCATACATCCAACATTTACATAAGCTTAGGCATCTACGCAACATTTTCAGAAACATTTGGTCACAGTTATGTCATTCCACATGATGGCTCCTATATCATGCATGATCTTGTCTCTTATCTTTCATTATTTATCTCCAGGATCTGTTTCACACCTCTGAATGGTTGGCCTTTGTAGTGTAGAATAGTGAGATTATGTCACTAAAAGGGTATCAAACAAAAATACTTGTGTACAGTGTGTTAATAAGGCCTTAAAATATGCCTACTTTTCATTCTCAAAAATTAAAATATGAATAGATTTGTGTCACTAAATACTGAAATGTTGTACCAATATTAGCATAAACTGAAATCAGGTTACCGCTGTTTGGACATTTCACAATTGCGACAGTTACATCAAGTATATGTCAATTTTCAAAAGCAAATACATAGACCTTGAAACATTTCTAAAACATTTCAGTCCAGAGCAAAAACGTTTTCACATTTCATTCCTGTATTTCTTTAGTTATTTGAAGTTTGTTGTGTCTTAGTGAAATTGTTAACTAGATATGCTGGCTTTTATTGTAGTACAAAATGTTGTAGAACATCATAGTAGTACATTACATACACTAGTTCCTATTTAATGCTTTAAACACTCACATATAAATCACAATATGCAACATATTACACCTTGATGCATTTTAACAGCTAATTGGTCATGAGTTTGGCCTGATTTTGAGTTTTCCTGAACTAATACTCCTACATATGTGTTAGAACTTTCCATCTTGAAAAATCCCTTTAAGTTAGCCATTTATCTCCATCACTGTTTCATCATCTGGGCATGGCAAAGGACAGTGAGAAATGCTTTAGGGTTTGTGTTACACAGTCACCAACGTGTACACATTCCTGTCGTTTCCACAAAAATCGTATGCCTATTACAATTATTTGTCCAAAAAAAGACTTGCTTACAAACACATATTTGTCAAGGAGTGAGACATCATGCTAATCTGTCACTTTTAACATGTATGAAACAGTATTTCCGACACAAAACACAATTTGGATATGTTTTGATCGCAAAAGGTACCCATTAAAATTGATGTCACTAGTCATTTTGGATCACATGCTTACTCTTGTGTGTGCAGAATCCCAATTTACCAATGCGATGTTTGGTACATCCACTGTAACATAAGTGCCTATCATGCTATGTCACATGTAATAGGGCTATCATTCCATCATCCACAGTAAAGTAGCATCACACAAGACACAATAATCACTATTGACCTGTTTGGTATAACTGTCGCCCATAATATCAAACAACATGATGTTTATGTGGGGTTTAGTCAGCCATGTGTCTGCTCGGAACAGTCCTGTGGTTGTGACCAGGAATCAGGTGGGATCCTTTCCGATAAGTTAATAAACAAAGCACATTTTCATTCACATTGTGCAAATCATAAACCCCAAAAACTCTTCTTGTGCATTGGGAATGGGTCACCCTTAATGTTATTGAGAAAAATCTTATCTGTAACATAAAATGAGCCAGGTAACACATGAAACTCTGATAAGAATGTACCCCCTTGTTGCTGCTGTTAGGCCCTCAACTGTTCATCAAGGGCTGCATATGTCACTGCAAGAATGCGGGCCATTAGTGGGGTCAGGGTGCACACACGTTGGGAGTACTGCCTGAGCTGAAATTCAGCTGACTCGTAGGTCCTCCCACCTCTTGCACTAATTGACAATGCACCGCATGTAGACCCCCAGGATATGCACCTTCCTAGCAATGGCCTCCCATATGTCCAGCATCTGATGGATGTTGACCTGTATAGATACAAGAAAGAAAAGAAAAAATAAATGGTTTGGTGATTTTTGTTTGTCTGTATTGATGTAACAAAATCTTTCGACTGCTATCACTAACATAATTATAAATTAGCATGCAACATGTGCATTGTCATATGCTGACCAAAAACAATATCTTAATGCACAGCTGACCTGTTGCCTACCCTCATCCCATATCATGGTCTAGTCTCACCAATCCAGACCTGTGGCATCTTATAGCCTAGGGGGCTCCTACATGTTCTGTGATGTGACCTACTTCTGATCAGTGCAAAATATTGTGAACTACTGAAGGCTAACCATATATACTTATGGCACAATGAATAGTGGGCACTGTAAGTAAGGGGCCTGAAGTTTAGACACGACAAATGAAATTAATTGTTAGCTAAATAAGGTAGATAACTCTCCCTTTCAACTGTCATCCATTTAATTTAAAAATGTACTCAGGGGATTATTTTTAAGCATAACTCAAACATTGAACTGGCAAATATGTATGTTTCTGACCGATGCACCTCAATGCTTAAATTGTTTGTCCCTGTGACTCAGCCGGAGCCTGGCCTATTATCCTGACACATTATCAGGGCCTGTCATCTGCAGCCTGAGGAACCTGGTGTCACATGAACAGAACCTTCCTTTAACATCTACATTGAAAAATTTCCTTGTGCCCATCTAATATATTACCTGAAGGCTGTGTGCTACTCTGAAGGGGTCTGGTAGAGCTACTGCTAGCTCCTATACAACTGTTTGGAAAGTCCTGATATAGGCTGAGTGATTTGTGGGACCATACACATAGCTAACATCATTTCCAATTTAATTGTACAAAAAAAATTGTATGTACGTTTGTGAAGAGCATATAATGTGTTTCCTAATTTCCATGATGTTAGTTTTCAATGTAGCCAAAAAATCTAAGTTGGGCTAAAGAAGCAATGATTCATTCAGCTTCCAGGCATAATAGTAAAATATCTAATCGGAATGAATTTCGTGTCTTGGGATACCAGGGTCTTTTAAAGATGTTCAAAGACCCTCATGCACTCTAACTTGTTAATAATATATCTTGGTTCCCCCTTTAGGTAGTTAGATGAGTGGGTTAATCATTGGGTACTTTTCCACCTGAGTTTCGCGTTCTCCAGACAGTCACTTTTCCTCTTCCTGGAGGAAGACCATCTGGTTCTGTGACCGTTGCGATTAGTGCTTGAAGAGTTGCAGAAAAAAGTGTGAAGTTAAAAATTCCTTATTTCCTGTGTAAAGTGTTTTATTGGTCAGGAAGGGGTAAGATTAAAAACAAGAGCAGGTGCTAAGGTGGATGTGTTAAGGGTTCACTGCACCTATGTGGTTCAGTTGTCAGTGGTCGACATGTTTCAGCCCTTTACTGACTCGTCGGATCGGGGAACTTTCATCAGGACCGAAACGAAGGAGCGGCGTGGGTTTTGAACCGCTCCATAGTAGGTAAGTTAAGTCACTCACCTATTTTCGTCAGTAAGTGCATTGACATAGATTGTGACGCTGTTATAGGTTGGGATGGTACCTATAACTTGGATAGACAAATGGAGGGAGAAAAAGGGAACAGACAAAATGAAACTGTATATTGATTACATATCATCTTGTCCATTGAGGTACTTAGATCATAGTGCTCATCATTATAAATTGTTTGTTAGACTCTACAAGGGTGTATGTTATCTCCATATCTTTCATATGTAGGTGTCTATAACTGTATATTTCAGTATGCATTTCTGTTAGGGACAAAAGCACCTCACATTAGATACCAAACGATTTCCAGAGAAATAAGTATAGTTACTGGAAAGGTCCGTGCGCTATTAGTTTAGGAAGCAACATAGCTACACTGGTATTTTGGTGTGTCTAAGGCAAGTGGGTGGTCTTGTGCTAGGGTGTGCATGTTGGGCTCCTTAACATAATAGTTATAGCTGAAGAGGGGATGTACGACATTACAACGCGTTCCATTACAATGCGTGCTTTCACAACGCGTCCCTTACAACGCAAGTCGTTACCACGACTTGCGTTGGAGTCGCGGATTGAGAATAGTATAATTTACTATTCTAACACCAGTCCCCGTGGACACTAGGGAAGGTGTTGGAATAGTAAATATACTATTCTTTATCCTCTAGCGCCCTCCAGCGCAAGTCGTGGTTACGACTTGCGTTGTAACGGACGCGTTGTGAAAGCATTGCGGAGTAAAATCCGCGTTGTAAAGGATGTCCCCCCTAAAGAGGGTATGAGTTGGTGCATGATTAGTGTTATATGCGCATTGTGAACAATCTAAGCAGTTCATAATGGTGGCATGCATGAGTCAGGAGCGACGCAATGAGTTTAAAAAACATGCGGTTGGTAAATTATTCCTAAACAGTACAGTTGTGACCATTAGTCTGGTTATACCTTATTAGGAGTCTTCAAAATATCCTACGGGTGCAGGGGAACCCCGTAGATTGAGATATACAGGGATTCAAGCGAGCAAGTCCTGTTACCTTCTAATATAATTGCAGTTATTCCTCCTTTACCTCAGTCATGTAATTTGCACTTCATCCATTTGGTTTCCTTTCGTGCCCCAGAAATAGACCTTGGTGGTCCCGGAATGAAATCATTTAAAAGGCTGTGTTATAGAAAGGGAAGAGAACTCATAAAGTCATAGTGTGGGAAAAACAGGCACATTAGTTGAAAGAAATCGGTGCCTCTAATTATTTGTCTGCACCCATTTCTTCCAACTAATAAGTCTGTCATTTTTGCAGTCGTTGATTCGCTCAATCTATCTATTAGACAAAAATAGTATGGTTTTTTTTGCATTCCTAGTCGCTAAGTCTTTGATCCTGCAGAAATGGAAAATGGCTGAGTTTCCAGTTTTTTTCCCAATGAAAACTTAGATGACTCAAATTGAAGTAAAAGAAAAGCTATAAGTTTGTTGAGCTTAAAAGAATGTATATGTATGTTTATGCTGGATCTACAGTTCTTATGTTTTTTAATGATATAAGTGTCTTGATAAATTGCAATATTTATGTTTTTACTATCTGCAATAATTAATAAAAAAAACCTTTAAATGTAATTTGTGAAGCATAAATGCTAAAAAAACTGCTGTTGTATTGAAATATGTAGCTAAACCATTTACATTTTGTAGAACTATATGACTGTAGAATTAATTACCAAATATGTTGCCTTGGAAAAGCTGTTGAATGCACACATGTGTAGTCTAATGCAGACATATGAACCCTGGTAGAGTGAGAATATGAAGCCTTAGGTGTGCTCCCCATTTCCTGACCTTGCCACCATGAAAGAAAGGGATCTAATAAAGAAGTTCAGATTCTATACTGGATGTATGTCATCAGCTGGAACCAGATCTTTAGCCTCACAACATAACCCCTCTTATTTTATAGCAATTGCCAAACTCATGGCAGTACTTTATTTTGTGGCCACAGGATCCTTCTAATATACTTCGGCAGTATCTGGTGAAATGTCACAACCAACTTCCATTGATGTGTTAGAAAAAAGTTCTATCTTCAATGATGAGACACATAAAGAGTGTCATCCAATTTCCACGGCAGCAGGATTTAGCCAATCTGAAGGGTGACTTTTATGGTTTGGGTCACCTACCACGCGTGGTTGGAGCTAATTGATGGCACACATATTGCCTTAGTGCCAGCACATGCCAGAGAGCAGGTCTACAGGAATCAGAAACACTTCTATTCAAGCAACTTGCAAGTTCCCTGCCTACAGGATTTGTACATCACAAGTGTATATGCACATTTCCCCATCTCTGACCGTGATTCCTTTATAATATAGCCCTATACCCCTGCAAATGTATCAAGTTGGACCTGAGAGGGCCTAGCTTATTGATCAGTACAATCTTTCAATATTTGTTTGGGTTATTTCTAGTTCAGTAATCTGGAATTGTGTTACATTATTTTGCCCCTTTTTTTGTCTTCGATCTGCGAGACTCAGCTTATACCAACGACCATGGATGTTGACACCGCTGAGGAATCCAACAAAGCCAGGGGAAATCCGCGTCAATGAGGCCCATGGAAGAGCACGGCGGCCAGTGTAGCTGGCTCTTGGGCTCCTAAAGTCAGGTTATTTTGTATGGAGAAAATTGGTGGAGCCCTCCTCTACTCACCCAATAAGGTGTGCCAAATCACTGTGGCCTGCTGCATGCTCCATAACATTACCCTGCAACAGGACATCTTTTACTTCACAGAGGATGGAGACCTTGAAGAGCCACTGGGTGAGGATCCTAATATGCGAAATGAAGATGATAGTAGTCAAGAGTAAGGATTTGACTTATGTTAAGATGTTTTAAGCCTAGAAATGTACTTAGTATTTGATGCCAGAGGTCCAGTACTTATACCAATTTTAGCCTTTCAACCAATCAATCAATCAATCCATCAATCAATCAATCAGAGCATTTCCAAAGCGCACTACTTACCTGTGAGGGTCTTAAAGCACTGGAGGGGGGGGGAATGCTGCTACTGCTCAAAAAGCCAGGTCTTGAAGAGTCTTCTGAAGGTCAGCAGGTCTTGGGTCTGCAGTAGGTGGGTGGGGAGGGTGTTCCAGGTCTTGGCGGCGAGGTGGAAGAATGATCTGCCGCCGGAGGTCACTCTTCTGATGCGGGGGACTGTGGCGAGGGTGAAGTCGGTGGAGCAGAGCTGGCGGGTGGGAGTGTAAAAGCTAAGTCGTCTTTTGAGGTATGCTGGTCCGGTGTTGTGGAGTGTGCGTGGGTGAGGACCAGTGCAGGTCTCTCAGGTGGGGTGTGATGTGGCTGCGGTGAGGGATGTCGAGGATCAGGCGTGCAGAGGCCTTCTGGATGCGTTGAAGTTGTTTCAGGAGTTTGGCCGAGGCTCCTGCATAGAGGGCGTTTCTGTAGTCTTACCTGCTGCTAACGAGGGCCTAGGTGACTGTTCTTTTAGTTTCGGTGGGGATCCACTTGTAGATCTTGCGGAGCATGCGGAGGGTGTTGAAGCAGGAGGAAGAGACAGCGTTGACCTGCTTTGTCATAGAGAGGGTGGAGTTGAGGATGACCCCTAGGTTGTGTGCATGGCCGGTGGGTGTTGGAGCTGTTCCCAGTGTGGTCGGCCACCAGGAGTCGTCCCAGGCCATGTGGGTCGATCCGAGGATGAGGACTTCCGTCTTGTCTGAGTTCAGCTTCAGTCGGCTGTTCTGCATCCACTCGGCGATGGCTTTCATTCCTCCGAGGAGGTTGATTTTGTCAGAGTGGGGGTCCTTGGTGAGGGAGAGGATCAGCTGGGTGTCATCAGCGTAAGAGGTGATGTTGAGGTCGTGCAGTCAGGCAACGTGGGCAAGTGGTGCATGTAGATGTTAAACAGCGTTGGGCTGAGGGATGATCCCTGGGGTACGCCGCAGATTATCTTGGTGGCTTCGGAGTGGAAGGGGGGGAGGCGGATGCTCTGTGTTTGGCCGTCGAGGAAGGAGGTGGTGCAGTCTAGGGCCTTCTCTTGGATCAAGGGGTTGGGGAGGCGTGTGCGTAGTGTGCGGTGGCAGACCGTGTCGAAGGCGGCTGACAGGTCCAGGAGGATAAGGGCCGTGGTTTCTCCGTTGTCTAGCAGGGCCCTGATGTCATCGGTGGCAGCGATAAAGGCAGTTTTGGTACTGTGGTTGCTGCGGATCCCGGACTGGGACTGGTCCAGGATGCTGTTCTCCTCGAGGTAGCGGGTCAGTTGTTTGTTGACGTTTTTCTCGATGACCTTCGCTGGGGAACGGGAGCAGGGAGATTGGCCAAAAGTTCATGAGGTCCTTGGGATCCGCCTTGGGTTCCTTGAGTAAGGCGTTGATCTCGGCGTGCTTCCAGCTCTCCGGGAAGGTTGCAGTCTCGAAGGAGATGTTGATGGTTTTCCGGAGATGGGGTGTGATGGTGGTGTTGGCTTTGTTGAAGATGTGGTGTGGGCATTGGTCTGTCGGAGATCCGGAGTAGATTGTGTTCATGATTTTGATGGTGTCATCGTCGTTTATGTTGGTCCAGGAGAGCAGGCGGTCTGTGGGGATGGTGGTCGTGGGGGTGGGGGTCTCAGTGGTTGTCGGGGCGGTTGTGGCGTTCAGGCTGTCATGGATGTCTGCGATCTTGCGATGGAAGAAGGTGGCAAGTGCGTTGCACAGGTCTTGCCAAGGTGGGATGTTGTTGGTGTTGGAGCTGGGGTTGGAGAGTTCCTTCATGATGTTGAAGAACACTTTGCTGTTGTGCGCATTGTTGTCTAGGCGGTCTTTGAAGGAGGCCCTTTTGGCAGATCTGATGAGATGATGGTGTCTGCGGGTGGCGTTCTTGTGGGCTGCATAGCTGTCCGGTGTTCGTTCATGGAGCCATTTCTTCTCTAGCTTTTGGCAGGTTTGCTTGGAGCCCTGGAGGTCTTTAGTGAACCAGCTGGCTTTCTTGCTGGTGTGGCTGTTGGTGGGTTTCTTGAGCGGGGCCAGGTTGTTGGTGCAGTCGTTGATCCACTGTCTGAGGATGCAGGAGGCTCTGTCGGGGTCAGTGGGGTTGGCGGGTGGGGTCCGGGCGAGGGTGGTGGTTAGCTGGTCTTCGGTGACTTTGCTCCAGCCGCGGCGAGGGATCTGTTGGGTGCGGTGGTGCATGGTGGGTTTCCAGAAGGTGAAGTGGATGCAGCGGTGGTCGGTTCAATGGAGTTCGGTGGTGTAGTTGAAGGAGACGTGGGAGATTGCGGTGAAGATGGGGTCAAACATGTGGCTAGTGGAGTGGGTGGGTGCTCCAAGGTTGGCGAGGTTGTCGATCAGGATGGAGGAGTTGGTGTTGTTGTTGTCGAGGTGGAAGTTCAGGTCCCCGAGGAGGATGTAGTCTGTGGAGGCGAGGGTGTGTGTGCTGATGAAGTCGGCGATGGAGTTGCTGAACTGCGGTTGGTTTCCGGGGGGTCTGTAGATGAGGGTTCCTCTGAGGGTGGTGTTGGGGTCGGTGTGGATGTGGGAGTGCATGTGTTCGGCAGTGCTGAGGGTGTCGTCAGTGTTGGTCGAAATTCTGAGAGTCTTTCTGTGGACAATGGCGATTCCCCCTCCTCCTCCATTGGTGCGGTCCCTGTGGGTGATCTTGTAGCCTTCTGGGATGGCTATGGCGATGTCGGGTGCCGAGGAGGGGTTCAGCCAGGTCTCTGTCAGGAAGGCGACGTCTGGGGAGGTTGAGTCGTGTAGGTCCTAGAGTTCAATGGTGTGTTTGCGGGCAGAGCAGGTGTTGAGAAGAATGCATCTGAGGTGGTTGCGTTCCTTCACGATGGGTGGCTTGGCGGTTCGAATGCAAGTGAAGCTGCAGTTCCGGCAGGTAAAGGGTCCTTGGGTGCACTTTGGGGTGGCCAGGAAACAGGTGTGTGTTCATCCGGTGTTGAGGGCGTGGAGGGTGCTGGCATCATAGCGGCATCATGCGCCTTGCATCGCAAAATGCAATGCAGTGCGCGCTATGAAATTCGTTTTATTAAATTGTTTACTTACCTGTAATTATCCATATGCCGGTTTTTAGCCCCCTCCAGCCCGCCCCTCCCCCTCCCCGCCTCCCTGCCCCACCGTAACTCCCTCCACAGGCCGCGGCTGCCCTTACTTTTAGCGATTTCAAACAGTACAACTTCAAATAAGAAGGTAATAAGATGTCCTGACATTTTCATGAAGTTATTAGGGGGCATACATAACATATCCCAGCCATTCAGCACAGTGGAGAGGTGAAATGTGTAATTGATAATTCCAAGGCCAAGCTAACTTCATAAGAGACATTTCCACGAGTCGGATGGACGTTTGGCAATAGTCATCACATAAACAGTGCCGAGTCAATTTTTGCAAGTACCACTTATGTTGAGCATAGTCATTTACATACCTTACAAATTTTGTGTGAACACAGTTTGATTTGTGAAACTCATGGCATCAGTTCAATTGGTTGAGAAGAACAGGACAACATTCAGAAAACAACAAAAAACATTTTCAAAAGATAGCATTGAATAGGGATTGATAACTACATGACATTTTAGCAAATGTTTAAATCTGTTAGACACGAAAGAATGAACAATATGACAAGGCAATATTAAAACAGAAACAGGGCATTATGGAAGCTGTATTTTTTCAAAGTCAACTTCCCAACACTTGCACAATGGTTCTGCAACATACCTGTGGAAAATAATCAGTGGAAGTGGGTCAGACACTTACAATATGACACACATATGGATAATGTGTTATTTAATGTGACAAATACAGGCACCATACCTTCATGTGACATGTAATGTAGATTGACACCTGTAATCTTAGATGCAAAGCAACACATTCATTAAAAAAAATCAAAATTAACTGAAACTGTTAGTTTGAGGTTTGTATGTAATAAAAATGTGTGCAGAGCACATTAGCAACAGCTAACTTCAAAGCAAACAGGACAATTAGGTTTAGTGAAAGTTTGTAAAGTGCAACTTACCAGCTAGCAACCTGTAAAACGGCATTCTGATCATGGCATGGGATTAGAGTGGACTCACATTGTCTCCGATGCGAGAAAGAAGGAATTTAACATTTATACCAGCGACTTAGGGACAGACTGCTTAAAGGGCATATAAAACTTTTTTCGTTCCTTCTGGTTTAGAGAACGGACATGGAGTAAGCAGTATTTTTCTATGGTTAAATATATTGGAGAATTACACCATGTATGTTGTTTTATGTTGCAGACTGACCTAAGGCAGTTTTCCGGTATGAACAAAGATAGCCACGAACACCAGAGTTTTAATTTCTTCTACGGGGGCGCTGGTACACGTATGAACAGCAGCTACCTGGTAAATAACAAAGAGGTTATATATAGCAGAGATTTGTCCTATTTACATCAGTTCTGACAATGTCTACTCCCTATATATGTGTCCAATGAATGTGTCTTGAGTCGAGGCTTTTAAGATGAGTAATATAATTATGTGGTATATGTGTTGTTTCTGTGTAACCATAGGTACAATAAAAGGAGAAAATAAGGTGCAGACAAGACGCAGACCCAAACCCTGATGAAGTTGCCGGTAAATTTAGACAGGCAATGAAACATGTTGGTTTTAACATAGCGGTCTCCCAGCAAGGAATAAAAGTTTTACAGCCAGTGTAGCCTAGCTCTTTTTATTTGATTGGTGTTTCCAAAATCTATTTTTAGAGTTTGGCACACCTTTGACTCACTAGCACACAAGCACTAATGTTATTTTTGCTCTATTTGCACTATCTTTCGTTCTCCCCTATTTTTCTCCCCTATTTTGTTTAAAGTTGGCAGTAGCTGATGATGAGAACGTGAGGATACAGGCGAGTACCAGTCTGTTTGTTCCTCTCCGGGTGTTGCTCCCGTGAGGCACTGCCAACTTCCCCACACTTTTTTCCTGAATTGGTGAGGTGCTTTTACGGTTGTCACAGTTCCACACATATACAGATTTTACACATTATAAATTATGACCTGGTGGTATACATAAGGGGTTGTACAAAGTTGTCTGCCCTGGCGGATATCCTAATTAGGTATCTAGTCATTTGTCTTGGAAGATAGGTATCTTCACAAAATACAGGGGCAGGTCTAGTAGTGGTGTAAGTGGATTGAGTGGGGGGCGGCCTGTTGAAACCCCTTCTTCCCCCTATGGCTCCTATCAGTTTATAATATTCCTGTCAATCCGTCAGGATGTACAATCTGCAAGACCTTCTCCTCCCAAAGCATGAGTTGTAAGGGGGGCTGGGGAGAACCACCATCAGTACTGTGTGCCTCCAAGTAATGCATGGAGGCCAGGTAATGCACCATCCCCCGCAGGTCATTCCACCTCTTCCTAATTTCCTCCTGTGTGTGCAGGTTGCTAGCCACAGCATTCACTCTGTTGACTATTCTGGCCCATATTAGCCTTTTCTGCGATAGGTATGTATTTTGAACTTGGGATCCAAACAATTGTGGCTCTACTCTTTTGATTTCATCCACCATGATTGACAACTCGCCCTCAGTCAAACGGGTATTTTTGTGGCCTGGCATTGTGCAAACAAATAATATCAAGGTAAAACATTTACCACAAGGTGTAAAATGAAAAATATGAAGGGACAAGTAACCGAGGCAAGAAACATAAATACCTAACTGGGAATAGCTCTGCTGGTAAGTGTTGCGGTGCCAGGTAACGACAAAGGATCATGGTCAGAAATGGAGTGTGTTTTATAGTGTGGTCTGCAGGTGTTACCATTTGGCCAATAAACATCAGGTGTGTTCTACTAGGATTCACCCAATGTCCACAGTGAGGGTGCATTGTTGGGCTTGTATTGTGATGACTCACTCTGTCTGGGAATTGGTGTTAGAAGACCATCAACACAACTATGTAATCTAAATCTGCTCGGTGGGCACCCACCACGGTGGTGGTGATGTGGCAGTATTCCCCAGCATTGGAGTCCACTGCATCAGCAACGGTGTACAGCGACTGCAGCGGGAAACACTCTGTTGACGTGGAAAACCGAGATAGCCTGCATGCATCTAAATACAGAGGATGAAAGACCGTCAACTTGTCGGAGTACTAGGGACTGCTGCTGCAATGGGATGGCAGTAAGACCACCAATATCGAAATTGGGCCCCTTGTTCTAACTTGTGTTTTGGCTTTTACTAACAAGCCAAGAACTTGGCATGACATAGCTCTCTGTATGAGTTTGCTGTTGTGCCCCTCTCGAAACCAAACTGCTTATACATCTTTCAAGATGGTAGGCATGCTCATTGCCCAAAAGAATTACACAAGTGAGACATTTGTTGGTACTGCTGTTGGGTGTCATAAAAGAAAAAGAATGGCATATTTGTTTTGATTACAACTAAGAGCCCTGCTATTCATTGTTCACATTTTGGTATCTAGGTGATTACATCTGGAGGTAATTTATAAGAAGAACATATGCCTAGAAGAAGGTGATAACCCTGACTTTGTGTTTGCATTGTACTTCATCCATTCTTGCTGTACTTGCTTTTCATATAACTGCATCGATGCAAAAAGAAACTACCATGTGTGTTGCTCTCTCAGTTTGCTCATTTTCTTGCACCAAAATAATTTTTACCATACTTTACCATTTTTTTAAGCATTTTGTTTATTTTCCTTTCTAATGTACATGGTCAGCTGCAATCCAAACTTGTTCTACAGAGTTTTACGTCGTTTTACTCAGATACTTTCAATGCAGAGAGCACTAGGGAATTTATAGGTGGTTCCTTTGAGGAATATTGAATGTCCCCTCAGTGTGACTGAACCTCTTGCTACTTCCAGCCAACTTGGTGTGTTTAAGGCACTAAATGGTGTTAAGTGAAAATTGTCCTTAGGGTGAAATTCTGTGCAATCATGCTATGTTATAGCATCCATCTAAGGTATGATATAAAAATATAGAGGTTTAAATATTGTGCTACCAGAATATCATAAAAAAATATTGATAACCAAAATATCCCCAAAGTAAGCAGATGTAGGTAAGAATAGGTTTATGTGAGAAGCTGACCTGGTATATGATGTCCACTAATGTAAGTGGGCACCTTGCACCAGTCAAGACAACCCTTATGGTGATTTAAGAGGTCTTGGACAACCTTAGAAAGCTCTCTAAGTAGTAGCTGTGGAGAGCAACCTTCAGGCTTAGTCTATAAGGAGTGTAAAGCAGCTTGTGTTACCAGAATGCAATCTTATAGGATAGACTAGGTGAAAAAGAACCACACAAAGTATAAAATATTTTTATATGATACTCTCTAACTCATAGCTTTCCAAACTTTTCATGTGAGTGACACACCTTTTAGACAATCTTGATCGTGTGACACGCTGACGCGTGCGCAGCGCGCACCACCTTAGGAGAAAATTTTGACAAAATAGTGGGCAAATGGTGCATTTTCAAGCAAATTTGAGAAAGCAGGATGGCTAATAAAGCAATTGTGAATCTCTTCTAACAAAGACAGTGACTCGCAAAACTGGGTGTAAGCAAGGTTAAGTTTGTGCCTGAAACAAGAATATAATCATGCACACATTGACACATGCCCACAACCATTGTTCATGAATAATATTGCGGAACTGGTGGCCGATTGCCACCTGCGCCCTTAGTATCGCTATAATAAAATAAACATTAAAGATGAGAAAGTCAATCTTAGAAAACATGTTTCACCTGTAGCGCATATGAATTATTTTAATGCACACCGTACCACAGAGCGGGTATCTGGGTTATGTAAACGTCTCTCATACCTCCCCCTCATACTTTGCTTATAGTGCTGGAGTATGTAAATGTCTCCCATACCTCCCCCTCATACTCTGCAACAAACATGCATAAATATACAAAGGATGACCGACATGTTCAAAAACAATCACATGCATAGAAATATGTGACATTTCCAGACTCTCCCACACGCTCTCCCACACATATACACACACTCACACACACTCACACAGAGGACTCAGAGGCGCCGGCATGATAAACGCAAATTCTCAGACACTCGCATACACAAAAGCTTGCACTCTCCTAGACACAAAGGGCAATTGACTAACAAACACACAATGCTGAAACTAGACAAACTCTCCGGGAGCACTCCAAAACAAAAACGGAAGCACCTGCACTTTTGACAGTACACCCTCAAGTAACTGAAACCATATCTGCCCTGCTAGATGTTTCAAATACAACTGGCTTTAAACTTGCACACAGCTGTGAAGCAAATACGCAAAGCAAATGCAGAAACCATCGCAGGCAGACAAACACACTCAACAACTCCTACACAAAGAAAAAGGTTCAGAAACAAAAAAAACAGGAAGGCAAATAAATGCAGGCTGGAAAGCCTAAACATAAATGTAAACAGACATGGTCCCAGGAGCACACAGTACAAACCGGTGCACACACACGCAGACAAACTCCGATAAGAAACAAGAACACAAAAAGAAACATGACCAAATACCCCTACACCGAACAGAGGTACACGCCCAGAGAGAGTAAAAACACACAAATCAGTGCCCGCACATGGGCAGATGCGCATACAAAAAACACACAATCACAGACACACATACAGAGGCCAATGCATCCGGGCAAGTGCAGGGAATAAAGTACCTGACATAAAAATTATAGTCACAAACATGCTCAAAAACAGTCAAAGAAATGCCTGGATCAAACAAACATGAATGAGCAAAAACGAAAAAGTGTGCCACCTTGCTAACACAAACACACGACATGCTAACAACACAACATACTAACACAAAAAACAGGTAGCGTAGGGACGTGCATGTTAAATACTACCACACCATGCCAAGAGGCAATTGGAAGCAAATCCGAAGGTACCAACTCATTGACGCACACACGCACACACAACAGTATGAAAGCCCACCATCTGTGCCTGCAGCATGTGCCGGTAGACTGCAGGCAGGGTGGGGCTCCCAGAAGCCTGTCCTTGCGGTATCCTGCCACAAGGTAAGTAAATCCCATGACAGCAGTGTCACTTAAATAATGTAACTACGCCTCCTTCCTTTCTCTTTCCACCCTCCCTTCGTTCCACCTTTCCTTCCTTTGTTTCCTCCCATTCCTTCCACCTTTTGTTGCTTGTTTCCTCCCTTCCTGCCACCTTTCCTTCCTTTCTGTTTCCTCCCTCCCTTCCTTCCACATTTTGTTACTTTCTGTTTCTTCTCCTCCTTCCATCTTTCGTTCCTTCCTTCCACCGCTCCTTCCAATATCCATTCCTTGACCCACATCCCCTATATGTTACATCATGTATGAGCAGCTATCAGAATATCTGGTGATGGAAACTGCCCATAAACAACTCAGTGACATTTTAGTGGCACAAGGGCAATCCTTGTCTGTGGCCGATAAAGATAATAGGGGGGAGAAGGAGGGCGGGCTCATGACGCCACTGGCTGAGCAGAAGGTGCTTTATCTGCATATCGATTTGAAATGTCAGGTCTGACTCACAGAGCCAAAAGGCTGGCATTTGTCATTTCAATTTTCACTTGAAAATGGCTCAATTTATGACGGCAAACTCGCTTTTGGGTTTCACAAGCGGCGAATTTGCATGCACGGATTCACTTATTCGGGCAAAATATTGCCCCTGTTTGCTGAATCAGTGCGCATGAGTAAATCCTCTCCAGGGGCAGGGCGTGGGAGTTCCAGGGTGGACATGCCCATGAAAATGTAGAAAATATAGAGGAATCAGGAAATCAGAGATTTATTTCTGGCAGGGGCAGGAGTTAACCAATTTAGGTGTGACAATGAGAGGAAAAATATTTTCCCATAGGATAAACAAAAATAATAAAATGCACTTGTGCTCACGCAGGCATTTTTGCTGCACAATTGAATAATGTGTACCATTACTCATGCAGCCCCCACTCCCCCCCCGTCGTGTGTGGCAGCCCGGGGCCGCTCACAGCCGCACCCGAGCACTTCACACGTCTTTAAAGACCTTGCGCATGTTAATAGGGCTTTGTTGTTTTTCACCACTTCCAAGAGCCCCTGCAGCTCGACTCTGCCGATTCCCGGAAGCTTGTTTCCTTCCCAGTGTAAGAATTGGCTTTTGTAGTTTGGTTTGCCCTGTTCCCATCATGCACTGGGACAGGAACAGACTAATTTGCATACAGCCAGGTTCTGAAACTGGGATGGTGCAGTGAGCTAAAAAACGGTGTTGGATCTAGCCCTGATCTCTTGACAGGGTGAGAGTATTCTGCTTAATTCAGAGACTCTGTCCCTCACCACCCCTTGTTGTAAATATTTTTGTCCACCCTAAGCGTGGAAGGGTATACTCAGACATGAGTCCCTTGCCCATTGCACCATCAGGATTCAAGCAAGCCGGGCCGAAGACGGCTGTAATGCCAGAAACCGGTCCCCGGAAGCTTGTTTCCTTCCCAGTGTAAGAATTGGCTTTTGTAGTTTGGTTTGCCCTGTTCCCATCATGCACTGGGACAGGAACAGACTAATTTGCATACAGCTAGGTTCTGAAACTGAGATGGTGCAGTGAGCTAAAAAACGGTGTTGGATCTAGCCCTGATCTCTTGACAGGGTGAGAGTATTCTGCTTAATTCAGAGACTCTGTCCCTCACCACCCCTTGTTGTAAATATTTTTGTCCACCCTAAGCGTGGAAGGGTATACTCAGACATGAGTCCCATGCTCATTGCACCATCAGGATTCAAGCAAGCCGGGCCGAAGACGGCTGTAATGCCAGAAACCGGTCCCCGGAAGCTTGTTTCCTTCCCAGTGTAAGAATTGGCTTTTGTAGTTTGGTTTGCCCTGTTCCCATCATGCACTGGGACAGGAACAGACTAATTTGCATACAGCCAGGTTCTGAAACTGGGATGTGCAGTGAGCTAAAAAACGGTGTTGGATCTAGCCCTGATCTCTTGACAGGGTGAGAGTATTCTGCTTAATTCAGAGACTCTGTCCCTCACCACCCCTTGTTGTAAATATTTTTGTCCACCCTAAGCGTGGAAGGGTATACTCAGACATGAGTCCCTTGCTCATTGCACCATCAGGATTCAAGCAAGCCGGGCCGAAGACGGCTGTAATGCCAGAAACCGGTCCCCGGAAGCTTGTTTCCTTCCCAGTGTAAGAATTGGCTTTTGTAGTTTGGTTTGCCCTGTTCCCATCATGCACTGGGACAGGAACAGACTAATTTGCATACAGCCAGGCTCTGAAACTGGGATGGTGCAGTGAGCTAAAAAACGGTGTTGGATCTAGCCCTGATCTCTTGACAGGGTGAGAGTATTCTGCTTAATTCAGAGACTCTGTCCCTCACCACCCCTTGTTGTAAATATTTTTGTCCACCCTAAGCGTGGAAGGGTATACTCAGACATGAGTCCCTTGCTCATTGCACCATCAGGATTCAAGCAAGCCGGGCCGAAGACGGCTGTAATGCCAGAAACCGGTCCCCGGAAGCTTGTTTCCTTCCCAGTGTAAGAATTGGCTTTTGTAGTTTGGTTTGCCCTGTTCCCATCATGCACTGGGACAGGAACAGACTAATTTGCATACAGCCAGGTTCTGAAACTGGGATGGTGCAGTGAGCTAAAAAACGGTGTTGGATCTAGCCCTGATCTCTTGACAGGGTGAGAGTATTCTGCTTAATTCAGAGACTCTGTCCCTCACCACCCCTTGTTGTAAATATAGATTCCCGGCAGAAGTCATCTCATCGCGCAACACACCTACGGTTGGGGCGCGACACAGTAATGTGTCGCGCCACACCGTTTGGAAAGATGTGCTCTAACTCATAGAATATCTTCCACCCCGAGACATACACAATGTGCACAAAACTTTAGCAAAGAAACACAGTAAATAGCATGAAATACACAGTGGCACCACGGGGAATCCCAAACCATGCACTAAGAAAGTGGTAAATGAACCATGACTTGGACATTGCTGTAAAATCAGGTTTTGCAAGTAGCTGTCATTAGAAATAGCCTTGTAGAGTAGAGAGGAGGTAGAAGTACTGGTACCCCAAGGAACCATCCAAGGTGAGTAGATAGGGACCCCACGGAGAGCGTGCAGCGTGGGAACACGACTGCGTTTTCCGTACAACTCTACGTGTAAGTTGCGGTTGGATTTTTAAAGATTGAGGACCCTTCCCAGTGGACCCTGCAGAATTCCAGTGGTAGACAGAAGTGTGGGGAGCCACCCCACCCATGGATACCATAGTACCCATGTTACCTACACCAGGGAAGCCGGGTGCTGACTTGTGAAGTGGTGTCGGAAACCACTTTCGAACCCAATGGAGGACTTCAGGAAAGTGCCGCTGTTGAAGAAGGAGAAAGTGACCGATGGAATCCGAGGATGTATTCTTGATGAGAGGTACCAGCAAGCAGAGGGGACAGAGTTTATGTCACTCAGGGGTGACCAGGAGACTTGGAAGACTAATGCCCTCCTATGTTGGGTGTTGCAGGATGGAAGCCGTTGACCTTGACTCCGAAGCTGTGAGGACCAGATGATGCTGAGGAGGACCAGCAGCCATGCACAAGCTGTCCCATGAAGGATGTTGATTGCTGAGGGGTCGGTGTCCGGCAGGAGCACCAACAAGCCTTGGCAAAGGCAAGCAATGCAGGAATCGAAGAAGGAGCAACGTCGGGACCAGCAAGGTCCAGGGGACTCACCAAAGATAGGAGAGTCAGGGCAGGTCCCAAGCAATCAAGGGAGCCCAAAAGAAACAAGTGTGACCCTCAAGTGGACCCACAGGCTGGAGGCACTAGATTTGTAAGAGGACCTCAAACAGCTCACCAAAAGATGCCGGCTACGATGCACATGATGCGGTCTGGCTGAAGATTCAGGTAACTGGAGATGCTTGAGGTTGAGGCTACTTAGAGCCCGAAGATCTTCTTGCAAAGAAGCCAACAAGCCTTTGCAACTGCAAGTTGGACACAGTACAGAGGGGTTTGGTTATTGCAACCCCCACAAGGGATACTGGCCTCAAACTTGGTGAGAGGTGAAAACAGGCCTCAGGAGCTGTGGAAAACAACCACTAGTGTTGCACAACCTTGTCGACTTGATTGTGGTGCCTGAGAATGCAGGGGAGTGACTCCTTCACTCCAAGGGCAATTTCTTCAAAGGCCTTGGAAGGTTCCTGTATGATGCACAGGCGCAGAGGATGCAGCAGACTGGAAGCGAGACGCAGTCAGGCCCAAACAAAGTCCAGTGAAGACTAGAGTGCCCAGACATTAGAAGTGCAGTGGTGTCTGATCTGAATCTTATCCCACAACAAATCTGGGGACCTACACCCACCCCTTAAGTACCCTAGGGAAAGAGTTGGGAAGATTCAGGGGACCCTCCCAGGGAAAGGTATGGACAAGGGGGAGGTTACTCCCATGTCGTTTGTCCACTTTCATGCAAGAGCGGGAACCAACGGCTCCAAGAACTGGTTTGCACTGGACTATGCACAGGGATACCAAATGTGCCCCTCGTGCAAACTGAGTGGCGCTGATAAATGCACCCACCTCATCTCAATACACTAAATCCTGTCTGGAAGGTGGTCACAGCTCCCTGTGACAGGATGCATATTGTCCAACCTCCATCTGCTCGAGCTTGGCTCAGCAGCAGGAGGGCAGAATCGTGTCTCTGGTCAGCAGAAACCATTTTGTGCTGTCCGGATCAAGAAGGCTGGTACCGGGAAAACTGAGAACCTAACAGAGGGCTCTTCCAGTGCTTGGAATCATAACTCCACACTGTTTATGGTGTCGGGGTATGATTTCAATATCTTTGGTACTAAACATGATAGGATTCGTTGCAGCCCGTTTCGAGATGGTCAAAGTGTAATTATGCAGTGCCTCTCTATATAGTATATGGGTGCTTCACTGACAACCTAGGAGAATGGACTCCGTAGGCTGCAGGGCTGTCCTGCTTGTGCAGGGGCGCACCCTCACTTAGAACCAAGCACCATGCCTTCAGGATTGCAAAGGCCTGCTAGAGGGGTGACTTATAGGTTTTAAATGCAGTGACCCTAGATATAGGAAACCTATATCTTTAGTAAGTGGGGTTAGCATCAAGTTACACAGGCTGCAATGGCAGGCCTGTAGTTCCATTTTTAATGGTCTCTCATGGGTGGCATAATGCATGCTTTAGCCCATCGGAGACCTCAGGAGTACCTATTCCCTGAGTACTTCAGTACCATATACTAGGCACTGATATGGGTATCCCAATATACAATCTGGGATGTACCTATGTACTGAACACAACAATTTAAGGGAGAAAGCAGATAGACTGGGGTCCTGATTAGCTGGATCTCAGACAGACTAGTCAGTAACAGCTTAGCACCAGGCAATAAGTGTGGGTAACCATGCAGAAGCATCCTACCTTCCTACAGTTTTCTACACATAACATATAAATAGATAAGGGGGCCAGAGGAGATTTAAAGGCCCGCAAGGTCATTGTTTTTTCATTATTTTTACATATCATCACTACAGCAGTAGCTCTCACATGATCATGAAGAAAGCCACAACACTCCCAAGGTCATGGGCTGAAACATGTCGATCCTATTTGAGTACGACTGGATGTAATGGTTCCTGTCATATCTGTTTGTCTCTTTGTTTTCCTGTCTGTTTTTAATCCTAGCACATGGGAGCCAGAATATAAGTATGCAGTAAACCTTGTAGCTAGTTTTAATTCACATCCACTAGCACTGCACCCCTCAGGACACTTCGCTAGCTCACATTGGGTCTTAGTAAGACCCCTCTGAAAATAAAATATCCCTGAGCTCCTCCCTTGCAGTGAGGGGGTTGTAGCCCACACCATGAATAAATTCATTGTGCGAGGAGGATTCCCTATGATGAAGCATGCCACCTCTGGTGGGTGAGGGAAGCAGTCCTTTAAAGGGACTCCTTCTTCCTAGTCGCCCTCTCTTATTTCCTCTCTCTCTCTATCTCTTGACCAACCCGAGGTCCATTGTGTGTTTTACGTTACTACAAATAACTCCACACATACAGCTTGTGGATATATATCTCCAAGGTGTGTAGATGTTGAGTTAAGAATAATAAATCTATATTTATCTACATTATTACGTACTTATAAAATATATTTATCGTCAATATTTTTGCTACAATATTTTGTCCGCACTGTATTTAAATCTCGACATTCTGGCATACAAACATTTATAAGTGGGTTGACAGATTATTGGCTGAACATCCAAGTCTTGAAGAGGTTGCTAAACTGGAGGGCATTCCTTTGCTGTAAAATCAGGTTTTGCAAGTAGCTGTCATTAGAAATAGCCTTGTAGTCTCGAGATATTTGTAGCGGGACAACATTGCAAGTTTTGAGCGTTCACTTCAGGATCCTTCTATGCCGTTGTGTAGTTAAAATATCTGAAGCACACAGGTAATAGGCTGGATTTTGCAAGACAGCAACCAAGAACACTACCTAACCTTTTACTGGGAGACAAAACAAGGATTCTACCACCAGGATGATATATTAATATATTTTTTACTATATTAAGTAAGTAAGCTGTTATCTTGAATAAAGTGTCAGTAGATAGGATGTCAGGGCTAAATAGAGGCAAAATTAAGGTACTTGATGTAATTAACTCTTTCCGTGCTGATGACGGAACCGCTTAGTCATCAGCCGCGGTGGCGCTGGGCTGATGACGGAGCGGTTCCATCATGGCCCGCCCGAAGTGCCTGCGCGGCGCTGATTTTGCGCATGCGTGGCGCGTTCTATTAAGCGGGCGGGGCCATGACGGAACTGCTCCGTTATGAGCACAGCTCAACCGCGGCTGGTGACGAGTGGTTCCGTCACCAGCATGGGCGCGCCACGCGGCCCCCGCCCCCTTAGCGCTGCGGCGGAATAGCCGCCGCAGATATGAGGTTAAGGCTAGTAAGAAAACAAATTGGCTAATATTGCAGCCCTCCAGAGAACGTAAATAATGAAAAAAGCACAGCATCAATATGTGGAAAACAACTCATTTTCCAACTGCAGAATCTTGGTGAGATGCTTACTAAAGGTAACCCTGCCATTTTTCACAGTTGGCACTGGTGCATTTAAGAGTAGTTACCCCAGGTGGGACTGACTGTTTAATATTGTGTCCCCTGACGTGCTTAATTAAAAAAAAAAAATGAAGTGCCACTCATTGACTTTGCCAGCGCTGCCAATGACAGTACCAACATAACACCTAACCATTGCACTCTAACAAGTGTGACAATTCAGAATATTAAAGGCCGCAAAAGCTATAATAATGGCATGAAGGACTGGTATTATTTATTTTTAGTGCAATTTGACATAATGATAGAATAGAAATATTTGTGTTTGTGCATTTCCCATGTAAAGTTAGCATTTGCAGCACCATTTTCTATTAAAACTCCATTTTGAACCACAAACGAAACTAGCCCTTTTCTATTTATGGGAAAAAACCTCTGTTATGTTTCGTTTTTGCAATGTTAAGTTTTATTTTACAAATTAATAGACTGTTCATATTACTGCATACCTTTCTCAATAGATAGAGGGCTTCTCCCACTTGTCTGGTGGTGGGTGTGGTCACGTTAGACACGTTCTAGTGGCTAACTGTGATGTCAGCACACTGAACACCCACCCACCACCAGGCGTCACAGGTCAGATGACCCTGGCGAATAAAAGGGGCTGAGCGCACGTGCTCATGGCCCATTCACCCATCCCATACCACTGTGTCCGTGTCTGCCTCATTGTGTGCATGCCTGCGTCATGAGGGCCTAGCGCCCCTCACCTCAAATCACCACAATGGTGACGAGGCGGAGCTGTGCCCAGCGTGCCACAGCTACATGAGAAACATCGTGGGGGAAGAGGAGAGAGCTGCAGGGCGATATCGCCTCCCCCGCAGAATCAGCACCGGCCGCCGAGAGGCCCGTGGGGAATGTGTCGAGCCCCGGGCCTGCTTCATGACACGAGGTGACCGGGAGCCCACCCCGCACCTCTCTAGCCCTGTCGAGTGCTGCCCGCCGTGGGAGCACCATGAAGGAGAAAGCGGACTGGACAGAGCCCACCTGCGCCGGCCGCGACGAAGTGACCCCACCGGAGAGAGGCCCGCAGGCCAAAGGTGAGCCGGTGTGAGAGGGGCGGCCCACAGATGAAGCAGACCGGACAGGGCCCACCTGCACCGGCCGCAACTATGCCCCGGAATGAAGCAGACCGACCGGAGCCCACCCGCGTCGGCCGCCAGTGAAGCGAAGCCCGGGTGGCCCAGTGGCCGAAGGTGAGCCTGGCCGTGACCAAGTGACTGCAAGCAAAACAAGGCCGGCGGAGCCCACCCGCGGCCTGCCATCAGCGATCCCCGCCCCTGCCATGCAGCGCGTGTCTGAGGCTGCCGCAGCGATGGGGTGAGTGTGCCCGCAGCGTGTGAAGAGCTGCCAGGCACTGTTGCATTACGAGCGGAGCCCACCCGCCGTGGCCGGAAGAGAAGGTATGGCGGCGGCCAGCTAACTCAGTGAAAAAGCGAGAAATCCCTTAGGAACCAGAATACCCATACAGGTTTATTTTAACATACTAGTCATTCACTTAATTCACACCATTCAATCACTGTATCAGTTCCTGCCAAATTTAAGCCACAAAATGCAAACGAAAAATGAGTCACTACAAACTTAAAAATAATGAGACGCAATTTATTTAGTCTAGAACAGCATCTTCTCAAGATTAAAAACACCATAAAATATTAACAAGTCATACCCACAATTAAAAAGATTTTAGTTTAACAATTCATAAAAATACATTCTATTACCCGCATGAAGGTAAACAGAGTGAGAAAGCAAAAGTTAGACCTGACAAGTTAGTCTTAACACACTACACATCTGTCATGGGCTTATGCTTAAGAACAAGGACTGGAGCAGACTTCTATTGAGCTTCTCAGACACCTATTTATTTATTTATTTATTTAAGAAGCTTATAAAGCGCACGGCTACCCCCAACGGGGGTGTCCCGGCGCTACAGACTGCAAGCTTGAAAGCATTAAGCTACTTATGAGATGGTGAACAACCAAGTTTTCAGTTTCCTACGGAACAAAGGCTCCGATTCAATGAACCTAAGATCCAATGGGAGGCTGTTCCAGAGTTTAGCTGTTACAACGCCAAATGCTCTGCCCTCGCTTCTGGCTCGGCGGAATCTGGGTACCACCAGGAGGCGCAGACTATTCGATCTCAGAGATCTGACCGATTGGGACGGTTTAAGTCTCTTTCTCAGATATCCAGGGCCTAGCCCGTTAAGGGCACGGAAGGCAAAAATCAAAACTTTGAACTGTATGCGACGGGCAATGGGGAGCCAGTGTAGCTTCTTCCGGTATAGAGCAACCGAGTGGCGGAAAGGAATATTGCCAATCAGTCTCGTAGCGGCATTTTGGACTATTTGCAGACGTTCAATTTGATATAGGGGGGCGCCCGCATAGAGACTGTTGGCATAATCTAAATGCGATGTAATCAGGGCATAAACAATGGTTTTGCGGGAGTCCAAAGGGAGGTAAGGGAAGATCTTCCTGATAATACGGAGTTTGCCGAAGCAGGCAGCTGTGAACTTGTTGATTTGTGACTTGCAGGACAGAGCATTATCAAATTGAAACCCCAAATTTCGGGCTGTCTGAACTGGGACCAGAGGAGGATTCTGAACAGTTGGCCACCATTGAATAGCCGGCAGCGCGGTTTTCGGATTAAAAAATAAAACCTCAGTTTTGTCGGTAATCAATTTAAGGTGGTTGGAGGTCATCCAGGAGCAAATATTGCTGAGGCACTGGCGAAAATTGATGAAGCTGGAGTCAGAGTGATCTCTAAATGAAAACACAAGCTGAGTATCATCAGCGTAGGAGATCACTCTGACCCCCCAAGATTCCACCACTTCCGCCAGTGGAGCTAAATAAACATTAAAAAATAAAGGGCTCAAAGCGGAGCCCTGAGGCACTCCGCAAAAAAGAGGTTTACCCTCTGATTCAAAAGGTCGAAGGAAGACCTTCTGAGTCCGGCCAGTGAGAAACGATCTAATCCAATTCAGCACAGTACCTCCGATACCCGACTGCCCCAGCCGGTCCAACAGTATCGCGTGAGATACCATGTCGAAAGCGGCGGATAGGTCGAGGAGGACCAGCATGGCTTCCTCGCCCCTATCCACACACTCACGAATAGTCTCCGATACCTCTAAAAGAGCGGTTTCGGTACTATAGCCCATTCTAAAACCAGACTGCGAGTCATGTAACAATTGTTTGGATTCTAAATAATCTGCCAATTGTTTCTGGGCAGCATTTTCCAGTATTTTTGCTGGCTTTGGAAGGAGAGAAATCGGACGATAGTTATCGAATTGAGAGGGATCCGCATCAGTTTTCTTCAGAATCGGAACTAACATAGCCTGTTTCCATGCCATGGGGAATTGACCCATGCGAAATGAGGAATTCCAGATGGAGAGGAGGGGGCTGATCAGTACAGAGGCAAGCATGCCCATCACCTTAGCAGGTGCAGGATCAAGTGGCAACCCCGATTTGCATTGGAGAAGTAGATTTAAGGCAGTCTCAGAAGTGAGCTCTTTAAAAGAGTTCAGCGAGCAATGTTCCCCAAACAGATTGTGTACATAAAGGTTGGCGTTGACGCGTTTCGATGCAATAATCTTTATAGGTCCATCTTTTTCAAGACTAAATGAGATATGCACTCAGTCAAAAAGTTCATTTTTCATGCGAAAACCTTCGTAACATAAAAGGGAAAGAAGAAGGGGCAAGAAACCTCCCTCGTGGGCGAGAATATAAAGGTTAAAAGAATCGCTCTTCCACCACAATGCTTTTTGGGAATATAAAGGGAAGTTCCAATCGATTTTATATGGTTAACCCTTCTCAGCAGTATATTCAAAGGTTCGAAATAGGTCCTGTTTATATATCTCACCTAAGTTGTAACGAAGGAACAAACTCGTTATCAGTTGTTCAGTCCTGGCACTCCCACTTTGATAAATGCACTGTTATAAGATTGAGGTCCCTGTATACTCAATTACGGGATCCGTCATGGAAGTTGAGTGGCGCATACTCTCGTCAGTTCAACATGGGCGGGTTCTTGAACCCATGTTGGACTGACGAGAGTATGCGACCTATTTCGCGGCAGCAGATCCCACAACGAGAGACGGACTGTTGAAGCTCGCGCTGAAGATCCTGGAAGACGGAAGGTCGCACACGACGGAACCAGTGCCAACAACACCCTTTCAGGTGGAGCTTCGGACACGGAGAGAGGGTCCGAAGCGACGTCCTTCAACACTTTGGAGCGATAAGGCGGCATGTCCTTCGGTCCAGTGGGAGCCTGGCAGAAGGGCCTCCGGGTCGTCCAGTGAGAGAGGACACCCACGAGAGAGGGGTATCCGTGAGAGCGATAACCTGCAGCTGAAGATCCCGTCAGGAATAGACACCAGCTTGAACCAAGCACTTTGACCACGACGGTCCAGCGGAAAGCAACACACTTGGGACCGGCTATGGATACTTCTACACGTTCACAGGATGTGAAGCAAAGCGAAATAGACTGTACGGCCCACCTTCAATCTGCACGTCTGCCAAGGCAAGAAGAAAAACCATTGCCAGCAATCAACGTAACCCGCAGTGGAGAAGACTATGTGGGAGTCGTCGTGATTAAGTTTGGGGTTCGTGTGAACTGTATTTCCTTCCCACAGATTGGACTTTAGTTAGGGTAATTTTCTTAACTAAGGTTGGGAGGGATGTGGTAACGTTAGACACATTCTAGTGGCTAACTCTGATGTCAGCACACTGAACACCCACCCACCACCAGGCGTCACAGGTCAGATGACCATGGTGAATAAAAGGGGCTGAGCGCACGTGCTCATGGCCCATTCACCCATCCCATACCACTGTGTCCGTGTCTGCCTCATTGTGTGCATGCCTGCGTCATGAGGGCCTAGCGCCCCTCACCTCAAATCACCACAGTGGGTACAGGGTGAAACGACCTTGAGTTGTATTAGGTGGTGTGAAATATGAGAAACAAAACTTTTTTTTTGTATTTCACTGTCCAGCTGCATCTGCTTGGAAAATTCAACTATGGGCATGTTTAAGCCCAGCGGCGAGATGTACATAATGCATCTTTTTGCTTGTCGATTTCAGTCCCTCTGCAGCACTCTTAGCGACTGGGCAGACTGGGCTCTGCTCTGAGTGTATATGTTATGTTAAAATCTTTTATACCGCGCACGGTCACCAAACGGTTTCATGGCGCTCACAGACAAATAGCAGGGAACAGAACAGCAGGATTTACTCATAGGCTAATTGAAAGAGGTGGGTTTTAAGTAATTTACGGAAACAGGTATAATTGGGGCAAAGTCGGTGTGAAATCGTGAGGGAATTCCACAGTGAGGGCCAAGAAAGAAAAGCACAGACCTCCATGCTTTTTGCGTTTATACCTGGGGGCGATTAGTAAGTTATAATCAGTGGAACGGATATCTCTTGAGGGGGTGTAACGCTTTAGGCTGGAAGTGATGAAAACAGGGGCAGAGCCAATGAGAGCCTTAAAGACAGTGCAGCCCAATTTAAACCTGCAGCGGGAGGCCACTGGCAGCCAGTGCAGACTCCTCAGCAGGGGCGAGACATGTTGGTGTTTGGGCTGATGGAAGACCAGTCTGGCCGCCTGATTTTGTACCAGCTGCAGCCGGTGAAGATGGTAGGCAGGTATCCCAACATAGAGGGAGTTAGCGTAGTCAATACGGGAGATGACAAGAGCCATGATGACAAGTATGAGGGCTTCAGTAGTCAGGTACCTACGAATTTTGCAGATCCTGCGTAGATGGAAAAAGCAGGAGGATGTAACAGCATTGATTTGAGGCCTCATGGACAAATCACTAGGTATAATTACACCCAGGCTTTTCACCGAATTGACAGGACGAGGCGGAGGTCCGAGGGAGAGGGGCCAGAAGCTGGAATTCCAAGGGTTGACTGACCCTCCTATCAATACTAACTCCGTCTTGTTGGGATTGAGCTTCAACTGACTGAAGTGCATCCACTCAGAGATAGCAAGCATGGTGGTTTGAAAATTGGCACAGGAGGAAGGGGAGGGGTCAACGGGGAAAATCAACTGTAAATCATCTGCGTAATTAAAAATGGTAGCCGGGGTGTGACGGAGAGAAACTATAAGAATTTGCATATAAGGATTAAATAAAAGAGGCGAAAGAGCAGATCCTTGAGGAACACCACAAGAAAGGAAGGAGTAGGGGGCAAAGAAAGTGGACAGGTGAACTGACTGGGAGCGCTGGTGCAGGAAAGACCTGATCCAGGTCAGGGCCCTGCCCTGAATACCCGCATTATTGACACGGTCGATCAAGATAGCATGATCGACCGTGTCAAAAGCGGCTGACAGATCTAATAGAACAAGTGCCTGGGCAGTGTTCTTATCGGTGCCTTGCCTCAGCACATCCATTACGGACACGATGACAGCTTCGGTGGAATGCGCTGGCCTGAAGCCGGCTTGCTGGTTGTCCAAGAAGGAAGATCCTTCAATGAAAGCGCTGAGGCAGCGAGTGACATAGGGCTCCAGTATTTTCCCCAAGTAGGGGAGAAGGGAGATCGGCCGATAGTTACTCAGGACAGAAGGGTCAGCACCAGGCTTTCTGAGTATAGGAACTACAACTGCTTGTTTAAAAGAGTCCGGGACTATGCCTGTAGCGAGCGAGTTGTTAAGAAGTTCCAACGGGGGTCAGGGCAGGCCAAGAAAGCGGCTTTAAGGATTTGAGGGGGACAGCAGTCATTAGGAGAACCCGAGCTCACCGAGTGTAGTAGGGAAATAAAATCGGTCGGAGAAATGGGAGGGAAGACATCAAAACGAAAGGAATTCATAGGGGGTAGAGAAGAGGGAGTGGGAAAAGAAGGAAGAGGGATATTGTTTTTAATGGTGGTGATTTTGTCAATAAAGAATGAATTGAGGGAATCACAGAGGGCTTGTGTGGGTTGAGGTTGGACAGTAATACGGTCTGGCAGAGTGAGTTCCTCCACAATTGAGAATATGTCCTTAGTCTTGGAGGCAGAATCCAGGATTTTCTGAGAAAAATAGGAGGTTTTGGCCAGTAGGATAGATTTCTTGTATTGTTTTAATAGGTCAACATATGCAGTTTTTAATGAAGGGTCATAGTTTCACCTCCAACGGCGCTCAGCTTGACGGAGGAGAAGTTTGTCCAATTTCAGTTGATCAGTGAGCCACCGCTGAGCATCGTGGGGACGTTTGATTTTAATTGTTCTTAACGGGGCCACCATATCGCTAGCATGTACCAGCCACTGCTCAAGGGCAACAGCCTGGGCAGATGTCGAAGCCAGGTCACTAGGGGCTGTTGTAGCTAGAATAGACTGAAATTCAGCAAGATTGGCTTGCTTCCAGTTGCGTGCGGTAAAGTTGGTAATAAGAGGGGGGTGAGAAGGCGGGATGAAATTAAGGGAGAAAGAAATAAAAAAGTGATCGGACCATGGGCAGGGATACACTGAGGGAAGGGAAATATCTAAATTGGCTGTCCAAACTTGATCGAGGGTATGGCTCTTACTATGGGTGGCTACTGTAATATGCTGATTACAGTTCAGGCCAAGAAGGAGATCTGTGAAATCTTCAGAAGAAGCGCTTTCACAGGAGTCTGAAGGCCAATAATTGAAATCGCCAATGATGAGAATTTTGGCGAAATTAATAGTAAGCCGGGAAACAAAATCACTAAACTTCTGGGAAAAAAGGGGCACGTAGTCAGGAGGTCTATAAACAAGGACACAAATAAAAGTGGACCTAGGGGAAGTAAATTTCAAAGTGAGAATATCAGTTTTAGGGAGAATAGGACTTTCCAGGGAAGTAAAGTTATACTGAGAGCGGATAATGGCTGCAACCCCCCTCCTGCTCTTCCGAAAGCCCTATTGGATTGTAGAATATAGTAGCCGGTGGGAACAGCAGTGAGAATATCGGGTATAGAGTCATCCGTAAGCCAGGTCTCCGAGAGGAGAAGGATGTCTACTTTGTTGTCATCCAACAGCTGAAATATTTCAAGCTGGTGCTTCACCAGCGAACGGGTATTAAGATAGACTATTGCCAGGGATTGTGATACAGAGGGACTAGCGACTGGTGAGGTAATAAGGGGATCAGTTAAAGTCGTGGGGGATACTCAAAACATGTATACCAAATAAGGGGCCCGGAGAGGTCAGAATACCACAGTCACGGGCAGCACCCATAGCACGCGGATGGAGTGGGCCAGCCTGTTGAAGGTCAAGGAGATCAGCTGGGGAATAAGCTATCCGATGGGCATAGAGGGTGGCCGCTGGACGCGGCCGGCCGCGGACCGGCGCAGACGGGCTTAACTCTGGCGCAACTTTGGTGCAGAGTCGGCGCGCCCGCTGCGCTCGTCCGCTGCGCTTCCGCCAAGTCACCATCTAAATAGCCCAGGGGAAGGAACAACTAGCGCGTTGACCTGTGAGGAAATCGTGGCAGGCAGGAAGTGGTGTAGGGAGTGTTGCTCGCAAGGAGACCCTCCGCTCGATCGGCACCCAGTCGCGGCGGAACGGGGTCAGCAGCAAGTGAGAAGTGTAAAAACAATTTTAAAATCACATCAAGTGTATTAAATCACACCATAGCGAAATACAAATTAAACATGAGCACGAGAGAAGCTAGCGCCAAGTGAGCTTCAAGCAGCCAGGCTCGCCGCAATTGTCGCAATATATGAAAAAACTGTTATTGGTTTGTATTCTCTACTCTCTGTCCAACTCTTCATTTAGTATGGAAGGCTGAGAGGTGGTCATTAGTGACCCGGGTGACCCTAATTGGGCCACTTCCTTCAGTTCATGCCTGAACAGGGACTCCTTCGGGTGATTGATCCATCCCCTTTCTGCAGATGGAGGGGAGGCCGAGGACATCGGTTCAGGGATCCCTGCGCGAGGAATATTATTTGCTCACAGCTACCCATTCTGTCCTGCCAGACAGTGCCTCACCCTTTGGTCATCCCAAATGGAGTCCTGTACGGTGAAGCCATTGGATCTGACCGTTTGATCTGAAGAGTCGGCAGTGGAGAATTTGGCTGTTTGTGCTACTCATATCAGGTGAGTTTGATTTGGTTCTTTGTGGATATGGTACCATTGTGGTTTGAGTTTGGTACTGTCTGAGGACCGTTTTTGATAAAAGTATTTGCAACTACTTTGCTAGGTATAAATAATGAACTTGTTTTCCTTTTACAATGCCTAGTCTTAGTAAAATCCTGTATTTGCGTTGTCGTTGTTGTTTGCAGATGCTCAATTGAAAGAAGCTCAGCCGGTGCCTCCTGAAGGCAGCCCTAAAATTTGTATATATACGTGAAGCATGGTCTTGGCCATATTATGTTTAGTATATTATGGCACAACTATACAAGGGACAATGCCGAGTTGCAGTGGCACATTTGATGAACAACAAATTGGGTTTTACAGAAGCAATTATTTAACAAAAGAAGTAGACAGTCCATGTTTGACTCCCTCAGAAATTGTCAGAAGGAGGCTAGACAGAGACGGTTAAAGATGGAGACAAATAAATGGAAATGAAAAATGCAAACATTGACACAGAAAGCTGTGGCATATGACAGCGAAAAACAAGAGTCTGGAATTGAATGTGAGGATAGGAAATTTCGAAACATTTTGATAAGTCTTATTTGACCAAAGAAGAAGATGATTCTTTTGTAGAGGACTTGTTAGACACTTGACCCCCGCCCCCTATTGCCCCGCAGAGGATATATTCCGCTGTTTCCTTACAGTCACAGCAGCCTGTTATGTCTGCTCTGGCTGTTCCTGTATCCACAGCTGTTGTTTCGATGGCTGTGGCACCGCCCTCTCCTTCTTTACCCTTGCCATCTTTGGCAACTGTGACCCTCAGCACATCTACTGTTTTGACTCCTGTATCCTCTGTTCTCTCTTCTCTGTTGCAAGCACCAGTGACAATTGTAGCTGTCACTATTGTTTTTCTGCTTCCATGATCTTTCACCCTCCGATACCTTTGAATGTTGAGACACCAGTTTGTGGATTTGAGGATTGAGATTGGACAAAATTCAAGGAATGAATAGGTCCGTTGGTGCGATCTCGGGTGGGGGATGAGGTGAAACAAGTAATAGCTGACCAGGTTACGTGTTGGCCCTGTAATGCGATTTATAGTGTGGAGGATGTTTGGGAAGTCATGTGAGATTTTGAACCTTTTATACAACAACATACCCTTAAGCATATGTCTCCTACATTGATTAGTCTTTGGCAGTAACACATCGGTACAGAAGCGCCTCAAATTTTATTTCATATTAGAGATCATGTGTATGCTGCTGACTTGGAGCCAGGCCAAGTATTTGTGAATGTTACAACTTTAGTTGCTTACAGGGGTAGATTACATGAGAGGAGCCCTAATCCGGTATCTCAGTTTCTGATGCGGCAGATGTATCCTATATATCACCCAGAAATACCTGTGATAATGGACCAGAGCGGAAATGTTACTTGACCGGCTGTAGCAGGCCGTTTTCAGGAACAATGGGTTTATACGCCATGGAAAAGAAGTGAGGTTCTGGCCCGTAAGGCTAATTTGCCTAATTCTGGGAAGAATCCTACAGCTTATTATAAAGAATTGACAGAGCCTACCTTTTCTCCTGTAATGACTCTTGCTGATATTGAAATGTTCTTTGGTCTTCTCGTTCCGGTTCATGTTTGGAGACAGGTTCATACTCAAGACCATATTGCGGAGTTGGGTGCTACATGGGATGTGATTAAAGGATAGGATCAGGAAAGGAAGCCAGGTGATAAACCTGAGCCGAGATATTAGCTTTGCCATGCTGCATTATTACAAATATGCATTCCCCTATTCCGCCCAAGAATGTAAGCTGGGATAAATTGATGACTTGTCGACATAAGAAGGATGAAAGTGTGACTGATTTCTTTACCCGGTTCAAAGATACTTTTTTTACTATAGTGGGTAGGATATGTCTATTGAAGGGGGAGTTCGATTGTTTGTCGACAGATTTGTTTCTAATCTTCTTCCTGAAATTGCGACTCTTTTACAAATGTCTGAGAGTACTTGGCCTACCTCTTCCCCCCCTGTTATTTTGAATATGGATCAGTACTATGAACATCAAGATCAGGAGGAAAAGGATAGGACTGATAAGAAACATAAGGTTTTAATGACAAATGTGTTGTTACAGCAAGTGTTTAGGGGAAAAATAGTAGGGGATGGGGTGGTTCTTCCAGACAGCTTTAACGTACCAGTAGACAGCCTCCAATGACACCTTTAGGGCCAATTCACTGTGCCTATTATAAGGAGGAGGGTCATTGGCGTAGCTAGTGCCCTGTGCCTTTACAGAAAGTTGTAGCTCCTAGGGGACGGGGTTCTGGTGGGAGAGGTCGAGGGACGGAGAGAGCTGAGAATATTACGGTCTCACAGGGTCGTTCTGATAATAATTACTCTGATGACCCTCGAGATGGCCAGTATTATCATGATAATTATGAAATGGATGAGGCAACAAGTGTGTTCTATAGCTAGGACAGCCAGGGAGAGGGACCAGTTGCGATACCTGTAGATCAGCGTGGTCCTTATGTCAGAGCAGATTTGCAAGGCTCGACTAAGGAATTTTGGGTGAACACAGGTGTGAACAAAAGTTCTGTTTCTCAACATATGGTCCCTGGGGCAGTCCTGTTTGGCCACAATAATGTTTTGGTAGGTTTTTCAGGTGTACCGGTTGTAAGCCCCATTTTCCATCCTCTTGCATTGACTGTTGGTCCTTTTACTGTGGAGTCTCTGTTTTTGCTGACATCCTACTGTGGTGAGAATATGATTGGTTTGGATTTGTTGAAGAAGTTGTATGCTACAATTTTTTGCTCTCCTGCAGCTGTTTATATTACTATGGGTCCGGATGTGAGTACTAAACAGTGTTTCTCTAAGGATGCACCCCTTCCAGCTGAATTTGCTGATGTCCCACCCACTCTATGGGTCACAGGTGACACGGATGTAGGGCTGTTGCATATACCACCAGTTTCTATAAAAGTCAAAGAGAATGCTGTTTTGCCTCGTATTCCTCAGTATAAGCTGCCACAGGCAGGAGAACAGGCTCTTCTTCAGATTATTCAGGATTTAATACAAAAGGGAGTAGTTGAGGAAACGTCTGGCAATATTTGCAATAGTTCTATTCTTCAGATTCTTAAAAAGGCACACTCAGGTTCCACTTTGTGATTGATCTGCACAAAGTTAATTAAATAGTGGTTCAACAGTTCAACGTGGTTCCTGATATTACTGCTCTTTTGACGATGAGTCCTTCTACCGCAAACATTTTCTCTGTTATTGGTTTGAAAATGCTTTCTTTAGCATTTCTATCCATCCATCCAGACAGTAAGTATTTGTTTGGGTTCACGCTGGCTGGTAGGATTTTTAGATTCTGTAGTGCTCCTCAGGGCTATACGGAAAGTCCTAGTATTTATACTTAAGCATTAAAAGGTCATTTGGATCGCTAGTCACTTCCCTCAGGTAAAGTCTTGGTGCAGAATGTTGATTATCTCCTCATAGCTTCTGACATGGAACAGGGTTGTGGAGACAGTACTGCTAATTTACTTATTTGAAAGGTTTTATATAGCACTGGCTAGACCCGGTGGTATCAGAGTGCTTTACATGAGCAAAAACAGTTCAGGAAAAAAAACAGTAGTTCAATAGCATAAAACACAGACAGGCAAGACTAAAAAACATATTAATGAACAAATGGGCAAAAAGCTATTTACATGAATAGAGGCAATTGAGAAAGCTATTTTACACGGTAAAAAGGATCCAGGTACAGCTCAGACATTAAGTAAAAGAGGGTAAAGGGTAAAGAATAGTTAGATTAATATAGATGGGTGAGAGCAAATTCAGGGAAAGAAGATAGTATCGATGGAGAGAGATTCTATCAGGAGCTGGAGGGGTAGGAAAGCAGACGGGGAGAGGAATGAAGGGGGTGGCAGCATGTAGGGTCAATGGTGAGGTTATAGATCCCAATATTTGTTCAGAAGGTGATGTTTTAGGTCTTTTTAAAGCTGAGGTTGGAGGGGTTACAGAGCAGGTCCCTAGGAAGAGCATTTCAGATGTTCGGGGTGGTCCCGGAGAAGGAGCGATATTGGGTGGTTTTCTTTTTTAACAGGGGGGACACGGAGGAGTGAATTAGTGCTCCTCATCGGTCGGGAGCTGCATGCATTTTTGAGTTTGTTTGTAAGGTACAACGTGGTTTGTTGGTGAAGAGCTTTGTGCGTAATGCATGCAGTCTTGTAGGAGGATCTTCCTTCAACGGGTAGCCAATTAATGGCTTTAAGGGCTGGGTGATGTGGTCAAAACATTTATAGTCAGTGATGAGCCTGGCTGCTAGGGGGAGCACAGATCTAATGGGGCTAGGAGTAATTTGGGGGTTCCAGTCAGCATAACATTACCATAGTCGATTTTCTAGAGGACTAGTGATTGGACAACCCATTTGAAGTCGTCAGTTGGAATGAAGGTTTGATTTTGTTGAGGTGTCAGAGAGTGAAGAGAGCTTTTTTAGCCAAGTTTTTTATGTAGTCGTTAAGAGTTAGGTTTTTGTCAATAATGAAACAAAGTGATTTCGCCGAGTTGGATAAGGCGAGCGAACAATTGAGGGCATTAAGATCCGAATTCCAGCCTTGGATGGGGTGCCGGTTGTTTTTTGGAGAGATGAGAATGATTTCAGTTTTATTAGGGTTTAGTTTGAGATGGTTGGAGCACAACTAGGATTGGATCTTATTGGATCTTACTAAGGGTATTGTTTAGATGAAGTACATGGGAGTGGTAGCTAATCTAATAGTAAAGTTGGGTATCATCAGCATAAAGGTGATAGTTGATTCCAGAATGAGGATAAGTGGTTCCATAAAGAGGTTGAAGAGAGAGGGGGAGAGAGTACAGCCCCGAGCGACACCTAGGGAGACAGGTGTAGGGTTTGAGAGGCAGTCATTGATTTTGATTTGTTTTGTTCTGTGTTGGAGATAAGAGGCAAACCATTTGAGAACTGGACCATTAAGGCCAAAGCGAACATTAAGCAAGTTAAGTAAGAAGGAATAGTTAACTGTATCAAAGGCAGCAGAGAGGTCAAGGAGACTAAGTAGGCAGGCCTCACCATTGTCAAGGGAACAATGGATGTCATCTAGTATGTTTAGCATGGTGGTTTCTGTGTTGCAGCCTTTTCTGAAGTCGGATTGCAAGGAATCGAGTAGGTTGAAATTGCTACTGTGTTCATCCAATTGGAGCAGAGCACATTTTTCAAGGACTTTAGAAAGAAGTGGGAGGTTAGAGATAGGGCGGAGATTGTTAGGGTTGTTAGGGTCGGCAGTGAGGTTTTTAAGAATGGGAGTGATTTGTCCGAGTTGGAGGGAGTCGGGGACACATCCCGTGGCAAGGAAGGTGTTAATGATAGTAGTCCAGTAAGGGGCAATGATGTGGTTTAGGTCTTGGACAAGGTTTGAAGGGAGAGGGTCTTTGGTGTGTGAGGTCGGCTTTAGTTTGGCAATGATATTTAAAGGTTTCAAGCTTAGTCACAGGGTGGAAATTATGTTTTTCAGCTGTAAGTTGTAAAGGCTGATTCAGAAGAAGTTGCAATGGATCAGTGAATGGAAGGATTAGGAGGTAGAGATGGAACGAACAAGGTAGGTAAGTCTACGGTAACGTCAACGGCAAATTGGGAGCTGGGCAGGACCTGAGTTAGATGGAAGGATTGATCTATTTTGGCGATTTTATCTGAGAAGAAGTTAGCAAATTCACATCTCTGTTGAGGCAGGCATCTCTGGGGGGCAGTGAATGTTTGTTTTCTAACAACGTTAAACAGTTCTCTGGGCCTATTTTTGGCCCAAACAAGTTATGCTCGAAAGAAGGTTGCCTTATCATTGAAAATGTGTTTCTTGTAGGTTGATCTTGCGGTTCTGAGGAGGGTGAGATGGAAGGGAAAGGGGTGTTGTCTCCATGCTCTTTCAGTCAGTCTAAGTGAACGTCTTTCGTTATTGAGATCTGAATTGAACCACAATATGGATGGAATTATTCTTGGGTTTTTTTTTGTTTAAGAGGGGCTATTTGGTCCAAGATATCCTTAACGGTCTTATTGAAATGTTCAGTGAGCTCATTTGCATTTTGGCAGAGAGGGGGAGAAGAGGTTGTGCTTGGAATTTAGACTCAAGTTCACCAGGGGGGATTGGTTAATTTCATAGGTTTGTTGATTTTTGTAGAGGGGAGTAGGGCACTGGTTGCAATCTTAAACAGAATGAGGTGATGATCAGACCAGTCGATGGGGATGATGTTGGAAAGGGAGGCAAGGTCATTGTTGGAAATGATGGTGTCGAGAGTATCCCCTTTGGTGTGGGTTGGTTTTTGACATAGTTGCTTAAGGTCGTTTATCTCTAGAAGGTTTATGAGGTGATTGACTGTGGGATCCTCATCATTATTCCAGTGGATGTTAAAATCTCCTAAGAAGAGATTGTTCGATTCAGAAAGTGAGGATAGTGTAAGAAGGTCGGATAATTCCTCAGCAAAGAGAATACGTTCACCCGGAGGGTGGTAGATGTTATGTAGTCGAATCGGGGAAGAGCCCTGCACAGTGATTTCAGCACCAAGGTATTCAACAGTTAAGTGGTCTGTGTTATTTAAAAGGGTGAGTGGAAGTTCATTGTTATAGATTGTAGCTAGTCCACCCCCTTTTCTGTCAGGTCCATCTTTCCTATTGATAGAGTAACCGGGGAGGCAAGAATAGCCATTGAGCGTTCATTGAGCCAGGTTTCCGTAAGAAAGGCGATGTCAATAGCTTCACTGAGGATGGTTTCTGAGATTTTTGTTTGTCGCATGTCGGACAGCCAATCAGCAGTTCACAAGCATGCAGGAGAGGGGATTAGGGTTGCCTTAAGTGGGATTGCAAGAGTGGATGGTGATAAGTTGAGCTGGGGGTCTTGGGAGATGGGAGCAGAAGGGATTCTGTTAGTTCCCACAATCACTGGGGTGCTGGCAAAAGGAAGGGGAGGATCCGTAATCAAAGGTTTAGGTAGGTAGGAGTTGTATAGGTCAATAGGTTCAGAAGTGGAGAGGTAGCTCACAGCACGGAGAGGCCTAAACGTTTGGTTGCACAGGGGTGTAGTTCTCCATCGGTTATGTTGGGAGATGTATTGGAAGCAAGAACAGAAGGAATCAGTGTGATTGAGGAGGTCCTGGAGTTAAGGGTGCTGTAATCCTCTCTAAAACGTGCAAGTTCAGTCATCAAGGTTGAGAGATTACGTTCTATGTTAGTTAGTATCTGAGCTATAAGATTGAGGGGGAACTCAGTTACAAAGGAGGGGGGATGTAGTGGGTTCCGTGTTTACCGGGGAACGAAGTCTAATGTGCAGAGGGGGGGAGAGGAAGGGAGGAGGAGACTGAGGAGTGTTCCGGCTGTTGGACGAAGTGTAATGCGTGGAGAAGGATGGGTCAGTCGTAGAGTCAGGCAATGTTGTAGGAGATAATAAGAGGGAGTGAGGGATTTGGGGATAAGCCACTTCTGGTTGAGGGGGAAGAATGCAGTTAGGAGGGGAAGAGGTTGGTGGGGGGTATAGTAGGAAATTCCAAGTGTGGGTGCCGGGAAATAGGAGTGAGGTTAGAGGTAGAGAGAGGGGCTGGAGAGTATTGGTTGTTAGAGAGAGTGTGAGTTGGCATGAGGACGTCTGCAGTTGTGATGTGTAGGGGAGGAAGGGTCAGAACTGGTGGGGTGGGAGACAACATATGGGCTGTTGGGGTGAAGAGGGATTAGGAACTGGTTTGGAGAGTTGGTAGGACAAGGCACTGAAATGGTTATCAAAGATATTAAGGTGCCATTCAGAGGCTTGAATGATGATATTACCAGATTTGAATATGGAGATGTCAATTTCACCAAGAAAAGCTGGGGAAGGGGTAGTAGACATTTTGAATCCATATGGAATATTACTTGATTTAGTGACTGTAAGGTACTGTACTACCAAATTGTTGTTACATTTGGCCCATCATGGATATAAATGTTCCCTTTCAAAGTGTCAGTATTGTCGACAGGAGGTCACCTATTTAGGTCACCTACTGTCGAAGGAGGGTAGGAGGTTGACCCCTGAGCCCATCAGTACCCTTGTTAAAATGCCCATTCCGCAAACTCAAAAAGATGTATGCACTTTTATAGATATTACTTCCTACTCTCACCAGTGGATCCCAAACAACTCACTATTAATCAAACCTTTGCTTGCATTATCAACTAAAGAAGTGCATGAGCTTTTGCCTTGGACGCCTGAATGTCAGCAGTCTTTTGAGCAATTGAAAACTGCGCTTTGTTCAGCTCCAGTGCTTGGGACACCTGATTATGGCAAGTCGTTTGTGCTCTATGTTCACGAGATGGCTGACTGCGCACTTTCTGTCCTAACACAACAATTAGAGTATAAGCAACAGCTGCGTGCCTATTTTTCTGCTGTTCTTGATGCCGTCCCAAGGGCTCTCCCAAGTTGTCTAAGAGCGGTCACGGCTGTGGCCACTTCAATCAAACAATTGGCTGGGCTTGTGCTTGATACTGACCTCACAGTTATGGTACCCCATGCTGTGGATATACTTTTGAATAAGACACAGCACCTCCCCAGTGTAGGTCTTACTGGCTATGGATTGGCATTGTTTGCTAAACACTTTACAATTTAAAGAAGTGCTACTCTGAATCCAGCCACGTTACTACCCCTCCCTTCTGAGAACAATGTGATTGACAGAAATGATTGTATCTACCGGACGGAAGACGAGATGAAGGGATGGGTAGACCTGACTGATGTTCCCATATCTGACCCCCTGGCATAACTATATGTTGATGGCTCTTGTTTCAAATTGCCAAGTAGCACCACGGCAGCAGCTTATGCTGTCACTATGTTACGCACAGTGGTAGCGACATCAAGGGTCCCCTATCAGTCGGTTCAAGCTGCTGCATTTGTTGCTCTTATTCGAGCATGCAAATTGAGCGAGGGACTGGTTGTCAACATATACACTGACAGCCAGTATACCTTCAGGTCGTGCACAATTTTGGGCGACTTCGGGCAGAAAGAGTGTTCCTTACTTCTTATGGCACCAAAATTCAGCATGGGCACCTCATATTGAGGCTTTTGTCTACTTTAACGCTCACCGAGAAGTTAGCCATAATCAAGTGTAGTGCCCATAGGAAGGTTACTGATGAAGTGGGTAGAGGAAATGCTTTTGCAGATCAGACAGCTAAGAAAACAGCCCGAACAAAGATGAAATGCAGGTCCAGCGAGGTGGGTCCCTGAAGTGGTCATGTTGAGAATACCCTTCATATTGAAAAGGAGATGTTGCCAGATGCATATGTCCTCCCGGTGGTGACTATGGCACATGGTCCAGCTCATATCAGTGCCAAAGGCTTTTGTAAATTGTTAGACCTTGTATGGCAGAATGACAATATCTCTAAGACAGCTGCGCATTTGGTGAAATATTGCATGGTCTGCATGATGCATAATCTAGGGAAGGCTACCCCTACACCACCTAGTCATGTTGAACCACCCACTTTTCCTTTTGAAGTCTTTCAAATGGACTATATTGAATTGGAGGGATGCAATAATCTGAAGTATGCTCTAGTGGTTGTATGTGCATTCAGTAAATGGGTTGAGGCTTATCCCACTAAAGATAATACAGCCATTACGATGGCAAAGGTACTCCTGAAGGAGTTCTTTCCTCATTTCGGCTTACCCCGAATTATCTGGAGTGACAACGGAAGTCATTTTAATGCAAAAGTTATTCAATTGATTTGAGAGGGTCTTCTTGTGTAGCAGAAATCCCATGTTGCTAATCATCCAATGTCAGCAGGTTTGTCTGAGAAGTACAATGGTATTCTCAAACTGAAATTGGCAAAAATACAAGAGACTACGGGACAGATGTTCGACAGTGGAAATAGCGCCTCGCAAATTGTGAGTTTTTTGCGACTTGCAATTTATGAGGCGCTATTTCCAATGTACAATTGTGTATTTCACACTGTTAGAGATTCACAATTGGGGTCGCAAATTGAGAGGATCATGAATATTAATGAGCCTCTCGCAAATTGCGACCATATTGTAAATGGAAGGCCTGCCAGGTATGGTGCCCTGCTAGGCTCAGCTACCACCATGTCTGGGACTGCTTTTAAATAAAGCAGTTTTTTTAATGCTGCCCATTTTTCTTAAAGTAAAACGTGATGCTTAAACATTTTTTTTTTTTCATTTCACTTTTTAAGGGCAGGCAGTGGTCCACGGGACGTCTGCCTACCCTTAAAAAATATTTTCCCCTGCATTTGCATAGGGGAAATCGCTTCCCTTTTGCAAGTGCATGACCACCCTCTTGAAGAGGATGGTAATTTGTGAGTGTTTTGCACCGGCAATTCCGGACACAAAGCATTCTTACTTAGGGTTGCACTCGCTATTAGGAAAAGAATACCCCTTCCTAATAGAAAGACGCAAAACCCTATTTTGCGGTTTGCAAAAAATTGTGACTCGCAAAATTGGGTTTGTACATTCCTTATGTTGTTTTTGCATGCGCAAACACGTTCGCAAACCAAAATTTCACTGTGGGCACGTTTCAGCCCAGTGGTGAGATGCACACAATGTATCTTTTTGCTTGTTGATTTCAGTCCCTCTGCAGCACTCTTAGCTACTGGGCTCCCCTCTGAGTGTATATAAATAAACAGTTATTGGTTTGTATTCTCTACTGTCTGACCAACTTTTCATTTAGTACGGAAGGCTAAGAGGTGGTCATTAGTGACCCGGGTGACCCTAATCGGGTCACTTGCTTCAGTAATAAACACTTGTGATTCTCATCTAAAAATGTAATAGACAGCGGCCGGGGCTGTCACTAGAGCCGGTGCTGACAATTAAGTGCCTGTGCTGAGCACCGGATACCACTGGCTGAGATTAAACACTGGTCCCATGCGACAACTAAGAAGACCTTCGTTTTAGGGCCATCTTGTCCACACACTTAAGTAAGGAAATGCTGCATGGACTGGCTGAGTGTTTCACACGGCATTTCCTTTTGATGAAGAGAGTACTCTACACTTGCTTCTTCAGACAGAAAACGGAGAGAGAGAATTTGCTGAGGACTGGTCAGCAAACAAATGCTGCTTTCAAACCTGAAAATTCATGGAAAACTGAACTATAAGACAGATAACTGGGAAGCAATCCATGCTAACAAATGTCACAAAGAGATCTCCATGAAGGACCAGTAAACAGACAAAGACCTGGAGAAAGCAAGTTGTTGCAGTCCACATGCATATGGAACTATCCTGCACCTTATAAATTAACTCAAAATTCATTCCATTATCATAGGCTGTTCTGGGAGCAAACAGGAGGAAAGGAGAGGAGGTGTGATCAAAATGTAGGGCAGGCTGGTGTCTCTATATGTTCAGAATAGATGAGGAAAAGTCTGGCACATCTTATAATGACATTAATAATTATGGCTCTGTATAGAAACCATTGCAATCCTAATTGTCTTTCTGTTGATAACAATTATTATGCAACTATTATGCAACTCAATAATACTAATTTAATCGATTTTGAAGGAATTAAATTATGTGGCTTGGCTGGTGTTAAAGACTGCCGCTTTTGGGTTGTACAGCTATCCCTTTAGTGGAAGTGATAGACCAATAAGCAACATGAGAAGGGAGGGAGGGAATCACATCTTATAAATCTGCATTAATGCATATACCTATATGTTCAACCTGGCCCTTTTGGCAGGGTATCCCCAAACTTTTTGCCTTTTACTTCTATTTTTCTGACCCTGTTTTCATTGGCTATAAGATTCTGGTTGCTTTATCACTGATGATCAGTGCTAAAGTGCATATGCTCTCTGTATAAATTGATATATGATTGGAAAACCATGATTGGCCTATTTGATTTACTGGTAAGTCCCTAGTAAAGTGCATGATGTGTGCTAGGGCTTGTAAATCAAATGCTACTAGTGGGCTTGCAGCACTTGTTATGCCACCCAGATGAGTAGCCCTGTAAATGTATCTCAGACCTGTGACTGCAGTGTCTGTGTGCGCAGTTGTAAACTGCCATGTTAACCCGGCAAATACACCCACTTGCCAGGTGCAAGACTCCCCTTTTTTTACATTTAAGGCACCCCTTAGGTATGTCCAAGGTACCCCTTTAGGCAGGGTGTAGTGTTTGTAAAAAGGTAGGACATGCACTGGTGCGTGTGACATGCCCTGATAGTGAGATACTGTGTATTTCGTTTTTCACTGTTATAAGGTTGTCTGCCCCATAGGCTTCCTGTGTTGTGGGCAGTGGGAGGGGAAAGCTGGCTAATAAGGAAGTGCTCTCCCCTCCTTCACCGCGAGTGTATGTGGCTGCTAACACATAGAGCCACAGAAGCCCCAGGGCAGAGCCCCCGCGTTTATGGGCTAAGCCAACGCCTCCAGAGGGTGGGACTCAGCTCCTGAAAAGCCAATCCCAGTGTGGCTCAGCCCACATCAGAAGGAAGGTGCTGGAGGGCTGCGCTGAGGAAAGAGCATCCCTGATGGGATTAGAAGATTGGCTGTGTGGTTCTTCGACTTGCGGGGGGGTCAGAGTGTCAGAGAGGGTTTTTGCCAGCTCATGGGCTGCTGGGTGTGCTTTGTTTACTTGCCCACCGAGGACGTCCGGCTGCCTGCCGTGTGGAACCCGTGAGCTCCATACTCCGCTGCCCCATGGCAGCGAGGAGTCAAGTATTGTGAGCTGGAGCTGAGTGCTCACAGTGGCGCAAGCCCAAGCTCTGCCCACCACAGTCCCCATTGCAGAATGATGGGGCGCCTTACAGTGGGCTCTTTCTCTACAGGCTAAACTTTGACGGAGGCCCGAAATTCCTTTATACAGAGGCCAAAAGTACCATATTCCCTGTAATAGGAGGGCAGGGGTACCAAGGCCTGGGGGAGCTTTGTGCTACTGGTCCGCCAATGGCGATAGAGGCCGGGCAGTCTGTGGTGTTTTCACAGTGACAGGTTGGGGAATTAGAAGCTTCGCTCCAACACCTACTATTCCTGACTCATGTATGTCCTGTCTTGATGTAATTTGTTTTGGATGTGTACCATAACTACTGCATTTTCTGCCCTAATGTGGAGACCTGTATGGTCAGGATCACAAGTATGGTTAGTTTTAGAAACTGCATTAGGTGCACAGTAATTATGTTCTTGTGACAGGGGCTATATGTATGTCTTTATATTATTGCCATACCTGTGATGTGATGCCGGTGGCCTAATTAGCAATGTGGTTCACATGATTGTGGATTCTATGTGTTTTATGTATAATACAAAGGATATTTTTATATAACCTTGTATGGAGTCAAATTCAAATTCAAATTGACTTTATTTCGGATATATTGCAATCCATAAAAGTACACACAATAAACAATACATAATAAAACATCACAGTGATCACAAAGTCAATCTTAAATTACATACAACTCAAATGTATCATAAAAAAGAGTGCATTGACAGAATCAGAATAAAAAAATGCAAGTACGGTCCATATACAGAATATACGAAATAAAGTGCGATAGTGCCATAAACTGCAGTTAATGCACATTTACTCATCCAAACAATTTCTTAGTCTCATGGTCAGTTTTAAAAATTCTAACACCTGGAGGACACTGTCAGGATGCAGCAACTGTAAGTACATAAGGGCGGGTCTAATTTGGTTAAAATTTAATTTCTTTAAAAGAGTAACCAAATACCGCTTTCGGGGATATTCATAAAATGTACATAAAAATATAAAATGCAGCATATCCTGTGGAGACTTTCCGTCGCAGCCACAGGGAGCTGCTGGTTTCTTAAAAATGTCCGACTTGGGTCTAATTAAAAGCTGATGAAAGATGTTAAACCTGAAACGGGTCAGCAAAAATTTTTCATGGGTGGTGAAGGAGCATGTTAGATACAATTCCATTGAATTACAAGTACTCAACATGATATACATTCTAACATTAGGTTTCAAGAGCTCTACTTCATCTCTTACAGCATTACGGTTCAGGAAAAAAGCTCTCTTAATTGCAGCAACATCACCCTTAACTATATCCCCCGGGTTATCAAACAGATTCAGGCGGCCAAGCTTCAAAAATTGGGACTTCAAATATTTAAGCCAGGGTACATGCATTGCGTGGTCAAGCGATAAGAGATCCTCCACTATCAAGTGGGTCAGAGGGATTGCATCACTTAACCATAGTTTTACCCAGCACAACAACGGTTTCAGTCCAACAATGTCCGATAAATGCAAACAGCCAAGTTCTTCATGAGCAGCTAAATTCGGTGTGCTCCCAGGGACACACAACAGACGCTTTAAAAATTTATTTTCAACTATTTGAAGTTGGTCATAGTTTGTGTAGCCCCATATCTCACTTCCGTATACTGCAGTGGCTATGGATTTAGCGTTATATAGTTTCATCATAGCCACATTTGGCTTTTTCCCCAATTTAGAAGCAAAATTGAAGATAGAAGCATTTACCCTGGACATTTCCCCCTTCTTCTTGGCCAAATGTGGGGCCCAACACATCTTCGTATCAAATAAAACACCCAGGTAGGAAAACGACTGGGTGATGGGTATCGGAACATCATTCAGTTTAAAATTGAACTTCTTCTTTGGTTGACGGCCAACATGCATTATAAAAGATTTTGAATTGTTGACCATGAGGTCCCTCTCAGACATAAATTTATTAAAACCATTCAAAAGTGCCTGAAGACCTAATTCTGTTCGTGAAATTAAGACCGCATCATCGGCATATAAAAGCAGAGGAATACCCCTCGCACCCGCCCTAGGACAATCAGATTTTATCTCCTGTAATTCAGCCTCCAGGTCATTTATATAAAAATTAAAAAGGTAAGGGGCCATAATGCACCCCTGACGTACACCTTTATTAATTGGAAAACAACCCGTGGTTTCCCCAGTCGAAGAATACCTCACGTTGGCTCTTGTTTCATTGTGCAGATCCGCAAGGAACTCCACAATACCCCCATCTATTCCCTTGTCCTTCATGGTCCTCCACAGCCTCCCCCTGTTGACGCAGTCAAAGGCTGAGGAGAGATCCATGAAGGCAAGATGAATTGCTCCCTTCTGAACGACAGTATATTTATTCAGAATAAGGAACAGATTGAGACACTGCGTTATGGTTGAGCGCCCCTCACAGAAACCATATTGAGAGATTGTCAGAATGTGGTTCTCATTCGACCAACTTATTAGGCGTTGAAGTATAACTCTCCCCATGATCTTAACCATTGAATCAATTAGGGATATGGGTCGATAGCAAAGTGCACTTCCCCTATCTCCCTTCTTGAAAACAGGGACTATAGTTGATAGTCCCCAGGATTCTGGACAACCCACAGTGGCCGCAGCATTAAATACGGTGACCAGAATGGGAGCCCAAAAAGCTGGATCAGACTTGTAAAGATCGGGGGGTATTCCGTCAGGCCCTGGCGCTTTATTAGCAGTGAGGCCCGTTATGGCTGCCAAAACCTCACTTTCGTAAAAAATAATAGGGCTAACCCTGTCACAGGGGGCATCAGTCATAGATCCAGCATTTTCAGAATAATATAAACTTTTAAAGTGGCCTTCCCATTCCTCTTTGGTTATACAGCAAGCAATTCCGTCACCAGGGTCCTCGGTCAAGAAAGGTTTCTTAACCAAAGCCCAGAATTTGGTGCTGCTATTCAAAGTAGAGGGGTCAAGCAATTCCTCCCACGCCTCTTTCTTCAGTAGATCCTTACGGGAGATAGTAATAGCCTTATATTCCTTTCTACAGAGTTTTACAACCTCCCGATCCCTCGGGGAAGCTGACAAAGCAAGCCTCAGCTTACGAGCAGCTACAGTGCAATCATGGCTAAACCATCTCGGTCCTACTTTTGTGTGGGTTTTATTAGGAACAGATAGGAACGCTAACACCTTCTCCGCTATATTTTGATAAGCCTCTAGAACCGATTTACGTTCACCTCCCCGTTAATACAAACGTCAATGTCCTGTGCACACCCTTCAGAGATGTTTTTATAGAGTGCATCCGCGGAGTCAATTGACCATTTTAACCGCCTCCTCCCATCTGTTGTGCCCAGACTTCCTTGGACAGTATTTTTAGGACAATTTTTCCCCCTTGGACAGTTCAGACAAATTGTGACAGGATTATGGTCACTAAATTCACTAGGGAGGATACAAAAAGAATCTAAAAAGGTTTGCATAGTCCTCGAGACAAGTATATGGTCAATGAAGGTACCCCTACCATGTCCCTTAAAAGTAGGGATATCAAAACAGTATGAAGGGTCCTTTAAAGACATAGCCAAAGAGAGGTCAAGGTCATTCAATAAATCATTACACATTTCCCCCTCTAAGGTGTGCTCCATATGCAGACAATCTGCACGCGCACAGATCATTTCTGGTAAACACTTGTGCAATGGATCAACACATGGATGCAGATTAAAATCCCCCAAAATCATGAGGTTATGGCCCACTTTTTCCATAAAATTAGAGACAAAGGAATTAAGAACATGGATATGTTTCGGACCTGCACTATCAAGAGCAGCATTGTAGAAATTTGTGGAAAAGTAAATTTTGCCATGTTCTGTGTCCCTACGCCTCATCCATCATATGTTATGTGTGCATGAACAATATGCATATGTTACTCCCCATGTCTGATCAAGACGCAATTATAGTTGTGTCCACCTCTGGTATGTCATTTTCCAGTCCTCGTGAATACTACGAATATTAGGCCTATGTAAAGCTACGTTGCCACGTTCCCCAGTGTGCACGTTATTTCATTATAAAGTCCCCGTTCCTAGGCCTCAACAGGGCCTGGACATCAGATTCAGCTCCTGTCTCCTGAAGCCTCGCTAAGGAGCGATACAGCCCCCACCTGTATCCTCGACCCTTCACTTACTTCCTGCCTCGCAGTGCCCGGTGCAGCTTGGCTCTGCCTCTGAGTCTGCCAAAAGTATGTTATAGTTCCAGTTATCAGTTCAGTCCTCCTTCTCTGCATTCCTAAGCTACTGAACTGCATCAATAGTTTCCGTCATTGTCTAGCCTTCCCGTCTCCATGTTAGAGAAATACTGCATTTACTGGTCATTTAATATTCTTCATCACGCACTACATGTAGAATAAATGCATGGTCCAGTCTTAGAGTCAAGTTAGCCTTTCCCCTCTTGACTTCTAGTTTATATCAACATGTTCCCTAAACATCAGATACTAGATAGGGTTTAGGTACATGTCGCTCCGACCCTCCAGACTTTAGTCTCTGCTCCTAGCACAGAGTTCATAGCCCCCAGCTTCTCCTAGTAATACGTCATTGCCAGTTTACGCGCACCACCAGGTTAGAGGTCCCGGCTCCTTAGGTAGCCCCCTCCTATGTTTCCGCCCCATTCATGACATATTCTGTTACGTTTACACCACATGTCTATGTATACGCCCAGTTACACCTACTTTTACTCTTATCTTTCGCGACTGCTACGCGTCACGCCTTCTGCTCCACCCACTGCTACGCCTACTGCAATGTAATGCTATGTGTTCGCGCTATGTATAAATGCTCATGTATTGTTATGAAAAGTTAGCGCGCTCATCCCAGACCCGGTCCCAGCAGCTGCTGGGTCATCCTATGCAGGTTGTCCTGATCCTGTCCTTATGCTGTATTAAACCTGCAGAAACTCCTACTACCTCGAATCTTGACTCTTATTTATTGAGCTATCTGTTATGCTATATGCCTAGTCAAAAATAGGGTATTATTTATTTATTTACCACATAATGGCGCCCGAATAGGGACTTGCCCTTTCCCCACGCGTCGGTGAAGCCACGCCGACCCCCTGACCCTCTGCAGTCGTGACGGAACCATACCGTGCACTGGCAGATATTTCTGCTCCAAGTATCCCTCAGGCCCACGGAGGAGACGGAGGAGGCGGTCCAGCATCCAAACGAGACGGTGGAGGAACGCGGCGAGTCCCGACCAGAGCCCAAGCCGAGAGTCCAAGGTCCGAGGTATCCGGAGGCCCACCCGTAACAGAAGTCCGAAGTTCATAGTTCGTCGTCGTAGAAGTCCAGTCCGATCCGAGGCCTTCCGTTCCGTGCTGCCCGGTGAGTACCATTGCTGGGGTAGTATCTAGACAGGACCAATCTAAATTGACTCCTGGTCCGTGGGTTGGTGGTACCCAGACTCACAAACGAAGTGTTCACCTAGGTGGATACGGGTCTTGATGCGTCCCTTTATGGGACCGGTATGTTCCGTACTGTTACAGCAGTGCATCCAGTAACTCTAGTCTGTTCCGTTCTCGAGAAAAGTCTTGTATTTCTGTTCTCAGTATTCCAGGTAATATTCTGCTCGAACTGTTATTTATAATGTTTAATGTATTTTCAATGTCGTGGTATGCCTGAATTGTTTTCCCAATTGTTATTGTTCTTTGTGTATTGTATTGTGTTCCGATTCAAGTTTACAATGCCGTTCTTTTCCAAGTTACGTCAGTTAAAAACTAGAAAGGGTTTATTAGAAGAAGCAGTTCCTGTTCCGCCTAGGGACAGTCCAGGTCACTTTATGTATCAGAAACATGGCATAAGCGCCATATTGTATCTAGACTTATGGGTAGAGTATACCAAACAGTTAGAAGAAAAGTATAGATGGCCCGTATCGGGTACATGGGATACCGAATGTATCATGCGAGTAGAAGAAGCATTATGGAAAAAGAAAGCCAGACAGTCACAGAAAGATGCCATCGAGTTATGGCGTAAAGAAGCGCATAGAAGAACCGAAAAGGAAGTCAGAAAGTCAGAGTTAAGTAGAGAATCCCAAGAACGAGCCCAAGAAAGAGAATTAATCGAGATAGGTGAACAAGTCAAAGCCGAACAGTCAGACAGACAGAGGCATGCCCTTATTAAGGGTATGTATCCTCTTCTTGCCGAGGGCTTGCCAAAAGCGACCCCAGAGGCATCCAGTAATTTCCCGCCACCATTAGTTCCGACCAAGCTACGTCACAAACAGACCGCAGCTGATATTTTTATTTCGTCCTATTTGGACGACACAGTCCCAGAATATGCAAATCCTGTTCGAACTCCGCCAGTCCCTGTAAATCAGGCACTTCCCGCTCTTCCAGATACCGGAGTACCTGCTACGGTACCCCCGGTCCAGCCAGCATTTCAACTTCCCGCTCCGCCACGAAGAATGTCAATAGACGATTCCAGTCTAGGGGCCGCAGGAGGAGGTCCTCCTCAAACCCCGCCGCCACACAAGCGTTTAACGTTAGCCGAATTACATGCACAAGCGTCACAGCGTACGCCTAGACATCAGACTGTAGCAGAAATAAGAAAATCCCTTGCCGAATGTTGCTATGATCCAGTCCCAGGCGAGGATAATATGGTTTTATATTCATTCCGCGTAAGAAAGGTGACCGAGTATCTGGTCACCTTACCGAATATGAAAGAAGATCTAGACAGAATATATCGTTTCATCCGTACAGGGGATGATCCAGAAAGTATTAGCGAGGCTATGTCTCAAAGGAAAGCCGAGATCCAGCTCATGATATTAAAGTTCCTGATCAATTGTCTAATAAGAGAACAAGATTACCCGTCTAAAGATCCCGCCGAAATGAAAATCCTGACCAGGTGGAGTGATAATATAGCCGAGGGTAAGCACAAGACCGTCGGTGCTATGGAGAGTATGTACAAGAAAATACGTAAAGAGATAATAAAGATACACGAACAGCGTAAAGCAGCACAAGTAAGCGAGAAAGAAAGTATCTCTGATCCCGAAGAAGAAGAGGACGAGAATCCCGCCAGAATAGCGTATGTAGGAAAACCCAGATTTCCAGATCGCCATTTACGTCTAGAACACAAGTCTATTTTCCATCATTCAGTACCAGAACAAGGTTCTCTAGAACAAGTGTTCCAAGCTACCGATCACATTCTGAAATCACGAATCGGTTACAGTGAATTAAGTACCATGCATGAACAGGAAATAGCCCGATCAGCAGTCCGATGGATTACTGATTCTACCACTTTTCCAGACGAAATAGTGGCACAAATGTTCCTGAAACTGCCCCCAGCCGAGCAGCGACTGGTGGGTATGTATATGATCCAGCACCTCATTACTCTGTATGAGGGTCAACACTCTGATCCAGGTCCGTTACATGATGTTCTGAACGAGTTACTCCAGTACAAATGGAGAGGTCTAGGTACCGATCTAATTAGTGTCATTCTAGAACAACGTCACAAATATAGAACGTTCTTGAACCCGCATTTTGTTCATGTCTCACCCCCAGAAAGTAAACCATTCTACATAGACAGACAGAATCCGTTACGAGAAGTCCACCCAGTCAGAGGGACGGGTGGCGAAATGCAACGAGTGTTTGTATACACTCCAATATCAAAGATGGAACTTCTTGAAATGAAGAAATTAATTCCCTGTCATGACAAAGATCCAGCGGGGTTCCATAGAGAATTAAAAGACATGCTCCGTATGGGAGAATATACTTACCCAGATATCATTAAAATGTTAAAGGTCCTGTTGCCCGCAGGGGTGTATGAAAAGCTAAAGGAAAAAGAATGGGAGGTGGGAGAGAAAAAGATCGATTGGGCAGCTCTAGAAGCTGAAGACAAGGCACGAGTACCAGGTACCGGTCTTGGAGATAAATGTAAAGAATTACCAGAATTATTGATTCAAGTTTTACCCAGATTATTGACAACGAGAAAGGAAGACTGGGATGCAATCTCAGCCTGTAAACAGAAACAAGATGAAGATATTAGTGATTTTTATTCTAGATTTGAAAAATGTTTCAGTATTAACAGTGGCCTCAAGACAAGTAGTGAGTCATACCCTCACCTTTTCGTTACTAAATTAGTCGAGAATTCAAGTCCACAAATTAAAAATCGAGTTTTGAAAGTCGAAAGCACCTGGCAAGCTAATACTCCGTCCCAGATGCTCCAGATGCTCCAGTATCACCAGAATAGAATCAGGGAAGAGCAAGAACACGAAAGAAAACGTATGAAAGACACGAAAATGAGAGTGCTAGTTGCACAATCTGTTCCTCAAGACAGTCAGAAGAGGGGTCCGAATCAAGCCAGTCATCCTGCAGCTCCCGTTAAAGGGACTTGCAATTATTGTAAACAGCCAGGTCATTTTATAAACGAGTGTGCAGTTCTGAAACATAACATAGCTACTGGTAAGACTAAAGAAAGACCACGTCCGCCTAGACAAGAACAAGTTTCACAGATTCCTCAGTCACAGAATGCACCACAGACAGTTACAGTACCGCAGCCTATTGCTGCAACACAGCATGTCACATCACAGATGTACCAGTATGCGCAGTCTGAGTATCCAGAGTACCAGCCATATTCATGAAACAGCCTAGAGAGGGAGGTAGGCTTGCCTCTCATCGAGATACCTGTAGATGAAGAAGGTCCCTATGTTCACAGTCAAGTATTAGGGAAAGACAGAAAGTTTTTGATTGATACAGGGGCAAGTAGGACCACAATTAGTCACGCCGAAGTTCCAGGGGCTCCGCTCTCAGGCTCAAGAAATGTTTCCCTTGGATTTTCAGGAAAACCTATCGTTAACGAGATATCTAAGCCAGTCACTCTAGAAGTAGGTCCATTGTCCCGTACTACTGATCTGTTACTTACTAAGTCATGTCCAGAAAATCTATTAGGCATTAAAACACTGAAAGAATTAGGTGCAGTTATTTGCTGTTCCCCAGAGGGAATACGTCTGTTCCTACGTGACTTCAAGGGTCACTATGTATTACGAGATTTTGATTCGAGACTGTCTAATGTTCCGCAGCATCTATGGGCACAAGGTCCAACAGATGTAGGTTATATGCAAATCACACCCTATCGTGTGACTCTCAAGCCAGGTGTAGTGTTACCACGAATCAGACAGTACAGATTGCCACCTGAGGCTGTAGCAGCCTTATCCAAAATTATTGACGAGCTCATTGTTCAAGGAGTAGTTGTAGAAACTGACTCCAACATATGTAATTCTCCGATCATTCCAGTCATGAAACGTACTGATCCGAACGCACCCCCAGTATATCGATTAGTGATTGATTTACGAGAGCTTAATAAATGTATTATTCCTCAGTACCCAGTTGTCCCAGACATCTCTTCCCTGTTGACAGCTATTGATTCCGAAGCCATGTTCTTCACTGTCATAGACCTTAAGAATGCATTTTTTAGTGTTCCAATTCATCCAGACAGCCAGTTTCTTTTCGGATTTTGTTTAAATGGAAGGAGCTATATGTTCACACGCGCTCCTCAAGGTTTCACAGAAAGTCCTAGTATTTACAGTCAGGCACTTAAGAGACAACTAGACAACATTCACATGCCAACGGACACTGCCCTGCTCCAGTATGTCGATGATCTACTGATCACAGCCCGTTCTGAACGTGACTGCGAGCAAGCGTCACTTACAGTTTTGTATTTCCTAGCCGAGATGGGGCACAAGGTGTCCCCTTCGAAGCTTCAATTCTGTGTCCAGCAAGTGGTATACTTAGGACACTTGCTGTCCAAGAGGGGTAGGCAGTTGACACCCGACCGTATCCAGTTAATAGCGAGTCTTCCCCAGCCCAGAACCCAGAAGGAGGTACGTGCCTTTATCGGCCTTACTTCTTATTGTAGACAATGGATTCCCCAGTATGCATTTCTAGCCAAGCCACTGATACAGTTAACGACACAGGAGGCAGCCGTATCGACTGTCCTCCCTTGGACATCTGAACACACACTTAGTTTCAACGAGTTAAAGAAAGCCCTATGCCAAGCTCCAGTTCTAGCTACACCGAACTACAGTAAGCCTTTTACACTTTTCGTTACTGAACGTGAAGGTACAGCATTATCTGTTCTTACACAAGATCAAGCAGGACAATACAAGCCCTGTGCTTATTTTTCGAGCACACTAGATCCAGTCGCCCAGGCGTTGCCTGCATGCCTCAAGTCAGTTGCAGCCACAGCACTAGCTATCAGACAAAGTGATTCCATAGTTTTAGGACACTCCCTGACAGTACAAGTTCCACATTCCGTGGAAGTTCTTTTAAACCGAACACAAACTCAGCACTTGACAATTGCACGTTTAACAGGTTATGAATTGACACTGTTCCAGCCACACATAGAAATTAGACGCTGCAACGTTCTGAATCCTGCTACACTGTTACCATCAGTCAGTTTGAACCCTGACCCACATGACTGTGTGGAAGTAGTTAACATTACGACAAAGCCAAGACAAGACCTGACAGACATTCCGTTACCAGATCCCGATCTGACACTCTATGTGGATGGTTCATGTATGAGAACTAGTACAGGAGAACTAGTCGCCGCGTATGCAGTGACTACCGACACCGAAGTTATTGAAACACACCGTATTGACACCCTGTCCGCTCAAGCAGCAGAGCTAGTTGCTCTGACACAAGCCTGTATACACGCCAAGAACCTGAAAGTTAATGTTTACACAGATTCACGCTACGCATTTGGAGTTGTACACGACTTCGGAGTGCTCTGGCAAGAGAGAGGTTTCATGATTTCTCATGGAACCAAGATTCAGCATGGTTTCCTTATTCAAGCCCTGTTAGATGCCATACATTTACCGACATCCGTTGCTATCATGAAATGTAAAGCACATACGAAAGTTACTGACATTATTTCCCAAGGTAATGATCTAGCAGATCGCACAGCCAAGCTTACAGCACAGACTCCAGACAGTTCAGTTAACATGACACATACTCCAGATCTGACTACATGTATGACAGTTAAGGACCCTACACGAGATGTCATAGATATCCAGTTACATGCTACTCCCGACGAAATCAAGAAATGGTCTGAACAAGGAGGGGTCCAGACAGATCAAGGATGGTTAACGAAGGGTAGAGCCACATGGTTTCTCCCCGACTCTATGGTTCAAGTCATTATCAATACCGCACATAGTCCCGCACATTTAGGAGAAAAAGCTATGTTAGACAGTATCCAGAACATTTGGTTCAACAAGCATTTACGAGCTGCAGCCAAGCAGAAAGTCCGTACCTGTATGATATGTTGTCAGTTTAATCCAGGTAAAAGTGTCCCGGTGGAACAAGGTGGTTTCCAGCCTCCTGACCACCCTTTTGAGGTCCTCCAGATGGATTATATTCAGATGGAGCGATGTCGAGGTTTCAAGTATGTCCTTGTAGTTGTATGCGCTTTGTCCAGGTGGACAGAAGCATATCCAGTCCCAGATTACACAGCCGCGACCACTGCCAAGCAGTTGGTTCGTGAATTTTTCCCTAGGTATGGACTCCCTAGAGTCGTATATTCTGATAACGGTCAGCCATTCTCATCTGAACTCATGAAACACGTTTCCCTTTTATTAGGGTACCAGTGGAAGTTCCATTGTGTACGCCATCCTGAAGCAGCCGGTCTAGTCGAGAGACATAATCAGACTCTGAAAATCCGCATTGCCAAAGTTTGTAAAGACAAGGGTGTGGACTGGCTAGTAGCTCTGCCAGTCGCTTTGTTTTATATGCGCATGGTCGCACATTCCAGATCAGGTCTGTCCCCGTATGAGGTCGTATTCGGCCGCCCCCCTAACATGTGGGGTACTCCTAGACCCCGAAGTATTACCGATGTTTCATGTAATATGCTGACAGATTACCTAGCTTCCTTGATGTCTGCCCTCAACTCATGTCGTTCACAGGTTGCTGCCGCATTTCCAGACAATACCGAGGTGACACCGCATGAAATCGTTCCAGGTTCTATGGTGATGATCAGGAACTTTGACAGATCAAGTCCGCTGGAACCACGTTGGAAGGAGCCACGTCAGGTCCTCTTGACCACCCGTACTGCCGTCAAGCTGGAAGGCAGGAAGGGGTGGGTCCACCTTTCTCATGTAAAACTTTTCAATGGATTGAAACCGGTTTTTAAAAACATTTCCAAGGATTCCCAGGATTTTAAAGACTGCCAAAATATTGTTCCTAAGGACTGTCCCGCAAAAGACATTGACACAACCCCTTCCCTGTTAGAGAAAACCCCGCAACAGGAGTATAAGTCAAAGCTCCGGTCTAGTAAGTCAGTCAGTTTGATTGTATAAGTCCTCCCCTAGGTGAAACGGTTAGACTGTTTCTGACATGTATAAAATAGACCCCCATAGTGAGAGAGTCAGTCGAAACTCAATTCAATGTATCGTTTTTCTAAGTTTCATATTGTTTCTCAGCATAATGATTTCCTGCACCAGCTACGCATTTTTCCTGTATTTTCCAGTTCCTCATGTAAATAAGTCTGCTAATGTTACAGTAGAGCACACGTTTAGTGATCTACCTCCTCACGAATATTCTTACCGCCTCGCTATGCGTAATAATTCATTTATCCGTATGTTACATTACTCACACCAGACCAGCAATGCCACTAATTGTTGGGTGTGTGGTCGACTCCCCCCTTTCCAGACCCCGAAGGGAGTTCTGCCACTCTTTCCTTATCCATTTTCACATAATGGTTCGTGTGGAGCATGGTCCACGTTAACGTCATCCTCAACAGATATGTCTTTTCTTAACAGTACATGTTTCCCAGACAAGCAAGGTTTCCCCCACAGAACAGGTTTAGATCTAGAAAATGAAGTTTATAATTTAGGTAATTATTCGTCGAATTTCATGGTCCTGAATGTTCAGTCTGATACTACTCCAGACTCACCTGCTATTTCAGTACTACCAGTCAAAGGCGAATTATGTGTCCGAAATAAGGGTTCTGTACAAGTAGGCCATAGTGAATGTACTACTATTATCCAGTACAGTGACAGTGGGAAATCTAATTTTAAAGCTTCACGTCATTCTTATTTTGTTTGTGGTCAAACTGCATATGTTCGTCTGCCCCTCGATTGGGAGGGAACCTGTTATATTGCCTTCCTACTGCCACCTGTTTTCCTAGCCCCACCTGACTACCATAGGAATTCCTTCCTAGTACACACTAGACACAAGAGAAATCTCCCGATTGTCGATTATACTGAAACCGCTGCAGAGCAATTCATTGATATAGATAAAGGTGTGTTCCCTTATTTAGGTACAGTTGTAAATAGTAAGCTAATCCGTAGGTTAACAAGAACCCTTGAAGCAGTAGTAGACGAGACTGCTTCCGCTCTAGGTAACTTAACCGAAGAGCAATCCTTTATGAGAATTGTCGTTTTACAGAATCGTCTCGTCCTTGACGTCATACTGGCCGATAGGGGCGGGGCCTGTAGAGTCCTCGGATCTAGTTGTTGCATTTTCATTCCAAATAACGCGCCGTCTGTTTATTCAGCTATAACCAGACTCCATAAAATTGCCCATCTGTTACACCAAGATCCAGGCACCTGGACATGGTCCGGTTGGTTCTGGAATATAATTTCCGCATGGGGATGGAAAGTCCTGTCCTTTCTAGGTATTGCAGTAGCGATCATATTTAGCTGCTGCCTCTGTATACAATGTGGCCCTGCGATTTGCGGCATTTGCGCTACCTCTTGTATTCCTAGTCCCAAGCCCCGTTCTAAATCCCGTTCCAAGACAATTCGAGACGAGCAAATGATACTGTATGAAATGATAGATGGTATCATGAATATTGATGTTTCCTGATGGAAACGTAGTGACAAGGTGGGAATGTGGAAAAGTAAATTTTGCCATGTTCTGTGTCCCTACGCCTCATCCATCATATGTTATGTGTGCATGAACAATATGCATATGTTACTCCCCATGTCTGATCAAGACGCAATTATAGTTGTGTCCACCTCTGGTATGTCATTTTCCAGTCCTCGTGAATACTACGAATATTAGGCCTATGTAAAGCTACGTTGCCACGTTCCCCAGTGTGCACGTTATTTCATTATAAAGTCCCCGTTCCTAGGCCTCAACAGGGCCTGGACATCAGATTCAGCTCCTGTCTCCTGAAGCCTCGCTAAGGAGCGATACAGCCCCCACCTGTATCCTCGACCCTTCACTTACTTCCTGCCTCGCAGTGCCCGGTGCAGCTTGGCTCTGCCTCTGAGTCTGCCAAAAGTATGTTATAGTTCCAGTTATCAGTTCAGTCCTCCTTCTCTGCATTCCTAAGCTACTGAACTGCATCAATAGTTTCCGTCATTGTCTAGCCTTCCCGTCTCCATGTTAGAGAAATACTGCATTTACTGGTCATTTAATATTCTTCATCACGCACTACATGTAGAATAAATGCATGGTCCAGTCTTAGAGTCAAGTTAGCCTTTCCCCTCTTGACTTCTAGTTTATATCAACATGTTCCCTAAACATCAGATACTAGATAGGGTTTAGGTACATGTCGCTCCGACCCTCCAGACTTTAGTCTCTGCTCCTAGCACAGAGTTCATAGCCCCCAGCTTCTCCTAGTAATACGTCATTGCCAGTTTACGCGCACCACCAGGTTAGAGGTCCCGGCTCCTTAGGTAGCCCCCTCCTATGTTTCCGCCCCATTCATGACATATTCTGTTACGTTTACACCACATGTCTATGTATACGCCCAGTTACACCTACTTTTACTCTTATCTTTCGCGACTGCTACGCGTCACGCCTTCTGCTCCACCCACTGCTACGCCTACTGCAATGTAATGCTATGTGTTCGCGCTATGTATAAATGCTCATGTATTGTTATGAAAAGTTAGCGCGCTCATCCCAGACCCGGTCCCAGCAGCTGCTGGGTCATCCTATGCAGGTTGTCCTGATCCTGTCCTTATGCTGTATTAAACCTGCAGAAACTCCTACTACCTCGAATCTTGACTCTTATTTATTGAGCTATCTGTTATGCTATATGCCTAGTCAAAAATTGGGTATTAGTTATTTATTTACCACAAATTCACCAGTCCCACAAGAACATTACCACCAGATAGAATTAGTCCCATGACCCCCGTGTGCTGAGCTTCCAATCTCCGTACTTCACACAGTATCAGTATGGAGACAAAGACTACAAGACCCCCCTTGGGCCTTCCCCGCACTGAAGGCAAGGCCGGCACAAAGAAGGCCCTATACCCTTCTAAAAACAGATTACAGCCCAGCTCCCAGGTCTCTTGGAGACAAATGATAGAAAACTGCTTGATGTATGTAACCCAGTTTACATCAGACATTTTGGCCGCAAGACCAGCAATATTCCAGGAGACAACAAGGATTCCTGAAGTTCTACCCACCGGATTCAAAGAGTTTGTAGTTTCACCTGAAGCCCTAGTAATCTGAGCCGCAGGTGCCCCCAGTCAGTCACACTGCTCAAGACCGGATAACATTTCGAATCTATTCTGTGTATTTACATTCGACCCATAATGATAATGGCCGTTACTTGGACTCCTGTTATGAGTTCTAGTGGGCCCACCTGACCCACAAGGATTAGTAACATTATAAAAAAACTGAGACTCCTGCACAGGAGTATAAGGTTCAAGCCCCCGCCTGGTTAAATTCTGTTGTGATGTAGGTTTACACAGATGCGCATAAAAATAACCCAAGGGACGTACACAAATAATATTCGTGTTATATACCAAAGCAGAAGCTCTCAAAAGGATAGTTGCCACGTGCTGGGGGTGTTTAAAATTTACGACTATACAGTCCCCTATCCCAGTCTTTTTAGATGGCCCTACCCAATTTACACGTCTTACTGTCATAATTTGTTCCGAGTATGACACAGGGAACCCACAATTTTTGTTAAGCCAAGACACAGTCTTATTTTTCAAAGAGGATTGGGATTCATCAAAAGGAGATGCTGGATGTGTCCCGCAAGGGGGCACATTAGTTAATACAGCCACAAACGGAGCACAATCTGGTGGTAAATTAAGATATCGATTGTACCTCGGGGGTCTGGGCGCTCTACTGTTTATTTGCTTTGTAGATGGTATCAAAGGAGCCGCTGCCACAGGGATGTCTGGACGAATAGGGGATTCAGAACCAGTAGCCACTGCAACAGCAGCATTCCCCCTTGCCTTATTACATATATCGTTGATATCGGCAGGTTCTTTACCTTTCCTCCCAGAGTGTACACTTCCACTAGATGTAACACTATTCTTTGCTGATAACAGACCACCCAGCCTTGTCACTTCCTTAGCTAGGTTATCTATCTTACTCGTTAATGGTTTAATAAGCTCCTCCATTTTAGTTGTCAAAGAAGCTTCTAGATTTTTTATAAGCGAAGCTAAAAAATCAGGGGTTATGCTTACACCATTATCATTACCATCATTATTAGTGCCCGTAAAAACAAAAGGGGTAGGTATTACAGGGCTAAAAATAGTCTTACCATCCTTTTTCTTTTTTGATTTATCTTGCTTCCCATTTACCTTTTGAGACAGTGTTCTACAAGTTCTTATGGCCCTAGTTTCTGGTTGGGGCTCATGTAACACAATAGTATCAGGACTAGTATCAGGACATGACAGCACCTGAGGGTCAGAATGAGCCTCCACATTAACTAAGATGGGCAATGGAGGGTCAATGGAAATGACATCAGTCGAGTTAATTGCACATCCTTGTAACAAACTGATAGGGGAGTTTTCCAATGACGTTTCCCCTACCACAGTGCTTTTCCCCAATGATGCACGTCTGTTGTTATTTATCTGGCTTACTTTCCTAACCAGGAAATTATCAAGAGTTGCAGGGCCCACCGGCACCTTATCATTTTTGGGTTTTAACATTGTAAATATAAATGGAGCTAATACTTGCAGACAGATACCCGTCAATCTAGGCACTCTATACTAAAACAACCTATAAAACACAAAATTAAAAGTTAATCAGAAATCTTACACGCTCCAGGCGCGAGATTGGTCCGAAAGGCAAATATAAGGGTCCAGGCCCAGTCCAGTCTCCTTCAGTCCCCTGAGGGCCACAGAGGGCCCGCCCTTTGCCCGGGCTTAGCCCGGCGCACGCCCGCGCGCGTCCCGCGGGACGAGGAGGCGTGTTCTCCTTTATGCGCCTTCCGGCGCTTCCTGGTTGTGAGGGCGGCGGCGTCCTTGCCGCGATGGGGCTGCTGGGGGTTGTAGTTCGTCAAAACCTCCGGCGGAGCCAAGCCCGGCCGGGAGCACCCACCGCAAGGAAAAGAGGAATGGCGGAGCCAAGCCCGGCCAACAGCGCTCAGCGGAGCCAAGCCCGGCCACAGGCAGCTGCAGGTAATGGTTTCTGCGCCCCCCGCAAAACTCAAAGGCGTGCTCTCCTTTATGCGCCTTCCGGCGCTTCCTGGTTGTGAGGGCGGCGGCGTCCTTGCCGCGATGGGGCTGCTGGGGGTTGTAGTTCGTCAAAACCCCCGGCGGACCCAAGTCCGGCCGGGAGCACCCACCGCAAGGAAAAGAGGAATGGCGGAGCCAAGCCCGGCCAACAGCGCTCAGCGGAGCCAAGCTCGGCCACAGGCAGCTGCAGGTAATGGTTTCCGCGCCCCCCGCAAAACTCAAAGGTGTGCTCTCCTTTATGCGCCTTCCGGCGCTTCCTGGTTGTGAGGGCGGCGGCGTCCTTGCCGCGATGGGGCTGCTGGGGGTTGTAGTTCGTCAAAACCCCCGGCGGAGCCAAGCCCGGCCGGGAGCACCCACCGCAAGGAAAAGAGGAATGGCGGAGCCAAGCCCGGCCAACAGCGCTCAGCGGAGCCAAGCCCGGCCACACGCAGCTGCAGGTAATGGTTTCTGCGCCCCCCTTTTGTGGTATGCCCAGTGTGTCACTTGTGTGTGTGTGTTGCGCAAATGCTTTACACATTACCTCCGGGATAAGACTGACTGCTTTGCCAAGCTACCAAGGGAGTACGCAGGGGTTAGCTTGGGGTGTGTAACTCCCTTATCCTGACTGACATTGATAATCATAATTATGGCTCTGTATAGAACACATTGCAATCTTAATTATCTTTTTGTTGATAAAAAAATGTTATGCAACGCAATCATACTAATTTTATCAATTTTGGAAGGATTAAAATATGGGTCTCTGCTCGGGTTAAAAACGGTGGCCTTCAGGTTGTATAGAGATCCCTTAAGTGGAAGTGATGGATCAATAAGCAACAAGAGAAGGGAGGGAGGGAATCACATTTTATAAATATGTATAAATGCAAATACCTATTTCAAACTGGAAGTCAGGAATAAGAAATTACCTAGAAAAAGAAATATATATGATATAAATATATATTAGAGAGCAAACAACCAAAAAAATCTAATAGAAGCCAGTTCGAAATTGCTGAGATGTTTGGATGTAAACGACAGGGATTTAGAAAATGTGAACATCTATTTTTGTCCCTTTGTAAATAAATGCAGGAATCGTCTTAGCTTCATAATAATGAAGCCTAGGCTGCATGAAACAGCATCTTAAGCAGACGAAACTACTCGGAGTCCTGGGGAGTCTTATTATTCAAATAAGGTCTGCGTTTAATTAACCTTATTTCCATAGGCCTACACCTGGGTCAATCAGGTACATTAATTAGGAAACGGCGTTCAAAGCTCCCTTGTAAAATAATTAATTAAAGCACATACAACAGCCGACTGGCGAGCTTTTCCGTTTAACTTTCCACGGGCCCGCTTCTAATTAAGCCGTGTACTGCGTCGAGGCCCGGATTATGCATCACTTTCAAATGAAGCCTTCGCGCTGGCGATGATGATGGATGCGGCTAATTCGCTGAAATTCTCATTTTAAGAGAGACGTCTCCTTTCAAGCTGGAAATCTCATTACATTGCGCTCAGCCCATGGTATTTGCCAGTTTTTAACCCGATATTATTGTATCCCTATTTATTTTTTCAGCGCGCTATTCTAATAAAATGATGTATTGGTCGGCGCACTATAAAGCCGGGGGAGAGAGTGCCCCAACGGCAATCTGGAGAGGTTGGCGTTCCGTCGTTGGCGACGGAGTGTGATGGTCAAATGGCACGCAACAGACATATTTGAAATAGCAGGGACGAAGCTGGCGAGTACAATGTGAGCGTATAAAAAACCTTAGGGGCATATTTACAATAACTGGCGCATCCCTGCAAATCAGCAGGGATGTGCCAGTTATTGTGCGCCACAGCTCCGCCATCATGAATGCGCCGCATTTACAATGCGGCGCACCATGGTGCAAAAACGGTACAGATGCGTGACGCATCTGTGCTGTAAAAGTGACGCATTGCTGCAGTTGCGTCGCAAGCGCGACGCAGCTTCAGCAATGCTCTGGGGGCCCTATCTAGTTAATGCTGCATCAATCGTTACGCCTGCTCCAGGCAGGCACAGGGTTTTGACACAGCATGGGCCTAAAAGTGACTGAGTGAAATCTTGTAGATTTCACTCAGCCACTTTTAGAAGGCGTTCCTGCGCCGGAACCCCCCCTGCACAGGAACGCCTACATGTGGCGCAGGGCATTACAACGTGATGCATCTCCCATATGCGTCACGTTGTAAGTATCCCCGCACCGCAGGATTTGCGCTGCTGCTGCGTCACAAAAGTGACGCAATGGCAGCGTAAATGAGGCGCAAGGGGCTTGTAAATCTGCCCCTTAGTGCCAAAACGGGGCTTATATGTTTAGGTGCTCTGTGCACTATGGCTAAACAAGTGCCACATCCTACCTCAGGCCACTCTGCAATCAATTATATTAATCAATGCTGTGTTTGGTTGGTGCCATTGACCGTTGGCTTGTCCCAGGCTCAACTATGCAGCTGCTTCCTGTATTGAGGAGCCCATCCCTTGAGACCCGCAGACGTTCTTACCTTTGTGGTTACATCACATATCTTACAGCTCAGGTGCGCCATCTTTGTCTGGCAAGATGGTGCGAGGAAATGTCTTTTGACAATGAGGCGAGTCAATGCTGTGAGCTTGGGTGTCTTTTTCCTGGGCATTGGCTGAACTACGCACACGTGCATGGAGTCATTTGCCCTCAAATCATGTGACCTGCTCCTCTTTCCACCCCTTTACTCGGTCTCCTAGTCTCTTCTTACATGTCGCCCTGGCAGTGTTTGATTTGCAAAAGAATGAGTCACAGGGCCAAAAATCCAGGTTATCCAATACCAAGACTTTTAACTTGTGAAATTAAATGAAATGAAATGAAATACATTTTATTGTTTCAATTAATTAAAATTGTTACACTGCACTGGAGAACCAGCGTAGATATTCTAGCACCTAATTCAGTTATGGTCGGTATGTATTCAACCGATAATAAATACCATTCTAATTCATGAATAAAATAGATTTAACGCTAAAATTATTAAAACAGTGCAAATTGTCAGCTGTCAATGCCTTCAATTAGTTATAATCCTTGATTAAAGCGATGATTTAGAGGTTTTTCATAAAGTGCCAATTTTTGCTCATCTATATGGGACCATTAATTATTTTCGTGGCGACTGTGCAGGTACGTGTTTGGTACTTTATCCGCGAAGAGTTCAATAAAGTGCGATGTGCGAGGCATCAGCTAAAAGTTCTTTTAACTTGTGATTCCACTTAATACATAGTTCACCAAACACAGGCATGTGCTGCCTTTTTATCTCACTCCTGCAGCTTACTTTGCTTCCTTTTTCTTCCATACTTTCTCCTTTTGCCACAGTTGTTCCTTCTTTAATTTAATAGGTCTTCCCCCTGCGTGTTTTTCACTGTCATGATCTGGGTAAAAGTCTGGTGATAAGCTAAAATAAGTCTCGTCCCAAAAAATTAGTTCCGGTGAGCCCCTCCTGCAACCACCGGCTCAAATTAAGCAGCGTGTCAGGATGCAGAACAGAGAGTTTGCTTGTTTTTCTGTGATGTCTTTCGGCGCCTAAACCTCAAAACCCTGGGTCTCGAAAATCTTCCCACAACTATATTCTCCTTAGCCTTTCTCCTCCAATGTATTTTCCCTCCTAATAACATTCTTTCCACAGCATTCGTTAACTCGCAACTCCAAGGTGCACTAAATACCGTCTACACTACAGTGATGCCACTGAGTTTCTCAAGTAATGTCCCCTCAGAGCAACCACCTTGACTGGCAGTACCCAGTAGTTCGCATCTGTGCATTTCCGGGTGGTCTGTAAGCATTTATCCTGAACATCTGTACCCAGTGAATACTGAGTTGCCCTCTGTCACTTCTAGGCGCGCCCTTACAAATAAATCTGATATACTTATGGACTGCTAAATTGTGGATGACAAATGGCTCAATTTATTTATTGAAACGGGAAATTAGGCCATGGGGTCCATTTCTGTGACATGCCATTACTCTTCCACGTGCTTGGGTGGATCCATAGGATATTCACCCTGCCTGCATGTATGCAGTCTGTGTCAGTGGGCCACTCTCTTCTTAGTCCTAGGTGGTCCCTGTATATTTTCGCTGGTGGTGTGTAAATCCAGAGCACTAATATGGATCTTTCCTCATCACTTCTGAATGAAGGTGAGATCATTAACCAGGACTGGCTGTATATACTGCTCCCTGCAGGTCACTCGCTTGCATCTTCATGGGATTAAATAGCTCATCTGCCTCGACTACTTGTATCCAGTGTAAGTCGCAGGCTGCTCATTTGTAGTCCCTGAATGGATTCTCTAGATACCCTCTCAATAATTCACAACAATCAATTAGTGTAAAGTGCATGCGTTCTAGCTCTCTCTCATCTTTCTAGCATTTTATTTTTACCTAATTTTAGAATTTTGTAGAGTGCACAATTACAAATTAATATTTCCTGTTGCTAGGATGTTCAACTGGAGTGCATATTAATAATTAAAGGCAGAATGTACCTCTTAAGCAATCTGCTGGAAATGAAGTGATTAGAAATGTTATTTCCATATAGTTTTAAGGCTTTACAGTTTGATAGGCAAAAGAACATGTTTATGTGCAGTGACCTAAAACAAGATAAGTTCACAAGTCTGACTACTCATGCACAGCATCAAAATGCTTTTCTTATAGCCACCCTGCAGATCAACACTCTTCCAACCACTACCCAATGGTGCCTATTGACAATTCGACTGGGGCTGTACTACAAATATTGCCAGAGGCGCACAAAAGGCAGGTGTGCCTGTTTTTGCTGCCCCTGGGTCGCTGTGACATTAACCCTTTGTATGCTGATGATGGAACCGCTCCGTCATCAGCTGCGGTGGCGCTGTGCTGATGACGGAGCGGTTCTGTCATGGCCCGGCCGCCGCGCCTGCGCGGCACGGATTCCGCGCCTGCGCTGGGCGTTCTATTGAGCGGGCGGGGTCATGACGGAGCCGCTCCGTCATGAGCACAGCCCAACCACGGCTGATGACGGAGCGGTTGTGTCGGGAGACATCCTTTACAACGCAACTTTTACTACGCAGTGCCATTACGACGCAACTTTTACAACGCAAACCATTACAACGCATTGAGCTGGGGGGCGCTCTAGGATAGGGAATAGGCTTAATTTACTATCCAACACGTTCCCTACTATCCACGGGGACTGGAGTTGGAAAAGTAAATTAAACTATTCACTATCCAGCGCCCCAAAGCACTATGCGTTGTAAAGGCATGCGTTGTGAAAACCGCGTTGTAAAGGCATGCGTTGTGAAAGCATGCGTTGTGATGTCATACATCCGGTTTCGTCACCAGCATGCAGCCGCCGCGCGGCCGCCCTGCCCCCTTAGCACTGCGGCGGAATAGCCACCACAGTGAAGGGGTTAAAGAAGGGGCCTTGCAAATGATTGTGAAGCCTCTTATGTAATACTGATAGCGCTGCCACACATGTAGCACCAGCACTATCTTCAGAGAGTGTTTCCTTATTTCCATGGGTGCGTGGTCCCATGCAAAAAAGGTAATCACTTTAACTCTGCTCGTGGGCCGTACTGTGGATGTAGGCACAGAAGCAAAAACACCATTAGAAGGTAAATTGACAGTGCTAGGGGAGAAATTAGTCCCATGGACCCCTCCAGACATCCCACTGCAGGCGGGTGAAGGCACTCACTGCAGTCACCTGCAGGGAGATCTCTCTTCTCTCTTCAAAGCGCAGGCCGGTTATTCCATGCACTGTGAAACACAGAGCTGCTTTGAAGCAGTCGCTCCATATTTCACAGAATGTGCTGCTCTCAGGGCAGAGCAAATTTGCCTTTGCCCTGGAGGCAGTGCATTCATTGTAACAGGGCACACTGTGCCTGTTTAAATCCGGCGCACCTGTAGTGCGCCCTGTCACTAATATAGGCCCTGATGTTAAAGTGCATCATAAATCTAAATAGAGTACAATACACTAATGCTGCTGCAGGTTCAGACACATTCAGTCTGCTTGATTCTGTAACTTATGAAGCCTTTTAAGCTGTTTCTTTAGGATCCAAGTGAACATATTGCAAAGTCATACTGAGCCCTGGGCACCCCTAATTCTTTTGCTGACTGGTACTGGTGGTAACTGACTCTGACTGTCCCTGTGCTCTGCCTAACAAGGCCCAGGGCCAGTGCTATGCTGAAAACACATTTAGAATACATTAAAAACACATTCATTCACTAGAGTACACTATTGATTAGGGTACCCCTATGATTGGCATGCCCTAGTACGTAATAGTGGAGGGGGATCAAAGCTACCTTTAAGTCCCTAGAATATAGTAGGGCATGGCAGTTGAGAGGCCAGCAGCTCTTTCTGCACTTACATGTGTGCACCCTCTGAGGCCTGAGGTTCAGTTTAAAAGTAGCCCTGTGTGGCAGGACTGCTTTAACCATACACATGGTACCCAAAGTAGACTTTGGTGTTTGGGGCACTTACAAATAATACACTACAATATGTTGGCATATTAGGTACCCCAGGGGCTCCCCTAGGTGACACAGTGGTGGGTGGTCAAGTACTTATCACAAGGACCCTAAAGTTTACATGCCTTGGGTTTAGTGAAGTTGCATATTTCACTTTCCACATTGTAGTAAAGGGCGTCCCCAAATCGACTTTTGTGCTAGGAGCACTGTGGAATGAGGATCTGCAATATCTTTACATGTTCAGAACCCTAAAATTATCCTGTTGGTGTTCCAGGGGTGGGACGTCCTGTAGATATAGACTGGGTCCTTATAAAATATGTTTTATAAGTCCTGGTGTGGGCAAAAATTGCCCAGTTAATTTTCCCCATTGCAAATCCCCAGCCACATAGGTTAATTTGGCAAGATGTTATTAATTAATAATTGATAGGATGGTGGTACACGCACACCTGGGTTTAAAGAAACAGTTCCAATGCATTTGTATAAATTCAAGCAGGGAATGCGTGCAAATCGGGTATCGCTCACCGATCCAGGAGCGTTGATAAAATGTGTCGTTAGTGCCACCCCAGGTGTAGCGTCCCCTCAATGCACAGCGTAAAGCCCAAAAATGCATTGGGACCTAAGAGTTTAAGTATAACTTTGTTCTGTTTCATCTGAAGCATCACAACTCAAATACCAAATGGATGAAAATGAATTTATGAGAATCCAATAAAACCAATGATTGAAGACGAATTCATTTGTCTTACGTTTGATCAAACATGGATTAGTCCAATCATTGCACTTTACGCGGTGCAGACAATTTAGTTCAAGTACATACTGGAATGGTGTTAATAAATCCAACAATGTGCTATTGTTGAATTTATCCTAAAATGCACAAACAAGAATTTGTAAGACTTTCTTGTCTTTAAGCCAAAATTCAGCCTTCCTGTGATCTGCTCAGATTGGTCAGAGTTAGGTGGAATAGCCAGGCTGCTTTGATGAGGTAATACGTAACCCTTAGAATGAAAGAGCCATTCTGGGAAAAGAGAGTTCTGCTGCATAGGAATGCAAGGGGGAGGGGTCATAAACCAAAAGAAGGAAGGGACAGGCAGAAGAAGCCAGTTTCATATTCCCACTACTCTTTGAACCCAGCCAGATGGCAGGCTTAAGGAAGGAATGTGCAGATGCCAGGGACAGGTAGAATATGGAGATGAGTCATCCTGGAGGTTGGTTTAGCCTGCTCTTACCTCTCTGCTGAGACTTCACTCACATTGAAGGTTTGAGAAATAGGGCTTTCTGGGAGACCATTGTGCCACACTTTGGAGGAAATGGTCACGCTCTGGGGTGTTGCCCTGCACCTCATTGGACAGAAGTGTCCTCCTGTGTGACCCCAGAGAACACTGAATACGTATCTGAGAGGGACAGTGCCTCTCAGATCTGCTGTTTGAAACAAGAGAAAGAAGAAGGGTCCATGTTGAGAAGTTTGATTTGCACCAGCCAGGCCCTGCACTCTGACTGACTGTGCCTGCTGCACAATCAGGAACAACAGCCCTGTGGATCAAACCTGCTTCAAAAGGAATAAAGAGTGGACTCCCTGTAAGCAACAGGTTAAGAGATCTCACCTGGACCATCGCCACCAAGAATCCCCAGCCCAGAGTACTATCAGTGGATTTGTTAGGGTTTTGTCCAAGTGGATTGTAGGAATTGAAGTCCCAAACTTTCAAGGACCATCTTGGTATTTCCAGACATTTGGAGGGAGTTTTGTACACGTTGGACCCTTATATTATGAACTTAAGGAAGAAGTTCTAGAAGTTTGGAGAACTTTGGAGCAACTTTAAAAAAAAAGCTCCATAAATGGACTGACTCGAACTGCCCAGCTAAGCCGGCGACCCTCAACAGCAAGACGATGTGCCCTCCAGGTTCGTCCAGCTGAAAAGCTCCAGAGGTCCAACTTTGAGAGTTCGACCAGGAGCTGGTTGAAACACAAGCAGCCCAAACCTCACTGAATTTGGCATGGTGAAGAGCATTGAGGGACCCCGGGAGAAAAGGCTTAGTAAAAGTTTTAAGTCCGAACGTTGAAAAGGTGACCGGGTCCAAAAGCGAGAGTCATGCTGCCCACCTTCAACAGAGAAGTGTCCTGGATCTCTGGTTTGTCCCGCTGGAAAGCGCCATAGTTCTGACTTACATAGGTTTGACCAGGAGCTGGTCGCAAGACAAGCCAGTGAACCTTTCCCAAATTCTGACTGGCTGAGAGTTTTGAGGCACCCTGGGAAGAAAAGCTTCAGAAAAGTTTGTAAGTTAGGAGGTAAGAACTTTGACTGAGACCTACTGTGAGTAGAAACCGCACAGGGCTCCATCATGGTCAGCCTGAAACTTTGGGGCATTTTCTCAAGGACTTATCGTCGAGGTTAGCAGTACTTTATCACAGCCTAAGTGGCAATAAATGTATCGCCCTAATCACAAGCTGGTGCTAACAGCCGATATCACCAGTTTTCCTGCGATAGGAGGCGCAAAAAACATCGCCGCAGATGACAAAGGCAACTAATGCTAATGATATGCAGAGTAGGCATTCTAGTGCAAAAAGTCACAACAACACCACTTCGCAACATTCTCAACGACCAGCCAGATCGGTGATAAGATCCCAAAACATGCGATAAGGCGCGTCAGCAGCAGGAATTTAACACCTGCTCTTACCTGGTGTAAAGTCGGACAACATTCTGCACCACAAAAGGGAGCCCAGCCCAGAGCCACACCTGAAGAACAACAGATGCCATGGAGCTACTGATCATGCAGCTTGGACACCCAAGAGGGCCACAATATCCACCGCCACCACCCCCGTACCCACCCCGGGCCCTACCCCGGGCACTTTCCCGGCAAAGATACTGTACATCAGCTTTACGAAATCATGAACAAAATAGTTCGCCTGATGTCGCCTGTTGTCGCACAATTACAACAATTAACATTCATGCGTGGTCAGAAAAAGGAGACTCATTCATTCATCTTTGAATTTTCAAACAAATTATTTTATTCAAAACAACTATTTGGAAGAGTCACAGCGAGTCTTCTCTGGACAATCTGTAAGTCACAGCCTGCAAGACAAAATTCAAGATAAGAAGGTGTGTCATGCGCTCATCAAAGGACAGATAGAGAGTAATAGTAATAGTAATAATTTTATTTCGCATAGTTACTTAAAACCATTGTAATACAAAAATAGGTTAAAAACAGAGAATTATAAAGGCACAATTGTAATAAAAGAGAATAAAACATTCACATTTCCTTGGTTCAGATGTGCATGCAGCAACTTTGTTACCAATCAGTTAATAAATAAATTATAAGTTCAGCTTTGTGATTATAAAATATTTCTGCTTTCCTAATGTCCCCATAAGCTCTTTGAGTCAGTAGTGTTATTCGGCAAGCGGGGTTAGGTCTATAGTGCAGAGGCCGTTATAGATTTATTTCAGGCATCTTTTTTTCCACCGCCTTCATAAATTTTACGAAGCTACAGCTCAGGCGAGAGTCATGGGGAGAGAAACAAGCAAGGACTGCCTTCCTTCGTGTGCGGATTCCTTGCCGATTGAAATGTAGTTTCAACAAGTAGTTCCGTTCATCGTGTAATTTCTCGCAAGAGCATATCAAGTGCAGCATGTCTTCTTGCCCCAAGCCACATAGCCGACAAAGGGGATCAACTTTTATTTTAATCCAGCATGGGAAATTTTGAATACAAGGTAGCAGGCCCAGCCTATGCTTTAAAAAACGCATTTTGACAGATTTGGAGTATCCCTCGCCAAGGTAGCTCTGTGGTGCCATAGTAATGTACGTATTTAGGGTCATCCAACCATGTGTTCTTTTGGAGAGGGCTGCCTTATCTTGGACCCATGATAGCTGTTTGATTGATTTCTTGACCAATTTTTTAAAAGTTATATGATTTACTGGGGTGTCCCAGAGCTGTTCTAGTCCCGTGTTCGTCCGGCTGTCCAGTAGGAACTTGGCTGCTGCTGAGGACGGATATTGTACTAACTCACTCCACAAATATTCATTTAATGTTCCCTGTTTTGACTTCCTCACTTTGTCCCAGGCTATCATGTAGGCTCCCTGCCTTGCTAGGAGCTGTTGCTCGATGCCAAATTCTAGCCTGATTTGAGCTGGTGAGGTTTGTTTGGGAAGGCTGAAGATGATTCTGTAGGCGGCTGTTATTGTGTTATCAAGGATCTTGTCATCCCTTCCTCTAAATGCTTTGTTCCCGTAGGTAATTGTTGGGAGAAGTTTAGCGCGGATTACTTGCGTCAGGGGCAGAAGTGAGGGGCCAGAAAGTTTGAGGTTTAGAGACTTCAGCAAAATTGCCAGAGATAACCCTTTCCCTCGTATACTCGTTCTCTGGGCGGAGAACTGCCCGCTGTTGTCAATTTTCACTCCTAAGTATTTATATGTTGGGGTATCTCCAATTCTTGTCTTGTTCCACTACTATTATGTTGGTTTCCTTTTTTTCCTGCTGATGGTCATTGTCTGTGTTTTTTCAAGGTTTATTGTGAGCTCATTTTTGTCTGAGTAGCATTGTGTTGCATTCAGGACATGTTGAAGTCCTACCTTGGTATAATTTATAAGCACAATATCATCAGCATACAGTAGACAAGGTAGATGCAGTCCCCCTAACTTCGGAGCATGGGAGTTACAACCATTTAAAATGGGGACCAGGTCACTTAGGAACAAGTTAAATAGGGTGGGGGCCAGAACGCAACCCTGTTTCAGGCCCTTGTTGGTCTGTATGCGCCTGGACAAAACAGATCCATCCCCCACCTTTATCTGTACCCAGGTCTCTGTGTGGTGGTTCATTAGCAGGTTCAAAAGTGGTCTCGATATCCCCCAATTGTTCAGTTTAGACCATAAGAGGTTCCGGTTTATATGGTCGAAGGCGGCCTTATAGTCAATGAAGCAGAAATGAATGGGCATTTTGTTAGATTCTGCCTTGTCTATGAGCATGCCCATGCACAAAATATTAGTCATTGTGCCTACTGATTTGGCAAAACCTGTCTGGTTTGCCGGGATTAAGGATTTCTCTGTTGCCCAGGCCCTCAGCTCTTCAAGAAGGATGCCTGCAAAATATTTTGCCTCGTTGTCGATTAAAGCCACCAATCGATAGTTTTGGGGGAAGCCTTATCTCCTGCCTTGTAAATTGGGGAGATAATTGAACCCTTGGCAAGATGTTGAAGTGTCTTATCTCTAAAAAAAGGGGTTCCAGGGCTGCTGCCCAGCCTGCCGCATCTTGTTTGTAAAGAATTGGTGGGATACCATTCGGCCCTGGAGCTCCCTCTCTTCTTCCCTTCTTAATCTGGCGCTGAATGATGTTTTTCAAGTTCGGCGAATTCCCTGTTTCGCTCAGTGAGTGCCATTCTATGGAGCTTATGTCGTTATTCGTTGGAGGTTTTTCATTAGTAGCAAGCTCCTGGTCCTGGTTTTTTCCCTCAGCCTGGTTAAAATGGGTACCAAGATAGTTTGCCCATGTGTCCTCTGCGATGTTAGATGAGATTCCATGGTGCGTTGGTCTTATAAATGAGTTTATTGATTTCCAGAACCTTGCCCCTTCGTTCCGTTTAATGTCAGCATGAAGTCTCGCCCATAATTTATCCTCAGCAGATTTATTTGCTTCCCATTTTGATTTTTTTAATGTTGATTTTAATTTCCGTAATTCATCATGCTTTGCTGTGTCGTTAGGTACCTATTGGAGCTCTCTCATTATACGATAGATTCTGGTTTTAATGCCTCTGATTTTGCTTTTATGTTCTTGAGACCATTTGTTCGATCTTTCATTGCCTGTTTGTGACTGTGGCTTAGATCTTGTTGCATATATAGACATGATGTTTGTAAATTGTTCCCATTTCCTGGTTTCGCTAGATCCAGAGCAGCTCCCAAAATGCTGTTTTGCTCTTTCCACTAGAGTTTCGTCTATGGCTGCTGAATATTTAATTTTTTTAAATTGACGGTGTGGATTGACTCTTTCAGGTCTTTAGATTGCTCAAAGTTGGGCTTTTCGATCTTAAAGATGGTTTCTTGGGGGCAGTGATCGCTGTCTCCGCTGCGGCCTATCTGGTATGATTTTAAGAACTGAAATAGTGGTAATGAAATAAAGGTATAGTCTAGAATGCTGCTTGTTCTTGTTGAATGAAAAGTTGCGGCTGAGGGGTTGCCTCCAGGGATCCTTCCATTTAGTGCCCTGATGTTAAAGAATTCCAGATCTTTTAAAGTCTTATTACCTAGCTTTGTTTGCCTGGAAAATTGCGGAGTCACTTGTGATGGAATGTCCCAGATTGCATTTTGAGTTAGTAGTTCGTCTTCTTGTGTGGTGCCCATGAGGTTAAGATTAAAGTCCCCAGTAAGAACGATATTTGTTATGGGTCTTTCCCTTATGCAAGACTCCATAAAGCTGCAAAGGTCGTTGGATGCTTTTCTTTTCCTTCTAGGGTGGATATAGACATTGATTAATGTAAAGTTGGTGTCAACGGTACTTGTTTTAAGTTGTGACAGGTGAATATTGACAGCCAGCAAGGCTGTAGAAGTTGGTCCGACTTCTTTAGCAGTCAAGGTACTTGTGGCCGATATGTAAGTTACTAGGCCGCCTTGAGAGTGCCCATATTTAGCTATCCTTTTTGCAGCGGAGTAGAAGCGTAAGTAGCCATGAAGGTGCGGGGGATCTGCGAGCCATGTTTCTTGGAATGCCACGACATCGAAGTTTCTAATGTAGGTCATAAACTCTGTGTCAGTTATTTTAGGTGCCAAACCATTAATGTTCCAATAGCATATTCTCAATAAGTCGTGGGCGCTCACCATTGGCTTAGGGCTAATTTGTCAATCATTATTATTTAAAGTTCTGGCTGTCCATCTTGGGTCGGGCAGTCCAGATAATTGTGTATATTCATCTACAGTGCGTCTGGTGATCTCGTTATGTTGCTCGGCGTTGTTGCCCCCTGGCCCTACCGCTCCTCTCAGGACCGAGTTTCTGAGACTTTTTGTGATGACTTGTTCTGCCTCATTTTCCGCCGGGACAAGAATATCAGGATATCTTGGCTTTGTATATGGTTGTATTGTAATCCCCCAGTTTTTAAAGGTTTCAGCTTCGGCATATATTTTTTGTGAGGTTGCCAACGATGTCCAAGTTGCTTTTGTTTTTTCTCTGCCTGTGACTTCATCGGCTATAAATTCAATAGATACTAGTTCCGTGCTTTTTACTTCTGCCAAAGAGGGAATGTGGGATAGCAGCCGTAAAATGTTGCCACTGTTCAGTGTGTCATGTCTTCCTTGCGAGGTGTAGTCTGGATTGAACCAAATGACACCTGTTGCATTTCTTTGTTCGCTTGTCTGCCCACTCTCTATTTTCGGTTGGCTAGATCGCATTTCCTTTGCTAGTCTTATTGCGGTTGTTTTCGTTTGAATAGAGTTAGGTGCGGTAACTCTTAGCTCTCGGCTAGGTATTTGTTGATTTCGTGCAGATTCTTCAACGTTTATATGTTCATTTGACAGCCCTCCCTCTGTTTTGGGAATTCTGGGTCGCAGGTCCTCTACTAGTCTTGTTGCAGTTGTTTTAAGCTGGTTTGTATTAAGTGCAGTTATCCTTAAATCTCGGCCGGTGGTGTGCGGATTCCATGCTGGCTGCCCGGCCGGATGATAATTGTCTCCAGGCCTGGAGATAAAGCAAATGAGTTCTGCTGTCCCTGTGATGGATGGTTCTTCTTCTCTCTTTGTGGATGATGTTCCTTGGGTATTTGTAGGTAGATAGCTCTCTGGCTGTCCTCTGCCCATTACTACTTTATCTAATTCCGAATTATTCTCAGGCTTCTCAATCCGAGTGTGTTCTTGATTTTTTATATGCCGTGAATTGGGGGCGGGTGCCTGCTGCTTTTTTGTGCCTGTTCTGCGCTTGGGTTAAGGGTTATTTTGCTCAGTTCACCGATTGGGAGGCATGAGTTTTGTGTTCCTATTTCGGGCGCTTTTTGTGTACAAATCCCATGTTTTTCTGAGGTTTTTGTTTCAATTTTGCTGTTGCACCCTATCCCATTAATGGTTATTGCCTCCGTAGGAGTCTCAGATATATTAATGGCTTCCTCGCATTCCGATAAACACGTGACCCCCTCGAGTTGTGCTGCGCTTTGTCCGTAGTTGGAATGTTCCCAAAGAGGTGCAGAAAGCCTTTCCGTTGAGAGTCAATTTTGTATTTCCTGCATTTCTTAAAAAGTGAAACCTTGTGTAAATTTTTGGTTGACGCATTGCGGGGTTAGTTTTTGGTTTTTTGCCCTTTTCTACTTTTGTCGGTTGTTCTCTGCTCAGGCTGTTAAGGTCGGACTTATCGCTTGTTATATCAATTAGTAAGCCTTCGCTCTGAGTTGTTTGCCTGGTTTTGGTCGGTGGCTCTTCTCTTGTGTAGTGTAGTTCCTATTTTCCCAATAGGCTCTGCGCATTGGAATAGTACCTACAGCAGTAAAGGCCTAGGCCAGACGTTAACTAGGTCTACTACTGTCGATACTAGACTTAATTTTTGGGTTTGCCAGCTAAGCTCAGAGTTCGCTAGAAACTTTCTCGAATGTTCAAGGAAGGATTAACTTCCCTGATTAGACAAGAAGGGATTTAGTTTCTGACAACCATAGAACATGACAACTTTGCTCTCCCCTAATCAAGAGTCAATCTCGAGAGTAGTGTGAGCACAAGGCAATTATTTTACTCAGTCAGTACGTGCATTCTTAGTCTCATCAGAATGTAGAGAAAAGGAAGAGACGGGCGTGTTCAATAAAAGGTGTTATTTATTGATCAGTCTCTTTTCTCGTACAAGAGAAATGGATCGATATTATTGCGATACTTATAGTTAAGTAAAGTGCATACATTAGAAGCAATAGTATAAAATAATACTGTAAAAACATTGATATGGTTTCTGAGCCATATGATGTTTAAAATGATTAAAATATATTTACATACACATATACATTTGACTAAACGTACTCAACTGGTGTTTCTAACTACGCCTACCCCGTGTACCTGACCTAAGTCTAATGCGTGGGCGGGAATAGAAAGTTACAGTTTAAGTTAAGTTTGTTTTTGCCAAGTGAATAACTAAAGAATTCTCTAGGAGGGGTTATTCAGTTCTGTACCTGGAATTTAGGATGAATGAGGAATGGTATCTCTTTCTCTGCTCTCGATATTCCAGGCTGCCTGCGAGGGCTACCCGGAAGCGCCGGTGCTGGGTCTCTCGGCTTGAGATAGCAGCGCGTCTCTCAGCGCGTCAGGAAGGCGGGGCTGCTGCCTGCGGGGTCTGCTTCTGCTCTTGGCTTCGGCAAGGGTGGCTGCTCCGTCTTGTCACCACGCGTGTGTTTGCATAGGGCAAGGTCGGCAATATTTATACCTTAAAGGTGCCGGGATTGACGTAAGGATGGACATAGGTACGTCAATAAAGATGTCATACGACTTGCTCGTTAGCACATTCTTTACTAAAGTTCTCTGTGAAATCAAAACAATGGCCGCACGGATTATCCAGGTTGTCATAGGTTTGATTTGTTATGAGAACGTCGTATGCCTTATCAGGGGCTGGAGGAATATCGCTTGTCTAATTAGATCTCAAGCGTTATGACCTAATCAGATAACACGTTCCTGTGCCGTAGTGTGACTGCGTCAGATAACGGTATCTGCATCATGGGGGATTTCTTGCCTCATGGGCTGACTGTTAGTTAACTAGCTAGTAAGTTTAACCAGAATAGGGTCAGGAATAGGGGGATCGATTCAGAACCTATAGAAATACACGACACCCACTCCACGCTAACTATGGTCATATCTACTAATCTATGCATAGTATAACATAGTACAACATACTATAGAGTATAGTGTATACCTTACCACCCCAAAATACATAAATGCATTTTGAAATTTTCAAATATACTGAAAAATTGCAGTCATATATATTGTATGCACTTAAGCTATGAATTAAATGCAAAAGTAAACACGCATTGTTATGCATTATTGCTTGTTGGTATATGAGAAATACACATGAAATGGCTCTTAATATGGCTATACAGAAAAAAAGTCGAAACCATTTCATCACATAAAATATATTGTGAACATACCAGCGGGCAGCTAAAGTCTATATAAAGTCTATAAAGTATCTAAAAAAATAGAAATCTTAGTTCTCTAGGAATAGTTTCTTACTTTAAGCAGAAGATCAGTGTCCCGGGGAAAAAATATATAGAAAAATATTTTAGGGGCTTGCTGAAAAAAGTTGCTGTCCGTGAACTGGATTGTAATTGTTCATGTGACTTTATTTTTAAAGTTGAAGGCCGAATTCAGGGAACGCCGTGTGCGAGTTTACTCAAAAGTCTCTATTTCTGTTCCGGAGAGAACATCATATCATTCAGGCTTTCGAAAAAACTGTCAACAGCTTCATGGGAAAGTTCCACTAAGTCGGAAATAGGGGTAACCATGCATTCATGCGCATGATTGTCTCCATTGACATTCTGATTTGCATTGCTGACAGAAGGTCGTACCTGTTCGATGCTGCTTTCATCTTGAACTTCACTACTCTTCAATCGCAGTGGTGAAGATTCCAGGAATGCCGTCATCAGAATTGGCAGCCTTTGAGGGCAGCACAGTGCGTGAACCTTGGTAGGAACCAACAGTGTATCTGCATCCACTGGCGCATCCGATTGTAGCGTCAGACAGGTGTCTAACACGCATTCTTCTCCGCATAGCAGACACCTTAGTACAGGTAAAACACACCTTTGCCACATTGGTCGAAATGATAGAAACCAAGTCATGTTTAGGTCTCTAAGCCGGGAGAGTCCCAGGATTTTTGATATCCGGTCCCGGTATCCAATGGCTAGGATCGTATCTTCCATTGTCGTGAGATTTTGTTCTGTGACATGGGTTGCCATAACGAAAAATAAGGACTAGGAATAGGATTCCTGCAATTAGTCCTAGGATCAGGGGAAGTCCGCCAAAAATCGAATGGACGAAATCTGGAAAAATACCCAGTATGGCTTTGAATGGTGTTAATGCCATCGAAAATACTGTCTTAAATACCTTTGAGACCCCTGTGGTATCAGAAATATTTAAGATTTCGCTCAGGATTTCCGCGAAATGTACGGGGGAATTGGTTGATAATAATGTATGTATCTCTGCAGTCGTCCTTGCGACTTGTAGATCATACGTTTCTTTAGATGACGTGAGCCTTGTAGGCGTCTGAAGAAGCACTGTTTTCATTCTGCTTAAAGTGTCTATTCGAATAGAAGTAATTTTCAGACCGGGCCATGCCCTTGCCTCCCTGTCTGGAAAGGAGCTGGGGAACAAAGAACGTCCACAGCACTTGACCTTCGCCGTCGTAGTGACGAGATAAGGAGTCCCGGGCATAAGACTACAGCATCTGCGGTCTACAATAAGAATGTAACTCCCATTATAGAGTCTTTGAAAGAATGGTTCTATTTCAGTTGCAGGTGCGCCTTGCTGGTGACATGAAAGGTTGTATGAATTCCCTTCACAGGCTCCGTGCAAACTAATACCGTTACACAGAAGCGTGCCGCTTAGTGACATAGCACAATTGTTGCCACTAAGAAACACTTTCTGTCCTTTGTTACTGACACATGCATGTGAATAGGGCAGGTTCCAAGTTGTTTTAAGGTACCCTTTTCCCAATTTCTCGTACATGCCAGCCTGTATATATTTTTGGCAGTATTGAAACCTGAAGGTTGAGATTGGAATATTTATGATTCCGTGTATTATCCATTCACTGACAGGTCGTTCTGACATTGTCATTGGTAATCTTTCTAGTTTTTCAATGCTCAAGATTGTATAATCAGCACCCTTCTGCGCCATACCGATTTGTCTATCAGTAAGGTTAAAGATTTGGAATAGTGACGTTGTGTTGATTAAACGCCAAGGCACATAGCCTGAACGCAGATTTTGTAACGTCCAACCAAGCTGTACAATAGAACGCAATTGTGACTGACCATGTTGTAATAATAGTAAGTCTTGCGATAATATATCGATTGCTGAAGACACAATGCTGTCCAATGAAAAAATTCTGGAGGACAGAGTCATTAACCCATTGTCCACTACAGAAAGTGATTTTTCCACATTAATACGGTCAATTTCCCGTATTCTTTCTGCTGTCTCAATTTGAGTAACCTTCCAGGCCTCATTGTATGCTGCATATACAGAGGCTGCTATGAAACGCTTATGACGCTGTTTGCGTGGTCCCAGTATGAAATCACGCAAGTCAGCACCATTAGTAAGTAAAGTTAGGTGTTGCTTAATTTCAGGCAGTGTGGAAGTTTGTAGCCATTGAAGGCATAATTTGCCCACACTGTAGGTTGTTATTATCCCTGGGTGATGTCTTTGAGGATATCTAGGGTCTGGCCTGGTCAATTTGAAACCCTGTGTTTTATTCAGGAATCTATCTTGACAGTTATTTGTATCTGTGGGCCAGATCAACCATTGTTTCCAATCAGGATGTGTTCTGTTTTGGTTAAGTATATGGTTTATGTCTATTCCTTCATCTGTATCAGAGTTATTGCTAAACATTGTTGGCTTTGGAATAGATAGGTTATTTAAATCTTTGATTTTGGCTAAGCCAAGACAGGTGGTTTGTTGGACGGTGTCATTTAAAAATATCATTTGTTCTGGGATCATGCAGGCTCTAAACAAAGCTTCTATACCCTGTACTTGCCATTCTTTTGTACCCCAAACACTTTTCAAATCAACATTTTTGTCCCAATAATCAAATCCAAAAGTATTCATTTTTTCAAAGAAAGAATCCGAATATATCAATTTTGTGTTGGTTATCATGGTTTTCATCCCTGTCTTGTTTGACAATTTGTAATAAAATGTTTCAGCATTAGTTATGTTAAAACCTGAAAAATATGAATATTTGTCATATACGGTTCTAGAACTCCCTTTTGGAGGTGTAGCACAATGTTCCCATTGATTATAACTTAAAACATTTCTAGGTTGTGCAGATTTATGCAAGAAATGGTTACCATAGTGGTTATAGCAATACATACTATCATAATTTGTAGAACCCTGCAAATAATCATGTTTTGTAAATTTAGCAGACATTACTAAGTCAGACATCATATTGTTAATACTTTCAAAGTCCCAATCATCAGCAAATGAGTTTGGTTTTGCAAAGTCACTCAAAGAGATCTTGATTTGGTGTGGATATTTCAGGATCTCGACCGGACCATAAATTTCATAGTCAGTGTTGTCCCAGGCTACCCCACCAGGTATTGGAATTGCTGTGAAGTTCGCTGAAGAAAGTTCTGAAGAAAGTTCTCGTTTCTCGACGTGTGAAGATGTGTGTGGTTTGAGGACCAAGTTGATGTTCTGACTTGCTGTGTCCATTTTAGCATATTTTCCCTCAATGAAGCGTCCCAAAGTAAATACCATGATGAGCCAAAGTATGAGGATAAATGCACCAAAACCCACCCAAAATTCAATCCATGGAGAAATCAGATATGTTTCTTTTAGTTGTTTCAAAAGTTCCTTCGCTTTGTCTTTAAAGGATTTTGATGATGGCTGTGTCTTTTGTTCGCTGAAACCGTCAGAGGAATCATCGAAGTTGATGAAGTAACCGGATGCAGTTCTGTCAATTGTTCCAATTGGTTCAGGATTTTTGTTTCTTGCATTTTCACTTGGTACTTCTGTATAGATTGGTGTGTCTCTACTAAATGTCTTTATTTGGGTTTTCAGAGGTCTAAGTTCTATTGCATTGTTGCATAGTCCTTGTTGTTCTTCTGTAGGCGTTTCGAATGTGATGAGCCTCTTTGATAGGACCTCTGTACTGGTAGCAAACCTTGGTGTTCTGCTACTTATTGGGAGTCCACTTGGCCTACTGTTTGTTATCGGCCACATGTTGTGGTTTTACCAGGTCGATGGATACAACTCGGTTCTCCTTTTTTCCAGCAAGTGGCGGTAGTACAACTGATCTTGTCCCGTTGACAGACAAGACAGGAACTGCTTTTCTGTAAGAAGGCCCAAATTCCTTCTTTACCGCGATCTTTTCCCTGACTAGATCCCCGACTTTTGGAATCCAGACAGGTCTTGCTGGGACAGGTGGTGATTCTTCAGTGGTTGTTGGCTGTTGTTTCAACTGTATGTTGCTCAGGTCTTTTCTTGTTTTGTTTAAGTCCTGCAAAATAGCCAAACGGTCTTTGACATCAAAGGTTTTTTCTATTACCACTGAAGTCTGACTATCAAGGTCAGAGATCAACATCCTAGTTCCGAATAATAATTCGTACGGACTGAATCCCTTCAGAGAATTTCTTGGCCAGTTATTTAGACTACGTTGGACACTTATTAGATGTTTGACCCACCAAGCTCCCGAACCTAATATCCTTTCTATTATAGATTGCTTTCTGTCTTGGTTTTTTCTTTACACCATCCCATACCCTCAGGAAGGAAGTGAGAAGATTCCCGCTGGGCTGTGCTCATTTGGCCATTCTTTCCCCCCCAGGCTGGATTGCCTGAGAAAAAGAAAAAATGGTCGAACGTAGCATGCTCTTAGCGTATATGCCATTTAGACTCGCAAATCTTGTATAACAGTCCGGACGTCAGCCGAGTGCTGTGGATCTACATTATAAGTGGGAACTAGCCTGTATATGTTAATCGCAAGCCATTCTTTTTAGTGGAGATGTTATCTGCCTTGATACGACGAGGTATTAAACTGCTTCTCTCCCCACTGCGATCTCTGTTGCAGTTTGGGCAGTTTTTTACAAACATGGTGTAGTGCAGGCTCATGCCTGGCCACCAGTACCGTGATTGTAATTCTTCCAGAGAATCTTTTAATTTAAGGTGCCTGTGACCCTCGCCCATGTGTGCGTCTGCGATTAACAAGTTTCTCCTGTCCATGTTTGGAATCACTCTATCCCCCACTCCAGGGATTCGAGCAAAAGGGACGGAGTTTGCATCGATTATGTATGTATAATTGAGTGGATAGTTGATCGGTAACGCTGAGCAGTCGCCGTTTGATGACGTTTTCACCGCCAGCAATGTTTCGCCGTCAATGTATTTTAATGTACGCTTTTTTCGATCTACGGGAGCCGATTTAGTGGCTGCCGCTGCGGCTGTCTCAGCCAATGAATTCCCTACAACGTGAACGCCATCACGTTGATGACTCAGTGAGTGAGTCACGTGAGTCTTTGGTAGTTCTTTCTTCAAAAGAGCTACTTGTTCCCAGAGAAGTCTCTGCTTTATTGGTGCATCTGTGTCATCTTTGTAACCGTTCTGAATCCATGTCTGCAAATCCTTGTTATATGCTTTGACGCAGAAATATGAATCTGACACTATAAGCGTCGGGAATTCGCGATCCGCATTATCTAGCGCCATTTTCAAAGCTAATATTTCAGTTTGCATTTCTGAATTAGTTTCTACTGAGTGTGATTTTGTTAATAGAGGTCTTAGTTTACCTCCGTGCCACACTTCTTTTGTAATCTCACATGTGGGATTGTATGCATGTTCTCCCCAAACGGAGGGTTGAGCATGTCCGTCTGTATAGATTACACAGGCGTAATGTCTTAGAGGCAGAATGTCGATTGGCAGAGGATACGTTTTTTCATATTTTAGATTTTTTAATTCTTCTAGTTCTGGATCAAAGAAGTAGTATACTTTGTCCGTTGTGATTGAATTTACCCATTGCAACCAATCTGGATCCAATGTTGTTGTTGGTAAATTACACGGTGTTGTTAATGCCTCGAAGGCTGATTCAGCTGTTCTGACTGTGATATGTCGACCATCAGCTATGTCTTTTTCTCTAGCTATTGCGGTTTGAACTGCTTGAACCATTTTTCCTTTGTTGCTGAATCTCTGTTCAGCTTTTGTGTACAAATGTGATTTGAATGCAATTGGTACCTTTTCTCCCTCATTAGAGGTCAGGTATGTGTATTCGCATTTCCCTGGGATGACTCGGATCACAAGGTTGCGTGTATTATCACGGGTTTCTAATTTTGTTTTAATTAGCATGTCTGTTTGTAAGGATCTCAAAATTTCTGTGTGAGTTTGAGTCCAACTGGATCTTTTAAAGTCTGGTTTAATTAGATCGTAAAGGGGCTTGACCCTTTCTGCGTAATTAGCAATGTAAGTTCTTCCGAAATTTAGGAAGCCTAGAATTGACTGTAGGTTTTTTAGTGTTTTAGGAGCTTGGATTACGGCACATTTCTCTAGGAAATTGTCTGCCAGGCTTTTGCCTTCACTTGATAACTCATATCCTAAGAATAGGACCGTCAGATGGGCAATTCTGGACTTTTTGAAGTTGAATTTGTAACCCTCTGCAGCGAAACCAAGTATTATGGTGTTCACTCTTTTCAAGTGAGTCTCCAAGTCATCATCTGTTAAGTAAATGTCATCGACATAAGATAATGCTTCATCATCATATTGTTGTAGTAATTCTGTTACTCTCGCTGAGAATACCCCCGGGCTATTCTTGTACCCCTGGGCTAACCGACAGAATTGTTTTTGAGTGCCATTTACTGAGAATGCAGTTAAATATCTGCTCTCTGGTGCTATGTTTTGACAAAAGAATCCGTTGGAGATGTCCAAGGTTGTTTTGTATTTTTTGCGCACTATGTTATTCATTAGTGCAGCACTGTGTGAGTTTTGCACTGCAAAGGTTTTGCAACATGTGTTAAGGTGTCGGTAATCCAAAACTAGACGGTACGAATTGTCTGGTTTGGAGACCGGAAACAAAGGATTGTTCATTTGTGAGGTGCAAGTTTCAATCACCCCTTGGTATTCTAGCTGATCTAGTATTTCATTTACTTGTTTTTTAGCTTCTTGCTTAATTGGGTACTGCCTTTGTGCAGTTGGTTGTGATTTTAGCTGGACTTTGTGAGGAGGAGAATCCTCATCCCATCCTACGTGATTTTTATATAAAGCAGGTGCTAAGGCCACTGCCCACTTTCTAGCAAGTGTGTATTTTTTATGAATCGGTATTTGATTCGAGAAGGCAGGCATAATTACTTCTTCGCCATGAGGGCACTCCCTGACAAACTCCGGTGGCCAGTCTTTTTCAGCTAGAAGGATGTCATAGCCCTTGGATAGGTTATCCCAAAATAGTCCCCTAATTTTCCTAGTCTTATCTCCCTCTATACGTAATGTTATCTCGTATATTTTGTGGGGCTTGCTAACTCTGGTATCTGCAGTTTCCACTTGAAGGTATTCATTCGTGTCCACTGTCTCCAGATGATTCATAAGGACTTTGCGAGCTATGCTCACCTCTGCTGCGCTGTCTAGCATTGTCTGAGCCCACTCTCCGTTTTTCAGTTGTGTCCTCAGTATTCTCGGCATTGTTAACTACCTTGATACTGGCTACCTTCTTTTTTGGAAATTGTAATTTCTTTTTCAGTTGAGCAGGTTCCTTGTCTTTGGACTTGGCGTGCTCTTCTGATCGTCCTCTTCTTTCCGATTTCTGCGAGGAATTCTGAAAAGATTGAGAGGGACGTGTATCAATGTCTTGATATCTATCAGGTTTTTTAATATTATCCCTATTTCTAAGGTTATATCTATTCCCAGAGGGTTCACTCTGAGGTGACCTTTGTCTCGGGTTTGGAGATTTCTCTCTTCGCCTAGGAGACCTTCCTCTGGACTGGAATTTCTTTTCTTTAGGATTGGATTGTTTGTTTCCATCCCAGTTCTTTTTTGGTGAATTATTATTATTAAAAAATATTTTTTCTGGACTTGTAGTCAGTTGCGGTTTTACTGGTATTCCACCTAGACTATCTCTGTCTAGTTCTTCATAGGATTTTTCTATGATTCTGGCAATTTCAGCTGGTTGGTCTGCTATATCTGTCTCTTTTAACCTCTGGCGGATCGCCACGTTTGCTGCTTCACCCTTTATGTTGGCTAGTAATATAGCCGAGACCTGCTTGAAGTCTTTCAGTAATTTCATACCAAGAGTTAAAGCAGGTTCTGGACCATATTCATCTTGAATTTGTTTTAGCACATCTGGTATTACCGAAATGGATGGAACACCGTGCGTTTTTGTGTAGATGGAAGCAAAGACTGTACCCCAAGTGTCACAGTCCTCAATGTGTGGTGCGATTCCCATTGGGAGACATATAGTCAGAATCCTGTGTTTTTCTAGCGGGGTGGTGTCAGGAAACACCGCCTCTATTTGGGTGATTTTCTGTGCCAACCAGAATGGTATCTGTTCCCTTTTAGCTGGAACCTTACCTAGGCAGGATTGGATGTTCTGTGGTGTAATTTTATTTGTGTTCCCCTGGTGAGAGGTCAGCTGTGGTAGTTTAATCGCTGGCTGAATTGTAGAAGTCCGCATTACATACTGAACTAATTGTCTGTGAATTTTTAGTAGTTGTTTTAGCTGTATTAATAGCTCTGGTGCAGTCATCTCGTCGATGTCTGGATGTGGTGTGTATCCGGCTAAGACCGGCCACGTTGCTCCTGGTCTTCCTAAAGGACCGAGCCTTGTAATGTGATTATTATGTTTTAGGGCGCCATCAAATAAGAGCAAATGCTCTTGGAATTTGAGTGGTACTTCCACCTCCTCGAAAGGAGTGTACGTTTCAGGAGGTTCCTCTACTTTGTAATAGTGGAAGTACTTTGTTACAGCATTTGCTGCTGGAAAATGTATCCATGTATAGTATACCTCTGTCTGCCGATATTCGTGTGCCTCAATTACGAATATGACTGTGCCACCTCTAGGTGTCAGTCCATTTTCTATAAGTTTTAAGGTTATAGATCTCCTTTTGGCGACCTGGATGAGTATTATATCCTGGTCTGCTGCTTGCATGGTAGCATCAGCATCTGCTATTTCAGTAGCTAATCTAATTGCCTCTCTTTCTCCATCACTGTCTCCCATTTTACTGACAGGATGGTATTATTTTTATTTGCAGATCAGGTTTCTTTATGGAAACAGAGATTAGATGCACAATATTCTGGAACTGTTTTATCCTTCAACGTTGACTAGACCAAGAACCGTACATAGGAGTTCCCTCCTGCGAGGTTTTGGAGGATATAATAACCTTTCACCCACTCCAGACGTCTTTGGAGTATTTGGGAAAAGGGGTCTGAGTGAGAAAGCACGACTGAGTTACTCTAAATGTCTTACGTTAGTTTTATCGCCCTTTCCAAACGCGTTGGGCGCCATGTAGTGTAGTTCCTATTTTCCCAATAGGCTCTGCGCATTGGAATAGTACCTACAGCAGTAAAGGCCTAGGCCAGACGTTAACTAGGTCTACTACTGTCGATACTAGACTTAATTTTTGGGTTTGCCAGCTAAGCTCAGAGTTCGCTAGAAACTTTCTCGAATGTTCAAGGAAGGATTAACTTCCCTGATTAGACAAGAAGGGATTTAGTTTCTGACAACCATAGAACATGACAACTTTGCTCTCCCCTAATCAAGAGTCAATCTCGAGAGTCGTGTGAGCACAAGGCAATTATTTTACTCAGTCAGTACGTGCATTCTTAGTCTCATCAGAATGTAGAGAAAAGGAAGAGACGGGCGTGTTCAATAAAAGGTGTTATTTATTGATCAGTCTCTTTTCTCGTACAAGAGAAATGGATCGATATTATTGCGATACTTATAGTTAAGTAAAGTGCATACATTAGAAGCAATAGTATAAAATAATACTGTAAAAACATTGATATGGTTTCTGAGCCATATGATGTTTAAAATGATTAAAATATATTTACATACACATATACATTTGACTAAACGTACTCAACTGGTGTTTCTAACTACGCCTACCCCGTGTACCTGACCTAAGTCTAATGCGTGGGCGGGAATAGAAAGTTACAGTTTAAGTTAAGTTTGTTTTTGCCAAGTGAATAACTAAAGAATTCTCTAGGAGGGGTTATTCAGTTCTGTACCTGGAATTTAGGATGAATGAGGAATGGTATCTCTTTCTCTGCTCTCGATATTCCAGGCTGCCTGCGAGGGCTACCCGGAAGCGCCGGTGCTGGGTCTCTCGGCTTGAGATAGCAGCGCGTCTCTCAGCGCGTCAGGAAGGCGGGGCTGCTGCCTGCGGGGTCTGCTTCTGCTCCTGGCTTCGGCAAGGGTGGCTGCTCCGTCTTGTCACCACGCGTGTGTTTGCATAGGGCAAGGTCGGCAATATTTATACCTTAAAGGTGCCGGGATTGACGTACGGATGGATATAGGTACGTCAATAAAGATGTCATACGACTTGCTCGTTAGCACATTCTTTACTAAAGTTCTCTGTGAAATCAAAACAATGGCCGCACGGATTATCCAGGTTGTCATAGGTTTGATTTGTTATGAGAACGTCGTATGCCTTATCAGGGGCTGGAGGAATATCGCTTGTCTAATTAGATCTCAAGCGTTATGACCTAATCAGATAACACGTTCCTGTGCCGTAGTGTGACTGCGTCAGATAACGGTATCTGCATCATGGGGGATTTCTTGCCTCATGGGCTGACTGTTAGTTAACTAGCTAGTAAGTTTAACCAGAATAGGGTCAGGAATAGGGGGATCGATTCAGAACCTATAGAAATACACGACACTTGCGAGAGCTTTCGGCGATCTTTTGCGTTAGTTTGTACGTTTGTTTGCCCCCTTTATTCGTGGGGCACCCCCGAACACGTCCTGATCTCATATCACCAGGGCAGTCCGGGTGTCTAGGTCGCGTCCGTTTTCACCCAATGGCCCAGTGACCAGCGGCCTGGAAAATGTGGTTTTGGAGTAATGCCTTCCTACACAGCCTCAGGGGTCAGGCGCTTTGACTGGTACTTGGCAACCAACAGGTCTGATGAGGCTTCCAACGATCGAAGTTCCTGCCACAGGCCTCCTGCTATTGCTGCCTAGTGCCTGTCATAGGTTCTCTGTCTGTCGCGGCTTTTCCGCCACCGAGCCTTCCACCGCTGAACCTTCTCTGCAAGCCCTGCCTCAATGCCTCAGCGACTCCGCTCCTTTGGCGTGCGGTGGCTTTCCTTAAAACCCCGCTTCACCAAGCTTTCTCCAAGCCCTCCACAGTAATGACGTCTTGCTGCAATCAGAGCTGCTGGCTCCTTTGTTCTCTGCCCCAAACGCGACACAAAAGCAGTGATACAATGATGTTTGAGACACCCACAGTAACACGCTACAGAGAACAGGGGTCTCACAGCTTTCACAGTGCTTGCAGTGCTTGCAGTGTTCCCGGTTCAAATAGTTCCTGCAGAGCACTCGTGCCAGCTACACAGCTGCACAGCCACACCGTTTATTTTTATTTTTATTTTTTATCCCACGGTGCACTGTGCCGCCAGGATCGATGCTGCCACTGCTTCTCCCTGCCGCGCTCAGAACTCTGAGCCGGCGGTTTACACAGCTTGTCAGCTTCCCCCGTGCTGCCTCAAAGCCGCCTCTCACCTCCTCTCCTGCTCCAGGCTGGCTCCGCGGCTCAGCGGCTCTCGGCTCTGCGGCTTCAAAGCTCCAAGACGGCACCGAAGCTCTCCAGAGCCCCAATCCTCTCGCATCAGCCGTAGGTTTTTACAGCTGACCGCCGCCGTAGCTTTTCCGTAGCTGCTTGGCTGCTCGTGGTCCGTGGCGTGGTGCAGCGGTTTGCTGTGGTTTGCTGTGGCTGTAGCGTCCGCTGCACTCCGCTCTCTACTGCTCTCTACCATCAGTCCGAGTCATCCAGGACAGATAGAGAGAGCATGAAAGAGAGAAAGGGAGAGAGAGAGATTGAAAGGAAGAGAAGGAGAGAGAGAAAGAACGAGAGAGTGTTAGAAATGGGGGTCTCTAGTTGGTAATGGCTGGTGCCAATGTCCAAATAGGGACCCATCTTCCTAAGTGAGGGCAAGTGGGCTATCACTTTTGACAACCCCATCTCAACCCTGTGGTAACGTAGCACGAGCAGTTAGGCCTATCTCAGAGGCAGTGTGTGAAGCATTTATGACCATGTACAACAAGACAGTAACAACACCACAAAAGGACACAACTCGGGTAGTGTCAGGACCCAAAGATCAGCTTCTGTGGTTGGTAGCGTAACATTCACTCGAGCCTACCCCGGAAAGCATGAGGCCAATTCTTGGTCCACTTTAGTGAATTGCTGGAGAACCAAGATGGCCGCTGAAGTGCCCTCGCCTCGGAATGAGGTGGCGGTCTAGACATTCTATGCAGCTGCGGGGAAGATAAGGTGATGCGCGAGAGCTCTGTTATCTGCGCACTTCACCACAGAAACCCGCATGAGTAGACTTATTTTGAAGGAGCCCGAATACAAGTAGAATTTCCCTAGTCATCCCAACAGTTCGAGTTCAAGTTTTCGAATATAGAATATTTTCAGAGTTCGTAGTAGATACTGCGCGTGCATTCCAGCGCGAGTAAAAAGAAAACGGAGTTTTGAAGCGACGGCGTTTTTCGGAAGCTGAAGGGTCGTCGACGTCGGCATTTGAAGAAACCGAGTAGCGTTCAGGTCGGAGAGACGAATTAGCCCAGGAGTGACAACGCTGGCGTGCCAAGGCTATTTCTACAATCCGAGCTAAGTGAAAGTATATTATAAAAAGACTTAAGTGTATTGCTGATAAAAGAAAAAACTTACCTGTCATGTGAAATACAGTGCCGGTTCCCAAGAACTGAAAAAGCAGGAAAGGCACGTGTAAGAGAAGGTTACAAGAGTTAAAAGTGTTTAGCACAAAGAAAAGACTTAACGCATGATATCAGCATTATATGTGTAAATACTCACCTGCCATATACCTTTGGATGAATTCTCAGCCACAGAATCTGCAAAAAACATAAGAACAATTAGAGGAATTGATGGCAGATATTGTACAGAAAATAAAAGGCTTAGAAAATAGATAACAGAACCCCAGATATAAAAGACATCTCTTCTGATCAGTGAAGTAAGTGCACTTACTACATTAGATAATAGAGAGTATAGGTATCATAAGACCAGAAGCTAATTTGTTATTTATTCTGAATAGTACTACTGTCAGATGAGGAAGATTATTCACACAACTAAGAAGACGAAGAGAAGCTAGAGTCCAGTATAGCCAGGGTGGGTGAAGTATACATACAAGTCAGAATATTACAAAATGATAGGAAAAAGATGTAGAGTATAACGGTATATTAATTTACATGTTCCCAAGAAAGAATAGAGGAACGCTGGCAAGTAACTGAAGAAAGAAGTTAATTCTGGACCAGTCTCTTCTCTGTTTATTATTTTATCCAATTCCCCCGTCCCTTGAGGCAATGACTGGAAGGTTCTGATAAAGACCTTACTGCATTGCTAAGAGGGATTTGGGACCTAGCATCTCTGTTCCTGTGCAAGACTCGGTAAGAGAAAGCAATTCTAGTCTGAGCCCTGACAGAGTGAAGTGCCCAAGTTGCCTTCGCACCCGAACAGAGATGGCAGAAGGAATTGATATGCAATCTTTAGGAACTATTCTAGATGCTATACAGAAAGAATTAGGAGCAGTTAGGGAAGAAAATCGCAACCTTAGACAAGAGGTGGTCAGTGCTAGGAAGGAGACAGCTGAACTAGCGATAAGATTAAGGCAGACTAGTAGCCTAGAGAGAGAGGTGATGAATCCTGTTTCAGAAGCCACAAATAGGTCAACTACTCAGGTCATTCATTCCCTGTCCCCAGTTATACCCTTAGCTGCCCCAGAGAGATTTAATGGGGATCCACAGAAGGCGCAAATATTTCTTTCCCAATGCTCCTTACATTTTATGTGCCGCCCTTCGATATTCCCTGATGCGCAGTCAAAGGTGGCCTTCATACTCTCTTATCTGAGTGGGGATGCAGCCTCATGGTCTATGCCTTTAGTTACCCGGGAAGATCCTTTATTGAGAAACTTCGAAGAATTTAAACAAGAATTCCTTCGGATATTCGACAGACGAAGAATATCACAAGTGGTGGATAACTAACTACTCGACCTGCGACAAGGAAATCGAGATCTAATTGCGTACTTGGCCCAGTTTAATAAGCTGATTGTGGAAACAAACTGGCCAGAAAGCAAAAGGGCAGCAGTTTTTTACCGCGGTTTAAGAGATGAGTTAAAGGACACCTTAGCTCAAATTCCGAATCGACCAACGGAAATCTCAGCTTTGATAGATTTGGTCTTGGAAATAGATTTCCGCCAAGGAGAAAGAAGAGGAGAAAAGAAAAAGGACTTTAAAACAATAGTCCCCCGTTTTGATCGAGCTCGATCGGAAAGCACAAGAAGTTCAGATGCTCAATCTGGAACCGAGCCAATGCAGATCGGGACGATACGAGGACCTCTATCCAAGGAAGAGAAGGATAAGAGGAGAGCAAGCAACCTGTGTATGTATTGTGGATCCAACGGGCATTTTGTTAGGAATTGCCCGAAGAAACCCAAAAACACCTTCAGGCCAAAGGAAAACTAATGGCACCACCTGTGGATGGAGTTGAACAGGTGGGTGCGATCTCAGAAAAGACTCCACAGGAACATCAAGTAGCAAATACGTTGCAGTCGGCAGCTCCGCATTTGAATCTGTCCATGGAAGTGAGATTCAGACAAACAACCTTGACAGATGTGTCGGTCATGATTGATTCTGGTGCCACTGGGAATTTCTGCGATCTAAAGTTTGCAGCCAAAGTGGGCATTCAAGCCATCCAGAAGAAAAAGAGTGAGCCAGTTCGGGCCGTGGACGGAACCAACCTTTCGTCTGGACCAATAGTAAGCCACACAGAAGTAATTCAATTGTCTACAAGTGACGGCCACAAAGAAAAAATCCAGTTCAATTTGATTGACGCTCCACAGTTTCAGTTAATTCTTGGACTTCCGTGGCTCACTGAACACAACCCAGCGATTGATTGGAGCTCCAGAACCATCGTGATGGATTCAAGCTATTGCCACGAAAATTGTTTTGGCATGAAAGAAAAACCCTTGGAGAGCAATCCAGCCTTGTCTCTATGTTCCATTGGGCACTCCATGTGTGTGATAAACGTCCAAGAGGTTCCTGAAGAGTATAAAGAATTCAAAGAAGTGTTCAATGAAATGGAGGCTGAGCAATTACCTCCACACCGGCCCTATGACTGTAAGATAGAATTCGAGCCAGGTTCAAATGTACCCTGCAGTCGTGTGTATGCTCTGACGGAAAAAGAACACCATCACTTGAAAGAGTACTTGGATAAGTATTTAGCAAATGGGTTTATTCGGCCTTCACAGTCCCCAGTCTCATCTCCGTTATTTTTCGTGCCAAAAAAGGAAGGAGACTTGCGGACGTGTATCGATTATAGAGATATCAATAAGATCACCAAGAAGAACCGGTATCCCCTACCGTTGATATCAGTCCTTTTGGATCAAGTGAAAGGTGCCCAGATATACGCCAAATTGGATTTGAGGGGGGCGTACCATCTAGTTCGAATGCGTGAGGGAGATGAGTGGAAGACGGCATTTCGGACTAGGTTTGGGCTGTTTGAATATCAGGTGATGCCCTATGGTTTATGCAATGCGCCAGCAGCCTTTCAACACTTCATCAACAACGTCCTGAAGGAGTTTATCGACCAGTGTGCCATCGTTTACATAGATGATATTTTGATATATTCATCCGATGTCGCGAAACATCATGAACAAGTGAAGGGAGTTTTGAGAAGACTGCAAGAAAATAAGCTGTTCGTAAAGTTGGAAAAATGCGCTTTCGACGTCTCACAGGTGGAATTCTTAGGTTTTGTCATTTCACCCACAGGAATACTGATGGACCAGCGAAAAGTAGAAGCAGTCACGAACTGGGAATCTCCAACAAGTGTAAAAGAAGTCCAAGGTTTCATTGGATTTGCAAACTTTTATCGGAGATTTTTTAAGGAGTTCTCTCGGAAGATTTTACCCCTTACTAAACTGCTGAAAAAGGGAACCAAGTTTGATTGGTCCAAGGAGTCGGAAGAGGCTTTTCAGTCCTTGAAAGAAGACTTTCCCACTGCACCTGTTTTGTTACATGCTGACCCCACGGAACCCTTTTATGTGGAAACAGATGCATCAGATCAAGCAGTGGGGGGAGTACTCTCCCAGCGACACAAGACCACAGGTCAGTTACATCCAGTTGCTTACCGATCCAGGAAGCTGACTCAGGCAGAAATCAACTACACCATCACAGAGAAGGAATTATTGGCTATAAAAGATGCCTTTAAGGAATGGCGACATTATTTGATGGGGGCCCAACATCAGGTGACGGTGTTCACAGATCACCGCAATTTGAAGTTCTTAAAGACTGCTAGAGCCCTTACTCCCCGGCAGTTGAGATGGTCTTTGTATTTTGCCGACTATGATTTCGTAATTACATATCGTCCCGGAGCCCAGAATGGAAAGGCGGATGCCTTATCCAGATTAGGCACAGAAGCTCAGAAAACCTTCACGGAGAATCAACCAATCATTTCTAGTGAAAAGATTATTGGAGTCACAACCTCAATTGACTTAGAAGAAGATATCTCTAAGGTTATGAGTCCAGACGCCATGCAGGAGTACAGAGAAGAAGATTCGAATAGGATGATAATTCGACAACTGCCTTACTATCGTGATGCTTTATATGTTCCCACTGCAGAGCTACAAAAACAAGTTATGCGCGAGAACCATGATGACAAGATGGCCGGACATAAGGGAGAAGCCAAGACAGAGGAATTAATAAAGAGACACTATTGGTGGCCCAAGATGACTTCAGATATCGAGAGGTATGTTAAGTCATGTGAAATCTGCGCTCAGGGAAAGTCCGAACGGCAAACTCCAAAGGGCCTGTTGCAACCCTTACCCACTCCTCCTTACCCATGGCACACAGTAACCTCTTGATCTGATCACTGAATTACCCATTAGTCAAGGATATGATACCATTCTTGTAGTGGTGGATGCCTTCTCCAAAATGGCCCATTTTCTGCATTAAAAGGGATTCCAACCGCCAAACAGGTAGCCACCCACTTCAGTTCCCAGATAGTTAAATTACACGGAATACCCAAGATTGTAATATCAGACAGAGGTTCTCAGTTTGTGTCGCATTTCTGGAAGGCCTTTTTGGAGGGACTAGGTACGGAGGTCAGGTACTCCACTAGCTATCACCCTGAAACTGATGGGCAGACAGAGAGGGTTAATCAAGAACTAGAACAATATCTGCGATTGATTCTTCTGAAAGAAGGAGGGAATTGGTCAGATTACCTGTGGACAGCGGAGTTTGCCCACAATAATGCAAAGAATAGTTCAACTGGCTACTCTCCCTTTTTCTTGAACTATGGCAGACATCCGAATGCTACCATTCGACAAACGGATATATCCGTCCCCGCAGTCAAACAAGTAATCACACAACTACGTCAAATACAGCATCAGGCAGTGAACAATCTCAAGGTAGCTAAGGAAAAATACAAGAGCTATGCGGATCGAAAAAGGAGAGAAGGTCCTTCCCTAACTACAGGAGACCGAGTTTGGCTAAGCACAAAGAACCTAAGATTAAAAGGAAATCGAAAATTTCAACCCCGTTTTATTGGTCCATATCCAATAGAGGAACAGGTTAATCAGGTCACTTATCGGTTGAAGTTACCCACAGGGTTCAGAATCCACCCGGTTTTTCATGTTTCTTTGCTAAAGAAGGCTTCCAAAGAATTGAGAATCCAATCACCTCCAAAACCAATCCAGTTAGAGACAGGAACTGAGTTCGAAGTTAAAGAGATCTTAGATTCAAAGAGATCCAGAGGAAAATTGTACTATCTAATAGACTGGAAAGGTTATGGACCAGAAGAACGATCTTGGGAGCTGAGTGAGGATGTTCATGCCCCTAGGTTACTTAAGTCTTTTCATCAGCGGTATCCCCTGAAGCCCCAGGAGAGAGAACCTGCCTTGTTGGGGGGTACCGTCAGGACCCAAAGATCAGCTTCTGTGGTTGGTAGCGTAACATTCACTCGAGCCTACCCCTGAAAGCATGAGGCCAATTCTTGGTCCACTTTAGTGAATAGCTGGAGAACCAAGATGGCCGCTGAAGTGCCCTCGCCTCGGAATGAGGTGGCGGTCTAGACGTTCTATGCAGCTGCGGGGAAGATAAGGTGATGCGCGAGCGCTCTGTTATCTGCGCACTTCACCACAGAAACCCGCAAGAGTAGACTTATTTTGAAGGAGCCTGAATACAAGTAGAATTTCCCTAGTCATCCCAACAGTTCGAGTTTAAGTTTTCGAATATAGAATATTTTCAGAGTTCGTAGTAGATACTGCGCGTGCATTCCAGCGCGAGTAAAAAGAAAACGGAGTTTTGAAGCCACGGCGTTTTTCGGAAGCTGAAGGGTCGTCGACGTCGGCATTTGAAGAAACCGAGTAGCGTTCAGGTCGGAGAGACGAATTAGCCCAGGAGTGACAACGCTGGCGTGCCAAGGCTATTTCTACAATCAGAGCTACGTGAAAGTATATTATAAAAACACTTAAGTGTATTGCTGATAAAAGAAAAAACTTACCTGTCATGTGAAATACAGTGCCGGTTCCCAAGAACTGAAAAAGCAGGAAAGGCACGTGTAAGAGGAGGTTACAAGAGTTAAAAGTGTTTAGCACAAAGAAAAGACTTAACGCATGATATCAGCATTATATGTGTAAATATTCACCTGCCATATACCTTTGGATGAATTCTCAGCCACAGAATCTGCAAAAAACATAAGAACAATTAGAGGAATAGATGGCAGATATTGTACAGAAAATAAAAGGCTTAGAAAATAGATAACAGAACCTCAGATATAAAAGACATCTCTTCTGATCAGTGAAATAAGTGCACTTACTACATTAGATAATAGAGAGTATAGGTATCATAAGACCAGAAGCTAATTTGTTATTTATTCTGAATAGTACTACTGTCAGATGAGGAAGATTATTCACACAACTAAGAAGACGAAGAGAAGCTAGAGTCCAGTATAGCCAGGGTGGGTGAAGTATACATACAAGTCAGAATATTACAAAATGATAGGAAAAAGATGTAGAGTATAACGGTATATTAATTTACAGGTTCCCAAGAAAGAATAGAGGAACGCTGGCAAGTAACTGAAGAAAGAAGTTAATTCTGGACCAGTCTCTTCTCTGTTTATTATTTTATCCAATTCCCCCGTCCCTTGAGGCAATGACTGGAAGGTTCTGATAAAGACCTTACTGCATTGCTAAGAGGGATTTGGGACCTAGCATCTCTGTTCCTGTGCAAGACTCGGTAAGAGAAAGCAATTCTAGTCTGAGCCCTGACAGGTAGATATAGAAAAATAATATCTTTATCTAATAGTTTAACTCAAAACTCTCCAAGCGTTTCAATAAGCTACAATGCACGTAAACTAGTAGGGACTCAAAAAGGCAATAACGTATACACCAGAACGTGACAATGACTGAGTTCCAGGCCAGGGCCTACGCGACCAGTTGCGCACCAGGTACCTGCTTTTAAAAGGGGACACAGCACGCAGCTTCTCGAAGAAGCAGAGAAGGTGACAGGCAGACTCCCAGCAACCACACGTCTTGGCTGCATAGGTCCACAGAGTGCACCCACAATGATTTGGGCACTTGGGGACAGGAGGGCTCTCAGCGGCAGCAGCATGCGGCTACGACGGCCTGGGCTGGTGGTGGTGATGACTCTCGTCTTACAGCGCTGTGGTGGGCAGCTGCGGTAACAGCTCTCTCTTAGCTGCGGCAGTCCACAAGACGATATCGACAATCCTCGACAATGGTGAGCAAGATGCAGGCACTCAGCGGCATCAGCTCTCCCTTAGCTGCGATGGCCCAAAGGACAAATCACAATGAGGCAAAGTTAGCAAACTTGCTGGTACTCAGTAGGAGCAGCTCTCTCTTAGCTGCGGCAGCTCACAGGACAAATCACGATGAGGCAAAGTTCACAAAGGTGCGGGCACTCAGCGGCAGCAGCTCTCTCTTAGCTGCGGCGGCACACAGGACAAATCACGATGATGCAAAGTTGGCACAGGTCAGGCACTCAGTGGCAGCAGCTCTCTCTCAGCTGCGGCGGCCCACAGGATGAAGGGTGATGCAAAGTTGGCCAAGGTGTGGGCCCTCAGTGGCGGCAGCTCTCTCTCAGCTGCAGAGGCACACAGGACGAATCACGCTGATGCAAAGTTGGCAAAGGTGCGAGCACTCAGCGGCAGCAGCTCTTTCTTAGCTGCCGCGACCCCCAGGATGAAGGGTGATGCAAAGTTGGAAAAGGTGCGGGCTCTCAGCGGTGGCAGCTCTCTCTTGCCGCAGCGGCCCACACGGGTTCAGCGAAAGTTTAGAAGGCTCAGATTCAGGCGGGCACTTAGCGGCGGCAGTTCTCTCTTAGCTGCAGTGGTACGCACGGGTTCAGCGAAAGTTTCAAAAGTTCAAATTCAGGCTGGCTGTCAGCAGGGCAGCTCTCTCTTAGCTGCAGTAGCCCACACAGATCCAGCAAAAGTTTTAAAGGTTCAAATTCAGGCGGGCTCTCAGTGGCGGCACCTCTCTCTTAGCTGCAGCGGCCCACACGGGTTCATCGAAGGTTTCAAAGGTTCAGTCCACAGTCCTCACAGTAGAACTAGAGGTTCCAAATTACTCAACTGAGGCCTCACCTGCAAGTAGAATTCCTCGCACAGGAATTTCTGACGGCTGACGGGGTGAAGTCTAATGTCCCTCAGACTTCTGCAGAAGGCCCTCTGGTAGTTTCTTCGGCAAGCTTGGTGAAAGTTTCAAAGTCCTTTCCTCTGTTCACTCTAACAGAGTTTTGTCTTGACATCCAGAAGGTACTCCCTCGGACAAAGTCCAGCGCAGTGTTTTATACCTAAAAGTCTTTGTTCTCTAAGGTCAAAAATCACTGACTCCAGTCAGAAACAGTTTGGTGGGGTCGGACAGCACTTGGTTTACGAGGTGACATCCTGCCCTTTCAGAATGAGGGGTCTGCTATCAGACACCCAGTGGGAGGTGGAGCCATCATTCACCTTGCCAGGCACGGCCCTGCTCGGATCAAAGGGTCACCCCTCCCCATGCCCTGAATACCGATCTCTCTATCCAGCCAGGTCTGACCCAGCTGGCCCTGCTGCTCCAAAACCTGATGGACAATACACATACTCGAAAAGGCTACAGTAACAGTTAGGCAAGAAACTACAACGTTTTCAGAAGAGGCATTTCTAAACATTGGATATATAAACGGTCCTTACTAAAAGGTGTCTCTCAAAGTCCTGAGCATAAACATATCAATCTCGAAGTTCCTATCAGGTTCCTGTGGTCAGATAGGATGATAGAAGGTAATCCCCAACCGGCCCATTCTGGCCTATGAGACAGGATCGTTTCACAGAAGCGTCAGCGAAATGGAGGGTAACTTACTATTAGAACTTGCTACACAGATCCAGGCATTATGGTTATGCTAATTCATACAGTCATCTTTACACAGGGAGCATTCGCACTGTGGCACTGATTAGCACTGGCACGGCACCCAGAGCGTCTAAATCCAGCCAACATAACAGAGAGGAAGAGAAAAGAGGAAAGGGGGCCCACACCAATGATGCCAGGTCTAACAGAGAGAAAGAGACAGTGAAAGGAAGAGAGGGAGAGAGAGTGCCGACACTGCGGATCCAGGCCTCACTGCTCACCTGCTGCTACCGGTGTGTCTCCAGTCATGTGCCGGTATACACTGCAGTCCATCATGGCCCTTATCTGAAATAGAGTCCAGATTTATGAATGGCAGAGTTTAAATCATAGCACATGCCATCATAGCTTGCCCTCCCCTGTGCACACAGGCTGCTGTGCCCAAGCCCCTCCCACCACCCAGCTTTGATTGCCCGCCCCTGCGCACCCAGGCCTCACTTTCCGCCACCGGCGTGTCTCCAAGAGGACCCACCACGTGCCAGTGCAAGCTCCAAGCACGGTTCCCGTGACCTTGGCAACCTCCACATTATGTAGCCAAGCACCATGGGCAACCACATCACACACGTGATTCTGGGTCTCGATTTCGCAATGGCAGAGATCATATAGTTGCACACAGCATCATCGCAGGCTGCAAACCAGCTCAGCTTTTTAGGTGCCACTAACTCTGTGAACCACAAGGCAATGCCACATGGCTGTAGGCCCGCTGCCCGCTGGGTCAGGACAACACTGCGGTCCAGCAGGGCTCACAGAAATCCTTACCAGTCTGGACTGCCAGGACAGCACATCATCGTGGGCTGCACACCCGCTCAGCTTAAGGTGCCCCTACCTCAGTGCACCCAAAGTCACTTTCCCGTGGCAGCAGGACCGTTCCGGCTGCAGTGTATCCGGTGCCACCAACTCTGTGCAATGCAAGTCATGGACGCTTTCTGATTGAGCTTGTGATATGCCAGGCGGACGCAGCCATGTCACCTCCGGCAGTGGGGAAGAACTGGGACACGTAGCATCTACCCCCCTTTATACGTACGCCGAGTGGGCTGGGTCGGCGTACACCAGGCCAGTGTTGGGGTGTGAATAATTAATCCTGGTCTCTGGGTGTGTGTAATTTCTGGGCTGGACAGGAAACCAACTGATGCGTGTGTCTCTGTTGCAGTGTCGGTGCCACACGGCCCACAATCGACAATGTTGCAATGTTGCATGCACCCGGAGGGCGGCTGTGCATGGAGGGATTGTACAAGGAGCGCAAGGCCGCTCCGGCTCTTGGCTCATACATGCAAACTGTTGTGTGTGTAGTGCTATTGGTGGACTATAAGCCTAAGGCCTAGCCTCAATGGCAGCACGAAAGCCACATCACATTTCCAAATGCAGGCAGTATTCAGACTAACATTAAGGTTGAAAGCTCCTTTGTCTCAATACAAAAGGCAGAAGGACATCTGCACCTCTGACCTTGGTCTTGCATGCGACAGGCACCCCCTTTGAGAGATACCATAGCAGATGATGACGACTCCCACACTGTACACAGTGCTAATAAAAGACCAACGTATCCACACCCCACACACAGACGTCCTTGCTCGAGGTCCTCTTGCATGGAATGCCCTTGACACTTACGTACACCACAACCCATACTACGAAATGTTGCACACACATACGACTCATTGCTCCGAGCTGTGGCATATCATTCACATAACTGAAGCAGATCAGAAGAGTGCCGGTTATACGAGAGCCACCAATGCAATGGCAGAACACCCTGCACACATGCACAACGCCTGTCACATGGAACTGTACAGTGACCGAATGCTGCCTGTTAGTGTCTGAAGCATTGGTTTGCATGTTGTGGCCCTTGTCTTGCCTGTACTGACACACACATGCTAATTAAGTCTACACAACTTCACTAGTGTTCAACTGTGATGATTGTTGATTAGAATGACAAGTTGTGTGCCTCAATGAGCATTGTCCGTACACAGTGAGGGACTGACTGACGCGTTTCACTTAGGGGAGACGTGAAGCTAATACCTGTCACCCTGGAACTGCGGGTCTGGTGAGCAACGCCCTAACATCTTTTGTGGACTCAAAGTCCCAGGATTCTTGCCTGCACACACCTGGACCTGCTTTCTGCAAACGCCCACAGCTCCAGGCGCTATTTAATACCTCGCCGCACCCGCTTCGTGGGTGCTGCACGCTTGAGGTTTATTAGTGTAGAATCTGTCGTGAGGCTGTCCGGGAGGTTAAAAAGCCCATTTATTGCATTTCGGACTGCAGTGGACAGAGCCGGAGACGTGAAGCTAATACCTGTCACCCTGGAACTGCGGGTCTGGTGAGCAACACCCTAACATCTTTTGTGGACTCAAAGTCCCAGGATTCTTGCCTGCACACACCTGGACCTGCTTTCTGCAAACACCCACAGCCCCAGGCGCTATTTAGAACCTCGCCGCAACCGCTTCGCGGGTGCCGCAGCGCTTGAGGTTTGTTAGTGCAGAATCTGTCATGAGGCTGTCCGGGAGGTTAAAAAGCCCATTTATTGCATTTCGGACTGCAGTGGACAGAGCGGGAGACGTGAAGCTAATACCTGTCACCCTGGAACTGCGGGTCTGGTGAGTAACGCCCTAACATCTTTTTTGGACTCAGGATTCTTGCCTGCACACACCGGGACCTGCTTTCTGCAAACGCCCACAGCCCCAGGCCCTATTTAATCTAGCCACCTCCCCTGCGGCGCGGGAGTACGCGGGAGCATTCCGGGAGAATCCCGGGACAAGGGCGGGACCGTTTGTGGCCGTTAGGGGCCGGGAGAGGCCGGGCCGGGCCATCCCTCTTGGTTTGTGGACTTGTATTTGTTAATGTCCTTTTGGTACTAAATATTTACCATTGCTTTTAGAACTACAAGCAATCAACGTATTAAGGATTTAATTTTTGTCTTAATAGGAGTTTCTTTTATAAGAGCCCACTTTTCTCTGTATTTTTAGCGTTGATTTTCCTGGCGTATGGTGATATTTTTGTATTGTTTCCGATATCAAACCATAATCTCTTGTATAATACAGTGTTAAATAATGGGGAAGAATATTCCTGTACAATCTGCCCCTGTTACGAAACAAAGGGTCGTTTTAAATCCTCTGCTCCCTAGTCTGACAGCAATTGACCGTATGCTGCAGAAAACTATAGGGGCGGTCACCTCTGCTATTAAAAGTACAGAAAGGGGCCTTTCGCGTCCTGTGGGTACCCTTCCCCCTTTTCCTGCTACAAATATATCGATGTTCACAATTAATTCACAGGACTCGATATTGGCCCCATCCTTTGCTGCCTTACCAGGGGCTCCTCCTATTTCATTAACCCATGATATTCCCCCTAGGATGGTTAATGTATCTTCTGAACCTTTGCCCTCTTTAACAAGGTTATCGTTGACTCCCACCTTTTTCCCAAGTGATGTCATTCTTGACCCTCTACTTTTGACTGAGGATCCTATAGAAAAGGTGGGGTGTGACACGCTATTAAGTCCAATCCCTGTTTCTGTCTCACTGTTAAGCGCAAATAGTGATAGCCCGCGTGTAACGACTAGAGGGCAGAAGGCAAGACGCAAATCAAAACATATTAATGGGGAAGGTCTAACTGCAAAAAATGTTAAAGGGAATGCTGGCGGCAACAAACGAAGAAAGGCTGTTGTAAAATCTAATGGAATAAAAGGGAATAAGAGTAATAATCTACCAGAAATCGTAATTTCCCCATCCAGTGAAAGAGCTCCAGTAGTTGAGGTGTGTTTTTGGGAAAGAATGGAGACTCTCCGAACAACGCTCTTAGAACCCATTAGTCTAAAGGTTATGAATATTGAAACGAGGATGACTAATTTGGAGGAAAAACTCATTAGGAACCGGCAGCTTATTCAGGATGAATTAATTCCCATAGTATCCCAACCAATTCTTACTGATCCAAATGGAAATTCCAATAATGCCTCACGGGTCCCAGTAAATCAAACCCAAACTAAAAACTCAATGGTTAATGGACGATTGGAGCCCAAAAAACACAGGGGGGAAACTGGAACCAGCATATCTGGTTTGTCTGCTTTAACCCAAGTAGTTATTGATGAAACTCCAAGTTTAAATAGAAGAGTTGAGGTCACAAGAGAGCCTAATATAATGTCAAGCCTCCCTATTTTAAATTTGCGTCCAGAAGCGACACCATATACAGTGGTGTTAGCCAATGTTCCTCCTCTACCTCATAATGTTTTCGAACATTGGTCGACTTTAAGGAACAAATCCCTCCACTTCTTATCTACTAAATTTGGGTTTAATAATTCCTTGTTCTCGGAATTTAAGATGGTCGGAAGAGTGAGCTGACTGGACAAACTAAACAAATCACTGAGCGGGGACTGTGTAATTCTAACATTTCGGTCTCCACCATTGGTTCGTAAACTAATTGAGAGAGGCTGTACTGGGTCAATTGACCCTGACTTTGTTAACATTCTCCCCCTCGGTTTTTTCTATTGCCCACCCCGACCAATTAGGCGTGTAGCCCCCCTTTGTCCATCATTAAATCCGGATGGACTGCTGGTTGGAAGATATGGTGTCCCAACTTCTAATCCTTTTGACATTCTTAGTGGACTAGAAAATAACGACTGACTGCAGGTAGACACCACTACACAAAACCTTTTAGGTATAAAACCTGACTCCACCAACACTGTTAGTAATGAGGAAAGTGTAAAGGCAGATGGGGGAATGTTTTTAACAAAGCCCCCAATATGTTAGCGATTGTGGGTCATACAGGGAGTTCAGTGGTTGTAGATGAAGGATTAGAGGTTGGAAGTGAGCATAGGATTTTTCCTTTATCTGTTGGTTCCACCTTCGTTGTTCCTGTCACTTCCCCGTTGGTCTCTTCGCTATGCAAAATTTCCTCGTGGAATATTGCTGGCATTAGATCTAAAATTGATAACCCAGTTTGGGGGGAGTTTATTCAGACCCAAGATGTGGTCTGTCTCTAAGAAACATGGAGTCAGGATCCGGTCCATTTAAACGGTTTTAAGACCTTCCATACTCCAGCTGTTGACGTTCTGCATGGAAGAGCCAAGGGTGGGCTGAGCTTATATTTGTCAAATAAATTGAACTTAGTAAGAGTGTTAGAGCCTGTTATAGATACTTATTTCCAACTATTGATACTGGTCTTGGCTTCTGATACTCCGATTGCTCTTCTTAATTTTTATAACAACATTCCCATTGGCGATGTATCTAGTGTATTAAGTAAATTGGCTAAAGCCTTGTCTTTGCAGGATAAAATCTATAGACATGATTTGATGATACTTCTGTTCGGGGATTTTAATTGCACTTTGTGTAGTATGTCGGAGGATAATAGGTGTGGAATGTTATGGGAAGATGGCTTGTGCCATTCGCACTTTAAACACTCTTTCCAGGGGGAACAATTTAACAATTTTCTTGCTAAATATGATTTGGGATTTGCAAATGAAGTCTGTATTTTACCATCCCCCCCACGCCCAACATTCAATGGAAGGAGTTGTGCTTCTACTATCGATTATGCTATTGTGTCAAATAAGTATGATAATAGAATGTATTCCTTTAAGGTCTCGGATGTTGCATTAAGTGACCATTTCCCGCTCTGTGTGGCCATTCTGCTTCCCAAAACGTCCACCTTAAAAAATAGTAAAGATAGGGATAGCGTGGACGAAAACTTATCTATTGGTAGTATAAATGGTTACTCATTGAAATGGGCTATGGTGGACGAGACAGATTAAAAACAATAAACAACAGGGAGGTTGGTTTGACTCTAGTTGCACTAGAGCTTAGACACTTCTAAAAAAGGAATTACATAAGAAATCCAGCTGTGTCGAGGAAGTGAGCAGACTCAGGAAAGAGTACAAAAAAGCTATAAGAGATAGAAATAATTAGTTGAAAATAGAAGCTTGGGAAGCCTTGCACCTAGCTCCCAGTAGGAACGATAGCGCGGGCTTCTGGAAGATCATCAGAACACCCTCTCTTAGGGAAGAGGTCGGTCCTAGGCTGGAAATGGCAATTCCTGAATCGGATTGGATTAGGCACTTTTCTAAAGTGTATGAGGGTGAGGGACGGGTGTTTTCTCAGTCCCCCCTTACTGCATACTCGTCTCAAGAAACTTGATATTCACTCTGGAGGATGTAGAAAAAGCTTTGCATGTAAGCCAGGGTGGAAAGTCCCCTGGCCCGGACGGTGTTCCCATAGATATTTTTAAGGCTACCCCCTCTCTGTGGGGCCCTCTCCTGGTCTAGGTGCTTAATGCTAGTTGCACTTCGGAATTTTTGCCTACATGGGTGGAGTCTGTAATAGTGCCCATCTTTAAAAAGGGAGATAGACACGACTCGGGCTGTTATAGACCCATCTCCCTTTTAGATTATTTTACCAAAATAGCGGGATGGATAGTTTTGGATCGGCTCTTAGTTTGGGCCAGAGAAAACTCTATTTTATCTGACCTACAGTATGGTTTCCGATCGGGTTTGGGCACAATGGAACAGGGCATAAATCTTCTAATGTTGGTCAGGAAGTACACAAGGGCCAAGAAAGGGAAGTTGTTCCTGGCCTTTGTTGACCTCTCGGCCGCATTTGACTGTGTGACTCATTCCAAACTGTGGATATTGTTGGGACGACTTGGGGTTGAAGAAAACATTATTTATTATCTTAAACACTTTTATAGTGACGCATCAGGCCGCGTTCGCTACAGCCTGAAGGGGGAATGCACTGATACAATTCCAATCAGAAGTGGTGTCAGACAGGGCTGTGTCTTGGCCCCCTTCCTTTTTAACTTGTATATTAATGGATTGGAAAAAGACCTGTGCGATAATAGTTCAGATCCCCCATATGTAGCTGGCTGCCCAATCCCGGCGCTTTTGTACGCTGACGATGCTGTGCTAATGTCACGTACTCAAGTGGGACTCCAGCACATGGTGGATAGTTTTTTCCTCTTCATGAATGAGCTGGGTTTAAGTTAATACATCTAAAACTTTTACCATGCACTGCGGCAGGTACCATAAACCTAAGAGGGCCATTTTTATAGCAGGGCAGAAGCTTGATTCCACTAAGCAATTTTCTTACCTGGGTATACTGTTTACTCAGAGTGAGTCTTGGTCGCAGGCAGTGACAGCGAAAAAACTTGCGTTGGTTCGCTCGACTGCTGCTCTCAAAACTTTCACAAAGAAGTTAGGTACCAGACCTCCTGTGGAGGTAATTAAGATCTATAAAGCCAAATGTGTGTCTGGTGCAACTTATGGTAGTGGTGTATGGGGTTTTGCTGACCCTACGCCCATCCAGGTGGTGGAAAACTCCTTCCTAAAGTTTATCCTTGCAGTTCCTAAGAGTACCCCTAATTATAATTGTCATGCAGACCTGGGTCTTGCCTTTATATCTGACCTAATTAAGCTGGAGCCTGTGCTATTTTGGCATAGGCTGTGGACAGAAGAAGAAACTATGCTTAATAGAGACATTCTGTCAGATATTTTAAAATTAGAAGGAGCCATGAGGATACCATGGCTGAGCTATGTATGTAAATATCTAACAGATATTGGAAAGTTAGATTATTTTCTAAATCCTCTTACTATCTCAGCCATCTCACGTAAAGAGCTAAAGAAGGAGGGTCTGGCATTTTTGGATTTTCTAAGATTTACATCAGAGGTTCTAAAACCTACCGTCCTGCAGCATCAAATGATTTTAACAACTTTTAATAGTCAACCCTACCTGACCTATGTGCCAGATAATTGCGATAGATTTCTATTATCTCGTTTTAGATTTGGAATTTTCCACAGATTGGTTAGTTTTCCTACAGTAAATAATTGGATGCACAAATTATCTCCCTGTCCCTGTGATGATATTTCACCCCAGAGTACCATACACGTTCTTCTTTTTTGTAAATTCATTAAATGTAAATGTTTTACTGTCGTTGCTGAGAGAGATGGGCCATCGGCAATGCCGCGTGGCTATGCTAAGCCTCCAACATTTGGATAACCATCTATGTGTTGCAACAATTATATTGTATCTGAAAAATGTGATGCGTAGCAGAAAAAGTATGACTATATAATGCACTTTAAGATATATGATATTATGAACCCTGAAACTTTTGTTATTTTATGCTCTTATGAAATGTTTTTTATGTACACTTTTATGATTGCTTTTTAACAATCAAATAAAGTTATATTTGATTGATTTGAGTCCCTATTGCCAGCTCCACCTCTGTGAGCCAGACATTGTGGTTGGGATAGTTGCTGATAGACCTGTCTTCAGCAATGTGAGTATGGGGTCCAACTTCTTGCCATGTGGATCAATGTGATACATCACTACAGGCTGTGGCCACCCAGTTGAGTGTGAGTAGTTATGCGGAGAGATGTTCTGTGATCAAATGTGATGGGGGACACTACTTTAGGCATGCCAACAACTTTGACATTTCATACACAGCCCTATTTCTAACATTGCGTGGGGCAAAGTTGTAAAATTGTGCGATTGTTGTTTCTGAGTAATGAGGCCACAGCTATTGCACACATTCACATTCACATTTCCCAGGGTGTACCTTTTTGTGAAATCAATGTCCTTACATTCATCCATACTTTCATACTTGATCAATTGTGGACATGACACATCTGTGTGAATTTGAATGATTTATTCACATTCGGTGGAGTGTCGGAGCTGGAGCAGTACATGGTCATGCAGGTGAGTGTCGCAGAGTGTCTCGGGGGACAGTGGGAGGTGTTGTTACAGAGCATGATGCAGAGGGCAGAACCAAGCTGAAACAGGGCATGTGGCGGAGAAGATTGCTACTGGCGCCTTCTTAATACAAAGGTGGAATCACCCGCATCTTCGTCCGCTGTGTCATCTGTCTGACATGTGGGTGCTGAGGTTTGGTCTGCAGCACTGTGTGCCACTGACACATCAGGGACTGGAGATGTGTGTGTAGAAGTACCAGCAGCAGTCGTCAGCGACTGCCTTAGTGGCAATGTGATGATGAGGAACTGCAGGGCATGGAAGATACTAACAACCTTTCGCTGGCGTGCATCCGCTCCATGTTCTCCATTATTCTCAGCATCTGTGCCAATTTTCGGCTTATGTCGCAGAGGCCACTCTGACTAGCCAGTTGTTCTCCTCTCACAGTCATTACTCCAGCGATGTTGGACATGGATTGTTGGACATCATGGAGTGAACTGTGGGTGTCTGTTAGGGAGTGTAAGAGGTCCCTGATGTGACTTGGAAACCCACGTATGTCATCTAGTTTGGCTGCCATGAGGTCAAACCCCACCCGCACCTTTTTGCCACCTCCTTCTGGCAGTCTAATACCTGGCCTGGAATGCAATGTGTTCTTCGGTGAGGTGCTGGAAGCCTGCGGTGATGGTGGGTGATTCCTGCTGTGTGGTGTATGCAGGGGGTGGGGTCTCCTTGACGCAGCTGTGCTGCCCTGCTCCTGGAGGTGGGTTACCATATCTGTCCATGAGCTGTTGTAGGGCATAGGTGTCAAAGGTGTGGAGGTCCTCTTCATCATCACTGATGAGGTGTCTGGTCTGCTCTGCAGGAGTTGTTGATTGTCCCTGTGCAATGTGAAGGGGAGATGCATTTTAACATTGTGTTGACATGTATATTGATGCATTGTTCAAGTTTACATACAAACTGCATGACAATGTACATTGTGACTGTTTGGGAGGAGCTGAGTATTTGATGCGGGGCAGTGGACAGTTGAACTGCATCACAGACGTGAGGTTGTACACGTACATTATCATCTCATAGTTTACTGCTATGCCAGATGTGATTGGCCAGTTTCTACACACAAGCGGAACCAGTTGTGCACTCTGTTCTGTAGTGAAAGTGTTGCACTTTGTACCACATTGTTGTCAATGTTGATGTACTGTTATTGCTATGTGTTTGTGCTGCATTATGGAAGAGAGTCACCCCTGCAGCTGTGATTTTGATGCCCCTTATCCCTTTGAGGCTGTGTGCCTTTGACTTCTGTGCTTCAACAGTGCTGAGATGTTGCAGACTTGGCTAATTTTGGCTCTTGTTTGGATTTTGGACTTTTGGGCATGGTTTATGTGCAGATGTGTTGTTGAAGTCAGGGGTTGTTTGTGAACGTGGATGTGTCAGAGTGTGACCTGCTCCTTTCCAGATGTGTTCCACACTCGGCAACCTCAGTGTCATGGTGTGCATCATGTCATGATAATTGAACTGCAGCCATACTATTCGTCATGCAGTGTCACTTGCATTGTCAGTGTGGCTCACAGACAAGCTGCTTTGCTGGTTTTAACATGTGTGCATGGGTTGGTTGTGAGATCGGTGCTGTGTGGGGTGGTACCTCTTTGTGCCCATAGTAGACGGGGGTCTACTTGCTGTTTGTATGTGTGATTCAGTGTCCCAACGGGATCTGGGACACGATCCAGAGTCATTGTGGGTGTGCAGTGTGCTCTACTTAATTGTGCATGTGTGTCCATCTCCCCCTGTCCCCGCAGTGCCTGTTCGGTACTCACCTGGGTGCTGTTGTGTCAGGCCATGTCCAGCAGTGTCCGGTCCCCCCAAATCCTACCACCGTCTCTCCACTGATGACTGTGGACACCATTTCATCCAGCTCATCCAGCTCCTGGTGTTCCGCGGGGCTGCCATCTCCAGTCTGACTTGCTGCCTGATGGTTGTCAGCAAGTTTCTTCTTGGTTTTGCGCTTCGCATCATTCCAGCGCTTCTTGACCTCTCCAATTGTCCTCCTCCTCACTCCGACTGCATTCACCTTGTCCAGGATGGACTGCCATATCGCATTTTTATTTGCCAATCACATGTTGGAGGTGACAAACAGTTGTTGGTGGTGTTCTACCACGGCCGTGATGATGATCTTGTTTTTGTGCGGACTGATCCTCATCTTCCCTGTCCCTTCTCCTTGCCTTTCTGTGACCCCGGGGTCCCAGGCTGGTTCTCCCGGGGGCTTGTGGGGTTCTGGTCGACCTCAGTACTTGCTCCGGCTTCCTCCATGGTGCTAAACAGTTTAAATTATTTTGTTTGGGTTTTTCAGTGCTTTTATAGTGCATTTTCCTGCATGACGTGTGGGAATTGCAGGCCTGTCGCTGGTTATCACTGATTTTTTTTTGTCGCGACTGGCCTCATCGAAAATATTTTCGCATTCGCGTTTCGCATGGTACTGCCGTGTTGCGTATACAACGTTAACACAGCCTTATTTTCCCACGATAGACTGAGATGTGCAAAGTTGCATCAAGCTAAGTTTGCGATAATTATCACACATTCTTGAGAATATCCCCCTTTGGCTTTATCCCAGTCTAGCACGACCAGATGTCCCAATAGGCGCTATAGGTTTCTGTGTTAGATAGTGCTAAATCTTTAAAAATTCATATCTCCTGTTTCCTACATTGGATTATTTTCGCTCTAGTCTCATTTTACAGATATAAATATGCCCTATTTTTATAAATTGGTTTCGGATTTTCTATTGTGTTTTGTGTCTTACTTATTTACTGAATTGGTGTTTTTAAATGCTTTACATACCTGTCTCTAAAGTTAAGCCTGCCTGCTCGCAGCCAATCAACCAAGGGTTGAGCATGGGAATAATTTTCTGAGACCTATCCTGAACCCTATATTGTGTTATTAGGATTATTGCCAGTGGTAGATATATATTTTCCACTACTAACAACTCACTTTCCATCAGAACGTTATAAAAGTAGTCTAACAAGCCAACACAGTGGCTCGATTTCGCAACATCAGGTTGTCAGTTCAGAGGAGAGGGATGATTCGCTAAAATAAGGAGAACTGTAGACTGAGGTCAATTACGTTTGTCCAGAGTTAGGAAATGCTATTTCTGACTAACCATTTCGTACCCGTGGACCTATCCTTGCTGTGCATGAGACATGAGCCAGATAAGCATAGCTTTAAACAAAAACTATAGACAGGTGTTTAAGAGACAATCTAGCTTTCTTAGATTTACATGTTTGAGATTCCCCCTCCGTCACTCTGGTACTTCTAATCTCTCTTTTGCATTTATCTTGTTGAAGTTTCTCAACTGGTTCATAGCAGATTAGATTGAAGTGGGAGGACTGGAGGCTCTAGACCAGCGGTTCCCAACCTGTGGTTCACAGATCCCCAGGGGTCCATAACACATTCCGAGTGGGTTGCCGGTCTCGAGTGCCTGCCACAGTCTTCTGCAGAAGTGCTGTGGCTCTTTTTGTTTTGAGGCTGAACAGCGTTCGGGCAGCTCAAACCCAGGGCTGGCAGGAAGGCACCTCTCTAGTTGGGGCCCCTTGACAGAAACATAAGTGTTTTCATATGTGTTACTTCATTTGGGCAGCCGTTTTAAAAGCACTGCAAAATTCCTTGTATATTCAGCAGTTTTTTGGGCAAACATGACCCAAGGGTTTCAGAGCTCTTGACAGAGTTTGCATAGCAGCAATGAGTGAATTACTTTTTCAGTAAATATAAAATACACAGTGACAGTATGCAATCAAAGTATGTGGAGGAACATTAAGATAAAGTTGCTGATACAGATTTGAGGCAGATACATATAGATATATACAGCACTTTAGAGGGCACAGCAGTAAATTGCACAGGATTACAAGAGATGTAAATAAAAAATACATAGTGACAATGGAAGATTGCAACAGACAGTATTATAGACGGAGGATAAACTACTGAGGTAGCAAGTGTAGGACATCGTAATGGTGGGGACAGTAGAGGCACAGTTCTCCTTGAAGTAGTGATGTACAGATTTATTTAGAGAGTGCGGGTGGGAGAGAACAAACCATTCAGCTGCTTTAAGGGGGTGGGTTAAGGTATTTGATGAAGAGAAGAAGTTTCAATTTCTTCTTGACATGAGGGAATGATTCATTGTCACGTAAGTCATGGGTCAGCGAATTTCAGTTTCTGGGAGCATTCCCAGAGAAGGAGCGGGTGCGGGATTTCTCTTCCTTAAATTTTGGTGGAATGAAGAGTAGTATGTTAGAGATTTGAAAAGGTCTCCTTTGACTGGCTTTTAATAATTTATTTGTGAGGTAGGCGGTTTTAGCCCTGTAGAAAGCTTTTTGAGTTAAGAATGCAGTTTTAAACCTAGCTCTTGCCTCAACTGGGAGCCAGTTGAGCTGTCTGAGAGTGGGAATGATGTGGTCAAAGCGACTCTCCCACAATAGAAATCTAGCGGCTGCGTGGAGTGTAGTTTTCAGAGGGGCTAGATGTGTTTTTGGAGCACCCATAATCATCGCGCTAATACAATTTAAAATAATACAATTGAAAATATAATGCTAATACAATTGAATATATAATGACAAATGTTTTGTGAGAATGCAGCTTTTTTTCCCAGGTTTTCTTGGGGGACAGCCCTCCGAAGCCGTCCTTTGTAGTGGTCAGGCTCACTTGCTGCATTCGCTGTGCACCATACTGGGGCCTGGTCTGTAAAAATTTGCAGGGGCTGCTTTGGGCTCCCAGTCCGGCCCTGGCAGTAGCACAAGCTGCATATCGTGGAAAAGACCACTATATGCATACATGCCAATGGACCTGATTCAGGGTGTCTCCTGCCTGAACTACCCTCTGCTTCAACAGACGATAAATGTGTGAAATACATTTTCCTGAATATTTTATTTAAATCTCCCATTTTCCTCTCCCAAAATGTAGGCATGTATGTGTATGCATTTATTTGAAAAAGCTTTCTCAGATCATATGTATCTTAAAAATAAATACAGAAATCACTTGGGAAATGTAGAATCTGACCTGAGGATGTAACTTTTGGAAATAAAACCAAACATTGAAAAGTTAGTCGAAAAGATGCATCACCAACCTTCGCATATTTTTTCACTATAAAATAATACAATCTTTAGCAATTTGAGCATTTGTTAGGTGTATACTTGTTTGTGTATTTTTTGTGAATTGCTGTTTTAATGTTTGAAACTTAAATCGTAAAAATTGCTAGGTGGTCCCCAGCTCCCAGTAGTGATTCAATGGGGATCCTCGAGAGTCAAAAGGCTGACAACCACTGTTCTAGACCATTCCCAGCCTAATAGTACTCTATATCTGTATTTACATCTATATCTATGCCAATATCTATATCTATATCTGTATCTATTTATATCTATATCTATATTCATCAAAAAGCAAAGGTTAAAGATAAGTTATAGTAGAGAATATTTTATTTATGTTTGCTATATAAACCCCACTTAAACTACACAAACATTAGAAATTCAAAAGTTATAGCTATGTGTGAAACAAATCATTTACGTACCACTTTCAAATAAAAATAAGTAATTCTTATAATTCATGCTTATGCTTACAAACCACCTTTAAATAAATATCACTTGTGCACAATCTTGCCACCTTACTCTCCACACTAGATTAAATATAACTCACTCATTCTCTATGCACTACCCATACCCTTACATATTACAGAAGTTAGAAAAATCACTGCATTAACACATTGTATGGTACAATGGCAAGTTATAGTTAATGTAATGTGGCGAGTGAGGTGATACAGCCATGTACGAAGGTGCACGGCTATTCATTTAAAGGTGGTGTGTAAGTATAAATGTGAGTTATAAGTTTGACATTGTAATTTGAAAGTGATGTGTAAATTATAAATTTCACACATAGCTATAACTTTAAATTTCTAATGGATGTGTAGTTTGAGTATTATCTCTATGTCAAATATAAATACATTATTCCTAACTATAAATTTTCTTTAACCTTTGTTTTTTAATGTGAATTTGAATTTGAATGGCTTTTCTAATGTTAGTAACAAATGTGTAACATTCGTAAAGAGTTTTGTCTTTCGGATTTGTCATTAAGTGAACTGTGGTACAACATAGTGGAGGATAGTGTTGTAAAGTGTACCATGGTACAGTATATTGTAGTATACTGGAGCGAAGTAAAGTGGAATGTGGTATGCAGGAGTGGCATACACTTGAATGGCATTTTAAATAATATAATTCCTAGGCAACAATCTCCCTGTCGAAAATCAGGTTTAGCACACACAGAAGATGTACAGCCTCAGTGAACCAACAAACAGAAAACCAGAAAGAATGTGTTTATGCACGGAATTATAAAAATATACATTTATTTTGTACTAAGAAAAATTAAAAGTCATATTTTTTAAAACAATCATTATTTCAAAAACATATTAAAAATAACATACAAAGTGATATTACATCCAAAAATCATTAAAAATCACAATGAGTTTGAATGGAAAATAAAATCTAACAAGGGTTTTCTGGGAAATAAGTAGATCAGTTATCTAGTTTCAGGGGGTCCTTGTTTATTTAATTGAGTACACTTGAATGGCATACAGCAGAGTGGCTGACAGTGGAATCACAAATATGTGGAGCGGTGTATATTGAAGTTCGAAACAGTAGAGTGGCGTATATTGCAGTGCCATAGAGTGTTATGGCGTACAGTGCCTCAAAAACATTTCCTAAGTTTAACAGTTTTTAAAATAAATTTCTTTATATTTTTGTAGCAGTGTACATGAACGATGCTTTTTAAATTTTATGTATAAAAGTGCTACTCCATAAATATTTTTTGTTCATAATTAAATATGTGAAATTTTGAAAAAATACTTTAGCACACTGTATAAATGGGTTTTGTTTTGGTACAGTGGTATACTGTAGTACTCTGTATTCTTTTTAAAAATATATATAAGCTTATAATATTTTTCCTTACCCAATGCCACTTTACTAAAGTGGTAATTGGTATGAGAAAAATACCAAACCTAACGCTTACCTACATTCAAAGGTGCAATGCAGAACACAGGAAACTCGAGTTGAAAAAAAAAACCCTGCCTTTAACTCTTGTAAAGGCACACATTAGCCAATCAGCTAATGACTTGTCATTGCTGTATACCTCTTTTCTTCCACAGTACTACTGTGGTCACAGGTATCATTGTGTTAAAAAAACGATTACATACTTACTCTACTTACCTGCAGGACCCATCAGAATCATGTGCACACCATAACATATAATCCTTCCAATTTTTGTCAAAAACCGACTGATAAGTGTAGCTCTATGTGAAATAGGAAAGTGTATGTATAATGCATTGTTTTTTAAAGCTGTTGTAGGACCTCCCATTTTTCTTAGTACCCTCTTGATGAAACACAGCAAAATGTTCAGGACTCTGAGAAAGAAATGAGAGCACATGGTCTGCAAATGTTCGCAAACATTTGTCAAACGGATGCCTGGTTATTAAGGGACAAAAATCCCCCAAATCCCTGCATGAGTTAAATTACTATTATTTCTCTATTTCTAATGAATGATCATACTTATAGCATAGGTCATCTGAACTATAATCCAGATTTTAAATTGAGTGTACTATTTATGACTGAACCAGTTTCTAACCTGATACATGTCCCCTGCTGATTTATACATTTGGTAGTGCTTTGCGACTGTCTAAGCTGTTCATTCAGACTTCACTCCACAGTGGTACCTGAGTATAGTTGTGTTTTACGACATATGGACCACTTTGCTTAGACTTCTCTCCTCTGTGAGTAGCAATAGTTTGCAATAAATTAATCTGTTCACTAAGACCTCCCACAAGGGTGAATGCACAGTGTAGTAGTGATTTGCAAAAGACTGGCCTCTCTGCTGACACCTTTCTCCAGTATGAAAAATATTGTTAGCAGTGGTTTGTGACACAGTGGCTTGTACAATAAGCCCTCTCTACTGGGTGTGTGTTGAAGTGATTTGTGTAAATCTGACATCTGCTATAAAACCTCTTTCCTGGTTGACAAATGGTGGTGTTGTGATTTGCAATAGACTAGCCCGTGCAGTAAGATGACTTATTTTGGTCATTAGTGTTTAGAGTATTGGTTTAGAAGAGACAGCACTATCCGCTAAGAACGCTCTTCTGGGTGATAAGTGACTATAGTAATTAATTAGGTTACAGTGAACTCTCTGCTGTATGTCTCTCACCTGTCTTCTCTTCTTATTTAAAAAAAAAAGGTATATTATGAAGTAAATTGAAGTTTACTTTGCAGGATGATGTCATTAGTAATTTCATTTGAAATGTCATCAGTGATGTCATCAATTATGTCTCTGACCATTTTATGAGTGATGTAATATGTGAGGTCATAAGCAGTGCATTGCGTGGGGCGTACATTGTAGTTTGCTCAGGTAATTATCACATCTGAATTTCTATGGTTTTGTGTGTGTTAAATCTGAACTTAACTATAAAATCCCTGTAATGTTTGATTTTTTGCATGCACTTCTATGTTTCTTTTAATGCTATTTGCTAACTAATCCGCCGCTGTAACCTTTGTTTTTTTTTAGAATTTCACCACTTTCTTTATATAAATTGTAGTAAAATTTGACCCATAAGTTCAATTTACTGATATACATTTCCACAAGTTTATAAATACATTTTATTCACACATTCATTCGCATTATATATTTTAAAACTAAATAAGTAAAAATTAAGGTAAAGTAACTTAAGTAGTCTATCCATACATACAAAGCACCAAGTCTTGCTGTTTTGTATTTATTTGTTTCTGCAGATCTGTTCCCAACCAAAAATACTCATTCAATGATAAAACAACAACACCCTAAATGCAAAAATATGCTATTGCAATTTCTATAAGGGTATCACTGCTTGTGTGTGGATGGGTGAGTAGCTGTGTGAGAGGCTGTGTGGGTGTGTGAGTGGCTATATGGGTGTGTGAGTGGCTGTGTGAGTGGCTGTGTGGGTGTGTATGTTGGTGTGAAAGTGGCTGTGGGGGTGTTTGAGTAGGTGTGAGTGTGTGTGAGCTGTTTGAGGGTGTGTGAGTGGCTGTATGGATGTGTGAGTGGTTGTGTGGGAATGCACCTGGGGATGAGTGGGTCTGTGAGTTGGTGTGTGAGTGGGTGTGTGAGTGGTTGTGTCGGTGGCTTTGTGGGTCTGTAATATATATATATATATATATACACACACACACATATATATATATACACATACAATGTTGTCATTCTTCACAACATGTGAAATTGCTGCACAAAAACCCCCAAGACGCCATCTTCTGTGAGTTTTGTCCTTTTTATTCTTTTTGCAATTCTTTACATAATTTTAAAAGTGACTTAATTTCAAGTCCAAAATAGACAGAACCAATTGTCTCCCAGGCTGACGCATTTAAGCTTTGCCTTCTACTGGGCCACAAGTTATACCAATGTGGAATTAAGCAACGCTTTCTAAATGTCTGTTTGCTCTTTTCATGCCCAATTGAGGGCTCTACCAGCAAGACCCATTTTCCACTCCTTGACACATAGCAACATTTTACCTATTTCAAACCCCAAACATTATTCCTTTGAGCATGTACAGATAATCATTATATTGACATTCCTATTCATTATGAAAGCTCCTAAAGTGTTTCAAGTGCTCGATTGCTCCTAAATAATTGACTTCTTCCAATCATTCCATTCTCTTTCTTATTATTCCTTCTAATTCATGTGTAGCACATAATATGCTGAAGGCAGCACCCAATATGTTTACTTATACTACAAAGGTGAGAAATGTGACATACATTTTGCTAATAAGACAAAAACGTGTGTAGTTCGCTATAAAGTGACACATGCTACAGTACTCTTTGGTGTTTTTAGTAATGTGCTAAATGTTTTTACAGATCAATGTATTGCACATATGGTAAACACGCCTAATGAGGTATTGGTAGATTCAATAGAAAGGAGGAAGGGCTTACTTCATTCATGAATGAAGTATAATATTGGCCTTCTCGCCATAAAGTGTTATGTGCGACAGTACCTATTTAAATTTACTCTAAGTCAACAATGCCATGTTTTAATTCATTCTACATAATTATCAATGTATTACACATGTTCTAGTATTTTGATCTGTTGTAAAGTACTGGTGCCCACTCATACTCTGATGAATCAATAAAGTGCTAGTGCGCACACACACACACACACACACGCACACACACACACACACACACATATATATATATATATATCTATATATTACCTACTGGCGGTCGCCAGTAGGTATATATAGTTAGGATTTTTTCTCTATGGGTTTTTTGAAAATTCTATGTCTAATAACTTTGCCGTTTGTGGACGGAATTGGCTGAAATTTTCAGGAAAATGGCACATTCTGTTTCTGAGCAGCCTTTGAAAATTTGGGGGGGGTTCGTCAAGGGGGGGCCGAGAAAAAAGGGGGGTCCCAAAACGCGTTTTTCCCATGTTAATTTCCATAGGGCGGTTGGCCTCACTTTTAGCCCGAACGGCTGAATGGATTTGCACGAAACTTGGCAAAATTGTAGGGACTGGTAGCCCGATGTGCCTTTTGTAGGTCTCAATATATGTGCTCCAGTGGATTTTGAGAAATTAACGTTTAAAAAAAGATATATATCTGTAAGCGCGGACCAGGCAGCGGTCTGGTTCGCGGACTTTTCGCGCAACGGAGCTTTGTGAAGCGAAGCTGATTGGTTCTCCGGCGTCTGTCAACATTCCAAACAGTCCGTAGCGGCCGCCATCTTGTCTCTCGGTAGGATCGAGAGACAAGAGGAGGCGAAAGCGAAGGGGCAAATGACCATAAGGGGGAATAGTAGATCCTCGCTGACCCCCTAGGTTTGATGTGGAGGTTTTAAAAGGGCCCCGCGGGGCAAAAAAAATAATAATAATAATAATCGAACGGCTGAATGGATTTGCACGAAACTTGGCAAAATTGTAGGGACTGGTAGCCCGATGTGCCTTTGCTAGGTCTCAATATATGTGCTCCAGTGGATTTTGAGAAATTAACGTTCAAAAAAAGATATATATCTGTAACAGCGCTCCGCTTCGCGTACTTTTCGCGTTACGGAGGTTTGCGAAGCTGATTGGTTTTTCGGCGTCTGTAAACATTCCAAACAGTCCGTAGCGGCCGCCATCTTGTCTCTCGGTAGGATCGAGAGACAAGAGGAGGCCAAAGCGAAGGGGCAAATGACCATAAGGGGGCATAGTAGATCGTCCCTGACCCCCTAGGTTTGATGTGGAGGCTTTGAAAGGTTCTCGCAGGGCAAAAAAATATATACCGTTTTTTTAGTTTTTTTGCGTGGAGTGCGCTCGGTTCGCGAACCGGGAAGCGTTCTGGGGAGCGTACTTTCTTGAAAATTAGTGAAAAAAGTTAGAGTACAATAATAATTGTGAGTGATCAGATGTAGGGTAGCTCTGAGAAGAGCTTTTGGGTTTATGGTACATTTAGGTACTTATAAGTAGGTACCAATGCACATTCTTAAATTCAGAGTGAAAACTCTGTTGCCCTCATCTGAGAAGTGAACTCCATCTCCTCTGTAGATATCTTGCATGTAGTAACGCAAGTTATTGTTGTACAGGGAGCCCATTCCATGGTCTCTCATGTAAGCTGAAACAGATTTGTTTACATGCTTCCTCGATTTCTCAATTTGTGGACAAAATTGGTTCGACCACCTCCATTTCTGTCTTTGGCATATATTTGAATATACCAAGGCAGTCTGAGGAAAAAGTGCCATCAATTGCTCAAAGGTGTCCTTTAAAAGCATTTCCAGACCTACCCCAGTCAAAGTGCCCAAATCATTACCTCCACAGTGCACAATTAACAGGTCAGGTTTTGGCAAATGCATAAAGGTTTTCACCAATGGTATCAATTGGTGACATTTTAATCCTCTGTGGCCAAACCACTTAATTTCCACATCTTGTAAATTGAGGTTAGGTAAATTCCTGTTTTCAGCGTACCTTTGAGCCCAATAGATGTAGCTATGTCCAACAATCCAGACAGAAAACATGGCGAGAGAAGGTTCTCCTGCAGTCAGATGAAGTGTGGCAATGAAATGGCAGTTGAAAAAATGAGAGTGTAAAATGAAAAAAACTGAGGAGTTTCTGTGTTAATGAAGCAGTAAGAGTGATTGGTGGATTTTGATTGCTGAAAACAGAAAGTTAGTGTGCATGGATGAGTTCGTTGAAAGATGTATTTTGAGTGGCGAAGAAAAAATCATTAAATGAAAGAATGCTTTGGATATGCAGGTGCACTGAGAGTTCAGAGTTCAATTGCAACATTGTTGTGTGAGAGGTCTTGCAAGAGGTGGTTGCTATGCAGAAAAAGCAGAGAGGGGGCAGAGGGGGGAAGGGTTTTGCTTTGAAAAAAAGTGAGGGAAGAGTTTTGATTGGGTGACATGAGAGATCTGTGTGAGGAATTACAGCATTTCTGTGCTTTTGATAGCTGCAGACTCTGGAGTGCATACCTTTTGCTCTGCTGAAGACAAATTGGTGTGTTTCTGAGACTGTTTTGAAACTGAAAGTACTTGCTAAGGTGAGAAAAAATTTCTTTAATTTAGATAGAAAATAGTGTGCTTTAAGGAGAAAATTATGAAGAAAGTTGTGTTTTTCAAATGTTGCTTTGTCTCAAGTGTTTCACAAATAGATTTTGTTTGTTTGAGAAATTGTAATTGGAGAAAATGTGAAGTATTAGTACTGACAGGGCTTTTATGTGCATAGGAGCTGTGGAGTGTTTTCAAATTATGACTTGTAAATCGTTTTTGAGAAAAAGCAATGGTTTTAATATTGATGAGAAGGATATAATGGTGTCTGCTTCTTTATAAGGTAATTGAGAGTCTTTCCCATTTCAATGTAAGAAGTTTGTCTGTGGAGCAAATTGCTTGTAAATATGCTCCCACCTGTGCATGGCAAATTTAGATTTTGAATGTTTCCGTTACATAGGCATGTTAAAGGTGACTGAAACATGCTGCAAAGGCAATCAAAAAATGCTTTTATGTGTCTTAAGGACATTTTAAGTCATTTCCCCATGTGCAGTGTTTTCAAATTATGAGTTGAAAATCGTTTTTGAGGTAAAGGAATGTTTTCAAAATTTATGTGCGCCATATGACCCCAAATTTTTTTTTCAGGGGTGCAGCAGGGTGTTCTTGAGATACCCCTGCACCGTCGGAAAAATTCGTAATTTGCGATGAGGTAATTGCTAATCGCAAATTGCACCTTCATTCCTATGGGCCTCCTGCTGCATGGAAATGAATGGGTAATCTTGCTGAAATGCAAAGTCGAATCTGTATTTAAAAGGGTCTGCACCTCTGTACGGGTGTTCGCTATGTGAAGCACGAAAGTTTCACGGGCCGAACTCAAGGCCACCTCTCTCTGAGACAAAAGAGCTCTTATTCTTGCCATGCTGTTGAAATGTGCTCCCAAGGTTGGTATTTGTGGCCAGATTGAAAACTCCCTATGTTCATGTGTGGGAGGAAATAGAACATTTCTGCAGCAAATAACCCGTTCATTTACTGTTACGGTTACGATAAAATGAATACTTTTAATTAACCCAGAACAATCTTCATTATTGAGCATCAAATAACTACCATTTTCCAAGAACTTGAACGTGGGGATGATAGCAGGAACTGGCGTGCCTTGCAACACGCAAGCCATATTTGGTCGGTGTTTGTTGCATGAACCGTGTAACTGTCTGTGCCTACACATTAGTGAATGATCTGGCGTCTCAGTGCATTCCTCTCCATTCAGATAAAGTTCTTGATCATCTTTGAAAATCTGTATGTGTATGGAAGCGACCAGACTTGATGAAGAAAACCACTACCTAAAGGTTAATAACGACCTATTGGTATATATTTCATACAATTTGAAAACTTATATAAAGCAAAAGGCAGCGTTATTAAACCGTGGATAAGGCACGTTGCCAAAGCAGTCAACCTTTTGGATTTATACTGGAAATGTTAAAGGAAGAATTACGGAGTAGGGCCTGTAAATCTTTAATAGACAACGAGTAAAATTACTCCAACCATCGTATTCCTCTAACTCCGGGATAGTAGGGGTGTTTAATTTTTTAGAAGTAGCCAATCCAAAGCATTTGGTCTGGGAAATTGTTTCATTCACAAACAACATATGTTTTGGGATGAGACATGCACGGTGGAAAGCCTCAGTGCCTTGTACCTGCCAGGTTCGTGAACCCCAAACTGATGTAGATCCTGGATATTTTTACTCTGTATTACGTTAGCATGGTCTCATTACTGGTTTAAATGCCATTTTTCCTTTTTTGTAACTTCTGCACACGACACTTAGTTGTTGCTTTAGCTTTCAGCCTACCTGCGTCAAGATCTATGCCTGCTTCAAGCAGGCGCAGGGTTTTGATGTAGCTTTGTCCTATCTGATTGTAAATGCGGCACACCGTGGGTGGCAGAGCAGCGGTGCACGTTAACTGGTGCATCCCTGGGGATGTGCTAGTTAATATAAATCTGTCCCTTTACATTTAATTATGTGCAGGGGACACAGAGTAGGTGAGGTTTATCCAAGGTTAAGAAGAGATGAGTCCTGTTCAGTGAAAAATTGGAGATAGGCTTCAGTATATTATATACTTAAGTAGTGTGTTAAGTTTTTGATGACTGTTATTAATTTACTGTTGGGTAATAGTGGTTAATAACATTTTTTATTATATTTTACCACAGATTCAACTGCACATTATTTCAAGATTTTAGGATGCCTAGCAAAGAAAGAGTAAGAAAGGCTGGAAAACGTCAAAGACAGCAGGAGCATGGAATATTGCAGCAGTCCTCTAACAAAAAGATTTGTCAAGTCACCAAGAAAGCACCGGGTAAGAGTCGAAAAACAGTCATAAGAAATATGTGTAGTAAAAAAAATATTACTACAGAAAATGTTTCACTCCAGAAAAGGAGACCGAATTCAAATGGTAAGGAAAGGCCAATGAGAAATGTTACTGCTAGAGTAAGAGATAACTCTATGCATGAAAGTAGAAGGAAACAACAGTTTAGGGATATTCGTAAACGAATGTTCCGCAACAGGATAATTGGGAATTTGTTAAAAAATATTAAGAAAGGTCAGCAGAAAGTGGTTTTTTATAAGAGAAAAAAAATAGTTGAGAAAGTTATTGATCAGGCATTTGAATTTAAACGTAAGTTATTTATTTTGACAATCAATAGAATTAGGAAGCTAAACAAGGTAATTTATGATTTCAAAAGAAATAGTAGATGGAAGAGAATAGTTAATCGTAGTAATTTTTGTGAAGTTTTTTCTGGAGAATGGATGCATAGTTCAAGCTCTGAGGCATTTTTTAATGAGGAGAGTTATTTCCAGGATAATGATTTGGTGCATGCAGTTGACACCAGTGGTCGAGCTTATGAAGTGAAAGATGGTTGTCCAGTTGAAAAAGAAAAACTTGTGAGAACAGAGATAGAAGAGGTGTTAGGTAATGAGGTTTTAGGGAGACGTCCTAAGGGTCCTGTGTACACCTGGAAGTGTAGTAGTATTTGCAGTGTACGACAGGATTCCATCAATTTGCTTTGTGATTTTATACGGTCATTTAGTAAGAAAAGTTTGAAGCAGAAAATGAAGTTGTTGCAAGAATTAGATCCTTGCAGAGTGAGAGAAGTGATAGGTTTGCATGGTCATTCATTGGCTTGTCTTTCCAGGAGAGTATGCCAGAGTGTTTTTCATCATTTCAGGATGCTAGCAGTGCATCATAATAAAGTGAGGAAATTAGTTAGAATGTTGTATTATGCTAAGAGTCCAGCAATTATGCTAAAACAATTATGCGCTGCTCTTTTGCATGGTTCTGAAATAGATGTGAAGAATATATGTGAAGAAATTGAGTTTTGTTACTTTGGAAGTAAAGAGGAGAATGTTGAAATTGACCAAGAAGAAGAGAGTAATGTGGAAGATAGTGTACAGGTTTCCAGTACAGATAATTTCCAGAGGGAAATTGCGACGTTTGAGGTGAAATCAAGTGAGAGGCCAAATTTCACTTGTGTGTGTTGTCGACGCACTTATTATAAGAATCAGACTAAGTTAGTGGATTTATATGGAAAAAGTGAAAGGGAAAATAATAGTGAATGGAAGGATTTTACAACATACTTGATGGTAGAAAATTGTTTTGATTTGGGATTGGATCAACGTGTGTGTACTTATTGTTGTAACAAATTAAATCAAAACCAGATGCCTGCTAGAGCAGTTCATAATAATCTGGAATTGGTTGAAATTCCTTCTGAATTGAAGGATTTAAATACTTATGAATCTATTTTGATTCAAAGTATCCATCCCTTTCAGGCTATTGTAAGAATGGAGCCAAAGACAGGGAAATTGCCTCCATCAGATTTACAGAGAGGATTAAAGGGAAGAGTTGTTTATTTGCCTCTAGATTTGAAGAAAAACATTAACACAATTGGAGTAGAAAAAGTGGAAGAGGAACCTCTGGTTATCTTAGTTAATGGGGTTCCGACAAAGAATAAGAAAATATGGCAAGATTTAGTAGATGTTAGGAAAGTCAAAAGGGCAACATTGTATTTGAAAAAATATAATAAATACTATAAAAATGTATATGTTGCAGAAGAGGAAGTAAGTGAGGAAGAGGATAGCGATTTGTGTGCTGGTCAAATTGAGAAAGTAGAACCCTGTACTAGTGAAGAAATATATGAACATTATAGTGTTCATCCTTTGCATTCCAAGGAAGTCATGGGGAATGCTATTGAGTTGTTTCAAATGAAACAAGCGAAAGGGAGTCCCATTAGTGTTTGGGAGGAAAGTTTGGAAGCTCGGTGTTTCCCACAGCTTTTTCCAACAGGTCAGGGAGGAAGATATGATGAGCGACCTCATCAAATTCCTGCTTCTGAATACCGGACTTTGCGATTGTATGCAGGAGATCCTAGGTTTCGACAATGCATTCCTTATTTGTTTCATCTCCTGTTTGAAAGCGATCTGTCTGGACTGTCATATGCAGTGAACCACATCTTGAAAAGTGGTATACACATGCAAAACATCTCGGCAAGTGACTTTATGGATAAAGTCAATGTCCAAGACAGTATTTTGGATTCTCACCTGATTAATCTCATGGCGTGTCAGCGTGGTACTAATGAGTACTGGTACCGTCGTCATGGTGATTTAAAATGTATGCTGAGGAACTTAGGAACTCCCACATGGTTCCTCACTTTGAGCTGTGCTGAGTATGGCTGGGAAGACTTACTTGAATTTCTACGAGAGGCAAATGCTAACGTAGAAAACATCGAATTCAAGACACCCGGAGAACTGTGCTCTTTGGATCCAGTCAATGTATGTAGGTACTTCAATCATAGATTTGAAGGTATGATGTCTTTCATCATGAATAAGAAGAATCCACCTCTTGGAGAGGTGTTGGATTTCTTCTGGAGGAAGGAGTACCAAGCAAGAGGTGCTCCTCATATACATATGTTGCTGTGGATCAAGGATGCACCTAAATTTGGAACGGATGCAGACGACTCAGTGATGAGTTTCATAGAACAGTATTCTACGTGTGCTGTTCCAAACGCAAAGGAGAAAAAAAGCCTAAGAGAAAAAGTTCTACGTTTCCAAAGCCATCGATGTGGAAAGTACTGTCGTCGTAAATTCCGGAACAAAGACAAGTTCTACACCAAATGTCGTTTCGGCTTTCCACGATCGGTGATTTCTAAAGGAAGAGTGAACAGTTTGATGTCTTCGCTGCGACATAATGTGATGAAGAAATCACCTAAAAACACATACAATTTGAAGAGGAACGAAGAGTCTAAGTACATCAACGACTACAACCCGGTGATTTTGTCCATGTGGAATGCTAACATGGATATACAGTTTGTGGCTGATAACTGTATGGCTGTGGCTAGGTATGTGACATCTTACATCACCAAAAAAGAGAAGACAGAATTGAAGGATATGTGGGAGGACATTTCCCATGAAAAGAGCCTCAGCAAGAAATTGTACAGTTTCAGTCTGAAGATGTTGTCGCATCGAGAAATCGGAGCTTACGAATGTTCTGACCGGTTGTCTTCAGCAAGTCTCTATGCCAAGTCCAGGAGTATCGTTTGGGCGAGTGTTGGTCTTGCTGCAACGCGTAATCGAGTTCTGAAACCTGTGCGGGAAATTGAGTATTTGGCGGAAAAGGAGCCAAACAGTACCGACATTTTGAAGAGCAACATGTTGGATACATATTATCCAAATCGAAGCAGTCACCTCGAGAATGTTTGTCTGTATGAGGTTCTGCAAAATTACATATTCAAGAGGAACATCAAAGAAGATACTGAGAAAGGAGTGTATGCTGTAATAGGAAGTGAGGGATGTCTGGTCAAGCAAAGAAAATGCCACTTGATAAACCATCGAAAATTGAGTGGCGAATCTCGTGAAAAAAAGGAGTTTTTCTATTTAGCACTTTTGCAACTTTTTAAGCCTTGGCGTGCAGAAGAGGAACTGCTTGGAGATTTCCTCTGTTACGAAGAGTCTTTCAATGCTGCCAAGGAGACCATAGAATGTCCTGCTTTTCCCAAATATGTAGAAATGTTGAATGTGGAAATTGAGCAGGAAGCAACGATTGCAGCCGAGATTGCCAGAGACAGTTCTCAGGACAGTCAGAGTTCTGCTTCATTGAGTCAGGATCCACTAGGAGGACCTCTTATCGAAAATGAAGCTGTCACTGCTATGAATGAAGTGGAAAGAGCCATGGCACATGCTCAGGAGGATGCGGTTAACTTAGAAGAGTTGGAAAGACAACTCAACGTTGAGCAGAGGAAAATATATGACGAACTTACCATGCAAATTGATCATGGATTAAGTCATGATAAGAAAGAGTGCTCATGTACGTCGTTGAAGCCTGTCCGACTGTACGTGAGTGGAGAAGCGGGAACTGGAAAAAGTTTCCTTATTAAAGCAATTTCATGTTATTTGCAGGAAAGGACAGAGTCATCGCTGTCTTGTGTTGTCACCGCTCCAACTGGACTGGCAGCACATAATATAAAGGGATTACTTTACATCGTTTACTGATGCTGCCAGTGGAGCATGACAACAAATTAGAATATCACAAGCTATCTGGAGATGCTTGTTTTGAAGTTTCAAGAGTCTTGAGGAAAATGAAACTTCTTATCATTGACGAAGTAAGCATGGTTTCCAATGTTATGCTTGCCTTTGTGCATTTGAGAATGCAAGAAGTTCTCAAAACAGAGTATGATGTGTTATTTGGTGGCAAACACATCATTGTTTTTGGAGATCTTCTGCAGCTGACACCAGTGAAAGGGCAACCTGTGTTCAAAATGCTCACGCATGAAGATACCAGGAAGTGCTTAGGGAGTATTGGCAACGTCAATATATGGTTAAACTTCAATTATGCTGAACTGCATGAAAATATGCGTCAGGCAAAGGATGAAGTTTACAAGACTATTCTACAAGATGTTAGAATTGGAAAAGTGACCGAGCATGGGAAAGAAGCTTTACATGCACGATTACTGACAAATTTATATCCAGACGAAGATGTTGTGCCTGAGAATATTTTTCAGAAAGTTACTGAGAAAAAATCTGGAATATGTTTGATGCCAACTCTTGCAGAATGTGCCAAATTCAACAACAAAATGTTGCATTTAGAAAAGCAAGAGATTGTGAAATTGGAAGCTATTGACAGAGTAGAGCATATGGGATCAACAATTATTTTGTCTGAGAATCTGAAAACAAAATTGGATTCATTAGAGAAGAGTATATCTAAAACTGCGGGTTTTGAAAAGACTCTGAATGTGTGCTTGAACTGCCGTATAATTTTAAGAAGGAATTTACATGTTGAAAGAGGTCTGGTAAATGGATCAATGGGTAATGTTGTTGATTTTGTGAAATACAGAAATAGAGATGGAATTGAATTTTTAAAAATTAAATTTGATGGCATTGAGGAAGTACAGCTAATTGCTCGTTGTTCTGCTAGATTTTTGCTTGTAAAAGACTTATATGTTCGTCGTAAGCAGTTTCCTGTTTGCTTGGCATATGCGGTGACAATCCATAAATCGCAAGGTTTAAGTGTAGACTGTGCATTGGTGAATATTGGCAGTTCTGTGTTCAAGGAGGGTATGGCATATGTGGCATTGTCACGAGTTAGGACTTTATCGGGATTGTACTTGATTGAGTGTGATGTCACAAACATTTGTGCGGATCTAGATTGTGTTAAGGAATACAATAGGTTGAGAAGAGAGTATGCGCCACATTTGCCTCAGTATCCTTTGTTTGAGAAACGTGTGGTAGGCCGGAAACGAAGAAATGTGACCAATACTGGGGAGGTTGTAGCAAAAAGACGAAAAGTTGATGAACCTGAAATTATAAGCAGAAACAAAAAGGATTCTGTTGAAGATGTTGTTGGTTTTCAATTTGAAAACAGTTCTGGTGTCAACTGCTATGCTAATGTAGTGGTTAATGTTGTCTTTTCTCTAGAAACTTTAAAAGAACAGATTGTGGTCAATTCGGATCAAAGATTTTGCAGTTTGTTAAATTCTGTGTTAGAGAAATGTAGCACTGATAGAACAAACATAGAAAGTGTGTCTGAAATTCGAAATCTGTTAGACAGATGTTCAGGCCAAACACAATTCTCTCAAAATAGTCAGCAAGATTGTCAGGAGTTTTTAATGTATATGCTTGATGTATTGCATGATGAAGGTGTAGATGTAGATCACCTGTTTGGGCTTTCTTATCAATGGCAGCATGACTGCGAGAACTGTAGGGTATCAGCTACTACTAGTGTAGACTCAGAAAGATTTATATATTTAACTTTGCCAGACAGTAAATCAGTCTCTTTTAATAAGCTAGTAAAAGCCGCTGATCACAACATGCAGTGTAGCCAATGTAAATCTGAAATGATGTCCACTTTATTTATACGAACATATGGCCAGTATGTCATTTTAATGTTCCAACGATGTAGGCCTGATGGAACAAAATTGACAACTTTAATTAAAAAATTTTGTGGCTTCACAGTTGTCAATATCAGGAAGGACTTTTGTAACTGTAGCAATTATATATCATGATGGTCCTTCAATAACATCAGGACATTATACAGCTTATTTAAAGTGTAGAAATGGCTGGTCATTCTGCAATGATTCTGTTTTAATTTTCAAAAAAAAATTGCCATATGACCTTAAAACTCTTACCTGGTGTTTTTAAAACCAAAATTTTAGGGAAAGAATCTCGGGATGTGCTCTGAGGAATTTCAAGAAGTTCTCATGGCTCCTACACTATTTGGCCTTGAGGATAAGTGTAGTACAGAGACATAACTTTTTACCATAACACTGGACGTTATTGAGAAATACGTGCACTTTGAATGAGTTCAGAAAAACTATTTCTTTTTATAAGCTAATTGAAGCAGCGAATCAAAACATGGAGTAGAGGGAATGTAAGTCTGCAATGCTGTCTACTGTTTTACATTGCTTTGTGATTAAAAGTGATGTAGAGAATTAAATAATTGTACTAGTCATAAAGGTAGTGTAAGTCTGCTTCATAGTAAGCAGTATCAGTGTGATAGGAAATGTAGAACATGATTGAGCAAGAAGGGGAAGATATTACTAGTCCAGGATTGTGTAAATGATCTTCAACATTTTAATTCTGAAAGTTGCGGAAATGCGAAAAGACGGGATTGGCTTACAAGAAATCCAAGAGTTATACATGGCTCTGACACGATTTGGCCTTGTGGAATCGTGTGGTAGAGAGCGAGAAGTCATTTATTGTATGTAACATGTTTTTGAAAACGATGGAGGTTTTCTTTCAGAAAGTGGCGGGTTGAAAGTAATAACAGCACAACAGAGTGTAAGCTGTTCATAGGACATCCTTGGCAGTCATGGAAAGTAAGTTAACTTTAAGGAGTTCTGAATTCTGATTTGTAATGTATGGGTTTTTTAAACACAATCATTTTGATTGTGGTTTTTTTTCCCCGCTGTTATATGATGAATACCTTCAAGTCACTGTTTTAGTGAAATTTGATACATTCTGAGAACAGCAAAAATAAACCATTTAACATGTATAATTAATTCTGTTCTGTTTGCATTTATGATGTACATGTAGAACTGTGTAGGAGGCATGGAGAAGGTGAGGCTTCTGTCAGTGTCAAAGTTGTTGCATACAGTGCTCATATTCTACGTAGTCTTTTATATTTCATTACTTTCACTGTTTCTGACAGATCTAAAAAAATTTTTTTTAAAAGAACAGTAAGTATAAGGGAAGGAAACAGACAGTTATGTTAAAAGAAACACAGCTATAGGGAATAAACTAGGGATACTGTTACCCGCAATCCTCTGCTGATGATGTCACTGAGCATGTCATGAATGATGTAATATGTGACATCATCAGCAGTGGATTACGGGTAATAGTATCTCTAGTTTACTCCCCTATAGCTGTCTTTCTTTTAACATAACTGTCTGTTTCCTTCCCTTATACTTACTGTTCTTTTTTATAAAAAAAATTTTTTGGTTCGCTTCCGGTTCGCGTACCGGGGAGCGAACTGGGAAGCGAACTAAGAGAAATAGAGGTTGGCACAGTTGCAAATATTGTACCAATTTTTTTATAACGGGGAGGTAGTTCTGAAAAGAACTTTTTTTTAAATTGGTTTTGTTGTTTTATATTTTTTTTATTATTTTTCTGAACATTTTTTTACTTTTTTTGAATTTTTCTGAACAGTTTTATATTTTTTTTGTTTTTTTTTCGGAGGGGGCAACGAAAACGATTCATTGTAAAGGGCTCAACAGGAGGAAGAAAACAAAAAAAAGAATTTATTGTTTGGGGAGTTTCGGACAAACATGAGCATGATTGTTAATAGCTCTGTTGATCAGAGTGATGCTACTTTCTGCGTAGCAAATGATTCCACTGCAATGTACGCAGACTTGTTTTACTTCACGAAATCTCGTTTGTATATTTGGCACCATCTCCCTGCCCTCTGGTCCCGTTACTTCCGGTACAACAGATCTTCTGGCCATAATAGGGAGATTATCTAGGTCGTCCTGTTCCTCTTCTTCCTCTTCTTGCTGAATTATAACTTTAGCAGGTGGTCCACTCTTCCTTGGATGTGGTGGAGGTGGTGGGGAAGCACCAGCTGAAGCTAGTAAAGAAGCCATTGCTCACTGGTAACAAAGGGTCTTTCTCTCACAATGATGAAAGTCAGAGTGAGGAAAGAAGGAGGGATTTTCACCATTTGGGAAAAAAAATAGTTCTCAACCAATGAAAAGTGTTCATTTTAGATCATATGACCTAGTCTTACATCATTAGGAAACCGAAAGTGAAATGAACCAATGAAAAGTGTTATTACCAAGTCACATGACCTGCTGTGTTTACGTTACGCGCTTTGCAGGGCCTCCCGGTTTGCTTCCAGAAACCTGTGCTTTGCGACTCGGTAAGCGTACGAGTTCGCTAACGTAGCACGTCATATGACGTATCACGCGACAACGCGAAACGTCATGCGGACGGGAGGCGTCACGATGTTGTTTTCTAACGCGGCAGTTGCGGTAAAGAAACGTTTACCGGCTCGCGGTCTATTTCGCGGCATCAAGGTCAGCTAACGGGAAGCTTCCCGATTCGCGAAGCGGGAACGAAGAAAAAAAAATATTTTAAAAAAAAAATTATTCATAAACATATAAAATATATTTTTGGATTTAAAGAAGAATACATTTTACAGCTACAGATATTAGCTGTTAAAAAACCAATGAAATTCACAGAAAAAACCATAGGTTATAGACCATATATAGTTAGGAATTAGCATTTACAAAACCTTGAAAATTCACTGAAAAAACCATAGGTTATAGACCATATATAGTTAGGAATTAGCATTTAAAAAACCTTATTTTACTCACACAAAACCATTGAAATTCCATATATAGTTAGTTGCACTAACTATATATCGCGCACCCGTAATCCACTGCTGATGATGTCACATATTACATCATTCATGACATGGTCAGTGACATCACTGATGACATCACTGATGACATCTCAAATGACATCACTGATGATATCTCATTTGACATCAATGGTCACATCAATGATGATATCATTAATGTGACAATACAATGCATCTCCTCACACTTTAATATAACCTCTGTTACACCCAGTGTTAAATACAGAGTATAATTTTTGAAACCATTGACACACCAATACTAGTTACTACATACCCACTCACTGATTCCTACGTCTACACACACATTCACTCATTCACCCATACAATCATTCATACATACAATCACTCATCTTTACAACACTATCATATGCACTCATACACCTATACAGACACTCACACTCTGCCACTCATCCATGGAGTTACTCACACACCTAGTCAGTCCTGTAAAGAATCAATCACAGTTCCATTTTCTAATCTACACAGTTAAACATAGAGTACCTTACATTTTAAAACATATACTAACACATACTTACTCTCTTATAGAATCACTGATACAAGTACACATTGATCTGCACAGAGTCACACACCTCCCAGCCAGTCATACACACACTCAGTCTCCCATACAAATACTTGTGCAACCAATCAATAACCCATATAGCTACTTATATAGCTACTGATCAACACATGCAGCAGCTTGCACAACAACAGACATGCTGATGCACACTTTCAGACAGTTTAGTCACTAACCCGTGCATTTAGTAAGACGCATTTAATCACTCACTCATACAGTCAATCACGCACCTACTAAAACCTTCATTGAGACACTTATACATCCACTCATTCTTCAATATGTAAAACATATTTAAACTTTACAGAAACACATAATCACTGGATGTTGTCATCAGTGATGTCATCAGTGATGTCACTGACCATGTCATGAATGATGTAATATGTGACATCATCAGCAGTGGATTACGGGTGCGCGATATATAGTTAGTGCAACTAACTATATATGGAATTTCAATGGTTTTGTGTGAGTAAAATAAGGTTTTTTAAATGCTAATTCCTAACTATATATGGTCTATAACCTATGGTTTTTTCAGTGAATTTTCAAGGTTTTGTAAATGCTAATTCCTAACTATATATGGTCTATAACCTATGGTTTTTTCTGTGAATATATATATATATAGATATATATATATATATCCCTTTACTCTCATCCACCAACCGCTGCTCCACTTGTCCACGGGTGCCTCTTACCGCACGGTGGAGTGCGTTTAGATATCCACAACACTCGATCCCAATTCTCGGGTCGTTTCGCAACAAAGAGCACTCAAGTCGTATTACGTAGTTTTATGCCATATTTTTATTTATAGCATTTCTGCAGTTTTCAAAAGGTTTAGCAAACGCGTTTCGGCGTTTCATTGCGACCTCAGTCACGTGATAAAATTAAACATAAAAAAAGGCACAACAAATACAACATCAATTCCTTATTTCAATATCACCATCACTTATACTGTTATAATCACAGTCAATTTAAACATTTCATTTAGCTATAATGGCTAATCCAGGTTCATTATAATGCTCCAGACGAAGTTCCCTGGGGGCCTCAATAATGAAGAGGAAATGTGGGCTCACATAGGCTAACCAAAAAAATAAAAATATGGCATAAAACTACGTAATACGACTTGAGTGCTCTTTGTTGCGAAACGACCCGAGAATTGGGATCGAGTGTTGTGGATATATATATATATATATATATACATATACATACATAACCTAGTAGGTACTTATAGTTAAGACCTTGTTTCTATTCAAAAAGCATTTTTTCTTTTGCCAATATCTGGGGCACGGTTTGCCGAATCTTAGCGAAAGTTTCTAAAAAAAGGTTCCCTCAGGTCAGCTCCTGTCTTAAAAGTTGCAGGGTCATTCATCAAGCGGGGGCTGAGAAGAAAGGGGTTCCCAAAACAAGTTTTCCCCATGTTAATTTCCATAGGAAATTGTATTACAGGCTACAGTCCGAACTGCTGAACGGAATCACAACAAGTTTGGCAAAAAGGTAGGTCTTGGTCCTGGAAGAGTTTTTTCGAAAAAGGCAAAATTAGCACCGGGTTTTGTGCATATATTTATACATCCTGTAGATGCCTGATTATGTCTAATGTAATTTGACCGACACTATTATTTCTAATCAAATTTTGTTTTATTAAATACTTTTTTTCTTAGTTTTTTCTTTATATCTTATATTTTTAGTGCAGATTATCAATTCTTATTTACATTTACAAAATACAAAATTAATTCGATACAACATTTTTGTCCATAGCTATATACAGAAAAATTTCCTTCAATGTGTTTCGGCATAGCCTTCCCCACAAATTCTGTATATATTCCGTATCAATGATTGCTATAAAATAGAAAATAGTGTCAATTAATTATCTGCTGTTTCTATACATCTTCAGCGTCAAATGGATTGTTATCTTTTACATCTCTACACATTGTACTTCATTATTGACCTCGACAATTAACAAAAGAATAGGGAGCGGTTTGGTCATTAACTCTGAATGAAATCTGTATGGATATTTCTCATTACTTTTTCAAAATACATTCTATCTATATACAAATTAACTCATTATATACACATTACATTGCCTATTTACAATCCAAAATTACATTACATCACATATCCTACTATACTACTTAATTACAGTTCATAAATAATCTATATACACATTATCAACAATAAAAAAGTTTTTTATAGAACCTTTAATGTTTGCAAAGACCTTTCTATTAATACTAAGGCTTTTTCATATATTATGAATTAGTGAGTGACATCCTCACCAATTCATAATATATATGCAGATCATTATTTTTAAGCAATCAATGTTTCAAAGATCCATAACATGGAGATAGGCTGGTACAGAACATGGTATAGAGACACAAGGCTTCCCAACCGTAACCAGTCCACAAACTACATAGTTGTATCTTTAAACTATGTATTAGGGTCCAGTTAAGTTCCAAAAAATACTATGCGTAGGATTATCTTTAATGGGAATGGGTTTATTAATAATGGCCTCAAAGGGACTATTGACAAGTAGATTTTCCTAATTATGTTTACCTGTATATGGTAGCACAGAGACGGATTCCGAAGTAACCCACACCGCCTACGTTGTACGGTTATAACAGATAACTGTTCCTATTTCATGAGAGGATATTTGTGATAATGCCACCACCTTAAGATCTAATAGACCAGGTAGAGAGAGAGAATCCCATTAGCAAATACCAATTCAACTAGCCATGGGTATTAATTTGTCCTATAAATCTCTCATTACATACCTCTGATTTATAAATAAGAGGACAATTTCACAACATAGGTGTCATCAAACAAGGGCTGAACTATTAGTATTTCTGTTGGCCTTTAATCCTTGTTCAAACAAAAAGAAAAGATAAGTTACACTGTTAATTTGTACTGGTTGCTCAGGGGCTTAAATGTACTGATTTGTCTCTTAAATCGATTAGATGATAATACCTGATAATCTCTAAGATGAAAATAAGGTGTCCACGATTATTTCAATTTCAGAGCGTGTCACTGTTTTATTGTCAACTTCACCTGTGAAAAATATAATAACATCTGCTATAAGTTTAAAATGTACTAAATGTATATAGCATATAGAAGACTGCCTGACCTGTTTCTTAAATGGTGTAAATCCGTTGAGTAATTCCGGAGAAACTAAAAAATATCGATATCTGAGCACCGAGGAGGGTTCGCGAACCCTCCCGAGCACGAGCTCAATTCTGATTGGCCACCAACATTCCAAATTAAAATGTGAAGGCAGCCATCTTGTGACTCGGTAACCGAGTCACAAGGAAACAGTACAAAAAAAGGTGAAAAATATGAAACGGGGGCAGGGTAGAAACACCCTTACCCCCTAGGCCTGCTCAGGTGGTCCTAAAAGAACCCCCAGGCCAAATAAAAGCATGTTTTAAATATAAAACAGCAGAATTTGCGCTGAATTTGCGAATCCGGACTTAAAAATAAAAACAACATGAAGCGCAGGCTCCTGTGCTTTGTTTTCTATAAGGCCCCAGGTGGGCCAGGTCTCAGGAGCAATGCCTAATTAATTAGGGGGGACCGTGGGGCCAACCGCAGCCCCGGGGACGGCCACCTCCCCGGAGCTGAGTTAATTGAATGCAGAGGTACATGACCCACCTCGCAGCCCCTGGGACCACCACCTCCCTGAGGCTTTTTTTTAGAAAAATGTGTGGGGGGCTCTTGCCCCCCCACACTGCCCCAGGGACCACCACTCCCTGGGGCATTCTTTATTAATGTGGGGCCTCGCAGGCCCCCCAAAGCCCTGGGGACCACCACCTCCCAGGGCTTTGTACTTGAAGGGAGGGGGGCTATGCGGTCCCCATCCTGGTGCCCTTGATGGCCCTGGGGACCGCCACCCCCCAGGGCTGGCTCCTGCAATGTCCTGGGGTGCGTGTTGTAAGTTGGAGAATGAATTCTCCTTGAATACTGAGGGTCTCTGGGGGTCAACTAGCCCACCATGTACCTCCAGTATGCGCCACAGAGCTGCGTTGCAGAGATATGTTCTGAGGCCACGCCCCTTTCTAAACCACTCTGCAAACGCGGTTTCTGGTGCACTGCTGGTGGGACGATGAGATCCTCTTGTGTTCTGAGGACCTCAGGACACAAGTGGACTTCATCCCAGGGGCCCTCAGGATTGAAGGGGAATTATTTCCCCAACTTAAAATGCGCCATAGGGCGTGTTTGCACACGTCACCTCAGGCCCCGTCCCCTCCCTTCACCACTGTGTAAACATGCCCTGTGGCCATTTTAAATTGAGAGATTAAGTCCCCTTGAATCCTGAGGGTCCCTAGGGTCCAACTAGCCCACTAGGTATCTCCAGTAAGCGGCACAGAACTGCTTTGCAGAGAAGTGTAAAAAGGGGCATGGCCTCTGAACACCTCACTGCAACGCAGCTCCCTGGTGCATACTGGAGGTACCTGGTGGGCTAGTTGGCCCTCAGGAACCCCCAGTATTCAAGGGAAATTAGTTCCCATCTGCAAACGTGCCAGGGGCACGTTTGCAGAGTGCTGTAGGGAGCTAACTATAACTTGCGGCCCGCCAATGCACTGCTTAAGTTGTCACTTATTATATCACTCATGGCATGGTCAGTGACATAACTCATGACATCTCAAATTACATCACTGATGACATCACAGATTACATTGTTCAGTGACTGTGAGTGTTTTAAAAAAGTTTATGTGTTAAATATATAAACCAAGATGTATTGGTGAATCAATGGGTGTATGAGTCCCTTTATAGATGATTCGGTGGGTGTGTGATTGACTGTATAAGCGAGTGATTGGGTATCTCAGTGAATGGATGGATGAGTGACTTGTGTAATTTTCTGTATCAGTCTGTCAGTTGGTGTCTAAGTGACTGCATTAGTATGTGAGGTGGTACATGAGTGGCTGTATTGGTGAGTAATTGGATGTCTGAGTACCTGTATGGTTGTCTGAGTGATGTGTGGGTAGGTGAGAGGTTGTGTGCCTGCCTGTACGGATGGGTGAGTGGGTGAGTCAGTGGCAGTATGGGTTAGTGAGAATGCATGTGAGGTGCTGTATGAGTGAGTGTGTTATATGGCTGTGTGGGTGAGTAAGTGGATGTGTCAGCGTTAAGGGTGAGTAATTGGGCATGTGAAAGGCAGTATAGGTGATAGATGGGGTACATGAGTGACTGTATGGGTGAGGGAGGCAATATGAGAGTGGTTGTATGGGTGAGTGTGTGCTTGTGTCAGCGACTGTATCGGTGAGTGAGTACATTTTAGTATCTGTATGAGGAAGTGAGTGGGTGTGTGTGTATCTGTATGGGTGAGTAAGTGGATGTGTGATTGATTAATTGTGTGATTGATTGTATGGCTAAGTGACTAGGTGTGTGAGTAGCTCTATGGATGACTGACTCAGGGTGTGAGTGGCTGTATGGGTGTATGAGTGGATATGTCAGTGGCTGTATTAGTGATGGAATGGGTATTTGAGTGGCTGTATGTGTGAGTGAGTGGATGTGTATTGTGTATTTTAGACCTATGAATCAGTGAGTGGGTATTTAAGTACCTGTATGGGTGTGTCGGTGGTTTTGAGAATGGTAGTGTACAAGTTGGAGTGGGTGTATGAAATGTTATATTGGGGTGTGAGTGGGTGCGTCAGAGATTCTGTTGATCATGTCATGAGTGATGTCATTTGAGATGTCATCAGTGATGTCACTGACCATGTCATGAAGGATGTAATATGTGAGGTCAAAAGCAGCTAACTATAACTGCTGAATTTCACTGGTTGTGTATGAGTGAAATGTCAGCTTAACTATAACGTCCCCGTAACCTTTGGGTTTTTTCAGTGAATTTCTATGGTTTTTTAAATGCTAATTCCTAACTATAACATCCCTGTAACCTTTTTTTCAGTGAATTTCTAAGGTTTTATTAAATTCTATTTCTTAATTGTAATGTCCATTTTTTATTTTAAATGAGCCTCTAAGATTTTTGTCTTTTCTTTCTATAATTGTATATAATATACCACAATTGTTTTGATTTGCTATGTGTGTATCAGAAAGTATATTATTAACTGGTTTTATAATTAAGAATTTTTTGAGAAGACACACCATTGTTGCATTTACTGTGGAGTATCTGTGATCAGCAAATTTCTTTCACATACTGAAAAATACACTTAAAAGCATTATTTAAATCAGAGCTACCCAAGAGGCCAAAATTCTGTTCATTTTCTTGTCAAATAATTTGGTTTTTAATTTTTGAAATATGCGACGCCGTCGCGAGGATTGCAATCACATTGAGAAATGACAAAACAAATGCAGACATTCAATAGCCACCACCATATTCAAAACGAATTATAGCCAACACACTAAAACACAATACTATCTAAATGACTGTCTAATAGCATGTCCAACTCCTTTAATATCTCTATGTCACTATGCATATCTCATTCAGTGTATTCTATGACTGCATACCTCATTGTATCACTAAGTATCTCATTCACTGCATTAGTATTTGAGGGGATCTGAGAGACGAAGCATCAGTCTATCAATACTTACGTAACAGAATGGCTGACTTCCTCAGTACATCTATGAGTAGGTGCATCTGTGTCACAATGGGTCTGTAATTGGTTAAAAACTTTTCACTCAATCTGTCAGTAGGTGCATTAGTGCCTTTGTGCTTCTGTAAGTAAGTATATGACTGTCTGACTGGATCTGTGACTGGATACATGAATGTTTAAGGGGATGTCTTAATGAGTTAGTGGGTGCATGAGTGTCTGAGTGGATCTGTGAGTGAGTGCAGGAGTCTCTCAGTAGGTCTATGGCTTGCAGCATGAGTGTCTGAGTGATTCTGTCAGTGGGTGCGAGGGTCTGTGAGTGCGTCTGTGCATGTGTACATGCGTCTCTGAGCATATAACTAACTGGTCTAAGCATATGCAAAGCGGGCATATAATTAAAACCACATTAACAAACACTTCCCAATACATACCTAACAAGTATTAGTTCTTTCTGATTCATATTCAGGCAGACAATATGTCATCTTTTATTTGTGACTTCACTACTCCTGTTTAATAGTGTTACTAAAAGTACTACAACTCCCAGAATGCAAATAACAGATGTATCTGTCCTGCACATGATGTTTAGACTTTTAAATCTTGCCTAGTTCCTCATTGCTACTTTCTACAATACTATACTACAATTTTTTCAATAAAGTACATAATGTAATATAGAATAACTACTTAATGTTTCTCTTACTTCCCAAAACATTCACCACTAACCTCTTAAATCCATAACCTCTAATAGATACAGTTCATTTGACATATTTTTTCATATCACTGTGATACGATTCTTTTTATCAAACTCCCATTTACATCTTCATTTCTAATGTAATTTTCATAAAGTATTATAAAGTGATGTACAAACCAGTGAATTCAGTTTGTGGATTATATTGTTGTTTTACCTCCTTATGGATAGTTTTGACACTGTGAGGATTTTTAAAAACTAAGCAAAACAATGTTACACCACGCTCGTACAAAGCAACCATGAAATAGCAGCCTCTTCAACTTGGTATTCTATGATCATGGGTAAGACAGCAAATGAAATCATGTATTTCATTTTAGACTACAGTATGAAAATGGCTAACTGGCTTTATGATAATAAATTAAAACTGAACGCTGAAAAAACAGAACTTCTTATCTTTGGCAATCAGATGAACTTATGGGGCCCCACTCACAGGCCAGTCGAAATGGGCCCGCCCCCAGTTGCGGTTCAATCGGCCCGTAATTTGGGCATAATTATTGACAACAAACTGTCGATGTGTGCCCATGTTACTAAAACGGCCGCAACTTGTTTTGCCATCCTTAAATGGTTAAGGAAAATTCTGTGGCAACTGCCTGATGGGGCACAACGGACTGTAATGCAGGCCTTAATAGGGTCTCGATTGGACTATGGAAACATCCTCCTCCTAGGAGCCAATAAAGGCACTGTTAATCGTCTGCAGATTGTGCAGAATGCCGCAGCGAGGGTGCTTCTTCATCTTCCAGGACGTACCAGTATATCTAACCATCTGAAGAAATTACATTGGCTGAAACTCACCAACAGAGTGAAATTTAAAGCACTCTGCTTTATGTTTAAGATTAGTACGAATGAGGCCCCCTCCTATTTGTGTAGATTGGCCTTGAAATATACACCTTCACGAGCTCTCCGATCCATGACGCAAGCCAAATTTGTTGTTCCTAGAGTTAAGCGAGTACGCATGGGTGGACGCTCTTTTTCCTACCTGGCCCCTGTTCTGTGGAATACCCTTCCCCTTAACTTGCGGCTGGAATCGAACTACCTTAAATTTCGTAGGGGAGTTAAATCTTGGCTTTTTGATCAGTAGTTCTTCCTCCTTTAAGACGCAGTCTTTCTAATTAAATCCAAGGCGCCGGGAAACCCTCCGGGTAGCTGTTGCGCCATATAAATGCACAAAATAAATAAATAAATAAATAAATAAAATATCTCCACTTGTGAATGGTTAGTGTCTGTTAATCTTTTCTCTTCCGTTCAAAAGAGAATCCCATCTATGCGTGTTCATGATGTATTTGCGAGGATTGTTGAGAAATCACAAAAAATGTGAGTTCAAACCTATATCTAACCTCATTTTTAAAAAAATTAAATGCTGCACAACTGTGTATTACATTGTCCTAAGCAGGAAATTAAAGTTTGCCATTGCCATTAAAAAAATTCAGTCTCTTTAGTATCCTTCCTCCCCAATAAACCCCTAGATCAGTGTACTTAGCATCCCAGTTGAACCAGTAGGTCATTAGTTCATAGCACATTCTAGAAGGGACATGCTACTTCCCAATAATATACAGCAGACGTGCTTTACTCCACAGATTCAAAAGCATATCCATGTCTGGATTACATTTCTTTTCTTAAACAACAGCCAATATTAAGACTTCTTGCTAAGGCATCCAACACAACACCTATTTTTATTCACGTTCATGCTAACAGGATCCAATTAAATATATCTTTTTTTATTTTTTTAAAACACTTCCAATTTAACTGCTTTTCCTTTGGAAAACTACCTCAATTCAGCTCCAGCCTTATCCTGACTACTCTTGCTCCTTCACTTCAAAATGCCTAAAGTACGAATATCGGGCCACAGCTATATCTATTGTGCTGAAGTGGTTGCAAAAAAGAGAGGTATTGACAGGGACTTGGGTTTGCCAAATGTGCACATTACTTGGTTTGGCCAGAGAGGGTTAATGTTTCATCAGTTGCTGGCTTTGGTTATATCCATTGTGGATTCCCAAGCTCCTCACCTCATGATTGTTAACTGTGGTGGCAATGACCTAGGCGCATTAACTGGGTTAGGGCTGAAAATCCTAATGAAAGAAGCCTTTGCAGAACTGATGCCGCTTTTCCTCACACTGTCTTGGTGTACTCTAATATATGCCAAAGACAGAAATGGAAGTGGTCGAATCAGATCTGTCCATAGATTGACAAGGCAAGGAAACATGTTAAGGAAACTGTTTCTGCATTCCTCAGAGACCATCGCATGGGCTGTATCTAAAACATCAACTTGTGTTTTGACATGCATAGAATTTATGGAAATGATGGAGTGCACTTTACAGATGAAGGCAACACAGTGTTTCTAAATTACCTGAAACTCTGCATCCGGTCTTATGTATAGCAACCATATACACTCAACCAACGCAGCAGCTCTTGTCAGAGGCACATTGGTACCAACATTTTTGTAAAGGTTTTTTTATCTTTAGTTTTTGGGTATCTTCGCTATGATTTCGCAATCCCTGTGGACACCTCGCAAAACTGCAAATCAAAAGCTGACATTCAAGGATCATCAGCACATTCTCCATTTTCGTAATTATTCAGGACGTCGCAATGACATTATTAACCACGATGATCGCACCTTTTCCATAAAGTCTGAAGAAAATATATACACACATACTACAAATGTAATACACTAGGGATTTCTTACAGTATTCTCCAAGTCATGTTTTTTCTAGAGAGTTTAAAAAAACCACCTCAAAGACCTATTTTATCTTTTCACGGTGACTCCGAAACAGCGATGACGCTGGTAATCGCGATCCCCACTGACACGTTACAAAAGCGGAAAACTAAATCAGACATTCAATGGCCACCAATGCATCCAAAAATAATATGTAAAAACATCCTTTCTGGACATTGCCCTGCACATGTTACTACAGACATATTTCTTTCAAAGCATGTTTAAACTCACATTTTTGTACTAAGTTTCTTTATAATCCATCTTTCAGACCTAAATTCCGTTTTCGCAGCTATTCAAGATGTACCGGTGATGCCGTTAACTGTGCAGATAATGCCGTTTCCATTAAGTCTAAAACACGTATATCCACACATACTACAGTATGTTAGACACTAGGAATTTCTTACAGTATTATCTGAATTCATGTTTTCCTAGAGAGTTTCTATAAAAACCATCTATGAAACCTATGTTGCATTTTCGCGGTGACTCCAGCGATTGTGATGACGTTGGTAATTATGATCCCCTGGACAGGTTGTGAAAGCACAAAACAAAAGCAGGAATTCAATAGCCGCCACCGCATAAAAAAATGATAACTATATCATTAATTCTAACCATCACAGTAGATAACTCACTATATAAATAACTCCATAAAAACATTTATCAAAATCTCAATATCTCTAAACCAATGCGTATTAATAATTCACTGATTTTTTTTATATTTCCACCAATATTCGCGATGACGTCGATAGTCACGATGTCCCCACGATAGTGCATGGGGGGCCATATTAGCAGTCGGGTCATCATGAATATCACACACAATTAAAAATTCCATTTTGGACACATACCTTGTGCCACTGACACCCCCATTCCTCAAACATGAGGGCCGAGTACCTGTACTCTGACACCCTATGTTAGCTTTTTTAGAAATGTTAAGCCTCGGAGACCATTCCCGAGCAATGAAATGGTGGGTGCAACTTTCTGTTCAGGTTCCGTCCAGCCAATCAGAGCATTCCCATTGGCACGCGCATTCACGATTAATCGCAAAACCACCGCAAAATATTCATAGCCAGAGATATCACTATAATTTTAAACTCACATTTCTCAACAACTACATCATGGATTTTCACCAAATAAGCAAAAGGAACTTCCTTAAACGAACAGCTACCTTCCTGCCAATGTTGGTGTGAGTCCATACAGCGTTTTGAGCTGTAGCTGTGGCTAAATGTTCCAGTGGGAATTAACATTACAAATGCACCCTTATTTTGCACTCCAAAATTCTCGGACCCCACTGCATATATCACCTCCAAACTCTCCATGACAACCAGAACCTACCTTGACACTTTTTGGGGAAAATTTCATGAAGGTTGGTCAAGAAACACCAAAGTTATAGGCATGTAAAAACATGTTTTTCCTATGGAAACTAGATCCTAACTATAACTACTTACTGGCTACTATTCCCCCTCTAGTAAGGGCAAAAGTAGGGAAAGTGTTGGATAGCAGAGGGGTATAAATTATTATTCCCACTCCAGTGAGTGCAACATTAGAGGAAGTGATGGATAGCAGAGGGGTAAAAATTACTATTCCCACTCCAGTGTGTGCAACAATAGTGAAAGTGTTGGATAGCGGAGGGATACAAATTACTATTTCCACTCCATTGAGTGCAACAGTAGGGAAAGTGTTGGGTAGCAGAGGTATTGAAAATACTATTCCAACTCCAGTTAGTGCTACACTAGAGAAAGTGTTAGATAGTAGAGAGGTAAATAATACTATTCCCACGCCAGTTAGTGCTACAATGGAAAACATAAAAACAAATGTACCTCCATTATTAAGCTAATTAACTATCAAATGAAGAAATATTATTAATAAAAATACAAATTAAAACAGATAAAAATGTATTTACTCCCCAAACCTTACCCCATGAAACCAAAAATCACACACAAAAAGAAATAATTACGCTAATTAATTATCAATTGATAAATTAATATTAATGACCAGCTAATTAATTAATTAATTAAGCATAAATTACTTTCTACCCTCTACCTCTATAAACCCCACAACCCACACCTAAAAATAATTTCACAATGTCCATATTTAATTAAAACAAAATTAATATTAATTAACAACTACCTAATAATTAACTAAAAATAAATTAGTTCCCACACTTTTCCACAATAAATCCCACAACTCACATCTCAAATTAATTACACAATTGCCATTTTAAATTTTAATTCATTAATTAGCTTTAATTAACAAATAATTATTAATTAATTAAAATACATTTCTTCCTACCCTTTACCTCTATAAACCCCACAACCCGCCCCTAAAAAATGACAAAATTAACATAATTAATTACCGATTAAGTGATTAATAATAATTAGTAGCCAATTAATAATTACTTTATAATACTTTACTTCCTACAATTAGCACTGTAAAATCTAAATTAAATAAACATGAATACATAAAAAAATATATGATAATTAAATTACTTCCCACCCTTTACCCCTATAAACCCCACAGCACATGCCAAAATAACACAATTACCATAATTAATCACCAATTAATATTAAATAACAATCAATTAATAATGAATTAATAATAACTTGCTTCCCACAATTGGCACTATAAAATCTAAATTAAATAAATATTACTAAATAAAAGATAATCATTAATTTATCATAATTAAATTACGTCCAGCCCTTTTCCCCTATAAACCCACAACCTGCTACGGAACTAAAAAACACAAAATGGTATTAAAATTAAATTGATAACTACTAAAAATGTAACACATATATTAAAAAGCAAAAGCAATTCATATACAAAAAATAGATCACATAGATTTAAAATACATACTAAAATACATAACACTAAATATAAAATCGATATTTTAAACAACTATAGTTTTGCAAATGATATTAACCGCTTCACCACGGCGGACAATCCGCCGGGGTGTGGTTGAATCTGATGCATACACCGATCGGACTGGCCTCCATTACTGAGACTCACTCATGCGCACAACTTATCATCACACATGTGTTACAAATACTACATATCTGAAAGCACTTAACACACACAAGATATTAATGAGGGTTATGGACATACAGTAGTAGTGGAATGTTATGCATTGGGCCAGTCAGCCTCTACCTCCAATGACACAGGTATAAAGGTCTGGACACATTTATGGTTTACTCTAAAAACATCGCATGCTGCCACCACTGTTTTTTGTGCTATACTCAGGACGAGGCATTAGTCCATTACCCACAATATGGCATAATTCCTGCACCCCAGTAGGTCTCAGGACAGGTCCAGGACATCACACAGGCAGGGACAGGCCTGGGTCCTGCGCACACGTTCTATTAGTGTAACACCAGAGTCAAAATAAAAGTCAGGATATACAATATGCACATATTTGGGTACTGAGGTCAGGGGAATCCACCTTATACAATGCAGGTGGCATTTATGTCTCAATACTCCATAACGGTGATAAAGGGAATATTCCCAAGGTGCCTTGGGTATACGCTGCAATGGATGTCATTTACATCCTCACACGTTGTTGAAACAAGTCTTATGCAGTTCTGTGTACGATTATTGAACACTGTCATCTGCAAATAAAATATGGAAAATTTTGAAATTCTCGTTTCATTTGGATTAATATTACAGACTATGGGGTCGATTCCGATCCGGTAAAATCACCGTCCGTACGACTCGCATCCGGAGCCGTTTCCGTACGACTCGTACGGACGCCGTACGACCGGACGATTCCGATCCCGATCGGGCGACCCGGACGCGATTCGTACGGTCCACGTCGATTCGTACAGAAAAGCGCGCGATCACCTACACACCGTATGGCGCGTACCCCCCATGATCGCAGGTGTTCGTGCCGTACCCCTGCGATCATGGGGGTACGTGCCGTACACCCAGCGTACATGGGGGGTACGTGCCGTACACCCAGCGCACATGGAGTACGGCACGTACCCCATGTACGCTGGGTGTACGGCACGTACCCCCATGATCGCAGGGGTACGGCACGAACCCCTGCGATCATGGGGGGGACGCGCCGTACCCGGGGGGCCGTTACTTACCTGTTTTGGGGCGAACTCTGACTGTACGACAGTTTCCAGCTCCCGTAGAAAAAGGGTCGTACGGAGCGTACACAACACGGATCGTACTTGCCGGGTCGTAGAAAGCAGCCGCGAAACGTATGAACGTCGCGTACAGCGGCTTCCGAGGGCGATTCGTACGGGAATTTCATTCGTACGGTCCCTGGTACGATTCGGACGGATAGCTGCATCGGGTGTGGATCGTACTACGTTGTTCGAACGGGGACGGTTACGGGTACGATTCGTACGGGAAATAATGCTCCGTACGATGATTCGGAGCGCTTTTTACCGGATCGGAATCGACCCCTATGAGTCTAAGAGTGATAGCAATGTCAAACATGTTTAAAGAATGATGAAATGATGGAGTCCTGTCGTTACAGCTGTGCATCCTGGGCCTGTTGCACTATTTGGGCATGAGCCTTTTGCAAAGTTTATGCATCTCTGGACGGAACACAAACTGGTGTCCCACACCAAAAGTTCTTATTTGAGCGTTTGATTAAATGTAAAATATTTGCCTGTCAGCGTTTATGTAAAGATCGGAGTGCATCCTGCCATATACATAAAACTAAACACCACATAAACACCACATAAGACATCAAACTGGATAATAATAAAAGCTCAATTTAAAGTGGCACTTGATTTGTAATTTGTTTTTTGTAAATTCTTTGTAATTTTGTTAATATAATGATTCCCAATTTATGAAATCAATTCAGCGTCTTTATTGCAGATGTGTGCATACTATAGATGTATATCAATTTGCTGACAGGATAGTTCAGTGAATTCTGCTGACAGTAAGTCACCAGAAGAAATTCTGGCAAGGGCCTGTAGTCTTCTGAGGTTGGTAATTGTTTTTGAATAGCAAATCTTTGCAGCACTTAGAGACAGCAAAATTGTAGTAAGAAATGAAACATAAAAATACAAGTTACATATAAATAAATAAAACGAATTTCGTTGCGCGCACTGCATAGCATTTGGTGATGCAGTGCACACAACAAAATTCGTTTTATATATTTATATGTTTACTTACCTGTTAAAGTCGGTAATCCATACATTACTACCCCCACCCTGCCCCTCCCCCTCCCCACGTCACCGCCCTGCAGTTACACCTACTACCGGCCGCGGCTGACCGAGGGCCTGCACTTCACCAGACTGCCATAGCTCAGCCTTCCTATACACCCAGCCTGCAGTCCAACCCACTGACAACTCGTCAATGAGGACTTTTCCCCAAAATATCTTCTAAGTGTGAAGGTAAACTTTCCAATGGGGCAAACCTGGTCTGTGTACCCGACCAGCAGTAGCTCGCATTTGGCCTTAAATTTTGACTTGGACTTGGTTTAGCAAGATCAGATAAATGTGAATGGCAATTTGTGCTTATAAGTGCTATTTTGACATAAAAGACCCATAAATCAATTTTCTGATTGCCTACATCTGATTTTTGTTGTTTTGGTTAGAGGTGGGCATAACTTGCATAGGTCTGTGTAGCGTAACCACACAGAATTGCACAAACATTCAGAATTATACAGAAGAGTCTGCATTTAGCTCTATTTTCTTAGTGCAACAATGTCGCCTCTTGTCTAAAATGGCCACAAGGATGCATTTTGTGCAATAAGTGGTGCTAAATCCAATAGAACACAAATAGGAAACCCAAGCAACCACTCATACTCACTAAATGTGCTCCCGTAGTAGCATTGTGTTCCCCAAAATCTCTCTTAACTATGCAATCAGAAATAATTGCATTATTAGTGGTAATTCTGTGTGAAAGAGTAATGCAGAATCAATTAAATTACTCGGATTAACCCTGCTTAGTTGAAATTCCGTCCTGGCCTGGCTTTGGTGTCTAATTGTTCATGAAATCTTTTTCTATTTTTATGAATTGTTGGGAATTTTTATTTGTTATGTTTTCTACTTTTTAACTGTTTTTGGTATTGATAACTGCTTCCACATTTCTCCTAAACTAAGTCTGTCTGCTCTGTGCTATAGCTGCCATGGGTTGAGCTCAGGTGTAAATTATTGAGACCTAAGTGGAACTGGTACAGAATTGTAACATTACGACTTGGCCCCTCCAACTAATAATCCAGTTTCTCTTAGTTATAGTTAATAAGTGCCACATCATTGTGTTTTATTCATAAAAGGTGCTGTATCAAGACATTTGCATTGGTTTGTAGTGGTCAAAATAAGCAGCAGCGCAAGGGCAAGATCAGCATAAAAAAGTAATAAGACCTCAAACAAACACAGAGGAATAGCTGAATTGTGATGATAAAACCAGAGCTAAAGATTAAGTAAACTCAAGACTGATAAATTAGGCATGTGAACGAGCAGACTGGATGGACCTGGGTCTGAGTATTTAATACTATGTTTAGACATTGATTTGCTAAACACATACATTTGAGGCTGTGTCTAAACATATTGTGGCTGAGTCCACAGCCTTTTAGACCCTAATGTGTCAGATATGGCAGCTGTAAATTGTCATTTGAGATTATTCATGGGCATCAACTAAAAATATCCGTTCATGTGCTAGCCCTAGATGTCTTGTATCATAGCTGTCCCCAGCTTATCATAACTGAACTCGACTTAAAAAATGTGTAGTCTCTAAAATGGACTTATCGGCTGTAGTAAGTACATTTTTGCTCTTGCACTTAGTGTATTTTTTTAACCAGTGATGTCACTTGATGTGATATCACCAGGGTTAAAGGTCATATGCCACTTCCTGTGATGACGTTGGTGTAAAAAGTAATGTGATGCAACTTCCAGTGATTTCATCTTTGGTCACAGGGAACATGATGTCACTTCCGCTATAACTCACATTTTGACGAATCAATGTCCATGGCTGCAGATTGATACCCTTGACCACTGACCACTGCATTAGCCAGGGGAATGAAAGAGGGTTTAGGGTTATATATGATTTTGAGGTTCCTAAATTTAAGTGATCAAAGATGCAGTTCTTAAATATTTGTTGGCGGTCAGGTGGATTTGTATCCTGTCATAAACATTTTTTCCTTCTTAGTTACATTCAAACTGTGGTTGCCTATTTTGTATTGTGTTAACTGCACATCTATTACTGCTGATATTTAGTTTGAGGCAATGTTTATTAACAAATGTATAAATTATTGTAAGTAATAGTAACTTTTTAGTAAGGTTCGGACTCTCAGTTCACAGGAAAAGACTTAGGGCATGGTTTACAGTTTGATGGATAGATTATGTAGCGTTGCAATGGATAGTACTTTACTCTCGCCATGGATAGGGTACTCCGCCTGCCAAATATAGAGTTGCCTGCTGACCCCATTTCCAATAATTGCAATCATGATGGTTCCTGTAAATGCAGTGAAAGTTTGATGGATGGTTCCATCAATTTGATGGAGCCGTATGTCAAATAAAAAAAGGAATTCTTTCAAAAATACAAATTTTGCAGTGGAATTTTCTTTTTGAACTATAAAAAGAGGCAGTCGCCCCCTCACCATGGAAGTTGTCTCTCTTGGTGCACGTGTAATTTTTACAGTTTTCAGTGGCACTCACTGCCAGGTTTTACCTGTCTGTGACAAACAGTGAAAACCTGGCATTTGTCCACCCACTCTAAATAGGGTGGGCGGACACATGACAAAACAACTGAGGGCCATTACTCTGTTGCTTTTTCAGACATGTATTTCAAAGGTGGAGACGTTATAAATAGTCTCCGCTGTCGAAATACTGAATGTCCGCCCAACTCTGGATGAGGCAGGCAGACCTTCAGTTTGCCAGAGACGGAAGCCATCCCCACCAAACTCTTAGCCGGGCCCTTTCTTTATGACTTCATCCTCATATGAAGAGTCTGTATGAAGCGTTCTGACGAGTATACAGGAACGTTGGCTTCATCGTAGAAAACTTTGTACAGATCGCCTAATATGGGAGGTTGGTCTGGGGCACCAAGGGGCATATTATCAAGGGATTTATCTCCGCTTTTTTGGCTTTAAAAGCCAAGAAAGCGGAGATAAAATTATCTCCCTATTACCTAGCTGTCGCTAACACCAGTTAGCGACAGCTAGTTGGAGATAGCGACCATCTTGGGCCCCGCTTTGCATATCAGAGAAATGTATCACTAATGACATGCAAAGTGGGCGTGCCAAGATGTTAGCGACTGGAAACAGTCGCTAACATCGCTATCTCCTATTACCAACTTTTGGAGATATTCGCGCATAAGGTAACACCTGCCCTGGGCAGTTCTTAGCCATGTTATCCAATGGGGGGTGGATAACATGGCTAAGAGCATTTGCTCGGTAATGCATGAATATCGCTGACTTTTCAGCGATATTCATGCATTTCGGCCGATTTTTATCGCTTAGGAGATAAACCTTGATAATATCAAGGCTCCTAAGCGATAAAATCGTTACTACATGGCGATAAAATTATTGCCGCTAAGCTAACCTAGCGATAATTATCGCTAGCTGTTGATAATATGCCCCCAAATTTGCTTTTCAAATTTAAATTCACATAGGGAGATATTTTGAAAAGCATAGAGAAAAAAACGGGAACTGAATGACTCTAAACATGGCATGAAGATAGTGGTAATCCTGCTTGCCATGCCATTTTGTTTGGATTATTTGGTCAATTTAAACTGTTTAACACTGTCTAGGCATTAGTTGCATCTCTTTAGTACCAGTTTAACACCAATACATCGCAATAATTACAGAAAGGTGACAAGTCAACCTTTGCCTTGGCCTTTCACTGTGCGGCAAATGTTGTTGCTGCGTTTTTGGTAACTTGTGAACCGTATGAGCTAGAAACCATTTTTTTAAATCTGAAGATTATGCTGCAAATGAAGTATTATGTGGGAAATGTAACACATCTATAATTATGTGAAAATCTTTGCTGCCGCACATTCTCATAAAAACAGTGGCCCTGGATGCCACTGGTGTTGTTAACTGTGTGAACTTTCAAAGTATGGCCACTGGCTACGTCATGTGGGTGATGTGGGCTTGAGTACTGAAAACACACTAAGGCCAAAGAACATGTCTTACGCTCAGTACTTACTGGGCATCACTGCTCACCAAGCCTTATGATTACCTCAGTAAAGATGGCTGGTGAAAACGCATGTCCATGCCATATACACGGCACCTAGACGGTATGCTCTGTGACAGTGCCCTGCAGACACCACAAGATACAGGACCCTTCCAGCTTTCCTATTAAAGTATTTAGTTGATAGGGCAGTCAGGTTATGACACAAATGTTATGATCCAAAGTCTAACAAAGACACAATTTGACATTTTTGGTAAGCTATGCAGCGCCTTCTCCCTTCCCAGAACTCTTCATGGCCTCATATTTATCATCGCAATTGGCATCAATGACATCACATTCGATATTACAGATTTCATCACTGCCGAAGCAAGCCATGCCCTATGTTCTGTATATGGCATACACAGGACTTTTCCCCAGTCATGAACCTGTGAATTTTTTATATAAATGTGCTATAAGACTAATCGATGCCCAGAGAGGGCTTGGCCGAAGGTGCTTGTTGCAGTATTTAAAAGGCGTGGCTGTAGCTCATGGTCTGCATACACTGTGGCTTGTACATGCTGAACACAGGGTCTCGCTGAATGCAATATTCCATGTGTACTACATACAGATGTAACTACAGTTGCACTTCCCCACCGGGAAGTGTCCCTCAATGTGCACTGCCTAAATCTGAAATGTCAAGTTTAATCAAATAATCTAAATGTTTTAGACGGCAGGGTTTCAAAACATCCTTTATTGTGATTGAAATGATGTACTCTCATTAAGTTCATGTGTAGTACACATGATGCTTTTAAATCCATTATCCATTATCCATAATACTATGTATCAAACTTGCGTTAGCCCCGATGCATTTCGGTCAGATAGACCGCCCTTCTTCAGGGGGTAAATTCCTATAAAACGAGAACAAATGAAATGAGACGACGATGTTCCAAGAACAAATGAAAATGAAAAAAATGATGTTAGACTCATGTGTAAACGAAAACATGCAGGGTGAACTTTGGTGTTTTTGAATGGTGAATACAGCCATGACCGTGCTGTCGAGTGAAAAAAACGAGTAAAAAAACGGGGGGAGACCGAATAAAAAACGAGTCTTGTGTGGTAACGAAGTTGTGACAAACCTCAAACATGATATTCTGATCGTGACTAATGCAGTGATGTGATACACCATGCAAGAAACTAAGGAGCATATTCACAAGTAGCCATCGCCGAATTAGCGGCACTTTATCGCAGCCAAAGTCGTGATAAATTTACCCCACCATTCACAAGCAAGTGCAAACAGCTCACAGCACCAGTTTTCCCGCGATAGCAGCTGTAAAAAACATCGCCACAGAGGACCCCTGCTAATGAGATGCAGAATAGGCATTCCTGTGCAAAAAGCTGCAACAACACCACTCTTCAACATTCACGACGACCAGACAGATCGGCGATAAGAACACAAAACAGGCAATAGGGCGTGTTATCAGCAGGAATTTCACATCTACTATGACCTGGTGTAAAGTCAGACGGCAGCCTGCACCACAATAGGGAGCCCTGCCCAGTTCGTCATTGGAAGGGCAACAGATGCCATGGAGCCACTCATCATGCAGCACGAACACCCAAGAGGGCCACAACACCCACCTGGCACACACCCCGGACCACCACAGAGGCAGCGCTGACAAAGACAGCAGCCCCCCAGGAAATGCACCTGACTCACAGGCCCAACATCTGACAATGTCACTGTCCACTACAGGCTGAAAGGAGCAACCATCCTATGCATCCTGGCTGTTATCGCCCAACAGGCCAACTGCACCAACACAGCGGACAAGCAACATCCCACCCCACACCAAGCTGCTGGCTGTGCACCACCTGGTGGCCCCTGGCACACCCCAAACAACACCTGCCAGAGGCAACGGAGTCTCACAGCCAGCCACATCCAAGACCCCCACACCTGTCCTGAACATCACCATCATCCTGGCACCCCAGTCCCCGTACGGCCAACACAATGCACAGGAACTGCTGGAGACCAAGCAAGGACCATATGCCATAGCCGGATGCACCCTTGTGTTGGAGGCAATCCACTGCACACATGTCCCACCTGTGCCCCCTGGTGACACAGCACACAATCAGTGCAACAGGAAGCACACGAAACACATCAGTGTGCAGGCAACATCCGAACACCGTGGGACCTTCACCAATGTCGCCTCCAAATACACCGCCAGTGTGCATGAGCCCTTAACCCTCTGACAGTCCAATAGCAACCAGCTGTCATAGGATGGCACCAAGAGAAATGCACAGCCCTTTGGCGGCTCCCAATTAACACGCCCACCCACCAGACACGATAGAACAACTCACAATGGTAACCTGGGCAAGCCGTGAATATGACCAATCAATGGCATGGCACCTCAGCCACACAATAGGCGAATGTTGGAAGAGGAGGCAACCAGGCATATGTGAAGGATGCAGCAGAATCATAATTGGGAAAGTACAAAATGCCAAGAGTGGCGACGAAGTGCTGAACAAACCGCAGTATGCAGAACACACCAATATCCACGGAGCTATACACCTGTGGTGAATGGAGTGTAGGGGACAGTGAACGCAACCATGTCACCCCAGCCAGTGGGGGTACTTGCAGAATTCTTGCCTGTTATGCCCCACCCGTAAACATGAGCAGAGTGGGATGGGCTAGTGTATGCCAGGCCAGTGTAGGGGTGTGAATAAAAAGCACATAGCCCTGGGCGTTTTCCTCTTCTGGAAAGCCCAATGTCTCTGTCAGGGTGGTACCTCCCACACCGCCACAAGGTCAGGTCTCGTCCTCGTTAGCGGAATTGCCTGAGATCCTATGCGCCTGCCATACCCCGGCCCGCTGGACCACAAACCCATCGGGCCGACCATACGCAGCCAGGCCACCCCAATCTGCATCCAACACCGAGGTGTGTCATGGAGGGCCCACCATGTGCCAGTGTAAAATCCAAGCCTGAAGCCCGCGACCCGGCCAGCCTTTCAGACCACCGCTGTCCCCCCGACACTGGCCCACATTACTCCTTTCTCGTTTACATATTCTACCAGTGACCTCTGCGGCCCAGTGGGTCCCATATGTGAGACTGTGTCCTGGTTCTGAATGGCAGTGACCCTAAATCTGGGACAGCGGCCACAGCACCAGACCCACTTCCAACCGTGAGGCATAGTACCATATGCGCTAATTGCAACACATACTGCCACAAACCCTGTCCAAAACCATCCGGCGAGCCGTGCTGCTACAAACCCTGCCCAACGCCATCTGGCGAGCCGTGCTGCCACAAACCCTGTCCAACACCAGCCGGCGAGCCGTGCTGCCACAAACCCTGTCCAACGCCAGCCGGCAAGCTGTGCTGCCACAACCCCTGTCCAAGGCCAGCCGGCGAACCGGGGATGAGGGACCAGGACTACCCTGCGAACCAGTAGGTTCCACATCCTGCACTTAGTCGCGAGTCCACACCAGTGGTCGCACGAAGAGGAGTAAGAGGAGGATGCAGCTTAGTCCGTACGAAAGCCGGGTCACAGTCACAGAGGTTACCGAACACGTGGTGCCACTGAACCTGAACTACGCAGGCCAGTGGGGCCACCAACCTATGACAGTGACACTCGGTGAAAGGCCCATGCTGACCGCTGCCTATGGCCTACACTGCTCTCGGCCTAGGCTGCTCTCGGCCTAGGCTGTGCTCGAGTAGGTCACATATTTGGAACTGAAAATCAAGTATGCACAGGCAGATTACACGTCCTTGCACGCAAGGAAAGGCCTAAGAGGATGTCGCCTTGCATCTTGGCGGAGAGAAAATTATCATCATTACGAAGGTGTTGGTACACTACCGACAACAGCCCTGGTGTCACTAGCGGTGTGCATTGCGAGCCCCAGACACATGGCTTTGGGCCACTGCTGACCACTGCCTACAGCCTACACTGTGGTCCAGTAGGTCACAGAGTCATGATTCAGCAATGGCGGTGCCACTAAGTCTGTTCCCTGACATTCATGGACACTCTCTGGTCAAACAGTGGTAGTGTCTGGGCCTAAGGACTAGGGGGCTGATTTCACCCCCATGTAGCTGATACGGAATTGGTGGTTGACAATAGGCTGTCGCATTCCACTCCTCTATTTGTTGCTTTCATTTTGTGAAAAGGTGATCAGTTGAAAAACAGCAACTTTGTTTATTATTTTTTAGGTCACCTGAAGTCACAGCCCTGAAGAGAGTCCAATGAATAAACCAGGGATTCGAAACGTGTCGGCATTGTTTTTTCATTGAGGAATTTTCATTAATGAACTTTAGCAGCTTTGAGGGATATCTTGCGTACAATTAACCCCAGCTGGTTTTTGAACTTATGGGCAGCATCCTAGTGAAAAGGACTGTTTGAAACATGTACAATAGGATTGCTGCATACGTGAAACCTACAAAATGTTGGACTGGTGTATTATTTTGAATTTGATGTTCATGTATTGTCGTTCATTGTGTGTTTTATGTACTGTTGTTTAGTTTGTACCTATTTTATGTCAAACATTTGTTTGAAGCAAAAGGTGTTTTCTCAATTTCAGACATATATGATATTTTGAAAAAAAGAGCACAAAATAATAAAAAGTAATTTAATTAATAACCAAGATGAATGAAGTAAGGTACGGGTCCTTTGTTTAAGTTGAGAACAGCATAAAAAGTGGTAGCTAGATATCTTGTAGTGCACTTTTAGAAAGTTGGCATCTTCTTGTCCTAGCCATTTGGTGCCTGCTGCCAGATCCTGGGCCATAGGACTAGGTGTAGCTGGCAGCTGGCCAGACAGAGAGACAATGGGAAGATAGGTGTTGACAAGAAGAGCTACTCTAAGTTAACGAGGGTGAGGAGCTATCTCCTACAACACTTTCACATCACAAATGCCCTGCCTGAGCACTCTCACAAAGGGTTTGGCACTGGTCTTTTGTGACCCCAGACAAGCTGGGGCCAGTACAAAGAGAGAGGGAATGCCTGGCATTTCAGAGGGTGGAAACCTCTAGAAGCCTCCTTTACTTCAAAGTGTGCACCAGAAGTATAAATATCGGACCTGAGACCCCACCTCTTCAGTACACTTCTGGACCTGTTGAAGACTCTACCAGGAGGAAGTACTGCTGTGCTGCTGAAAGGAATGCCACTCTGAAGGACCGCTGCTCTGCTGTGCTGCCCTGCTGCCCACTGGCCTGGATGAGATGGACTGGACCTGCAACCTGTACCCAGGGCCACCAGAGTGGCTTTAGGGTCTTGTTTCTTGCACGAGGACTCTGAAATAGTGAGTCCTACCCTGCCAAGTGGTGCCACCCCAGTCCTGGACCCTTGGAAGTGGGTGTGAAGGTGCTCTGCCGGCCCATCTGTTGTTCCAAAAGAGCCAACGCCTATCCTCTGCTGCACAGCAGAGCCCTGAGCAGAACTGATGCATCACATCTATGAGGTCTTTCCCATCTCAAGGGCTTTCCATCACCCCTGCAGCCTCACTGGAATCAATGCTGCATTGTGCATTCCCAACGCAGGCCCTTGCATCACATGTCACCTGTAGACAGCCTCCTCAATGATGATGCAGCACCTCACATTGCAGCCTTGCAGCTCCCCGGAACCGACTGTGCATGATGCATCTCTGAACAGGACCTCGCATTACCATGAATGCATGAAGCATTCTCGACACAGACCTTGCGATGCTTCGCAACTAGAATTTAAGGTACTCTTGTTCAGCTGGACTAACTGGGTCCCTGTAGCCAGCACACACTCCATTGTAGTCAGGCTAAACTTGTGACTTTATCACTGTGTGGCATGAACAGATAACCACAGTTGTTGCTTTGTGGTTTTTGGCTCTATATTCACTGACATCTTTAAACTTGCATATCTTTGGTTATACTAATTCGATGTTTGCAGTTTTGGTCTTGTCTTATTTATTAGAAGTTCCTCTATATTTCCAAATTGTTGTCGGTATTATCTTGTTTAATGTTTTCAATGTATTACTGTTTGAAGTGTTGCACAAATACTCTACACATTGATTCTAAGTTAAGCCGGACTGCTCTTTGACAAGCTACCAGAAGGTTGAGCACAGGTTAATTTGGGATTTGCTCATGTCTTCACCCTGACAAGGATTTTGGCTCCTTCCTGAGTAGGTTTCCACCCCCTCAACCAGTAACCTAATATCTTACAGTAGGCACACATTGTATATTAGTATGCAGATGGGAATGTGCCCTAGAATGTGAAACAATCATCAACAGTTCAGGAACACCAAAACTTTATCCAAGTTACTAATGTTGTCATATTTCAATAAATGTCATGCCATTACTTATGTTATACACACATCGCACTTTTTTCAGGATGTGAACTCATAGCTCTTGCTGCAAAAATCATACACTTATGATTCCTAATATTGGTCTTATAATAAATTATTCCATAGTAGGCACTCTCACATATGAACCCACAGTTCCTTATCTGCATTCAATTTCATGTAATGTAAAACTCATTATATATAAAAATTCGAATTTTCTTTCGGCCATTTTTCTATCTACTCTTCTCACAGCTGATTGAACTCTGTTAATAGCACACACGTCGAACATCTTAAGTTTACTCTGATGTGGTTCTTTGAGGTGTCTAGCCAGAGCACAGTTGCTTCGTTGTTCTTTAATGTGCAAAGATGATCCATCATTATTTTGTTCAGAGTTAAACTTGTTTCCTACATAGTATTTATGAAACTGTAGGCCAAAAAGCCAGAACTGCAATTCAGTTGTTTTTATTTTCCTCTTTCTTTTGATGAATGGTACAACATTAATTGTCTGTTCTCTTGAATGTTTACACACTTTGTATTTTCATGCTTCTCTTAAAAGTTGTTTTGCCAATCTATGTTAATTTGTCTTGGAGTGATGAAAATTTTCTAGATGCCACCAGATGTCCTTTACCTACTCTCAAATTGATTATTCGATCTGCTTTTATCACCTTCCAGTGCCTTCTCAAAATATTCTATGTAAATTTGTCTTGGAGTGATGGAGATTTTCCAAATGTCACCAGATGTCCTTTTCCTACTCTCAAATTGATAATTTGATCTGCTTTTATCACCTTCCAGTGCTTTCTGAAAATATTCTGTATATTATTTGCTTATTACTGTATGTCGTTATCATTCTTATGACTTGTTCTTTTTCCTGCATTTTTTGTTTGACTTAAACAGTAGATGCTCCCTTTTGCTTTTAGCAATCCGTTACCCTATTTTAAGTAGTACTTTTGAGTAACCATTATCTATGAATCTTTTGATCATAGCTGTTTTTTTTCCTTCAGGAAATATTCTTTGTTACTGCAATTATGCCTGACCCTCAAGAATTCGTTATGAGACAGGTTTTGTTTCAATACGTTGGGCAGCCTATAACTGGCCTATGGAGAAATGTTTCCAGCTGTCTTTTGCATGAACAGTGAGGTTTCTAGTTTGCCTTCTGCTACTGTTTTCTTCAAGTCCGTGTAGTCAGTTTTCTGTTTCCTGATTTGATTTGTGAATTTCAGACTCAGTAAATTCCGACTGAGTTCATTGATGAATTTCATTGCTAGTCAACTTGCTCCATTCCATATGATGAATAAATCAGCAAAGTAGTGCTGCCAACTTGCACAAACAGCATGAAATGCTCATACCTTTGTGACCATAGCACCGGCCCCTCCCACCAGCCTATCGCTTAGCTTGGATCTTTTTCAAGCAAATCTCAATAATATGTAAAAACATTCTCATGAGCTAGGCATTCTTGAAATATTTACGCACTTCAAAATCTACCTGATGCTTGATTGAAGTGCACAGGCTCATCACATACCAGCCTATCATTAAATAGATATCTTCCTAATGTACGTGATAAATCTTGCAGATGAAGTCTGAGCAGTTTTTTTCCCATGAGTATAATCTCTGCACAAAGGAGGGGAGACACAATTTCACATATTGTGAGATTCCTTCCCGATGGCTGCCTATAGACGAGATTATAGATTTTACCAGTGGTTCTGGCAATGTTTGCGAACTTTGGGCCACAAAAACGACAAGGACAACCCTACCCACAAGGAACCAGGGTGCGTACTTTATACCAAAAAGACAATGGTTCCAATGGAGCAATAAATGTAGTCACAATAAATGATACAACCTAGCATAATAGCAATTAGAAATAAAGGAGGGAGGTGGGGGATGTCTGATAATGAAAGCACAACTCTACACATAGATTTCTGTATGCAAAAATCAGTCAAATTGTATTAATACAATTTGACTAATTCTTCCATACAGAAATCTACGTGTAGAGTTGTGCTTTCATTACCAGACATCCCCCACCTCCCTCCTTTATTTCTAATTGCTATTATGCTAGGTTGTATCATTTATTGTGACTACATTTAATGCTCCACTGGAACCATTGTCTTTTTGGTATAAAATGTGAACTTTGGGCAGCATGTAAAAATGTGGAATCTTGGAGGCATCTTTTACTCAAAACAGTAAATTTGTCATTATCCAAAAGCCCTCTTCCTCTACATTACCATAACTGTTCTTCAACCATGAGCATTGTTTGTTTGTATTTCTCCAACATGATTTTCTCATTGCAGAAGGGGTCTTTTATCTGTGAAGATGCTTCCTCAAATAGAGTTGTTTGCCCCAGAACACCACAATACAACCCTAATCTGGGGGCATTATGATCAAATCTAAATGATTCTGTTTATATTCCGAGCTTGTCTTTGGAGTCGAGTTCGATTTTCTCTTTCCTAAATTGTCCTTAGATCAATGGTAGGTGTGAGAAGTTTGCTAATGATTTAAAGATCTTTTTACTAACTCTTTTAAAGTTTATTTCCACAATCTTCTCGATATTTTGTGAGACCCTGATGCACACATATCTCATCTCAGTATTAATATTCCCTTGTTGTACCTTCATATTTCAGGCCACTATCTCAGTTTTTGTTTCGTTCACTTCATTGCCTGAAATACGGCCACATTGAGAAGTCAAGTCATACAACAAAGGGACAGCGTTGCACAGATCTGAGGTATACACCATTAAATCGTCAGCGTACAAGGCCACCTTTTTGTCCCATCCTGGTGTGTTTAAAAGGGGAAATTGTATCTTCTCATCTGATTTTCACAGAAGAGGAGACAGGGGGCACCCTAATCTGGTTTCCCTCGAAATCTTCAAAGGGGCAAATGATTTCCCATTTACCAAGACCTTAGCTGTGTGGGTATGTTATATCAGTTCCACAGTCCTACTAACATTCTCTCCCAGATTACACAGCCTCAATACTTTCTGGAGGTAGGGCCAATTTACCCTATCAAAGGCATTTGTGGCCCTATAAGGTGATGCTAGGCAGGGGCATTTTATGGAGTGTGGCTAAGTCTATTGCCCCTAAAACATTGTAAGTTAAATCCTGGATCCCAATACCTCAGACAAAACCTTTTTGATTCCCCTGTGGAGAGGTCCCCCCACCACTGTTAAACCTTTCTGCTAAAATTTGGCAAAGATATTATAATCGCAATTAAGCAACAAGATGGGCCTGTAAGAGTCACAAGCATTAGGTGGTTTTGCTGGTTTAAGGATCAGCGTGGCTATAGCTTTATTCCAGGATGCTGGCATGTCCCTTCCTTCCTCGAAGATGTGTGAAAACAGCTTCTCCATTACAGGAATGAGAACCTCGCTCATACATTTATAAAACTCAGCTAGTATCCCGTCTGGACCTGCCACTTTCCCAGATTTCCCAGCCATAATCGCCTTCCTGATCTCAATCCCTATAATGGGACTATTGAGGTTATTAGCATCTCTTTCATTGATTTTACGCGGAACATCCTGACCCAGCCAGCCCTCTGCATCTTCTTCATAACTTCTAATCCCTCCTATACCTTTTCAAAATGGCTATTTCTTCCCCGATCATAAGGGGGCATCCAGATACCTCACACCTAAGTTCGTTTATAAACCCCTTTGCCTGATCATTCTTAGTTTTCCAGGCTAGAAGTTTTCCACACCCTTCCCAACATTCAAAGTGTGCGAGTTTGCTCACTTGCCACCTTTTTCTTAGTCTCTCTTCCATCACCCTGGCTAGTTCCAACCTGAAAGGCTGGAGAGATGTTTGTGTGGACGCTAATTCCCATTTGACCCCCCGGAGCTAATAACTGTTGTTCCAACCGCTGGATGTTCCTTTCTATTTCCCCTACTTCACCTCTATATTTCTTCTGTTTGAATACCTGCAAAGACATTATTTGACCACTTATAAAAGCTTTATAGAAGTCCCGTACAAACCCCAGTGGGGCACTATCAAGATTAATCGCAAAGAACTCCTGAGTCTCAATACTCAACTTCTCAATCACTAACTCATCTAATAATAAAACACGGTCCATTGTCCACCTCTTCTGTGCTAACCTAACTTGCAGGTCCAAAACTAGGGTTATTGCAGAACGGTCTGATAAATGTACACCTAGGTGTTTTGCATCTTTCCCCCAGCTTTTCAAATCTTGATCTAATAAAAAAAAATCTAATCTTGATTGATGGCCATACTTTTTATTTTTGGAGGTAAAACCCCTTTGGTATACATTTTATCTCTCCATATATCCAACCAGCCTAGCTGTTTCATAGAAGACTTTAATAAGGACTGAATCTTACTATTCAGAATTGCTTTACTCTTTGATGAATGATCCAAGTCAGGATCCAACACTACACTGAAATCCCCTGCTAAAATTATAGGGTCGGGAAAGCCTAATAACTCCGTGAGTAATCCTCTAAAAGAGCTGGCATCATCAATATCATGTCCATAATACCCAACCAAAGTAAATTTATGAAGACAGCACCTAATTCTAGCTATAACCCATCTCTCTGCCCTATCTACTCTACTGTCTTCTACTATGATATGTGGACTCCTCTTGACCAGAATTGCCACTCCTTTTATAGTTGACGACAAGCTATACTTTGCACCTCATGTCAATACCGTTGTCTCATCGTCTTTCTACACAATGAGGATGATAAAAAAAACTCTTACCATTCCTCCCACCTAGTGGTGGAAAAACTCTTGTCAGTACTTTAGTGATGCCAAAAATTGACTATTGCAATGGTCTCTTCATGAACACACAAAGTAAGGTCCTCAATAAATTACAGTTGGTCCAAAATTCAGCCGCCAGGATTCTATCAGGCACTCCTAAGCACAAGCCGATAAGGTGCTGCAGCAGTTCCACTGGCTTCCTATAAGTAGTCGAATCAAAATCAAGGTCCTTTGTATCGCCTATAACGCTACACAAAATATTGGACCCATGTTACTGAAGGAAGCTCTTGGTGCCTACACCCCCAGTAGACCCCTCCGGTCATCAACAGGAAATCTGTTGAGGATCCCCCGCACTAAGAAAGCTTTATGGGATGACAGACGATTCACCGTCGCCACCGCCAAATTATGGAATACACTCCCTTTTCACATCAAGATTAGCCCACCCTTGTTTGCCTTCAGAAAAATGACAAAAACATGGCTTTTTAGCCAGTAGTATACAGGCCTTGGTTCACGCTCGCTGTCTGTAGCGCCGAGACACCCGTGGGTATTTGCGCGCTCTATAAATTTTATAAAATAAATAAATAACATAGTTAGCAGTTGGGTGGTACAAATAAGAAATTGGGCACAGCTTCTAGATTTAAAAAGGCTTCTCATTTCTGTGTCTGTTAAATGCGTTTCCCGCAATATTAAGATCTCTGCTGGGGCATCTTTTAGATATTGTAGACAGCCGTGGCCCGTGAAGGGAGTTACGGTGGGGCAGGAAGGCGGGGCAGGAGAGGGTCAGGGTAGGGGGTGCTAAAAACCGGAATATGGATAAATGGAGATAAGTAAACAATTTAATAAATAAAATGAATTTCGTAGTGCGCCCTGCATCGCAAAATGCAATGCAGTGCGCACTATGAAATTTGTTTTATTAATTAAATTGTTTACTTACCTCCAATTATCCATATTCCGGTTTTTAGCACCCCCCACCCTGCCCCCGCCCCGCCTTCCTGCCCCACCGTAACTCCCTCCACGGGCCGTGGCTGATTGTAGAATCTTACCCTCCTATACTTGACTCTTAGTCCATTCACATTCCAAATTGGACCTTCAGCTGGGCACTTTGGTCACTCATCGATTGTGCCATGTTCTTTCTACCCACAGGGAGCCAGAAGCCATACTAAGGTGAACAGGACAGATTTTTTTGATTTTTTTCCCACTGCTCCCGACCCAGTGAGCCCTACCCCTCCCAAACCGCACTGTGACAACCACCCCAGAAAACCCTCCTTTTTCCTCCTCCATGGCCCAAACCTAGGCCTATGGGAGCCCGCCCTGGAGTCGGAAGAATACATAAAACCTTACCGCTTTTTCCGCTTTTTGCCCACTTGCATTGTTTACTTAGCATTAGAACATGTAAAAATAGTAACAAATTAAACAAAAGAGAAAATCAATTTTTCTACCCCAAATCCACTAACTTATCCCTCCCTCTGAAATAGACTGTATGAATTTCTCTGCATCTTCCACCCACCGAAAAGTCTGCATTTTGTTGTGCATCACCCACAGAGTTGCGGGGAATTTTAACTGCGCAGTGGCGCCTAGCTTCTTCAAAGGGTCAAGTAATTTCCCTAGCTCTCATTGTTTGTTTACTGTGAATGATGACACATCTGATCTTATTTTGAAGCTAATTCCATCCACATTTAACCATTTCATTTTTAGAGTCTTGACCAGGATCTCTTATTTTACCTTATACCTTATATCTTACGTCTTATCAGGGATCTTTAACAAACAGAGGTTATTTCTTCTTTGAGTATTTTCGAGGATTCAAACTTTTGTAGAATGCCCACTCCATTTTCCTTTAACAGAGTGATCTCTTTCTTATTTTCCTCAGTTTGTGAGGGTAACACCTTCACTGTTGTTTCAAGTGCTGAAGTTCTGGCTGCCAGGATATTTAATTTCTTTTTCATTTTCTCACATGCTGACCTAATCTCAGTCTGATTTGTTTCTAAGCTCTCAAATCTGCTCCTGACTTCTGTTGTCAGCAACTGAATCAAGTCTGAGACTCTGAGACTGACTGGGGTGCTGTAGATATGATGGTCCGGCTTAAAAATCAGAACTTAACGTCTGAACTTTGGCCATTATCCCCTGATTTTGAGTCCCTCTGCATCTCAACCTGGAGGTTTGCAGCTGTATCCTGACTCACAACATCCGCCATCTGCACTTCCAAGGTAATTCCCTCCAATAACTGATGGTCGTCCGCCAAAACTTGGAACCTATTGGGGCTGAAAATAGTATCCGTCTCGCTTTTTCAATATTAAGTTTAAAAAAGGTTCTCAATGAAGGGGTGACCTTTACTTTGTGCTGTTGGGGAGGCACCCTTACCTTCCTTGGTTTTCCCCTCTTGGGGCTAACCCACACCTCAACCTCACCCTCAGCGTGATCTAGCCGGGTACTTACAGATTTTCTCACTCTTAAAATGTTTGAAAGGGTGAACTTAATCAAAATTATGATCTTTTTGAAACTCATCTTTATATTTCAGAACATTCCCTTGGTTTTTAGAGAGGACCATCTTAAGAAATGACAGTCCAAGATAAGTAGTTTTATTTGGGCCTCAAAAGGCACATGGATCTCATGGAAAAAGTTGAGCAGAAAGAAAAAAAAGGGGGGGTCTGTGTTTACCAGATTTATCCTATTATGCATGGGTTTTCTCATGAGGAATGGGAACATGTTATTGAATGGACCGGTCGGTTAAGACATCGGGAAAATGCTAAAGGTGATGTTTCTAGATGTGAAGGGAGGGGTGCAGGGTTTCATCTATAAATTCGGAGATCCTAGATACTTTAAAAAGGTGCGTCTCAAGATTCTGCATGGCTTAGCTGTTACGTGGTATAAAATCAGGAAATAGTTAAAGATCAGCTATTACAATGCGTTAGCATCAATATGGGATGCTCCTGGCTCCCAGGAATGGACAAAGGATACTCTAGTGGCACCCCTGAGGGAAGCGGGAATGATGTAATGGAAACAGCTAGCTGAAGATGAAACTCTACATTCTTGGGATAAGTGGTCAGAGATCAAGGACAACAATTATCCAGGTTCAAATATCTCCAATTGAAAAGCTGGTATCAAGTAACTGGAGTAGATATTGGCTCTCCAAATGAGCTGGAATCTGTATTGAAGAGGTAAGTTGCAAGAAAAAAAGAGGTGGCAAACCTATACTGGCTTTTGATTGACCTTTCAGAGGGTGACTTCAGACTGCCGACGGAGTAATGGGGAAAGAGCTTGCCTGGGATCCAGTTAGAAGACTTATGGCAAGTATCTTGTAACATCTTGTATTCCACGGTGCAGGCTGCAAATTTAAAGAGAAACCACATTTTTTGTCTCCATAGGGTCTATTGGACACCTTTAAAGCTCTCTAAATTTGGGAAGGGTGTTACCCCTAATTGCCCTAAATGAGCCCAAGAAAAGGTAGATGATGCACACATGTTCCTAGACTGTCTGGTGATACAATGCTTCTGGGCAGATGTGAGTAATAGTATTTCTATAATACTCTGAATGGAACTTTAGGTAAGCCTATTATCGGTTTTCTTTGGGGTTCCAGGACAGTATGAATATTTATCTGCTGACAAAAACAAACTAATGTTTTATTTACTTTAACGTGCCCTAGGAGAAATTTGTAAAAATTGGATAAAAAATGTTAACCCGACTACAATAGATTGGACTCATTCTGTGAAATACACAATTAATGTAGACAGGTCATCACCAAAGTAGAAGAAAAATGATTGGTTACCTACCATGTGAGAATTGACCTGAATCGGATGTGAACATAGTCCGATGATTATGCCTTTACACTGTGATACTTCACTGCTCCGGTTGTTCTTTGGATGACCCTGGTAAGGTGTCAGAATAAACCACGAAAGGAGAGGTTCTGTGTAAAGTGCACCACCTTGGGCTTCAAAAAGAGATCTTTGGATGTGCTGAGCGAGGGGGTCCCAGAGTAATGCCACATATTTCTGTTTTGTTTCTTAAAGGCGAATGAGGACTAAAAAAAAACATTGTCCTAAGATGCTAACCACGCTATTACTGTTTTTAATTGGTTAAGTAATTAAGTCAGGATGAAATACACTACTGATCTGGTAATATTAGTATTGATGTCTAGCATTACATGAGTGAGGGCAGTCCATACTGGTTATTGAACATTTGTGATTTTGGTATAAAAGTAAGAGGCTCGCACTGACCAGTGCAACACAACACCTACAGAGAAGCCAGCCTTGTTTTTAAGCTGGGAAAGAAGAAATATATCCCCACCTCTGCTTGGCTCACATTCCTCATTGATTCCCTGTCAGCATGAGTGTGAGAAATCTGTTGTAATTAAAGGAACTCTCTTCGTAAGTAGCTGTCAGGCAGCCAGTTCATGTACAATAACAAGTTGTAGGTTTATTGAAGAGGTTCTAGGTTAGATTACAGGTTAGATAGTAGGTACCCTACCAGGATCAGCATCCTCTCTCCTCAGCCCATGTGCTCTAACTGTTCTATCAGCAGGGAAAAGAGAATCTAAGGAGAGAATGCATTACAACCAAAAGCAGGTTATAACACAACCCATCTACTATTTTACTTCTTTCCAAATGCCAAAATCAATGCACAGGACACATGCACTCTGGAGGAAAAATATTGCTCTAGATTTTATGGCTACAGACAAACACATTTTGGGTTGACTTGAGCCTTGCTCAATTCATTCACAGCATTCTATTTCAGCTGTAGTTGAAGAGCTTGTGCATAAATTAGAATACAAAAGGGACTCTGGTTCCCTGACCATTACTTATTAAACATTAAGAAAATATGTTCATTACAACTACATTAATGATCATAATTTGCAATTCTATTATGCTAATTCCCAATGTGTCAAATGCTATTACGTCATTTTCAAACTCCCAAAAATATACAATCTGTACTTGCTTGTTTCTTGATATGCTAAATACAGAAAGAATGCTCTTACAAGTTGTGTTTGAAACATACTACTTTTCATGTCAGTATTCAGGCTGCAGTATTCCATAGATTAATTAATTTAATTAAAGGATATTATGGTAGCTGCCTGTGACATGTACGAGAACCAAGTTGTATTATTTAATTATTATTCTACATTGTTGCTCCCAAGTGGGCATGTATGTATTAAGAGTGGGTTACAATATGCCCCCTTCATCACGGCCACCTACATTTGTGGAGAGGAAATGGAGTCAGTCTAAATGCATGACTAGTTCCTCATCCATATTCAGACCTCGAGATAACTTAGTCTGTTGTAATTCAATTATGTATTTAGATTCCATAACTCAAAGGTCCTTTAATCCTGTCTCCTCTGCTTTGATTTGGAGGGATTCTGTCTATTCCAAAATAATGGAGTAGGTTCCTATTGCTGTTGTGCACGTCTCTGACGTGTCTGGCCCCTGGGTATGAGTGATCTTGTTTTACTATCACTTGCATGTGTTCTAAAATTCGCATTTTAACAGGGTGTACTGTACAACAATCATATCTTTCATTGTGTGGACACATCAACATGTACACTGTATAATCAGCATTGCATGGTATATGTTTAGTAATATATTTCTCTTTTTTATTGTAAGGAATATCATAGGATGTTCTGCCTATTCTATTTTATATGCTTTGCATTTAGTGCATGGAAAGAATCTCTTTGTATATTCCAACCAAGGGATATTTTTTTCTGGTTAGGTTTTCCAATAGAGTAACTTGTTACTTCAACAGTAATGTCTAAATATTCTATTTTCTTTATGCTCATAAGTGCTACAAATCCTAAACTTCAATTATTTCAATTCAGGAGATCTATAAAGACCTATTTAATTTTTTCTTCAGCTTTCCAGATGATAAATAGATCATTTATGTAACAGAATGAGACTATTACGTGTCTCGTCCAATTCATCATCTCCTTATCCCGATTACTTGCTTCTCCTACCAGCCCCTGAATAAAATAGCATAGCTGGGGGTGAAACAGGTGCCCATGACTGACCTTCTCTTTTGTTTGTAATAGTGTCTGTAAGAAAGTATTACAGACCTCAATCTCATCTTCGTGTCTAATCCTGATATAGGCTAGAGACTATTCACAACTAATTGTACAGTCTCTTTCCTAGCCAAGATCTCAGCTTCCTATTATTCTTAGCATAGGAACTAAATACCACCAAAAAGGGAAAAAGATAGTGATCTATATAGGTAGGCTTTGTTTGGAAGATAGGATGGGACACCCAGGCCCGGTGTCACAATTTAGTGAACTTTCAGTAAGTGGTAAAATACTGGTGTTGTTAAGAACATGTATTCATCATGTTCCAATATACCTGCGATTGATCTTGTTCACAGTATGACAACAATATTTAATTCATAATTTGCCTAATGTATCCCGTTACAATTCTTCCCACTCCCAGATTTCTGGAACTTAACTAAGGCCCCTACTTGTAAAGCAAAGTATTTTTCCCTTACTTTTTTCTGCTGCATCTTATACTTATATACCTAAGATTCATGGGAAGGAATTTCAGCAGTTTTCCTTTTTTGTACAATCAAAGATTTAGCCACAAAGGATGCTATGAAATCTATTTGTTTTTGACATACAGGTAATTTCAACGAGTTACATATCCCAAAAAGGGCTCCCAAAGGATCAGGTATTATTGAACCCTGGAGACATAATTTTTAACCAAGATGGCTTATAGTACAGCACCGCTTTTAGAAAAAGCCCATTCTTTTATAGTTGGCCCCTCTAAAGGCTTTATAGGCCCACTGATTATATTGGTTCCAAGTAGAAGCCTTGATCCTACACCTGGTGGAAATCTCAATTTTATCTAAAGCTGCCTGCTCCAATTTGATCAAAAGTTGTAGCAGTAGTATACAGTAAAATTTACTAATTCAAACTAGTCCACCACATAGTAAGCTTGACTAATGTTAGAAGCCAGCGCATCTCTTGGGGGCTGACATTTTTGGGGAAAAATTGTGAAGTTAGAGATATCAAAAACATTGTATCTGATATTGCTGGATTGCCCAATTGAATCTGCTTCCAACGAATCATACCTCCAGTGTTTAAAACATCCTTCAAACAGAGAATCCAAACTTTACCCCGATTCTGGATGTTCCCTTTCCTATCTGGAGGCCTAGCAAATCACAGTCTTTCAAAAAGATATTGGGATGGAGTTGGGGAAAACAGTATTCGTCCTTCAGCTGAGTAAATTTACAAGGACGGAAACCGGATGCTTATATCTGCAGCGCTTTGGAATTTTAAGTAAGTGCGGAAGCCTAATTCCAGATTCACTGATCATTTTCTCTGGTTAAAAATTACTGGAACATACCCGTCAAGCTCAATTTCCTAGATAATGATAAGACCCTTCTCTTGTTTTCAAAAGGAGGGAGAGCGTGATCCAGGTGGATTGGTTAGGGCGTAATTACCACTCAAAGGGAGTGGAAGGTCCAGCCTCAGTCCGTGCCCTCGGTCGACATTTTATTCAAAAAAGTTGGACAAGGCTGTTCCTCGGGTGGAAAGGAGGAAGGGGTGTGGGGTGTAGGGTGTACTGGTCAAGGGAGAAAGTGGTGGTTAAAGGGTGTTAACCTCCCACTGGGTATCCATTATGTTGGATATGTTTGCCTCACACACCCTTGCAGGTGTCATGCTTCATCATAGGCGTTGCTCCTCGTCGGGTAGGCGGTGCAATTCCCAACGGGCTCACCTCAAAGAGGGGCTCTTTGGCGGAGATCTTTTGAATCCAACTGCCTATTGGTGAAGTGTGGGTATGGGGCCAGAGGGATTGTAGACTTGAATGTGAGTTAAAATGCAGCGTAGGGTACCTGAGACTACTTTATTCGGGTGGTCCCTCGTTACAAATAAAAGGTGGGACTAGACCCTTCTCTTCACATCGCCTGCGTGATGGGGGCTCTCTTAGGTCGCACCATTGTTGGACTGAGGGTGACTGGCGCGGAAGTTACTTTCGTGCTCTTGTGTCTCCGTCTTGATGCCGAGAAGGAGGAAGGTTTGCGTCCAGATCCACAAGTTCCCGGTATGGAAACCCTGAGAGCAAAGCACGTTCTCCCAGGAAGTGAGGGACAGGACTGATGGTGGCGAACTGCTGTTTAAACTTGGTGGAATTTGAGGTACAGTGTTGAGGGTCTAATATCTTTGCTCCTGTTCCAGCGCAGTAGACGTTTGTGGGCACGGCCTGGGGAGACATTGTTGTGCCACACTGTGGTGAACTGCTGCTTAAAATTGGTGGGGCTCAAGGAACAATCTTGATGGGACAATATCTTTACTCCTGTTCCTGCACACTAGACACTTGGGGGCACATTCTCAGGAGGCATTGTTTTGTATGTTCTGGCTTCATAATGGGTGGAGGGGCAGATTTGGAGGCTCCAGAGGGGGCGCTAAAGTGTGGTGGTGCCAGACAGCCCTATCTTAGTTTCTTGTTCTCTGGGGTGACATGCACTGTGCTATTTGGGATGTGGGTAGTTTTGCACCTACGAGGCAGGGTTACAAGGTGGGGGGTTGCTATAATGGGTTTGTGCATTCTTAGCACGGTTCTTTGTTGAGTTTTTGCTTCAGAAATTATGCGTCACTGCTGGTGTCAGATGCCATCCTTAGATGATCTTGGTCATGCCGTGCGTGACCACACGCCCTAACAAAAAGCTAACATTCCTCTCCTGGAATGTGAACGGCTTGGGAGACAAAAGGGTTCTACAGTATTTACATCGACACTCCCCAGACAATGTACTACTTCAGGAGATGCACCTTAAGGGTAACAAATACCCGGCCCTTAATAGATATGGTTACACACTACGGGTCAACGCTGGTTTCATGTCTGGATCCAGGGACATGGCAAAACTCGTCAAAAATGCAATCTCTCTGGTGATACAGCGCACATGGTGCGACCATTGGATCGCTATGCGGCCCTGCCGGGTACTTGGGAGGGACAGGTGGTAAACATATGTTCGATATACATTCTCCCGCGATTGCACAACATAACTGGGAGGCGACATGAACAACACCCTTGCACCGGACGTGGATAGGGAGACGCTCCCATCTGGTACCAAGGGGCCTAGACCATTGTTTTCATTCACGAGGGCTCTGCGGCTGGTGGACCTTTGGAGATGTCACAATCCCAGGTCTAGACGGTATACTCATATCTCAGCCGTGCACTGCCTCGGTGGGCCATTTTCAGGGTGGGCGTCATAAGGTGTGCGGTATATCTGATCCCTCACCGGTGGAGGTGCAGCTTCTCAGGCCTGTTCACGATTGGTCCCTCCCTCCAAGGGTGGACCCCTTTCTCTTTCGGGACCAGGACTTTCGGGAGAGCTTTGAGGACCATACAGAACTTTACTTTGCTGAGAATGTTGGCTCTGTTAGCTCCGTGGGAACACTATGGGAAGCATTTAAGGCGGTAGCGGGGGACTTTGTGCAAGCGGCATGTTGTGCCAAAAGTAAAGAAACTCGATTTCGGTGTGAGGAGCTCAATCAGGAGATACTTGCTCTGGAGGGCACAGAGGCAGTGGCTGCGGGGGAGGCCGAATGGCGTAAGCACCTCCTTAAACTTAAAGAACGATCCCTTCGAGACCTTGCCGACAATGCGGCTCTGGCTCATCGCTTGCCACGCAATGGAGAGTATCTGATTTGGGAGACAAAGTCAATAAGGTGATCGGGTGACTGGAATGAAGGGATAGGAGTCGCTCTTGGGTGTCCGAAATTCGGTCTGCACAGGGGGTTCAGGGTGGCACAGGGGTGACTCTGACGGAAACTTTTGCCAAAATTATGTAGCCGCTTACCAATCTCAATCCTCGAGGGGGTAGCCGGAATGTACTGCTTTTCTGTGCGATGTCTCTCTTCCGACTCTTGAATCGGAGGACAGGGAGCTACTCAAGTCTGATTTTCATGTGGAGGAGGTTGAAAACGCCATGCGGGACTTGAAGTCTGGGAAAGCGGCGGGCCCGAATGGGCTCCGCACTGAGTTGTTTACATGTGTGGCGAGCAAGCTGGCCCCTACATGCTTGACATGTTTAAGGAAGCCTTTAAAATGAGGAAACTCCCAGACGACATGCGAATGGCCACTATTGTTTTACTCCCTAAAAAAGGGAACCGCATGACCTCTGCAGCTCCTACAGGCCCATCTCCCTCCTTAATTTAGAGGTCAAGGTTCTAGCCAAAATTATTGGTAATCGGCTTGGCCCGATTCTGCAGTTGCTGATTCATCCGGATCGATCAGGTTTTATGCCCCATAGGAGCACGAGGCTCAACTTACGACATTTATATGGGGTAATTTATGTGACCCGGACGCAGCCTGACGTTCCAGACGTTCTTCTTTCATTAGACACGAGAATGGTATTCAACAGCATTGAGTGGCCGTATCTCTTTCCTGTCCTGGAGAAGGTGTGCATTGGCCCACAGCTCCAAAGGTGGATCTGGTTGCTTTACACTGGCCCGGTGGCCCGTGTTAGGGTCAACGGGGCATCTCACGATCAATTGCACTGCATAGCGGGACGTGTCAGGGGTGTCCTCTGTCCCTGATGCTATTAGCATTGGCTCTGGAGCCCTTGGCAGCATGGATCAGGAGGGACCCGGTGGTGAGGGGGATTGATCTGGGGGGACTGGGAAGAGCGCATCTCGTTGTATGTAGATGATATCCTTTTATACACGCATCTGCCCCATCAAACGTTTCATCGACTCATTCATATAATAAGGTCTTTTGGCTCCTATTCTGGATACCGCATTCATTGGGACACGTCTCCGTTTTTTTCGCTAGCTGGGGATACGCCGGTCTTAACGTCGGTGTGCTAGGAGATGGTATTGCAGGACAAATGTAGGTACTTGGGCATATGGCTAACCAAGTCTGAGGCGGACTTTACACAGTTGAATCTGCAGGCTCAACTCTCTAGGTTGCGGGAGGATGCGATGCATTGGCGGGGGCTTCCCATCTCTTTAATGGGGTGGGCAGTTCTCTTCAAGATGATGGCCCTTCCGCGCTTACTGTACACTATCCAAAACACGACCCATCGCATTCAGGAATCTTGCTTTTGGACAATTGACTCTGAACTGCACCAGTTGCTGTGGGGGGGGGGGCAGCCCCAGGATTGCACCTAAAAACTGCATAAAGCAGAGGTCTTCAAACTTTTGGATGCCGAGACCCCCCCTGTCAACATTTTGAGGCGCAAGGACCCCCTCCTGACAAAAAAATTCTAAACCTGTAGGCAGGGCTACTAGAATTATGAGGCAAGTGAGGACCAAATTACGCGACAGGCTTGACTAAATTGTGTGGGAATAAAATGTAAGTGATGTTATTCGATGCCGCCTATTTTGGGATAGCATTGCTTCATTATTTTGACATTTTTTACACACAGTAACACGGAGGAAAGATTTCACCCCATCCGTACCAGTTTATGACCATAATACAGCAATTAACATCAGAAAGATTTCTAGTCAACCTTTGAGAAGGGCCTTCCACTCCGCAGGAATACGTGCTGCCACATTAGAAGCTCACCTGGCCCCGGCCAGGAGAGGCAGGGGTCCCTTAAAAACCTGACGGTTTTGTGCAGAGTTAAGCAGTTTACCCATGCAGCTTTCCTCTCACCCCCTCCCTTCCATCCCTCTCTCCTCTCCTAATCCCGGATCATTCTCTCACTTTGCAGGCCATTTTCTTTCAACCCTTTTTACAACATCTGAACTCTCCCCATTCAACCTCTCACTTTTAACAATGCACCTCATCTCTCTATAGCACCTTTCTGGCAAACATTTCTTTTTTTTATAGCGCTACTCATAGTTTACTCACACTCAGGTCTGTGATCTGCATGGTACATGTTCTTTGTAGCAGGCACATTAACCCTCTGCGGGAAACAACCTTTACAATGCAACTTTTACAACGCACTACCATTACAACACAGTCATTACATCGCAACATCCCTTACATCACATGCCATTACAATGCAACCATTACATCGCATGACACTACAACGCATACCATTACAACGCATGTCAGTACAACACAGTCATTACAACGCATACCATTACAATGCATAGTACCCTTACACTATCCAAAACTTACCCTACTGTTGCACCCCCTGAAGTTAGAATAGTATTTTTTACCCCTACACTATCCAACTCTTACCCTACTGTTGCACCCTTTGGAGTTAGAATAGTAATTTTTATCCCTACACTATCCAACACTTACCCTACTTTTGCACCCCCTGGAGTTAGAATAGTAATTTTTACCCCTATACTATCCAATACTTACCATACATGCCATGTAATGGCATGCGTTGTAATGGTATGCGTTGTAAAGGTAGTATGTGTTGTAATGGAATGCGTTGTAAAGGTAGTTTTAGACAATTTGTTGTAATGGCATGCGTTGTAATGGAATGCGTTTTTAAGGATGTTGCGTTGTGAAAAATGCGTTGTAAAGGCATGCGTTGTAAAAGTATGCGTTGTAACGTCATACAACCGGGTAAGAGGAGTGACTGCAGGGTGAGTGAGGTGGTGTATGAATTTGGGTGCGGATGCAAGTTCACAATGGGACGAATGAATGTATGATTACTGATGGGCTTGTTTGAGTGAGTTGCTTATTGAGCAGTGAGGGGGGTCAGGTGAGTGAACTTTCACATTCGTGCAGGATGAGTAGTGTACTCGTGTGTCTGCAGGGTGAGGTATAGGGTGAAAAGCGAAGTGCATTGTGAGTGCAGAGTGATCACTGTGAGTGCAGGGTGAGCAGGTGAATGGTGTGAATGCATGGTGATCAGTGTGAGTGCATTGTGATTACTGTGAGTGCATGGTGATCAGTGTGAGTGCAGGGTGAGCATGAAAGTGAAGGGCGAGAATGAGGAGCGAGTTGTCTGAATGCAGGGTGCCTTTCCATACACTTGAAGTAACTCAGCATGTTCTTGCCTGCAGCGTAGGGTTTAAGATCTAAGTTAAACTACTGCGGCATTAATCGGGGAACGAGGGTGGAGGAAATAAATAATGTTCTGATCCTGCAACAAACTTACAGTCCTATGGTTAGGGTTGCCAGTAGATTATTTTGATGGCCCAGTCAGTACAAAAATAAGCAGACACCTAAAGCTGTATTTTAAGCACTTATCTGTGCATACCTCGAACAACAAATATAAATGGAAAGCACTTTTAATTGTGTTCTAGGACTGCCTCAATGATCACTGACTGACAAAGAGAAAAAAGACAGGAAAGTCATGTAACTAATGCATAGATACTTTTGTATTTAAAAGTGTATTTAGTGTCAAGAGGAGGTCTTTGCAGGCTCTTTAAACAAAACAGGCAGGCATTTTTCTTTTGGCAACCCTACTTTTCATTAAATGCATTCTCACACTAAAGCAGTAATTTTAAAGTACAAATGTAAGGAACAGGCCCAGTGGGGGCCCAGGGGGTACCGAAACCAGGTAAAAAAACAAAGCCTCTGTAATCAGTTTACAAAGGCATGTAAATATGCAAAGGGTCTTTAAAGACCTGTGAAAAACTCGAGGGTGCTGGAGATGACTCCAGACACTGCCCAGCCGAGCCTAAAGCAGATCGAGTTACACTGCAGCAGCAGCCGGGCTGAGACACACGACGAGGGAGGAGGTGGGCTGAAGCCCTTGGGCCTGGGAAGAAGTATGACTGTGAATGCGCGACCCCCTTTGCATCGCTCCACGGCCCCCCTGGGGGTCGCGCCCCACAGTTTGAAGACCCCTGGCATAAAGGAATGTATGAATGGGTTTTGCAGTCCAGACCTTAAGAAATATTGTTGAGCTGCCCATCTCATAAACGTAAATGGGTGGGTCTTCTCCCCACTGGACGAGCTGGCCTTCTGGGTGGACAGATTAGTCTTGGGTGAGCGCAGCTATTTGGGAGATTTGCTCCGCAGGGGTAGGAGTTCCACACTTCTGCCACCACACACTAGAACCGTCAAGGATATCTGGCATGCAGCCACCAAAATGATGGGGTGGGAGGCTAATCTCACGGAACAGACCCCGCTCTGGGAAGGGGACTTCATGAGGGAGGTGCACAGACCGCAGGGCTTTTGGAAATGGAGCCTTATAGGTATTGACTTGCTTGGGACGTCTGGAAAGGTGGCAAAATGGTGACATTTGATAGTTTGAGGGAGGGTTTTCAAATGGGGATAGGTGAATTTCTCCGCTATAGACAGTTACGGTTGGCACTTCATTCTCAATTGACGGAAAGAAGCATGCTCTCCGAATATTCACCCTTAGAGGATAGGCTCCTCTTGGATCCTATGATTCAGAAGGGTGTGTCACTTATGTACAAGAAATTGGTAAACAATACTCCGGACTGCCTGGGTCCCCTGCGGGAGGCCTGGGAATTGCACGTGGGCCTGTTGGAGGATGTTGATTGGTCGGAGGCACTGCATAGTCCCCGGGAAATAGTTATCAGGGCATGCTTTCAACTGATCCATCTCTGCATCCTCAATATGTCTTATGCCTCGAGAATGGTGCACGTTCGGATTAAGGGAGATGGTTCCAATCTATGCGCCAGAGGATGTGGTGAGAGGGGATAATTTTTTCATAATTTGTGGTTGTGCTTCAGGATTCAGCGGTATTGGAGGGGTGTCACCCGTGTGATGGAGGCTGTGGTGGGGACACACGTAGCCAAAGTGGGCGAAGTTATGGTTGGCCTTGGCGGGAGGGTTCACAAAAAGGAACATTGCACGTGCATGGGGGTCATGGAACCTCCGACTGTGGCCACTTGGATCCGTGATTTGGACTGGTGTCACGAGGCGGAGCAGGTGGTTACCAAAGCCGCGGATGTCCCCGCAAATAGAAGATATGGGGGCCGTGGTAATTATACAGGGGTCTGTGATGGGTTTCATGTTGAGTTCTGCTTGGGTCTTTTGGGAGGGTTTAGAGACGTACTTTAATGGGTGGTGAGCGGTTTGTCTACAGCATGTATGGGTATTGTGTTCATAAGGCATGCTATGGCCATGTCTGGTGATTGCTTTATTTGTATATCCTTGAAATGCTTAATTCTGAAGTTCGTTTTGATATATTAAAAAGAACTCTTAAAAAAATAATTACTGGGAAATTCCTGTGGAGTGGCTTAGCGAACACACTAGTCTAAAAAGTAAGCCACTAGTGGAGTAGTGTGGCTCACTGGTTAGAGGCGGCAGACCCGAGAGCAGAAGTCGGCCCGGGACCAGGGTTCGATTCCCGACGCGGCAGGGTCATGGACCTTGGTCAGCGGACTCGATAATTCTCGCTTCGGTGCTTACTCTAATCAGGGATCACACTCGGCAACTCTGGGCATTAGCTTGCCTAATCTCCACAACGGCCCCACCAATTCCGGGGATGCCTGGCTCCACCTTGGGGACTCCCAGCAGGGACCATCCCACAGGGAAAGCCAGGACGGGTTCCCCAGAGTTATACAGCGCCGGGACGCCCCGTTGCTGGGGCAGCTGTGCGCTTTACAAGTATACTACATTTACATTTACATAGTACTTTTTGAAATGAGGAAGCGAAAATCCGCCATCCTCCACAGATAGCTGTTCGTCCATTAATGGTACGAGGATAAGATTGTTATTGATGCAATACATTCTTGGCTTTAGATAGAGTGGGAATATAATCATGTTTATAAAGCTCCAAAAAGTCATGGCATATACAGATACATAAGTATCTAATAGGGTTTGAGATCTGGAGCTGTATGCGCATTTTAATGGTCAATACAAGGACAGAAGAATTGAATAACGGAAATTCTGATTTAAAGTAAATAATTATATAGCCACCCAAGTCTCAAAAGGCTTTAATTTTAGCAAATGTTCTATTTTTGTTGTGCTCAACAGCACTCAGGCACAAGATCAGATTGTCAGCAACAGTTTTAGCTTAGGTGCACCCTGAAGTGGTGCTTTAATTTGAGCATCTTGTCTGAAGCCAACAGTTCAATATAGAGTGCAAATAGCACCAGGGACATTGGGCAACCCTGCAGAGTGCCTCGACTGATTGAAAGTGTTGCTGTCCAAAGCTAATCAAGACTCTATTTGAAACACACAGGTTCATTGATTGGGAAAAATATATATAGTAATTAAAAGTTAAAGAGAAATTATGGTACTGTACTAGGAGAGAGCATAGGGACATATGTATCAAAAAGTCATTTTGCGATTCTCAAATAGCGAATTTTTGTGAATCGCTATTTGAGAATCGCAAAATGCTATGTATGTAAGATTAGCAAATAATTTTGCGAATCCTACCTATTCCTTAATTGCGAATCGCAAATTGCGATTCACATGGGCCTAAGGGCCTAGAGGCCCATAGGAATGAATGGGGAGATATTCGCAATTTGCAATTCTCAATTAGAGAATCGCAAAATCCAAATGCAAAATCAAGGGTGCAAAAGGACACCCTGTTGCACCCTTGAAATGTACATGTGTGCGTATGTGGCAAACATACATGCCCTATGGGCATGTATGTGTGCCACATGGCACTTTGAAAAATGCAAAATAGTGCATTTTTCAAAGAAATCGCAAATTACCAGCAACTTGAACTTGGTGATAATTTGCAATTCCTTATGCCCAAATTGCACATTTTCTGTGCCTCTTACATTGCATTTAAGGAATCACAATTTGTGTTTCCTTAAATGGAATTGCAAAATAGGGAAATGCTATTTTGCGATTCCTTATTTTGCGAGGCTGTTACATCCCACTTACCTGAATTGCGATCGCAAGCGCTGATATTCTACGAATTTCGGTATTTGGGAACAAAATTTTGTTTCATACATATGGCACATACAGCCAGATTCATCAAGCCGAAATCGGCTCGCAAAGGGCCAGATTCTGAGAATCTGGCCCTTTGCGAGCGCTATTTTTGCATTTGGGATTCATCATCCCAAATGCAAAAATCGCAATTTTAGAAATCGCTAAATTGCGAATTATTGCATTTAAGGAATCTCAATTTGAGATTCCTTAAATGCAATTCATGAACCATTTTAAAATTGTGAATTTGCAATCTGGGGCCGCTATTTACCGCGAAGTCTAACTACGTGGTAAATAGCGAAAACTTAGAAAAATGCACTTCTGTGCATTTTTCTAAGTTGTAAGTTACACACACACATGTCCTTTGGACATGTGTGTGCTCAACACCAGTGTACCTTACTATTTCAGGGGTGCTACAGAGTGTCCTTTGAACACCCTGGCACCCTTGAAATCGCTTCCTTATTTGCGATTCGCTAATTGCTAATCGCAAATAAGGAATGACTCCCCATTCATTCCTATGGGCCTTTAGGCCCATAGGAATGAATGGGAAAGCCATTCATTATTTGCAATTAGCAATTACCGAATCGCAAATAAGGAAGCAGTAGAAATCGCAAAAAATATTGCGATTTCTACATGCATGCCGTTTTGCGAGTCTTTAATAGCGATTCCTTAAAAATCGCTATTAAGGACTCGCAAAACGGTACTTTGATGAATCTGGGGGATAGTCTCTTAAAGTATAGCTGGAGAGAGAATATGGTGATAACACGTAATAAAACACAATGAAATTTGTCACTTTTGATTAGCTGCACAACTATAATGCATCAAGGGCATTTGAACTTGTGTGACAACACAGAGAAACAGGTCTTGCTTGTAAGTTCCTTGATTAGCTTCATAGGACCTATCACTGCTGAAACTTTCCTGGGTCAGAATGTTCAAGGCAATTTTGGCGGATTTGGGATGGTATAAATACAGAGGATCTCAAAATGGGAACAAATGCCTTCTTGTACAGTGCATAAAGGAGCAGCTAATTACACGGGCACTCTTGGGCTAACTACTCGGCCATTTTTCCTTGTTAGGGACATTTGAAGGTGTCATTTTGAACGCAGTGTTCACTCCAGTCTTTTACTAACTTCAAGCATATGCCTATAAAGAGAGGCGCTGCGCGGACGCACTGCTGGCGTGCCTAAGGCAAGCCCGTCTACGCCCGTCAGCATCCCAGAAGCGATCAGCGCCAGCCACACTGGCAGTTTCCAACTAACTGGCAAAACTAGTTTTGTAAATAGCAGTACCACCTTTGCAATTGCAATCTCTCTTCAGAGTCTAATTTCCCTTGCAACTCTCGTACTAGCAGATGGGAGGATGGACATTGGTGTCCACAATGTAACTGAAATACGCAGCCTCCAGGTGAGAGGACCCTTCAATTTAGCAACCAGAATACTATTCCCAAAGCTGAAAAGTTTTTGGCAGCTTTGTTGAACGTCCGCTGGCTACAAAAGCATGATATGCAGGTTTTTGAGTTGCTCGAAGATAGTAAACTAGATCTACTTTTCTTAATAGAGAAATGGCTCACTGACTCCTCCAACACCAATATAGCCACTGCTATGCCACATGGCTATAAAATCCTTAGGAAAAAGAGATCAAAAGGCAAGGGGGAGGGAAGGCCATTATCCATAAAACTAAGTTTGACTGTGTGCAAATTAATCATGGGGATTTACGCGGAGTGGAGTATTTGGAATTCTGCTGCTCTGTTGCCCCAACAGTTGGTGGCCGGAATTCTGATATATCATCCACCTCGATCAGCGAACTCCTTTTTGCAACCACTAAATGTCAGCTTATCATCCTGGTCCCTTAAATATGTGCACTTCCTAGTATTGCGAGACTTCAATCTCCATTTGGATATCCGCCCTAGGTCTTGCCCCTTACGTGTTTAAACCCACCCACCAAGCAGGTCACAATCTGGTTCAGATTTTCTCCAATACTATGCTTAAACTAGATGACCCGCTGCTACTAACCTGGTCAAGTCACTGCTTAGTAAGTTTTCAGTGGCCGCCACCTTCCAAAAAGCTTTTTCCCCTTGTTGATTTTTTTTTTGTTGACGAGAGCCTTTCATATCATTTGGCCTGCAGAGCTAAAGGCTGCTTTAGAAATGTCCTCTCCAGTCATTTCATGGGACGTCAGTCAGTTAGACGCATGGTTTACCCAGAATATAGATGAGCTAGCCTCTCCCATGGAACGTCACTCTCTAAGATCCAAGCAGTCAGTCACCTGGTTTATTGACAGGTTGAGGTCAATCAAGAAACAATGTAAGCACCAGAAAAGGAGATGGGGTGAAGAGTATGATCCAACAAACAAACTGATTTATAACGTAGCTCTCAAGGAATATTATGCTATGGTTAATTTAGAGAAAAAAGCCTTCTTTGAAAGAAAAATTGAGGAATCATATAAAAAATCATAAATAATGTTCTAAATAGTAAAGAATTTCTTAAATCCCGAAGCCACCATGCAACACCAACAACCCACAGCTGAATGGATCTCCCGAATGGCAGGTTTTTTTCTTTAATGAAAAAGTTGCTTTGGTTCAAACTACTCTTACTCACATGTCACAGGATGATTCTTATGCCTTCAAATGTCCTGCTCTTGAGCTGGCCATGGATAAAATACCTCCTCTCCTCCATTTCCCACCTATGTCCATAGATGTGTCCCTGTCGGCCATCAGGTGATAAAAGTCGGGTTCCCCAGCTGATCCGTACCAACCCCCCAGCTCATGGCAGAGGTGGCTCAAGCTATAATTTCAGTGCTTAGTAAAGTTCTAAATGCATCACTCTCATTAGAAATAATGCCTCATATATGAAAACATGCAAAAATTCTCCCTCTTCTTCAGAAACTGTCCGCAGATCCCAAGGTCCTGGCCAACTAGAGACCTATCTCTCTCCTTTCCGCTTTTTCGAATGTGTTCGAAAAATATGTCAACTCAATGATATCATGGGGACTCGCTTGTTATTTTCCGGCTTACCTGACCATTGGAAGAGGCTTTGACACTGCCATAATCGCGCCGTGAGGGGAACGGCATTCAGCATTATTGACGAACGCCGTGAGGGGAACGGCCATCACTCTCACGAACTCTGGGCAAGAACTACATTACCCAGAGGCCCTATCCTAGGCGCCTGGCAGCAACGTCATCAGGCCGCGCCTGGGCTACTAAAGAGCAGCCGGTGCCCCGCAGCGCGGGACGCGCGCGGGCGGGCGCCGGGCTAAGCCCGGGCAAAGGGCGGGCCCTCTTAGGCCCTCAGAGGCCAGAAGAGGCTGGGTTGGGCTTACACTCTAACACGTTAGCAAGGACTTTTTGTTTGTATTTTTTCCTAGCCTACCATGGCCTTGACTCTTGAAAAACTTGTACCCGTGAAGGCAGGGGGAATTAGTAAAGGTATATTAGATAGCTACTTTACAAAGGTTGCTCCAGATATAGATAGGGAGAGTACATTGGCTGAGCGCCGGGCTGAGCGACGTCGCTCTGTTGAATGTATGAAAAATAGACCTCCCTCGGACCTTTTGAATCAAACCACTCCACTTGATGTAAGCTCCCATATTGAAAATGAGGATCCTCTATCTATAGACAGCGTTTCTATGCTCTTGCGAGATATATCCCCTCTACTTGATTTGTCCAACGACCTGTATACGAATGTTACATCTCTTCCTAGTAATGCTATCATAGGAGCAGATGAGGCAGTTGAGCCACCTTTACTAGTAGCTGAGACTATTAAAAAGAAGGCCAAGAAACAAGTGATGCCCAAAGTTTATGGTCCACCACCAAGTAAAAGAAGAAAGAGGGGTGGTGATCCGCAAAGAAGCAAGATTAGTCCTTCCGACTTTGGTAAAACCACAAAGGCTATTGTAACAACTGTGCCAACCTCAAAGGCCTTTATAACAACTGTGCCAATTTTAAAGGTCCCTAAAGCAACTGTACCAACTCCAGAAGCCCCTATAATAACTGTACTAACTTCACCAGGTTTAGTCACTCCTTTACATTGTCCCCCAAAGGAAGCACTGTCTGTTGCTCCTTTGGAAAGTATGGAACATTTAATTAGGTCATTCATATTACCTATAATAGAGAGGCTGAAAAGGGTCGAGCAACGGCTAGGGAACTTAGAGCTGGCTATTAGTAATAATGCTGGGTTAATTAAGGACCTTGCAAAGCCAGCACTGCCCCCCGTAGCCACAGTGTCATCTTCCACTCCTGTTGCCCATAAGGGTGCAAACCAAACTAATAAGCCTATAAACTCTAAACAACACAGGGCAATACCCCCCAAATTAGTTCAACAATCGGCACTGCTTGTTGCTAGTGAAGCTCAGAAAGGAGAAAAAAAATCTTACATAGGTCATATGTGAGATGAGAGGGGAAGTATTAGCCCCGTTAGGGCAGTGAACCATAGGGGGCGTCAAGTCGAATTACCTCCAGAAGCGGTTCCTCTTGTGGTTGTCCTTACGGGAGTCCCTACATTAGCGGTTGGTAAGAAGGAAGGGTTCTCTCAGTTAAAAAACAAAACCATTCACTGGCTTAGTCAAAACCGACCACTTCCTTATAATATTAATGGCGATATCCTGCATGTCCGGCGACTCCCCTGGTTGGGAAGCAGAGCAAAAGACATAAAGGGGGACCTTATTGTTATCAATTTCAGAGATCCTAGAGCTGTTAGATACAGTCTAGATTGGTCTCCAGGGAATGTCGGCAACTCCATCGTTCCCTGTGAATTGACTTATTTTTATCCGAGATCTCTGGTGACCCTGGAGCTTTACTTTGCCCCCAGACTAACCCTTCTATACCTTTTAATAATCGGTATATGACGCATGCATCTAACCCTATGACCGTTGAAAATGTACCTGGGTGGGACACTGTACCATTTAGGAGTTATAGAAACAGAAACAGGAGGATGGACCATTTGTTACCGTTTACCCCGCTGGAAGTTGCAAATAGATTCGATGCCTTCTCGGGCCTCGATGATTGCGATTGACGGACGGGGCCCCCTATCAATACGCTACCCACTACTGATAACCTAGTTGCAAATGCAAAACTAAGCCCCTTAGTAAAAATTTTGGTAACTGAACTAACCACTCAGTCAGCAACTGTCTCTTCTCCCGATGATCGACACCCATTGAATTGTGAGTTTGAGCAAGGTTTAGAAGCTAGTTCTTCTGCTACTATTGATCTTCTCGCTTCCTTGGAATGTGAACCAATCAAGCAAGATCTGGTCGTTCCCCAAGTTAAAATCTTATCCTGGAACGTGGCGGGACTTAAGAGTAAATTGCCTATTCCAGAGTGGGGCTCTTTTATGGCTTCGCATGATATTTGTATGCTGCAGGAAACCTGGGCGTTAAAAGAAAGTATAGCCCAGGGTTTTGCAACATACGATATCCTGGCGAGCATGGGTGATAGGGGCAGGCCATCGGGCGGGTTGTCTATATGGGTTGGCACGCACCTGGGAGTAAAGGCATCACCAATCTTAACTAACTCATTGGATGTCCAGTGTGTTTTGTTTACCCTGCCTAACGGGCCAAATATTGCTTTGATTAATGTATACTCAATGCCAGTCATGCGGGGCCTTGAGTCAGAAGCTGTTGAAACTCTGTTAACCCTCATACAGTCGATTGACCACTCCACCGTGTTAATTTTGGGTGGAGACTTCAACTGTCATTTTGAGCCCCAGCAATTGCAGTCATTTGCGTAGCTACATCATTACGAGCATGTAATGGGAGGGTGGAGCCTGATAGACCAGGGAGAGCCTATGTTTAATCGATTAAATCAGACCTCAGTAATCGATTATATCTTCATTGAGGCTAGGCACTGGGACAGGCTGTATGAATTTACGGTCATTGAAAGGTTTGACAGTGACCATAATGCCCGAGTTCTGTCCTTTACACCTGGGAGCTTTGGTTTGAAAGGCTCAACCCCGGCTGAACACTGCGCTACTGTTCCATTAATAATAACAAACTGTAGGCGAAGGGTTAAATGGCCAGACTTACAAGCGTCCACTAGTAAACTTGCTGAATTATATGAGACCATTATTCCGCTCATTGAAGAGATGGGGAAATCTGGCCATTTGGGCAGGGCAACTGAAATACATAATCAATTGGTTGACATATTAAAAGATATTCTGTACCCTGTGAGAAGGGCAAATCAACACCGGACCCACGATCCTTCGATGGTTTAATACCTCCTGTCGGAAGGCCAAAAAGGCATTGCTTACAGTAATAAAAACCAATGATAGTGAGGCCATCAGGGTGCATCGCACTATATATAAAAAGGCAATCTGTGATGCTAAGAAGGAATGGGAGGCCACAATGTGGGAGGAGTTGGGATCTGCACTTAGGTCCAAGGATTCCAAATTATTCTGGTCCATTTTTGCAACTGGGCTTAGTGGGCATACCCAGGCGCTTGCCCCCAATATTGCCCCTTCAATCTGGTAAAGCCACTTTGGTGTTCTATATGGCACCTCTGAGCTTGATGGCTCGCCTGTTAGTACTCTTGAACCTCAGCAATTCCAAAGCGTCAACAGGGCTGAAGAGCGTGGATGGTTGCCTGTAGTCCCTACATGCCTCGGCCCAGTTGAATCTTTACCTTGATTGAAGTCGAGACAGCCATAGGTAAATTGCTCCCCAACAAGGCTCCAGGATTGGATAAATTGCCCGGGGACTTGTTTAGGGCTCAACCTAAAATCTGGGCCCCTTACTTGGTTGTTCTATTTAATGGCATTTTGCAGGGAGACGACCTGCCCCCTACTTGGCTAGGAGCAGAAATTGTCCCTATTTTAAAAAAGGGCTGCCCACTAACCCCCTCTAATTATAGACCCATCAGCTTAATTGATACATCACAAAAGCTGATGGGGAGGGTTATCCTTGACAGGATTCTCGGGTGGATTGATGATAATGGGATCTTGTCTATACTCCAGGCAGGCTTTAGGTCAGGCACATCTACCCTAGATCAGATATTTCGCCTGCAGGTCCTGTATTGGAAAACAGCAAAGGTAGAGGGTGGCAGCCTCTACCTTGTGTTTGTGGACCTGCGGGCGGCATTTGATCTGGTTCCGCGTGAAAAATTGTGCTAGCAGACCTGGGACTCCCGCCATATTATTAGCCGTTCTATCTAGGCTCCACGTAAATAACTTTGCCCAGGTCAGGTGTGGTAGGCATGGCGAACTCACAGATCAATTCCCTGTCCAAAAAGGAGTTCGCCAAGGGTGCGTATTGGCACCCACACTATTCAGCCTCTACATTAACGGCCTTGTGGAACATTTGAATGGTGTGGTAAACAATGATGCCCCTAAATTGGTTACGGGCAGAGTGCCCGCTCTAATGTTCGCAGACGACACTCTGCTGTTGTCTAGAACATCATCGGGCATTCAAAAAACACTTGATGGATTCGTGGAGTTCCGTGAGCTTCGGGGATTAGAAATCAATCTGGGAAAAACAAAGTTTATGATTTTTAATCCCCCTAAGCGAGCACGCCCAAACCCGGTTTTACATGGTACCCCCCTTGAAAGGGTTAAATCATTTGTATATCTGGGTGTTACTCTGACTGAGAACTTTGCCTGGAACACGCAGATTGCTGAGTCCACACTTAAGTTATCTCAGCTTGCTGGTGGTATAAGCAAAGTTTTTAGGGAGTCAACTTTTAGGCCGGTGTCCCCAGCTCTGGAGATATATTGTCCCCAGGCTAGAACGGCAGCAATTTACGGGGCTGAACTTTGGGGCCACAAGCAGATAATGAACCTCAAAAAGGTAGAGCAGTCTTTTGTGAGAAATATAGTTGGGTTACCGCCTAGTACGCCTTTGATCCCTCTCAGACTTGATCTTGGCATGGTTCCAATAGAGGAGATCATAAGTGCAAGACCAATTATGTACTGGAAGAGGCTGTGGTCAGTCCCTGAACTGGCCGCTTATAGAGCGGAATTTTCTGAGATTTGGTCTCTTCTTATATACAAAAAGATCCCTTGGCTTCAGTATATTCGTACTGCTAGTACCCGGTTAGGTCTTTTGGAACTGTGGGAGACTCCTGAGACTTATTGCCTAGGGATATCAAAGAATGAACTCCTTTCTCATATACGTATACAGAATGTTCAAACGCTATCGAGCTCTGCAACATTGGGTAGGTTGACATCTGAGTTCCTCCTAGTTAAATTAGAATCCAAAACTGAGGAATTCTTGGATTTAATTGAACCCCCGCTTGCTCGAAAGCTATATCTCCAGTTAAGGCATGGCACTCTACCTATTAGGTCTTTTACATCTAAATGGCTAAAACCTAATAACGAAGTCTGCCCTGCATGTAGTTATAAAAAGGAGAATGTAACTCATGTATTGTTTTTTTGCCCTGCCTACTCTGCAATTAGAAAACGTTGGCTGATTCCTATTTGTAAGAATTTAGGATTCTTGCATTTTACACAGGCCTGCAGGATACTGACCTACGATACCCATCCTCCCATTGTGTTTGCTGTTTCTCGTTATTTATTCAGTATGTGGCGTAGGAGGCAAACTTTTTTAACCTAATTGTTGCACTTATTGTTTTTATTTTCTCGTATCCAGATATCTTGTAGTTTAATTCTCTTTTAACCTTTTACGACTATTTATTGTTTTATTGTGCTGATGTATTTTATGTGCACTTTTATGGTCATTTGACCGAAATAAAGTTATCAATGAATGAAAATGAATGAATGATATCATGCCACCTTGAAAGCAACAATATACTACATCCCAGTCAATCTGGCCTCAGACAAAACTATAGCTCAGAAACAGCTTTGCTAGAGGTAACTGATTACATCAAGGCGAAGCTGGATGCTGGGGCAAGGTTGTCTTGTTCATGGTGGATCTCTCTGGGGCTTTCGATACTGATCCCCCATGACAGACTGTTAGATCGTCTCCACAAAATTATAATTGAATGAAAGGCATTAAAATGGCTGACCTCCTTCCTTGACAATAGAAGCCAAGAGCTATGGATTCCACTTTTTGCCTCACGTATACAGAATACTAAGGTCAGTGTTCCCCAGGGCTCAGCTTTGAGCCTGCCACTTTCTAATGTCTACATGGTCCCACTGCCCTTTTTGGCTGAATCGCTTGGTGCCAAAATGATATCATATGCTGACGACACGCAGCTTCAATTTTCTTGCAACAAAGGGGCCGAATTTGATGGAGAAATCATTAAAACTTTCTAATAAATGTGTTCAACTGGCTAGCAATTAACCAACTAAAATGCAACCCAGACAAGTCAGAGATTGTCTTCTTTGGCATACCGCCATTAGATGCCTGGAGGCTATGGTGTCCCCAAGATGTCCCTCCCCTAGCCACACTTATAAATACAGTAAAAAGCCTGGGGATAAAGATTGATAGCGCTCTATCCCTTCAACCCCATATGCAAACCTTTTACGAACGTTGATAAAATTTCTGCCACTGCTCTCGGTTGAATCCAGGAAAACAGTGCTTAAGGCATTAATCACCTCCAAACTGGAATATGGAAACGTCTTGTATATGGGGCTCCCAGAATATCTTTTGAACAGCCTGCAGGTGGTGCAGAATGTGGCAGACAGATTAATTCTCAATATTGCCTCTAGGGCCCGCATGTCTCCACATCTGAGATCACTTCACTGGCTTCCTATGAGAAAGAGTATTCAGTTCAAGACACTGGTACTGGTGCATAAAGGGCTATATGATAATGGCACAGCATATCTTGAATGAGGCTCTTCAGCCATTATTATGCCAAGACACTTCGTTCAACTTTTAGCCATTTGGCCAACATCCCCAAGATCCATCCCTCTAGAATCTTAGGTAGATCCTTCTCATACCTTGGGCCGAAGGCCTGGAATCAACTTCTACTGGCACTTTGGGACAATCCGGACCTCTCAAATTTCCAGCAAGAACCTAAAAACTTGGTTGTTCGGCATCTGAGGATGTTCTTCGCCCATTGGTCTATTCTTCAGAGAAACTGTTATTTAGCGCCGGGTCACTCCTTGGAGTAGGCATGCACTTTACAAATGACATTTCATTCATTCATTCATGTCAGTCATTCATTCATTCATGAATCCAACTGTATTCAAATGTTGACACTTTACAATAGCAAAGTTGTGTGATCTTGGGGAAAATACACACAGAGTTGATCCTAGTTTCCTTTCTTGGCAAATTAACGAGTGCCTAGAAATGGTTAAATGCCAGCAACATGCAGAAAGTAGTGCTGGTTTTAGTTACCATAAAATGTTGTCAGTGTTACCTGCACTGGTGAGGTTTACCATATTTAGATTTTTCCTGGACAGTTCAGAGAAGCGCTGATTTTCAAAGATGCTGAATATTGTGAATTTGGATTGTGGCTTTAATGTCGTGGATCATCTACACATATGGAATAATGAGGTTTCAGTTGGTTTGCAGGAAGTTGATTAAACTGTGTAGCTGCCAGTGCTGAGGCTAGTTTGAAAGGAACAAAGTGAAAAGCATGATTGATGGTCCCAATAACATAGCTTGCAGTTTAGCAAAAGATGGACAAATTGGAAAAACAGACAGGGTTGGACTGAGGAACCAGAAGTAGCCCTGGCCAAAATAATCATACAAGCCCCGCTCCAGTCGTCTTCTTGCTGTATTTCTCTCTTTCCATCCATCCATTCAGTCTCTTTCTTCTCTTTCTATCTTCCCTCTCTGTTTGCTTCTTTTTTAACCCCCCTTCTCCCTTTATCTCTCTAGAAGTCCCCTCTGCCTGTTGCAATAAAACCTGCGAGTTCAGGAAAGTGACAGATGCATAGACTTTCAAAACAGGCTTCCAAGGGCTCCAGTCCAACACTGAAACGTCCAGTGGAATAAAATGCCAGTGCAGCCCTGAATCTGACACTCCAGAGTTTACTCGTTCTCCCTTTTTAACCCAAACTGATCTGCACTAGTGTTCTTTTTAAATTAATGTATGTTATTATAGAATTATAACAGGGACTTACGATAGGGAAAGAGCAGGGAGAGGGAAGTAACAGGCGCTGAAGAGAAAGTGAGAAATAATTAGGAAACACGGCGATAGGGTCTACCTCTGGTATATTAAAAAATAAATAAATTTACATAACACAACACATAATGCACCGCAACCTAGCTAGACATGTCAATCTGTTCTAAAGAACCTTTTTTTCTCTAATACTAAGAGCAATGCCCTCTCACTCTGCCTCTGTCACTCTCTCTTCCTGAGGAGTCACTGCTAGAAGACAAAGGGGCATATTACCAAGGGTGGCGATAGGCAATTATCGCCGGTTTAGCGGCCGGTTTCGGCCGCTAAGCGGCGATAATTCTATCGCTCTATTAGCAAGCTGTCGCTAGCTGATGTTAGCGACAGCTTTTAGGCGATAGTGAGCGGTTTGGGGCCCGCTTTGCATGTCAGCGATAGTTATCGCTAATGACATGCAAAGTTGGCGTACCCAACCTGTTAGCGACTGAAAGCAGTCGCTAACATCGCTATCGCCTATTAGCAAGGCAGGCGTAGCGATGGAAATATTCCCGCTATCGCCAAAAACCAACGGCTGCTCAGACCACTTCTTAGCCATGTTATCCAATGGGAGGTGGATAACATGGCTAAGAGCATTTCGTCGCTAATGCGTAAATATCGCTGTATTGTCAGCGATATTCACGCATTTCGCCTGATTTTTATCGCTTTTGAGATAAACTTTGCTAATAGCAAGTTATCTCAGCGATAAAAACCAGTGATGCGCAGCGATAAAAATATTGCCGGTAACCCTACTTAGCGATAAATATTGCTATTTGTTTGTAATATGCCCCAAAGAGACTTTTGGCCCCCTTCTGCAGCTTTCACAAGACCCTCTGTCCTAAAGTTCAGGCAGCCAAATAGGTCAAGGTCTCTCCAAGGCACCTTGTGCATGTCATGTTGATGCTGGCAAAAGCAACAACACTTTCAATGCCATCGAGTCAAGGGCTAGTCATTTAAATCCCCAAGAAACATAAATATAAAATAAGTTTATTAGGAGAGGTTTGATGGTGAAACCAAATAAAATTGAGGCAACCGGATTTTTGAGTCAAACCAATGGTCCTTATAATAAGTATTTGTGGCAGAGGACTATTGAAGTCAAATGAGTGATGGCACTGTTCACCATTTCTGATGTGTCATTGTGTGTTGATGGAGGTTGGGCACCTGTATACCTGACTTTTTCATGAGTAGTGGTTTGACCCCAGAGTGACAGGCATGGTTACTGTATGAATCCGTCCACTTAAATATTGAAGAGAACCACTGGTGATGGAAAACAGGCTCTATGGCATTTTTGGGCTATTTTCCAACCGTATTTTGATGAATTTCATTACAAGACAGGAGGCTACATTATGCATTAATCTTTTATTGCAGTCACAAGCAGCCACACTACATCATAGAGGAAACAAATCTAGAATGCAGTGAAGACATGGTATAAAAGGCATGAGGAGCAAACAGACTGCCTCTTTTAAATGCAGCTCACAAGCAGATAAGTTGCTTACTCCTTCTTATTCTCCTTGTATGCTTTTACTTTATAGATTTTATGCCTTTGCTGTCTAATATTTATTGAATTGTATTCCTTACATACTGTATTGACTCTGTTGTTTATACTTTTGACACCCTAATTACTCTGGTTCTCTAACTTGATTTTCAAGTTTGCGCATATCCCAGGTTTTCCCCCAGCCCCCTGCCACCCACCCCCCTCGACTTACAATCTATGGTCGCCGAGTTCCACCCACCCTTCCCTTCCCATCCTCACCAAAGTACCTTCATTCTTGGTGGGCCCGCACTCGATTTTGCAGGGCACTCAGCGTTCACTAAGCGTCCCCTCTTTTACTTAAGTCCCTTACGATCGCGTAAACATCCATTAAGGACTCCATTTCCCCTCATTTTGTTTGATTTCGGGACGCACTGTGGAAAATGACCAAAATTAGGTATATATAAGCGGCGTTCATTCATGTTCACCACAGCCACTGTTGAAAGTAAAGTGAGAATCGTGAAACAGTGGCCACGCCATCTTGTCCCTTTTAGGCCCCATCATGCGCGTAAGTGGCAGCCATTTTGTGTGTCATGGCCTCTCTGCCCACTGCCAATAGCCTGCGCGTCTCCCCCCCTCACTCCCCGGCCTCGCAAGCATTCCCCCGCGCCCCGACAGCCCCCGGTCTCTCCTGCTTGGGTCATAAGCGCACCTCCAACGCAACCCTGTCTCCGAGCCACATCACGTGCTGAACCCTCTCACTCTTTCATCTCATTCAAAGAACAGGCCCTTTTGATAACCTCTTCCTCCCTGCCCGATTGTCCGGCCTGATCCCAGGCCATCACCTAGCCCAACAGATGCAGTTTATTGCCCCCTACAGTAGGACCTCGCCTCACATCAAAGGAGCGGGGATTAATCAATGCTTTAGCACCCCGAAGATCTGACTGATCACACACATCCCCGTTCCCAGCGGAATGTCCTGCTGCTCGATAACCACCACATGCTGAGATCGGGGTAGGAACTCTACTGTAGATATGTGTGGGAACGGGCCTGGCCGGGGATTCCGAGGATGTCTTTTCTGCCCTTCAAAGAAACATTACTGATGCCATAAATGTAATAAAGCCATAAACTTGTGTATAAGAGGCCAGGCCTCAGAGATGCGGTTAGAGCACCTCGAGAAGATACCCTGTTGTCTGATTTGACGTGTTCTGCTCCGGCGGAATAAACTCCTGTTTCCTGCCTTCTGTCTCCAGCGCCTGCCTCTTTGTTTGGTAATCTCGAATGGTATGAGAGGCGGCTAACGCCGGGCAAATACTAAAGGGTTCTTGGTCGAATTCGGCCCTTACATTTTACAATTGGCGTCCCAAACGTGGGGCCCATCAGCGACACGTGGATCCAGTGGGAGAGGTCCCAACGACAGAGTGAACGACTGCAACGATCGGGAAGTGCACCTGCCCGATAGACCCTCGTCTGGCAGCCGATCATCCGAACTTCACTGGTTCCGAGCAGACCTCTCTCGATTGATCTACGGTCCTGACTGGGAACCATCAGGAGTGCCACAGCAATTACGGAGAATAGAGGACGATCAGGTGCTGGAAGCGGAAGACAAGAAACTGTCCATGCGGTCCGGGTAATTGCGAATTGATTGTTTGATTGTTTGAAAATACTAGTATTACTCATTTGATTGTTTCTGAGAGATTCTCTATTTGCAAACAAGCACAGAGTCGCAATACTCTGTTTAGTCTTTGCAGATAGTGAAGGATAGGTAACGCAGGCTTTTGCCCCCATTGTAATCCGTTGTGCCTATTTTTATCCCTCATTTGATTGATTGTTTATCCGAACATTGATCGTTCGGAATTGGTTCTCTTTGGGTTATTCTCTATTCACAAATAAGCACAGAGTCGCAATACTCTGTTTAGTCTTTGCGGATAGTGAAGGATAGGTAGTGCAGACTTTTGTCCCCTTTGTAACCCGTCATGCCTATCTTCGCCCCGTTTGATGGTAGTTGGTTCAGCCCGGACCGCTTATTAGAGGTGAACCACCGGCTCCACTGGAGGACACCCCTAATAAAAAGGACATATATATAAAAACACGGATTAGCCGCTGTATCGTGCTAGCAAACTATAACATAAAAATCGTTAGGGAAAACAAACGGAATCGAGCAAAATCAGTAGGCCACTGATGGGATCTTTTGACCCCGCTAAAATAGAAACATTAGGAACAACCCCTCATGAGAAATATGAAACTAGTGAGAAGAGCCGAGCTCGACGCCATGATGGCCGCAAGACAGCTCGGCTCCATCACCCACCCCGCCCAAGTAACGACAAACCCTATGCAAATATTATAAATATATACAACACTCCAGCAAAGTAACATGTTAAAACTTTTATTAAACAACTATTTACATGGTAAACGGCTGCAACAACAATCCCAATGCATTCGACGCTGTTCCTGTCCCTCCTTCCTGAAAGTAGCGATGTTGAGCTACCTTGGGCTGTTTTTAGTTGGTTTTGGGCTACAGAAAGTCTACAAAAGCCATCAGCCAGCGAGGTAGCGTCGGTGGCGGCCTGGGGTGGAGGACCGTTGTGCGAATAGGCCGGAGGCTACCCCACGTGCCGAAGCCCGTCCACGGATCATCCAGAGGTGATGTCCAGCAAGTTGTGGGCGGGGGATGCCTTGCTGATGGCTCCCCCCCCTTTGTTGCCTGGTCCAGCCACCTTGTATACCTACGCCAGAAGATGGCGTGGGGCGCCCGCAGATGGCGTGGGGTGCCCGCGGAGAGGAGGCGCGGACGGCCCCCTCTCCCACGCCAACCCCCCCCCAGGTGGAGGTTCCTTTCCTGCACCAAGACTGTCATTAGCGTTCCACTCAACGAGCCCCCGCGGTTGACTGGCCGGGGGACCCGCTCCGGTGGCCGTGGTGAAGGGCGGCTGCTGGGGGGGGGGGCTCTCAAGATGGCGGCCGACACCCCGGATTTGGGCCTGGTCCACTAGGATGGCTCTGGGCTACCATGGAACTCGGATGCTTGCCCGCTCGGGCATGAGCCCCACTCCTGAAGACGTCCTCTCAGTTTTAAAGATTCTACGAGAGTGGTTGGCCCTCGACTCCCGCGGGCTTCCGGTGGGGGCAACCGCCACTGTTGCTCGACTTTCCCCCATGGATATGCCGCTGCCCCGGACGACCGCCGCCTTATCCACATCTGGTGCCGAAGGAAAGACTGATTCAACGCATCTGTGGTGGGATACGCCTGCTGTCCCGCTCTCCGGAGTGGCCACAACGTTGTCGCAAGATGGTGATGCTCTCATGCTGACACCAGCTTTTGTCCGAATGACTAAGAGACACTGTAGACTGCCAACTCGATCAGTTCCGGTGGGACCTCAGCGTGACCCGGTAGGGAAGATTTTGCCTTCCTCGCCTTTAAGTCGCGGTTCGTGCTGCCTATCTCTTCTGCTGGCGTTAACGGAACTTTTTTGAACTGCCGAAAGGGATTCTGGTCCGGCCGCTAGTTATTGGAGGCATTCGAACTATACTCTGGACCCGCCTGGCCTCGACCAAAATGGCGCCAGTATGGGCGGGACTTGCAACTCATTATGACAATTCTAGTTACTTAGCCTTGATGTTATGGGGGATGTATGCGGTCTTTGTGCACATGGCGGGTGGGGAAGTGTACTGACTGAGCATGCGGACAACCCTATTGATGTCGGGTTTATTTACTATTGATTATTGTATTATTAAAAGCTCCGAAGTAATGTTACTTATGATACTCGCCCATGATATGCGTATGAACGATTTTATTGTAACTGATCCTGTTATACTTTCAATTATAAAATCAACCTTCACTGATCCTGCAACCGTTTGTCACGTTTAGTTTTTTCCAATTAAATGGCTTGCTCGTTACGTACTCCTATACTACAGTGTAACCTCTCCTTACCTCATGCGTTTCCCGTCTGCCCCGTGGCCGGCCTGTATGGTTGGAGGCCCGTATTTGAATACTGACATTTTTACAATCAAAGTTTTAAAAGAAAAATATATGGAACTAGCATCGTAACAGTCATTTAGATTGATAGGGTTGTTTCTTTAAATACCATGATCTGCGAACAGGAACGACCCTATACCACCGTAAACCTTTTTCTTTTCCTCGAATGAAAACATGAATCCGTCACCCCCCCACCTTATACTGAATACCCCTGGCATTTGACCCTCTCCTACACGCGGTCTGTACTATTGCCCTCGGGCGATCTATGTAATGAGCAGACTACCATTGGTTATCTTTTCCGCACTACCAGTTCCTCTGGGCTTCAATGCCGAGACATAGGGGACTGCATCCCAGAGAAAGAAGTCAAGTACGTGGTAGGTAAAAACATTTTCGTGTTTATGCGCGCAGACGTGCTTTGAACGCTGCCCCCCCCCCCCTCTTTTTCTTTTTGCAGGTTACATCGGAATTTCAGCTGAAGTATGGAGAAGACCTAAAACGGCATCGTGTTCCACGCAAGGAAAATAGGCTAGCACTGTGAGATGGTACATTATATGTAGGAGCTATCTCTGGGAGCGTGAAAAATTGTATGGTATGAATGTGCGCATGGGCCCTGATTTGTACGGTATGAATGCGTATGTGTGGCGCACGTCTGGGTCAATAAAAGAATGCTTTTTGTATGATTGAGGCGTTGATCGAACGGTTAATGGGATAGGATAATTAAGCCCGAACATGGTACCCGCATGTGAAAGACGAATAAAAAAATATAGCACTTACCTTACTTAGGAACGACTCTCTCTGGAGCTACCGATTGGGAGAGTGGCCTACACCAGAAACTCGAAGGCTTATTTCAGTACGACGAACCCGACCCCAACCGATATCCCAAATGTACACCCAAAATAATGCGCACCAGTGAGTCAATTTATGTGCTGACTAAATAAGAAAAGTTAAAGAGTACCCCGGGTTGGGGTTCATCCAAAATCCCCCTCAGCCCAGATATTAGGGATATTGTTATTTTTTTAGATTTACCCCTTCTTCTTCCACCCTCATAGAAAAGTCAGAATTGTACCATGACACATCCGCCTGACACCCCTCCTTTACCTCAGCTTGGATCATCATTTGCTAGATGTTGGAAGACCCCACTGTGAGTATGAGCACGACTGGACTAGTGTCCGACCAATTAAAAAGGAGTAAGTATTTTTGAAGCGAGGTTACCAACAAAAATTGTCTACTATTAGGAAGGAAGGAGAACAAAGAGCTCGACCCCCAGAATGAATTAAAGGGAATACTGAGAATCTGCAACATGCATGACAAAGTCCTTTTGCCCAAAATAGCTCTGTGTTCTGTCTTAGGTTTCCGTACGTGATGTCTGTACTGTCGCACCCTATCTGGTATTTGTGTGTACGTAAACTATGAATTTATGTTTTCCCTCAGCTTGTGTTTTATACGTGAAACATACCCGTACTGTTCTATATGTGTGTGCACTGAATAACCTATTATTATACACGTCTCTCTCTCTCTCTCTCTCTCTCTTTATGTTGTACGTGTACTAATAGCCTATTTGGTGCACACGACGCTCTCTCCCTCTGAGGGCTCCCTTGCTCCCTTTTGAATAAATGACGACACTGTACCTCACCGGCACAGGTATAATTGGCTTTAGACACGACAGTGTTTGAACAAATTGACAGAAACAAAACGATCATATTTTGCCATATTACTACCTCTCCTTTCTGTAAAATGATGGAACTTAATTGGCTGAGAAAGAAAGGACAGGTAAGACGACTAATGTCCCCTAATCTGACCCTTATAAGGGAACTATATGTCAGTGGCTTTTGTTTTAGTGCTCTAGTAACTCCACCCTCATCATTCGGGTTACCACCGCCCATTGCACTTAAATAGAATGTCCGAAACGTCCCCGTTTTCCCAGAATGGTCCCAGTTCTGTAACCAGCCGTCCCAGAAAATCTCAAAGACTGTAGCTGATGACCTTGTTTTTAAAGATAAATCGTCCAAAAACTGATAAAAGTTAGCCGTTGCTATCAGAAAAGAAAAAATGCTTAACGAATGTCCTTCCCTGGAAAAGGTAGCTGTAAGCCCATGATAATAAGCACTTCACACTTTTTATGAATTAGCAGACTTTGAAGAAAAATATAGCTCAACAGGATTTGTTTTAGAAAAACACAAGCCTCTACTGGGGGAGCCGGTCTGACTTCGATGAACCATGTAATTGTTGGATATCAGACTTCTTGCCCTGTTCGCGAATATAACAGGAATAAACACCAGACAGATATGGTGTTTGAAAATAGAAAGATACTTGCAGACCTGCACAACAGCAATGATGCATGAGTTAACAGCATACACCGATGTAAGGATTACTAAGCATGGTGTTTGAAAATAGAAAGATACTTGCAGACCTGCACAACAGCAATGAAGCATGAGTTAACAGCATACACCGATGTAAGGATTACTAAGCATGGTGTTTGAAAATAGAAAGATACTTGCAGACCTGCACAACAGCAATGATGCATGAGTTAACAGCATACACCGATGTAAGGATTACTAAGCATCCACCCTATCGTGACCAATTAATGTTTCCCCAACTACTTGGGGTTGGGAGAGAAATTAAAGTGTGTAAACATCATCCCCTGCCAGTTCTCTAAAAACTTTTTTTTTGTACTCATTTAAAGATAACGTGCGGTCGTCGGAGGAGAGGGGCCGGATGTGACGCGCAGCCTGGCTGCAGATCGGGGAATATCTATGACCTCGACCAAGGTGGAGCCCCAGAGCAAAGAGTTGCGGGACAAGGCACCATTCTCAACATGGGAAGTGAAGAAAGAAGGGCTGTCCAGAAGCCCCCTGCATGTTGATGAGCTTGTGCCGAAAGTCCCAGCCCATTGTGCCCGATCGATGGGCCCACTTGCTTGAAATTTCTGCCCTCCTTGGTCCGTTTCAGATCTGATCCCACTCCACCCTCTTTTCCCTCGGCCTCCCAAAGCACGCCCCCATCACCCCTTTTTCCATATGGAGTTTTTGAACTTTGACTTAAAGAAGAAACACTGCACAAAAGATAGAATAGGGTTTGTCCCGAAAGAAGAACGGAATACGGGTACCCCGACTAAAGTACCTATGGTAGATTAGTTAGGTAACAGGACAAACAGGACTGTGGTCCGAGAGCAAAGAGTGGCCACACCCTGCAACGCGAAATCTGAATCCGAGCTGGACGCATAGCTCCACCGCCGGTGCTCAACAGTGCCAACGAAAGAAGAAAAACAATAAGAGCCTACCAGTGATGGCTCGCTGTAATTAGACACTGGAAAGACGACTCCCTTTTTTTGAACATTGCCACCCCTTGATTGCACCTTGTATTAAGTTGAATTCCTCTCCCAACCGTTTTGTATTGATTATCACCCAATCGAACTTTCGAAACCTTACATCGGTCACTTTTCAACTGTACATGAATAACTAAGAAGGCGTTAACTCTGTATCTTGATGATTGTAGAACACCAGTTATGCACATGAACATGCTGTCTAGTTTTGACCCCCATGGAGTCCAGACCTCAAGTGATGATAGCGCTTATCCTGCCAGAACATTTTTGTATGACATCATGTTTGTATGCGGACGAATCTCCTACATCGTCTAAAGTAATGTCCCAGCCTCCAAGTTCTAACGTATGACGCAGCTAAATGTAATTTTGTATGCACTGTCTCCCCGCCCATCACATTGACTACATATGGTTATGTACGATTCTGCCTGCATTGATAGCAGAATTATTTTCATCTGCCTGTAATGCATATGGGCTGCCAAAGCGAATTGTATAACTAATGTCGGCCTGTACATCCTCACCTATGACATGAACAGGAATGAACAAACTTATGACAAAAACTGGGGACTGTGGAAAATGACCAAAATTAGGTATATATAAGCAGCGTTCATTCATGTTCACCACAGCCACTGTTGAAAGTAAAGTGAGAATCGTGAAACAGTGGCCACGCCATCTTGTCCCTTTTAGGCCCCATCATGCGCGTAAGTGGCAGCCATTTTGTGTGTCGTGGCCTCTCTGCCCACTGCCAATAGCCTGCGCGTCTCCCCCCCCTCACTCCCCGGCCTCGCAAGCATTCCCCCGCGCCCCGACAGCCCCCGGTCTCTCCTGCTTGGGCCATAAGCGCACCTCCAACGCAACCCTGTCTCCGAGCCACATCCTGTGCTGAACCCCCTCACTCTTTCATCTCATTCAAAGAACAGGCCCTTTTGATAACCTCTTCCTCCCTGCCCGATTGTCCGGCCTGATCCCAGGCCATCACCTAGCCCAACAGATGCAGTTTATTGCCCCCTACAGTAGGACCTCGCCTCACATCAAAGGAGCGGGGATTAATCAATGCTTTAGCACCCCGAAGATCCGACTGATCACACACATCCCCGTTCCCAGCGGAATTTCCTGCTGCTCGATAACCACCACATGCTGAGATCGGGGTAGGAACTCTACTGTAGATATGTGTGGGAACGGGCCTGGCCCGGGGATTCCGAGGATGTCTTTTCTGCACTTCAAAGAAACATTACTGATGCCATAAATGTAATAAAGCCATAAACTTGTGTATAAGAGGCCAGGCCTCAGAGATGCGGTTAGAGCACCTCGAGAAGATACCCTGTTGTCTGATTTGACGTGTTCTGCTCCGTCGGAATAAACTCCTGTTTCCTGCCTTCTGTCTCCAGCGCCTGCCTCTTTATTTGGTCATCTCGAATGGTATGAGAGGCGGCTAACGCCGGACAAATACTAAAGGGTTCTTGGTCGAATTCGGCCCTTACCTTTTACAGCGCTTGCTCTGCCTTCGCGAGCGCGTCTTTCAACTTCAGACAAGGAATGGCCCTTGGCAACGGTGGCGTAACGCGCACCGCTTGCCTACGGCCTTTCATCGAATTCCTTCTCCGGCAGCACCTGAGCTCGAGCGATCATGTCGGTTATATCGCTCTGATCAGCTGCTGTCGGGGGATCGTTGGAGACAGTTTCATCGCGCATCTTATATTTATAATTTCCTGCATAATTTTTTTTTCGAAAAGGGGAAACTTTGGCATATACATTTTTAAGGCAAATTATTCCTATACTCTTGCCAAAATAAAGGGAAGACAGATTCGTTAGCCAAACAAGGCAGATTACTAAGGCAATCTTGTACTGTACTGGTCCCTGTACCTTGAGTCTGACGATGCAACTGCTAGTTCCCCCCAACCATGATAAGGAATCCTTTAAAAAAATTCTTCAAAGAGAAATGAGGTCCTGCATGCTGGACGCCCTTAGAGAGGTGATGTCCTCCAAGAGACCCTTCCCCCTTGATCACAATAGTATCCCTTTTGATCCTTCTTCTCGTGATCCTCATTGTATTACTCATGGTAAGAGCACCAAAAAATCTAAACACTCCGAGCCTCCTTCTGAATGCACTATGGGAGGTTCTGGCACCTCAACTGGTTTGGGAGGTCCTAGCACCTCAAACTTGACGGGAGGCCCTTGCGCCTCAACTGTTACTGGTGTCCCTCATGGCACAACTTTGATGGGTGTCCGTAGCAACACAAATTTGATGGGTGTCCCTAGCAGCACAAATTACAATAGTGCTCAGAAAGACAAGACACCGACTCGGAAGAGGAGGAAAGTTTCCAGAGCCCCTTCGACGAATTTGTCCTGGACTTGGATGACGAAGCCCTTGATTTTAATAATCAATTTGCGGTTGACTCATCCTCCTCCTCCAAAAATGCCATCCTCAACCCCTTGGGAGAGGAAATGTTCTCCCCTCTCAACATTTCCCCCCACCCCAATAGTTCTAAATGGTTCCCGCAGGAACATATTTCCCAATTTATTACAAGATGGCTCAGAAATTCACTTGAAAGAGAGACCCTCAAATCCGAGCGCCCAACACCCTCTATACAAGACAAGGTCTGTCAGACCCCAAACCTTGACCCTGACTTGATAAAATGTTTATTTATCCTGGGCAAAGACCCCAGGAAAGGTCTAGAGAGAGCCCTTAAGGGTTGCCAGAATCGCCTCCTCGACATTCTTGGCCCCCTCACCAGGATTTTAGACTTAGCAGAGGAGTCTCACATCTCTAACTCCCCTCTTGACATCAACCTCATTAGAGGATGGAGTCAAAGGGCCATCGTCCTTCTGGGCAACGCAAGTTCCAACCTCAACATTGAAAGGAGGAGAACCATCCTTACAAAGATCAACCCCAAGTTAGGTGATCTAGCAAAAAAAGAACCCTCTCTCAACCCTAAAGACCTCCTCTTCGGCGAGGATATTATTAAATCAATAGGGAAATATGTCTCTACATTTACTGCTCTTGACAAGGCTCAAGCTAATATGAAACGTATATTCAACTACAAACTTTTTGGACAGGCTGGAAGAAGGGGCTGCTCTTCCGGCCGTGGATACCAACTGCCCTTCTCATCCTTCAGAGGAACTGGTATATGATTCTACCCATCTAATCACCAATTCTAACCTCAGAGAGGGAGAGCCTCACGAAACAGAGGTTACAGATCCCGTGGAACTCCCACCAACACCAATCTTCAAAGTAAGTGCTCCTCTTTCTTCTTCTTCTTCCCCCTTAAAGGTAGGGGATAGGCTCAAAAATGTTTATCATGTATGGGAATCTCTGACTCAAGAACCCTGAGTTCTGAAGAAAGTTCGGGGTTTCAAAATAGACTTTCTAGATATCCCCTTTCAAACGTAGCCTACCAAACCTTTGGTCCTTTCGGTGGACCATCAGAAAATCGTCGAAGAGGTGATCTCTTCTATGCTTCAAAAAGGTGCTATTATAGAAGTTCCATGGTCTCTAAAGACATTTGTCAGCACTCTTTTCCTCGTCCAAAAAAAGGGAAAAGGTTGGAGACCTGTCATAAACCTTCGAGAAGTAAACAAATATCTAGTATACAGACATTTCAAAATGGAGGGTATTCACCTGCTCAGGGACCTACTCCTGCAAGGAGATTGGTTGGTCAAACTGGATTTAAAAGACGCTTACTTTACTATCCCTATGGCTCAAGAACACCAACCCTTCCTTCAATTTATCTGGAACAACCATCTATTCCAATTTAAAGCTCTGCCCTTCGGCCTTTCTTCTGACCCTTGTTGCTTCACCAAGATTATGAGAACTATCGTCTCCCTCCTGAGAGAAAGAGGTATTTGCTTAATTATTTATCTGGACGACATCCTCATCATGTCCCAACTCCACTCACAACTCCTGAAGGACCTCAAGACTGCAATGGATCTTATAGAAAGTCTTGGTTTCTTTCTAAACCACGAAAAATCTATCCTTACCACCCTCCAAGTCATTGGAGTTCCTCAGGTTCACCGTAGATACCTCGAATTGCGTTCTCCTTCTTCCCACCAAGAAAATCACCAAAATTAGCAAAGAGATCGGATTTGTTCTAAAACAACAATCTCTTTCCCTCCGGGAGTTAGCTAGACTACTGGGGCTACTTTCCTCTTCCATTCAAGCTATTTTTCTGGGACCTCTAATTTACAGTGCTCTTCAGAGAATAAAAGGAAGAGCCCTCAGGTCTGGTCTATGGTATGGAGACCTTGTGACCTTAGATCAGAAAGCCAGGTCAGAACTCTCTTGGTGGCTGGAGAATTTGGAGGCCTGGAATGGCAAAGCAATCTTCCGGTCGGCCCCGGAAGTTGTCCTGGAATCAGACGGGAGCCTCGACGGTTGGGGTGCTCGCTTCCTCGACAAAAACACGGGTGGTGTATGGTCTCTGGCGGAATCCTCCCATCACATACATTTCTTAGAACTTATGGCAGGCTTATACGCCCTAATGAGCTTCAAAGACTCACTTCAGGGCAGATCCGTCGCCCTCAAGATGGGCAACATCTCCGCAGTCTCTTATATCAACCGCCTTGGCGGGACCAGATCCGCAGACCTCTCTGATTTAGCCAAGAAGCTCTGGATGTTCTGCTTAGAACACAAGATTTCCCTGAAGGCAGAATTCCTCCCCGGAAAGTCAAATTTTTCTCCGGATTGGAACTCGAGATTCCTCTCAGACTTCAGAGATTGGAAACTCAATGTGAACGTTTTCAATACTCTGTTTCGCTGCTGGGGTCCTCTGAATGTGGACCTATTAGCCAGCAGGTTGACTTTACAGTTGCCGAAGTACTTCAGCTGGATGCCGGACCCGGGCGCTCTTGCTGTAAACAACTTTCTCCAGTGCTGGCCTCACCTTCAGGCTTATGCATTCCCTCCCTTTGCCATGATTCAAAGGGTCCTTCAGAAGGTGAGACAAGATCAGTGCTCCCTGGTCCTGATAACTCCATTTTCGCCTTCCCATAAATGGTTCCCCACAACCCTGAAATTATCCTGCGACATTCCCTTCCTAATTCCAGCGGCCAAGGGTCTGGTTTGAAAAGCAGAGGAAGAAGATCACCACCTAATTCTTTCAGGGAATTTGAACCTTCTTGCTTGGAAAGTGTCAGGCAATCCAACAAATGATCTGGTCTTTCGTCATCAGCTCTCTCTCTCCTCGGAGAATCCTGGGCACCAGGAACACAGTATAGGTACAATAACATTTGGAGAAAATGGTTTTGTTGGTGCATGGAGAGGAACTTGGATCCCGTTGAGGCTCCTATCATGAATATTGTTAAGTTTCTTGTCGAACAATTTGACAGAGAGCTTTCCTATAGAGCTATTAATTGTGATTGATCAGCTATCTCTGCTGGACACTCCCTTGTCAACGGTAAAACGATAGGTAAAAATGTTATCATTTGCAGGGTTCTACAAAGTATTAGACTGAAGAGACCCCCTCAACCTAAATACCAATCCTTATGGGATGTTAAAGCTATTTTAGACCTTTTTTCATCTTGGCCCAATAACGCTTCACTCAAGAAAATGTCTTTCCATAAAACTTGCAACTCTCTTGTGTCTCATTTCTTGTCGTAGAGTTTCTGATGTTAAGACTCTATTTTTTACCCACGTTTCGATCCTCGCAAAAAACTCTGTATTGTAGATTGTATTAAAGAGCATGACTCCAGAATGAGAGATGTTCGCCCTCAAGATGCTAATCAAATCCTTATTTTCTTTGTTAAACCCTTTAAGCCAGTTTTTTTTCTTCCATAGCCAGATGGGGTGAATCCGTAATGAGCCTTGCTGGTATTGGACCTTTTAAAGTTCGAAGCCCACTCTCTCAGAGGTGCTATGGCAAGTAAATCCTTCTGGTCTGGTGCTAAGTTGGATGTTATCCTGAAAGCGGCTGATTGGTCCAATGCTTCCACTTTTGGTCATCACTATTGTAAACCTATCGAGCATATCTCTGATGTTGTCCTTCAAGGCTACCAACATGCATAATGTAGCCTCCTGTCTTGTAATGAAATTGACATTCTCCTATTAACATGGCCAGATAATTTCATTAAAGACACGGAGGCTAACATTATCCCACCCGTCCCTCCCCTGGACGGAGTACTTATTGATATTTTGTTTGTTATATGCATTTGTTTACACTGCCTTTAGCGCTAGAGTTTACAACCTTTTTAACATTTTCCTCCTTCTTTTCAGATAACTCCACCTGCTGGATTTTTCTCATCACCTTCTAATCCTCCACACTTCGTTTCTTTCATTCAGAGGCCTTTTTTCTTCACTCTCAAGACCAAGTAGGATCTCACCTTTATTGAACTTTTGTTGCTTCGATTCATTTAAAAGGGGCAGTCTGTTTGCTCCTCATGCCTTTTATACCATGTCTTCACTGCATTCTAGATTTGTTTCCTTTATGATGTAGTGCAGCTGCTTGTGACTGCATTAAAAGATTAGTGCATAATGGTAGCCTCCGTGTCTTTAATGAAATCCAGATTCTATGGTCATGTTAATAGGAGAATCGCAATTTCAATTACAAGAAAATTATGCACTTTGGAACTGGTACGGCTACTCATAGCTGGAGACAGTTACTGAGAGGGTGTTCACAATAAAAGCTTTCATTGCTGCCAAAGCAGAATATCTCTGCCTCGGCCAGCCGTGGTTTGACAGGCAACACAGTGACAACTCGATTTTGGCCTAAATGAAGTCATATGCGGCCAGTGTTTGCAGTTTAATCTTTGAAACCGCTTTATCGGTCTTTGGAATGGATCAAGATTTAGGCAGTCCTTGGCCAGTGAGCCTTCAAGACTCAAATGCTCAATTAACTCAAGTCTGGGTGCTCTGTGGGTGCATTCATAGCAGTACAGGCTGGAGGTGGCGAAAAGAGCAATGGCAGTATTTATTTAATGCACTTTGTTTGGATCGGGAGACAATTTCTACCCATTCCCTGTGTCACATATGATTCAAATCTGCTGTGTGAACTGCACTTGGAATTTTCTGTGTGCATACTTAGATTAGCATCTCCGTCAGTCAACCCCTCTTTCATGGCACTTGCAAAGGCCTTAAAATGTAATAATGTACAGCCGGACACCATGGGGGAATACTGCAACTTGTGTGGATAATAGAGGCACCAACTTACTTAACACCTTGGCTCATTGAGATATTCCCCTACTGTGCTGAACCATAATAGAAATGGGTGTGGTCATGACGAGCTTAGCTCGTCATGAGCACACGAGCACTGTGCCTCATGACGAGCTCAGCTCGTCATGAGCACCGAAGGGGTTAAAACGGTCTTTTTAATAAAATGGGGAGCTTTCCAGCAAGTTTCAAGTTTATTTATGAAGTGCACAGTTAATGAAAACGATTGAACCTTCTAACAATAGGACAATTGTTAAATTAAATAATTAATATATATATATATATACATATAAAAGAACTGCAGTCATTATGTAGTACTTCATTTAAGTAGAAGAAGCATAAAATATGGATTAACATATAACATGTTTTCTATAAATAATAAGGCTTGGGCTTAGCTGTGGAAGATATCTTAATGTGTCAGTGCTCGGCTGCAGTCATGACAGTACAGTCTTGTTGGAGTGGCTGAGTTTAGCCACTGCGGCCTATGCAGGGAATGGCACAGCTCTCAGTCTCCATTGTCAATGAAGGAAGGAAACCTGACATCAAGGTGGCAGTGCTCAGCATTTGGGGGCCAATTACGATGGCAGGAGGACTCGGACCGCCTGCCTGTAAGGCAGCAGTCCCGCACCCTTAATTACGATGCAACAATGGAGGTCGCATTCAGCAATATAACATTGCGGTGGGTGCTGCTGGAAGCAGCACCCACCGCACTGCTAAATGTTCATGTTGTGCATTTCCATGCACAAAATGGCAAGCACCACGTGGTGCATGCCAACTTGGGCATAGAAATGTCAGGGGGTACCATGGGTACCCCCCAGTGCCCAACTACCTACCTCCACACCAAGGGGGGCACACAACAGGCCCCCAAAACCAATCCCCGCCAGCCTTTACACAGTGGTCCCACAGCCATGGAAAGGCTGACTATTGCCCACATTGTAATTTTGCAGACGGTGCCTGGTAGGCACCACCGCCATTTTACACATTGTGGACAGTCCGCCAGACAATCGAGGCAATTGCCTCTGGCGTAAGAATGGCGGCGGTCTTTCCGCCCGCCACGGTCGCAGGCTAGTTCCCCCGCCAACCTGATTTGGCGGGGGAAATCACCGTCCAATGGCGGAGGGCTCGCCACTGTCAGCCGCCTGACGACGTTTAGTCAAGAGGGCAGGTGTGACATGTTTTCATTAGTTATTATTTCTGAGCTACGCAAGATTTCAAAAAGGGACCATCCTCGGCTATGAACATATCTGCACATAACTTATTTAGAGGACCTTTTTATCGCTGCACACTTCTTACTTTCGAATATTGTCTAGTGTTAAGCCAGTAAATCAGACCGATTATATTCTCTTTAAATCTGCCCAAGTCAAATGACTTAGCAGATAGTCAATTTTATTGCAGGAACCGATTTCTTGAACCTGCTATGCAGGCAATGATAGACAGTGCACATCTCGATTGATCTTCAAGGGCTATCTACTCAAGTTTTTGCTTGATTTGCGTGAGGTATTTTACCAGCCTACAATTCAGCTGTATTTCCGTTGGTTTGAAACAGGCTATGACAGCTGGTCTTCTGTGGCATTGCCCCCTGCTGTTGAACATCAGTCTTAATATGGTCTTTAGAACTTCCAATGTAGCTTTGCACAGACAGAATATGTGAAGCATTATTTCGGATCGCTGTCCACATAATCGGCATAGCTCCCTTCCCTCTGTTCGTTGCCATGGCGGTAGATGTAACAGTGAGGGGAGACATCCCAAACTGCATTTCATAAATCTCCCTTTGGCATAGGTGTTAAAACCGGAATCGAGATATGGTTGGGGTTTCAATGAAGTTTAGCTGGCTATTGTCATCCAGGCATGTCATCTCTTTCAAAAAGCTTCTTTACCCGCAAGAATCGAGGTCAGTTTGACTAATTTATCCATCGTGACTTTAAACTGGTGAAGGCCAATGTGTGTGTCCCATAGTGACTTCAGCCAAGAGTTGTCTGTGATGTTTTCCAATAGGCTCTTGCCGGAGAGTGATCTCTTATGCTGATTTCCTTCCACAAATGATGGTTTAAAGTATATGCATTAGTATTTTTTAGCATAAAAAAGCATTTGTTAAATGCCTCTTGCCTTGCAAGGGTTTGTTTTATTAAACCAAATTCCAGCCTCAACTGAGACGATGATGAGTGCTGAAGCAGATGAAATAAAGACCTGAAAGTTTTGACTATGATCTTATCCAGGAGGGGCCATTCCTGCTCCTTAAAGTCTTCCTACCGTTCGCTGGAGTGTGTACTAGTTTTGCCTGTATCATTTGCAAAAGTGGTGTGAGCGTTGGTCCGGCAGTCTTGGCTCTTAGTTGATGGAATACCATCAGTAGGATGTTGGCTTTCAGAAGCATGACCTCTTTGTGCTGTTTGAAGAACCCCAATCTATCAAACAGTAGTCTGAGATATTTATATTCAGTAGTTGAGCAGAGTGTTGCTGCTTCCAGTTACCATGGCATAGGTTTGGTGGCTTGCTTCCCTATTACCATAATTTGTGTTTTTTCATGTTTATTTCTATTTGGTTCTTCATTGAGTAGGCTGATGTGGCATTCAGAAGTCTTGGAGGCCAATCTTTGTGCAACTAACCAGAATTAAGTTGTTTGCATACATCAAGCTACATAGATGTAGACTCCCTAGCTTTGGGGCGTGTGCGTTAATCTCATCTAGAGTTAATGGTAAATCTGTAAATTTGACAGAAATAAGTTGAAAAGGGTGGGGTCAAGCACACATCGCTGCCTAAAGCCGTGCTTTGTTTGAATCATTCTGTACAGAAGGAAACTACTCCACAGCTTAACCCAGACCCATGTGGAGGAGAATCAGGGCCTGTAGCAGGGACTCTGGGTTTTTCCAGCTGGCTACCTTTTGCCAGAGCAGGTCGAAGGCCGCCCTGTAGTCAATGAAGCAGAGATGGAGAGCCAGGCTGTAGTTCTTGCATTGATCTATTAGCAAGGAAAGGGCTAATATACATCTTGTTGTTCCCATACATTTTGAAAAGCCTGTTTTGTTAAGAGGGACTATGCACTGTTCTACAGCCCAGGGAGTTAATTCCTCCACTAGACTCCCTGCAAAGTACTTCGACCCTACGTCGTGGAGGGCTATCAGTCAAAGGTTTGCGGGATCAGAGATGTCGCCTCCTTTACAAATGGGGAATATATTCAAGCCCTTCCAGGAATCTGGTCTAACATTGGCTGTTGTAATACTATTAAAAACCAGCTCCATGTGTTCTGCCCAGAACTCCTGGTTCTCTTTGGAAATCACAGGTGGGATGCCGTTGGGACCAGGTGCTCCTTCTCGTAGGCCCTTTGAAATCAGTTTTTTAATAATCTCCACTTACATCACAGAAGGACTATTTTGTTTTCCATCTCTTCACGCTGTGCTAAACCAGAGTTGATTCCCACTTGATTCCCTACGTAGTCCTTCTAAGAGTCCTTTGGTGTTGATTTTGCAAGGCGTTATCTAAGTTTATGTTTCACTGTTATTTGTTACAAGCGAGTGGTTTGACAAGAACTCAGACCAGTACTCTTCCGATATGTTTCAAGTTGCTGTGGCAGTCGCTGGACAATGAAGCCTGTTCACGGTACTCCAAAATTTCTCGCGTGTGTTGTTTTTGATTTCATATAGCAACTTGGCACACAATATGTCATCAGTCTCTCTCCTTCGCTGCCTGCTGCATCTCCTATTGGCTGCTTTTGTTTGTGCCACTACAGCTTTAAGGGATTTATCAGTCGGTTTATTTATAATGCTTGGTTTACCTACAGCCGCGGCCGGCAGTGGGAGGAAATGCAGGGCGGTGACATGGGGAGGGGGAGGGGCAGGGTGGGGGGTAGTAATGTATGAATTATGGAGTTTTACAGGTAAGTAAACATTAAATAAATTAAACAAATTTCGTTTTATATATGCAGACTATTTGCAGGCCCTGGCGTGTTGTCATCTTTTGCTTACATGTCCTCTTCAAGTGTGGCTGATATATATATATATATATATATATATATATATATATATATATATATATATATATATGTGTAAATATGCGTGTGTTTGTGTTTTGTGCCCGTGTGCCTGTGTTGGTTTGTGTGTGTAGGTGGGTGTGTGGGTGAGTGGGTGGGGTGGTGTGTGTGTGTGTGTGTGTGTGTGTATATTTGTATATGTATATGTCCAGCAAAGACCTCAATGAATGGGGCCTCCGATCCTGCAGGGTGGTTTCTGTTTTCAGGAATGTAGAATCCTGTTATAACAATGCACAGCAATGCTGTTATTCATTCATCATGAAAGTGGCAGCAAATTCCAATCTGATGCATCTCGGCGATCCTGCCTTGTTCACAGGGAGTCAAATTCTATTTAACAAAATGCTGGGGAGCAGATTTACAAGCACCAGTATGGGACATATTTACAACGTGATGCATCTATTGAGATGCGTTATGCTGTAAAGCCCTGCGCTACATTATACCTGCATCAGGTATACTGTATGCAGGGTGGGCGTTCCGTCGCAAACATGCTCCGTAAAAGTGCGGCAGTGAAATATACAAGATTTCACTGAGTCTCTTTTACGTCCCCGCTGCATCAACACCTCATGCCTGCTTGCAGGTGACTCAGCACAGCAAGTATAGGGTGCCCCGAGCAGTGCTGGAGTTGCGTCGCACTTGCGACACAACTCCAGCACTGCGTCACCTTTACGGCATCAGGTGCGTCATGCATCTGTCTATTCTTGCGCCATGGTGCGCCGCATTCGCATTTTGTAACGCTTTGTTCGCCATAAGTTAGCAAGGTATGCTCAGACGTGAGTCCCTTGCTCACTTTGCCACTGGATTCAAGCAAGCCTGGCTGAACACGGCTGGAATGCCAGAAACCGGTCCTAGGAAGCTTGTTCCCGGTCCAGGGAAGGCATGGCTTGGCAGTTCGAGCTGGACTGTTCCCATGAGGCACAGGGTCAGACTGATTTGCATATGGCTATGTCTGAACTGGGGTGGCAGAGTGGGCTAAAGAATGGTGATGGATTAAACCCACATCTGTTGACTGGGTGTGAGTGTTTGATTGGTTCAGATGCTCCGTCCATTACCACCCCCTTTTGTACCGCATTCTAAATTCGGCGCATCCATGGTGGCGCAAGGGGTTTCTGCTGTGACGCAAATAACTGGTGCATCCCTACTGATATGCAGGGATGCGCCAGTTATTGTAAATCTGCTCCGGGTGCTTAAATCCATGTGGTCACGTGTCCTGCAGCAACCTCCTACATGTTCGTACTGTGGTGCCCTATTACAATGCTGCTTAATAGCGTCCCTTTAACACCAAAGTTCAAAATATATTCATTTTATTTTCAGTGCAATCTGTTCAAATTAAAGCTGCCAAGTGCATATTGTTGCTGACCTATATATATATATATATATTGCTCTCCAGGAAGCACATTTCTATTTTACCTCGAGCGATAAACATTCTTGCATGGATCTGTTTGGGTTGCAAGTGGCAAGTAGCACACCAGACTTCAGAAATGGCGAAAAATTAGAACACTTTTTGTTAGCCTTGTAGTTCTGTATGCAGCATTTATTAAACAGTCGAAATGATGGTGCCACAATCACAAGACCATATCATCAAGACTCTTATTTGTCCTATTAACATCGCTCATCATGCATGGTACAGTTGGCTGCCAGTCTTCGAAAGGCGATGGCTTAGCGCATGGCGCGCGGCATATTGGACAAGACCTACCATAATAAATGCACACTTCAAAACTGATTACAAACTATACTCTGCAAAACAGAGGGATTTAATGAACTTTGGATTCAGCTCATCAAATTCTGAAATGGGAAGTTGCGGTATTAATTTAGAAACTCATTATCGTTTAAAATTCCAGAAGTTTAAAAATTATATTAATAAGCTACAATCACGAGGCTCGAATCATGATGCATCGTTCCAGGAGCCGGACAATAATTCAAACTCGGTTCCATTTGATGCCTTTACTTTTGCTTGTATTTTAATCATCAGGTGTCACCATGTACTCTGTACTGCTACAGTCACCGGGCAGTTTCCCAAACTGCCCGGTGAAACAGACAATTGGATTAGTGTCATTTAAATTAGTCAGATCTTGAACGATGTCACAATATATCTTAAAACCCTACCTAACGGCATTAAACAAAAAACTGTTTTGGAATGCAAATTGTTGGTTATTGTTAGTTAATCTGGGCAGGATAAAAATAACTCACTTGTTTCTTTACTCTGGGTGACCATTTAATATTTTCAAAGAACTCCACAATAGCAAGTGTGACACCTTTTGTAGTGGTGGTATTTTTATTCATATTTTTCATTCAATTAGCCCTCAACACACTTTATTGATTATCACTATGTCTGGGCGAAAATTAAATGATGCCAGCGATATTCACAAAATTTTCTGGGAAATTCACGAAATTACGCCATTATACAATGTTGCATAATTATGTGCCATTTGCAGTTAATATTTTCTGTCAATGCGCCTTGCACAGTAAAAACGTACCACGAGTGGAAGCAACAGAACATGTCCAGCTTTTTAGAGCGAATTCTTTTTTTTTTAGTGTGAAATGGGTTCTTGCATCAGAAACTGACTCAAGAACACATTTCACACTAAAATCTAGCTCTAAATGACAGATTTATATCTTGTGTAATTTTGCCAACATTTTGCATAATAATTCAAAAGAAAATTACATGAATCTCACAAATCCCTAGTAATCACATTTTATGGTTTAATATATATTGCATGCTATCATGTTGATGAAACACTTGTACATGAAAAAAATCATGCATTTGATCATAACACTTGTATATTGACTCAAAGTGAAGATATACTCACAAAAATATCGAAACTTATAATTAACCAACCAAAGGTCCTTATGGATGAAAGGGTTTAAAAATCATAAAGCCTCCAATTTGCAAAATCAAAATCTTTGTGTCCACAAAATCATAAATCCGCACAGAAGGTATGTTTTTCAAATGCATTATCCAGTCATAATATAGACACTGTAGAAAGGGGTAGTCACCTTGCCTTTTGAACAATAACATGCGGCCATTAATGGTAGACCAACTCCCCAAAGAGGGTGGTATTGAATTTGCAAAGTGGAAACTGTTCACGTGGCAGATTTAACCTTTGTACTTGTTCTTTCAATGACGTTCAGAAATGTTTTAATAGTTTTAAAACTTACTTCAGTTTGACTTATTAATATTGCGTTCTGCCTATTTTATCAAAGGATTTTAAAAGAGCATTAACATCGTTTACAAAATTTTCTTGTAAAATGCACTATATGAAGCCATTTAATTAATGTGAAAATTATTCAACCAATAATTCTTAATACTTGATTTTATATGTAAGAACAGCTTTGATAATGATTCAGGCACTGAATCTTGAAATCCTAAATACCCTATATTATTTTTACAGTGGGCGCACAACATGGCACTCTCTCGCCACACCACTGCTTCCCAACAACCTTCTCCGCCCAGACCCTGCCATGCCCAATATGCAAAAAAGCCCAAGGAATCTCAAGGCAAGGAATTATTGTCCAAGGCGTAGAATTTACACACATCACATCATGAAATGCTACACAATCCGCTAGGAGAGTAGGAGAGTACCATTATCCAACTTGGATAAATATACGATTATACATAGCTTCACACTCCGTATCCTACTTGGATATATATCTGATTATGCATTGCATCACACTCTAGCGTCAGCATCATGACAAGGCAGTAAGGAATTAAAATTCACTTTATAGTTAACCATTGAATCAAGTTGACCATACACTTGAACGCTCCGCTGCATACATTGCACCATCAGGCCCCAATGCGCTACAGCAAACAGTTAAACATTAGGAATTCCATCCTGAAATCCAGGGCACCGCATAGCACACCGCCCTCCGGGTTACCTGCACACAGGCAGCCTCCCCAAGATTCACCTCAGTCCATAAGTGGCAGGTTAGGGCAGTAGAGTCGAGGACCACCATCAGGCCAGTCCCTCCTCCCAACCAACCTAAAGCACACTGCAATTTTACCCCCTCCTGGGGTCCCTCTAGTTACTGAACCAACATTGTTGTGTCTACCCCTTTGTTGTTAACTGTCAGCGCTCCGCCACAGGGTGAGAAGGTCTCCGGCGCACTCGCCCTCCTGCCCTGGTGCTGACTGTGCTCCAGAATAGCCCCCAGTATAGCAGGAAGAAATAACTGCATCCCTTCATCCAACAGATGCACCCCATTGTGATGGAATAACTCTGTACGCCCCGGATGGAGCATTCTGTGTTGAATTGTACCCATGGAAGAAGACCCCCGCAATGAAGCAAACCGTTCAACTTCTGCACTGATTTGTTCAAGGCCTGAACTGAACCCGCTCCGACCAATGCCGCCCGCGGTATCACTTCAGAACATAATATAGACGCTGTTGGTAGGTCATTTTTAATCTTTGCCAAGACCGGAAACCAGGCCTTCTGCACCCCCCATGCCTAGCGGCGGCATATCATTCCTGCCAGCATGAATAACGATAATAGCCGGGCGAGGCACCAAGTTTGATTCAATAGCTTGCTGAAGTTTACTAAACAGTTCCTGCAATCTAAGACCCGGCACCCCAATCCAATGGTGTGTAAACCCAGCGGCCCCTTGCACTGTCTCCAAACTGGACCCACAAAATGGCTGCTCCGCTCTGCAAATCAAGGAATGCCCACACCAACAAACATGCACCAGTTTGCCAGAATCAACTGCAACAGAGAAAGAATCTCTGTTAAGGGTGTGACATGTGGACACCCTGGGCGTCCTTCCGCCCCCTACACCAGCCTTGGCCAGACATACAGTTCAAAACATGATGACTGCCAATGACCCACCCATTTGATTGCATCTGCTGGCAACCCTATAGCCCCTCCTGTGGTGGCCGCCCCTATGTGAAAGGAATGGGCGCTAAACTGCGTAAATTCCTCGCCCAGGTAGCCCAACGCTTTCTTACACACCTGAGTGAACTGGTAACTTGTCATTGGCCTCCCATCCATGTGGACTAGAAGCCTGGACGACCAACCCCGGGGCGCCCATTAAGGTATTCTCTGGCTAACAGTACTGGACAACATGTGGCGTTGTGCGCCGCGTGCAAAGTAACCCATGTACCCTTCCTAAGCGAGTCAGTTTTTGACTGCGGGATCCTAAAATGGATAGCCCCACCTTCCAGAATGACATCCGCTACTCCTAATCTCCCTTCTGCCTTTTTTGATGCCACCACCAACTCAGAGACACGCAACGCCCCAAAGAAGGCCAGAACGTATGCTAGCCTAAGCAGTTTCACCTTATATTGAGATTAGCACACATGCGGAAGGGTTTGTAAAAGTCTACCCTGCCTTTCCACATTAATAGGTCGCCTAGTGTCCTGAACTCCCGGTACCATGCATTCCCAACCCCTGATGGCCTTTCACACCTTAAAGTCTTTGGTGGGGTCACTGACTCCACTTAACCCAGTCAAGAATGCGATGGTAGATAATTGCCTGCGCACCAATGAAAGTGACTTCCCCTGACCTCTCTGCTTTCCCAGAAAACCTGGCGATACAAAAGGGGATGATGGACGGAGCACTTGAACAAATCAAACACTCACCCCCAGTCAACTGATCTGGGTTTAATCCATCACCATTCTTTAGTTCACTCAGCCACCCCAGTTCAGACATGGCTATATGCAAATCAGTCTGACCCTGTGCCTTATGGGAACAGTCCAGCCCGAACTGCCAAGCCATGTCTTCCCTGGACCGGAAACAAGCATCCTGGGACCGGTTTCGGATTCATAATCCTCATCAGCCAGGCCACTTATGGTGGCCAAAGCGATACAAAAGGGGGTGGTGATGGACGGAGCATCTGAACCAATCAAACACTCACACCCAGTCAAAAGATCTGGGTTTGATCCATCACCGTTCTTTAGCCCACTCTGCCACCCCAGTTCAGACATGGCTATATGCAAATCGCTCACTTTGCCACTGGATTCAAGCAAGCCGGGCTGAAGACGGCTGTAATGCCAGAAACCGGTCCTGGGAAGCTTGATTCCGGTCCAGGGAAGACATGGCTTGGCAGTTCGGGCTGGACTGTTCCCATGAGGCACAGGGTCAGACTGATTTGCATATAGCCATGTCTGAACTGGGGTGGCTGAGTGAACTAAAGAATGGTGATGGATTAAACCCAGATCAGTTGACTGGGGGTGAGTGTTTGATTTGTTCAAACGCTCCGTCCATCATCCCCTTTTGTATCGCTTTGTTCGCCCTAAGTGTGGCAGGGTATGCTCAGACGTGAGTCCCTTGTTCACTTGGCCACTGGATTCAAGATAGCCTGGCTGATGAGGATTATGAATCCGAAACCGGTCCCAGGATGCTTGTTTCCGGTCCAGGGAAGACATGGCTTGGCAGTTCGGGCTGGACTGTTCCCATGAGGCACAGGGTCAGACTGATTTGCATATAGCCATGTCTGAACTGGGGTGGCTGAGTGAACTAAAGAATGGTGATGGATTAAACCCAGATCAGTTGACTGGGGGTGAGTGTTTGATTTGTTCAAACGCTCCGTCCATCATCCCCTTTTGTATCCCAGAAAACCTAGCACTCCTTCAGGTGCGAATCTATCCTGCTCCGCTCTTGAACTGAACATTGCGCTGTACACCCCCCATACGTTCAGTCTGGGATGCCAGTGCTGCTGCAATTAGGTCTGCTGCAATGGGGCACCAAGCCTCCACAGTTCCTCCGGAAACTCTGCCATCAAGTCGTCCGCTTGCGGCCACCGTGCCCTGAACTCTGTCAACTTAGATCGAGACAAAGAGTCAGCCGCAGTATTCTCCACACCGGGTACATGTTTTGCAGAAAAATGCATGTTATGCAAAAGACACAGGTGAATTAGAGTCTTCAGGAGCCGCAGCACCAACCCACATTTTGCACTCTGATTATTAATGGCCATGACCGCCGACATACTGTCCGACCAAAACACCACTCTGGTATTTGCTAATGAAGCCCCCCAGATGTGTAAGGCGACAATAATGGGAAACAATTGCAGAAAAGTAATGTTGCTTGTGAGCCCAGACACCACCCATTCCGCTGGCCAGTGCTTCATGCACCACCTAGAACCCAACACAGCACCCAAACCAATGCTGCCCGCTGCATCGATTTAGAGGGCGACTGCCTTGTTGCTACGCGGTGGTTGCTGCCATAATAGCGTCCCATTGAAATTATACAAGAACACCTTCCATGTTTCCAGGTCCTCTCTGTCTTCCGCTGACAACCTTGTGTGGTTGTGCTTAGCCTTGAGGCTTGACATCGCTCTTGCTATGTTTCTTCAAATAAACTCTTCCCATAGGAATCACTCTCAAGGCGAAGATTAATTGGCCAACCAACACCTGCAGCTGATGGAGGGTAACCTTCTTGGCAGATATGCAGGTGCTAAGTGCATCCCTTAATACTCTCACCTTGTCCTGCGGCAACCTACACTCCCCAGCCACTGAGTCAATCTCAATCCCCAGGAAACACAAGCAGGTCGGGGGCATCCTGTTTTTTCCTCGACCAGTGGAATCCACAGTGCCTGCGCTAGCTGACGAAAACGTTGCAGTGCCGTTCCGCAAGCCCTATCACTTGGAGGACCCATAAACAGGAAGTCATCAAGGTAATGCACAACATAGTCTGACAACACCAAATCTTTTACAGCCCATTCCAGGAATCTGCTGAATGTATCAAATACTGAGCAGGCTATGGCACACCCCCTGGGCATACACAAGTCGAGGTAGTACTGACCCCTGAACGTGAAACCCAGCAAGCACGTCTCCTCCAGAATGATGTGAAGAAGGCAGACTGTATGTCAGACTTGGCCAGGAAAGCCCCCTAACCTAATCCTTGCAACTTTGCAATCCCTTTGTCAAAGGTGGTGTACCGCACTGTGCACAGCACCTGCTCCAACCCAGCGGAGAAAGAGAGGTTTTGTAATAAGCGGAATTTACCCGGCTCTCTTTTGGGAACCAACCGCAAGGGCGAACACACCAGGGATTCTCATGGTGGAGCATCAAAAGGACCCGCTACTCTCCCTGCATCCACCTCCTTCATAATCTTTTTCTGGACCAACTCCCGCTGTGCAGAACTGACTGTTGATTTTTGGGAGGGACCGATGAAGGGGGTGCGTGGGAGGGGATGCGGAAACCGTCCTTGAAACTCTGATACAGCATGTAAGCTTCCTCGTCATTATTGTATTGACTGAGCAGGTGCGTGAGGACATGCATGCGAATTGGGAATGGGCGCTTTTCACTGTTGTTTTGGCAGTAGGCTCTTGAAGGGCGTATGCTCCCTCTGCTTGCCTTGCTTTTATAAACACTTGACCTCAAGATATCCTTGACCCCCGCAGAAAGAGCAGATGTGTTTAAAATGACAGGCTCCCCCTTTGCTAGATTCCTTCTTGTTGTACTGCCAACAGGCCATTTTCTTGTCTCCCAAAATTTTGTTGAATCGAAAGGATTGAACTGCCTTTCCAGGTGCATTAGACATATTGAACTCAGCTTGCCAAATATTGATCTCCCTCTGGTCCCAAGCTACCTCTGGCCTAACCGCTTTCATCTGCCTAAATTTGGTGTCATACTGCATCCATGCTGACTCTTGGAATTCGGATGCCGTCCCGTGAATAAGAGACATGTACCCAAACAACTGTGGGGCTAATGAAGGTGTTTTCTCAGTCAGGATAACCACATAAATGGAGAACCCTGATACCCAATTCCGCAAGAACCACTCAATCCACACCGGTTTAGGCTTTGAATCGCCCTCCTTAGCCATTCTAGGCCTACTTGGGACCACCCCCACATTGATCAAATCAAAAACATTTACAAAATCCCCCCTGTGAATGTTGTCCCTTGTGTCAGACAGAACGTACTATGGAATTGCTGAAGAGAGGGCCAGAACCAGAGATGTAGACCCAAACATCAAAGGGGTCACCACTGGAGGTGAGAGGACCATTGTCAGTGTGGTGAATGGCACGGAAGGCTGCACTACTCCCTGCCCCACTGACACTGACTTCCCCCAGTATTCGCCCATACTTGTGCCGCAACCACCCCTTGCGGTACTGTCACTGAGACTGATCCGGGTGGTGGTGGAACTGGCGCCCCCCCAAAAAACTACAGCGGACTTTTGGCCAACAGAAACCCCATTGGTTTGCAACTCCCCTTGATCGCCCAGCGGCACGCCCTGTCCTTGTGTTGACTGTCCAGCCATACCCCCCCCAGGGGCTGCGGGGGCACAACGCTACCTGCTGCTTGCATCACTACGGGTGCTACTCCCACCTGTGGACTCCCCACGGATGCTGTTGTTGTGGAGATCACCATAATGTTTTGCCCCACTGCACCCACAGCCATAGTAAGTACAGGCCCGTGTGCTGCCTAATCGAGCTTCAAGCGACCACGCCCTGCGCAATAGACTCCTCCCCTACAGTGGCAAATGCTACAGGCTGAAAGCGCAGCGTGTCCTGTTGCCCCTCCCTGAATCGAAAGGGGACCTTCCTCAGCCGCTTTGGTGCCCTGCCTTCTGGCTGTTGTACCGGCTCACCAGCCAGCTTCTCCAGTGCTGCCTCCACGCCATACTGCTGCACCGCCTTCCAAAGCTCGTTTAGGGCGTGGAAATCCTCTTTGGCCGCTGACTTCCCAGACTTGGGGCGTGCATGGTTAGGTGCCATGCTTCGAACCTGCTAGCCAGAAACAAAGGACAACATGTTATTCAACATCGCCCCACGTTGCAGCAAACTCCCCCCCAACACCACCTGCCAACAGACTGCGTGCCACCCCAGGCGTCCACTCTCCAACTTGACATGGACTGCATTATCCCTTAACCAGGACATCGAGGTGTGTTGCAGGGGAATAGGTGCATTAAACATGGTGCATGACAGGCACCATAAAATCAATAGAGATGCCCAGGAACACAGGATGTTGTGCCCCAAAAATGTAATCTGAAATTAAGCAAAAGCACAAGAAAAACCATAGATATGCCCCAGACCACAGGATGCAGTGCTACACTGCAATGTAATCTCATGTTCGCAATAAGCCCATGTTCACCATAAGCAGAAGGTAGAAGAATACCCAAAATGTAATGGGAGCTGCAACTACCGCATTTTTAAGAAAACAGGGGTCCACCCTGCAGAGCAAAAATCCCATCCTAAGCGGGTACCTACCCTGCTTTTAATGGCAGTGAGAAGCCTGTATCTTTGCTAGTAAACGGGTGCCCCCCCGCTTTTAATTGCTGTCATACACCCATAAGGCAGGGTGCCCTAATTTATACGCTAGCAGCAGGAGCCCACCCCGCTCTCCATGCCAGTATGCCGCCCTAAATATACACTACCAGCAGGAGCCCACCCTGCTCTGCATGCCAATGTACCACCCTTATTGCGTGCAATGAATGGGTGCCGGGAATCCGCTGTCCGGGAGGCCCTGCCGCCATCGACCCGGAAGTGAAATGATGGAGACCGGACATGGGCAGGCCTATTCTTTCTCTGCCGTCCATCCGGCAGTGGACGACATTTAATTCCGGCCGAAATGCTGCGATGGATCGCAGGAACCGGCGGGAGGATGCAGATGGAGTCGTACAGGTTCCCCTTACCCCCCGTCCTGAGCGAGTGACGGCGGACCCTTGTCACAACAAGCATTGGCACAGCCAATTGGTCTCGCCTTTGGGACCTTATGTGTTTAGCTCTGCCAATGCTTGTCCTTTCCTTTGCTCTCTGCCACGTGTGCTTCTTTTCCCCTCAATTAGATCATGCTCCATTTTGCTCCTTCCCCCACTCACCCTCAGCTCATTCATTGTTTCTCCCACCCCTGAAAGGCTTACTTTTGCTTTTTCATGTATTGTTTCTGCCTTAAGCGCATATGTTGCTCCCTCCCTGCATTGATATATTCCCCAGTAGCTCCTCTGTTGCTTGCCCACACCTTCAATTGCACTCTCTAAAACTAAAATTTTCTTTTAAAATTTTTGTGGGGGGTTGGACCCGCCATTTGGTGCTGCCACTCCTTTTTTTCACTCGTGCTTTTGCTCACTTTCAGGTGTTGTTTTTTATTTTCTTTGGCAGTATTTGCCTTCGCTATATTAGAGAGGTAAATAAAAAAATTAGGGCTGCATCATGCTATATGCATGGGCATGCCTGGTGGTGCATGCATACTTCATTGCTGTAGACGGTCTTAGTCTCATGACGTATACATGTGCATGCATTATTAAGCATGTGTGTGTGCAAATAATTTCCTCTTTTTTTCGCCAATGCTGCAGTTTTGGCAAAAAGCCATTCTTGTTGTTGATACCGAACACCATACGCATATAATCATTGGTGAAAAAGGCGAGACCTACGGGTTTTACAAATATTTCTTCTAATGTATGTGAGTGCCTTCACTGAGCAGTTAAGCCGCTCCATAAATCATCATGCTTTTCAAGTCAGGGGAAACCGGTGACCTTAACCTAAAAAGTGTGCCCTCCTTGAAAGACTCTTTCGTTCTAGGTGCAATTTACAATTGTAAACTTTCCCCAAGTCCTAATTACCATGCAGTGATACTGCCAGTGGCAATATCACCGATATTCGGTTTAGTTTTTCCCATTGCATGTTACTCCCGCATTCCATGTTCTGCAGTGCACAATGTTGCATTGCGCAGCAATGTCGTACACATCCTCCTTGCAAATCTGCAAAGTTCAGAATATTTCTTTTCCCGCCTTGCTCAATTTTTGACAGGCTTTATATTCCTGGTTAAGTGTGTGTTGGGAAGATTGCAGAGTGACGAGTCTCACCCAACCTGCAATTCCCAATTCAGCTGCAACACCTGTTGATGCCGAAGATAGAACTTCTGGCTGAGTTGTTATATGGGGTTGCATATGCAGTTCTGTGCCTGCCCTGACCTTGTTGATGGCCACTGCAGCTTTTGCCGCACGTACCTACACTTACAGTCGCTGCGGTGAAATCATACGTTCTTTCTGGAAACGCTAACCCAGGAGCGCCGAGCACAGCTGCCCTCTCCTTTCGCCCACCCGAAACCAGGCACAAGGAGCTCATTGTTGATCGCAGATTTGCAGTCTGCAACACAAATAATTACCTCATTGCCCTGAGAAAGCACGTCCACTGCGTGCCCACAGGACAACGGTTTAGCTGCAGTCATTGTCTTCCTTAAATGAACTGTGAACCACATTCCATGAAAGCCAAGAGGAACACCGCTTGGGAAACAAGAGCGCGCGCCTCGCGCTGACCCGAGAAGGAGGCAGCAGGAGGAGGATAGAGAGGAGGGGGCCAGGGCCTGTTTCCCTTGCGGGAGCGAGCACGAACTATATGGTTTCAAAGCTCGCTCCCGCAAGGGAATCGCCAAACGTGCACGCGTTACCATTGAAGGCAATGAAACGTATGCATGTTTTTGGCTGAAAAGGCGACTCGATGGCTAAAGGTCTCCTTCCTATGAAATGCATGCGCGCTGCATAGGAGAGACCTAAAAAGGACTCAGTGAGCAGACTACATCACGATCACCAAATGCATACAATTAGCTAATTTCAGGAAATAATGATTAACCATGGTCAACTTACGGATGCTTTGCTTAAGGAGCATAGATTGTCATATACAAAACCCATAGCTCCTGTCCTTCGGATTTACAATACCAAAATCGGCGCCTCAATATTGTATGGGGCAGAGCTGTGGGGATATGCGAATTTGGATTGCTTAGTGGTGGCCCAGAATAAATTCCTAAGGTCCATTATCGGCCTCCCCAGTCCACCCCATTAGCACATTATAGGATAGTAGCTTACTGGAGGAGACTCTGGGTGACTCCCAAACTCACACACTATGCCCTGGCCCTCTTAGAAGTCAGGGATTTAGATGTAAACAGGAAAATTGTGTGGTTCAGGTGTGTTAAAAATATACTTTCTGAGATGGGGTTGAGCCATTTGTGGACCTCCCCACCCGCAGGCATATTTCCATCTAAAATTGAGTTTAAAGCTGCTTATTAGAACGTTGTAAAAACGAAGCGTTTCGTAGTGTCCTCTAGTTCCATTTTGGCCAAATTTTTTCTTGACTTCAAGCAGGAACCCAAATATGAGGGGTACTGGGACATAATTTCATCAACACAAGACAAGAAACTATTCCATCAGTTTAGGGTGGGAGCATTACCTACCAATGCTTTTACTGCAAAATGGTGCAACTCAAACACTACCAATTGCCCCTTCTGTCTGGACATGACTGAAACACCGGATCACATTTTTTTTGTTTGCCCATCATACTGCAAACCCAGATCTAGATGGTTGAAACCCACATGTTCTAACCTGGGCACCAGGTCCAGCAGTGAGGCTCTTAGAATCCTCAAAACCTGAGTGGATGGGCCGACTCTGGTTGCTACAGAAAAGTTCCTAGTTTGGGTGTGGGTGATGCGATGGAAAGAAAGGAGGCCTAGGTAACTGTCTCTGTTATGTCTTGTACCCCTGCTCTCCGAAACTAGCACTATGCACTCTCCTGTATTGATATGATGTTGCCATTGCAAACCCAAAGTTCAAAAGCTGATTCCCAATGTAGGCTGCCTAGCATGGGTGTGTTTTAAAGTCTTTTAATTTATGTATTGTTTTATCATGAACATCCAGGGTGCACGTTCCTATATCAAACCAATCTATAACTCTTCTGTTTCAAAAACATGTTGGATAGTCCCATTCGACTTTTATGTATATGTTGTTTTAACTTTTGTGATTTTACAAATATCGAAATAAAGTTTATGGTCTCTGCGAGGGAAGGCGAAGTTTTAACAAAAAACGGACTTGGTGTGCAAATTATTTACCGATCACCTGGTGCCCACATAAAGAGTAAGGTTTTTCAATGGCCTCCGCAAGGGAAGGTGAAACAGGAAAATGCCCGCTACCAGGCCATAAGGACCGGGACACATGCCGCACCCCAACAGCCACGCAAACGAACACTCCAGACATAATACTTTAAATACTCGATGACACACTCTATGCCACGGCATTACTTGCGGGAGACAAAGAGGAGGAGCTCCCGCAAGTACTGCCTTACATAGCGTACACTTAGGTTTCGGTTTCTATTCGTCAGAGGTCCATCCCTATGCTTCACGTCACCAACAGACCCCCCCTTTTACCAGGCCCCACTGGAAGCTTGGTCCTGTGGCGCAACTAAGGGCGCCCCTCCTCTAGGATTGGGGGGGCCTGCTCATTCTACTTTGTGAAGTTTAATTTAAAACTTTATAACTTTGGAAAATCCACAAAAGTTTTACAAAATAAGACCAAGTGAAAAATGCTGCTTGAAGTTTAGTGATAGAGATAAAATATAAGCATGTGCTTTTATCAAGAAAAATCCCTTTCAGGAACATTTTTTGCAGGAAGGTTCTACCTCAATGTCTTGTGTGGAGTAGTGTGGCGTAGTGGAGTAGTGTGGCTCACTGGTTAGAGGCGGCAGGCCTGAGAGCAGAAGTCAGCCTGGGACCAGGGTTCAATTCCCGACGCGGCAGGGTTGTGGACCTTGGTCAGCGGACTCGATAATTCTCGCTTCGGTGCTTACTCTAATCAGGGGTTCCACTCGGCAACTCTGGGCATTAGCTTGCCTAATCTCCACAACGGCCCCACCAATTCCGGGGATGCCTGGCTCCACCTTGGGGACTCCCAGAAAGGGACCATCCCACAGGGAAAGCCAGGATGGGTTCCCCAGAGTTATACAGCGCCGGGACGCCCCGTTGCTGGGGCAGCTGTGCACTTTACAAGTATACTACATTTACATTTACATTTATTGCATGAAATCTCATCCTACTCTGGTAAAGTTGTGTGAAATACCAAAATGTCACAGTTTCCTTACGTGATAGAGTTATGTATTTCACACAATGTTGCAGCTGAACTAAAAACTTCTACTACTACTCTAATTCTGATCTAGAACAGTATAATGTGCAATTGCTTTCTGTAGTTTGGTAAGCGAATAGCCCAAAGCTAAAATATTTTAAACCTGGAGTCAAATGCATCTTGGGCAGACCTCTGCCATGATCAGAGGAGGAGCTTATAAAGATTATGAGTGGGATGTTGCCGAATTTCAATTATGTGAATTGTGAGCCCCAAAGACTAGTAATTTTGTCTTATATTCTACTTAGGGATGACAAACAAAAAGAACAGTAATACCACTGATTTACTGCATAAGTGAAAACCACAATATAGTAGACAATTAGCGTGGTTCCACCCTAGGGGTTCTACCACCACAAAACCTCCCCTGTAATTGCAAGATAAGCACACTGCAAAAGGGAGCATTCAAGGAGTCAGAGAGACACACCAGAGTTTATAATAATAAATAATCAAAGAGTTCGATAAGCATCCAAATATTTATAGATGCTCAATTCAGTCCATTGAATTCACAGGAGCCAATGTGCGATGTATTGAAGTTTATTCCTCAAACAAGAATTCTCAGACCAGCTAACTTGTTTCGTCCAACCAACAGGACTTCATAAGGGATCTTAATATCTGTAGTTCAGCAACATTTTTCACTTCACAAGTGCCATTAAGTCCCTATCTTTTTCATATTCTAGCCATCTTAATGTCTGTAGTTCACAGAAATTTTTACCTCACAAGTGCCGATATATATCTGCTATATAGGGCCTGATTTAGATTTGGTGGGACTACTGTCATCTCTCCGTGGCAGAGTGTATAAATACTCCACCAAGTTGATGGAATCCTGCCACCCTTTTTAGATGTATGCAGGCTGAATTTCCATCTGCGTTGACAGAATGTTTACCATTGCATATGCGGCTCACAAATGTAGTGGACTCTTCTGCTGGTGAATAGTACTCCGTCTCTTCCAGGACAGCGGGGTTGCGTGGTTGGTGTCCTAGTGGCAGTAACCCGTTTGATGGATTCCGTCAATGGACGTGGTCAACAATGTACCACTAGTGTGGCCATTTGATGGATGCTAGCATTACACACCTGATGTTTTTTACCTAATTTTTCTCACCTGCATACCATCCTGTAAAACACACTTTATTTCAGACCATGATCCTTTGCCACTCCTCTTCACCTCAACTTTTGAAAGGAGACATTTGCTCATTGAAGTGAGGGTATTTGTTAGCTTTTCCCTGTTTCTTGTCCCTTTTTTCTTCTTTCATTTATTACCTTGTGGTTAATGTATTTGATTTCATTATATGTATTTGGATAATAGCAGGGAGGAGAAATACCCATGTTACAGAGGATGAATTGTTGGTCATAGTGCATGAAATTATTAGAGTAGAGACACAATTGTTTGGCGCCCAAGTCCAAAATACAACCATATCTCAGAAAAGGCAAATGTCAGACAGAAGAGGTAACAGAGTGAATGCTGTAGCAAACTACCTGTGCACGCTGGAGGAAATGAGGAAGAAGTGGAGCGACCTGCGTCAGAGAGTGCGTTACCTGTCCTCCAAGTGTCACCTGGAGGCCCAAAAGACTGGTGGTGGTTCTCCCAGCCCCAACATACAACTATTTCCCTGGGAGGAGAAGGTCTTGCAGATCCTACAGCCTGAAGGCTTGACAGGATTCACTGGTGGAGTTGTGACAGACAAGTTATACTTTGGAATGCGTCACTAAACCGAAATGTTCTTTTTCGTTTTAATTTAGCTGTTTCTAATGTGTTTGCACCTTTGTTAAACATATATACCTAGATAGATCAGTAGAATTTCTTGTTTCTTGTTTGTCTGTATGTATTTTGTTGTATTTAAGATTATGGGTTTTAAGCTCCAGGACAGTTCACATAAGAGTACTGAGGGCGGGTTGAGGGGGATTAAAATAAAACAATAATAAAACAGGTTTAAAACGTGTTTTATTATTGCTTTATTTGCGAGTTGTGTTGAGAAGCAGCGCTCCTCTGCCCTAATGGAGGAGTTGCTGCTGCTGGCCTCTGTGTTCTTCCATGGGCCACATTGATGTGTACTTCCCCTGGCGTTGTTGGATTTCACAGCGGGCAGGGCTGGACCGACTACAGGGCGTTTTGGAATGCTGCCGAGCTGGGGGCTGATTTCACTGCAGTGGGGGCTGATCTTGTTGATGGAAACCTGCGTGTTCTTTGAAATAAACATAGCAATACGAATTTCGTTCAGCGCATGCAGGTCCCCATCAACGAAATCAGCCCCAGCTCAGCAGCATTCGAAAACGCCCAGTAGCCAGTCCGGCCCAGACAGCAGTACTAATAACCATGGTTGATTAGGATAAGATGAGTCTTCTATATGGAATAAAAAATGGGCCAAAATATTTAACACAATTTTAGATTATTCAACTTGAACTTCCCCAAACAACATAATGACAGACTGTACTTACCAAGAAGACAGGCTCTCTCAGGTCCACATTGTGACATTTGTAGGGGTATACTGCTCTTTCGTAGTATAAAGGAATCATGGGTTGATCCGGGTAAGCGTGCACAGGCACTTGTGATGTACAAATCAGGTAAGCAGACAACTTGCAGATTGATTGAATGGAAGTTCTTCCAATTGCAGTAGATTTCTTCTCTGGCATGTGGTGGCACTAAGGCAATATGTGTGCCATCAGTTGCTCCAACTGCATGTTGTAGGCAACTCAAACCATAAAATTGTCCTTTCATTTTTGTAAAAACCCAATGTTTGGGAAACTGGATGAAGCAGTCCACTAGACACTGCCAAAGTGTATTATAACGATCCTGTGGTCACAAAATGAAGTACTGCCATGAGTTTGACAATTGGTGTAATAGATGTGGGAATTCTATTGTGAGTGGTGGTGACAAACTAATTATTCACAAACACACTATTTGACTATCTAAAATGGCCGACACCTGACCTCGCCGTCAGGACATTTCTAATTAGACGGTCGCAGAGGAAGTTGACCAGGTAGTAGGTGCGAAACTCCACGGTGGACACAGCCATAGGCTAATGTGTGTGAAAGCAATGTACGAAAGTCAATGGCTTTGTCCACCTCCATTGATGATTGCGTACCTTGTGTACATGTCTGCAGCATTTCAAAAAAGCTCACTTGGCTTCTAGCTGCAGCCAACAAGACTACGTCAACTTTTGCTGCTATTTCCGACTTCTGGGAGCCACGTGGCCAGGTAGAACAGGTGACAGGGCCCCAGCCTTCTCGCCAGAGGAGCTCGAGTTTCTGGCAACTGAGGTTCTGTCCCTGTACAGCCAGGTATATGGCTCACTAGAAGAATAGGTACATGTTTCAAATGTGTTTGTAAATCTGTCTAATTGTTTTTTTTAAAACACAGGCTAGAATGTCCCGTTGAGTTCCTGATTGAAGTGTAGTGTCATTTATTTTTTACGTTACATAGAACACTAGTGGTGTGAATTTCTAAGCACCTTCTGATGAGAAAATAACAACATTAGTATGTGGTGTGTCTTTTAGGCCCTTCATTTTATTTGGTGTGTATTTTGAGATATTGCTATGTTTATGTATGAATTTCATGTGAAATGTGAACATTTCACATCATGTAAATTAAGAAAACACGTCACATTTTATTTACAACTGTAGAAATATATATAATGTTTTCATACCAATACTTTGCCTCTTTGCCTGCTTTGAAGACCGGGAATCATTTTGCCTCGCATTTCCAGCTGTGAGCCCCGTAAGAGACCAAGTCTGCGTGGGAGTATTACAGGCGCCGGAGGACGGGACTGCGAGGCCCATCAGGCTGTGCGTATTCCAACTAGCACACCTGTTGCCTCTTCCCGTGTCTCCGCCCCTACACCTGGCTTCGCATTTAATCTGAGCGAACCGCGCGTTAGCGGGACGCGTGTGCGGGACTAATCCCGGGACGAAGCCCGGACTAAGGGCGGACAGTCTAAGACAGTCCAAGACTGGCCACGACTGGACTGGGCCAGGACTCTATCATCTATCATCTGTTGTGCAGTGAGTTAAACGCTTTCATGATTAGTTGTTAAAACTGTTTGAGTAACAAAACGTGATATTTTTGGTATTTGAAAAGAAATATTTATCTGTACTAGGTCTGAGTGTTTCTGATATGTTGAGACAGAAGACCCCCACCATCCCTGCCAATACAATGGACAATTATTTAGTCCAAGTGGTGACAAAAATTAATAGTGTACGAAGGTCTTCCCTGGGGCTTTCCGATTCGCCACCATGTGCGCAATTAGTAGACTTTGGTGCAACCCAACTGGACTTAGACGAAACAAATGTCATCGATTTGCATGAAGAGGAGACTAATGATTGCATAGCGCTAAATGTTTCTTTGCCATCTATTGTTCCCACACTTGATACAAATGTTGACTTATTGACGGGGGATGAATTAAGCATATCTTGTAATGAACCAGGGATAGAGAAGGGAAGCATCTCCCCCTCAATGCCTGTACCTGCACCAAGAGTAACAAGAGGGTCCACAAAAGCTCCCCCCAAAAGAGAAGGACTCCGGTCTAGCAGGAATAAACCAACAAATCCACCTAGAAATAAACACAAGAGTTCCTCAGAAGGGATAGGGGAGGAAGGAAATGGCAATAGTGGATGGGATGATATGCTATCAAGTAAGTTCATGGGCATGTTGGAATCTAAAATATGTCGGTTAATCAAACCACTGATATCAAAAATAGACCAATTAACTGACAAAGTTAATAAATTGGAGACTCTCCTAAAAACAACAAATGATAATGTGGGTGAGATACCGAATTTGGCACTAAACAAAATCGATGAAAAACAAGTGATGGGAAACACAGTAGGGGGAAATATCCCTGAGGGAATACAAGATACCCTAGCTCCTGTACAATCGATTAGTACCAGACCTAGTAATGCCCAGAGTAACCATATAACCTTAGACCCTTTGCCAAATCAAGGGAATACCTCATCCCCCGATTTCAATACTGAAGCAAGTCCCATGGAATTAATTGTAGAAGCCTCACCATTGATACTAGTACTTGCCAATGTTCCACCTTTAAAAACAGGACAGGATGAGTCGCCAGATTCTTTATTAAATAAAGCTTCACAGTGGTTGAGTAATAATATGCATATATCTCCCCTGGGAAAAGAAAAGCTTTTTGACGACCTGCTATCAGCAAGACGGGTAAAGTGGATAGGGACCAAACAGAAGAAATTCGCAGGTGATTGTGTGGTATTAAACCTTAAGGGCCCTGAGGTACTACCGGATATATTGCACAATATCTTCCCCCCACAACGTAGAACGGCAGAAATAATTCCGCTAATGTTAGACTTCTTCTATACTAGAAGAGGTCTTGTAGCCAAGCCAAGTATACTGAGAACTAAGTGGTCAGTAGTGGGGAATAGAAGGGCCAGGGCAAATCCAACCTGTGACTGGGGAACAAACATGGTAAATCGTTACTCGGCCTTATCTGATTTAAATGAATGCGACTGACTCGCAACTTATGAACCTGTCTCTCTTAGAAAACAGGCAATTTTAAATAATGAAACAGGAGAAAGTATGAGCCGTACCCAACCAAAAAACCGGGAATTAGGTCCTAGGGAACCTCAAATTCTTGTCCAGGGAGGGACAAAGTTAGATTTTAAAGGTATAAATAGAGTTAGCAAGGCAAATGAAAGTAAAACGCTATTGATGGAAAGGGAAATACTAATTGCTGAATGCGAAGCACCTATAAGTAATACCGAGAAATGCCAGATGTTACAACGCAAAGAGACGTCATTACTGTCTCTCATCTCATGGAATATAGCAGGCTTAGCGAATAAAATATCTACACCAGAGTGGGTGGATTTCATTGACCAATATGATATCATTATGTTACAAGAAACTTGGTCACTGACCCCAACTTTTCGCCAGGGGTATTTAAATTTCCATATGCCAGCAATTAGAAATCGTGTGGGACGCCCCTCAGGAGGCTTGCTAATCTGGGTACGACAGTCATTGAATTGTATTATAAAACAAAGATCCGTACCATCAAGTGATATTATAGCACTTGATATTAACTGGGGAAATGGCCATGAACTTGTCTTGTATAATATTTATGCCAGGGGAGTTGGTAGTGGCAAATCTTCAGAGACTGTAACAATCCTACATCAGAATATTGAAATGATAAGAGCAAAATCCCATGTGATAATAGGCGGAGATTTAAACGCCACCTTCGAACCCTTAGGTGAAGAGGATAGGATCCTATCTGAGGAGGAGGATGCCAAGTGGGGCATACCCCAGTTAGAGGTGCCTGTTATTAAAAAATGGAGCTCAGTGGCAATTCAGCTGAAGAGTCTCTGCTTGGCAAAAGGTTTAAGAGCAGCAAATGGGCGTTCGCCCTCCGATTTAGAGGGAAATAATACGTTTGATAATGGCCGAGCAGCTAGTAGAATCGACTATTTACTGTTAGATGTAAGGGCATGGAACAAAATGGTAGATATGGTTGTGAAAAAGAGACTAGAAAGCGATCATAATCCCTTATGCCTGACCCTTCGTACCTATAATGATAGTATAGTGTCCACAAATAAAAATGAAATGGTCACGCAAGACGTGGTCTGTTCAAACAACCAACGACATCTGAAATGGAGAATGTTACTAGAAGATGTTGCAAAACTTGAGACTCTTAAAAAAGTAGTAGTCGACCAAGTAAACAACATCAAGTCCCACCATGGAAAGTTTGACTTTCAGAATTACATGATGGAGGCCCATAAGAATCTTTTTTGTAACATCCAAAGTTTCTTTGTTAAAACAGTAGATACTAGTAAAACTAAAAAGGAGCAAACTAGGCAAGGGTGGTATGATAAGAGTTGCAGGCTGGCACGATCCAACTTAAGTACCGAACTGAGAGGAGGAAATGCCATAGTAGTAAGGAGGGCTAGGGACAATTATAGGCTGATCCAAAAGCAGGCTAGGAAACGCTGGGATGAGGAATGTTGGCAGGACTTGAAGGAAGCCTGTGCTGCTAAGGACTCCAAGCGTTTTTGGTCCCTGGTAAAATGGGAAAGGGGAGGGACAGCTGCTCAGCCACAAAACTACGTTGCAAAATATAAATGGATTGAATTTTTTCAACCACAGTATGCTCGAAATCCAGCTTATATCTCCATTAAACCTCCGCCACCTGTCTTTTTTAAACATCAAATATTCAGCTAAACGGATGTTAGCAAAGCATTAGACTGTATAGCGGGGGGAAAAGCCCCGGGTATGGATGGAATTCCGGCCGACATATTTCTATCGGACCGGAAATCCTGGTGCACCTATTTTGAAATGCTGGCTAACGCTGTGGCGATGGGGGGGGAGTGGGGGGGGAGGTACCTGCATCATGGAAGGGAGCAGAAATTGTCCCCATATTTAAAAAAGGGGACAAAACCCTAGCTAAAAATTATAGACCCATCAGTCTAATTGACACAGCTCAAAAACTGATGGGCCGCTTAGTCCAAAATAAACTGCAGCAATGGATTGACGAAAGGGATATATTGTCACCCTACCAGGCAGGATTTCGACCCCTGACTAGCAGTGTAGATCAAGTTTTATACTTCATAGCTATCTATTGGAGAAATGTTGCACTAAAAAAGGGGTCACTGTATGCTGTGTTTGTGGATCTAAAAGCAGCGTTTGATCTGGTCCCTAGAGAAAAACTGTGGAAGACATTGGCCGATTTAGGATTAAGCCAAGAACTGCTTACCCTCCTAGTCCGCCTTCATGAAAATAATTTTGCCAAGATTAGGTGGGGCAAGCAGGGGGAAGTAACAGACCCGTTCCGGGTGGAACGAGGGGTAAGGCAAGGATGTGTCCTAGCACCAACATTATTTTCAATTTATATAAATGGCATAGTCGACCATCTAAAGAAACTTTCAAGTGATGCTCCAATTATAGCAGGCTCTCGTGTCCCCGTCCTTATGTTTGCGGATGACACGCTTTTACTTTCATGTACGCCAAGCGGCCTCCAAAAAGTGGTAGACGCCTTTGGAGAATTTTGTGACGAAAGGGGTCTTGAACTGAACACTATGAAAACTAAATTTATGTGTTTAAATCAACATCCCACTTTTAAAGGTGTAATAAAATACAAAGGCACCCCCCTAGAGAAAGTGGATGCTTTTTCTTACCTAGGTATCATCTTACAGGGGAATATGAAGTGGAATTCTCACATAAATACGACAGTCCTAAAGTTCAACCAGCTCGCAGGCGCAGTTGCTTTAAAACATCGAGCCTCACTAACAAAGCCAGTAAATTGTGCGCTTGAAATTTATAACATGAAAGTATTGAGTGCTTGCCTATATGGTTCTGAATTGTGGGGGTTCTCTAATTTGGGAGAACTGGTACGTGCAGAAAATAGATTTCTGCGAGGGCTTGTAACGGTCCCCCAAAGCACACCCACTATTCCATTGAAACTGGACCTTGGCATGAAAAATATTGAGGATGTTGCCAGGCTACGGCCACTTCTATATTGGAGACGCTTGATGGTGACTCCAGAGCTAAAACATTATACTTTGGCCTTGGTAGACGTTGTTAAGTTCGATTGTTTTCACTCCATTGAATGGCTAAAAGATTTGCGGGGACTTCTTGCAAAGTTAAAACTGGACCATTTATGGGGCTCTAGTGATGTGGCCAGCTTTCCTACAAAAGCAAAACTAAAAGAATTATATTGGGAAATGGTGTATTCAACAATGTTCTGTAGTGGATCCCAATCAAAATTGTCATCTCGTTTTTTAGATATAAAAATGTATCCAGTATGTGAACTATATTGGGATGTAATTGAACGACCATATGACAGAAAGTTATATTTTCAGTTCCGTATAGGAACATTACCTGTGAATGCGTTCAAGAAACACTGGTCCCCATTGTGGGATGAACATTGCTATTTTTGTAAAGATCGGGTAGAGCACATTTCCCATTTGTTATTCTGTTGCCCACTGTATTCCAGCCCTCGGCGTAAATGGTTAAAACCAGTATGTCAAAATATTGGTACCCGCAGCCAATCAATAGCCCTTAGAATATTGGAATCTGACTGCTCAGCTCCTTTTGTAGTTGCCGTTGCAAAATTCCTTGCTTGGGCTTGGGCAATCCGCACCCGTACCCTTATATCAAATACAGTAAACTGAAATATGGCTGCTACTATTAATTTACCATGTCAAATGAAATATTTCTAAACAAAAAGTTGTCTTATGAATTCTAGAAAAATGTATTTGTATTCTTTTCTGTTCTGTATAGCATTCGACTGTCAATATTTAATACGTGTTTTAGGATGTATTTTTTAGATATAGTATTTATTGTATTAGGGTTAGGAGGATGCTTTTATGACAAATGTCGAATAAAGCTTTGAAATTTGATTTGAGATTACATGTGTTGTTCACCAGCAGTGAACCAGAGCAGACCAGTTCTTATCCGGAGGAATGTGCCTTCTTCGCATTGGCACCATAACAAAACGCTTGGCCAGCTGCTGTTGGGTGCCTGGTGTGGAAGGGTACAGGAATCTTGTGAGAAAGGTAGGCGGGTTCTTCCAGAAGCTTCGATAGAGGATAGAGTTCTATATTAGAGAAAGTGGATCTGTGAGAGAGGCAGAGAGAGAGTTTCTGAGAGGCAGAGAGATTCTGAGATTCTGAGAGCTGGAGAGATGCTGAGATGCTGGTCTGGTGTTTTGGCGGTCTGATGATACATCAAGGTGCAGACGTGTGTGTGCCACAGAGAGTCCGGAACCAACCAGTGAGGGAAAGAGAGACGGACCCTTCTTCAGATGACAAGACGCCTAAGATTATGGTGAGGTGTTCGATGTATATCTAACTTTATCTAACTATGCTTTTATTTTCAGGCTCTATGTATATCTATGTGCTGATGATTGCTGCTAATGTTTACTGTGATGTTTAGTTATTTCTTTCTTTTGTCATCCTATTATCATGTAATAAAGAAACCCTAGAGCATATCATTTGTTGGTATTCCTTGTGAGGGAAGGTTGGGACCCTTTTACCAAGTACTTACAGAGGGATGGGCGATTCCCCTCTAATGGGTAATTGTTGATACGGAAGGGAAAGTGCCTCCCATCAGGGATGTCTAAATTACATTCCCAGGAGGAGCATGCGTTGTTTACCCTCTTAGATTGGGAGGTGTTGTGACTTGTTGTTATTTGCGAGCTCCTCAGCAATGGTCTTATATGTTGTCAGTGTGTATTCCTTTCTTGGGTAAGTATTGTGAAATGTGGTGTCTTTCTGGAACTGAGAAAAGATGTGGTAAGTAATGACCTGGTGACTGACAGAAGCACCAAAACATACGGAGAAATTTGTCATTTCAATTACAAGTACTATTTCATTCATGTTAAACGTGACAGATTTGCATGATGTTTTACTCCTTCACTAAGTTGCATTTAAGCCAGTCTGTGTTTTGGAAAATAACTGTGATAGGCATACAATTGTAGGAAACACACAGACAGGAATGTGTACACAATGGTGACAGAGTAACACATACCCAAACCATGTTTCCTTTGTTATATCCAGATGATTAAACAATGATGGAGAAAAATGGGATACTTGAAGGGTCTTTTGGACTCCAGTATTGTTTGACACTCTAAATATACTTTAGTAACTTGAAGTAGGTGTTACCATTGTGAAAAGCCCAAACAAAAGAAACAGGCTTTCCGTTTATACAAATATTGGTACAACATTGCAGTGTTTGTTGACACACATTGTTTCATATTTTACTTTTTGTGAATGAAAATAATGCAGCTTTATTTGCCTTGTACATACACTGTACGAAGGTATGTTTGGTTTATATCCTTTTGGATAGCACAATCAGTAAGGCAAAATGTTTGGGGGAGAGATCAACCTAAAGCGGACAGTTCTAAAACATGTATCCCCCATCCGAAAGTGGGGATAGAACTATCCAACCTCCTGGGAGTTCTCATTTCTACGGTGGAAGAACCTGGAGAGACCATCAGCACAGGTGCAGTTCGACCCAGGACAGTTTTCCTCTGTAAAATCCATTCCCTATAGGGAGATGGACCACCTTAAAAGCTTGGAATTTTCACCCCTCATTTGCATGAGCCATCTGAGGGGCCTGTGATCTGTCTGAACCCGGAAGAAAGTCCCAAAGAGGTATAGTGTTGGCTTCTTCAATGCCCAGACCACAACAAAGACCTCCCTGTCAATAGCACTTCACCTCTATTCCCAGTGAAATAACCTCTTGCTAGTGAAGGTTTCATGTTGATCTAAGCTCTTCTCATTTAACTGTGCTAAGCCTGAAAGCAGTGCCAATTCTGGCCAGACCCCGGTCCAAGATTTTAGCATGTGGGATGTACTTGGGATGCTTGGATTGGAAATCGAAACTAAAGTAAATGGGGGTGAACAATCATACAAACTGAAAAACATAAACATTGTGCCCTCCGCTTCAAGGGTAACAATGAAACTTGGCCCCTACTTTCAGCTTATGAGACATCTCATCAGAGAGGAAAAGAGAGAGCTGGAATCCTTAATATCTAAATAAAATTATATTTTTATGTCATTGAACTCACCAAATCCAGTTGCCCTGGGTATCACCATTTTTAAACAACTAGAAAAAGTGATTCATTCAACAGATTTGAAGAAACAAGATTTTAGTTTACATTTCATGAGAACAGTCAAATGCAAAGATCAGGATTTAAAAGGTGGTTGTTCAGCTCATTGAACGGATCAACCATTTCTGATCCTAGAGGAGTTAGCATACCATAGCAATAAAATATGTGCTCAGATGCTGCAAAATGTTTCGCCAATGATTGGTGTATGCACATGTAATGTAAATGGCCTAAGAAATACCGTCTGTATTTACTTTAAAATACAAATGTTTACTTTCGGATACTCCTAGTTTTATGTACCACTGCAAATATCTGAGGCCTGCTAAACAATTTGTTTGCATACACGCCCATTTAAAATGGCATTTTCTTCACTCCCAATGCAAGCCTTCTTAACATGGCAGTAGCTTGAAATTTTGAAAAGCATTAGGGATATTCTTGGAAATATTGATAAGCAGCACCCTGTAACTTGGTTGTAGACGCAGCCAGGTTGTGCACCATGTTGTGATGTGTGCACTCTTTCTTTTTTTCAGGCTATAAGGTATGTGACTTTTCTTGTGACAGGGACAGATTCATTATTTTACTCAAAATACAATATCTGTTCCTCTCACATCCATCATAATTAGGGCTCCCGGTTTTATGGTATTCATTTTTTCTACATTCCGTCTGTATTTATCCATATTTATTTTTTGCTCATTTTTTCTGTCTTTATCCATTTTTATTTTGTGTTTTCTGTATAAATGAAGCTTCAATGGGTATTTTTCCACATTTATTTTACTTATAAATGTATACTCTCATTAGTATGCCCAAAAGGTTTCAGCAGTATACAGTGCAATAGCGCTATCTGAAAACATGTGCATTGTAGAATAGCATAATTAACTGTAGATCTGCACTTAATTGGGAAATATATGGTCTTTTTTCATTTCTCCTACCTCTCAATCTGTACTCCTACTGACCTGGCACTCATGATTGACAGTAGAAAAAGTCATCCAAAGAAGACCTATTTTCCCTTTTTTTCTGTATTTAAAAAGAAATACAGACAGGAAAATGAATTGTTTCTGTCTGTATTTATCTGTAAAAATCAGTAAAAATCAGTAAAAGCTCTCTGATTGATTTCTCTCAAAACATCTACCAAAAGATATACATTCATTGACTATGTTAAATGCCTATTTATTCCTTTCTTATTTGTCTAAGCATAGAAGCTTTTATGGATCCATCCGATATAGATAAAGTCGAATTAAAATCTCCAACTGCGAGAGTAAAAAACAAGATTCAACGTGAGTTCTATCAAGGCATCGAGGTCATAAGTGATGGGATCATAGTAAGATACACAGGTATATATATTTGCCCATTTATTTGCACGAACATGATAATTCATCCCCCTTTTTGTCTTCCTCTACCATAATGATCTTCTACTGGGTTAGTCCACTAAGTAAAATAGCAGTGCTTCTGTGCACCACAGTAGCACAAGAATACATTATTTCATGCATTCATCGGCATCTTTTTTTCCAGTTATGTACTGTTGTACCTTCGCTTGAGTAAAGTGCATTTCTTACAACATTATAATCTGGGTATTTCTATCTTTTAAGTTAGTGAATATCGTATTACTTTCCCTAGTGTTATTAAGATAATTAACTTTCATTGGCACAAGTCATATCATTTTTCTGCTTTTCTTTTTCCTGTGTCTCTTTTTCCCCTGACGTAATATTTTTATAGATTCTCCTTCTATCTTCATTCCTACCCCATCAACTACAATTACCTCCCAATCCCAATTCCTCAGTCCATTGTTTTATTCTATTTAGTCCTTTTTTGTGTTAGTGGTTTTAAATAGCACAAATCTGGCCGGCATCAGAGCAGTTTACAGGAGAAGAGGAAGAAAAATATGGTTAACAATGAAGATCATAGTAACAGATATGCAACAAAGAAAACATAAAGTCCCAGCAGTTCGAATCAAGGGAAAAAAGTATGACGGATTGTATCTGGTTACCTTCGGTAAGTCAAGGAAAAGTGAATTTAATGTCATCCACATTGTTCGTCAAATTGGAGGATTTTGAGATCATTTTTGAATATGGCAACACTCAACATTGTGTGAAGAGCTGGTGCAAGGAATTCTAGGTCCTTGTTGTACTGCCAGAGAATACTTTTTACATAAACGTTCTAGCCTGAATGTCGGAAGTGCCAATAGAAATGCTACAGCATTTCTTGATCCCTGTTGAGTGGCAGAGATTTTCAGTTTCCCAACCAAGTAAGAAGGCAAGACATTGTGAAGGGCTCCGTGGGTGATGCATGCAATTTTAAATTGGAATCTTGCTTCAATGGGAAGACATTGTAGAGTGTGAAGAATAGGGGTGGGCGGAAATCGTGGAATTTGACTCCGTGGAATTCCACAGAGTTACATAACATTTCTGAAAGATTCTACAGAGCTTTGCAAATGGGTGGAATTTGGCAAATCGCCCTGCTCGCACTGTGATTTTAGTGCCAGTAGTGTGGTTCAAGCTTAAAAATCAGCATGAACCGGACCAAGCGGTGAGCCAGAGGGCACAGCTACTGCAGTTGATATGCTTCCGTTTAAGTAGATTTATACCTGAGAGGCAGCCTTCTGATCGTGAACACTCATGACTACCTGTGTTAGAAAAATTGTGCCAGAGGTCCACCCAGCGACCGGATGACATGCTAGCGGACACAGAGGGCCCTCATTCTGATCACGTTTGGAAAGCAAACCTAACGGCTCGTGTCCGAAATGCTTTCCGTGCGATTCGCGTCAGTGGAGTCCGGCCGAACAAGTACGATGCATTTGAATGCATCCGGATATTATTTGGTTGGTCGGACTCCCATTGACTCCAATGGGGGCCTGTGTACTGTATGTGTACACAGGCTTGCATTGAAGAAAGGGATGACGGAGGAAAATCATGCACCCTATGGCGGTCATCCCTTGGTGCCTACCACACTGTACAGGGTCTGAAAGGGGGACCCATGGGTACCCCCACAGGCACGATACGGAGGGCCCCGGGTGAAGGAGGACCTGATATGGGACCCCAAAGATCGATTCTGGCAGCCTTTTCGATCTGGGCACAATGACTCAAAAAGGCTGTCCGAATCATTCATCGTACTTGCTCGCTTGGAAAACCTACTCCTAGAGCTGTGCAATTTGGCTCCGGAGGGCTCTGTCTCTCCGTATGCCTTTCGGAATCGGTCAGCGCTAAGGGTTTCCAGTCATCGTACTTGGTTTTTCGGAATTGGGAATGAGTCGGTCGGAAACAAGGGTTCCGGATTGGTTTAGGTAATACCAAATAGGATTCGGAGCCCTTCGGGCCGAGATCGGAATCGGTCCCAAAATCTTGCTCACGCACATTAGCTTACTGCTATGGAGCCTTGCTTGAGAAAAATAAATTTCCACACATCAATCGGAAGAATTTGTCTAGAACTCCATGTTACAAGAGATGGGGTCGCGCCAAAGCTGAGTTGCCAAATTTTGCCAATTCCGCTGTCGGATCGGAATTTCCACCCACCTTAGTGAAGAATAGGAGAAATGTGATCAAACTTTTGAACAAGTCATGCAACTGGCAGCTATGTGAAACACTGCACTCAGAGGTGTCTTGTTGAGGTATGAATTGCCTGACATGCCAAAGCAGTCTAAGTTAGTGGACAGCACTCTTGTCCATGTAGTAGGGTTGCTTCTGCATGTTAAGGCAATTGTCAAGGATAAATCCCAATGATTTACCATTCTTAACAATGGTCAGGTTAGAGTTCTGTGGAGAGAAGGAATTGAGTCACTCCTGCGTAGGGATGTTGGGTTGCTTTCCTACTGCCCCCCTCCACCTTGAGTGTCAGGGGGTTATAGATGGTCCTCATACTGTCATCTGCAATCTACTGCTGGCTCTCCACGGCTGTTCTTTGGTGCTTGAAATGGATGTGTTTGTTCTTACCCCTCTTATCTAAACAAACCTTCCAACAAAACATATAGGGGCATATTATCAAGACAGGCAATAAAATTATCGCCGCTTTATAGGCAGAAAACTGCAGATAAAGCCGCGATAATGGGCTTGATAATATGCTCTATGGAATTCCAATCGAAGCCCGTGCTAGATGTTTTCACATCTAACATGGGCTTCGATTGGAATTCCATAGAGCATATTATCAAGCCCATTATCGCCGCTTTAAGAGATAATTTTATCACCTGTCTTGATAATATGCCCCATTATTCCTCATTTTTAAGTCACTTTCCCTTCGTGGAGACCATGAACCTGTAAGCTTCCTCCAAATCCGGAAAAAATGTAAAGCTCCTTTCCGAAATACTTTCAAATCCCTTGTGCTGGTTATTGCAGCTGGAGTTGCTTGTTTGTTCTCATTTCGCTTTCTGATGGAACTAAGGGCCATATGTATCAACAAACTATTTTGCGATTCCTAAATAGCGATTTTTAAGGAATCGCTATTTAGGAATTGCAAAATGGTATGTATGAAAAGAATCGCTATTTTTTAGCAATTCCTTAATCTTCCTTATTTGCGAATTCGTATTTTGCGAATTCGCAATTAAGGAATGATTTCCAATGCATTCCTAAGGGCCAGGAGGCCCATAGGAATGATTGCACAATTTGCTAATCGCAATTTGAGAATTATTTCAAGGGTGTAGGGGTGTCTCAAAGACACCCTGCTGCACCCCTGAAATGTACATGTATGTGCATATGGCGCACATACATGCCCTATGGGCATGTGTGTGCATCACATGCCACCTTAAAAACATGCCAAAATGTGCATTTTTTGAAGAATTCGCAAGTTACCATCAACTACAAGTTGGTGGTAATTTGCGAATTCTGAACCATAATTCGCTAGCCAAAAATGCTACATACATAGCATTTAAGGAATCGCAAAATTGCGATTCCTTAAATGCTATGGCAAAATAAGGAATCGCAAATCTTTGCCATTCCTTATTTTGGGAATGTTTCATACATCCCAAAACATGCAAAAAGGCCGTTTGCGATTCGTAAAGGCAGAATTTCTGCGAATTTCGGCCTTTGCGATTCGCAAAAGGCTTGATACATATGGCCCTTAATGTTAGATTTGAATACATTTCACAAGCAAATAAATTATACTCAAGTGGTAATTAGTCTCTTTTCTCTTTGTATTCCTGGAATGGTCTTCTTTATGAAATAGTCTTGAAAAAATTAATATTTGTGGTGATACACTCTCTTTAGGAGGGACACATTGGACCCATGTGCTCTAGCAAATGATACGTTTTCAGGCATTGACATTTTCGGTCCCTAGATCACATTCTCCCAATAATTTATCTCCCCACTGAATACTGCGATTTTATGTTTTGCTTTTCTTTTTTCTACTGCCATCTATATAATTTCCAGTTCCCTCTGATATACCAACAATTTAAATGTTTCTCCTTCTTGAACAATTTTGAATGTTTTCACATTTCCTCTCCAGGATTCTGTTTTCATTCTTGGTCTGGGTCATAGCTTGAGCTTCCAGCTTCAATATCTATATATAGTTGATTCCGTTTTTCAGTCAGCTCATCATCTTTGAAATGTAGATTTTCCAGATTAGGCATTTGCAAATCCTGGGTGTTTTGCATTTTTGTTCCTTCTTTAAGTATGTCTTTGAGTAAAGTTTTTGCTGAGAGTTTTCAAGACATTCTGTCTCCTGTGTCCTTCTTTGTATGTTGTACCTGTTACTGGGTAAGTGCCATTACTGAAGCCTGTTCCATAGAAAAAGATAGAAAAAGAGTCAATTCCTTTTTTGGCATATTAATCACATTATTCCAGATCACTCAAAGAAGCAGAGCCCATTGGTCATCTTAGGATTCTGCATCTGGAGCACTGATTTGAGACATAGGAGGCGTATGTGGTAGACTGTTTCCCCTGTTTTCTCCCTTACTTACTTCCTTTTTGACAGCTTATTACTTTACCCTGCCATATGCTATTGTCTTGTTGGCTTTGTGAGGAGTTCATGTTGGTGCCAGTCATTAGACTCCTTTAAGAGAGTTTCTTGTAATGCATCTGGGGCTTCTAACTTTTTTTTTTTGCATTTGTTGTTACACTTAGTATTTGTTTGAGAATGCAATTGTGAAATGGTGACTGAGGCTCAAAAATGGTATAACGTGGCTATTTAGAGTGTCTGTTTCATCAGAGGTTGTTTGCAAGAGTCAATCTACTTACAGAAAGGTAGACGTTCATTATCTAGGTCGGAACTGGTAAACAATTTCACATCAAGTCCAAAACAAGTCATTGACGGCATATCGGTCCAGAGTCAAGCGACAGAAGATGTGTCGCCACTGATGAGGTATCAATTGTATTAGTGATGGAGATTGACAGAGACTGATATTGAACGTGTAAGCATGTGTACGGTGACTGAGGCTCATTCAATGGACAATGTGTTTTCTTAGACTGGCTAGTTCATCTGAGTTTGCTCACAAGGGTATATCCGCTCACAGACAGTAAAATGAAAATAATCCACTTTCAAAATGCAAAAAAAAAAACACACATCTTCCCTTTAAATCATGACCAAACTCAGGGGCCGCGTACAGCTGCAGCACCTCAGCGGCCTTTGTTTTGAACTGGTATCCGCTATTAAGCAATATCTTACTGCGCTCGTGCACGCAAGTGCCATCTCGGCGGGTGCTGTGCGGTGTAGGGATGCTCCGTGGTATGGGTTTCCTGTGGTGGGGATCCGGAAGCAAGAAAGCAAGCAGATAGTTACAAGGGTAAGATGTTTCACACGGAGCCTATCACTAATTCTATTGGTCAGGCGCCCAGTTTTCTCATTCCTTGGCCATGTTTATGGGATATCTTGGGGAGAGCTTGTGGGGTACCCCTTTCGAGACTCCCAATTTTTTCAATTTTCTATGATGGGCAATCTATTTTCGGTATGGCACCAAGTCTGTTGAGGTTGGAGCAGTTACACTAGCAATGAGTCTCCTGTCTGGCGCAACTTGTCTCTATCCATTGAAACCATTTATTGGCTCCCAGATAGTCTGTTAATCTACTATTAATTCAGCCCAAGGTTAAGTGGATGGGTTTACAGTTGGTACATAAGTCCCATAAGGTAGCCAGCTCCTGCCCTGCAAATAAAAAGACAGGCAGTATGCCTGTAACTATAGTGTTTGATAGAGTCAACCCGAGCAGGTTCCACAACATAGCTTGTTACAGGAATATCATCTGCCGTGCAATGTTGTGCGAGAGGATATCACCCCTTTGGGGGATGTTTCCGCGATTGACTGCCTAGGGCATGGCGCATGTCAGGCATATCAGATTTATTCTGTGTGAGGTGGGGGGTGGCATGTGCCCGGTAATTTTTGGTACCAGCCAGTTGAAAAACAAATGTACAGTGGCTCCGACGTATTCTGCAATGCTTTCGAGGCAGCATTTTCGAAGTCAGCCAATTCAGGCTCGGGGCTCCCTACAACACTCTTACCAGTGTACCTTCAAGTGTCTACGTACCTTGCCAGGTGAGAGGTCTGCACAAGGCGACCCTGTTTCCCAGAGTGTCACAGTTTGCGCATGCCATACTGCACCCGGAACAGCGATTTGGGTGGGTTTATTTTGAGTAATTTCTGGCAAGCCTTTCCTACCAGTGACACAGATGACCATTTCCGAATAAAATAATTTGGCACAGAAAGTACATGGCTAAACCTCACTTGGCCTGGCATCTTAGCTTTAATAAGATCTACTGTTCTATGGAGTACGCCTGGAAATGCTTTAGCCAAGGGGAAAGGTCAAACTGTTTTTCCAAGAGAAGAAGAGGTGGACAGGGTTGCAGGGTTGCAGACCGCCATTCTTCACGCAGGGACAGTTAACCGGACAACATGCTACTTATGGCTATCTAGGGGGTAACAAGCCGGTGCACTGAGGTAGGAAGGGCATAGTAGAGGCCCTACGTACAGAGGGTGGGTGATTGGCAGAGGATGCCCTGAGGCGGCAATAGTAGGGTCACAAATGGAGTCCAAGTTCCCACTGTAAATACAGTGCATCCATGGTGGCGCAAGGACATTTGGCAATGGCCCAAGGAAACTGACGCATCTATGCAGATGCGTCAGTTCCTTTTGAATCTGCCCCATTATACTTGATGCAAGTATAATGTGGTGCATGGCTTTACAACGTGACGTATCTCTATAGATGCGTAACGTTGTAAATGGGCCACAATGTGGCACATTGTTTACGCCGCCGCTGTGTCACAAAAACGGACTCAACGGAAGCGCAAAAGTGTTGCAAGGGGTTTGTAAATCTGCCCCTAGTTGTGGGATGATTAGACATTTCAGTTGTTAAATAGTGCCTCAGTCATCAGAAGTGTAGGGAACCACCTATCCAACAGAAATATAATGGAAGCAAAATATGTGATTTACAATGTATAAAGCAACTGACTGAAGTGTCCTTAAATAAAGACATCAACGACAGAAAGTCTCACCAAAAGTCATTTCTGTGAGAGAGTATGTATTGAATAAAATATCAATATCATGAATGCCCCAAGCAACATTAGCATCAAGCCTTTAAAAAAATAAACGTAAACTGCACAGTAAACATGGTAGATGGAAGATTTTTGGCGATAAATAACACCGTTCATTTATTATCAGCAACAAAATTGAAATGATGAAATGAACGAACAAATGGAAGAGATAAAAAGCTGTCACTCCAATATTTCGCATTCCTAAAGAAGAAGGCATTAAACTCACTCATATTGCTCCAAATGTATTTTGTTTAATCAGTGGATCCTCTTTGATTATAAGCCATGAATACAAGACAGCCAGCAACGCTAGGAAAACCAGACGTTTTACCGGTCCAAAACTCTTCAATACTTGAAGCAATGACTCCTTAACGCCCTAACACCCACTAACACAGACAGAGAAAATCAATCTTGCTTCAACATAGAGCCGCTCCTAATTCTGATTGTAAGTTCAGAACGAGCCCGTGCCTTGCTCTTTTCTACATAAACCAGGATCTAGTCTGTATACCTAGTTGTATATTAATTGATTGAAGCTGAGACCAATAGTTAAAGTTGTGAGACGTGGCTAAAAATCTTTATTGATATCCCTACAGTTTTAAAACCAAAGCAAGACAAGGGCTTAATATGACACTATCTGTATCTATATTTCAACATGTTCCTGCCCTCAACATTTTCTCAACAGTAGGGTTAGAGGCATCCATTGGGACCAAAAGAAATTGTGTAGCACACAGTCTGTCGTCAATCAATCCTATGTCTGAAGTTGTATGATACACATATATTCGTTTGGTAGCTGTGGTAGAGGTGAACTTATAAAACTAAAACACATAAATTGCTGGTCAAAATGACTTTCAGAATTCCTTCCTCTTGCCCAAGTCTCTGCTATGCTTTACATGGTGAGGAAATACTGCTGCTGCAATGGGGCAAATCGTTTGAAACTGAATAATCTATCCTGAAAGAGGTAAATGTACCTTGAGTGGCAGTACAAGGCTGTCAGCGATCTCATTCACAAAATAATATTCACTCAGATAGGATGTATTTACCACCAAAAGTAAAGTCGGCTTCGAGATAATCTTAAAAATGATAAATACATTATCAACTTCTGCTTCTTGGAGTGTAGGTGAAAAGAGTTCCGAGGCCAGAATTGAAACACAAGTAATTCTTTCATTGGATGCATTTCCCTGCACCTACAAATCAAACATGCCTTTGGGCAACGTTATGGTTTACTTCCAGCCATAGTGTTTCTTTATTGCAGAAATTAATCCAGTAATTTCTTAATATTGTCATTAAGCATTGACATTGTTGGTGCCAGTGGTGTTATATAGTTGTGATAAGGTTGTGAGCTTGGTAATTGTTTTACTACAGAGCCTTTTCTCATTAAAAAGCAGTGATTTAAATGGACCGGTACTGTCCGGTACGTAGTACCAGCACTTTTTTATTTTGAGGGAGAATACCGGCACTTCTAAAGAGAAACATAATACTTTTACTTGGAGAGTACCTGCACTTCTCAGAAATAAGCAGTCGTGACTGGCATGTCTCGCAGGTGGGGCGCGCGGGGAGGGGATCGCACGGGGAGGGGATCGCACGAGGGGGTAAGGTTTAATTCTAATTATATAAAAAAAAAATAACTAACCTATGCAGTCCTGCGTCGTCTCTGCTTCTCTGCTCCTCGCAGCCTCATGAAGCAGGCAACATCCCTCCCCTCCCCTAAGCCAATCACAACACTGCAATAGCAGCGTTGTGATTGGTGGGGAAGGCGCACAGCCAGGCGCCTTTGGGGAGGCCATTTTCTAGATGGAGAAAATGAAAGAGTGTGCATGACTGGTTTGGTCGCACAGGGACTGCAACATTGGGCTAGCAACTCTCCCCCTGCCCTGTTGCAGAACCACCCACCCGCCCGCACCCAACCAAACCCTCTGCTTTCTCACAGTGTGAGAAGCAGTAATATAAAATGGTATTCAAGCCATTTTATGTTACTGCTTCTCGCACTGCGAGAAAGCAGTGGGGCGACGCTCCTCCACTCACATGGAGGAGCCGCACCTGGAAATAAGCAGGTACTCTGGTACAGAGTACTTCCACATCTATTTTTCTATTTCAAGCACTGCTAATAAGGTTGTCACAACTACATGGATCTTAGCAGTCCCTTCAGTGATTCTGTTGGCGAGCACAGAGAGGTGTTGTGGTCCGAGCCATGATTTGAAGAGCCGGTAGTGTACCTCACTGCGCGGAAGTTTAGTGGGAAACAAAGCTTTGGCAACCAAGTGAAAATGCCTGTTTCAAAAGTGGAAGAACTTTCTGGAAACTCAAAGGTGACCCGTGGGAAATCAAGGTTGGGACCAGCGCTCAGACCTTCTCAAGATAGACAGGCCCATGGCAGTATTGAACAAATAGCACACCCAGGACTCGCGAGTAAGGTGCACGGACTAATCATCTGTGCAGCTTGGCGGGAAAGCGCGACTGAATGACAATTCGTCAGCAGAGGACACGGTGTCTGGTCTGCCACTGATGCCTTCTTTTCTTTTTTTTTTTTTAAGTCCAGACTCAGTAACGCTGTGGGGGCAGGACGGGAGATGCTGTAACTGCTGCTCTTTATTAAGCACGTGTTGTCACGCTGAATTTAAATTGGAATAGTCACAAAAAGCAGATGAGTAAAGTGCTGCATCCTTAAACAGGCTATTAAAATCAAGTTAAAATGTGTAATCTCGTCTCTTTCCTTTCCATTTGATGTTTGTAGTAAGCCCCTGCTAAGTGCTTTTATATAATTAAGTGACTAGGTTATATTTTATCAGCAACATGTTACTTTCATTTTGTACAAATGTTCTCCAGACAAATCATGGCATAGTTCTATCTAAAATTATACATATATTCATATATATATTTTTTAATCATTAAATAAAACCACTTTCCTTTCCAAGTTCCCGCTCCTGTTTGTGCAAGAAAATAAGTCAAATCAAATGTGTTAATGTTTCTAAGTCAGTACTAAAAAGACAATGAATTTCATTTGCAGCCTTCCAATAATGTTAACACCATGCAATGTATCGCTGCCATAGCATTATTACAGCCTAATTTGAGCAAATCTTTCTGCATTAGTGAAGTATGAATGAGGGACAATGCGTGCTATGAATGTTTGTACAGCTGAATAAAGTACATTTTGCCTCCTCTTTACATCGAGCAAAATTCATCAGTTGTTACCTGCAAAATATGAAAGGGGATAATGCGCTGAAATGTGGTAATGTTGAACAATTTATAATGCCGAGCCAGGAGCAATCCTTTGTGCCCTAATCGACTTTAACTCTATAAAAAGACAAGGAATCCTGAGGGTATGAGGGACCTAGGGTGTACAGTTATATTGTTAGAACAAAGGTCCCTTCCAAGGGGAATTGATTAAGATAACATAGAAATTGCAATGAAAAACTATGCATGCTTACTCCAAATGGTGACTTGAATCATTTATTAACAATCATTTAACCACTTTGCTGCAGCCGGAATACCCCTGCGGTGCTGAGGAATTAGACGCGTGCACAGCTCGGACGCCCCCGGCCGTTCTCCGCACACGCTCACCGTGACGTCAGACAGCCGGGGGCCGTCCGACGCACGGAAGAGGTTAAAAGAAATTTTAGCAAGAAAGAAATAGTGGGAAACACAACGAGGGAATCTAAGGATTTCCAAGTTTCAGGCATTGTTTACTTTGGTGACCTGTAACACAATACACTTCTAAGCCACAGTACATTAAAGTGCCTTCACTTAGCACATATACAAGTAAAGAATCAAGTCAAGACACTGCTGTTGATGACATATCGATCCCAATTACAATAAGGGGATCATCATCAGGACACAGAATTTATGCCCAAGAACTATGCCTTCAAATATAATCAAGCCAAGCGACGATAAGTAATAAGATGGACCAGGTTCACTTGCGGAGCAGTCCATGTCGGGACGACGGAGGGTTCATCAGAGTTTTAGGGTGCTTGCGGAGGTGGATCTTGGGGGCTTAGGAGGGTAGCCTTGCCTGGAGATGAAACGGGTCCTACAATGAGGATTCCGCATTATAAGCAAGCAGAAAAAGAAGAAATCCACAAGTGCGGGGCCTGGGGTCATCTTCAGGCGTGCTGAGGCAGAGAGCACCAGCAGTATATTTATAGTATAAATTATTCGAGTGTCGAATTGGAGTAAGCATACGTAGTTTTTCATTGCAATTTCTATGTTATCATAATCAATTCCCCTTGGAAGGGACCTTTGTTCTAACAATATAACTAATCGAATTTAATGTCTGATCTTGATCCGGGGTCACTATAGTTTATCACATTTAACCAGGGCTTTAAGTGGGATGAAAAAACTGAGGGCCTCTCATAGGGGTGTGGCCGCTGTAATTAAGGGCGTGGCTGAAAACACAAGCTAAAAATCTGTGAGCATATTGTGCTGCCCTACTGGTATTTTGCTGCTTCTGACCATTCATCCAGATATATAACACTTTATTTTATAATTTCTTTATTCGGTTTTTGTCATTATAAAACCATAAAAGCAACAGTATAAAATTTACAGGATAAAAATAGGTCACACAAAAAAGGTTTTTTACAGATTCTTTCGGTGTCTGATAATACATTTTAAATAGTTCAATATATGGTAACAGGTGCGCTCAGAACCTAGCATCTGCAAAGAAATCTTGGCCGGACGACATTGTCTGAAACCCCAGGCTTTTAGTAATGGAAATAGCCAGATTTTCCTATGGGGGAGATGATATTTACAGAACAGTATCGTATGCATACATGTTTGTGCCGAGGTCTCATCACAGGGGCATAAAGTCAATTTTCCTTCCCAGGTGTTCATTTGCGGGAAGGCTACTAGTCTATGAAACAAATTAAGTCTGAGCCTAGTCAAAAGCATCCTTTCATATGAGTTAAACTCCAATGCAAGATAGGGCTGGATTTGTGGCGTTAGCTGTACCATATTTGCATGTTGTGCAGATTGTTTGTTTGATAACAGAGTAATTCTGAGTGACTCTAGGTGGCTCATTGCTTTCTGTTTCAGTTCTTTCTTGCTTATCTCAATCAATGCTTGTGGAGTAGTATAATATCTTTCTAGGCCCATATACGTAAAGAATCGCTTAATATATGTAAGCCAGGCTATCCTGTGCGCATTATCCAGGGCCATTGAGTCCTCTAAGATGGCCTTGGTCAGCATGTTCTTATCGGATATCCATATGCGCCTCCATAGTAGCAGTGGCTGGACTTTTATTAGATCCTCAATGTAGGGGATTCCTAGTTCCATGTGGCATGCATATGTTGATGAGCACCTGGGGGCAGATAGAAGAAATCTTATGAACAAGTTCTCAGCTGTTTGTAGAGATCCAGCATCAACATGTCCCCAGACGCCAGCCCCATATAGAGCAGTGGCCAAACATTTTGCGGAATAAATTTGTAACATCTCCACTGGTGATTTCCTTCCAAGTCTTTGTGAGAAACTAATCAGGGCAGTATTAGCTCTCCTAAATGCGTGTTTTCTCGACTCGATAGCCGCTTTCCAATTTAGTTTCTCATCGATCATTATGCCCAAATAAGGATACTGTGGGGTTCTCTCAAGGTTTTGATTATTTAGGGTAATGTTCTTAATTCGTTTTTTCCCTCCACCAGCCACCATTATAAACGTTTTTTTCACATTTATATGTAGGTCTAGTGCTCCCATAAAATCGGCATATTTATTTAGGGATTTCTGAAGTTCTATGGGAGTGTGAGCCAAGATTACCGCGTCATCCGCGTATAGCAGTGCCGGGATCATGCGTTGTTTTAGTCTTGGGAGGTCTTGCCCCCCTCTCAACATTTTCTCTTCCAACCCGTTTGTATATAGGGAGAAAAGGAAGGGGGCCAAGACGCACCCCTGCCTGACACCTCGCTCTACCTTGAATGACGCAGTAAGCTCGCCCTTTATCCCGTAGCGCACTCGCGCAGAAGCGTCCGTGTATAATTCCCTTAGGAAGTCCAGTAGTGGGGGATCTACCCCCATGTTTCGCAGAAGGGTCCATAGCTTTGCATGGGAGACGCAATCGAAAGCAGAGGACAAGTCCACGTATACCATGTACATTGTCCCCTGCTTTGCATGAATATACTTGGCTACAATTAGACTTAGATTGAGAGCCTGTTCTACAGTTCCAAACCCTTCTCTGAAACCAAATTGAAGGTCCAATAAGATCTTACTGTCATCAGCCCATTGTTGGAGTTGTTCCAGGATTACTCTGCCAACTACTTTTCCTGTGGTGTCCAATAAAGAGATCGGTCGATAACATTTGGGATCTTGACGATCCCCTTTTTTAAAAATAGGTACCATAATGGAGTTGGACCAAGACTCCATTAAGCCCAGTCTCGCTGTTGCGGTGCATACTCTGGTGAGTATAGGGGCCCAAAGATCCAGGTGTTGTTTAAAGAGATCCACAGGGACCCCGTCTGGCCCTGGGGCCTTGCCTCCTTTACTTAAGTTCAGTGCTTTCAGAACCTCGGAGATATCGAACTGCAAATTTATTGGAAAGTCGACAGGAGGATGAGAGTAAGCTGTTTCTTCCTGTGATGGTGTTAATTTAAAAATGTGGGAGAAGTGGTTTACCCAGGTTTCCTCTTCTATCGCTACATCAATCTGAGGTCTGCTAGAATCAGAAAGAAAAGGGGTTTTCACAATCCGCCAAAAAGATTCACTGTTTTTTGTAAGAGTACTTTTATGTAAATCGTTCCATAAGGACTGTTTCAGCTCCTGTTTTCTTTGTTTCCTGGCCTTTTTATACTGAAGTCTTAGATGTTTGATCAGTTGTTTGTCTCTTGTTGGTTGTCTGAGGGCCTCTTTTAGCTTGTTTAGTGAGGTGGTACATTCGTGATTGAACCAGCCTGGAATTGTTGAGTTGTTTGACCTGTTTTCCCTGGTCAGCAGTAGTTTGATTTTGTCCAAGATAATCTTGAAGTTTACAAGAACGATGTTATCATCAGAGTCCAAATCTAGGCATTTTATTATGTAGGGATATAAAGTTTTTATTATATTGCTGCTTAGCTGGATTGGATCAATTTTGCCCCATTTCACCGTGAAACCATTTATTTTGCCCATCTCTAGTCGATTTTGGGAGAGGGTGTGTGCGATTATGGTTGTCTGTGTTGGGTGATTTAGGAGGTCCAGATCTACTCTAAGGGCTGAGTGGTCGCTTAGATTGTTTGCCAGTAGGTTAAAATCTGTGGTAAGCTGTCTCAGCCCATCCGATGTGAGGACATAGTCGACTGTGGTCTCGTGTCCCCTCCCTAGGTATGTAGGACAGAAAGTATTGTCAACCTGATTTTGTTTGTTTATTATAGACAATTCCAGATCTGTAAGGAGATTATTCATCGCTTCCCCTTTTCCGTCATGAGTAAAGTGAGCGAGAGGGTTGTCCTGTTCGTCCACTATCCCACAATTATGATTGATCAAGTGTGGGCAGGGATGTATAATACAACAAGTAATATTACACCTACAACAAGCCAGGACTATTGGCTTTATCAAGGTTGTAAGTTGCATAAGATAAATAAGCAAAAACTATCAATTTGTTTATAATATTGAAAATGCGACTCACTCTTGTATGCGAGGTTGTGGCGGAAGGCTAGAGCAGAGACCTTCGAGCTGAGGAAACAGGTTCGAGGCTGACGTCCTGTGATTTAAAAAATGTATATGTCCATATTTAATGTAACTGGTGCTCATGAAAAGTGCTCCACGTTTGCCCTATATAAAGCTGAAAAACTAGTCTATTTAAAGTTACATCGAAGGTAGTGACTGTTTGTACTATTGCAGAGTTATGTTTTTTTTTTGTTTTTGTTTTTCACACTGAGAGTAAAAAATGGAGCGCCAAATAGGGACCCTTCTCGGCACCTGCTTTTAAACATTGCTTCTCAGCTCCTGCAGGACTCAGCTCACTTAAAGCCCTACGTTTAACACAATACAAAGTGACAAGAGTAAACGACAGGAAACCTAATAATACACGTGTTAAAATTAATATGACAGTGAGGAACAGTGAAGCACTAGAGGAATAGGGTTCCAGAATTTTGGAACCAGGAGCACAAAATATTTGAGCCAGGACAGGGCCTAAGGATTGACACATTAGCTTCAGGAAGTTGTTTGCCATAGCAGATGTTCCTTGATTAGAACATATGTCCTCAAGAAAAGTACTTACCCTCGCGTCAAAAAACTCAAACATGAAACCTATATTTATTCCATGAAAGTGAATATATGAGGACTCAAAAACACGTTCTTTACAGCAGATGTACTAATAACCAAACATTCATTCACTTATTACTGTAGTTCAAAGATACACTTTGAGTTAATTACCAAAGCACAGCAAAAGTGACTCACGAAAAAAACGTTTTACTGCCACACAGATTGTATGTGACAATTAATATTCGGATGGAACAGCTCTCCTAATAGTCATGATAGCTTCAGTGTGCTTTTACTCTGCTGCATAAATTTAACTCCTGTCATATTGGTTTTGGTTACGTTAAATACAAAATAAAAAAATACTTCGGCCATATGTTATTTATTACACTTCCTATGCTATTTATTACCATTGTTCGGAGAGGAGAGGGGCCTCATGGCTCATTCGATGCTTCGCCTTTGGTGATTCAGAACCTCACACCACGCTGGCCAATATTATTAAATAGCTTATTACACTCCGCACATCTACATATATAGCATTTACGCCATGGAAGTGAAAATGAGTAACATGGTATTTAGAGCAAGGGTACTGATGTGCTTTTACTCATTTGTCAAAAGTCTGTGCATAGTGGGGGTCGGCCGCTTGTGGAGGGAGGTCAGTGCAGAACCTGGACAAAGGCAATGCACTGTGTAAAAGTTGTCCTAAATATGGCTGAAGATCATGTGCAGTGGAGGTTTGATGCTTGTAGAGGGATGGGCGCAGAGCTTTGACGGAGCCTAGGCACTGAGTTCAAGTCCTGATTAGAACTGGGTCTGACTGGAGGATATGACTGAGATGTCATTAGTGAGTTTATCAATTATGTTATTTATCATGGCATGAGTGATGTAACATGATTTAATAAGCAGTGCATGATGGAAGCACAAGTTATAGTTAGTTCATTAAACTATAAATGGCTTATTACAGTGGTTTTGGGCTTTAAATTAGCTTGTGTCTCATTCAAAGACCTATCTATAACATACTTCTTTGGGGGGAAATTTGGTGCAGCTTCGTTGAACAATGGCGGTCAGTAAGAGAGTATATATAATATATATATATATATATATATATATATATATATATATATATATATATATATATATATATATATATCCTACTGGCAGTAGCTAGTAGTAAATAATTATAGTTAGGATGTAGTTTCCTTTGGAAAAACTTTTTTAATTTGCTAAAATCTTTGGCATCATTTGATGAATACTTGAGAAATCTTCAAAACTGGTTTGGCACTCACTTCAGCTGTTGTATTGAAAGTTTTGTAGGTGATCCGTCAATTGAGGGCCGAGAAAAAGGGGGGAATCCCAAAATGTGTTTTCCCCATGTTAATTTCTTTAGTAACTTTAGACACGGCTACAGCCAGAACTGCTGAACGGAATTACACCAAAATTGGCAGAAAGATAGAAGTTGGTTCAGGAAAGTGCCTTTTTGTGATTTAGTGTAAATCCATTCAGTACTTGCAAAGTTATTTAAAAATAAAATCCAATATTCTATATAAAGGGAGGTGGAGGATCCATGACCCCTTCCCATCTCATGCTGAGATCTGATTTGCTGCAAACACTTCAAACCAGCTATATTGGGACTTGGCTTGAGCCGAATCCAGAAAAAAAACATTAAAAAAAGAAAAGGGGGAAGGCTAGAAATACCCAAACTCCCTAGGCCTCTTTGGGGGCAGGGGATGTCTCACAGGGATCACAAAGTGCCTATAAAGCATTAATAGAAATTAACCTGAGTCGAGGGATCCATGCATCACGCTGCAAATTTTATTGAAAAATGAAGCACGGCTCCTGCTCTTCATTACTAATCAGCCCCCTGGTGTTCAGGTCCGGGGGGACTTTTCATAATAAAGGATGTGGGGGCGCATGCCCCCCCCCCCCCTTCGTGGGATTTATAAATCGCCCAGGGACCATCACCTCCCCAGGGCTTATCTATTTGAAAAAGGGAACCGACCGGGCCCCAAGGACCTCCACCTCCCTGGGGCCACATTCCAAAAAACATATCAGGGGGCTTCTTGGTTCCCCTGTGCCTCAGGGACCACCACCTTCAAGAGACTAATAATGAAATCTTAAGGGGGGCTCTCTGACCCCTCCTGGTTCCGGGGACCACCTCCACCTTGGAGCCACAATAAATTTGTGTTGAGGGCCTCATGGATTACCTTGGGCCTGGGGCCCACAACCTCAAAGATGCTAAGTTTATTTTAATGAAATGGGAGGGGGCCATGCGGCCCTACTTCTGGGCCATTCTCGGCCCCGGGTACAACCACCTCCCTGGGCCAGACCCTACAAGAATAAAGGAGGGGAGCAATAGATGCCCTGGAGACCACCACCCAGGCATGGCACCTGCTATGTCCCGGGTTGCCCACCACTGGAACATAGCTGTTTGCTCTGCTTCCAGCAAGTGAGAGCATTAAAAATGTGCTTACTTGCTTGAAGCAGAGTAGAATTGCTTTCATACACAGGTAGTTAGAAGCCTTTCCAGCAGCTCCTTGTGTGTGAAAGCAATGTTGACACCCAAAGGGTCCGCAGGGGCCTTCAGGCTACTCCCACGGTCCCAGTGGAGACTAAGTGACCTGGGGGCACCCAGTAGACATGGCAGGGGCCCAGGGTATGGTGTCCAAAGGGCTAAAATCGGCCCAGGTAGGGGGGCTGCTTGACCCCTCTCCCCTAAAGTATATAAATTATTTTTCAAAGGCCAGGCCCAGTGCCAAAATCAACCCAGGGAGTGGGGCCGCAGGCCTCACTCCCCTTTCCAAAAATGACTGGCCCCAGTGGATGGGTTCCTGGGGCCAAGCCCAGGGAGTGGGGATGCATTGGCCTCACTCCCCATTCCAAAAAGGCCTAACCACAGTGGATAGGGTCCCTGGGGGAAAAATCAGGAAGTTTTAATTAGGAAACCAAACTTAGAAAAAAACTAGAAACACAGCCATTCTTTCATCCATAGAAGCCCTCAAACACTCACGCACACAATCACTTACATACCCCTCCACACATCCATACAAACACTTACACATTCCTGTACTCACCCATACAGGCATTCACACAGACACTCACTGTCCAATGCAGTCACTCACACACAAAGTCACATAATGAAACACCTACTCAAATAGCCACTCATTCATCCATAAAGCCACTTATACACCCAGTCATTTACTCACACAAACACCCACTCACTCATGCATACACTCACTACACACAGCATCTCACTCACCCATACTGCTGCTTACACAACCACCTATATACCCATACAGCCACTGACACACCGAGTCACACAAGGATACATACATTCCCACAGCCACTCACATGATATATATTAAAAGTAGTACAATTCATTAGCAGTATACCTAGTATACTACTTTAAGTTTTGTACTACCTTAGTATATATGTTTAACACTCAGAAACTGTTACAAAATATTTACACTCACTGAATAGTGTCATCAGAGATTTCATCAGTGATGTCATTTGAGATGTCATCAGTGATGTTATCAGTGATGCCACTGACCATGTCATGAGTGATGTAATATGTGAGGGCATTAGCAGTGCATTGCCGGGGCATAAGTTATAGTTAGCTCAGGTAACTATAACTGACAAATTGCTATGGTTTTGTAAGAGTGAAATGGATCTCTGCTGCTCATGCCATTCTTTTGTTTTTAAATGGGGAGGGGGTTGTGCGGCCTCCCTCCCTGGGCCAATTATGGCCCCTGGGACCCCATCCCCGGGGTCTGGCCTTTCCCTTTTTTTATTTTATTTATTTTATTAAATAAAGGAAGGGAGACACATGGCCCCTCTTCCCCGGGCCAATTTTGGCCCCAAGGACCCCATTCCCGGGGCTCTGTTCCTTATTTTGTTTTTTAAATGGGAGGCCTCCCCCTCCTAAGGCCTATATTATATATTTTTTAGTGGAGAGGGGCCCCCTCCCCAGACCTATTTTTGCCCTGGGACCCCATCCCTTGGGTCCCGGCTGCATCATTTTTATATTAAAGGGGAGGGGGGCCAGAGCGACCCCTCTCCCTGGGCATATATTGCCCTGGGGACCCCAATCCCTGGGACATAGCCAGGTCATTGGGGACCGAGTCACAAGATGGCTGACAACACTTCCTGGTTTGAAGTGTTGGTAGCCAATCAGATCTCAGGCACAAGATCGGTAGGCGTCTTGGATCCACCGCAGCCACAGGTGTATGTCTGAGAAATCTTAAAATTTTTCAGCAGCTACTGAATGGATTTACACCAATTAACAAAACGAGTGCTTTCTGGATCAAGAGCTACCTTTCTGCATATGGCCTACTTACAGCCTACCTTACGGATGACTTATATGTAGTACACATTACTTTGTTTTAACTTGGAAACATATAAAATATCAATTCTGCCTAGCAGTAGAACTGCACATTCAGCCTGCCCAGTAGCAGGCCCATGAAATGTTGAAAGGGCAAGTGGTCTGCATGGCTCACTTCTTAGTGTCAGTTCCTCAGTACATAGCTGAGTTAATTCCATTCAGCAGTTCGGACTGTAGCGTTTCGTATTGAAATTAACATGGAGAAAAAGTTTTTGGAACCCCCCTTTTTCTCGGCTCCTGCTTGATGGATCACCCCAAAACATTAAAGACAGCAGCTGAAGTGACTGGTGTATTTATTTTGAAAATGTCGCTAGAATTCGTCAAGCGACGCCAAAGTTATTGGCAAAATAAAAAACCTGTAGCTGTTGGTCCAGAAAGTGACCTTTTGGTAAATCGGCATAGATCGGACAGCCCCCATGCTGAAATTCGATTGGCTGCCAAAACTGCAACAAGGAAGTGCTGGCAGCCATCGTGGGAACCTTGGGACTTTGATTCAGCCGAATCCCACAAAAAGCTATTTCAAAAAAACAAAGGGGGGTACGGTAGGAATACCCTGCTCTCGTAGATATGGTTGTAGGGACCTCACCATGGCAAAAAAGCATTTTTTAAAACAATTTTTGTTGGGGCCGTGCTGGATCTGCTTCTCTAATGTTTAGCCGCGAGTGGACCAGTCCCTGGGGCATGAGAAAAATATATGGAGGAGAGAGACGCACTGCTTCCCTCTCCAATAGCTATATATATAGATACATGTACATATGTCTATTTATATATATATATATATATATATATATATATATATATATATATATATATATATAAACACGAAACTCAGCAGATCCCAAGCCTCGATGTCGGCGGGCTCACGGCAGGGGTAGCCACCCCCTTAAACATTAACACGCTGAACCGGCGTATTCTCTCCCTCGTTCTGGTAAAGAATTACAACGGAGCCGTGGCCACTATTCTTAAGTGCAGATTTATTGCTGACACAACGTCCTACGCGTTTCGGAGTGATTCTACTCCTTCATCACGGGCCCGTGGAACCGAGGCACAAGAAACCTAATAAAAACACGAAAAGGGGGCAGGGTAGAAACACCCTGACCCCCTAGGCCTGCTCAGGGGGTCCCACAAAGACCCCCAGGGTCCAAACAAAAATGTTTTTTTTTTTAAATTGTCAAAATCCATTCAGGGTGCGTGGATTATGCCGATAAAAAAAAAACGAAGCTCGGAGTCCCGCGCTTCGTTAGTAATTAGCCCTTGCAGGGGCCAAGTCCCGGGGGCAATGGTTTTATGTGAATGGGGGCTCAGAGAGGCCCCCAACCCCAGGGACTGCCACCCCACAGGGCTTTAAAAAATTATGTGCGGGGCCTCACAGCCCCACCCAGTCCCGGGAACTGCCACCCCCAAGGCTTCAATGGAAGAGGGTGGGGGGGCTCAAAGGCCCCCCTAAGCCCCTGGGACCGCCACCCCAGGGCTTCATTAGAATATATGCGGTAGGCTCCAGGGACCGCCACCCCCTGCGTACGGAGGCTTGAGCCCCCCTCACACGCCCCGGGTGCCGCCACCTCCCCGGGACTACAAATATTTAAATTAGGGGGTCTGTTATGGATCTTCAAGCCCTGGGGACCACCCCCACCCGAACTTTGCAATTGTTGGGAGGGGGCCGCGCGGCCCCCCTCCTGGAGCCTGTGATGGCCCTAGGGACTGCCACCCCCCTGGGCTGGCTCCTTCAGGGTCCCGGTAGTTTGCTATGGCAGGACGGGAGCCTCGCAGCTCCCGCCCTGCCATAGCAAATTTGGTGTGCATTTTGAAAGAGAGAGCAGGGAACATGGGGAGGTGCATCTTAGCAGCTCCTCATGTGGAAAAGCAATGCCGGCTCCTGCAGGAGGCGGGGAGCCTGTTGGGACCATGGGGGGATTGGAGACCCCCCACAGTCCCCAACGAGAGGCCAGATCCCGGGGGATGGGGTCCCCGGGGCCATAAGTGGCCCCTCTCCCCAAAATAAAAAAAAATAAAATAAACAAAAGGCCAGCCCCGGGGCCATAAGTGACCTGAGAAGGGGGGCAATGCAGCCCCCCTCCTAAAGATTTTTTTAAAACAATAAAGGCAATGCCCCTGGGGATGTGGTCCCCGGGGCCAATTAAGGCCTTGGGAGGGAGGCCACGTGGCCACCTTCCAAATTATTATTTTTTTTAAATAAAAAAGGGGTCTGGCCCTGGGGGATGGGGCCCCAAGGGCCAAAACAATAGGAAAAGAAGGGGGGCCATGCCCTTTTTTACACCTCCCTACAACGCAGCTCGTGGCACTTAATGGAAGTAGCTGGTGGGCAAGTTGCACCCTAGAGACCCTTAGGATTCAAGGGGAGTTAATTCCCCAACTTAAAATGCGCCACGGGCGTGTTTGCACAGTGGTGAAGGGAGGGGGTGGGCCTGAGGTGACTTGTGTGCAAACACGCCCCGTGGTGCTTTTTAAGTTGAGGAATGAATTCCTCTTCAATCCTGATGGCTCCTGGGGGCCAACTAGCCTACCAGGTACCTCCAGTAAGTTCCACGGAGCTGTGTTGCAGAGTGTTGTAAAAAGGGGCGTGGTATCTAAACACCTCTCTGCAACGCAGATCTCTGGCGCATACTGGAGGTACCTGCTGGGCTACTTGGCCCCTAGGGACCCTCAGGATTGAGGAAGAATTAATTTTCCAAAATGCGCCACAGGGCATGTTTGCAGACATATCACCTCAGGCCCACCCCCTTCCTTCACCATTGTGCAAACGCGCTCTGTGGTGCGTTTTAAGTTGAGGAATTAATTCCTCTTCAATCCTGAGGGTCCCTGGGGAACAACTAGCCCACCAGGTACCTTCAGTATGCGTGAGGGAGCTGCATTGAAGAGAGGTGTTCAGAGGCCACGCCCCTTTTTACACTTCTGCAATGCAGCTCTGTAGCGCTTATTGGAGGTACCTAGTGGGCTAGTTTGACCCTAGGGACCCTCAGGATTCAGGGGGACTGAATCTCCCAACTTAAAATGGGCACAGGGCGCGTTTACACAGGGGCGAAGGGAGTGGACGGGGCCTGAGGTGACGTGTGCAAACACGCCCTGTGGCATGTTTTAATTTGGGGAAATAATTCCCCTTCAATCCAGAGAGCCCCTGAGGGCCAACTAGCCCACAAGCTGCTTCCAGTAAGCGCCACTGCGCTGCGTTGTAGAGAGGTGGTCCACGCGTGCCCCTTTTTACACCTCTCTGCAACCCAGCTCTGTGGCGCTAACTGGAGATACCTTGTGGGCTACTTGTACCCAAGGGACACTCAGGATTCAAGGGGACTTTATCCACCAAGTTAAAAGGGCCAAAGGGCTTGCCTAGTGCCCTAAAAGCCAACGCCACGTGTCTGTAGGGCAATGCTGCCCGCTGGCTCAGGCCTACAGTAGGGTCCAGCAGGTCCTTAAAATGAGACACAGATGTGACTGAATGAGGTCAGAGATCACATCATTACGCAGGGCAACATCGGTTGTTCACACCTGCGCACACAGGCTGATGGACCCCAACCACCCGCAGCACTGCGCTCAACACGTGTCTGTAGGGCAGTGCTGCCCGCTGGCTCAGGCCTACCGTACGGTCCAGCAGGTCCTTAAAATGAGACAGAGATGTGACTGAATGTGGTCAGAGATCACATCATCACGCACTGCAACATCGCTTGTTCGCACCTAAGCACCTACGTTGCTGCACCGCAGCCCCTTTCCCGGCAGTGTGCTCAATTGCAGCTCCTGCTCACCGAGGCTTCACTGCTCAACTGCCACCATCGGTGTGTCTAACGACGTCCCTCTGCAAGCTCCGACTCCGATGTGCCTCTGTAGGGTGGCACAGCAGGTCAGGGATGGTGTATTGATACCACTATGGAAGGCGTCAGAATACCCAGGGCATCATCATGGTGTGAGCACCCGGTCCGCCCATTTTGGCGCAACCAATTCAGTGTCTGAAAAGGGAGAAAAATATAATGGTGGAAACCTCTGGAGGTAAATGAAGGTTTATTTGAAGTTTAATAGAGAACACCAGCTGAGTGCATCCTTCTTTCTTGATGTACGATCTACCAACGGTTAGCGGTAATCGTGGTTCAAAGAGGAGTTGTAGTGCACGAGAATACACAAGGTTAAATAATAATATGGTATGCCAACGTTCACACACAAAGGAACAGAGCGCATGCTAGAAGTATAATGTACGCGTATAATGCAGTGGCGCAAGCCTGTGTGCATGTACACTTAGTAATCAGCTCACTACAGTAACCTAAAAGCCAATGTCACGTGTCTGTAGGGCAGCTCTGCCCGCTGGCCCAGGCCTACAGTATGGTCCAGCAGGTCCTTAAAATGAGACAGAGATGTGACTGGATGAGGTCAGAGATCACATCATTACGCACAGCAACATTGCTTGTTCGCACATGCGCAGCCAGGCTGATGCACCCCACCCCGTCCGCAGCACTGAACTCAATTGCAGCCCCTGTGCACCCAGGCCCCACTACTCATCTGCTGTCATTGTTGTGTGTCCAAACACGACAGGCAGCAGTGTTAACAATTCAGATGCAGTGTTGATTGCAGGATGGTGTACACCTCATGAATCCCTTTCAAAACACGACGTCCAGTAGGGTTCACAATTCATGTCCAGTGTTGATTGCCAGGATGGTGTATGCCTTATGGATCCCTTTTTTTATTGCGCATTCTGATATGCGAGGTGGATGCGGCCATATCAACTTAGGCAGTGTGGAAGAACAGGGACATGTGGCGACGTTGTTATCCTATTTATACATACGCAAAGTGGGCAGGGCTTGCGTACACCAGGCCAGCGTAGGGGTGTGAATAATTGTTCCAGGGACCTGGGCGTTGTTCAGTTCCTGCCTGGCCGGGAAGTGTACTTATGCGTGTTTCTGTTGCAGTTTTGATGTCGCAGACTGCGCAATTTACATTGATGTAGCATGTACAGGGAGGGCAGGAACTATCGCTAATGAGATGCTGTTAGAAAACATTGAATGGCCAACATCACATGTCGTTGTCAAGGTTGTGGATATGTGCAGACATGCATGTAAATGTTGTGCGGTATTATTGAAAGTGTTGCTATCGCGAAACGCACACATGTGAATGTGCTCAGATGGAGGGAGGATCAGCAGTGAGGCTACGTCATACATAGTGAGAAAGTTCATTACAGTCAAGCAATGCATGCCAAACGTGAATCTGAAAGTCTCACATATGACACACTACTTTACTGGTAAATCCTGATAACAGAGCATACAGCAATACAAATCTACACATTACTGTTTACTGTTTGTCACATAGGATCTAGGATGTACACTCTGTCCAACTGCTGATGATACTTTTTAGAGCCACCAATACCCAGGCCGAAAGGCAGCACAATAATGTGCACACACACACACCAGGGGCATTGTGTAACACACATTTGTTTTTTTGATGTAACGTTTGAGATGCATGGTCATCAGACGTGGAAGGATAATGTACAGACCATGAATATTAGTCAAGTTGATCATTGCATGTTGTGTGTAGTATAAGATATGTGTACACAGCAAAAAAAAAATTCAAAAAAGCTCTCTAAGCAGAAGGTGTGTGTCTCATCAAACGCTGTAGAGAGAATGACTAAAATGGGTGGGGTCCTCCAACTGTTCCAATGGGAAATGTTATGAACTAATCAAATGCTTTTTTTTAAGGTCACATGGCAATCGCGCATTGAGGGCGCAAGGAGGTCGCAACCGCCAAGATTTTGAGAAAATATATTTATCATAATATACGTTAATTACAGTTAGAAATATATTCATGTTTAAAATATTTTAGATTATCGCTTGCTCTCATATACAGTTTAAAGTTATTTAGATATAGTTTTGAGACATAAAAAAACCCCGAGGGAATGGCATGCCCAGCGCGACACCATACGTCTATCACGTAACACAGGGCCTGGCAGCGTGCACTCGTCACACACGCAATGCGCAGTGGGCGCGACCCCATATGTACATGATGTAACGCGTGGCTTGGTACTGCGTACCCATCGGATACCAAAGTAGCAGCTGGCGCGACCTCATGCGTAATATGATGTTATCGTTTAGAGAGAATGTTAAAATATTGGCACAGCACAGGGGTTCTTTCTGATTTAGAAATCAAATATCTGTATAATCCCAATCCCATGGCAGCATATATTTACATCCTTCCCAAGGTTCATAAGAGCACTGCCAAGCCCCCGGGAAGACCCATAATATCCGGGATTGGTTGTGCGACAGAGCACATTTCTGAATACATAGATATCACACTACAACCCGTTGTGCACAATCTGCCGTCTTTTATAGAGGACACTAAAGACCTTCTTAACAAACTGGAAAACATGACATGGATGGATGATGCTTTGCTGGTCACGCTAGATGTATGTGCCTTATATACCAGTATTCCAGTCAATAAAGGTATGGAGGCCCTTACATGCTTTCTCTCTAAACGTGATGCTACTTTGTATCATCACACTGAAATGGTTTTGGAATTTACCCGTTTTGCCCTGAATAACAACTTCTTTGTCCATAACAAAACATGGTATCATCAGCACTCAGGTGTAGCTATGGGGGCGAAATTTTCGCCCTCTTTTGCTAATATATACATGGGTTTTTTCGAAGAATTCCACATCTGGAAACATGGTCCCCCTGAGCTGTCTAACCACATCATTTTTTGGTGTCGGTTTATAGACGACATCTTTTTGATATGGGGAGGCAATGAGACCTCTCTTAACCAATTTGTTACGTACATAAATGAGAATACATACAATCTAAACTTTACCTCATATTACAGCAAAAACAGTGTAGATTTTCTAGACACTACCCTATATGTCAACAATGGCAAACTAGAGAGTAAATTATTCAGAAAAAGTACTGCCTGCAATGCTGTCTTGCACGCGAGCAGTGCCCACCCTTCATCTCAGATTACATCCATTCCATTTGGGGAAATGACTAGATTACGTCGCAATTGTAGCTCTGAAATCGATTTTCAACATGAGATAAATGACATAAAGGAACGCTTTTCCATAAGAGGATACGATAAGTTAACATTAGACAAAGCCCATAATCGTATCAATAAAGTGTCCAGAACTGAAACCTTGAAACGAAAACCCCAAAAAATACTGAACAAGAAGGATGATAAAATATCTTTCATTACCCAATTTAATTCTCACAGTAATCAGGTGTATAGGACAATAAATAAACACTGGAGTATTCTCAAAATGGACCCTGATTTGGAAACTTATCTAACCAACAAACCTAAGATCGTGTATAGAGGAGGACGAACTCTCAGAAATATCATAAGTCCCTCTATAGTTAATGAGCATGTGCAAACTAGCAATACTAATATATGGATCTCCAACAAACCTAAAGGCTTCTTTAAATGCACTCAATGTTGTGTATGTCAGTTTGCTGACGACAAAAAGAAGAGCTTCAAATATAACACCCAACAAACTCACCACATTGATCAATTCATAAACTGTAATACCAAGTTTACTGTATATTGTATTATTTGCCAATGTGGTCAGCTTTATGTTGGGAGCTCCACCAGACCTCTCAAAGAAAGAATTCAGGAACATGTACGAGCAATTCGCAATTTTAATAAAAGTTATCCCTTGGCAGTCCATTACAACACGGCCCATGCAGGATCTGAAATAATTGCGATCAAATTCCATGGCATTACTGAAGTAAAAGCCAATCCTAGAGGAGGTGATAGAGTCACTGCACTGAGAAAATGTGAATCGCAGTGGTTAATCAAATTAAGGGCGGTAGATAGGGGACTTAATATTGATCGTGAACTTTATGTCTTCTTGAAAGACTGACTTATGGAATAACATAAATCCCCGTCTGCTGCATACCAATTGTTAACTGAACAATATCTACTGCTTTTAGTTTTGCATATATGCTCTCTGTGAATGTTTGCTTCCTATGTATAAGTCTGATTACTTTTGAGTCCTATGCATACTGCAAATTCTTCTATGGTAATGAAGTGCTCTGTATTATTGAGTCAGCTATATGCTTTGCGACTTTCAGTTCTTGGGCTAATTTGCGGCCAAGTCTCCTTTACCCACTCCAATATGTCTGCCATAGTTTTGAGGCAGTACGATATTCTCTTCATAAACACAATTTAAGGCTGAGTTGTGACATATATGCCTCAACAACACGTTAAGACAATGATAAATGCTTACATGAAATTATAGGTTTGATGGTATTTTGATTGGTCATGTACAAATGACCGTAATGTTGCATATTCGGTTAGAATTAACATATTCTAAGATGGACGCTGATATAACAAATGATGGGGATCTATGTAAGAGATAGTCCTTTATTTATCTCAATGCCGAGTGGCTCTCGCGGCCAGTGTATAAAATGCCGTCCTTGTACTTACACGGTTTCTCGCTGCGGGGACGGACCTGAGTGGAAGCGCTACTATTTAACTTTCTGGTAAGCAGGAACGGGATATCTTGAGTGTCGGTACTAGGTCGGCTGTAATTGCTGGTCCCATAACGTATTCGACCTTGTTTAAATTGTTTTTTCAGCGAAGCAACTTATCATGGTTGCGAAAACGTAAACTCCACGAATACTGTTCAGCCGTCTACTGTGTACCTAGACCATTACTTCACAGGAGATGTATACACGTTAAACTGATTCGTACATAATGAGGTGAGTTTTGCTCACTAATCCAAATATTTTGGTTATGTTATTCATTCGGACAACCTATTCATCTGGAATGAGATGCACTTTGTGTATAAACTTCTTGGGTCCTTATACATATGGTCTAACTGGGCCAGTTACTAATGGGTAATTTCAGCATATAGTAGAGCGAGTTATTAGGACAGTCCTTCCTGCCTGCACTAATTGCTGCAATCTGTGGGGAATATTTTGTTCTTTCTGATTCCAACTCATGATAATTATCTTGTATTAGTCTCATACCAAATAGCGCAGTATACGCCTGTGTTTATAATAGGAAATAAAATTGGTTCATTTGGCTAGGATCAGGTTAGTGTTCTGGTTACTGTTCCCCAACAATATCGCTGTTGATTTTTACGTATTCTCAGACTTGCCTGTATTCTTATGCTATTGCATAATGACTACTGTTGTTGATGTCCATTTCCAAATATTCAGATACATGGACATCCTTGTCAACCTATGGTCTGCACATCAACTTACACAATCCCTGGCACATCTTGTGGGGAAATGCTGGTCTAAATGTCCGATATCCAGCTGAATGTATACATTTCTATTCTTATACTTGTGTCCGTACTATAGATTCTAACCGATATGTACTTTTTCAGTCTTGCCTTGCTAATTTTAGGCTTGTTATATACTTTGTTTGATCTATATATATTTTTCCCTTTCTCTAATTTTTATTAGTACAATAGCTCCATCGTACCTGATTTTTGTTGCGATTGGTTGACAGATTTGAACAAATTCCTCACTCTATACTGCAGATATTTACTCTATCATCAAATTGAATGGTGAGTTTGATAATAGGTGTTCACACTATGCAGCTACTGCTTACTGACATTGAAGCCGTTTCCTATAATAAATTGTATTATGGATTATTACGTTCCATGGCTCTAATTTGGATATCAGCGTTTATCCTTGTTTTTCTTGTATCTAATGTAGATGTTGACCCTGTCTAATGTATCTCTGTGATTTGTCTACCACCTCATAATATGTCTCCTTATGTTGTTTTTTTTCAACACAACTAGTTGTTCTGATCCTTGCAATATCTATGAAATTGTAAATATGATTACTGTGCTCTATCCTTTCAGGTACTCTGCTTCAATTACACTACAGTCTGCGTCTTTTATTTTTGATGAACGAACAAAATTCCACTCCACCACATTTATGGTGGGTGTAGATTTTAATTGGATATAGGACATTCTTTGTTTGAATTAGATATATGAAATGTCTTTTTACTTGTATTCACTTGGGTTTCTGATCATGCACGATGCCCATGTGCTCTGATTTTGAGATGATGTGTGATCAGGATTGTAAATATAATATTTTGTTGTGTATTTATATATGGGAATTTATTATCACACCAAATGTAATATAAGGTATGAGATTACTGTTATCCTACACAGTGGTGTAGCATGGCAACTTGTAAATATGTATAAATGTATATATTTGACTTTGCAATTACATTCTGAATTATTTAACTTTTCCAGCCTTGATGAAGTCCTTGTGTGGGACGAAACACGTGTTGGCGATTTACGTGCTGGGAGAATTTCTTTTATGAAACTTGAATATCAATAAAGAAAAGACTGAAGAAATCAAAAATTGGACTGTATTTGAATTTCTCTGGAACCCCCCACTGAATAGAATCTTGTTTTTTGTCCCAGTATTCTCTATGATAACTAGAGTGTGCTATACCTAGGGCCTTATGTACTTTATGCCCAGACTGTTATAATTGGAATTATCAGGAGTGCTGTAATTAGAATCTCAACCCCTTGTAGCGTAATATGATGTTACAAGGGCCGCGGTGTCACAAACCTGTTGGATACGAAATGCTCATCATATGCGAGTTTAGCAATATGGCGGACAGGATTCACGTGGTGATGGAGCCTGGTACACTACCGGTATGGGAGTGCAGTTTTCTCAACAAAAAAAAAAGATATACATATTTTTGGGGGAAGATATAAAACATTATATACGTTTTTAAAGTTAAAAAAAGAAGTTATTAGTGTTCCAAATTATTACAAAGAGAATAGAAAAAATATAGGTTTTATAAACATTAAAATATGAAATTAACATTTAAAAAACCTTCGAAATTCACTGTAAAAAACATACGTTTTACAGACGTTATAGTTAGGAATTAGTATTTAAAAAAACTTTGAAATTCACAAAAAAAAACATAGTTTTCAGGGACGTTATAGTTAGTTGGACATTTAACTCATATAAAACCAGAGAAATTCGCCCGTTATAGTTATTTGAGCTAACTATAACTTGCACGCCTGCAATGCACTGCTGATGATTTCACATATTACATCACTCATGACATGGTAAGTGACACCACTGATGACATCACTGATGACATCTCAAATGACATCACTCATGATATCACTCATGACATCATCCAGTGAATGTGTGCTTCTGTAAAGTTTAAATATGTTATATATATATATATATATATATACATATGCCAAGGTGTATTGAAGAATGAAAGCATTTACAAGTGCCTAAAGGAATTATTTCGTAGATGCGTGACTGACTGTATAAGTGAGTGATTGAACATGTCTTACTGAATGCATGGGTTAGTGAAGTCCCTGAAACCTATGTATTTTTGTGTGAATTTCAAAGGTTTTTTAAATGCTAATTCCTAACTAAAACGTCTGTAAAACCTATGTTTTTTTCAGTGAATATATTTATATATATCCTGATTTACCGCATCTGGATTCAGGTCGCTGCCAAAAAACTCACGGACACGAACCAGTTAAGTGCTAGATTATAGAGTAAATCGCATGACGTTTCGGCTCCGTAGAGCCTTGCTCACATGTGCATATATATATATATACATGGCGGCGTTGTGTTGTACTAAATAAACACTGCATCAGTACATCAATTGGGTGTACTCCCGTTTTCTTCAAGAAGAGCAATGGACGAGCATTCTTGGATATATATAGATATATATGTATATATATATATATTCCATAGGTTTTACACCAGTTATAGTTAGCTGGAAGTTTTACTCGCATAAAACCATTGAAATTCCCACGTTATAGTTAGTTGGACTCACTATAACTTGCGCGTGCAATGCGATGCTGATGACGTCACATATTACATCACTCATGACATGGTCAGTGACATCACTCATGACATCACTGATGACACCATCCAGTGAATGTGTGTCTTTCTGAAAATTAAATATGTTTTATATATGTATATGTAAAAGTTGATGGAAGAATAAATGTTTAAATAAGGGTTTAAATGGATGTTTTTTTTTTAAAAAATTGATTGGTTAACTGGCTTATTAAGTGTATCTTAGTAAATACATATATTAGTGAGTAATGTTTAAATATTTAAATATATGTATTAGTGTTTCACTTTGTGTATAAGTGGCTGCATGGGTTGGTGAGTAGCTACATGTGTATGTATATGGGTTATTAGATGTTTTTCTTAGTATCAGTATGAGTGTTTGTATGGTTTGGTGGGGGTATTACTTAGCACATAGATGCATGAATGACTGACTCTCTGTTTGTATGTGTTTTGAAGACAGCATATGTGCAGGACTGTATGGGTGGATGAGTGAGTATATGTGTGTGTTACTGAGTGAAAGACTGTCTCACTAGCATCTTTATCAGTAACTACATATGTTTTAATCTAATATATGTGAATATTGATGAATATAAGTGAGTATATGTGAGAATGAGGGATTCTAAGAGTTCTTGTTTAAATTAGTATGTGTTTCTATAAGTGATTGTTTAAGAGAGTAAGTATGTGTAAGTTTCCTTAGAAGTAAAGTGGTAGTGTGTGTATAGCTGTATATGCAAATAAATGGATGTTGAATAGTTAATTTGCATGTGTGAGTATGTGTGTGAGTAACTTTTGGATGACTGTCGGTGTGTAACAGGATGTATAGGTGTATCACTACATATGATGAGTCAGTATATGTATGAGTGATTATATTGAACTGTTGGTGAATGAGTGCATGTGTATATAGATGGTAGAATAATTGAATTGGTTGTTGTAAGTTGTATGGCTATCTCCATTTTTTTGTAATTTTTTTTTTCTATTTTTGAATATTTGTTTCAAGGGTTACATTACAGTGAAAGGAGGTCTGTCACTCTGTCACAAGGATGGTGTCATCAGTGATGTCATGAGTGATGTCACTGACCATGTCATGAGTGATGTAATATGTGACGTCATCAGCAGTGCATTGCACGCGCAAGTTATAGTGAGTCCAACTAACTATAACGTGGGAATTTCAATGGTTTTATGCGAGTAAAACTTCCAGCTAACTATAACTGGTGTAAAACCTATGTTTTTTTCAGTGAATTTAATAGGTTTTTTAAATGCTAATTCCTAACTATAACTGGTGTGAAACCTATGTTTTTTTCAGTGAATTTAATAGGTTTTTTAAATACTAATTCCTAACTATAACTGGTGTGAAACCTATGGTTTTTTCAGTGGATTTCATAGTTTTTTTTATGCTAATTTCTAACTATAACTGGTGTGAAACCTATGGTTTTTTCAGTGAATTTCATAGGTTTTTTAAATGCTAATTCCTAACTATAACTGGTGTGAAACCTATGGTGTTTTCAGTGAATTTCAATGGTTTTTAAATAGCAAATCTTTATAGTTATAAAAAATAATAAATTTTAAAGCGAATTTTATATTGTATAAATATGTCATTTTTTTTTTACATTTTTTTTTATTTTACACCCCGGGGCGCTCCCGGGGCGCTCCCGGGGCGCGTACCGGTGAACGCACGGGTAAGCGCAATGTTACGGCGCGCCCCGGGGCACGTACAGGTGAGCGTCCCGATAGCGCTATTGCCGCGAACGAAAACAACATCGTGACGTATCGCGTAGCCGCCACGCCTTGCGTCATAAGACACGTATCGCGTAGCCGCGAGATGCGTCTTATGACGCACCGCGTAAGTGCACCCGGAAGCGCATACGATCGCGCAACGTAAGCGCCCCGATGCGCTTACGATACACACCCCGGGACGCGCCCCAGGGCGCGTAGCGGAAGAGCGTCAAGCCATGTGACTTTAAAATAACACTTTTCATTGGTTCAGAACTTTTTTTTTCCAAATTGTGAGAAACCCACCCAATTCTCTCACTATTGCTTTGTACTTGGAGAGAGCAAGAGCTGTTCTGTGTACTGTCTTCATCTCCTACTTTCCTGATCTACAGCAATGGCTACAAGGGAGTCATCCAGCAGTGATTCCGACGAATTTTTGCATGAGGACCCTCCCCACCAGAAGAAAAAGAACCATTTCATCTGGAAAATCTATAACATCCCTGAAGGACAAAAAAAAGTCAATGCTGCAAAAGTAACCTGCAAAATATGTGGCAGTACTTTATCCAGAGGCAATCCTCTAAAAAAATATAGCTTCGGAAATGCCAATTTAATCAGCATGTCAAAAGAAGACACCCAAACAACTTTGCCAGGGAGAGTGTCAGGGAGCTGGCACAGAATTTACCCACAGATGGCGGCAGCACCTCCACTGGTGGAGCAACACCTTCGGGACCACCCCGTGGAAGAATGGTCCCTAACATACAGCCGGTGTTTGCAGGCATCAAATTTCTGTGCACGCAGTGTGACGAACTGCTCTGCTATGGGGAGCAGAGTGTTGAACTCATTGCCATAAAGAAACAGGAACACCGCTGCCCTGCCAGTCTCTAAATCTGCAAATTTTTTTGCTCCTGTTGAGCAGTTTTGGAATCCCTGTTTTTGTTTTCCCCCTGAAAAAAATCCCCAAAAAATATAAAATCGTTTTAAAAAGTCTAAAAAATATAAAACAACAAAAACAAAAAAAAAGTTCTTTTCAGAACTACCTCCAACTTATAAAAAAGTTCTATTTTTAAAAAAAAAGTCTGTCATTTCTTATCTCCATGGTACGCTCCCCGGTGCGCGTACCGGGCGCTCCCCCCTGCGAAAATCGAACAATAAATATTTTTTTTTTACCCGCGGGACCCTTTTATGGCCCCCACATCAAACCTAGGGGGTCAGGGGGGGGTGTACCCTGCCCCCTTTTGCTCATTCTCCCCTTTCATGTTTGCCACCTCTTGTGTCTCAATCCTACCGAGACACAAGATGGCGGCCGCTGCGGACTGTTTCGAATGTTTACAGACACCCGAGAACCAATCAGCTTGCCGTGCGCAAGTCGCGTGGCGCGCCCGGAGTGCGCCCCGGTACGCGTACCCGGGTGCGGCTCCAGATATATACATTTTTTTGAACCTAAATTACTCAAAATCCTCTGGAGCACATATCTTGAGACATAGCAAAGGCACATCGGGCTACCAGTCCCTACAATTTTGCCAAGTTTGGTGAAAATCCATTCAACCGTTCGAGCTAAAAGTGAGACAGACCGCCCTAAGGAAATTAACATGGGGAAAGCACGTTTTGGGACCCCCCCTTTATCTCGGCCCTCGCTTGACGAATGCCGCCCAAACTTGCAGGGAAGGAGCGGAGTGCCGCGAGGCAAAGTTGCTGAAAGATTCAGGCTGATTCCTCAACCGGCGCCAAAGTTATTCCAAATAGAATGTTGCGATTTCCCTATGGAAATCGATCCTAACTATAACTACCTACTGGCGACCGCCAGTAGGTAATATATATATATATATATATATATATATATATATATATATATACACATACATACATATATATATATATATAAGGTTTGAAAAAGACAGCGGAGGCTGTTGAAACGCGTCACCTACTTGTTTGCGGTTGAATAAGCGCGCATTTAAGCAACTCCGAGTGTGCTGGAGCCTGTATTGAATTTTATTGAGTTGTTAAGCAGGTGCTGTAATGAATATATATATATATATATATATATATATATATATATATATATATATATATATATATATATATATATCAGCAACTCCAGTTCAAAGTAGGAAAGAACAAAAACGGCACTCCAGGCAGTGTGAAAAGACTTATTGCAATCCAATGTAGGTGGAAAACAAAGTATCAACGCGTTTCATCTTCTTTAGCCTTTGTCACGACGCCAACTTACTTCCTCTACTCCATATTTAAACAAAGGTGATTACATCAAACATAAAAAAGGGACTCTTGGCAGTTTAGAAATTCAAGTGTCATTTTAGACTTTTGAACAATGCTGCGGGCACTCTTATCCATTTCATAACAGCAGCAAAATATGCATGTGTACACAATATAAAATGTTATTACGCACCTCTTGGCAGATGATGTACTCAATGTAAGTGCATGCTGTGCTCTATAAGAAAGACTCAATATGGTCTAGGATTTAAGCACCATCTTAGAGTGATGCACAATACCTGCTGCTCTGCGCATGGAAACATATACTTTCTTATCTCATATGAAGTGCCCATGCACACAAAGTCAACATAATAAATTCATACATATTACTCCCCAGTGGATGAAACTATTAAACTCAATTCAAACACCAAAAAATAATAAGCCGGATACATTTCCATAATTCCAAATTGCTCATTAAAAAGAAAAGTACTTGTATACAGTTAATTCTCCTGAACTGCTAAAAGCCCCAGTGGGCAATATTCTAGTATCTTCATTATATGATGCTACTTCTCATCATTGCATATTCTGACAGCTCCTTCGACTGCATTCCATTTTTATTAAAGCAGTACTAGGTAGTTATATTTTGAAAATATTTACGCAGTACAGTGGTACTTTGTATGAAGTACTGCAATACCTAAAAAAAAAAAAATAGAGATATAATTTTTTTTTTAAATACCCTGTACAACACTACATTTCACGAATGTAGTTATAAGAAGCTGGGTTACTTGTTGAGGGAGCTATACCATACTCAAACAGAAAGCCCAATCCTTGTCAGAGCAAAGTCACAAGCAAAGCCCAAAATAACCTGTGCCCAATACTCTGGAAGCTTTTCACAGAGCAGTCAGACTTAAATTAGTGACAATGTGTAAAGTACTTGTGCAACACTTCAAATATTAATAAAGTGAAAATACAAAACAAGAAGATTCCCACACCAAATTAGAAAACTAGAGGGCATTTTAACCCCTTCGCCCCCCTGTGCTAAGCCTTTATTGGCTATTTGGGATAGTTCGCGCATTAGGCCCCTGTAACTTTTTGACCACATATGATATCCACACCAAACATGCGTCCCTTTCTTTAAACATCATGGAGAGTTTAAAGGTACCCAATTATTTTTAGATTCCCCTGGAGGGGACCTAGAAATTAGCCAAAATCGAAAAAAAGTGTTGCAGATGAAAGTGTTTGGTTTTTTCCCTGCAAAAGGTATCAACAAAGGGGTTGTAGTGCTGGAATTGCCATCTTCCTAGATTTTAGGGACTGACAGACCTTTGTCAGGAAACCAACATTTTTTTACACAAGTTTTGCCATTTTACTGGGACATAGCCTATTTTTGCTTTTTTTGTGCTTTTAACCTCTTTCCAGTTAATGGTAAAAATAGGTATTAAAGCAATATTGTATCCTGGGAAGCTATACATTTCTAAAAATAGGATATAATTCTGAATTCAGCAAGGGGTCATTTGTGTAGATCCTTCATGGTTTTCTTATAGAAACTAACAGATGAAAATAGGTCACATTTCAAATAAGTTCAAAAAACAAACATTTGTGCCAACGTTTTTACCTGTAACTTCTTTTAAGTATGACAATTTATAAAAAGCATTATACCATTAAATTTGATGGACCCTACTAATTGTGGGGATATATAGGATTTGTAGGTTCATCTAGAACCCGAGGAACCCAGAGCTAATAACTGAGCAGTGTCTTGCAAGGTTTTTTTTATTGTGTACGGTGTATATTACACTTCATTTGGGAAAATAGAAATAGTGAAAAATCAGTATGAAAGACACCTATTTATTTCTGAAATGGGAACAAACTATAAGAGTTGAGAAACAGTAACTATTTGCTCCTCTCCAAAATTGTGGGTACCCATACTAGCATTTGAATTATAGGCCATTTATCAAAGTGACTTCTTTTTTACACATTGTCTTTCATTTGGAAGGCAGAAAAGCATCAAACCTCAATAGGTAATAACAGTTGCTCAAATCTTGCTGAAAAAAATCACTTTTTCAACACATTTTTGTGTGGCATCACAATGCAGGCACAAATGTCCTATCACCTAGCATTCCCCTAGGTCTCCCGAGTAAAATGATACCAGTGAACATCCAGCTGTGTTCTGGATGACAGATCCCCTAGGCCTCCTCTGCCTGTTCCTATTGTTGTTCCCGGTTGGTGTGGTGTGGCAGGTTCTCTGGCACATTCCTGCCTCTAGGCTCCCAGGCTTCCTTCAGTCCTCTTCTGCTGGCTGGGAGGCAGACAAGCTCTCTCTCCCCACCAGCAAGCAGCAGTCCCTTCCTTCCTGTGTTTAATCCAGCCACCCCCATCTCACGTGTCCTGTCTCCTCATCCTGCTCTGATACAATCCAGCCCGGTCTGTGGTGCACAAGACTCCACTCTGTGTGCAATCCAGCCCGCTGTATCTCTCAAAGACCACTCTGAACCTGCCCTTGGCCTCACGTCACATGCAGATTTCCTCTGTGTACAATAGGGGGTGAGTTACACACACTGGTAGACTTCCCTCTGCCGATGTTTGGCAGGGTTTTTGGCAAACTCCATGCTCGAAGTGGAGCACAGAGTGGTAAAACTATGCAAACCTGGCCGTCAGAGTGGAGTTTACCACCTAACCATAACTTTTTTCTGATTTTCTACACAGTTACTCTTTCCTGTTTCTTGAAAAGTGAACAACTTTTCTTTTCCTCCCCCATATATTTTTTGACATGGTACCTTTATTTTTCACAATTTTCATATGCCATTTTCCTCCTATAAAAAGACAAAATAACCAGAAAATTAAAACGTACGTACTATTCAATAATTAATATTAGTGATTCCTCAGTATATTCTCTAAACTTTTCTATAGCTTTTATCCAAAATCATAAATGTTTATTTAGTGTACCAATAATCTGTTATTCCTTTCTCTGGAAAAAATTCCACACCCTCAACCCATGCATTCTTTTTTCACAATTTAATTATATCCTGCTATCAACCCTGGTTCAAAAAAAGTTTATAAAGAAACACATTCCTCTTGATTCACCTTTCTTAACAGTGAGCATGGTTTCTTACTCTAGAAATAGCAATATCTCCACTCAAACATCTCGTAGTGGTAAAATATGTGTACAATATGGTTCATAAAAGCACTAGGGCTTTCATTAACAGATTGCAGATTCCTTGTTTTGTAATTTCAGTTACACTGCCTCTTTTAATTACAAATACATACACATTGAACAGTTCATTTTCTAACTCAATGTGCAATACTTGCTGATAACTCTCTACATTCTTCTCTACTTCTCTACTTCTTAAAAGTTATATTTAGAAATCTATTCATCTAAATCATCTTTTCACTCAGTAAACCTTGTGTAGAACATGATTACTAAGAGTAGTGCACTTAATGACATTTCTCAACAAAGTTCATAAAATCTATCATTAAACACCTGAACTTTCAGTTGTTTTGTAAATGCAGCTGAAAACACCAATCTCTTTCAGTTCCAAATTAAGGGCCTCATTTAGATGTTGGCAGTAATGGTCCCGCTGTTGTCATTTGGACTGCAAACCCACCCACCAGTGCGATGGTCCACCCACCGTATTTAGATGTTGGTGGTTCTACATATGAAAGACCACATTCAAACTGCTGTCTCTACCAAGAAACAAAACTGCGTCAACAGCTGGAAAGGGAAAAGGGGATACTGGCGGGATGGCAGACAGCTTTCCCGCGTCAAGAAAAAGTGCCACACCCTAGTTGGCTGATAGGGCTGGAAAGGGGGTGATAACTCACCTTTTCACTGCTTCTCCCGTCTTTGACTGGCCACGACTGGACAACAACTTCCGCTCATCGACAGACTACAAGGTAGGGACGCCACATTGTCAGGGTACGTTGGGTGGTACAGGTTGTGTTGTGTCGGACTGGCATTGGGTACATGTGTGTATGTGTTGTGTAGTGTGTAGTGCACTGTGCACCTACAGCTAAAAGACAGTGTGCATTTCACTTACTTCTCTTCAATAGCCACTACCATTATATGAAATCTATTGAGGCCTGCTGTCAGTGAACCTCCACCAGTACCCTGCATGCAGGACTGTAACATCTAAATATGGAAGGCAAGACACCGCCACCTTGGCAGTATTCTAGGGCCCGCCGCCGATGCAGCTTGGGGAGAACACCGACAACATCTAAATCAGGCCCTAAGTCACATCTGCTGATCACAATTCAAACAGACTTCCTTCTCCTCCAAACCACCACAGACAATCTGAGCTGAGTGGCTGGTCTCTTCTTTAAGACCGCTCTTTCAGGTGACAAGAATGAGTAGTAGGTTGAGTAGATGGACGGCCTCTCCTTTCAAACCTCTCTCTCAAATGATGGATGTGCATAATAGTGAGTATGGAGGGACTGTCCTCTCCTTTTACACATCTCTCTCAAATTATGGGTGTGTGTAGTATGGTGTGTGGAGTGACTGGCCTCTCCTTTGAGACATCGATTTCAAATGACAGTTGTTTTTGATAGGGTTCAGGGAGGAAATGACCTCTCATTTCATACCTCTCTCTCAGACGATAAATGTGCATAGTAGGGTGTGTATAGGGACTGGCCTCTTCACTGACTCCCCATCTTGAATAACAGGTGTGCATAGTAGGACGTTGGGAGGGACTTGCCTTTCCTTTCAGACCCCTCTCTTAAATGATGAGTGTAGGTAATAGAGAATGGGAAGGGACTAGCCTCTCCTTTCAGCCACTAGTCTTAGATGATAGGTGTGCATAGCAGGGAGAGGGGAGAGAATGGCCTCTCCCTTCAGACCCCACTCTCAGATGATGGGTGTGCATAGTAGTGCGCGAGGAGGAACTGGTCCCTCCTTTCAGTCCCCTCTCTGAGATGAGGGGTGCACATGGTAGCGTGTGTGGATGGAATGGCCTCTGCTTTCAGACCTCTCTCTCCAAGGACAGATGTTCAAAGCAGAGTTTATGGGGAGCAACTGGTTTCTAATCACAACACTTCCCAAACTGGTGGGCATAAATAGTAGACTCTTATACACACCATCTCCATTAAGACTCGCTCCTACAGCAACAAATGTGCATACCAGAGTTTATTCAAAGATCACTTACTCCTTCCTATTTTTCACGATCCCACAAGAGTATTGCAACATCATAACAATGTTTTTAAAAATAATTAACTTCCTACTCATCACAGTACTTGTGTCTTACGCACTTCCTTTCAATAACTAGGTCCATAACATGCATTTCTACTTGTAGAATGTACTGAACACCCGTCTACTCCTTTTTACTATTCGCAATCCTGTGAGGTTGTACATTCTTTTTTTAAAATATGTAAAAGAAATGTCATCACAGTAGTTATGACTTAGAGACCTCACTCCAAATCTAGGGGGACAGCATGTCTTTCTCCGTGCCCATTATATAGCTTTTTTTTACCTAATTTCCACAATACCTACAATTTTTCTCTGTAAATAGTAATGGCCTCCATTTAATTTGTCAAATTTCAACAGCCATACAATCAGAGCGCTCACTGGTGCAACACTCACTGGAGCCTTCATGCTCCTGCAAAAGTGTGAAGGTTCATGGGAAAAAAGGTTCTCGCCATATCACAGGGCTCAATTTCTGAATTTGAGCTCTCTCTGGATGATCGTGAGACTCTTGCGAGTGACACAGCTCAAATAGCTATATTTGTGTGATCCTTAATATTTAAAAACGTGCTGAACTGATTTTCACCAAATCACAAATGCGTAATCTGCAGACCAATATCTAGCATCCTATTGAAATTGGTGTAATTTCATTCAGCAATTTTTGGTGTAGCCTTGTCAAAAGAAGTCTTCTGAAAATGCATGTGGATTTTATGTTTTGGGGCCCCGGTCTGACGGATCATCCAAAAATTTTCAGGAAGGAGCTGAGGTGGATGAACTTTTTGGGGGGAAAGTATTGTGAAGATTTATCAAACTGGGCTAAAGTTAATAGCAACATAAAATATGCTACTTCTACGGAAAAGCAGACCTAACTATATCTACCTAGTAGTGACTGCTATTAGATAATTAATATAGATATATCCCGTGATTAAATATGTGCAAGATATATATATGGCATTTATTCACTTTTAGGGTATGCTGACATTAAAACATGTTCATCATGACTGCTGAATTGTAGGATTTAGGTCAATGTGTAACATCACAGTGGATTTCTATTGTTAATCTTATTTTTGGCATTTAATATTTTTAGATAATGACTTTTCGCCCTTATAATATATATGACAGGAGTTCTTTTGATACTTGTCTATATATATTAGCAGTACAGTGTATTAAATTACAACACTGTAGTATGGCAGCTCTGTTGACAGTTTGCGATATGTTGCACAATCCCTTGCACTATTCAAGCACTCTTTGCACATATAAATAGGCCTAATTTGCACTTCCAAGTGATATTACCTCGATGTAACATGTATTTAGCCTTTATACATTCATCTTAGCCTGTTATGTTTCAACTTAGTTATTTATTTATTTGTTGAAAACATGAGGTAACCTGTCTTCTATGTCTATGCCATGGGACCCAAATTGTTCAATGCATTTGCACTTTAAAAGTAGGTGGTTCACTACCTCACATTGTCATGTGATCAAGGCTCTCTGGAGCCGAAACGTTATGGCGGCAGCACTAATTAAATAATCGGCATTCTACTTCTGTGGTCCGTGTCCGTTCCTGCATGCTGGGTGAGAGTTCAATGCTTCAGCGTGGTCGACGGATATATATATATATATATATATATATATATATATATATATATATATATGCGGTACGTAGCGCCAACAGCCAAATTACGACAAGGACGAGACGAGACCCAATTCGTGGTGTTTCTAGAGATTAATTGCGCCCAACACCAGTCTGCCACTATATATATATATATATATATATATCTCCAACAAGAGTTTTGCCCCAAAAGAAGGAGGTGCCGCCAGGTAGGTTGTATTGCAAATATTTAATGAAGACTGCATACATATGAAGCACAGGACCAGCCTTCAGTCTCTTGGCCAGACGCGTTTCGAGTGTTCCCCTTTATCAATGGCCATGTTGAACAGTTTTAAACAAGGCAAAAATGTAGCTACTTGTATTCCTGAACCCCGCCCCGATGGGCGTGGCCACACCAGCGGCCTTCTGGTTCATGTAGTCGCAAAGGTATTTCTCCAGTGAGTTTGCCTGACGTTAAACCACCAATATATTATACCTTTTAACCCCAGTGGGTGAAAGCATAGTCCCGCTTTCAATAGGCTGCATTCTTAAGTCTTATTTAAGCACTACCTTCCGATGCACCGGAAACTCCGAGTGAAGTCTCCTCGGACCCGCTTCTGCAGAGTGGCTTCTCCCACGGCTGGGCACGCCGCTTAACATCCAACAAGAGTTTTGCCCCAAAAGAAGAAGTGCCGCCAGGTAGGTTGTATTGCCAATATTTAATGAAGATTGCAAACAAATGAAGCACAGGACCCGTCTTCAGTCTCTTGGCCAGACGCGTTTCGGGTGTTCCCCTTTATCAATGGCCATGTTGAACAGTTTTAAACAAGGCAAAAATGTACTCGCCACTTGTATTCCTGAACCCCGCCCCGATGAGCGTGGCCACACCAGCGGCCTTCTGGTTCATGTAGTTGCGAAGGTATTTCTCCAGTGAGTGTGCCTGACGTTAAACCACCAATATATCATAAGTTTTAACCCCAGTGGGTGAAAGCATAGTCCCGCTTTCAATAGGCTGCATTCTTAAGTCTTCATTAAGCACTACCTTCCGATGCGCCGGAAACTCCGAGTGAAGTCTCCTCGGACCCGCTTCTGAAGGGTGGCTTCTCCCACGGCTGGGCACGCCGCTTAACATCCAACAAGAGTTTTGCCTCAAAAGAAGGAAGTGCCGCCAGGTATATATATATATATATATATATATATATATACAATGCATTTCCGAATGAATTATGGCCATTCTATGTATTTACCGGGTAAGTGTACCTTACAGTTTGCTTAAATGCAACTTACTTTTAACATACATTTTCTCCCTGTTTGGACATCCTCAGAGTGTATAGCAATGCCAGTTGTTCAGCAGTTCTAAAGATGATATAGAGAGAGTGAGTGAGACCAAGAATGCAGCCACTCAGGTCTCTGTACTGGAGCAGAGTATTTTCTAGATTATAGAAACCTGCTGTAGATGGTTAAAGAGCACCTTTGGAGATTGCAATGGGGGTACCTTCGAAACAAAGGTTTTCAAGATATTAAAAAGGTGCACAAACATGACCATCATGTACAAGGTACATTTGTAACTTTGAATAAAAGCCCCTAACGCAATAGGGCAATTATAGCACATTGGTTTTCACAGATTGAAAGGGAAACAATTCATTGTCAATTTGTGGGAAGACAGACATTTCCACATATAGATATATGCCATTGTTAGGGACCCCATACCACTAGATCCTGCCCTTCACAGGGACTTCTCCAAATTGCTCAGTAATGTCGCATTAGATGGACATTTTGACAACATGAATAACATGGATATCAATGTGCAACTTATGGTAGATCCGACATTGACCACATTGACCACAGCAGTATAAATATCAAAGGCGGAACTGCCAGTGGACGCCAATGGAGAGGAATGCATTTAACTGACCTGAGGGACTATAAATAGTGTTCCCAGGATTCTAGTATTTAATTATTTTTACATTTCCATTATTATTTTTCTATATTTCCTTTTTTGCTAATTTTATCTCTATTTATCCATATTTTTGTTGTGCGTAGTACGACAAAATGAAGCTGAAATTAGTATTTTTCCACGTTTAGTTAATCAACAGATGCTTACCCATGGCTGAATGCCCCATTAGTTTTAGCCATTCACAGTACAATACAGTCATCTGAAATCATTTGTATTGTAGAACAGCTAAACTGCTTTATGCTGCAGTTATGTAAGCGTCATTAACAGAAAACTGGGAGCTGTAACTATAAACTGCAACTTGGAAGTCCCTCATTTGTGAAAACAAACACTAAACGGAGGCAGCAATCTGTAGTGAAGAAGGTCCACTCAAGAAGGTAGTATTTCAAGATAGTTTTATTCATGAAGATAACAGGTTGTAAGGTACAGGACATCATGTAGATATGTGGTAGATCAGAGCCCCACCAGGAGCTGCCTGTCAGATGCTCAACCCATGACCAACTGTCACTCTGCCTCCCTCAGTCCCAACATTCCGAGGCATCATCAGACTCCAACATTCTAATGAGTCAGAGCACAGGCACTGGCAGAGCAGGGCTGGTAAAACACCTTACACTATAATATGCAGGATACTACATATCCCCTTTCTTTCTAACAGAAGCATTAAACCACTACGTGAATAACAACGAGCGAGAGAGAACCAAGGAAGAGATAACAAGGAAGAATAGCAGGGGAACCGAAACAACGACAAGGAGAGGTGTAAGCAAAGCAACGTGAAGAGACAGGTGGAAGAATATGAGGAGGAGGAAGAGAAGAGTAATGCGGAAACCAATAGAGATAACCCAGACTCACGGACATAGAAAAGATGAGGAAAAAACGAGTAATCAGAAAATGGAAACATCATGGGGCAGAAGAACTCACACGCACCAAGGACTGACCCCCGAACGCACCCACTGGCCAGGCAGGCAAGAAGGGAAGAAAGAACAAGGCACAACGGAGAATGGACACCAGCCTCCACACAGACACAGGAAAGCGAGGTAAAAGATTTCCTCCAGAACAGGGAAGAAAAGAATCAAAGAAGAAACAAAAGAAGGCTGGAGAGACAACAACAAAGAGAATGACACCACGAGGAAAGCTGGGTAATCAGGAAAACAGAGAAGAGGCAAAGTAGATACATACAGGATGACTAAAACTTCTCTCTGTTTCCAATAACAGAATAAATACAATGTAAACGTAGCATTGCGTTATTCAAAACAGCAAAATTACAAAATGTAAATAGACAATATCAGTCATAAGGACTAAAACCCATGACCGTCCTCTACTCCTATGTAAGAGTGTGAGGAGCACTGTAAATGGGACTGAAACCCATGTGACGCCCTATGTAGGGTGACCATGTAAATGTAAATGGGACTGTAACCCATAATAAGCCCTGTGTGAGGGTAAAATGTAAATGGGACTGTGACCCATAATAAGCCCTGTGTGAGGGTAAAATGTAAATTTACATGGGACTGTAACCCATAACACTGTTCCCTGTGTGAGGATAGTCGTGTAAAAGTAGAGAGGGCAGTGACCCTAGCTACGGTGTCCTTGTAAGGCTAAAATTCGTAAGTTACCTATGTAGGCAAATGTATATGGGCAAATAGGGCTAGAACCCATTCCCATCCCTTTGTAGGGTAAAAATAATGTGAACAGGCACATATATGTGGGCAAACGGGGAAACACCCATTCCCACCCCTGTGTAGGGAAATATCTTTTGACATAAATAAAGATGCAAATAATGCATCGTTTTTTCCTCTTATTTTTTTTTGAGGATGCTAATGGGGCTAGAACCCATAGCTATCATCTTTCAATATAAAATAATGTGCCATCTTTTTTCACTAACCAATTTAAACTTCTTTTTTTTTTTTAAATAGGTGTGTGTGTGTGTGTGTCACCATAGTCCTGTGACACTAACTGGTGTACATATGTTACCCAGACTTGCAGAGGTTTCAAAAACAACAGTAAACATTGTAATGTGAAAGGCTCATAGGCAGGAAGATACATTTGAAATAAATAGAATTAGCGATTTCGAAAAGGAAAACAGCTCAAAGTAAAATTCTTACTTTTGGCACACAAAACTACACAGGAGTAGTTGCATTTCAAAATACATTTTTTTTTTGATTTCAAGAAAATTGTATTAATGAGAATAATGGTAAGAACAATTAATATAAATTACAATACAAGTGATACCAGTGATACAATCGATGCAAGAGACTTATGCAAAGAGGGCTAGAATTAATAGGTAAACCAAGAAATTATATAGATATAAGGGACAGTAGCCCGTGAGAGATATAAATATCTTCAAGTAAACGCCTCTATCAAGGCAATAAACCAACGTATCACTATCAAAATGTGGAGAAGGGGATAGGGGAGGAGACAGAAAAGAAAAGGAGAGGAGAAAAGAGCAAGAGTAAAGAGAGGATGAGTAGAAAGAGAAGACAGGAAAGATAGAGGAGGAAAAAGAGAAAAAAGGGAATCCCACAAGACTAACCCAGCCTAGAGACCAAGTAGCAGACAACAATCATACAGACAACAATCATACAGACACATCAAAGGGAAACTGAGGAACCAACCCTTTGGAAGACAACTCCATATAGTCATCCAAAGCTGTCCAAACCCCACTAGAAATAGATGGAGAGAGGTGAGCTTGATCAACCGAAGTGTGTGCACTGCGTAGAAAGGAGACCCAAGCCCACCACGTATGATAAGAAACCGATGAAAAGGATTTCCACTCCATAAGAATAATTTTCACCGCGACAGTCAGGAGGAGATCCAATAACTGCAACTCCAATGGATCTAAAGGGAGAGGAGTAGGGGCCGCCAGTGGGCCTAATAAAATTAAGGGGAAGGAAAGTTGGAGCTGAAATCCAAAGATAAGAGAGAGATGCTTCTGGATGAGGTTCCAAAAAGGTTGAAGCAAGGAACAAGAGAAAAACATATGAGGAAAGTCGCCTGCCACCAAACCGCAGCTCCAGCATAAGTTATCATCTTTAAGGTTAAGCGAATGAAGGCGTACAGGTGTCCAGTGGAGAAGATTAATAGAGAAAAACTTAGATTGCATTAAGGAAGGTGCGATCTTATTACGGAGAGAACATTTACCAATTGATTGGCAAGTATCAGGGGAAATATGTTCAGTAATAGCATGGTCAAAATGATGTAGCCATTTTTGTTGAGCCACCGTCTGTGTAGGAAGTGAAGCAGAAGACAAAAATTTATAAATTTTGGAGGCGACATGACCAGTTTTAATCCAAAGCTGAAAAAGAGAGATTGTAGAGGAGGTAGGATGAAGACGAACTTTGGCAATGGCCACTTTAATTTTAAGAAAGGTATAAAAATCTAGATTTGTTAAAGAATGCTTTTGAGCCAAGGTAGAGAAAGGTAATGGTTCATCAGAATCACCATAGAGATGTTTGACAAGAGAAATCCCTTTAACTGCCCAATAGGACATGAGTGTTGGAGTAATGAGAAGCTTAATTTTGGAATTTCGCCAGATAGATGACCACCTAGTTTTATGCAAAGGAATCACCACTTTCTTATCTATTTTCCTGACCGCAGCAATTGTATCTAGAATGATAGAACGGGAAAACAGGACATGGAGAGTAGAAGTAGTGCAAAAAGAGGCGGTAGGCAAAGGGGATGCTAGTGCTTGTTCTATCAGCAGCCAAGAAGGAACGTGAAGAGATGGCGGAGAAAACCATAAAGCACCTTGAGAGGCCAAAAAGGCAATTTGGTATTTTTCCCAATCAGGAAAGTTACAACCTCCCATATCACAAGGGCGACGCAAAAATTTGTATGCAAGGCGAGCACGTTTGTCATTCCATAAAAATTTAGACGTCAGAGTATCGAGTTCGCGAAAGAAGGAATCTGACAATTTGAGCGGAATCATGGATGAAACAAAATTAATAATCGGCGTAATCATCATTTTGAGAGTCTGAAGGCGACCCCACCATGAAATATGTTTCGGAGACCATGTATCCAAAAGACGACGCACTTTAAGGATAGTCTGGGATTCATTATAGGCAGCGGTGGCAGACAGAGTAGAACAAAAATAAATTCCTAAGTACTTCAGGTGTGTAGACTGCCATTTAAAGCCCGCTGAGCCCATATGAGAAGGGAAACAATAGGCATTCAAAGGGAACATCTCCGTCTTATCTTTATTCAGGGTATACCCTGAAACCGAAGAGAATAAGGAAATGGTGTTAGAAATAGCAGGGATTGCCAAAGCGATATCATCTGAAAAGATAAGAACATCATCTGCGTATGCAGCAGTTTTAATACAGTGAGGCCCAAAAGAAAAACCTTTGATGTCAGGGTGTAACTCAATCAAACGAAGAAGGGGATCAATAGATAGTAAAAATAAAAGTGGGGATAAAGGACATCCCTGTCTAGTGCCCTGACTAAGATTGAAAAACGACGACGTAGCACCATTAACCCTAATGTTAGCTTTAGATTGAGAATATAAGGACATTACCATATTAACGAAAGATTCGCCTAGGTTATGCGCGCACAAAACAGCACGAAGAAAAGGCCAAGAGACCTTATCAAAGGCCTTTTCCGCATCAAGGGCCAAGGCCGCGGCAGGGAGTTGAGATCGTTTAGCCGCACCGAGAATATGACAGAATGTGCGTATATTGTCTCGCGCAAGACGTCCTTTCACAAAACCAGTTTGGGAAGGATGTACAAGATGAGGGATAAAGGATTCCAATCTTTTGGCCAGGATTTTAGCAAAAATCTTAGCTTCCATGTTAAGGAGAGAAATAGGTCGGAAGTTTTTAGGATCCGAATGGTCCTTTCCTTCCTTCGGGAGCACCACTATAGTAGCCTCAGCAGCCGTACCAGAAACAGCTCCATCCTTAACAAAGGAATCAAAGACAGATTTCAATTTGGGGACAAGCGTAGGGAGAAAAGTCTTATAAAATAGAATTGGATACCCATCAGGGCCTGGAGCTTTGCCAGAACGAGTAGCTTTAATCGCAGACACGATTTCGTCGGGGGAAATAGGCTCATTTAAGAAAGAGCGATCAGCATCAGAAACTGATTGAATCGGAACCGATTTTAAAAAATCTTGACATTGTTCAAAAGAGGAATGATTAGAAGGAGAATATAACTTATTATAAAAATCACAAAAGACTTCAAGTATTTCCCCTGTTTGGAATTTTTTAGAGCCTGTGTGGTCAGTAATGGAAGAGATTTGCGAGGATTTGTAAGAAAAATCCTGAAATTTTAACGTAGCCGCCAAAAGTTTCCCAGCCCGATTTTTTAATAACAGCTTCTTGGATTTTTGAGCTTGCACCCCAATATAGGCTCTTTTAGTAACAATGGTATTATATTTGTATTTTAGAAGTTTTATTTGTTGTAAACAAGTTGGATCCCTAGAATGCCTAAAGGAAGCTTCCAGAGATTTTATATCAGAAGACAAATCCATAAGTTCCTTTTTAATATCTGAATTGCGTTTGGACATACATTTAATAACTTGACCACGGAAAGTGCATTTAAAGGAGTCCCAAAGAACAATTGGGGAAGAAACAGAACCTTCGTTTTCGTGGAAAAAGGTGTCTATAGCTTCAGAAAACTCATGAACCTGAGTAGGATCCTGCAAAACTTCGGTATTTAATCTCCACGACCGAGCACGTGATTTAGGGGCAAAGGATGATAACGTAAAAGTTACCGCAGCGTGATCAGAGATCAAAATAGGATGTATAATCGGAGAAGAGGAAGATGAAACAAGAGAAGAATGAACCAGGACATAGTCAATACGAGAGAAAGAAGAGTGAGGCAAAGAGAAGAAAGAAAAGTCACTACCAGTTGGATTATGAAGACGCCAAATTACAACCTCCCATATCACAAGGGCGACGCAAAAATTTGTATGCAAGGCGAGCACGTTTGTCATTCCATAAAAATTTAGACGTCAGAGTATCGAGTTCGCGAAAGAAGGAATCTGACAATTTGAGCGGAATCATGGATGAAACAAAATTAATAATCGGCGTAATCATCATTTTGAGAGTCTGAAGGCGACCCCACCATGAAATATGTTTCGGAGACCATGTATCCAAAAGACGACGCACTTTAAGGATAGTCTGGGATTCATTATAGGCAGCGGTGGCAGACAGAGTAGAACAAAAATAAATTCCTAAGTACTTCAGGTGTGTAGACTGCCATTTAAAGCCCGCTGAGCCCATATGAGAAGGGAAACAATAGGCATTCAAAGGGAACATCTCCGTCTTATCTTTATTCAGGGTATACCCTGAAACTGAAGAGAATAAGGAAATGGTGTTAGAAATAGCAGGGATTGCCAAAGCGATATCATCTGAAAAGATAAGAACATCATCTGCGTATGCAGCAGTTTTAATACAGTGAGGCCCAAAAGAAAAACCTTTGATGTCAGGGTGTAACTCAATCAAACGAAGAAGGGGATCAATAGATAGTAAAAATAAAAGTGGGGATAAAGGACATCCCTGTCTAGTGCCCTGACTAAGATTGAAAAACGACGACGTAGCACCATTAACCCTAATGTTAGCTTTAGGTTGAGAATATAAGGACATTACCATATTAACGAAAGATTCGCCTAGGTTATGCGCGCACAAAACAGCACGAAGAAAAGGCCAAGAGACCTTATCAAAGGCCTTTTCCGCATCAAGGGCCAAGGCCGCGGCAGGGAGTTGAGATCGTTTAGCCGCACCGAGAATATGACAGAATGTGCGTATATTGTCTCGCGCAAGACGTCCTTTCACAAAACCAGTTTGGGAAGGATGTACAAGATGAGGGATAAAGGATTCCAATCTTTTGGCCAGGATTTTAGCAAAAATCTTAGCTTCCATGTTAAGGAGAGAAATAGGTCGGAAGTTTTTAGGATCCGAATGGTCCTTTCCTTCCTTCGGGAGCACCACTATAGTAGCCTCAGCAGCCGTACCAGAAACAGCTCCATCCTTAACAAAGGAATCAAAGACAGATTTCAATTTGGGGACAAGCGTAGGGAGAAAAGTCTTATAAAATAGAATTGGATACCCATCAGGGCCTGGAGCTTTGCCAGAACGAGTAGCTTTAATCGCAGACACGATTTCGTCGGGGGAAATAGGCTCATTTAAGAAAGAGCGATCAGCATCAGAAACTGATTGAATCGGAACCGATTTTAAAAAATCTTGACATTGTTCAAAAGAGGAATGATTAGAAGGAGAATATAACTTATTATAAAAATCACAAAAGACTTCAAGTATTTCCCCTGTTTGGAATTTTTTAGAGCCTGTGTGGTCAGTAATGGAAGAGATTTGCGAGGATTTGTAAGAAAAATCCTGAAATTTTAACGTAGCCGCCAAAAGTTTCCCAGCCCGATTTTTTAATAACAGCTTCTTGGATTTTTGAGCTTGCACCCCAATATAGGCTCTTTTAGTAACAATGGTATTATATTTGTATTTTAGAAGTTTTATTTGTTGTAAACAAGTTGGATCCCTAGAATGCCTAAAGGAAGCTTCCAGAGATTTTATATCAGAAGACAAATCCATAAGTTCCTTTTTAATATCTGAATTGCGTTTGGACATACATTTAATAACTTGACCACGGAAAGTGCATTTAAAGGAGTCCCAAAGAACAATTGGGGAAGAAACAGAACCTTCGTTTTCGTGGAAAAAGGTGTCTATAGCTTCAGAAAACTCATGAACCTGAGTAGGATCCTGCAAAACTTCGGTATTTAATCTCCACGACCGAGCACGTGATTTAGGGGCAAAGGATGATAACGTAAAAGTTACCGCAGCGTGATCAGAGATCAAAATAGGATGTATAATCGGAGAAGAGGAAGATGAAACAAGAGAAGAATGAACCAGGACATAGTCAATACGAGAGAAAGAAGAGTGAGGCGAAGAGAAGAAAGAAAAGTCACTACCAGTTGGATTATGAGGACGCCAAATATCTTGCAGATGAATAATGGAGCACATGTTGAGCATTTGTTTGTGGGATTTAGGAGGACGAAATTGAAAAGCAGAATTTCTGTCTAAAAGAGGATCCATTGGTAAGTTGAAATCTCCCCCAACGATAAGATTACCAGAGTGCGGGGTGTCATTTAATTTCTTAGTAACCGATTTCCAGAATGATGGATCATCAACGTTAGGCGCATAAATATTCAGCACATACAGATCATGTTGTCCATCCGACAATTTAGACAATAGCCAGCGACCCTCCGAATCATGATCGGAAGACAGTATCGATAAACCAGAATTCTTTGAAACCAATGTAATGACTCCATTACGTTTACCAAAGGCATCAGAACAGCCAACATCCGAAACCCATTCCTTCTTTAAAAACAACGCCTCTTTGGTAGTGACCTTGGTCTCTTGAAAAAGAACCAAATTAGAAGACAGAGACTTACAATAGTCTAAAATTTTCGACCTCTTCACCGGGTGATTCAAACCCTTAACATTAAGGGATAATACATTTAAACCTGGCATAGGGAAACATAAAAATATGAAAAAGACGACATAAATGACAGAAAAAGGACAAACGCCATGAATACAAGGAGCCAGTCAGCAAACAAAAGAAAAATTGCGGGAGCGTCTATGTGGGGAATCCAAGAAAGAGAGAAAGAAAGCAGATAAGAAAGGAGAAAAGAGAGGAAGGAAAAAAAAGAAGACAGAGAAGAAGAAAAGAGAAGGGAGAGAAGAGATATCAGGGGAGGCCTAAAAAAGACCAAAGTCATACTAAGGAGAACGTGGAAAAGCGAGCAAGGGATCCATACAAGGAGGGAAAAGCAAGAATATAAAAAAAAACACTAGAGTACCTAATTGATGACAACAAAGGAGGATAAGGGAACAGTGAAAATATAGACAAAGATCAGCATAAAGTATCAAAAAGAACAATGTAACAAGCACCTCAATAAAGTGCACCGACGTACTCAAATAAGAACAAGTTACATACCTATAATACGTAATAACATTAGGCAGTTTGATATGGAAACACACTTTGTGGTCAAAAAGCCAGAATACTCTGAACAAGCAGATAACTATGTGTAACCTCAAAACAGACATACATTTGTAAATAATCCTGAATTAATACAAATTACTATATGTAATTAAAATCGAAAACACACGAGCCTGTAAAAGAATATAAGAAGAAAAAGGACTAGAAATAGAAGAATAGGCAGTGAAAAAGAGAGAGAAAGATGATACATACTCGAGAAATATAACAATTATTAACAAAGTGGCATCAAATAATGAAAATTGACCTGAAATGAATAGAACATAAAATATAAAACCACTAGGGCTGAGGAGAAGAAAATGAAACTAAAATATCGAGCAACTGGAAAGAGAGCAATAAGGACATAATATAAAAAGAGTAAGAGGGAGAGATCACATATACCAAAAGCTTAACCAACAAGACTCAGAAAGAAGGAGAGAATACAGAGATAAGAATACGCAGGAGAAGGGAAGAATAGAAAAAGACAACTATAGTAAAAAACAAGCATCAACCAAAGAAACCTGTCCTGAAAAGAAAGTAACGTGAAATATACACCCCAAGGGGGAATCTGAGAAAAAGAGATGAAAAATAGTGATCGACTGAGAAGCAATCAATGAATATATATTAATAAAAGAAAGCAAGAAAGAGAGGTGAGAGAAACGTAACGGAATATACAACATGTCTATGAGGAAAGGAAAGAGTACGAAATAAAACAGATAAAGTCCAATACTGAAGGTAAAAGTCAATATAGCATTAGACTATTAGCAAGAACAGAAAGAGAAAAACAGAAGAATACAGAAAGCCACCCTAAAGGAAACCGAAGGAGACAGTTCAAGTGCCCGAGGCACCAGGATCCTGTGAAGTCGCCCTTTGGATCTCCATCTGTATCTCCATCTGATTATCCAGGAAGGTAGCTAAGTCCATCGGCTCATCGAAGATTCTGGAACGTCCCTTGTAGGAGATGCGGAATTTGGAAGGACCAGCAAAGGAAAAGGGAATGTTCATCTCAGAGAGACGTTTTCTCAGATTAAGGAAGCCCTTCCTCCTTATGACTGTGTCCCTGGCAAAGTCTTGAGAGATTGAAATCCGATGACCTTCCCAAACGACATTTTTAGTCTTGCGCATGTGAGAAAGAATTTGTTCCGTATGTTGGTGACGCAGTGGCTTAAAAATGATTGCTCTCGGCTGGGTGGCAGACTTAGAACGAAAAGTTGGAACACGATGTGCTCTTTCTATTTCAAAGTCTCTCTGAAATGAGATTTGTAAAGTATCAGGAAGCCAATGGTACAAAAACTCAATCATAGAGGAAGATGATTTCTCTGCATCTTCCGGCAGGCCAAAAATGCGTAGGTTAGATCTATGATTACGGTCCTCCTGCTCAGTGAGATCTTTACGCAAAGCCGCCATTGAACGCTCCAAGTGGCTGAGAGACTTGGTTTGCTTCTGTATAGTATCCTCAGAGGAGCTTATACGTGACTCAGTGGCCGATACTCGAAGTGAAAGGGCTTTGAAGTCATTCCTAATGGCAGACACCTCTACTTGCAGTAAGTCCGTATTAGTCTTTGTAGATTGGGCAATATCATGCACCTCATTAAGGCGCGCTAATATCGCGTCAAGAGTAGATGTGGTGTCTGACTGAACAGTCTCAGGTGTAGGAGACAATGACTTAAGGCGTTTAAGCGAAGCGCCAGCATCCTTTGGGTCTTTATGAGTTGTGGACCGGCCCATACTTGCAGCCATGAGAGACAGACCCTATGAAAAAAAAATACTCAGCCACTTGAGAAAAAACTGCGTAGTTGCACCCCCAAAAAAAAAAAAAGAAATACAACACGCCAGACGTAAGGAGCACTAAATCAATGACATTGGCGGACTTATATGGCGAGCAGGCATCAAAATGTGTGGCAGAGCCTCTTATAAATCAAGAGGTCACAGCAAGAACATTGTGAGGAAAAAGCAGTTCCAGTCACAGAGAGCAGGGCTGAAGAAAGAGAAAGCCTGCAACACAGTATTTAGCCACGTAGCACAAAGAGCATAAAAAGGGAAAAAAAAGATGTTACCAGTTTAGCGCCGTGAGGAATAGTTGCCAGAAAATCCCCACACCGGCAATATTGTAGCAAAACAGCACATTTGATGACAGGGCGCCGGCTCCGTCAGAAGCGGTAAGATGGCGGCCACCCGTGAGGAGATCCAGCGTCAGGGCAGCTGACCGGGGAAAAACATGCAGCCGTCCGGCAGAAATCGCCGAAAATGGTATCCGTCAACTCTCGTCACCTTCCGGCACCCGGAAATGTCATTCTAATGAAGAGGGGCATTCAGGAAGCGGCTGGTAATCTCCGACAGCCCCCGCTCGCTTAAGAGCTCAAGCGCGACACGCCATGTTCCAGCGGCGCGCAAGCCACGCCCCCCTCAAAATACATTTTTTGATGCCTCGAAGTGAAGCAAAGAGGCTTAGCAAAACGTCTGCGCCGATATTTTTTCCAAAGCTTAATTGTAAACTGCTAGAGCCCCATGTAAATGACAGCACGTCCAGGGCGCACCGCCGGAAGGCTCACGGCACGTTCCTGCACTCACAATGTGCCTTAGAAGCACGGATGACGTCACAGAGGCTTCACGGAGGTGAAGAGATCTGCCAGCTCTTCTGAGAGAGGTGAGAAACGCGCGAAATGAAAACGAACTTTTATGACAGTTGAACTGTCGCAGAGCAGGCTGCAAAGAATGTCACTGATTAAAAATAAACTGTAGAGAGACTCTCCTCGGCATATTTATTTCTCGCTGGCAATTTGAGGAAAAGTGAATAGTGCGCACTGGGGGCATATGTGTAACAAAAACACACATACTTGAAGAGGCAGTTTAACAGTCAAAAAGGTAAACTTGGGTGAGAGGGAAAGCCAGGTCAGAGCGGTGACAAATGGACATTTCATGAAGTTGTAAGCAGTCCATCACAGCAAATGTCAAGAACAGATAACCTCAAACGTTGACCCTAACAGTTTTCCACAGAGATGCGTTTACAAGCACAAGGCCAACAAGATGGATGAGGTGAAAAGTTAATCTTTTAAATGTAGATGTTGTCACCCCAGCGCTCCGATGTGCACAGGATCACACCATGCAGGAATAAGGTGCTGAGAATCACACATCGTAATGGATTAAAATTGGATATAGTTCAGAAGCCACATCCTATCTTTTTTTTGTTATCAAAATGAAACAAAAAGGTGACTATAATTTGTATTAAAGCGTGTGGAAGTGTAGCAGACTGAGATAATAAAGTAAAAGTCCAGGATGAGTAGAGATGATAAGCACAGCACACCTGTACTAGGGATGGCCGGTGGTGAGGCCACTGGTGGGGCTAAAAGGTGTAATATTTTGTGCTTACTTGTTTCTTGTTGTCTTCTTTTTCTTTTCTTTGAAGTTCTTTTTTCTTCCTTGCAGTTGTCTTCATTGTACTGTGTAGAAAACACTTTTCTCTTCTTCGTAGTTAATTCCTTCTTGTGGTTACCTCTTCTTCTGTAAATTGTGGTTGTTGCCACTGTATTTTCATTTTTTTGCGCCATCTCCAGGTCCACTTTTAAATCAGGTACCTGAGATTTGCTTGTAGCTGTAGGTTCTTCGTCACCTAGTCGCCAAAATATGTAGTGAAGAAGGTCCACTCAAGAAGGTAGTATTTCAAGATAGTTTTATTCATGAAGATAACAGGTTGTAAGGTACAGGACATCATGTAGATATGTGGTAGATCAGAGCCCCACCAGGAGCTGCCTGTCAGATGCTCAACCCATGACCAACTGTCACTCTGCCTCCCTCAGTCCCAACATTCCGAGGCATCATCAGACTCCAACATTCTAATGAGTCAGAGCACAGGCACTGGCAGAGCAGGGCTGGTAAAACACCTTACACTATAATATGCAGGATACTACACAATCCTCTCCTGAGATTGCATGCAAAGAATTGCTTAGTCATATCCCATTCTCTTTACAGGATGGATGGTACAATTATCTTATTGATCTTGAAGATCACAGCCAGAGTGGCAGCCTCCATCCTCTTATGTCATGCTGTGGGTGTCACTAAAAAAAAACAGTGGCATTCACAGTTCCTCCAAATTTGCAGGGCCATGAAAGATGATCAGTACAGGTATCTGTTGGTTAACCATTGCACAATAAATGCTGGTAGTGCTAAAGGAATTCTCTTGATATCAGGAGCTGGAGTTTGTGCGGTGAACTACAACAAAACCCTCATACCTGAATTAAAAAGGTAATGGCATCAATGATTATACAAGAAGGTACAGACTTGCATACCACTGTTTAAGATCAGGAGATTTTTGAGTGTGTCCGGGAGGGGTGCCACTGAAAAGGAAATATGCTTCAAGTGAAAATTTAAGTGGAGAGATTCGTGGTCAACACTTAGCAAGGTCTTAAAAAATATTTTGAAAAAGAAAACAGAACCAAGAGGAGGTTGTGTATCAATATTTATGATGTTATATATCCACCATCCGCATATCAACCCTACATATCCCAATCATAAATGTTTCTCTGTAGCTGCATCCAGACACCTTGATGCTCATGTCTCAGCAGGGCATATTACCAAGGATAGCTATATGCTTAGCGGGGCATATTACCAAGCATAGCTATATGCTTGGCGCATTTTTTTTTATCGCTGCCTATCGCTGGATATGTTAGCGGAGAAAACATGCTATTAGCAACGTTTTTCCCCATTGTGCTAAAATATCCAGCGATAGCGGCAAAATGCGTGAATATCGCTGAGAATACAGCGATATTCACGCATTAGCAACGAAATGCTCTTAGCCATGTTATCCACCTCCCATTGGATAACATGGCTAAGAACTGGTCTGGGCAGGTGTTAGTATTTGGAGATATTCGCGCATAGCGCGAATATTTCCACCGCTACGCCTGCCTTGCTAATAGGCGATAGCGACGTTAGCGACTGCTTTCAGGGATGTATGACATTACAACGCATGCTTTTACCACGCATGCTGTTACAACGCGGTTTTTACAACGCATACCATCACAACGCATAGTGCTTTTAGGTGCTGGATAGTGAATAGTTTAATTTACTATTCTAACTCCAGTCCCCGTGGATAGTAGGGAAGGTGTTGGATAGTAAATAAAATCTATTCCCTATCCTAGAGCGCCCCCCAGCGCAATGCGTTGTAATGGTTTTCGTTGTAAAACCTGCGTTCATGGGCATCCGCAGAAATTTTTCCAGGGGGGGGCGCTAACCTGGCAAATGAAGGGGCGTGGCTAATGTTAATCAATAGGGGCGGGGCTAAAATGGCAGAAAATCACGATCGGGTAATGCTTAGGCCAAGCTGAGAAAAAAAAGTAGTGAATTCTGCATTTGAAACTGGACAACAATTAGAGCACACATATGAACCCTAATATTACACCCTGCCCCCTTAAAACTCATACATTCCCTAATCCCTGAAATTAGCCCCCTGGAACCCCAAAACCCATAACCCATACCTGCCCAGACCCCTAAAATTGTCCCCCTGGTACCCCAAAACCCATACCCGCCCTAAACCCTAAAATGTCCCCCCTTGCAACCCAAAACCCATACCCACCCTGAACCCTAAAATTACGCCCTGGTACCACAAAACCCATACCTACGCTGAACTCTAAAATTACCCAGGCCCCCCCAAACCTCATACCCGCCCTGAACCCTAACATTACCCCTGGCACCCCAAAACCCATATCCACCCTGAACCCTAACATTTCCCCTAGCACCCCAAACCCCATACTCGCCCTGAACCCCCAAATTATCCCTGCCACCACAAAACTCAAACCCACCTTGAACCCTAAAATTATCCTTGCCACCCCAAAACCCATACCCACCCTAAACCCTAAAATTACCCCACTGGCATGCCAAAAGCTGAAAGCTATGGGGCAGATTTACAAGCCCCAGCGCCACTTTTGAGTCACTATTAACATGGGAAAAGTGTCGCAAAAGTGGCCCAAGGGGCTTGTAAATCTACCCCTACAAGCTTACACTACATTCGCATATTCGGAGGGGACTGTCCTCCTTGAGGTTTCCATGCATGTAAGTCTAAAACACTGTAACCTAGATATGCAGCCAGTAGGTAATGCTGGTGATGCTGCAGAATGCATTAAAGTTACTGGAAATTACTTAAAAACTGCTGCCTGCTCTTCTGATACTATTCGGTGGAGTCGGGCTGATCAGCGGCACTGTCGTCCTGGCATCCAGCCCCTCCCGAAGGTCTCACTTTCTAGATAGGTGTCGGTCAAATGTCTCCTGGATTTTCCTTGCCTGGGCCTCCTCCGCTTCTTCGTCTGTGCCCTTGGATGCAAAAAGAGACAGATCCATGGCCCTGTTCACCATTTATCTGGTGAGCAGCGCTATGGATGTGTATTCCATACAAGTGCACAGACAGCAGGGAGAAAGGGATGGCAGTTCCGGTTGACGCTTTCCTTTGTAAAGTCATTCCTGCTGGCGTCATAGCCCATGGTTTGCTGTCTGTGCACTTGTATGGATACACACCTCTAAAAGTGCATAGACAGCAAACCCTGGGCTATGATGCCAGCAGAAATTCCTATACAAAAGAAAAGCGTCACCATCCCTTTCCCCTTGCTGTGCACATCTTCCCACTCCCACGCCATGACCAGGCAGCTAGAAGTGGTGATTTGTCATTCTGAGGGGTGTGAATGTTATAAGAATGTGTGTGCCCGGCTGAGACAGCTTCCCGGCACACCACACACACACAGCCGCACCAAAGTACTTCACACAGGTCTTTAAAAGACCATTTACTTGGTAATGAGGCTTTGTTGTGTTTTCACCCCTACTTAGAGCCCCTGCATCTCCACTCTGCACATGGCTTTGGCTGGATGAATTAGCCCCCCCCCTCCCAAAATTTGAGGGAGAGGAGTTGACGTGAGGTTTAAAAGAGGGGTGAACAAGGGATTGAAGACACTGAGTGGTGACCGTGATGGGGCAGACATTTAATGCAGTTTCCTTTACAAATAGGTTTATTGTACAAATCTAATTTGACATACTCGCAGACAGCAAATGCTGCTGCCTTTGGTGTCTGAAAGTTTTTTTCAGGAAGTTGGGTCGACGAGCTGATCGGGTTATTTTCTTCCTTCATGTGGTGGTGATGAGTGGTTGCAGGGCACCTGCACTTGTCGCCTCTGTCATTGGTAGCCTGCTCCATCTGAACGCCAAGGATCACCGCCCCCCCAACCACCGGCACCTGGAGGGGTCGCTGTGATGCCTAGAGTGACCAACTGGCATGGGTGCAAATTCAGGAGAGTGAGTGTAAAAATTCAGGACAAAGGGTCAAAATTCAGGACAAAAATTCAAGACAGGAGGTCAAAATTCAGGACAAAAGGTAAGGTTTGAAGACACATCAGAGAAGGTTGCGCAATAGTATATAAGTAGGTAAATAGACAACCACTAAAGTACAAGTGAAAATAAGTTTATATTAGGTTGAGACAATTGTGCACTTCATGGTTTGTCAGTATACGCGCAGCTTTAAGCAAATGTGCAGGTCTTTTTATGGTAACAAAACCGGCCCCACCTTTCCAGCTCCCAGAGAAAACGCCTGATGCCCGTTCCGGCCAGTCTGGCCTTGATACCACCCTCCAATGGCGCCCCTCATCTTCACATATACCCTCTCTCATGTGTATTTAATTTCTTGTATAGTGCTACTCATCCCAAATATGTGGGGCAGAGTTTTGGAGTGCGTTACAACACACACATATTATATAGAGCCAATCACTCATATAAATGAGAAAGTCAATATATAGGAAATGTTGCTTAAGATAATGGGGCTTACAATGTGTAATCATACTTTCATCCATCATTCAGTCTTTCACGATTCATTCTGTCCTTCCATAATTGTGCCGATCCATGTCCATATTCATCCATTTACAAACCTATCCATCACGTTTCCTTCCATCCATCTGTACACTCATCCATCCACTCTTCCACACATCCATCCATTAACTCATCCATCCAGCCATTCACCTGTTCAGTCATCCATTTACACATCCCCCTTCCTCTTTCAATTCCCCTTTCACTTAGCCATCCATCCTTCCATCCACCCACTCCTCCATCTACTCATCCACTCATGAATCCTTCCATTGAACCTATCATTCATCTATCCTTTCTCTCATCCATCCACCCTTTCACTCCTTCATTCATCTATCCATCCTTTTGTCCATCTAACCGCCCTTTCACTCACTCATCCAGCCTTACATCCACCCTTTCACTCATCCGTCCATCCATTCACCCTTTCACTTACCAATTCATTAATCCACCCTTTCACTTATCAATTCATCAATCCATCCATCATTTCACTCATCCATCCACCCATTCACTCGCCCGTCATCCACCCTTTCACTCATCCATCCATCCATCATTTCACTCATCTATCCAGCCATCCATCCATCCACTCATCCCTTAACTTACTTACTCACTCACCTTTTCACATTAATTATGAGACCCATCAAGGACTCCACCCTCGCTGTAGTTCCTAAAGTAAGGGGTGGGGTGAAGCAGGGTTCACTATGCCGCTGCACATAGGCAATCTGAATAAGTGGAAGGCATGAGTCATGCATGATGCGCAGGGCCTTGATGTGGGGCAACTGTGACATGGTGTTGTTTCCAGAGCTTTAAGTGGGATGAGAAAACTAGGGGGTCTCTTCAAAAGGGTGTTTGATGTAACAAAATGCGTGCCTTAAAACACATAAGCTAAAATTCTGTGCTTAATATAATGTGCCACCTGACTGGTATTTTTGTTGCTTCTGTCATTGCATCCAGATATATAATACAAGTAACGTTACACTTAGAACAAGTAACATTACACCTACAACAAGCCAGAACTATTGGCTTTGTCAATGGTTGTTAGTTGAATAAAATAAAAAAGCAGCATCAACCATGGTTGCTGTACTAAAACTATAATCCTTTCCTTTCAACTTCTTTCACCGGCTTCCTTTGGCTAACTGGATTCTCACCTAGCAGCAGAATGGGCGTTTTTGCACTTTCATGTGACAGAATGCCCTGCCCTGGACCGAGGCTGGATGAGGCCACCACATGCTGTGCCAGCCCAGACTGACCCATTGTCATTCTGTGTGGGGCAATCAGCCCCACGCAGAATGATAATGGGCCGGGTGGGGCTGCTCTTGTGCTCAGAGGAGTGCGAGGCGCCCCATCAGGGAGCTGAGGCCTTTTGCAGGGGAACAGCTCTGTTCCCTGCAATGCTTAAAAGCCCCGGCGTCAGGCCTCACTCCAGGATGTATTTGTACAGATGGGCTTGTGCAGGGGGGGGCAAGGAGAGGCGTCCAGGGGGGGGCAAGCGCCCCTCCTTGCCCCCCCTGCGGACACCCATGCCTGCGTTGTAAAAGCACTGCGTTGTAAAAGTTTCGTTGTAAAGGATGTTTCCCGCTTTCCGTCACTAACTGGTTGGGTAAGCCCAATTTGCATGTCATTAGCGGTAAACATCGCTGACATGCAAAGCGGGCCCCAAACCGCTCGCTATCGCCTAAAAGCTGTCGCTAACATCAGTTAGCGACAGGTTGCTAATAGGGCGATAGAAGTATCGCCGCTTAGCGGCCGAAAACAGCTGCTAAAGCGGTGATAATTGCCTATCACCCTGCTTGATAATATGCCCCATAGTTTCCAGATAATAGAGATCTAGACCTAGTTCAGCAGGAAAGTAAGAGAAGAGATGACCATACGAGCAGCAAGAGGCTGGTCAAGATCACCAGAACGGACTTTTGTGACAATTGTCTCAGTAGAGTGCACCTCACTCATGAATCTTCAGATTAGAAGTTTGAAATTTCAGTCAAAAAACGGAAATGGAAACCTCATCATGGGCATGTCTTGACCATCTGATGCAAATCATTATCTTCTGAAGTATTCCATGGACTAAGGGGCCGATTATGATCGCGGATGGATTTGAGTCCGTCCGCGACCCCTGAGCAGGAGGGAACGTCCGCAAGAGCTGCGGCGTTCCCTCCGAGCAGATTAGGAAGTGACCGCCAGGGTGGCGGTCACATCCTCTATCTTTCACATTGCGGCGGGTGCAGCTTCCAGTTGCACCCTCCGCAAGGTTAATAATGAATGCATCGCAATTGCATGCACAAAGCGGCAGGCACCGCGCGGTGCCTGCTGCTTTGTGCACGCAAATGCAGGGGGGTACCATAGGTACCCCCCATGTGCACCCCCCACCCCACCTTCACCCAGGGGGCCTGCAACGGGCCCCCGAAGTGAAAGTCCGTATGCTTTTCCACGGCGGACAAGCCGCCGCGGAAAAGCATGCTTTTTACACCATCCTAATATGGCTGGCGACGTCTGATAGACACCGCCAGCCATGTTAAAGCTTTTCCGCCGCAGTCGGAAGGCGACCGCGGCGGAAAAGCTGCAGACGGAATGCCGGACCCACCAGCCATCCTAATATGGCGGTGGGTCTTTCGAGGCTCCGCGGTGGTTTTCCCGCATCCTCCGGGCCGGCGGTGGCTTCCGCCGGCCCGGAGGATGCGGGAAAACCGCAATCATAATAGGCCCCATAGTCTGGTGATACGGACTCAAGACCAGCCACGTCAAACACATCAATAATTTTACAGTGCAACTCTTTCTCACTGTGCTTAGCTGACTTCAGAGTGTTAGCAAATGAGTTATCTCAGCCACATGGACTGTGAATTAGTCAATTCAATGACAGATTGTAATCCATCTTTTGCAACCTCTTCCAAGTCACAGCTCCAGCCAAGACCTGATCCCACCCTGAGTTATACTGGAGGGTGAGGGAGGAGGGGGGACGGTCAACTGAGTATAATTTAGAGCCCAGCACCCAGAGATCAGTCAGATTAAATCACTATGGGTACCATTTAGACCTTATTGGGTGGAGGACTGCCTTCCCTAACTAGCATTGCCCATCTGTATGGTGGGAGTCTCAGTGCCTGGATTGTACCCTGTATGGCAGATTCCCTGACGCCAAAGACTGCCAGGTGGTCTTAGTGTTGCTTGGCTCCCACGGTATATATTTTTATGTTTTTCAGAAGCAAGCTCTCAGAAACCTAGTTTATTTTAGGGGAAGGGAAAAGGCAATGGCACACTGAACAGGGAGTTTTCTTCCAGCATGGTCTGGGCATTTGATTGTTTTCCCAGGTTGGCTCCAATAGGAACCTCAAGTTGGCTCCAAACTGGGGAAATCAGAGGCCTCACCCATGAAAGGGGAGGATTACCGCCACCACAATGTGGCAGCTCTATAGCAGGTGAATCTTCAAGTCCAATGACAGGGTCAGTTTAGGAGCCTCCAATGGAAATCTATCAATTACTATGACTCTAAATAGGGTGAGGGAACTGCAGGTTTGGTGGGGTTGGGTCTAATTTATGGCATACCTTCTGCTCCCCCAAACTCTAAATTTCCTATGAAGCCAAAGACTTCCCATTTTGGTTGATTTTTGAGGGGATGCAAAACAGGCATTATATTATGTTCCAATTCAAGGATAGGTGGGGGCTTCATGACGTTAAAAGTGTCACCGGTATCATGTTTACCAATTAGCACATCTGACCATAAGCTCTTGAGCAAGAAGAAGGGTGCCAATCACATACAATTATGTACGTTAATAACTATAAATAACTATAAATCAGGTTTCTGACCAAAGAGCGTTATAGGAAATAAATTGATTACAATGGGAAATAATGCCAAAGTTGGTCACACAGTGGATAACTGAAATCCCTGCAGGGATTTTGGTTGATATCCTAGACAATTCACTCCACCTATCATCCTACCGAGGTGAAATAAGAAATTGCAATAATATATATGCAATTTGTTAACAGCAGGAAGTTACCCCTTGATGTGAAATTATACTTTAGTTTTAGGTCTGTGATCTGATACGATGTGCTCTGCTATTTTGTGGTGTGGTGTGCTAATACATAGTGTGATGTGACACCAGTTTTAAACAACATTACACCCCATAAACACTACCCAGTAACCACTCAATCGAAACTCAGAGAAAGGAGGACACAAACACATTTGCAGATTCTCTTTTGACCTCTCATCCTTGTCCTGTAAAAGCTGGTACCCATTGTAAGAACATAAAAACATGCCTATGCAGCATTTCTCCATCTTTCAGCTCCATTAAATAGCACAGCTGTTCAAGCAGCTAAATGGATGAGACTAATGATCAAGCACATAGCGGATGGATCAGGGGCGGACCTGTGCAGCAGAAAGCAAGGCAGCAATTGTCATGGGAATCACAAGATTATTTTTCTCAAGGGAACGGAATGTGGAATACATTTTGGAAACATATTGTGGCTTGCAAAATACAGTGCACATATTATTCAACTAGATACACTACAACATGTTTATTTCAATTAAGCATAATGTAGAGGAAGCGAAGGTCAGATAAAAAATATATTCGTATTGAATTATTTGCTGTTTTATGAGTAACTATTAAAACAGTAAACCAAATATAATTCAGATTTGAGGGCTGTTGATGAGAGAACCGCAAGATGTGAGGAACATTTTCATTCAGTTGGTTAGTGGCAAATAGATATGTAAATGTCCTTAAGTTTCAAAATGCTAAATAAATCTACTCTTGTAGATTGCCCGTAGTGTGGAGAGTGTGTAGACAACTTCAACAACTTCATGCTTTGTGTACAAATCAGGTAGGAATTGTCAACAACTCACTAAGGGCCCGATTAGGATTGCAGTGAATCCGCATCCTCCGGGCCGGCTGAAGCCACTGCCGGGCCGGAGGATGCGGATTCACTGCTGCGGTGAGAGAAAAGACCCCCGCCAGACTAGGATGGCAGGGGGGTCATCTGCGGACGGGGAGACCGTCTGCTGCTTTTCTGCGAGGTCCCGCGGCGGAAAAGCTCTAATATGGTGGCGGTGTCTATCAGACACCGCCAGCCATATTACGATGCATGGGGAAACATGCTATTCCACTGCAGGTTTTCCGCCGTGGAAAAGCATGTGGTCTTTGACGTTTGGGGGCCCGTTGCGGGCCCCCAGGGTGTCGGGGTGGGGGGTGCACATGGGTGGTACCTGTGGTACTCCCCTGCATTTACATGCACAAAGCGGCAGGCACCGCGCGGTGCCTGCCACTTTGTGCATCTAAATGTTAAACATGCATTTTTAACCTTGCAGCGGGTGCTGCTTCAAGCAGCACCCGCCGCAATGTTAAAAATACAGGATGTGACCGCCAGGGTGGCGGTCACATCCTAGTTTGCACGGAGGGACCGCCGCTGCCCCTGCGGACGGTCCCTCCACCTCTGGGGTGGCGTCCGTCCGCCATCCTAATAGGCCCCTAAGTTACTATTGATCAGTCTCCAAATAACCCATATTTTGCATAACACCAATGCAGAAAATTTCATCTTTTTGTTTAATTTGGAGCAGAAAATTACATAAATCCAGATTTCGGGAATCATGAACTGTGAAACATTAAAACAAAATGTACTTTTTGTGTTTGTAGATTTTACTTTTGATCATATACGTTTTTTGAAGGTCTCAGATTATAGGGTGTAGTACAGTCTCACATTTTCTGTAACATTACGTGAGATAGTTTCACATAATACACGTGACAAGAGATTAGATTGTGATGAACACTGAAAGCATTGCTCTCATATAGTCCAGATGTTAAGATAATTCGGGTATTGAGAGAGACTTTTTCGATTATGCCTGCTACTTTAATTTGTGCTCAGTTGAACAACCTGGAAATTGTTTTATCTATCCAGAATGTTATTTGTAACAAATGTGGTACCTGGTTGGGGGAAGGGAGGGTTGAAACCCTACTCAAGCGGGAACCACAAATCTTGCCACTGTGAAATCACAAGCACTCCTAAATTAACCTGTGTTCAACCCACACTTCAAACAGTGAAAACACACCACAAAATGATCCCACACTAAATTTGAAAACTAGAGTAACTCTTATTAATTGAAACAAGACCAAAACGTCAAACTTCCAATCAGTAGTACCAGAGATATACAGCTTTAAAGATTTTAGTGAAAATAGTGTCAAAAAGCACAGAGCACCAACTGTGGATATATTGTCATGTCAGCCTGGGACAAAGTCACAAATTCTGACCGACAGTGATGGTTCATGGGCAAGATGCTGGGACCAGTTAGTCCCACTGAATAAGAGTACCCTAGATCCTGGTTGCTGTGCAGTGTGCGGTTCCGTGCTGAAGACGTGTCACACAGCCGAGGTGATGCATCAGTTCTGAGGTGCTGAAAAGCGGGGATGTGAGGACTTGCCTCATTGACAAGGATAACGTTGATGAAGGCTTGCGATGCAATGTCAGGTGTGGAGGGTGTGTTGTGCAGTTGAGGCGATGAGACGGTTTTGAGGAGCTATGAGGCTGCGAAGTGTGAACATGCATCATCTTCAAGGCTACCATCAACAAGAGATTTGCGATGCAGGGACCAGCATCAGGAAAGCTTCTAACAGGTGGCAGTCCTGAAGAAGGCTGCGAGGTCAATGCAGAGTCCTTGTGCTGAGAGAACTCTCACAGCAGATGCGATGTGTCGGTTCTCCTCAGGATTACGGCATGCAGCATCCACAGATGCTGCATCCACAGATGCTGCATCCACAGATGCTGCATCCACAGACACCTTCAGGCCCATTTCCAAGGGCCAATGGCTGGTGTGACTCTACCTGGCAGGATAGGACTCACAGCTGGCAGAGTCCAGCTGCTAGGTTGAAGGTTGTTGGGGTCTTCTGTCCCTGAGCCTCTAGTCTGGAGGCCAGTCAACTAGCCCTGGGAGTCACTTTGGGGTCCTGGGTTCAACAGATGCAGGTTTCAGTCCTTTTCACCCCGGCAAGAGGTCTTCAGGCAGCAGAACAACAGAGGTGTTAATGCAGCAGGGAAGCAAACCAGAAGAGTGGCTGTCCTTTCAGAATATATGTATCAAGGAGAACTAGCTATGAGGTAGGTGCTCTTAGTGTATGTTTGTACTTAGCTAAACACTTTTGTGTTTTTAGATGGCCCTCGCTGACCAACCTAGTTGGTGACATGCTTCATCATCGGGCCCCACACAAGGCACCGAGTGCTCCTTGGGTGTGCTTCAATGCCTGGATTCAGCGGAGCAGGTAATTGCACTGTGAGTGTGCGGTGAAAGTGAGTGAGCGAGTGAGTGTTAAAAGCTGTCCAACGGGTCCCAGGGAACAAAGAAAGGACTATTTTAATGTGTGGGCCCTTGGCAGTGATTAAAAACGTGAGGCGGATATCAGTGGAGGTCTTAACTAACTCCGATATCCTAATCAGTCAACATGTTTCAGCCATGCTCTCATTAATGGGATGGCTTTCTTCAGGACCTTAAGTGTGTACATGGAGCTCCATGGCGGGCGCAGTAGGTACGGAGGCGGGTCCCTGACTTTGGTGAAAGTGTGACTACAGTTTGGGCCCCCACATGGAACTCCGGTGGCATTTTCCAGATATTGTCTGAGAATGTGCCGCTAGAGGAAAACATCGTCTACCACATAAGGCACCTTAGCGCGTGCGTCACATAGATGGTCTTTTTAAATACTACTTCTTTAGAACACCACTTAACTTGCATACACTTAAGGTCCTGAAGAAAGCCATCCGATTAATGAGAGCATGGCTGAAACATGTTGACCTATTAGGATATCGGAGTTACTTGAGACCTCCACTGATATCCGCCTCTCGTTTTTACTCATCATCATCAAAGCTTTATTTAGATATACAAGATATCATAAAAGCACATAAAAATATAAAATCACAATTCATAATAATACAGTTTTTTTTTGTTGAAACTTTTTATTGAAAGTAAAAACAAGAAAACAGAAAAAACAAAACATGGTACGGCATTACAATAGAATTGTGTCACCATTCGGCTTGTGGGGGGGGTACAATCGTAAATCAGATATCGTTGCAACCAGTAAATCGGGGGGAGGGGGGAAAAGGAGACCAGAAGTATACAAAACATCTATAATCCTGCGGAGGAAACATCAGGTTGGGAGGAAGACAAGTCAATATCACATTCCGATATGGGGGGGAGCACATATATCACCACGGTATGTGTTCCACTGAGTCCAGATTTTCCCCCATTTGCCAGGTGTGCCACGGGAAACATAAACCGTTTTTTCTCGAAACATGCACCAATCCATGTTTTGTTTCCACACTAGGACTGTCAGAGGCCTCTGGGCGCCCCATAGCTGGGCAATGTCACGCTTGGCGATCATGTTACCCAAGGTCGCCCATCGAAGCTGCGCCAGATCGTAATCATTCGGCTCCCAGACATTCAGCAAGCACCTCCGCGCTTCAGGCATCAGCCGTACACCCGTAACCTCACTCATTACCGCATGCACGCAATTCCAATAGCTCAGCACAGCCGGACATTCCCAAATCATATGGAGAAACGTGACCACCATGCCGCATCCACGCCTGCACAATCCATCCGTCGAGAATCCCATTCGCACCAGACGCGGACCAGTCACATACACCCTATGCAGAATTTTGAGTTGGACAAACCGAAGGCGTGCCGGGATAGCCACCTCTTTCGGGGAAGAGATCGCGGCCTGCCAGTCTTCATCATCGAGCTCCAGACCATCACTGGTCCACAACCCTCGGAGGCCTTCCAATAAGTCAATCCTAGTATTAATCAGTTTTTTATAAATGAGCGAGATAGTGCTATCAGGGACATGCCCATCTAGTATCCTATCTTCAAGCGGAGATGCTTCCGGCACGTCCGAGCCTCGGGGAAAAACAGACAAGATTGCGTGCCGAACTTGCGCATATCGAAAGGATTCCCTATCATTCAATCCATATTCAACTTTCAATTCCTCAAAAGTTTTGATCCTACCCTTGATCCACACATCATCGACCCTGCTGATCCCTATCATGTCCCACCGATCGAATCCCTTCGATTGCCAAAGGGAGCCAAGTTTATCCGAGGCATAGAGTGGAGTAGCCCGGGTCGGTCTATCAGCCCATCCCGTGGCCGCCGTAGCCCGATACCACACCTGCACCGCTGTTTTAGTGGGACCCGTAAGAGATCCAACGGCTGACGTCGCGTATAAAGCCCTGTTGTAATCGCCGCCGGGCAGCAACCATTTATCCATCGCAAAGGCCGGGTTTAGTGAATGAGCATAGGTGCCGTGGTTGATGGCCCCTAACTGAGAGGCCCAATAATAGCGACGGATGTCCGGGAGTGCGATGCCGCCATCATACCAAGGGAGCGTGAGCTTCGAAAGGGCAATACGAGAACGGCCCCCCCATATCAACTGTCGCTGTAGACATTCAATCTCCCGGAAATACCCGGCTGGTACTACGTCAAGTGTGTTTTGAAGCGCATAAAGAAATCGGGGGAGCGACATCATCTTAAACAACGCCGCTCGTCCCAGGGGAGAGAGAGGGAGTCTGTTACACGTTTCTATATCTGCCCGAAGACGTCGGAGAGGGGGCAACAAATTGCGCTCGTAACGAAGCGTAGGGTCTAGGGTAACAAAGATTCCCAGATATTTGAATCCCTCGAGCACCACCGAAATAGGACATCCACGTGGCAAGAGGGGAGCATCGCCGGAAAGAACTTAAACGCAAGATTTTGACCAATTGATGACTAGACCGGAATTTTTACTGAAAGAAGTCAAAACGTCGAAAAGGACGATCAACGACTTCCGAGGCGACGTAAGGTATAAGAGGATATCATCCGCGTACAGAGATATACGGTCTTCAAATTCCGGAGACCATCTAATACCCTTCAAGGATGGTTCCCATCTCAACCAAGCCGCCAATGGCTCTAAGGCAAGAGCAAACAGAAGTGGGGACAGAGGACAGCCCTGGCGCGTACCCCTACCAAGCGCAAAGGAGGCCGGAACACGCCCATTCACCACTACCTGGGCTAAAGGGCCAGCATAAAGCAGCTGCACCCAACGGATAAAGGCGGGCCCAAAACCGAATTTAGAAAGGACCGCCCAAAGATAAGGCCACTCAAGCGTATCAAACGCCATAGTGGCGTCTAGGGACGCCAAGATGGCCGACTCCCGCAGAGTCCCGGCTCGCGCTAGGACTCCATGGAGGCGCCGAAGATTAAGTGCCGTATTGCGATGTGGAATAAAGCCGGATTGGTCCGGGTGAACAAGATCTCCTATAACAGATATCAAACGAGTAGCAAGAACTTTGGCCAGGATCTTAGGTTCAACATTGATCAGGGAAATAGGTCTGAAGGATTCGCAGCGGTCACGCAGCTTTCCCTCCTTATGGATAACCACTATGGAGGCCAGCCTTTGATCAGGAGGAAGAGACCCTTTCTCTAGGGATTCCAAGAACATCGATCGCAAATACGGCGCCAGTACGTTGGGACGGAGCTTGTAAAGCTCGATGGGGAGTCCATTAGGGCCCGAGGCCTTCCCGGAGCAAATCGATCGGATAGCGGTCGCAATTTCATCAACCGTGAGCGGAGCTTCCAGTAGGTCCCGCTCCGGGTCAGACAAGCATGGCAGCGAGATATCGCGTAGAAGCAAGCGGGAGTCCTGCTCTGGTCGATCGGACACAGGGGAGTACACTACCCGAAAATAATCGGCGAACCGCGCAACGATCCCAGCAGGGTCAGTGATACTTTCACCATTCACATCAACTATGACAGGGATAACTCGACTCGCGCATTCTCTCCTATCCAACCAAGCAAGCAACTTCCCAGCCTTATCTCCCACATCATACAGACGCCCCTGCTGTTCACGACCCATCTCTTTCGCAGCGTCAGTCACAAGTGCCCTATATTCGTGCTGTTTTAGGTCTAACAAGTGCAGCTTCTCAGGGGAGGCTCCAGAGGCCAACTCTCCCTCAAGGATGGTAAGTTCAGTCTCAAGACGGACAACCTCTTCCCGCTTACACCTCTTAACATTGCCCATCGATGAGAGGGCTTGTCCCCGAATGACAGTTTTATACGCCTCCCACAAGGAGACAGAAGAGGACACTGAACCCACATTTTCAGCAAAGTAACGATCGATCGCTTTAAGTAATTCCACTCTAATCTGAGGATCACGGAGGTACCATGGGTTAATCGGTGCAATCCGACCTCCCGACCCCAGACGAGCGTTCACAACTAACCACAGCGGAGAGTGATCCGAAATACCCCTGGCAAGATGGTTCACCTCCCCTATGAGGGAAGCCTGGGAGGAGGGCATCAAAACATAATCTAATCTCGAAAGGCTGCCATGGGCCCCGGAGTAAAAAGTATACTGCCGTTGCCCAGGATGATGTAAACGCCAGCAATCGGTTAGCCCCATTGCCTCCAGGAAGTCCCCCAGCCAGGATTGAGATTTAGCGAGGACACGGGGAGGGTGACGATCATACATTCCAGACACTACTGAGTTGAAATCCCCCCCTACTACAAGTACACCCTCGGGCACTCCCAGGATCACTTTTCCCAAATCAGCATAGGTCGTAGTTTGAAGGCCTGGGGGTATGTAAACCGAGAGTAAAGTAATCACTCTCCCTTCCCAGCGCCCTACAATAGCGGCATAACGCCCCCTATCATCAAGTATAACGTCATCAATAGCAAGGGGGAGGGGGGTCCGAACCAGAATGCCCACCCCTCTGGAGCCGGAAGTGAAACCCGAGTGGGCCATGAGACGGTATCCACGCCTATTCATGGCGTGGCACGTATTACCCAGCAAGTGTGTTTCTTGAAGCAAAACCACATCAGGAGACAAGCGTCGTAGCAACTGTAAAACCACCCCCCGTTTAATTCTGTCTCCCAACCCATTTACGTTCCAACACAGAATGCGTAGTCCCCTATCCCCCATCCCAAAGTCCACCCCAGGTCCCCCCCCACACCAGCCGCGACACTGCAACACAGGAGATCATCAGTACTAGGCCTTGAATAAAACAAAAACCCTAAACTTGAACCCCCCAACCCTCCAAACCAACATTATACCCCCCACCCCGCACCCCTGCGTGAGACTCAAAAGCCACCCCAACTTGCAGTGTGCCTGTCGCCCTAACATACAACTAATCTACGAAAAGAACCCCAGAGGAGGAAGACACACCGACCCCCTCCCACACCCCATTAAGACAACACAGTAGCGGACAATAGTAGCATAGCATCAAACCACTGCCGAAAGTCAATACGTTGGTCCAGGAGCCGATTCACTCCCTATTCCTGCTCCATCAGGCCGCCCTCCGCTCCACCGGAGTGTTCCGAATGATCAAATTGTTCCTGTCCAGGGGGCAACGAGTCCAACCAGTCACTAGCAGCTCCAGGATGGTCAAAGAAAAACGTTCTATCATTGTGAACCACACGCAGTCGAGCCGGGAAAAGCATGGCATATTTCATGGCTCTGTCTCTCATTCTCTTCTTCACCCCTTGAAATCCCAGTCGCTGCCTCTGAACCTGTTGGGTGAAGTCCGGGTAGAAGCTGATCGCGGCGTTTTCATATTTCGTAGGGCCCGATGTGCGGGACGCCTGCAGGATCGCATCCCTGTCACGAAAGTTAAAGATCCGCGCAATGATGGGGCGCGGAGAAGCTCCCAGCTTGGGCGGGCCACTCGGGATTCGGTGGGCCCGTTCCACTGCAAAAAACTTGCTCAGGCCCTTGGGCGCTAGGTGATTCAGGACAAGGTCCTCCACCAGTAGGTCTAACGCTGACGAGTCCGTCGTCTCCGGGACACCAACCAACCGGACGTTGTTCCGCCGTGCGCGGCCTTCAAAATCGTCCAAGCGCCGAGAGAGGTAGTCACGGGCGGATCTCAAATTACCGACCTCCGTCTGTAATTCAGAGACGTCGGCGACAAGACTGGATGTCTTCAGGTCAAGGGATTTGACCTTCTCGTTGGTCTTCCCGAGGTCTGCCCTGATCAGAGTAACATCTATAGCAACCGTGTCCAGCTTGTGAGTCAGGGCCTCATATTGTTGTCCCAACGCGGCCTTCATCCCAGCAATGGCGCCCATGACGTCTTTCAACGACGGTTCTTCATCCAACAGGGAATCATCCCCAAAGGTGGCCGGGGGTTTAGTCATACCACTCGGAGAGCCCTTAGTGAGGGTATAGCGATCCATAACGTTGGACTGCACAGGACCTCCCCGAGTTGCCGGTCTGGTCTTGCGCCTCTCCGCCTCGGGCTTGGTAGTCATTTTAGGTCGTGCGCCCCGGAGGGTATTCTGAGACCTAGTAAAAATGGCGACACTCTATACGCCCGGCGCAATTCGGAGAATAGGTGGAGGGCCAGCCACTGATAAAAGAGCAGCGAAAGTCCAGATCACCAAACGATGACGTGGTAGTCAAAGAAACAAGCGACCAGGGCGACCAAGGCAAAGTCAATGAGGCCAGATCGCAGGAATCGAAACTGAAAGTAGAAGACCGGGCATGGGAGCCTCGCCTGGGCCGTTGTTATTCGATTACCACCCGGCTGGCAGAGAAAGCAAGCCCGGGGCAGTACCATGGAGCAGGCCAGAAATGTTCAAAAGTCCTTATCTTCGGTTCCCGGGGACCAAATCGCAATCTGAAAACGGATAAATGATCAGCCAGGTCACGACCACAAAAGCCCGTCGTCTAAATCAGGATAAGATACAGGATGATCGGTGGAGGTGGCGAAGGTCCGGGAGCTCTGAGCTCACGCGACCATCTTGGGTGCGCGCTAAGCTCCTCCTATAATAATACAGTTTTGACAAAAGTTACAATAAAATTCAGTTATGTTATAATAAATAATTTAAAAACGTATTAAACTTTAGCAGCTTTGTAAAGATTTATAGATATAAAAAGAATCAACCAGAAGTTGGATCATCAAGTAGCCTTAAGCCTAATCAACCAGGCCCAGCTCAGAAATTTGGCCACCCCACACACTATGGTGGAGTGGTCCCTGGTTCCAAGCAATAGGCTTGGTTTAGCATAGGCTGGGCATACAAAAAAGACATGCGGGATATTTTCAATGGTGCCTTCACAAAAGGTGCAGTCAGAGGAGGTTTGGTGCGGGGGCTTCCACTTACTAGTATGGTCACGGAGGGGAAGTGTTCCCAGCCTAAACTGGATAAAAAGGCATCTATCCCTTGGTTTCTTAATGAAATCTAGGTAGGGCTCCAGACGAGGCTTTAGTTTATGCTGATAAAATGCCTCAGTCAGCCTACCTAGATTTGGGTCCCTCTGTTCTTGATCGTCAACCCATGACCAGTAAGCTCGCTTGATTTCGGCCTTTGGTAGCGATGCCCCAGGCTCCCACTCTGTTGGTAGGCCCGTTGCAAGTAAGAGCTTTTTTATGTTTCTAATCCAACTAATCTTGTGGGCACCACAGAGATTCATAACCTCTCTTAAACCAACTACATACCTTGAGGGCTCCGGGGTCCTCCATAGCCGAGCCCAATATAAAAGAGGACGTAGAGTGGCTAAATGCTTAATAGAGCGGCGACCCAGATCGCTCAGTAGTGGTTTAGTGGGTGTACCCTTCGGGAGCAAAACTAGTTCCTTAAAAAACTTGTTCTCTGATGTAACAAGGGCATCCATACAATCGAAGCCCCAGAGCTCTGCGCCATAAAGAGTGCAGCCTACAGCTTTCGCTGCATAAATATCAAGAGCAGGAGCAATGGGCTTAGACGTAGGTGCTCGGTGTTCCCTCCCTAACACTCCAACTACCCTTTTGTGGCATAAAGTCATTTTATCTATGTGTGGCTGCCATTTCAATTTATCAGAGATTCTGATTCCCAGGTAATCAAATTCCTGTACACATTCCAATGGCACCCCATCCAAAGAGAGGGTGGATCTTAGCGATCAACTCGGGTTGAAGTAAAGGAGCTTAGTTTTTGAGGTGTTAATTACAAGGCCCCTAAGCTTACAGAACAGACAGAAACGGTCCAGTAACTTCTGCAGACCTGCGGGGGTTTTTGATACCAACAGTGTATCATCCGCAAAGAGAAGTGCGGGGACTTTATCACCTGCCAATGCCGGAGCATCAGCATTGATATCAAGCAGAAAAGAAACTGCACCATTCACGAATAACGTGAAGAGTGTTGGGGCTAACACGCAGCCCTGACGTACTCCACGATTCACAGGGATTCTGTTAGTTTTTTGCTCCTGTGTACCCCATCTAATACGGGCGTAGGTGCCGTCATGCATGCGTGCCAGGAGATTCACTATGGGTATGGGAATCCCCATCTCCTCTAGTATCATCCAAAGGCGGTCTCGGGGAACCAAGTCAAAGGCGGTCTTTAAGTCAATAAATGCCAAATAAAGACCGCCTTTGCCAATGGTAACCACCTTCCCGTGTAGGAGCACCAGCCTAAAAGCCTGATCTATTGTGCCCTTGCAGGCCCTAAAGCCCGCCTGAAAGGGTGAGATGATATTATTCTCATCAGCCCAGGAAATGATCCTTTCCAGGAGTACCCTGCCAACAAGTTTCTGTCCTGCATCTATGAGACTGATTGGACGATAGTTGGCGGGGTCCTCCCTGAGGCCCTTCTTGTAAATAGGGATCACTTCAGCCCCCTTCCATGAACTGGGAACAGGTGCGCCTTCCAACAGAGCATTCGTTAAATGTACAAAGTAGGGGGCCCAGCCTTCAGGATTAGCTTTAAAAAGATCGCCCGGTACACCATCCTGCCCTGGGGCTTTAGAAGATACGATCTTAGATATTGCCACCAGCACCTCTTTCTTATCAACTCCAGTCAGGGGGATCCCTCACGAATCAACAGCCAGGGCACCGCTCAAATGCCCTGGAGCTCCGGACGGTTCACCACCCCCATAGAGTTTACTGAAGTGCTCAAACCATTCGGTGTCAGTGATATGGTTGGGGATTAGGTCCGGGTCACACCCATTAGATCTTCTAACTAGGGCCCAAAATTGCTCACCGTTCTTAGCATGGCTTGCAGCTCTGAGGCTTTCCCAAGGGGATTCTTCCCACTCCCTTTTAGCTGTTATTATTGCTTGTCTATAGTTCGATCTAGCCTCCCGAACAGCAACTGGATTGCTCGATTTGATAGCAAGGATCAAGTTGTTCTTCCTCATTCTACAGTTACTGTCAAACATTTTTGCAGTGGCTTGACGGTTGTCGAGCACTTATTACCTGGAACTATGAAGAGTTTGCCAATCTGATCCATAGTATCAGTGTAAGTAATTTCTACCTCCGCAGGCCCAGCTGCACCATTACAGGCTGCTGCAAGCCTTGAGGACTGCTCACAGAGGATTTCATCTAGTGCACTTAATCTAGTTTCATTCATGCTGAACTTGGGCCACTTAAGGAATCTCTTGCAGTTAGATGGTACCACTCTCTTGGTTATTAACCTCGCATTATCTGGCACAATACTCTTATTTCTCTGCCATACATCTGCTAGTGTAAGGATAGAGGGTTGTGGTCACTCTCCTCTGACGGTAAAATAACCATGTCCACCATCAACTTCCATGCTCTCCCATCCACCATTATATAATCAATTCTGCTTTCGTGCGATACTCTGTTATATGTGTTTGCCCCCTGAGCATCGGAGGTGGTACGACCATTTAGAGCCCTTAGTCCTGCTTCTAACATAAGGGCATTCAACTGGATGACAACTGGGGACCATCTCCTAATGGGAGTAAGCTGGAGTGGTGGGATACCCACCGAGCATCATCCTCATACACTCCAAGGATGTCATCTGCTGCCAGAGGCTCAAATGAGCAATTAAAGTCTCCAGCAACCAGAACTAAGGAGTTAGGAGAACACAATTTAAGCAAATCCGATAGAGTAGCAATGGTGGGCGATTTGGCCCCCCCTTGGATGCCTCTCGCATATACATTAAAGAATTCCCATGTAGTAGCACCATTCGGGTCCCTAATGGAGAGTCTCATAATGTCCAAGGATGTACATATATGATGGATAATCTTAAGGTTGAGATCAACCCTTACCCATACCATAAGCCCTCCAGAGGGACGTCCACGTCCAACCGTAGTAGCAGGTATTTGAAAACACGAGAATCCCTGTTTGTGTAAGGATTCAAGGCACAATGTTTTTTGGAACATACATATGCCATAACCTTCAATAAAATTATTCCAATCTGGCAATAAAAGCTTGTTTCGCAGACCTGCCACATTCCATGAAACAAGCTTGAGGTTGTTGATGTGGACATTGTCGGGATTCGAGACACATGTAATAACACTTAAATTTTGACTAGTTACAATGTTAGTAACCCCTGGAGCTTCCGGGTCTGAGATTAACGACTTAGGAATTAGTGAAAACACAGATGAGTGGGCAGAGCAACCACCCAAAGCAGAAGAGGGACTATCCAGTACTTGCACTTCAGCATCAAGTCAATCAACCGCCTCCAGACAGTCAAACCGGTTGTTACTGGGAAAAGGGTCCAAATGAAATGTAGGCATGGGCCATCCCCCCTGTGGTGGTCCCCTCCTTTTCCACTGTACCAGTGACCAACCATCTGGTTGTGAGGCAAAACTGTCCAGGAGGATAAAAATAAGTCAATGGAAGGGAATAAATAGATGCACCTGCACTAGGATAACTCCAATTACAAATATGCTCGACAATACTTGGGTTATTAAAATTCATCACAATGCAATCTCCCTTTATGTTCTTTGCCAGGTGGCCAACCCATGGGACCCTCCGGGTCATAGGTATTTGACCAGCAAGGTGGGGAGGTAATGGTCTGTTCGAGTTTAACCAGTGTACAACCCTGTTGTATAATGTAGTAGGAGTTTCCACCTCACGTTTATGCAACTCCGGAACCCCGGCTAGGATTACCACAAGTGGGCAGACCTGTGGTGGTAAGTTAAAGATGTTTTTCCCTATATTAGAATGGACGGTTACAATCTCACCACCTGTGCTATCTTGCGGTGTGCTTTGTCCTTGTGATCTATTTATCTTGGCTGGTTCTATGTTGTTTCTGTGGGGTACAACTGGGAGTGGTGGCAAAGCCTTATGGGCTATGTTCGATGCTACTGCGTCCTTCTGGACAACTACAACTGGAACCTTATCCCCACGTGTTTTAGCTGATAACTTAGTAGTTCTGGTTGTGCTATCCTTTAAAGGAAGTTCTACTATTCCCTTGAGGTCACATGCAATCCTTTTTAAATGGACCTCAATATTAGTCAACCTAGCCTCTAAAGGAGCTAAAAGAGCTCTAAGGGTCTCATAAATAACATTCTGCTCATTCACCATCACCCCTTCCCCGTCGCCTAGAATTGGAGCAGCACTTGTTACCAGGTGCACCACGCTAGGCACTGACGGACCTGCTGGGCCCTGGCCAGGGTTTACGATCGGCTGCTCAAGGGTAATAGGATTTTCTTTCATAATTTTAGAAGCATTCTTTTTTCTCCCACCAGTGTTTTTGACTTGTCCTTGCTTATTTTTTGGGATTGCCCCCAGGTCTTTCCCACGCTGTTGTCTAGTGTTATGCACCTTTGCTGTATTAGGCACAATGGGCAACTTTTGGGGGGAAAGCAGCTAAGATTCAGAGGCCGTAGATTGACTATCAAGCGAGGCCTGTGATAAATCACATAATGGGAGCTGTGGAATGGGGAGTTCTAAGATTGGTGAGGCGTCTCTACCTACATTTATGCCTAAATTGACTGGAGTATGTACATTCGCAATGTGTCCCATAGAGGATCTTCTTGCAATTGCCAGTTCCTGGGAGACACGTCGCTCCATTATGGAGATCCCCTCGTCAACAACACAGTTCATCCTTGTAATAAATTGGTCCATTGCTCCTGTGAAAATAGCTGTCTCCGCTCTTCCCTTAACCTTCTTAGGGGGCATTGCATTAAACTCTATTAAACTCTATTATAATACGATGATAACCATAAAACAGAGTACTCACAGGGGTGGTCCGTGTGGTAAATATCAGGGGGGTGGCCCGACCCGGCCTAGTCCGGTCTTGAACGGGCTTAAACTGGCTTAAACGGGCCCGCCCTTGGCCCGGGCTTTGCCCGGCGTCCCGCGACGCGGGGATCTTCGCTGTTTAAGTGCACCTTCAGGCGCTCTCGTCCCGTGTAAATTGCGCGCCGCCGCTTAGCCTGCAGGGTAATGTAGTACCCGGGGCGGCGGCACGATGCTTAGTGTGTTGTGACTCCTGGCGGTGGCGGCGTTTGGACACTGGCCCCTCTCGTGACTCCTGGCGGTGTCGGCGTGTCAGGTAAGTTGTCCCCCGCTCCTGCCGGGATATGTGCTGTTTAAGTGCGCCTTCAGGCGCTCTTGTCCCGTGTAAATTGCGCGCCGCCGCTTAGCCTGCCGGGTAATGTAGTCCCCGGGGCGGCAGCGCGATGCTTAGCGTGTTGTGACTCCTGGCGGTGGCGGCGTTTGGACCTGGCCCCTCTCGTGACTCCTGGCGGTGTCGGCGTGTCAGGTAAGTTGTCGTTTTTACTCACTGACAAGGGCCCAATCATTAAAATAGTCCTTTATTTGTTCCCGGGGACCCGATGGACAGGTTTTCACACTCACTCACTCACTTTCACTGCACACTCACAGTGCAATAACCTGCCCTGCTGTATCCAGGCGTCAAAGCACACCCAAGGGGCACTCGGTGCCTTGGGTGGGGCCTGATGATGAAGCATGTCGCCAACTAGGTTGGTAAGATAGGGCATTCCAAAAACACAAAAGTGTTTTGCTCAGTACAAACATACACTAGGAGCACCTACCTCACATCTAGTTCTCCTTGACACATATATACTAACCCGGGGAAGTGAACTGGCTTCAGTACCTTTTCTACCTCTTCCATTGATAGCTATTAGTCATGTAAGAAGCACAGCAGTCCTTCTTCCTAGCAGAGTATCCACAGGTACAGCAGTGTACAGAAGAGTTGGTCTGACGTCAAGTATTTATTCCCAATTCCGCCTTTGAAGTGGGAGAAGGTTCTAGAGGTTTCCCTTTGAAGTCCACAGGTTCCTTGCTTTTCCTGCCTCTGGGTTTATAATAACTACAGAGGGTATGCAGTCCTTTGTGCAGAAACAGGGCCCAGCCTTTGCTAGTGTATGTAGGGCTGTGCCCAGCTCCACTCTCCCATCCTGCTAGTGATGGCCACACAGGCACATCTAAGCTCCCCATTATGTGGGGCTGTCTTGGAGGAATACAGACGCCCAATTGTCAGTTGCACCCAGTCATGTGACCCAGAGGCAGGCTGCAGGCACCAAATGGCCAAGGCAGGAAAATGCCAACCTTCTAAAAGTGTCATTTTCAAAATTGAAATTCAAAATCAGACGTTTCCATAGGAGAGGATTTTTCATTACAATTCCAAAGACACCAAATATAAAATGGTTACCTGTTCCCAAATGGAAATTACAGCTTATTAAATGTAACAAGGTAACATCAATGTCATCTTATGGGAGAGGTAAGACTTGCAGTAGAGAAATACAAATTATTTAGTTTTTCGCTACCAGGACATGTAAACCTTAAAAGTTCATGTCTAACCTTTTAAATATACTGCACCCTGCTCTCTGGCCTGTCCAGGCTCTACTCTCATGTGACTTAAAAAGAAAGGTTTGGGCCTGGTAAAAAGTTTATTTTGCCAGGTCGAAGGGGCAGCTTAAAACTGCGAACACAGGCTACAATGGCAGGCCCAAGGCATGTTTAAACTATAGGGCTACTTAAGTGGGTGACACAATAAGTGCTGCAGGTCCACAGTAGCAATTTATTTACAAGCCCTGACTACATGTAGCACCAATTTACTAGGGACTTTTAAGTACATTGAATATGCCAATTGGGGAAACGTCAATGTTGGCATGTTATAAGAACGGAGCGCGTGCACTTGATCACTGGTCAGCAGTGATAAAATGTGCAGAGTCCCAAGGTCAGCACAAACGAGAGCAGCAAACATAGAAGAGGAAGACAAAATGTTTGGGGAAAGACCGCCCTGTGGTTGAGAGGTCAACTATTGTTATTCAGCTGTGCCTGCTTCAAAGACCTGACTTAGTCCTTGTTGTGAATAGCATCAAATGGTTACGATCATTGTTAGAAATCTGTTTTCTTGTTAGCAGAGGTATGCACCCTGTCCAAGCAGGGACCACAATCGTAATCAGGATTAATGTAATGCACATTAAATGTTTCCCAGTGGCTCACCCTCTGGTAGCATGGCATACATCAGTTAGGCTAAACTAAAGATGCAATGTGTAAACTATTTGTGCACACAGTAACACACTGAAGACACCAGAAAAGTTATCCACACCAGTTTAGGACAATAGCCAATATTAATCTGAGTAAAACAAAACTAAAAAGACAAAAAATCCAACATATGTAAGTCAAGATCCGAATTTTGCAAGACTAATTCAAAATGCACTGCTTGGAAATCAAGAGTTCAACCTGGGGCTATCTGGTCGCACTTGACTGGGGCAAATGCAAACGTTCAATCCAACCATGATAGAGTGCAAGCTGGATGCAGGAGTCATACAGTCCCACTGACAGTACCTTGAATTAGTCGGTGCTCAGATATTATACGTTGAAATACCGATATGATGTGTCACTGTCGCAGGCAATGCGTCAGTCACAGAGTCAGGCAATGTCGTTGATGTGTCGATGTCAGGAGCGCTGTGCCTCGGTTGCAAGCCATCGATGTCGAACCACTGGGCTAAAGGCGATGCGTTGGTTTGAAACCATGCAGGGCCATGGATGTGTCAGAATCAGGGACAGGACATCACAGACGTCGGTGATGTGCTGTCTGAGACTCATGCAGGAGCGGTGAACTGGAGGCTCTGCAATGGCAAAGACGGGGCTTCGTTGTAAGTCGAGGTCGTGGCATCGTGCACTTGGTGAGTGGTGTCTACTGCTTCAGTGCAGGCAGCAGCAATGCATATATTTTGCAGGGAATGCTCTGTTTCAGAACTACGATTCCTTGTCAATCGGTTGGTTTCTTGGGTTGCAGCACCAAACACTCACTTCCAAGGTCCCAGGACTGTTTTTGTGTTCACTTGGCAGAGCAGTACTGCCCTGACTGCTTGAGACCGGCACTTCTGCTTGAACCCATGACTGTCAGAGTGACTCCAAGGGTTAGTTGGCTCGCCTCCTTCTCAGAGCCTTAGGGACAGAAAAGGATCCAACCATCTTGAACCCGCACTTGGACCCAGCCTGAGTGAGCCCTGACTCTCCAGAAAGTGCGCCTCCAGTCCTGGACCATTGGAGGTGGTCCTGAATGTACCCAGATAGGCCACATCCAAAATGGGGACTTAGACATTTTTCTGCCAAAAAGTGCTCTGAGAACTGACAGAAGACCATTTTCTATCTGCTCGCTGACCCACCCTGAGTGTATTGCAGGATATACCAACTTCACACCAGTTTTGGTTACATCTTTGCGGTGCTCTTCTTTCTGTGTTTGTTTGCGGGGGAATACTCTCCTTTTGTATTTAGAAACTGCGCCCAGGAAGTGAGCATTCTAGTGGGCCAGTACTTGTCAGAATCTAAGAGCCCAACGATCTATAAAAATCATGCCAATGCACAGACACACAGCGGCTGTGCGCAGCAGTAGTACCAAAAGTCCGTCAAAGGCAAGCCTTTCTGCACCCATCCACACCCAGACAACGCCAGCTGCCAAAGATTCTGATACTTTGAACAGAAAGGTTGTATGTTATTCTGCATCCCAGTTGAAATGAAATGAAATGTATGAAACTTATATAGCGCAGGACTTACCCTGGGGCATCTCCGCGCTTGCTTAGGGAACCCGTCCTGGTATTCCCCTGTGAGAAACCCCGGCAGGGTATCCACAAGGTGAAAGCCAGGCATCCCGCCGCGAGGGGCCGATGTGGAGATTAAGCAAGCTATTGCCCAGAGTCGCAGAGTGTGACCCCGTGAGTCGAGTAGGCACCGGAGCGAGAATTGTCAAGACCGTGGAATTTATGAGCCCGAGACCCGCCAAGGCGGGGAATCGAACCCTGGTCCATGGTCGATCTCAGATTCCAGGTCTGCCGCCTCTAACCACTGAGCCACACTTCTCCACTGCTGTCCTTTAGGTCCCACATTGCATTGTAAGTGTGTTCATGCCATGGACCTGGAGGAGGGGGATTCTATTGCTAAGCATTGATGCTTCACTATCTGCTCTACAGTTATGGATGGGTCTGTAATGGGGGAAGCCGACTAATGTGTTTTAATATGTTCATCATTAGCTGCCACTCACTGGTCACCATCACAATTTTGGATTTCATCACTGAGCACTCACCTGATGTCATATTCCCTACAGAAACATGGCTAAATTAGTTTACTCATGCAGCGCGGACCTATCTCTTCCTACTGGCTATTACATATACCTCTGGTATTGGGGGTGGTATTGCTTTTATTTAGAAATACCATTTTACTTGCCAACTAGATTTATTTAAGGTTCAGGAGTGTGAAAAGCACTGTTTCAGACTTAAATGAAAACAACTTCACCTTTTCAGGTCTATTGGTCTATAAACCTTTTGGCCCTGAGAAATGTTTTGGGGAAACTTTGATGTACTATATTTCGCCTGTAGTTCTGAAATTAGTAAATTTTAATATCATTGACGATCTCAGTTTACACTTTGAGTAAAACAACTGTAGTCAAGTATATAATTTAACTAGTGATTTGGGAGGTATCCATCTGACCAATTAGTGAAGGGTCCTACACACATAACGGGGCATCCGGTGAACTCTATGGGGCAGATTTACAAGCACCCAGTGCCACCAGTACGTCACTTTTTGTGACGTATTAGTGGCGTATTTTACTGCTCTATATTTACAAGGACAGGAAAAGCCACCCTGGGTGGCTTTTCCTGTCCTTGTAAATGTGGCCTCTTTACACGCAGCACTTTGCGTGAAAGGGCCGTTTCATGGGTGTTGCTGAGGGTGTTCCCCACGCAACACCCATTGAACAAGACACATTTCCAGATTTACGAGGAATCGTAAATCGAGAAATGCGTGTGAATGCTACGCCTCCCCAGGGGAGGAGTAGGGATGCGCAACAAGGAGAAATGTTTTAATTTCTCCTCATTTTTTCCTCTTTCAATGCTGAAAGAGGAAATGCCTGTAGTAATTCTTTTATGTGCAGGAAGGTGCCCCTTCCTGCGCAAAAACAATCTCCCCATGACGCAGGCATCCTTGCACCATAGAGCAAGGGTGCCTGTGCCGATGCATGGCAGCAGTATGTGCGCAAGTGCAGGCAAGAGCACAGGAGTGCAACATAATGTTGTAAATATGTCGCAATCCTGTGCTTTGGAAGTGCCACAGTGTGGCGCAGCCAAAGGGCTTGCGTTGCCACGCTGCGGCAATTACTCGTAAATCTGTCCCTTTGTTTTCGAACTTGTCTAACCTCTAGATATCCACTAAGCATGGGCGGAAAATCCGTTCCGCTCGCGGATTTTGCGGATTTTCGGTAAATTCGCGATCCGCGAACGCTCGCGAATTTACCGAAAATCCGCAAGTTCGCACGCAGCGGATTTTTCTTTCTTGGTGATACAAATTTGCGGCGTGCGGCGTAAGCTCGCAATTGCGAACATGTAGGTGCGGCGGGCAGCAACAATCTCGCACTCGCAAAATTACAAAATTTGCAATTCTGCACAAGAAATCCACTAGCAAGCAGCATAGACCTTCTGAAAATGATGATTTTTATCAGAATAACTCCTCAGGTTGACATTTGCCTGCACTTTTTTGGATTTGAGGCCTTTTGACTTTCTTTGGATCACTTTTGGATTAGAAATCAACTTTCACAAGTAAGTTTTTTTGGGGCATTACAGTTGCTGTTCTGCAGAAAAACGAGTTTTGCTAAACTGAAAGCACTCAGCAGGTGCAAAAGTTCAAATTCATCATTAGTAACCATTCCCTGTAGTGCTTCCTGACTGGGGCCCCTCCAGAGTTCAGTTGCTAGTTGCAACAATTGTATGACTCTGCTCTGACCCTCACAGCCGGATCATAGAATAGCTGCAAGTAGGCCACAAAGGTCCTGGAGAAAAAAAATTGCACTGCAACAGAAAGCAAATTACAGATAAGGAAGCAGGTGCCAGACTGGAATTTTAAAACAGTGACACATTAATAAATCAACCCCAAATTAATTCATGTCAGTTGAAGCAGGGCAGGTGTGCCTGCTTTTTCCCCCCATAATCTACAGTGATGATGATGAACCAGAGGGTGGCATTGAGGTACCAGAGGGTGGCATGGGTGAAACAGAGGGTGGCAGTGTTACAACAGAGGGTGCTGTGCACCTGTGATGATGACCCAGACGTAGAAACAACATAGTCGCGACCGTTGCGTGCCGACAAGTAAGTTCGCAATTGCGAACTGGTACAAAATCCTCGCGAAATGGCAGAAACCCTTGCAAACACTATAAAAACAAGAAAATCTGCAAATTCGCGAGAATTCGCGCATTTTGAGGATTGCGAGTTCGCAAATACGCAAATTCGCAAACGCCAGATTCGCAAAATTCACCCATGCTTAATATTCACCCCCTTCCCTGTTGAGTGGTTTGACCATGATATGGTCCCTATAAAATTAACAGTTTCAAGTTTTTCTGGTAAGATACAACATATACTGAGAGGCAACGTCGCAAATTAGATATTACATGTTTCTGTAATTTGATTCAGGAAAGTATTCCCAAGTATGACTAATATCGAAACAGTAGTACAGAAGGCGAACTCTTGGTTATCATCTGCTCTGGGTGAATTGATTACTGTGTGAACATGTAAGCAGGAAAAGAGGTCTTCTGCTTTTTGGTTTGATGCAATACTGCTTGTTGAAAAAATGGTCTGTAAGGTGCTTGAACGCACCTGGAGGATATCTTCTGATGCCAAGGCAAAAAAGAACTATGTGACGTTCCTGAAAGAGAAAACATTGAGAAAAATGGCAATCCCTCCAAAGAAATCTAAGCCATAGTCCGAAGCCTGCTTAAACCTGAATCTAACTCTTGTATTGCTGAAGCATCTGATGGCAAACGTGAAAGGCTTGTGAGTCATTTTATTAAATAGATGAATGTCATTGATGCAGAGTTTCCCTGTGATAATCTCACGTTTAAAGATGTATATTCTATTCAAAGACTGAGAACACATCATAGGGAGACGGGTTGGTGGAGTTTAAATTGTTGGATTATATTTCTCTAAAAGCTCTTATGTGTAAGTAAAGTTAGCTCCCCTGATGACCTGATGAAACCAGATCTGATGCTCATACCCACCTTTGTAAGTTTAGCTATTCGCTCTATGTCCATTAATGTGGTGCCCACTGCATAGAAACATGACAAACAATTCCACTTCTAAACGCATCCACGCTAAACCCTGCTCAGCCCGAAAATTATCAACCGATCCTTTTCCCACCATTTTTTACTAAAGGGGTGCAGAAACATTTGTGTAATCTTCTGGTGGATGTCTTAGAGAAGCATCAGCTAAATGGGTTTAGACTGGCCCATTGTACTGAATCTACCCTTCTCAAAGCCAGAGAGGCCTTGTGACAAACTGCTGTTGAGGGAGGTTCTGCAGCACTTATTCTATTAGATCTATGTGCGGCTTTTGTTACAGTGTCCCATGAGAATGGTGTCTGGGGCAACATAAGGGCCTGATTTGCCTCTTTTTTAAAACAATCCTTTCAGGTGATGTCTCCAACCTTTACATCTACCAAACGAACTTCAAAGTATGGGGTTGCACAAGGTTCAGCCCTAAGTCCCACCCTATTTAATATTTACGTAAAGGCATTGGCTGATCTGGTGAAATATTTTAGGATTTCACTGGTATCCTACACAGATTCTACGCAATTGGGGAAATATTATCAAGAACGACGTTAAACATGATCGTATCATGCTCTGGTGTGATCATGGGCTTCTACTGGAATTTGCCAGGCCATATTATCAAGCCCATTATCGCCACTTTTGCAGCAGTTTTCTTCCGCTGAACAGGCGATAATTTTAACCCGGTTCTTGATAATATGCCCTTGATTATTATATCTTTTTCCGCCGGGTCTGTAGATAGTGCTATTGATTTTAAGAACTGCAATATAGCGGTTTCTGATTGAATACATGGTAACTGTTTGGAGTTGAATGCCAACAATACTGAGATTCTTTTGCTAGGGAAACACTTGCAAAACTGGGCAGATCACTGGTGGCCTAATGTGTTAGGGTCTCCCCTCAACCCCCAAATCTGCTGTTAAAAATGTGGGTGTTTGATTCGATAACTCATACTACCATGGCCAATCAATCACTGTCTAGCCAAAAGCTTCTGTTTTGGTTCATCGCCAGGTGCCATTAGGATTCCCAGCCATCTGCCGAGAACACTAAAGGTGCCTCATCCCTGAAATAGTGCATTATGTGGAATTTTCTCCAAGTGCTCAGGGAGGGGATACTTGGTGGAAGATTTAAGTGACACTCTAGATGAACAAGTTAGATGATAGCTCGATAAGATGGGTGGTAGGAGTCCTTTTCCGTTAGGTAGAAGAACAATGGCAAAATCCTGAGAAGTGTATTGTACAAAATCTCATTTCTACTTTTTCCTGTTCATGTATCCAGCAAACATTAAGCATATAAATTGAGTGTCAGGAGTACTAAGGCCACAGTTTAGCCACAGAAGGAATATATGGGTTTAACTAAAGGCCTCAATAAATAGAAAAATTAAGAGATTTCCGGAAATTGAGGAAATGCTGGCTGGATAGTCAAGCCTAGATGAGGCAGGACATGTTGGCCCTATATGAAACAAAGACAGAAATCATAGTGCTGAATTTGAATACTCCAGAAGCACTAAGGATCCATAGACAAGTTTCAATGGGTCCGATTCCATTCATTTCAAATTCTATAAATGACTGGGGACTTATTTACTCGTATTTGCTGCCGGGCAGATCAGCACGCAACCTTGCTGCCCTGCCCTTCGTCATAAGAAAAGGGCAGGAATGTACTGTGTCTAGGAGATACAACGCATTTCTGTCCGATACCACTACGCTGGTGCACAATTGCCTGACTTGCACCAATGTAGGTACCTTTGGACCATGGACTAGGGGTGTCTGCATTGTAGAAATTATTGTTTTTGTGCAGGAAGGGACACCTTCCGGCACAAAAATAATCAATGGAGGTGTTTTACTACTTTTGTGTGTGCTGCAGAAGTTATATCTCCTTGTTGCGCCTCTGCTGGGGAGGCACAGGCTTTTGACGCATTCCCAAGTTTACAAATCCTTGTAAATCTGAGAATGCATCAACATCCATGGGTGATGGGTGGAAACACCGACCACCATGCCTCATAGAACGCCTCTTTGATGCAGAGTAAGGCAAAGCAGCGATTTGTGCTGCTTTGTCTTACTCCCTATCTATGAGGCCATGAAAAGTCACGCATAGTTGCTTTGAGCGGCCTCGTAGATATGGGGCTGAACTCTGCACCACTGGTGCCTCAAAAAAAAGTGACTCACCGGTGGCACAATGGGATTGTAAATAAGCCCCCTGAGGTTTTGATTTGGCCATGACATCCACTTTAAAAATCAAATATTGAAAATTATGAAGAAATGTAATTATCAGTTCTCATTGGCAAGGGAAAGTCTGAACACAAAAACACATGCTCCTAATTGGTGGCCAGTATTTTGTTTTCTGTTGACAACATCAATTTCTTGTGCTGTGGTCTCCCTTGGTGTTTCATTGCCCACAGAAAAGTTGGAGGCGCTAGAGCAGCTGGTGTGCTTTAGTGGACTTGCCCTTTTCAGAATGGAGCTCCATCTGGTAGGTGCTGCTGTCCTCATTGTTGCTGCTGACCCAGAGGTCAGGAGTTCGAGGTCCTACTCCGCCCACTGCTCTGATGCTAGGGTTGCCCTTCTGTCCCTATTTCTGCTTTTTCTGTCTCTCTTTCTGTCTTTTCTGTCTCTCCTTTTACTTTTTTCTTTCTCTTTTACATTTTTGTGTCTTTGTGTTTTCCTTTTTCCGTTTACTGCCTGTTTTTCCGTTCGTCACCCCTGCTGCTACAATCTCCTGCAGCCCTGCCACCCTTCAATGTCTCTTCCCGCTCCTGCGTTTTCCCACCTTCCAGCTGTCCAGCTCCCCCCGCAGCACTACTTAACGGTGCCGCTGCACACCAACGCAGCGGGTGGCGCGCCAAAGGCACGCCTATCTGCGCCTGTCCACATCTGGATCACGCCCAGTGCCAGGGTCCCTGGTTCCTGAACTTTCCAGCGCTACAACACCAGCACCCTCCTCGCCCTCAACCATGAACTCCACACCACATGCCACCTAGCATCCCAGAAGAACACCTATGGACCCTTCACCTGCCAGAACTGCAACTGCGCCTTCTCCCACACCAACACGCCAGCTCCTCCCACCTCCCAGCTGACCAACGTCGCACCCAACTGGCTCAACTGCATCCTTCTCAATGTGCGATCCATCCACAAACAGACCACAGATATCTGGGACCTACTCAACACCACCTCTCTGGATATTGTTATCTCCATGGAAACTTGGACCAACCCCTGCTCCAGGTCAGACATCGCCATCGCCGTCCCCAATGGCTACAAAATGACCCACAAGGACCGTCCCAACCGCCCAGGAGGAGGCATTGACATCACCCACAAGAACACCCTCTGACTGATCACGCTCTCAAACGACCCAGCGAAGACCATGGAATAACTCCACTTCCAGATCCAGATGAGACCCAACACAACCCTCCATGGCACTCTCGTCTACAGGCCCATAACCGCCCTTCACCAACACCATTGTAGACCTCATCGCACCTCAGGCTCTCGCATCCATCTACATCCTACTCGGAGGCCTCAAAATCCACAAGGACAACCGCACATGAACCAGAAAAAACACCTCCCTACTAAAGAACCTCACTAACATTGGATTCAAGGAGCTAGACACCGCACCAATCCACACAGTCGGATATGTGCTCGACCCCGTCTTCTCTGCCAGTGGGATCGTTAGTCGCCGTTTTAGCGCACTTCCCTGACTTCAAAATTAATGAAATGGTGGCCTCCTTCTAAGACTAAGGCATGCTGGTTCATTCATAAATATCTAATTAAATGCCTCAGTTAGGATTGGTGCTAGAGTTCCTGCTATTACTTTCTACATTTCATGAAGCAGACCATCTGGACCAGATGCCTTCCTCTTCTTTCCGAGCTTAATAGCGTGATCTACATCCATCCTGTTTATCTTCTCATTCCAAATCTTACTTTTTTCTTCTGTTAAGGCTTCAAAAGGATCCTGCTTTAGCCACTTTCTGACCTCCTCTTCAGATGTCTCTACCTCTTCTTGATATAATTTTTCAAAATACCTAAAGAAGGCTCCTTCAATCCCCTTCTTGCCATTCAGCCCGGCCCCAGTGTGCATATATTTAATCTCCTTAACCAAATTCCTCACCCGGTCTTTTTTGATTTTCCATGCTAGCAATTTGCTACAGTTGTCCCCATATTCAAAATGAGCTAGCCTGCTAGCCTCCCATCTCTTTCTGACCCTACCTTCCAATACGTTGGCTAAAGTTTTTTAGCCCCCTCTATTTCCAACAGCAAACCCTGAATGTCTCCCTGATTTGTTCTTAAGCTGATAATTTCTTTTTCTCTTTCTAGGATTTGCTTTTCCAGATTTGTAACTGCATTGCGATAGGCCCGCCTTCTCGCTGGCAATAAGCTGCCTACCCTGCCCCTTAAATAGGCGTTGTATGCATCCCACACTATTACCGCTGAGGTAAAGCCTAAATTTACTTAAACAGCTCTACTACATCTTTCTCTAATAACAGAGTACGATCCATTGTCCATCTAGACTGAATATCTTCTCTACTAAGCTAAAATACAGCATCACCGTGGAGTGATCCGATAAATGAGCCCCTATATGTTTAATGTCTTGTACCCTATCCTTCAAATTTTATTCCAACCTAGTTCATTGTAATTATTGTTATGTTGTTGCCATTTTATTTTGGATGTTCCAAGCTCACATCCTTGTTTTTTACTTATTGTTGTTATATACATGTGCATGAAATGGACTACGGTGATGTCACTTTAAACATGGCCACCATACAGTGATGCCACCTTAAACATGTCCACCAATTTTTACTTCATCCTTCTTACTTCTAACATGCGTTACCTATTCCCGTTATCAAATGTACTATGGGTTTGCCACTTCCAACAAGCCGCGGTCGGTATAGGGAGTACCTGCCAGGCGGTGATGTGGGGAGGGGGAAGGGCAGGGTGGGGGGTTGTAAACTATGGATTACAGAGGTTTACAGGTAAGTAAACATATAAATAAATAAAACAAATGTTGTTGCACGCACTGCATCTCATTTGGGGATGCAGTGCACGCAATGACATTTGTTTCATTTATTTATATGTTTACTTACCTGTAAACCTCCGTAATCCATAGTTTACTACGCCCCACCCTGCCCCTCCCTCTCCCCACATCACCGCCCAGCAGGTTCTCCCACTACCGACCGTGGCTGCTTCCAACATGGCAACCGTCTTTGAACTCATCCTCCTAACTTTGAACATGCGTCACGTATACACGTTGACAAATAGTTATGTAGTTGGCCTTTTATTTCTGATGTTCCAAGTTTACATCCTTGTTTTTGATTTATGGTTATTGTACATGCACGCACTAAACGGACCACTGGATTGCCATTTCCAATGTGGCGACCGCCTTTGACATCATCCTCCGAACTTTGAACACACGTTACTTTTACGCATTTACAAACAGTTGGTTTGTTGGAACTGTACATTTTTTTGTTCAGTTTTGAATTTGGCTATACCCGCATCTCATTTATCTTTTCACTTTGATCTAGAATACTTATTCTGGTATTCCCTAATGCAGGTTGGTGGCATTCGTTTTTATTTGATAATATCACCTTCACATAGTTTATATAGGTAAACAACCGTTACAACGCAACTATTACAACGGACTACTTTTACAACGCAACTTTTACAACGCAGGATCCATTACAACGAACTACCATTACAACGCATTTTTTTACATCGCAGATGCCTTTACAACGCATGCCATTACAACGTAAGTATTGGTAAGTATATAATTATATTAAAAATGTTATAGGTTTGGGTTTTTGGGTACAGAGGTATTTTTAGGGTTCAGGGCTAGGTTTGGGTTTTTGGGTAAAGGGTATTTTTAGGGTTCAGGGCTAGGTTTGGGTTTTTGGGTACAGGGGTATTTTTAGGGTTCAGGGTTAGGTTTGGGTTTTTGGGTACAGGGGTATTTTTAGGGTTCAGGGCTAGGTTTGGGTTTTTGGGTAAAGGGGTATTTTTAGGGTTCAGGGCAGGTTTGGGTTTTTGGGTAAAGGGGTATTTTTAGGGTTCAGGGCTAGGTTTGGGTTTTTGGGTACATGGGAATTTTTAGGGTTCAGGGCTAGGGTTGGGTTTTGGGGTACAGGGGTATTTTTAGGGTTCAAGGCTAGGTTTGGGTTTTAAATAAAATTAAATTAAAATTAAATTAAATTAAATTATATTAATTTTAATTACTTACATTTTTAAAAATATGATATACTTACCAATACTTACGTTGTAATGGTATGCTTTGTGAAGGCATCTGCGATGTAAAAAAATGCGTTGTAATGGTAGTTTGTTGTAATGGATCATGCGTTGTAAAAATTGCGTTGTAAAGGTATGCGTGCTAAAAGTATGCGTTGTAACGTCATACATCCGTTTATATATGTAAGATGGCAAGATGGCGGCCACGCGCGCACATTAACTATCTTTGACTGCGTTATGATACAATGCATTTTTTATAAACTGATTCAATCTGTATTACAAATCATGTTACTAATGTATATAGAAGAAATCTACTAAAATAGGAAAAAGAAAAAAGATATTTTTTATACATCACAGAAAAAATAAAAAACAAATAAAATGATATAATGAAAATTATGGATGGTGTTGTACCTATATGGAATAGAAGGTTAATGAAATAATTTGATGAGATTGATCGCATGATAAAGTAAATAGTGACCACGGGGGAATCTCTCATAAGTTGCGTTGTTTTTTCCTCTCTTTTCCCTGGTCCTGAAAGTATTATTAGAGGGGGTCCCATTATTTATACTATTACATTTCTTGTGGGGGCACAGATTACAATTCGATGTGGAAACTCCCTTTCTCTGTTTTATTCATGAAGAGCATGGTTTGGGTAGGCACGCAATTGTTATTCTCATACTTTACGATGTCGCCAATTTGGATAGCTTCTAAAATTTTGTGCTTCCACGTGGGGGGCAGTGAACGTTTATGTGGATGGCATGTCCCCCAGATGTCCCAACTTATTTGGACTTGAATTTTTTGTGCATTAAGGGATATGCCACAGGTTGACCGGACTGTTCAGGGGCGATAACCTTTCAGTATATTCATTCACAGATTAAAAACTTGCCTTTTTAATCTGTGATAGGTTTTCTTTTTTCACATTCTCACTCTCTCCACAGCGCGGGGACACGCCGGGAGGCGTCACCAGGCGCTTTACAAGCTCCTTTAAACTAAACTAAACTAAATATAGGAGCATGCCTGTGACAGCCAATACCATTTTGACATCTAGCCCTGAAATTCCTCTCATCTGTTTAGCAAGTGCCTACATTGGGGACAATTTACCCCACTTTTCTCGATTATGGAGCGACTTTAAGTTGTTTCATTCCATTTTGATCGTACACGAGGATTCATTCAGTGTCATCTCTTATCTTCATATATATGAACAACAAGAGAGAAAGGGCTTAAAGGAAACTCCTCTACCCCAGTCTGAATATATCTAAACAACAAAGGAGTGACTAATCATTAAGCAATGCTAAACATGAAAGTAGAAGAAAAAAGGGGGGAAAAAAAGTGAGTGCAACGTGAAAGTACACAGAGTTTTTTGTAAAACCCTCACTCACCCATCTATTGGGTGACATGCTTCATCATTGGGTTTTTATCACCGGGCGGGCCGAATGCCTGCCCGGTGTGCTACTACACCTGCAATTGCAGTGGAGCTGGTTTGTTGAATAAAAACAGTGTAGAACGTGATAGTGAATAGAATTAGAAGGGTGCGAGCTCTAACCCAAACCAGACTTTAATAAAGGTTAGTGCAAGCACGCTGCTAAAAATGTTTAATGGACAGGCTTGACTATAAGTTTGAGTCAAAATGTCCCATTAAGTGCATCAAATGGCGACATGTTTCTGCTCATTCTGGCCTCTTTGGCCGAGCTTTCATCAGGACCAATAAAGAAGGTACACACACTGGGCGGTGTACGCACGCTAAAGCGCACCCTAACCTCAGTGTGGTTACGAAAAGGTTCAAAACTCACGGTTGTTAATACCGGATCACCCTGGTATGCCCAGGTATATAAATCTGCGTATAAAAAGAAAAAGAGACACATACAAGCAATCATATTTATGAAAACGGTCAGTGTACTCCTTTATACACCACGATTATTTAGTAAAACACCCTGAGAACAAGTGCACTACACCAATGCCCCTTTTAACTAACCAGATAAACTTTCATGTTCTGGATAGTTTTGTGACCAATTCTATTGGAATTTATTAAGACGAGGATGAAGGTAATAGCCCATTCTGCCCTTCAAATCAAACCCCATGGGCCCAGACAACGGCCGAACGGCGTCTTAACCATTAGTAAGACACAATCCAAATTTGCAATTATCACTACTTCCAAATAAAATAAAATTATGCAGTTCATAAAGAAAACGGCTTGTCAATATCAAGTTGTATGCTTTTAAAACAGTTAAGATACAAACACCCGACATCGTGGACCTGAAAGCACTATGTACACAGAAAAGGAACGGATATATTTATAATTACGTGAAGACAAGGTTCACTTCACTTCATGGGTCGATGGCAGGGGTTTTCTTCACATCGGAAAAAACTAGTGAGTAAACATAGGGGAAAGCCGTCATCACACCCTGCTCTGTATTGCAGAGAAATCTACATGGCATATGTTAAATTCAACCCAGTATCACCCACCTTTCTTCCGATGACTCCCCGCGTTGTGACCTACGTGGTTCACATCCACCGCCCGAATAGTAGTGGATGCGCCGTGCCATTGGAAAGATGTAACGTCGTGCCGAGCACGTGATAGTATCGGCGAATCCCATTACACGTAATGCTAGCGTCAGACGCGTTGTTTGTTGCCAAAGGATCTTAAAGTGCCAGTGTTACTAATTGAATCTTAAAGTAACTTTATTAGTCGGAAAAGGCTTCACATTGTTCATTTCGAAATTGCCTCATCAGATTCTGCAATTTTAAGTGAAGGGTATGTTTTTTCGGAATTAACATTTTAAATAGGTATATTAAAATCGGACCTTGGGAGGGCTAGTTTGTTATCATTACTAGTCCAGACAAACAGTCATATGCGGAACATTCTTTTATCTAGACTTGATCTTTTCATCATAGGAAATCCAGTAGGAAGACATATAGCTATTGACAGAGTGAATTATCGATGCATTACACTTCCCCACGGGATATTATCATTTAAACCTCGTAGGTGAGTAGGGAGATGGTAAACCCACTGTTGTTCTTTTTCGAATAGTGATTATTGTGTTCTTGCGCTGGTGTGTACCTGCTCCACTACTGTCCATCTGATATCATCTGGAGTGTGATTTGCTTCGATAAAATGCGCAGTAAGTTTTGTCGTGTTCTTATTACATCTAATGTTACTGCGATGTTCGGAAATCCTGAGCTTTATACGCCTTGTCGTCATTCCGACATAACGCAGTCCACAGGGGCAGGTGATTAAGTAGACTACATTAAGGGAATTACAACTTGCGTGTTGTCGTAAGTACCATGTTTTGTCTGGTTCTAAGGCCAAGGTTTTTGTTGCAGACGTAAGATGACAAACACTACAGCCACCACAGGGGTGGTGGCCTAGTACTGGTGGGAGCCCCATGCATCAAGCACTGTATTTTCCATCTGTCCTGTTGTTGATGCTGGTCGTGTGTGTACTAGTGAATCTCTCAAGCTTCTCGCTCTCCGATAGGAGAAGAGAGGTTTGTTCCAATTATGGTTATTGCTTGTGAGAATAGACCAGTGTTTGTTTATGCATCGACTGACTGTATTTGACAAACAGTTATAAGTTGTAACGCATGTGAGAGGAATATCATTATCAGAAATCTTTGGATAGTCCTCTATTAAGGCCTCTCTCTGTTGATTTCTTGCCCGTTGACAACTTTTGTTTAAGATCTTGTCAGGGTATCCCCGTACTCTCAGTTTTTTTGTCAGCTCTGCTGATTGATCTTTAAAATCTCTAATCTCACTGCAGTTACGTCTCAGACGCAAGTACTGTCCGTACGGGAGATTCTCTCTTAGAGGACGAGGATGGAAGCTAGTAAAGTGTAAGAGATTATTTTTTGATGTTGGTTTTTGGTAACTCTTCGTTTTTAAACGGTTGCCTGTTCTGGTGATTGTGACATCTAGGAAGACAATGTCATTTTGGTTATAATTGTGGGTAAATCTGAGGTGTGTATTGCAGGTGTTAATCCAGGCTAGAAATTCTAGGAGGAGTCGTTATGTGCCACTCCAAATAACCAGCACATCGTCAATATAGCGACGCCAGAATGTCACGCTGGCTGTAAAGGGATTAGATGCATGGAAAATGTGTTTCCTCTCAAAATCATGCACATAAAGCCCTGCCACACTGGGGGCAAAGGTGCTGCCCATTGAGGCCCCGGTGGCTTGGAGGAAGAGATCACTTTGATATTGAAAGTAGTTCCTCATCAAGGCTAGAGTGGCGCAGTCCATCACAAATGAGGGTGGGGTCTTGTAACTCCATTCTGAGTTTGTCAGTGCCTCCGTAAGTATCGTGAGGGTGTCGTCCTGTGGGATACAGGTATACAGGCTCTCTATATATAGAGAAACTAAGAATACAGGACCCTCAGGTAAAACCATTTCGTTAAGCATTGCTAGTAAACGTTTTGTATCCTTTAGATAGGTGACAGTCTGCTGGATTAATGGTTTTAAAAAGAAGTCACAGTATTGGGATAGAGGCTCCAACAGGGAACCAATCCCGGAGACTATCGGTCGTCCGGGTGGGGGGAGCCTGTTTTTGTGTGTTTTAGGTAAGATGTAGAAGTATGGTATTCTACCTTCAGATTTTGTCAGGAAATTAGCCTCATGTTGTGAGATCCAATCATTATGTTCTGCTTCAGACACTAATTCGATGATCTCATCCCGAAGGGCCTCTGTAGGGTCTACATCTAAGAGTATATAGTTCGTTCTATAATTGCAGAATCTGATGAGGCAATTTCGAAATGAACAATGTGAAGCCTTTTCCGACTAATAAAGTTACTTTAAGATTCAATTAGTAACACTGGCACTTTAAGATCCTTTGGCAACAAACAACGCGCCTGACGCTAGCATTACGTGTAATGGGATTCGCCGATACTAATACGTGCTCGGCACGACGTTACATCTTTCCAATGGCAAGGCGCATCCACTACTATTCGGGCGGTGGATGTGAACCACGTAGGTCACAACGCGGGGAGTCATCGGAAGAAAGGTGGGTGATACTGGGTTGAATTTAACATATGCCATGTAGATTTCTCTGCAGTACAGAGCAGGGTGTGATGACGGCTTTCCCCTATGTTTACTCACTAGTTTTTTCCAATGTGAAGAAAACCCCTGCCATCGACCCATGAAGTGAAGTGAACCTTGTCTTCACGTAATTATAAATATATCCGTTCCTTTTCTGTGTACATAGTACTTTCAGGTCCACGATGTCGGGTGTTTGTATCTTAACTGTTTTAAAAGCATACGACTTGATATTGACAAGCCGTTTTCTTTATGAACTGCCCAATTTTATTTTATTTGGAAGTAGTGATAATTGTAAATTTGGATTGTGTCTTACTAATGGTTAAGACGCCGTTCGGCCCTTGTCTGGGCCCATGGGGTTTGATTTGAAGGGCAGAATGGGCTATTACCTTCATCCCCGTCTTAATAAATTCCAATAGAATTGGTCACAGAACTATCCAGAACATGAAAGTTTATCTGGTTAGTTAAAAGGGGCATTGGTGTAGTGCACTTGTTCTCAGGGTGTTTTACTAAATAATCGTGGTGTATTAAGGAGTACACTGACCGTTTTCATAAATATGATTGCTTATATGTGTCTCTTTTTCTTTTTATCCACAGATTTATATACCTGGGCATACCAGGGTGATCCGGTATTAACAACCGTGAGTTTTGAACCTTTTCGTAACCACACTGAGGTTACGGTGCGCTTTAGCGTGCGTACACCGCCCAGTGTGTGTACCTTCTTTGTTGGTCCTGATGAAAGCTCGGCCAAAGAGGCCAGAATGAGCAGAAACATGTCGACCATTTGATGCACTTAATGGGACATTTTGACTCAAACTTATAGTCAAGCCTGTCCATTAAACATTTTTAGCAGCGTGCTTGCACTAACCTTTATTAAAGTCTGGTTTGGGTTAGAGCTCGCACCCTTCTAATTCTTTTCACTATCACGTTCTACACTGTTTTTATTCAACAAACCAGCTCCACTGCAATTGCAGGTGTAGTAGCACACCGGGCAGGCATTCGGCCCGCCCGGTGAAAAAAACCCAATGATGAAGCATGTCACCCAATAGATGGGTGAGTGAGGGTTTTACAAAAAACTCTGTGTACTTTCACGTTGCACTCACTTTTTTCCCCCCTTTTTTCTTCTACTTTCACGTTTAGCATTGCTTAATGATTAGTCGCTCCTTTGTTGTTTAGATATATTCAGACTGGGGTAGAGGAGTGTCCTTTAAGCCCTTTCTCTCTTGTTGTTCATATATATCTTCTTCAGCGTGCAGCTGCGAGAGTAACTTTATCACTTCTTATATTTAATTTGTGCAAAAAAACACCCTACCTCATGGAGGATCTGGGCCTATCGTATTCAAAAGAGGAGGTAGATGCCTTAATGGCCGACCCATCTTTGTTCGCTGACCCCCTGGTAGCTCAAACAATATCACAGACTACCGAATGGGATAAGCTAACTGAGCAAAAAAGGAGTCGCATTCGGGCAATATTACATGGGACAATACTGAAAGAATATTTATTGAATAATGCAGCACCTAGGGGCCTGCTGGTAACAAATGCTCCCAGAATTTTTCTGGATGACGCCCAGTTTCGGAAGGAGTGGGCGCAAATTGCTTGGCGATGCACGCGTGACTGGGCCATACTTATTATGAAGACATCCTTAAGACTTTCGGAAGCATTGTTAGTTGAAATCCAACAGACAGAAAGTCACTTCAGGACTACCCTGACTGGATATAAGAAAAAACTAGACGAATTAAATAAAGAGGTAACGGAATATAAAGAGAATCTTGCCCAATCTAAAACACAAAAACTTCAAAAAGATTTGAAACGTTGGTCGTATGCCAAAGTATATCCCTACTCAAGTGCGGAATACACACCACCTAATCGCAACAATGATGAATTAGACACATCCGGGGATAATGATTCCAACAGCAGTGGTTCCAGCAATGTGAGTCAAAATAATAGACAAAGGGGAAGAGGGAGAGCTAGAAGGGCTCATGCACCCCAACCATGGTACCCTTTTCCACAACAAGGAGCATACCCTCTACCTTTTCAACCACCTTTTCCACCGATGATGGGATGGAACCCATCTAACATGGCATACCCTCAATACCCACAAAATATGCATCAACAGCCTTTTTTAGGGCAGGGCCGAAGGAACAGGGGCAGGAGAAGAGGCGGCAACCAGGTCCATTGGGCCTCGAACGAGGCAGTGGGGGACAATACCCGCAGCAAAACAACGGAGCAATGTGCGGGCCCAAGCAACCTGAGAGCCTGATCACCAATCTTTCTACAGTAGTCCTCAATCCTGACGAAACCGCAGTTCTGGAGAAAGGTTTGGGCTTTATTCCCACAGCGCGACTGGACCGCTTTCAACGAAATTGCAAACTGTCCGAATTTTTTCGGAAATTACGCCTAATTTTTTTGGGGGGAAAACAAAACTGAAGTAGAATCCCAGCTCGCCAAAGACGATACTGGGTTTCGTATAAAATCTAACTTCACCCCTCCTTCCCATACTGTACCACCTGAATTGATTGCCTTTGAGCAAGCCATTTTCAATGAGTCGAACAGTTGCAAGAACCAACCCTTTCCAAAAACATGAAAGCCAGCGAATACCAGGCTTTGCAGACGCTACAGAAAACCCCCAACATTGTAATAAAACCTGCGGACAAGGGGGGAGGCGTAGTAATACTCGATACTGTGGCATATGAAACAGAGTGTAGACGTCTCTTGAGTGATAAAACGAACTATATACTCTTAGATGTAGACCCTACAGAGGCCCTTCGGGATGAGATCATCAAATTAGTGTCTGAAGCAGAACATAATGATTGGATCTCACAACATGAGGCTAATTTCCTGACAAAATCTGAAGGTAGAATACCATACTTCTACATCTTACCTAAAACACACAAAAACAGGCTCCCCCCACCCGGACGACCGATAGTCTCCGGGATTGGTTACCTGTTGGAGCCTCTATCCCAATACTGTGACTTCTTTTTAAAACCATTAATCCAGCAGACTGTCACCTATCTAAAGGATACAAAAGGTTTACTAGCAATGCTTAACGAAATGGTTTTACCTGAGGGTCCTGTATTCTTAGTTTCTCTAGATATAGAGAGCCTGTATACCTGTATCCCACAGGACGACACCCTCGCGGTACTTACGGAGGCACTGAAAAACTCAGAATGGAGTTACAAGACCCCACCCTCATTTGTGATGGACTGCGCCACTCTAGCCTTGAAGAGGAACTACTTTCAATATCAAAGGGATCTCTTCCTCCAAGCCACCGGGACCTCAATGGGCAGCACCTTTGCCCCCAGTGTGGCAGGGCTTCATGTGCATGATTTTGAGAGGAAACACATTTTCCATGCATCTAATCCCTTTACAGCCAGCGTGACATTCTGGCGTCGCTATATTGACAACGTGCTGGTTATTTGGAGTGGCACAGAACGACTCCTCCTAGAAATTCTAGCCTGGATTAACACCTGCAATACACACCTCAGATTTACCCACAATTATAACCAAAATGACATGGTCTTCCTAGATGTCACAATCACCAGAACAGGCAACCGTTTAAAAACGAAGAGTTACCAAAAACCAACATCAAAAAATAATCTCTTACACTTTACTAGCTTCCATCCTCATCCTCTAAGAGAGAATCTCCCGTAGGGACAGTACTTGCGTCTGAGACGTAACTGCAGTGAGATTGGAGATTTTAAAGATCAATCAGCAGAGCTGACAAAAAAACTGAGAGTACGGGGATACCCTGACAAGATCTTAAACAAAAGTTGTAAACGGGCAAGAAATCAACAGAGAGAGGCCTTAATAGAGGACTATCCAAAGATTTCTGATAATGATATTCCTCTCACATGCGTTACAACTTATAACTGTTTGTCAAATACAGTCAGTCGATGCATAAACAAACACTGGTCTATCCTCACAAGCAATAACCATAATTGGAACAAACCTCTCTTCTCCTATCTGAGAGTGAGAAGCTTGAGAGATTCACTAGTACACACACGACCAGCATCAACAACAGGACAGATGGAAAATACAGTGCTTGATGCATGGGGGCTCCCACCAGTACTAGGCCACTACCCCTGTGGTGGCTGTAGTGTTTGTCATCTTACGTCTGCAACAAAAACCTTGGCCCTAGAACCAGACAAAACATGGTACTTACGACAACACACAAATTGTAATTCCCTTAATGTAGTCTACTTAATCACCTGCCCCTGTGGACTGCGTTATGTCGGAATGACGGCAAGGCGTATAAAGCTCAGGATTTCCGAACATCGCAGTAACATTAGATGTAATAAGAACACGACAAAACTTACTGCGCATTTTATCGATGCAAATCACACTCCAGATGATATCAGATGGACATTAGTGGAGCAGGTACACACCAGCGCAAGAACACAAGAATCACTATTCGAAAAAGAACAACGGTGGGTGTACCATCTCTCTACTCACCTACGAGGTTTAAATGATAATATCCCGTGGGGAAGTGTAATGCATCGATAATTCACTCTGTCAATAGCTATATGTCTTCCGACTGGAATTCCTATGATGAAAAGATCAAGTCTAGATAAAAGAATGTTCCGCATATGACTGTTTGTCTGGACTAGTAATGATAACAAACTAGCCCTACCAAGGTCCGATTTTAATATACCTATTTAAAATGTTAATTCCGAAAAAACATACCCTTCACTTAAAATTGCAGAATCTGATGAGGCAATTTCGAAATGAACAATGTGAAGCCTTTTCCGACTAATAAAGTTACTTTAAGATTCAATTAGTAACACTGGCACTTTAAGATCCTTTGGCAACAAACAACGCGTCTGACGCTAGCATTACGTGTAATGGGATTCGCCGATACTATCACGTGCTCGGCACGACGTTACATCTTTCCAATGGCAAGGCGCATCCACTACTATTCGGGCGGTGGATGTGAACCATGTAGGTCACAACGCGGGGAGTCATCGAGAGAAAGGTGGGTGATACTGGGTTCAATTTAACATATGCCATGTAGATTTCTCTGCAATACAGAGCAGGGTGTGATCACAGCTTTCCCCTATGTTTACTCACTAGTTTTTTCCGATGTGAAGAAAACCCCTGCCATCGACCCATGAAGTGAAGTGAACCTTGTCTTCACGTAATTATAACTATATCCGTTCCTTTTCTGTGTACATAGTGCTTTCAGGTCCACGATGTTGGGTGTTTGTATCTTAACTGTTTTAAAAGCATACGACTTGATATTGACAAGCCGTTTTCTTTATGAACTGCACAATTTTATTTTATTTGGAAGTAGTGATAATTGTAAATTTGGATTGTGTCTTACTAATGGTTAAGACGCCGTTCGGCCCTTGTCTGGGCCCATGGGGTTTGATTTGAAGGGCAGAATGGGCTATTACCTTCATCCCCGTCTTAATAAATTCCAATAGAATTGGTCACAGAACTATCCAGAACATGAAAGTTTATCTGGTTAGTTAAAAGGGGCATTGGTGTAGTGCACTTGTTCTCAGGGTGTTTTACTAAATAATCGTGGTGTATAAAGGAGTACACTGACCGTTTTCAAAAATATGATTGCTTGTATGTGTCTCTTTTTCTTTTTATCCACAGATTTATATACCTGGGCATACCAGGGTGATCCGGTATTAACAACCGTGAGTTTTGAACCTTTTCGTAACCACACTGAGGTTAGGGTGCGCTTTAGCGTGCGTACACCGCCCAGTGTGTGTACCTTCTTTGTTGGTCCTGATGAAAGCTCGGCCAAAGAGGCCAGAATGAGCAGAAACATGTCGACCATTTGATGCACTCAATGGGACATTTTGACTCAAACTTATAGTCAAGCCTGTCCATTAAACATTTTTAGCAGCGTGCTTGCACTAACCTTTATTAAAGTCTGGTTTGGGTTAGAGTTCGCACCCTTTTAATTCTTTTCACTATCACATTCTACACTGTTTTTTTTTTAGAACCTTTATTGGTTGTGCGAGGAAATACACGCATGGGCCTACAACCACCCTGGCCGGCCGCTAGTCAGGTCGTAAGTACAGTAAATCAATATAGAAGAATACAGCAGCCCGAATATCGGGGTCCAATAAGTGTCCAGGATATAACTTGTATTCAAGCGTACAATGCAAAATTCAGGATACGAGAAGGTTCATTTTACAATAAAGAAAAACTCAGAATCAATGCAGCACGGTCATACAAGGTCCTACAATAGCAAGCATAAAGCAGGAGATCCGCAAATAGTACAAATACGTTTGAAATATTGGGGGTAAGGCATACAAGTCAGGATAAATGTAAAAACAAACACGTTTCGTAACAAAGCTGCACCCCACCCCTCAAAACGAAACATACTGTAGGAAACATGAAAAACGACGACACCAAAAAGGAAGAAAGACAAAGGGCCATAGAAACAAAGAAAGGGACAAAATAACAAACCCCATCCCTCTACCCCCCACCCTGCATCCCTGCAGAAGGCTACGGCCTATCCCCCCCCCCAGCAGCATGCCTGTCGCCCTAAATAAGAGACCCGAAATATAGAAAAGAGAAAAAGAAGAAAAAGAGAAAAAATGTGGGGAAGAGCCATCGATCTGACCACCCGCCCCCCCCCCCCACCACCGCGCACAGTAAACATCCTAAAAGCAAGATCAGAATAGCCATGGAAAACATTAATCACCAATAGCACAATCAATAACATCCCCGCTGAGTGTCCCCCAAATCACCGTCAGCCAACAATAAGGTCCACTATGTCCTAGACGGTCTCACCCCTGGCCTTTTCTATCAGTAGTACCAACATACATCCATTTATCAATCGGCATACAGAGCAGCGTGGAAGGTCCAAGAGATGCGGGCGGACCGGGCAGCGTTGTTACTCCATGGGACTTCAGCCACCAAAACCCAGCCGAATATGTATGGTGAAAATCCAACTGTGTCAGTATCGACCCCGAAAACATCCTCCAGTCCGAACACAGTCTCACCAGCCAGGGAAAGAGAGTCACACCATTCGGTAAGCGCTGAAACGCCGTCGGGGCAGCCCAAACCATAGATCGACGTTGTTTCCCCAGCCACCGAATAGATATGTGCCCCGACGAGTCACTCACATGTACAACAGATCTGTCCAAAGCGATCTCACGAACCGGGTCTTCCAGCGCCTCCACGAACTTGGGCGTAGCTGGAGCACTCATCACTGATGCAGAGGCGGGCACATCGGCGCTTCCTTGAGATCCGTGTGGAACGGTGGGACAACAATGGCGGCCATCCTTCTTCCCAGATCCTGGGCGTCTCGGAACAGGGTCACATGCAGGGTTGTTAGCGCAGCCAGTATATCTCTGGACGTGGGTTCCGTCCTGTGTCGCCAGACCCCAGGACTCTCCCGCACGGCAGCTTCTCTGCCTGGATGTGGTCTGCGTAAGAGGGTGCCATCCGCCATCTTAGCTGATCCGGCCTCGTCCTTCTCCACCTCACCTCGGGACCGGGCCTCACACCAGGGGCAACAGGATTCACCACGAGGACCCCGAAGGGCAAGGCAGGCTTCTCAGCGGAGGGCCACCAAAAGGCTAAACAAAATCTTTGCCGCTCTCTGGGAGCCGCCCGCCGAGTCCGGGAGAAGTCATTAGTCATGCCCGGACACAACACTGGAAAGGGAGCTAAGTATTGTGCACTCCCCTCGACCCTGCTCTACCGCACATCTCACAAGGCACTCCGCTAGATGGACTGGGTCGGCACCGTCGCCATCGGCCCATCAGATCTTAGGTGCCCTCCGGCCGACTCCCCACCTCCACCAGAGGCCGCTGTTGTCGCAGTCGCGGCCGGCCACTCTCTTCACTCGACACCCCGGTCCCAGCTCCGTGAAGGCCGCAAAACAGTCGGGGACATTTCCACGGGTCAGCCGCACGCAAAAGCCTCCGGGGCAAACGGTCAGTGAAAGTTGTCCTTCGCCTACTTAAATATGCCGTTACGGCTCAGGATATTTGCCAGGATGTATGTGTGGGGTGAGAAGGCTCACGGAGCCGTGCGTCTATGCAGCCATCTCGGTCGCCAGCTTGGCTCCTGCCTCTACACTGTTTTTATTCAACAAACCAGCTCCACTGCAATTGCAGGTGTAGTAGCACACCGGGCAGGCATTCGGCCCGCCCGGTGAAAAAAACCCAATGATGAAGCATGTCACCCAATAGACGGGTGAGTGAGGGTTTTACAAAAAACTCTGTGTACTTTCACGTTGCACTCACTTTTTTTCCCCCCCTTTTTTCTTCTACTTTCACGTTTAGCATTGCTTAATGATTAGTCACTCCTTTGTTGTTTAGATATCTCTTATCTTCACACACAGCTCTGCTCTATATATGTTCTTAAGTACTGTTTATCATAGGTCGTTAAAATCCCTATATGTGGTCCAACATATGTCCGTTTGGGGCTTTTATCGGATACCACATTCCTAGATTTAGTATTATAGCTCCACATATCCTTCGTCACATGTTGTTGCAATCTCTATGAGTGGATTTGCACAAGAATGATTCAGTTTATTATAATTTTTTGATATTTCTGTCCAGTTTTCTCCCTATGCGACTTCTCTCTCTATGCTTCCCTATCTTATTTCTCATTGTGTTTCTCCTCCAGACTTTGTTCTCTTTTTCTTCTTTCCAATGAGTGCCTCAAATATTAGTCAAATACAGAATATAATAACACCAATGTGTATGGGTTGGAATTGGATATCCCGGGTGTTGTCATTCAAATCGAGTATGTCATTTATGTCTCCGGGGATAATAACATGTATAATTGTATGTTTTATGTTATTGGGAAGTAATCTGTTTGTTTATGTTTGGTCATTTGTCCCAATAGCTATGTCAAATTTGTGGTAATGTGTTTTTTCTTTATTGTTGTAATGATTTGGATTACAGTAAGGCATGCACTATGCATATGCTACATAAATGTTATGTCTTCATGTCTGGTGTATATATGCCTATTCCTATCAATGTAAATTTATATATGTTTATATATGTTGTTTTGCAGCCCTGAAGAACCACAGCACACAACCTCCACTGTTGGATTGACAACTGTCCCGACACTCTGACACCCCTCAAGAGGAGACCAGGCAAGCAACTCTCCAAGAAAACCAGCTGGTTCACTCCCGCCCTCCACATGTCCAGACGCACCTGCAGACTACTCAAGAAGAGATGGAGGAACAATAAAACCCTGTAAACCCACGCAACCTTCAAATCGGCCATCAACGCACAACACCTCCTCCTCAGAAACCACAAAGAAATCAACCTTTCAAGACAAAATCAATGTCAACGCACACACAACAGCAAAGAACTCTTCTCCAGCGTCAAGTAGTTCACCAAGCCTAACAGCGAGACCATAGACGTCCCACCCTTCCAAAACCATGGCAACAAACTCTGATCCTTCTCTCACCACAAGAACAGGCAGATCTATGATAGCTTTGATAACCTTGACCCTGCCCCAATGCCCACCACCACCTCACGCAATCACGCCACTCCCCAACAGACCATGCTCAGCTGGACCCCGCTCGCAACAGAGGAAAAACTCAAGACCATGAAGAGCATCCACTCAGGAACCCTGTCCGATCCCTGCCCGTACCTCACCTTCAACAGAGCAGCCACAGCCATCGGCCCACATCTTCGCCCAGTGCTTAATTTGTAAAATATGAAGTCCAGGTGCTCAAATGTATATCGGAGGCCACACCCATTTTCCCAGCTTCACCCACTTCCTTTACTAGTTCCCCCTACTTCCTCTATTGACTCTACCCACACCCTCAACTGGCACTCAAGCCATAAACCTTGAAAGTGGCACACATGTCCTCATGCCAGAACGTATGGAAATGTTACACATATACACCCATGCCATAAACCATGGAAATTATTTACAACAAGGGGTGGTGAGGGACAGAGTCTCTGAATTAAGCAGAATACTCTCACCCAGTCAAGAGATCAGGGCTAGATCCAACACCGTTTTTTAGCTCATTGCACCATCCCAGTTTCAGAACCATGGAAATGTCACACATAAGCAAGCACCCAAGCCATAAACCATTGAAATGTCACACTTAAGCCCTCAGGCCAGAATGCATGGAAATGTCACACATAAACACCCAGACCAGAAAGCATGCCATAATCCGTGGCAATGTCACACATAAGCATCCAGGCCAGAGCTAGGCCAAAAACCATGGAAATGTCACACAAACATCCATGATCCAGGCCATAAACCATGGAAATGTTACATATAGGCATTCAGCCTGGGTGTGTTGTTGACTTCCAGCCACAATAAACTGACCCCCCAGCTTCTAGATTCTTTTAACATACGGCCTCTCCTGCTCAACTACAAAACAGGTTTCAGATTGCGCTGCACCACTGAAGCCAAACTCTTCACAAACCCCAAAAGATGCCCTCTTGACCACAGGTAAGGATAACTGCTGCCTCCAAAACTTCAGGAACTATCTTTCACCTTTAACTGTGTTGACCATCCCGCTCTCATCCACATCCTGAAGCATGAAGGGGATTGGCTGCCAGCGTCCTCCACTGGTTTTATCCAAACAACACCAGTTTGTTCACAAGAACCCAGAAGCACCCACTGCCTGCAGAGTTACTCAGAGGTCTGTCGGGTCCCATTCATCTTCGACCTTTACATGGAGACTCTTGGAACTCTACTCAGTGATCAAAGCATCAACATTTACTAATAAACTGGTTGACAGGATGTTTTGCCTTTAAAGGGTTGAAAGGGGAGGATCACTTCCGGAGTTTCTAGGAGTGTGGTGAGTGTGATATTTGTTTGTTGAAGAGGTGGTGTTTATTTAGAGTGAATGTGTCCTTTGTTCGATTACGTGGGTATGCTCAATTCAAATTATGCACTAAGTACTATGCTGCCTGAAAAATCAAAAAAACAACAATATCCTGCAAAAAGCAAACACTCAAGGGAATGGCAGATTGAGTAAAGCACGTGAAATGTACGCAGAACAGCATTGGTTACCTCAACGCTTTTGCACTCATTCATAAATCAGTGAGTGCTTTTGCATGAAAAGGTAAGGGCGTGACTACAGGGCCCAGAAGGGACCTGTTTCAATGTCTATTGCTTATATCCTTACAAAATATAAAAAGTATGGTTAAAAAGACCACATCCCTGAACACAGAGCCACGGTGCACAATTTGTTTTTCCATCCACCCATCAAGCATGTATTGCACAGTACATCCGGGAACGGTGCACTTCCTCACCCAGGAAAAGATGAGAAAACAAAAGTAGCGCTTTACTGGCAACTCTGTAAAGTGGCGCTAATATGTTTGGGTCTGAATAAAAATCAATCATGCCATTTTGCGACTGCTCTATATTTCTTTCTTTAGTTTTTCATATTTTGGACCTTTTATTTCTCTCCATCCCAAGGCTGTCCATTGGAACATTAAAATGTATGAAAAAGACACCATTTCCAGAAAAAGTGTTTTTCAATTGTGGATACATTTCACGGAGGAACAAATAAACGAAAGTAGAGGAAAGAGGGAGTAATAATCATTTCTTGAATTCCTGGTTTTCAGTACCTGAGGAGGAGCGAGACCGAAAGAGAGGGAGGAAGAGTAAGAAAGAGGAGGGGGAGTCAGCTGCCAGTGGCAGAACAGATGTGGACACTGGCCTTGTCTTCACTGGGCAAGAAGGAAAAGACAGAGTCCTTTTCCTTCTCTGCCCACCCTGCCCGTCCCCAAACGGCCACGAACGCTGAGCCTTATCTCTAGGCCTTAAATATTTCTGCCGTCCTGGGACACGATTAAAATTGTAAAAAGGAGGGGAACGGAATCAATTAAATTCAAGTAGTAGGGACACGCCGTGCCCTGCAGATCCCGCCCACTTCTACCACTGGTATGATGTTGCTATGAGTGTGGTATTTGTTTCGTGAATACAAGTAGTGCACTTTCTCTGAGTGCAGCTCGTTTCCGTTAACAGGGGCGTCCTTGCTGTTTGTGACACTGTTTGTTCAACAGGGGTTGTGATGACGAGGGTCGTTCACTTACTGTGACTATAAATGTTTGATGAACAGGGTAGTTAATTTACTCTGTGATATTTTTTAAGGGTTTTCTTTTTCAGAATGGCACTTTTCTAACTACACTAGCTCATCGCCCGAGGGCAGGCGTTCCCCAGCCAAGCCGAAGAAAAAGAAAACCTTCCAGAAGAAAGTGAAAGAAAAACACAGGGCCTGAGAGAGAGAGGCAAAGAGAAAACGATGACTAGAAATAAAAGCATGAAATGACAAAGGAAACTTTTAGGAAACCAAAACCAAAGATGATTTACATTATTCTTCCGCGTCTGCTTTGCCCCCTCCTTTGGAAGAAACCAGTTCCTGCCCTGGTAAGACTCGTGGAGGGGTTCACCTCCAGGTCTCCTGTCCCAGATTTATGGAGTCAGCATGAGTTACCCTGCTCTGCCAGTTGATGCCTCCAGCCCGACATTATTTGTGATCTTTTGGGCTTTGTCTGGACGACTCTTTGTGAATATGCCCCCAGTTCTTCCTATCTTTCCTCCTCCTCTCCCCGTTGTACCCAGGCGCATCTTATAGCCAGCTGCCTTCTTTCCAAACTTCCACTCAGGCAACTGGACCGGAGGTGATGTCTCCCCCACCCCCCGCGGGGCCTCGGGCAGACTTTGCATTACATCCTGCCTCAGCTGTGCCTCTGGCATCAGAATAGGCTACATTGTAGCAGCAGTGCAGCACAGTCAGCCTTATAGAAGCCAGTAAATCAGCTGCAATCACCACAAGCCTGCAGGAGCAGTGTGTGCAGGCTACAGCGCTTGATTAGAGTGACATGTAATTTACGATGAGGCAGGGGCCCCGGCAATTTCTGTGTGACAGTGTGCCTCATAAAGTGGGCTGCTGCGGCATCCAATTTGTACTATTTTACATATAATTATGTGCAATATCAGCTCTTCACCGGGGAGAATTGTGTGAATTTAGTGAACAGCCAATATCCTGTGTAGACCCGGCCCTGAAAATTAAGTGCTGGTGCTTAGCACCGGAAAGCACCGGCACAAATTAAGCACTGTCTTCGCCCCACCATCAACTGCTCCGTCGAAACCGCCTTCTTCCCCGATGACTAGAATCATGCTGAGATCTACCCCCTGCTAAAGAATTTGTTCTCAGACCCGACAGACCTCAAGAACTTCAGACCCATCTCCCTCCTCCCCTTCCCAGCCAAGGTAATAGGGAAGACCATCAATGCCCAGCTCTCCGAGTTCATCAGAGTGAACCACATCCTGGACACCTCCCAATCTGGCTCCCGAAGCAACCACAGCATGGAGACCGCACTTCTCCCTGACACAGATGACACCTGCAGCCTCCTCGACCAGGGCAAGATTGCAGCCTTCATCCTATGGACCTCTCGGCTGCATTCCCACTGAACACTAATCACGAGACTCCACAATGCTGGCATCCATAGAAAGGCACTGGACTAGATCCACTCCCTCCTCACCGACCCAACACAGCAAGTTAGACTACCTCCATTCCTCTCAGAGCCCACAAACATCAGCTGCAGAGTGCCCCAGGGTTCCACCCTGAGCCCCACCCTCTTCAAAATCTACATGGCCCCCTCGCAGCCATCGTCAGAAGCCATGGACTCAACATATTCTCCTATGCAGATGACACCCAGCTGATCCTCTTCCTTACCAACAAACCAGCTACCGCCAGAACCAACTTCCACACCAGAAGAAGGTCGTTGCTATCTGGATGAAAGACAGCTGCCTCAAGCTAAACTTGGACCAGACCAAAGTACTCAACCTGGGGCCCACCCCTTCAGCCTGGGACAATTCCTGGTGGCCAGCCACTACAAAGTTCTCCACGATGAAGGGCCATCATTTATGAACCACCGCCTTGCATTCCACGTACCCGCCAGACAACTCTGTTTGCCCTAGCCTCTGTCCTCAGGATCCACAAGACCAGAACCGGTGGACGCTCTTTCATCTACCTCACTGACAAGACCTGGAGCACCCTGACCCTACATCTCAGGCAATCAGTGTCACTGATCCCATTCACTAAGGACCTCAAGACCTGGCTCTTCGAATGATCCCCTACCAATAGGGTCCTGCAGTCCCATTCCTCCACCCCCCCCCACCCCCAGTGCCTTGAGACCCTCACGGTGAGTAGCTGCTCTTTACAAGCCCCTTAATGCTTGATTGATTGCTGCAAAAGAGTTTCCCACTGTGAAGACAGACAATTCTCTGCCATCGGAAATAAATCCCCATCCCCCATTTAGACATGGAGGCACCAAAAGTGTGACCTGAGGTTCATGTGCTGATTATTGGTAGATGCTATGTTACTGGCAATCTCTGAACAAGTGTCATGAAATGTTGTCCTTTCAGTACTTTGAGTCTGGTTTGCAAACCACCACAAATGTGCCCAATTTTAAAAAAGAGAGCCTGGGTATCCTTTCCCTGGAAGGAGCTAGACTTTGGAACAGCCACCCTACTGATCTGAGAGCCAAAGACATTTTTTCAAAACAAAAATGCCTGAAGAGCGAAAAGCTTCTAAAAGCTTATGGTTAGGCAGCAAATAAAAGTTACCACTGCTAGAGTGGTTTTTGGATAAGACATGAGCAGCTCATCAAGTCATATGACCTATGCTCTGTGAAGTGGTTCTCATGATGCAAGATCACAGGAGCTCCCAACGTTCTAATGTTCTAATTAGGTGTTGTTACCAACACGTGATAGCAATAGAAATGTTACTTGCCGGGATGCCACCAATAAGGAGCAACACAGGAGCAGGGGCCATGACTCACTGAGAGCTCTGTACCCATCGTTACCATATCGACAAATGGAACTTTAAACCTGCATCGCGCTTCTGCCTCTCTCCACACAACCTACTGTCAGTGGTCCAGTGTCTCTGCTGCACCCCCTGATTATTGGCTGTAGGGGAATTAAGCACCAACAACCCTAGTAAAGTAGAAAATTAAACACACATTTGTTTATTTTTATTATTTATTGCTCTGAGACATTCAAGCTTACATTTCCTTTTAGTAACCTGAGGCACAGGATCAACATCAGCAGCTTTAGTTGAGAGACATCTGGAGGCTAACCGCAGGGTAGATGATCTGTTTTTGCCTTCTGAAAAGAAGAGCTTCCTTGGTCCCATAGCCAAAGAGGCAAATGCACACGAACACAGCCATGGGTAGTATGAGAGTTGAGCAGTATATAGACTGAGGGGCACAGGTTTACCGGAGAGAGAGAGAGGTGGAAGCATAGGAAATCTCCCTCAGTAGGCCTATGGTGGCAAGGGCATATCACAGGTCCCAACAGACTCTGCGGTGCACGGTGGGAGGCATTACTTAAGGGGTCTCCAACACTTTAGTGTGTCCCCATTTCAGCCCACGGCCAATGAATATCAGAGAGATATACCAGGGTCATCTTAAGAATTTTGGTGGCCCCGGGCAAGACATATTTTACGGGCCCCTGTATGAAACACATTTGAAATTTATTACTCATTTGCTGCTAATTCATTCCAGCATGATGCCAAACAAAATTAAATTATGTGTTAAACTTCACCAGGATCACAGAAAAACAGTTGAAAGATATCTTGCTCAGAACCCTAAACATCCTTAAAATGATATAGGGTAGAGAGTCAAAGGTAAAGGTAGGCAGAGTGGGGGAGAGTTTTAGCAAGAGAATTAGGATTGAAAAAGGGCACATAGAGCGAAAATCCCCTTTTCCAGGTGGGCCCTTGGAAGGTGGGAGCCCTGGGCAACTGCCCTCGTTGCCCATGTCTTAAAACGACTCTGAGATATACGAAAACCAGGGACAATCATTAAATTTCGCGAGGAGGCACCATTTTGCATTACTCCACTGTAAAGGGGCAGTTGTATCCCACAAAATGCAACTTTCTGATAGGTTGTTCAACCTCAAATGGTCTACTCCGGGTTCTTATCTATATTATATTGTCCAGGTTAATTTAATTCATTCCATAACTCAGGATCTTGAGCATTCCAAATGCCTGTGACCATTAGCAATGGAAAACTCATGGTCTAGCAAACAATGGATCACTCCTTTTTTATTATTGTTTGAGGGAGAGTAGCGTCTATTCCCGTGATTCCAAAACAAATGATGTTACACACTAATACAATAGATGAATAACTTAAAATACCTACCAGCATGCCTTTTAAGAAAAGTAAAATAATTACGCTCAAAAGAAGCAAAAGAGACCAGTTTATGACTGCCAACAAAAGAAGAGGGTTTTGCTTCAGGCATTGCGGGGCATAGGGGCGGCAGCATCTTGTCTGCGCCTGAATAGCGGTATGAATGTACACAGCGGGCAGTGCCAGTGATGTCATTTGGAAACGCTGTTGAGAAAAACAGCCAAGGAGCTAGACACAGATGGCGAGCCACAGGAGAGAGAAAATGCCTGGAGGGGCTCAGAGGAAAGCCATGTTCACCACTGACCTCACATCTCTCTGCAGTGATATTTATTCTTGTCTATCAGTACTATTGTGCTGAAAGTGTATAATTGTTTCAGAAGTTGTACCATTGTCCTTAAATTATTGAATGTGGCATCAAACTGCACAGTGACGTTAAATATATCTTAAACTAAACTCCTTAACGGCTGGGCCTTTCCCTCCAGTGCCAAGCCATTTTTCATCTATTTGAGGTAGTTTGCGCTTAGGCTCTATAACCTTTTTTTTTTTCTTATAAGAGCAGCCACATCAAATTTGTGTCCTTTTTTAACAACATCCAAGGATTCTAAAGCTATCCAGCGTTTGTGGATTGCCTTGGAGGGGTCCAAGAAAATGGCAATATATAGCTACATTTTCAGTTTTGGTGAGAAAATAGGAAAAAAGTACTTTGGATAATTGTCTGGATTTTCACCTAAAAACAGCCTAATCCAAAGGTTTGCTGTGCTTAATTCACCATCTTCACAATTATCAGGAACATGCAGAACTGAATAAAAAAAGAAATGTGAGCACAGTTTTGACATTTTTTTAAAGGGGTAGTCCATTTCTCTATTTTTTGCGCTCTCAAACTACTTTCAGTTTATGGTGGAAACTTATAAGTAAACAATGGGTGATTGGGAAGGTATAAAATTCTGAAAAGTAGTCACCATTCCGAATTCAGCAGAGGTAATATGTGTAGATCCCTCAAGAGTTTCTCAAAGAAACTAACAGTTGAAATAAAGAAATTTCAAAAATTAGTTGGATAAAATGGCCATTTGTGACAATGTAATCATCTGTACCTTTTTGTCACCATGGCCGATTTACAAAACCAAAATACCATTATGTCTGCTAGACCCTTCTGGTTGCGAGTATATATAGGGTTTGTAGGTTCTCCAAGAACCCTAGGTACCCAGAGCCAACAACTGAGCTACACCATACAATGGTTTTTCATTGTGTACCTAATATAGACCAATTCATAAAGTGAACCATGTAGAGTGAAAAATGGTTATCAGGGAATCCCATGTACATCTGAAAGATGCATAAGATCTATGGGGTATTACTGCTAAAACGGCGATAATGGGTTTGATAATATGCTCTATGGAATTCCAGTTGAAACCCATGTTAAATATGAAGGACATCTAACATGGGCTTCAATTGGAATTCCATAGAGCATATTATCAAGCCCATTGTCGCCGTTTTAGCGGCAGTTTTCTGCTGCTAAAGCATCGATAATTTTATCGCCTGTCTTGATAATATGCCCCTATGTTCCCTCTAACGGATGCGCCTGAGTGGGAGCGCTGCTCCTTTCACATTACCGCGCCGTTAAATTCCCAGAGTGTGTATACATTTCTAATTCAATTAAGCCTTTATGTGGCAGTGTAATTCTGTTGTTTTTCCCTTTGAAGAGTGAGCTAAATCAAGCCTGCCTTCCACTGCCAAACACTAGGGCACGGCAGGGTTAAACAAAAGAAACTGAAATCATTCACTTTATACAACATTAGCATTTAAAACAATCCGTTTCTACTTTCCTACCATAAGAAACAAAGTACTCATTCTAGGGCTTTTGCACACTCAATGTAAACATATATTTGATGTTATTGATAGGTGGAATGCAGGGGAAATAGTTTCCTCCTATCTAACACTAGTACTAGTTCTTAGGAGGCAGACAGAGAGTGATTGCAGCAAGAAAGTTAAAGAGTGGGTCTGGGAGGGAGCCCTAAGGAGCAATGAACTTTCCCATGCCAAGTCACAGCGCTATTGTCTACTGAGGTCAGAGTTGGCCCTTGCTCGGAAAACGCCCAGGATGGAAACAAATCTAGTGCACTCACTGCTGTTGGAGGATAAAATTAGACAAATGAGAGAGCAGGTCTACATTTGTGTTGGTATGAAAGGGAGGGTGCTACTGTTTGTATAACTTTAATACAATAGCTCCGTTAGCCTCTCTGAAAATTGGCGCCAGGGACCAGCTCGCTCATTCCAAAAGCCAGCCCCGGGTTGCTCTGTTTTGGTTTCTTGCAGTAGCACTGCAGAAATTAAGTAGACCTGGGAACATTTTAAAGTACCTCTACCTAGTTTTGGGAACTTTGTGTTATGCTTGTTACGTGAAAGTCCTGCAATTACACCATTAAGCATAATTACCCGCATTTGCGTTGAAATGACAGATCTACATTTCACATAAGTTTGTGTAATTTTGCTGAAACTTCACATAATTATGTAAAAGTAAAGCATGCAAATTTCACACACCCTTAGACGCAACCACCCCGGAGGAGGTCAAGTAAGTTGAGAAGGTAAGCTACAAAGGCAGTGAGGTTGCAGACTTGAAGCACTGAGGGAGAGGGAGTGAGGGATATAGGTAGGGCATAGAGAGAGAGAAGGAAGCAAAGGCCTGATGGAGGTCAGGTGGAGGAAGGACTGTAGGAATGATACATTCATTTTGCTATGTTTACGTTGGGTTAAGTAGTGCTTTCCTCTTGCACCTTTTTTTAGCAGGTTAAACACTATTTTGGTTGCCTCCTGGGGATAATCAGTCTACTTAAGGTATCCAAAAAATTAATGCTCCCTTTCACTTTGCTTACAGACCTCTATGACTGGTGCGCTGCCCAGAACGAAAAGACTGCAGCTAAAAAGATATAAATACATAACAGTGCCAATACTGGGTTCCTATAAAGTTGAGGGGAATATTCTCAAGAACGTGTGATAAGTATTAAATATATAAATATAAAATTAGACAAATGAGAGAGCAGGTCTACATTTGTGTTGGTATGAAAGGGAGGGTGCTACTGTTTGTATAAGTTTAATACAATAGCTCCATTAGCCTCTCTGAAAATTGGCGCCATGGGCCAGGGACCAGCTCGCTCATTCCTCATTCCATGCTTAACACAACTTTCAACATCGCAGTCTATTTTGGGAAAATGACGCGGTGTTAAATAAAAATTCACAACACGGAGGTACCATGCGATAGTCTCCCAATAACGCGTCAAATTACCGCGTTAAAACCAATGCGATGCTGCAAAAATGTGAAACATAAATGCAAAAAAAGCTGCGATGAGGCCAATCACGATACAAAAATCAGCGAAAACCAGCAACAGGCCTGCAATTCACATGCGTCAGGTGGGAAAAATCACCATAAAAGTAGAAAAAACAGACAAATAAATGCCAAACAACAGCGATGCACAATGGAAGTTGTCGGAGCAAGTACAGAGGAGAATCAGAACCCCACATGCCCGCCGGAGGACCTGCCTGGGACCTCGAGGTCAGGAAGGCCAAGGAGAAGAAGAGTAGGAAGAAGGGGTTTAGTCCGCAGTTAAACAGGATCCTGATAACTGAGGTGGTAGAGCACCATCAACAACTGTTCGTCACCTCCACTGTATCATTGGCAACAAAAAATGGACTATGGCAGTCCATCGTGGACAAGGTGAATGCAGTCGGAGTGGAGTAGAGGGCAATGGAAGAGGTCAAGAGGTGCTGGAATGATGTCAAGCACAAAACCAAGCTGAAACTCGCCAACAACGAGAAGGCAGCAATGCAGACTGGAGGTGGGAGTCCAGCGCCACAGAAGGAGTTGGATGACATGGAGGAAATGGTGTCCATACTCATAAGTCGGGAGACAGTGGCAGGAGTAAGGGGACCAGACACTGCTCAACATGACCGGATGCAACAGCACCAGGGTGAATAACGACCAGGGACTGGAGGGACGGGGGAAGATGGGCACAATGGCACACATGCACAATTGAGACAAGCACATCTGCCGAAAAACCATGGCCCAGCCCCCAACTCGAACAAGAGACCAATGTACCCAAGTATGCAACATCTCAGCACTGTATCAGCACTGAAGTCAAAGGCACACTGCATGAAAGGGATAAGTGGCAGTGGATGTATGTCATGACAACGCGGGCCTTACCCCGCGCTGCCATTACGACGCATCCTTTACAACGCTAGTCGTTACAACGACTTGCGCTGTAGGCGCTGGATTTTGGAATAGTTTAATATTCTATTCCAACTCCAGCCCACGATACAGTATGGAAGGTGTTGGAATAGAAAATTAAACTATTCCTTTACCAACAGCGCCCTCCAGCGCAAGTCGTTCTAACGACTTGCGTTGTAATAGCAGCGTCGTAATGGCAGCACGGGGTAAAGCCCGCGTTGTCATGGCTGCTTACCAGTGGCAGCAAATAAAGAGCTGCAGGGCGACTCACCCAAAATGCAGCACACGCACATAACATGCAGAGCACATCAACACTGACAACAATGTGGTATAAACAGCAACACTTCCACAACAGAACATAGGACACAACTGGTGCTGACTGTGTGTAGACACTGGCCAGTCACATTTGGCATTGCAGGGATATGTGACTTGACAATTTAAAAGTACAAACACACACACGTCATCTTGTCGAAATGTCCACTGTCCCCCATCAAATAGGCAGCACCTCCCAAACAGCCACAATGTACACAGTCATGCAGATTGTATTGAAACATGTACAATGCGACAATATACATGTGGACACATTGTTAAACTGCATCTCCCCTTCACATTGCAGAGGGACAATCAACACCTCCTGCAGAGCAGGCTGAACCTCTCTTCTTTGATGATGAAGAGGACCACCACAGCTTTGACTCTGACGCCCTCCAACAGATCACGGACAGCCTCCACAGCACACTTCCAGGAGCTGGGCAGCCCAGCTGCTACGAGGAGACCCCACCCCTGCACAGAAAACACAGCAGGCAGCATCCACCACCAGGGCTACCTCCCAGGATCCCCACGAACAACACCTGGCCTTTCAACGCCGTGTGTTGGGATGCCAAGAGAATCTGGCTGAACAGGTGCGGGTGGGCTTTGACCCCATGGCAGACAAACTAGTAGCCATAAGTGGGTGTCTAAGTCCCATCAGGGACCACTGACAGTTCGTAACAGACACCCACCGTCAGCTCCATGCTCTCCAATGGACCATGGCTTACATCGCTGGATCCCAGACTCAGAGAATAGAACAACTGTCCAGTCAGAGTGGTACTAGCAATATCACCCGGGAGTTGGGAAACATGTGGAGGTTAATGGAGACCATGGAGCGGGCGAATTCAGAATGAGTGGCTGCCACGGCTGCACACAAGTGAGTGGTTGCTCTGTTCCTTCCTCAATGACTTCAAGACCATCCTCATGGCATTGCTGTCACAAGGCCTGGCGCTGATGCATGCTGCTGGTACCACTACATCCACATCTCTGCTCCCTGAAGTCTCAGTGCCACACAGTGCAGCAGACATTCCACCTCCGGCCCCTGAGGTGTCACTGTCACACAGTGCAGGAGACAGAACACCACCGCCCACACTTGAGGCACATGCAACAGCAGAGGATGAAGATGTGTATGAATCTGCCAGTGTGGTAGCAGTAGCATGCATCTCCGCCATAGGGTCTTTTTCTGCTTGGTTCTGCCCTCTACATCATAACCTCCCACTGTCCCCCAATGCACTCTGCGAGACTCACCTTGGACCTCAACATGGACTGCCATATTCTGTTTGATCGCCAATGACACAGCAATCACACTGCGTACTGTTCCTCATCCTTTGGACTGGTCATTCCCTGAAGGACCCTAGCTGGCCCACCACGGGCCAACATCATGTCGGGTTTGCATGGCCCTGTACTGCTCCACTGAATGTGCATTAAACATTCCTAATCACACAGATGTGTCATGTCTGTGGTCTTTCAAGTGTGGAAGTATGGATGAATGTAGGCTCACTGGACTCCTCTTACGGCCATGTGGCTCATGTCGTAGAACTGGGGTCACAGAGTGACACATTGCTGAATGCAGACCGGGTGGGGCTGACACAACAACAGGGACCCATGCATTAGTTACTTCCTTGCCCAGCCCAATACAGAACCACACCCAGAGCCCCAGGTTCATTGTGCACACCCTTACGCTGGCCTGGAAAATGCCAGGCCAGCCCACTCAGCTTATGCTCACAGGGGGGGGGGGGGGGGGGGACAACGCTACATGTCCCAGGTCTTTACGGTAGTGATCTGCTGATCACAGGCCTAATTGTCAGCATGCCACAGCCAATCCCTCATGGCTGGTTTACATCCACACCATACCCATCCAGCACACGCATCACAAGACATGTGACCCTGCCAATAAAAAGGTCTAGGTGCATGTGCTCGACGCCATTTCCACTCTCTATCTGGGTGTATCTGTGTGGTGTTCATGTAGGCATGAGGGCCTAGGGCCCTGAAACATCACATTCCCCCTGCCCAGAGGTGACATGATGGTGTCCGCAACAAGATACCCAATCATACTGGGTCCATGAATTTGGGGCACAGACCTGTTGGCACTGGATACATTGTGGCTGGCACAGGCAGACCACCACGGGACGGGGACTTTGGGTGCATTGAGGTAGGGGCACTTTAAATGCTGAGCGGGTGTGCAGCCTGCGATGATGCCCCGTCCCGGTGAGCCAGAGTACTCAGGATTTGTGCGCCCTGCTGGACCGGAGTGTAGGCCAGGGCCAGCGGGCAGTGCGGGCCTACCACCACTGTCATCACCTCCCGGATCACAGAGTTAGTGGCACCTCAAGGGCTGAGCGGGTGTGCAGCTTGCAATGATGCCGGGTACACTGGTATGTCCTCTGCCATGGCGAAATCAAGACCCTGAATCAAAGGTGAGACCTGGTGGCCTGCGGAGCGGGGCTGCATGATGTGGAGGGTGCCATGTTTTGAGGGCCGTGGGCTTAGGGCTTGCACTGGGACATGGTGGGCCCTCATTGCGACAAGCCAGTGGCGCTAGGTGAGCAGTGAGGCCTGGGTACACAAGGGCGGACATGCCCTGCTGGGCGGCAGGAGGGCATGCAAATTTGGGGTGCAGCTGCCTGGGTGCGCAGTGGCGGGCATGCCCCGATAGGCAGCGTGAGGGGCTGGGGTACAGCTGCCAGGGTGCGCAGGGGCAGGCATGTCCCGCTTGGAGGCTGGAGGGGCTGGGGTGCAGCTGCCTGGGTGCGCAGGGGCGGACAGACGATGATGTTGTGTGCAATTGTATGTACTCTGCCATTCTTGTATCTGTTTCAGATGGCGGATCTGTTTCAGATGTGGGACCTGTGAACTGTACTACATACCGGCATGTGGCTGGAGACACACCAGTGTCAGCAGGAGAGCAGTGAGGCCTGGGTCCGCAGTGTATGCACTCTCTCTACCTGTCCCTGTCTTCATTTTTCTGTGTCTCTCTTTCCCTCTGTGTACATCTATCTCTCTCTCTCCCTCTCTCTGCATCTTTCTCTCTCTCCCCTCTTTCTGTCTTTCTCTCTCTCCCCCTCTCTGTCCGTCTTTCTCTCCCTTCCCCTCTCTGTCGGTCTTTCTCCCCCTCTCTGTCCTTCTTTCTCTCTCTCCGTGTTTTTCTCTCTCCCTCTCTGTCTGTCTTTCTCTCTCTCTCTCCCCCTCTCTGTCTGTCTTTCTCTCTTCCTCTTTTTCCGTCTTTCTCTCCCTCTCTTTCCGTCTTCCTCTCTCTCCCCCTCTCTATCCATCTTTCTCTCTCTCCCTCCCTTCCCGTCTTTCTCTATCTCGCCCTCTTTCTCTCTCTCTCTGTATCTCTCGCTCTCCTTTGCTCTCCCTCTCGCTGTCCTTTGATGTCCGCAAGACACCCCTTTTTATTATGATGTTTGTCTTGCAGGCTGTGACCTATAGATTGTTCCGAGGAGAGCCGACATGTCTCTTCATTTCTGTTCTGTGTTTATTTGAAAACATTTTCATTTGTTAATTCGAAGGTGAATGTGTGATGCACATTTTTGTGATGATACATGCATGTCACCAAATGTGATTGTGCAACATCAGGCGGATTATTTGTTACATGATTCTCTGTAGTCGATATGGCATGTCTTTGACCGAAAGAGGTAGGTTCCTAGGGAGGGGGGTCCTGGGGGGGGTGGGGGTGGATGTTGTGGCCCTGTTGGGGCTCCCAGCTGCATGATCAGTGGCTTCATGGCATCTTTTGTACTTCTGGTGTAGCTGTGGGCTGGGCTCCCTTTTCTGGTGCTGGGTGTGATCCGACTTTACACCAGGTCAGAGCAGGTGTTAATTTGATACTGATGATGAGCCTTATTGCATGTTTTGTGCTCTTATCGCCAATCTGGCTAGTCGTTGAGAATGTTGCAGAGTGGTGTTGTTGCGGCTTTTGGCACGGGAACGCCTACTCTGAATCTCATTAGCGATAGTTGCTGGGGTCATCTGTGGCGATGTTTTTTGCGGCTGCTATCAACTAGTGATATAAGCTGCTAGCACCAGCTTGTGAATGGGGAGATAAATTAATTGCGACTTTGGGTGCTATAAAGTGCCAATAAATCAGCGATAACTTCTTGAGAATATGCCCTCTGAGTTTATTTCCCCTTTTTAAATGAAGAAGTTCTCAAAAGCAATACGAGTATAACATATTTGGGTATGATATCTGTTGTTTACAGTGCTTAGAAACACTATAACTGTGTATTATAGTGCTTTATAAAAAACATAATATTGATGTAGTATTATTGTAGTAAACAATGCTAAATTGAAAAATGAGGAGGAGATAAGAAATAATGGAAGAAAGGAGAAAAGGGAGGCCAGTCCTACTTCTCTTTTCGCCTTAGAGCCAGAAAATGATTCAGTCCTAACATGGGGCCCGATTACGATTGCGGTGAATTCGCATCCTCCGGGCTGGCGGAAGCCACCGACGGCCCGGAGGATGCGGATTCACCCCTGCGTTGAGAGAAATGACCCCCCGCCAGATTAGGATGGCGGGGGGTCATCTGCGGATGGCAAGACCGTCCGCCGCTTTTCCGCCGCGAGACCGCGGCGGAAAAGCTCTAATATGGTGGCAGTGTCTATCAGACACCGCCAGCCATATTAGGATTTGCTTAGGGATATGCCTTTCCATGGCGGCAATGTCGCCACGAAAAGGCATACGGTCTTTCCTTTGGGGGCCCGTTGCAGGCCCCCAGGGTGAAAGGGGGGGTGCTCATGGAGGGTACCTATGGTACCCCCTGCATTTGCATACACGAAGCGGCAGGCACCGCGCGGTGCCTGCCGCTTTGTGCATGCAATTGAACTGCTTGCATTTTTAACATTGCGGCAGGTGCTGCTTCAAGCAGCACCCGCCACAATGGTAAACATACAAGATGTGACCGCCAGGGTGGCGGTCACATCCTAATTTGCACGTAGGGACCGCCGCTGCCCCTGCGGACGGTCCCTCCACCTCTGGGGTGGCGGACGGACGCATCTTCAAACAGAAATTAATCAGACAACACAAAGAAACCCTATTCACAGACATCTACCACTCAGCTTCCAAAGGCCCGATTAAGATGGACCTTATCTTCCACACTGAGAGACCGGAAGACTGGATCTCCATGATCAGAAAGCATCTCTATATTGCCGAAACCACATCCACTCCCCATAGTTGCAAACTAACTGCCATACTCCCAAATCGTTCGGCCAGAAGAGGGATCGCATCCGTGACCATCTACACAAATGGCACGGTCCTCATTCAGGCAAAGCTTTCGACTCCCTATTTCCCTCATTACGGTCTGCTCTCCCGACCCTACCACACCCCGCCGCAACCTTTAACACACCTACAACAACAGCTAACCATGAAGCCTATGACCCACCCTTCCACCGTCTCCGATCCCACCCACTCAGACCCACCCCGACCTGCCATGCTCCCCCGTACATGCTTTGCCCCGACGCATCACAACTCCCGCCTACAGCCAACCAACCTCAACAGGAAACGACAGCCACAACATCACATCCTCCCACCACCCATCCTACTACCCCTAACAACCATATCCCTTAGCTCCGCACGGAAAGCACCAACTCGACTCCTTACTGGATACATCCACAGCAACCCCACGGATGTGACCCGTCGACAAAGACCCCTTTCCCCACTAGTTCCATCACAGCTCTCAGACACTCAAAGCCTATTCCTGCCCCCACCCACCCCCCTCCGTTTACCTTTCCCTTGATTTCTAAAAAGGACAAATCGTGCTTTACTACTAATAAGAGATTACACTCCGTCAATACGATCCTCAGTACTCAAAACAAAGCCCTAGACGCCCCCAACTCCTCTCATGACTCCCTGGCGCAACGTCTTGCCTCACTTGAAAGTCAGATAGATGTAATCTACCAGGGCTTAACTGAAATTCTCTCCAACCTAGATAAAGCTCGCAGACCCCTTAAATCCCCTCCCTGGACCCCCCCCACCGTCAGTGTAAAAAACCCCTCCTGGCCCACAGAATCCCTCGGAACACAGCCTCATAGTCCTCCTATCAGGGTCGGATTGGTGTCAGTACAACGCGGATTTTTACATCGCATTCCGTTACAACGGAATTTTTACAACGCAGGATCCATTACATCGGATGCCATTACAACGCATGGCATTACATAGCAGATGGTATTACAACGCATGGCATTACATCGTAAGTATAGGTAAGTATACCTTTTTTTAAAAATGTTATTAAGTTAATTTAATTAATTTAATTTAATTTAATTAATTTAAATAAAATACATTTTAAAAAAGCCATTAATTTAATTTAATAAAATAATATCTATTTAATAAATGTAATTTTAATAAAAAATGGGAATAATTTAATTTAATTAAAATAATAAAATTAACTTAATGTACATATTTTTATAATTGATATTAAATTTAATTAATTGAAATAATTTATTTAATTTAATTAATTTAATTTAAAAATGTAATTAATGAAATACAATTAATTTAATTTATTAAATATATTTTAATTAATTTAAAAATGGTAAATATAATTTAATTAACCCAAAACACAAACCCCTGTACCCCAAAACCCAAACCCTGCCCTAAAACCTAAAAACACCCCTGTACCCCAAAACCCAAACCCTGCCCTAAAACCTAAAAACACCCCTGTACCCCAAAACCCAAACCCTGCCCTAAAACCTAAAAACACCCCTGTACCCCAAAACCCAAACCCTGCCCTAAAACCTAAAAATACCCAAACACCCCAAAACATATACCTCAGTACCCCAAAACATATACTCCTATACTCATACTTATTTAAAAAATTACTTAAATTAATAAATTTAATTTATAATATTTAAAAACATAAATAAATATTTTTATTTATTTTTATTTATAATTAATAATTAAATCAATTATATAATATTAAATAAAATAAAAAATTATATACTTACCAATACTTACGATGTAATGGTATGCGTTGTAATACCATCTGCTATGTAATGCCATGCGTTGTAATGGCATCCGATGTAATGGATCCTGCGTTGTAATAGCTGCGTTGTAACAGCATTACGACGTAAAAGTTGCGTTGTAAGTGATACACACCATCAGGGTCATAGAACCCTGGCCACAAAAAACCTCAAGAACAGTACTTCCTGCCCTCAGGGCTAAGAACCATGCAATGTCCAATATAAAACTCCTGACTGCAAGGCCCATTGGAACAGAAGCAGCCATGTCAGACAAAGAAGCAGCCATTCTAGCCACCTTATATGACCCCCCTCTAAATCGAAATCCAAGTGATCACAGGCCTCCGGAAAGGCCTTCCCTGCTCAAAACCCCCAAGACCGCCCGTCCTCACCTCCATACCTAGGGCACCCAAAGAAAGGAATGCCAACAACAAAGAGCTTTTCACCAACTGCTTACTAATCAACTGCAGGTCAGCCTCACTCCATGCAACTGATCTAGCTGAGGCTATCCTCTCACATGACATTGACATTGCGTTCCTCACGGAGACCTGGCTAAATAAGTCATCGCCTCCTTGCCTAGACATGCTGGTACCCCCAGGCTTCTCCCTCATCAACAAGGACAGGATAGTCCAGCGAGGAGGAGGTGTTGCCATTATCCACAAGGACAATCTGATCATCACGGAAACCAACTCTTTCGACTACGATTCATTTGAATGTCTCTCCTCCAATATCAAGACCAAAGATAGTGGTTCTTTACTGTGTCACATGCTCTACCACCCCCAGGTAAAAACGCCGCATTTGGAGAACAACTATCTGACCTGATAGTGCAAGGTGCACTCGGAGATACCAATAATCTAATTCTCGGTGACCTGAACCTACGATGGAACGAGACCAACAACACTCTAATTCAATCGCTATCCAGTCTCCTCTGTGATAACCATCTAATCCAGTACTGCACAGAGGAGACACACTACAAAGGAGCCACACTGGATGCCATAATTGCGCAAAAGAACACAATCACGATCAACCACATACTCCCCGTTGACTGGTCAGATCAGCACTTGATCCTATTTCATTCAATCACCCCACTCTTTCCCAATCACCACCTCAAGACCCTCCCAAATGGCTGAGAAACCTCTCCCAAGTTCCCTTGGGAATGCTAGAAGATCAGATATGCACACTTCTCCCTGACAACAAAGTCCACCTCTCCACTAATGACCTCACTGACCGGTACAATTCTGAGCTAGTGTCCTTACTCGACAAAATAGCTCCTTTAAAGCTCAAAAAGAGCAGAGCCATCCCGTCCAGATCATGGTTCAACTCTGACCTCAACTCCGAAAGGAGGAATCTAAGAGCCAAAGAAAGAAAGTGGAGAAACAACCCGACCGCCATCCTTCGGGATCAACTTAAATCAGCCCGTAGGAAATACAACAACCACATCAAAAACAAGAAATCCAGCTTTTTCCGTGAGGCACTGGACAGTGCCAAAAACAGACCTAATTAGCTCTATAACATCATTAGACAACAAACCTCCAAGCCAGTGTCCTCATCTATAAAAGCGTCCAAAGATCTCTGTGACAACATCGCCCAGTTCTTCAACGACAAGATATCAAAAATCGAACTATCATTAGACATCAACAAATCACACCTCATGAAGGGCATCACGGGTGTTCCACATGTTCTCTCTCCTGGCTCGTTTCCCAACCCATGGCTTAGCTTCCGTCCCGTGCAAGAAACTGAGATAATCTAGTTGATCTCCTCCTCAAAACCCTCAGCACATGTCCTAGACCCCATTCCTCCTCTACTGATCAAAAAAATGAAGTACGCCTTTGCACCGCTCTGGAGCAAAATCATAAATAGCTCCCTAAAAGACGGAGTGGTTCCTGATTGCCTTAAAATGGGGCAAGTCACCCACTTGCTGAAAAAACCTGGCCAAGATCCGACAGATCTAAACAATTTCAGACCTGTGTCAAACCTTCCCTTGCTCTCAAAAATACTAGAAAGATGCGTACTTCATCAACTAACTCAGCACCTGGATAATATCAACCTATTGGACTCCCACCAGTCTGGCTTTAGAAAAGGCTGCAGAACAGAAACTGCGATTCTGAACATTATGGACGATATACATGGATCACTAGACTCTGACAAATTCTGCCTCCTCATTCTCCTTGACCTCTCGGCAGCATTTGATATAGTTGACCACGAACTCCTCATAAGGTCTCTCCAAGAAAGAGCTGGTCTTGGCGAGGTAGTTCTTAAATGGTTCTCCTCCTTTATACACAACAGCATGCAAAAAATCAAAATCAAAAACTTCACCTCTGAAACCCAACAAGTCAACAAGGGCGTCCCCCAAGGATCTGTGCTCTCTCCACAACTCTTTAACATCTAGATGGAACCTCTTTCCAAACTACTCAGAAAAGCCAACATCCACTTCCACCTATATGCGGATGATACGCAGATCTATATGGAAACTACCTCTCTCAAAGACATTCAAAGACTAAATGATGTCCTGAAAGATGTTCAAGACTGGCTGACAAGCAACCACTTGAAACTAAATCCAGACAAGACCGAGACACTCCTCATCTCGAACAAGGAGGATAACCCCCAAATCACCGAATGGTTAAAGGCTATCGATGCGCTCAAAGGGAATCTCACTCTAGCAGATTCTGTCAAATCTCTAGGCATCACCTTAGACCCAAAACTGAACATGATGAGACACATTAAGAACTCGGACAAAAGTGCGCTCCTTAACCTCCGACTTCTGAACAAAATCAAACCCTACATTCCAACCAAGGACCTTAAACTGGCCACCCAATCGCTGGTACTATCAAGACTGGACTATGGGAACGCAGTCCTAACAGGAATCCCTAAATCGTACTTGGCACCCATCAAAACAACATTACATGCAGCAGCTAGAATGTTCACCGGCATTAAAAAATCTGATCATATCTCTCCTGCACTCAAAGAACTCAAATGGCTTCCAGTCGAAATGCGAAGTAGCTTCAGAACAGCCTGCCTATCACATAAAGCCCTCCACACTGGCAAACCCGAGTACCTGGCGAAAAAACTCAGGAAAGCAAGACAATCCAGGAATCTGAGAAGTTCCAACTCCCTCCTTCTCATCCCACCTAAAACCAGAAGGAAAAGAACAGGGAAGCAATCCTGCTGAGCACAACGCGCCATCGATGCACGAAAAACTACCGGTACCTCTAGCGGACCTTTAATTTTCGGGCCCCAACGAAGGATACCAGCGCTGATTTTCGAATTGCAGTAGGAATTATCTATACTGCAGCTAAATTTAGATCGGAATTCCGTACCCAAATAAAAGGGAGATCAGAATATATCGAATGTGGGCCCTAGTTAATACCCACCATACATCAACACAGACCCCTTTACAGAAGTTATTTTTGTGCAGAAAATCCTTTTAAAGCGCAAAAACACTGGGACAAGTATTACAAATCCCGAGGGACTAGATTCCAAGTCCAACCAGACCCCAGAAATTGGCGCCACAACCAGAACCTCATCCTTGCTGTGTTTATTTGAAGTCCAGCTCGGAATCCAACCTTTAAACATGGATGTCGTGCTATTGCCCTAACTATTGAAGACATCCAATGAAAAAACCCCAATAACAGATACAATTCCGGCGGTTTTATGTCAAAAGGTTATATTCAGGCAAAAGTTTTGATTACGAAAGTCCTGAAGATGATCCCTTTATAATTGAGCTTGGGATCGAAACGTCCGTCGACTGCTTTAAGAGTGTCCCATATTTGAAATTTATTGCATTATCGTATGGTTGACTAACTCCAGGTCACACTGTTGATTGCAATTTATGTCAGTGGCCTGCTAGCTCACTTTGTTTGCCTGATATTGTTTGCACTCACTGTCCTCTTTCGCTTCCTCCTTTTTGTATGGCACAGGACTGTGCCCTACAGTAACCTTGATGTCTTCGGTTACTTGTTTTATTCATACATTCAGACAGATTATTACTTGAATAAACATTCCCTGCCCGGCTGGGCAAGGGATTTTGTATACTATATATAGCAGCTCATTGTGGTCTATATATTATTTTGCTAAAATTATTTTGTTTATGCTGGGCACCACTTGTTTTCCTTGAAATCTTTCACTGGAAGCGCTCCCAAAATTTGGAATTCCATCCCCCACACATCAGAACCTTGCCTTCCTTTGTGGAATTCAAAAGACAACTCAAATCCTTGTTCCTTAACCGCTCCCTAGGAAGTGGATAATCTGGGACAGACAGCAATCATCGAGAGATGCTCCAACCCTAAGACTTGAAGAATCTTGAAGTCATAAAGGCTATACATTACAATATGCTACTCTTTACTGTGACACTCGTTGGTTGTTACATCGCTCTTATGTCATGTATCTGATGATTATTTGCTATGCCTCCACTGTAAAGCGCTCCGATATCCGTGGGTCTGGACAGCGCTATAGAAAACTTCTTAAATAAATTTTAAAAAAAAGGTCCATCTGCCATCCTATTAGGGCCCTAAGTCAGTGATCTTTGGCTCTTCTCTTCCAATGAGATTACCAGTCATGCCCAAAACTCTCCTGCTTTGCTATTCTCTTTTTCTATAGAATATATGAATTGTGTCCAGACCAGTTCTGGTTTGTTCGTCTATTTTACAGAGTTTATCGTCCTTCCTATGTTATTCCTGCTTCTCTCTTCTCTCCTTTCCCATAGGTTAACAGTCCTGTTAGACCGATATTTCACTATACTTCCTCAGAATGTATCTTTCCTGCCATCCTTCTGCACTTTTCTCCCCTTGTCTTGTAACAGTTTAACAGTAATGCTCAGGCCAGTCCTACTGATATTTTCTTGTTACACTTTTAGGCACTTGAGCTTCATGTTTCTTTGCTGGAGTTGCCAGAGACTGAACAAAAGAGATTAGCTAAATTCCAAAAGAAATTCATTATAGTGATGCAAGTTTTTTTGTGCGCATAACGTTTTAGTTCACTGTGCACCACTATACAAAGCATATTCTGATACCTTTTTGCATTTTCCTATATACAGCTGGTTCCCACAAGAGCCCCATAAGATCGCGGCAACCCCCAAAACAAATTACATGGGGAAATTATATTTTGAGCCCTCCTTTTTTCTGGCCTCCGCTTGATGGATGACCCCAAAACTTTCAAGGAAGAAGCTGAGGCGGATGACATTTTTTGGAACATTTCGTGAAGATTTGTCAAAACTTATGAGCAAACTAAAAAAGCTCTTCCGATGGGAACTAGGTCCTAAATATAACTGCACACTGATGACTACCAGGACCAAAGCATGTGAACAAGGTGGGGGTTGGCTACCTGTGGGTGTTTGGGTACAGGTCCTGGCCCTGCAGTCCAACCCATGCTACACCCATTAGCTGCAGGCTTGGCTGCCCATAGGGGGGGTGGACGCAGGGCGGGTGGGACTAGGTTACACACATAAACAAAAATTGTAAGTGTGGCTAGTTTCCATGAATGAAGCATGTGGATGGCCGGGGTCTTGGGATTTCCCCCATGGCCCCATCAAAAAAAGAATGCAGCGAGTGACCAGGGAGGGACCAGGACACCCACAGAAAAAATTACATACATAATAATAAATGAATAACTGGAGGCGCTAATTTATTTTCCACTGCTCCTCGCAAGCAGCATCCCATATTGCCCTTCATGGGCTTATTTAAATATATTTTGCTCCGAGGTGGTGCCCCAATATGAGCAGGGGCACCACCAGCATGTTTTTTATAGTGTTGTGGGGGGGGGGGGGGGCTTCAGGGAGTGCTGCAGCCCCCGACATTTACTAAACACAAATTAATCCCACATTTTATGGAGTCTATAGAACATGACCCAGGAAAATTTGATGACATGTTTAAGCATTCCCAGAGCTGGAGCGTTTGCTCTACAGCTTGGGAATGAAGAGATCCCTTCTGTTTGGTCTTATGGCTGCATTATGTGGCTTGATTAATGTAAAATTAACACTCTATTGTTTCATGTTGATTTTATTACAAATACTTTATTTAAATGTTTATTGACAGACACTACAATGACGTGCTGACTACTTTATAAAGCCAATGGGCTTCTTTTGTATATTGATGTAGTCACTCCTTGAGAAAGTCAGCAGACATGCCTTTTATGTACGGAAATTACTTTACGTTAAAAAAACTAGAAATTTGCAGACAAAAAATAGGTTAAAGTGACAGTTATACTAAGTTTTAGTAAAAAAAAGTCAGTATTTCACTGATAAAAACAATGGTTAAAGTGATGTTATAGTGAGGTCATTTTAGCATATCATTTTAAGCTGAACAAAAACACTGAAATTCACCAGATATAATTAACCGAAGTAACTGTAACTCCACCCTCTGTATGTACTACTTACATTCTCACATATTATATCACTCAAGAAATGTTTGATGTATCACTGATAACGTCACTAATGACATTTGAAATGACATGTATGACAATGCTTTGCATGGTGAGGTAAATGTACCAAAATCCCCAATTTTCTTTTTGCCACCTCAGCTCCTTCCTGGAAACGTTTGGCGTGATCTGTCAAGCGAAGACCCAGAAAAGGGGGGTGGGACGATGTTTCATCAAGCAGGAGCTGAGAAAAATAGAAAAATGAAACACTGATACAGAGAAAACGGCTAATCAGAATGACACCAAATTTGGCAGAACGCTAGACTTTACCCAACTTTTATGATTTGGTGCAAATCTGTCCAATGTTTTTGAAAAATTAAAGTGCAAAATGTATAGGTATATTGATAGCTGATCCAGCAAGACTGAAAACTTGAAACTTGGAGTCTGATTGGTTATGCTTTTTTTCCTTGTCATCGGTCACAGTCCTGTGAGAACTCACACTCTGATTGGCTGGAAGGCTAAGTCCCCAATTGCTTAAAATGTGAAAAAACTATTGGATACAGTGGCAGACTAGAAGTACCCTGATCCCCTAGACCTTATTGGTTGGTCCCAGGTAAATCACCCTTCCTGGAGCCAAAAATAAAACATTGGGCCTTTTTCGGACATTTTCGCGATTCCACAGACCCAGCCCAAATCCTAGGTGTGCTCTTTTGGAACTAAAACAAATATAAAAAGTAGGTGGGCTCTGTGGCTGAGTGGCCATTTGTGGAATGTGTATCACCCATTGGGGCGGGGGGGGGGGGTTGGAAGCAGGGCCTGGCCTGGACACAAAGCACTGTGGCCAACCCCCTGCTGTACACTATCGAAGGATGTGCATAGCAGGGGTTTGGCCGTTTGCAGTGGATTTGCACCCTTCTGCTGTGCACGGCAAACAGTTGGGTACAGGGTCTGCCCAATAGCCAGGCCCTGTGGTGAATCACACCACTGCACATGGACAAAGGCCCTATGCAGCGGGGTTTATAAGATATAAGATATTACTTTATGCTAAATGTAACATATAAATTCACTGCAAAAAGTCAAGGTTTAAATACTGAAATTCACCAGTTATATGCAAGTGACATAAGTATAACATGCACCATTGTGAGGCACTGCTTATGACCTCTTACATCACTGATTATATCTTTGCAGGTAAGTGCTCAGCATGGGGATGGCTTCAGGGCACAAAATGTATCTTCATATTGAGGCCAGTCAGTCATAGTGCAAGCTCCTGTGGGACTCGTGTGATCCTCTTGGAGGAGCAAAACTTCCGGCAGAAAATAACGCTCCCCTCGGATCACATCTCTCTATTATTTGAAGTTGCGTACCTTTGGGACTGCTGCAAGAGTCCTGCGAACCCAACCGTCCAAAAACTACTGAACAGATTTACACCAAATCACAACTAACACACTTTCTGGGTAAAAATATAGCTTTCTGCCAAACTTAGTGTAATTCTGCTCAGCCATTTGAGCTGTAGTGCTGCTCAAAAATCACTATGGAAATTGTGTTTTGGGCTACCCCTTCTTTATTGGCCACCGCTTGATGGATCACTATGAAAATGTTCAAGGAAGGAGCTGAAGGCGATGAACATATTTTGTTACTGTTGTGTGAACATTCATCAAAAACGGCATCAGAGTTATTAGCAAACACAAAGCACTCTTCCTGTGGTAACTAGGCCCTAATTATATATACATAGTAGCAAATCTCTCTAATACATATGTATACAAGGTAGTGTGTCAATGTAATTATTTTATTTAGCAAATTCTAACACACTTACGTGTTTCGGTAAAATACTTTCTTAAAGTGCATGTGTCCCACCACCTCTCGAAAATACAAATATACTCATCACCATAGACATGGAGGAGATACTATTACACGTATCCTCTGAGTGAATATTTTTAAAAACACTTCATCATTAAAATTAATTGAAATATATACATTAAAAAACAAGCATATTCAATCTGGGACAGATGGTAAAATAAAAAAATAACTTATCAAAGCCAATATATTTGTGTGAACAATTCTGTTAGAAATGTGGATCTCTGGTTTGCATCTTTTTCCATGTAGGGACCCTTGCTTCTAGTCAGGGTAAGGGAGTTGTGCCCTTAGACATCCCCTGCTCACTGCCTTAGTAGATTGGCATGAGCAGAAAGGCTTATCTCAGAGGCAGTGTGTAAAGCTTTTGTGCACACATAGAGTAACACAGTGAAAACACCACAAATGGACGCCAAACCAGTTTACAGCAATAGGAAATCTTTATTGAAACAAAACAAGACCAAAATGACAAAAATCCAACATACATATATAAAGATATCACCCAAAATAGGTTATTCACAGAAATAACGCTTGTAGCAACAAATAGCTCCACCTGCGGCTGTTATGACGTCGTGGCCACTGAAAATTCCAAAGTATGGTGCTGACCACGAGATGTGCGGCTTCGGCCCGGAGTCACTTGGACCCCGAAGAACCTTGGTAAAATGATGAAAAGAAATGCGATGCACAGCTTTGGGGAGGTGATGCTTCATTGGTGCCGGGCGGTGTCGGTTCCTTACGACCACAGGGGAGCTGAGGCGTTGGTTCCTTATTGTTGCTTGGGACGCAACATAGCAGTGGCATTGAGGCATCAGTTCCTTATGACAATGCGGGTCAATGGATTCTGGAGGTCACCCACGTCAGGTCTCGGCTCCGCACTGGCGTCAGTGAGGTCGGGACTGTGGTGCAAGTTGGGGCGGTGCGTTGTGAGCGTCTCGAGCATTGCCCTCGACTCCGGTGCAGGCAGCAGCCTTAGTGATGGCTTCAGAGTCAGTACGATGTAGGCAACCATCGGGCTGCAGTGTAAGTCAGGGCTGTGTGATGTGCACTTAAAGCGGGGCCCACGGCTTTGTTGCAGGTTGTGGCATTGCTCACCAGGATCGGTGTTCCTATTTTGCTATGTTGCAACTGAAACAGCAGTTCCAGGTGCTGGAGGGCAGAGGAAATTAAGTCTTTGTGTCCCTGAGGCTTCAGAACAGGAGGCAAGCTCTACACCATGCCCTTGGAGATCTTCTTCAAGCAGAATAGAGAGTTAAGTTCAGTCTTTGTCCTCTCCTTGGCAGTACTTCTCCTTCAGCTTTCCCATCTTTTCTCCTTGGCAAAGGTTCCTTTTGAATCCAAAAGTAATCTAAAGCTCTGGGGTCTGGGCCCCAATATTTCCACGATATTTTCCTTTTTTCTCTTGTGGCAGAGAGTCTCTTAGCTCAGTCCAAACCAGTTCTGTCCTCTCTGGTACAGCTTCCTGACAGGAGGGGGAGACCGCATTGTGTAGGGCAGACAGGGCATATTCAGGTGCAAGGAAATCTCCTCTCACTACTAAATGCAGCCCAGGTCTATTCAGCCCAGCCCTGACTCATCCAGGAAAGGCAGGATAGACCTCTGCCACCCACCCCAGTTTGCTGTCTACGGTGAATGCACATACCCAGCCCCTGTCACTCCAGAGTCAGTCAATCCACATACCAGCAGAGGCACACAGGATGCTTAAGCACGAAATGCCTACTTTCTAAAAGTGCAAAAAGAACAATTGATGGGCAGAATGCAGAAAAATTTCATACATTCATCCCAGTACAGAGATCTGGGCCTAAATCCATTGTTGTTTTGTTCACCCTGCCAATCCCAGTTTAGACTCAGCCATAAGCAAATCAGTCTGGACCCTGCACCCAATGGGAACAGTCCAGCCCGAACTGCCAGGCCAGGTCCTCCCTGGACTGGAAACAAGCATCCTAGGACCGGTTTCGGGTTTTCAGCCCTCATCAGCCAGCATAGCTTGACTACAGTGGCATGGAGGCACAGGGTCAAGACTGATTTGCATATGGCTGGGTCTAAACTGAGGTGGCATGGTGAGCAAAAGAACAATTTAACCCAGATGTATTGACTGGGGTGAATGTATGATTTATTCAGCATTCCATCCATCATTTGTTTGCATAGCACTTTCTAAAAGTGGCATTCAGAGAACCCAAACTCCATTTGTCTAAATTGTCCCAATGGGAAGTTATACTTGTAAGCTGTTACAAAACATCTCCCATTCAATCCCATTGTATCCTATGGTACAGATAGGTTTTCAATAGTAAAAAAGGAAATACATTGTATTTCATTATGAGGATGTCCCCCTCACCAATACATATCCTACCTTTCTAATACAGTGCTCCCTGCCTATGGGGGTACCTTGGGCCTACCTGAGAGGTGTCTTACATGTAAGAAAAGGGAAGGTTAGAACCTGGCAGTAGCCAGTAAGTCAGATCCAAGTTCACATTCTGCACAAATATATATACAAAATGTATAATAAGGATGCGTGTTCTGAATGTAGTATTGGTATGTTAATATAATACCCGAAAGGGAGCTAATTTTTGGCTCCTCAGCTCTTGAGCCATATAGAGCAGGTATGATTGATCTCCTAAAAACCCCAATATGTGTCATTGCATCGATTATACTTCATATGCAGCATGTTATCTAACCTTGGCATGCATAGTGGTCAGATGGTCAATTTTTAAGCTGATTGTGATACCTCTTTTGAAGGACCAATTCCTCTGATGATTCAGAGGCAAGTTATTGCAAACTCATGAACATAAATTGATGCTAACAGAATATTCGTATTTAAAAACAAATGGGTACTCAGATCTCTCACTAATTTAAGTGGACATACAGAGCACAGGAATAAAATTATTTTTGGTACATTACCTGTTGCTAATATTATGTCTCATGAGGAGGCGGGAATTATAATGTTGCATTTCTGCTCAGTTCGGCCGATATGTATTATATATATCAAGTGCTGGCTTCTACCCATTTTTTAGACAACAAGGCTAATGGATCATAAAGATGATTTGCAACATTTGAAATATACTTCCACCGCCAATGTTTCATATGCAGGTTGTAAATTCCTAAAACATTCACTGGGACTGAGTAAAAAATAAAGTAAGAGCCACCTTTTTAAGGATGTCACCTGTGCAGAATTACACATTGTCATTATTAATGAGGATATTGCTTCTTTTTCTCTTCAGTAATTGATCAAAAAGCAATTTCAAATTTTACTCACAGCATTATAATGTAAAGCAAATTGCTGTTTTAGTTACATTTGTTTTGATTGAGAATGGATGAATGCAATTCTTTTAATTACCAAGAACAGAATGTCAGAGGAGGTGGTGTTTAACTTTTATTAGTATCTGATACTGAGAGCCTATTATGATTTAATGCATTTTAACTCTATTTTTGCACATGGTCCATTAATGTCTATCAGATCCTCTATATGCGTATGATTGTATTTTAGTTTATCTTTTTAGAATTGAATCGTTTTTTATTAGCGGAGCCTATACTCAGTGCTTAATTTGTGCTAGTGTTTTCGGTGCTCAGCACCGGCACATATTTATGAGAAACCGGCACATATTTATGAGAAACCACCACATTATGGTGCAGTGTGTGTGTATTTTTAAGGAACATTTATTAGTGATGCATTAAGCTATTTGATTTATGCTAAAAAAAAAGGATAAAACTTTAACTTAAACATGCAGTTTCAAGTGACTTGAGTTGTGCTAGCAGCAGTGGACCAGAAAGTAATACCCTGGGCCCTGGCCCTTGACTTTTAACAAATTAAGCACTGCGTATACTAAACATTACACGACGTCTTAGCCTACAACCCAGTGGACGGATACGTTAAGGGTCAACATAAAAGAATAAACAAGGAACAATGGCATTCCTTTTGCAAACTAAATACACAGTAAGCTGCCTACAACCCAACCTAGAGGCCAGCTGCATACCAACTTCAATACTTGAGGCGACCAACAGCCAACGATATAAGGTGCCCACTTAATTAAAACCCTTAGGCAGAAATGGCAAGTACTACGTCGAAAAGTCTGCCTTTTCATTAATGAAGAAATAATAACACAACAAGAAAAACACACCCAGATCCACACTAATGGGACCTGGAAACTCCCCCTCCCTCCCCATCCAAACCCTCCCCGAATGAGCCTGGAAACAATAATAGGAGCCTGGCCGAAGCTACTCATAGTTAACAGAGAAATGTTTGGATATGAAGGACAACAGTGTCCATCCAGGCCCGTGTCCAAAACGGCGTTTTGTTAAGTGAAAGGGGAGTTGCAGCGTATCTGTCAGGTCCTAACGGGACCAGCCCTCAGCCACTCAGAGTCAAAGGATTCTAAAGAATAAAAAAAGGCAACCAACCAGGTTGGAGAAGGGTCTTCGTACTGATAGGGATTTCTAGGAAATTCCCTACTTTCCCTATACCCTGAATACTGTTTGGTGGATCCTATACTTGTTGTCCTGTATGGCAACCGCGATCTCTCATCTTGCAAATTACATGCTTAACACAATACAGACTTTCCCAATCTGGTAAAATGAACCTTCACAATAAGTACATCTCTAGGGTTTGTGGAATGTGTTTTGTTTTTGCATCTAATGTTTGTGTGAACATTTCAAATACAGAAGAAATAAGCATAGAGGGACCCTTATTTGCCACAACCAAGGGGAACCAGTCTTCCGTCAAATTAGAGGACTGTGGCCCTTCGTTAACACACACAAGTGTTTTTAAGATACACTAGAGCATTCCGCCACAAATCACAAGCTAACAGCTAACATCACAGCAGAAGCCCACCTTTAAAAGATGGAGCACTACAAAGTGGTGACATGTCAGAAGCCAGTGCTTTACATGTCAATAAATATAAACAAGCATTTGCAATTCAATAGGTCTCATATTTACTTGAGTTTAAGCTAATGACATTGTAAATGGCAATGCCTTTTATTTATGTTTTAAAACCCAAAACATAAATAAAAGGTATTGCCATTTACAATATAGTCTGGAATATTGAGAGTGGAATCTTAAGTTTCCAAAATTTGGAAGCCAAAATATCGGCCAATGTGTCGAGGAGGTAGTTGTATATAAGCATTGGAGATGCGGCGAGCTCAAGGTAAGTGGTTTATTCATTCATTTATTTAATATTACTTAACCCGTTGTCTGTCGACTTCCACCAACCCCCAACCCACCGCTCATATCTGTGCCAGCCGCTACTGGACATATTGCTTTAGCAGCACAGTAGTTGGCATCTGTGCTGGATCCCCGTCCTGGGGATACAGCGGGCTACCAACCTGCCCAAATCTGGGCCCATAAACACACTCACACCTATAGGCTTCTCCTTGGAATTTCCAACAGTAGTAGTGTGCGCGAACATCTACGGTCACTGTACTGGCTTCCCGTAGCCGAACGGGTCAAATTTAAAACCCTACTATGTACCATTGAGACAATTACACTCATTAGCACTTCTTTTAGCTAAAGTGCCCCACTTCATTCGTCATAGGCTGGGCGGCTGTTCCGTTGCTGTGAAAGCCGCCCAGACTTGGAATGCCCTCCCTTTTGCACCTTAAAACCTACCTCTTTGCTTAGTGTTAGTCTGGTGACTCCTCTTGGTTTGGCGCCGGGACTCTCCTCAGAGTAGCTGCGCGCATTATAAAACTATACAACATAATATAACTTACCAGTCAATGGGTGTATACATCAGGTAAGGAACATTATCATGTGTGCTTAAAGCACGTAATACAACTATGCAGTGTCCTAGAAGACACTGCCATCATGGAGAGTTAATGAGAATCAACACCTGCTTGGTAATCAAAGACACTTGTGATACTACCGGTGCACTAGTATTCTGCAGGCAGCTGAACATCCATTACCAAAACACTGCTATCAGCTGGGGGAATAGTGAGCAGCTCCAAGCCTCCCCGTACGGCAACAACAATGTTGTTGAGGTCGGGGGATTCTCAAGTAGAGGAACTCAGTGTGTTGTGGAAATAACGGAGGAGGCTGTGCAGTCACAGCAAAGCCTCGGAGAGAGAGAGGCTGCAGCAGCGGCAGGAGGGCAGAAAACAGCAGCAATAAGTACCCAAGCTGACGAAGAACAGGCCCCTCCCCCCCTGCAGACTGGCACCCATCCCCAGGGAACTGACGCAACACTTTAGCTTATTCAAATGAATCCCCGCGCTTTCTAATAATGCCCTCTATCGGCCAAAATGAATGCTGACCACTTAAGTATACTACTAACCTTCCTCTGAAGAAAAAAAAAAAGCTCACCGCCAACCTCCAAAAGAGTCTGTCGGCTGGACCCTGGACTAGCTCCTCATTTGCATGATGGCCTTCGTACAGGTTCGCCGTGTGGTCTACATTCGTCACTCACAGCGGTGTGTGAACGTTTAAAATAGATACCGCAAAAAAAGTGTTCACATTTAAAATACATGGATCATTGACATAATATCCATAACATAAATATCGATGTAGCAAAATATTGAGTAAAAATTATAGAATACAAAAATATAGAACTCCTATCTCCAAACAGGTAAGTACAAAAATATCGAATCAAAAATGTTGGTGTAAAAAATATAGATATTCAAAATATTGAATTTTTAAAATATCTTAAAGGTAATTGAATAATAATAAAATATTAAATATAATTAACTTAAACATACTTAAAATACTTAAATAACCTTAAAATTAATAAATAATTAGTTTAAGTTAAAAATAAATAAACATACAATTTAATTTTTAAATACATACATATATATAAACATAATATTAATAAAACATATACAATATGTTTACCGTAGGTTAGCGGGACTGTAAAATGTACTATTACCATTCCACTGAGTGCAACAGTAGAGAAAGCGTTGGATAGCGTAGGGGTAAAAATTGGTATTCCCACTCCAGTGAGAGCAACAGTAGGGAAAGCGTTGGATAGCGGGAGGGTAAAAATTACTATTCCCACTCCAGAAAGTGCAACAGTAAGGAAAAAGTTGGTTAGCATAGGGGTAAAAATTACTATTGCCACTCCAGAGAGTGCAACAGTAGGGAAAACGTTGGATAGAGTAGGGGAAAAAATTACTATTCCCCTTCCAGGGAGGGCAACAGTAGTGAAAGCGTTGGACAGCGGGAAGGTAAAAATTACTATTCCCACTCCAAAGAGTGCAACTGTAGGGAAAGTGTTGGCTAGCGTAGGGATAAAAATTACTATTCCCACTCCAGTGAGTGCAACAGTAGGGAAAGCGTTGGATAGCGGGAGGGTAAAAATTACTATTCCCACTCCAAGGAGTGCAACAGTAGGGAAAACGTTGGATACCGTAGGGGTAAAAATTACTATTCCCACTCCAGTGAGTGCAACAGTAGGGAAAGCATTTTATAGCGTAGGGGTAAAAATTAATATTCCCACTCCAGGGAGGGCAACAGTAGGGAAAGCATTGGATAGCGGGAGTGTAAAAATTACTATTCCCACTCCAAACACTGCAATGGTAGGGAAAGTGTTGGATAGCGTAGGGGTAAAAATTACTATTCCCACTCCAGTGAGTGCAACAGTAGGGAAAGCGTTAGATAGCGAGAAGGTAAAAATTACTATTCCCACTCTAGAGAGTGCAACAGTACAGAAAGGATTGGATAGCGTAGGGGTAAAAACTACTATTCCCACTCCAGAGAGTGCAACAGTAAGGAAAGCGTTGGATAGCGGGAGGGTAAAAATTACTATTCCCACTCCAGAGAGTGCAACAGTAGGGAAAGCGTTGGATAGCATAGGGGTAAAAATGACTATTCCCACTCCAGAGAGTGCAACGGTAGGGAAAGCGTTGGCTAGCGTAGGGGTAAAAAGGACTATTCCCACTCCAGGAAGTGCAACAGTAGGGTAAGCTTTGGATAGCGTAGACGTAAAATTTACTATTCCCACTCCAGTGAGTGCAACAGTAGGGAAAGCGTTGGATAGCAAAGGGGTAAAAATTACTATTCCCACTCCTAGGAGGACAACAGTAGGGAAAGCATTGGATAGCGGTAGGGTAAAAATTACAATTCCCACTCCAAAGAGTGCAACAGTAGGGAAAGCATTGGATAGCGTAGGGGTATAAATTACTATTCCCACTCCAGTGAGTGCAACAGTAGGGAAAGTGTTGGATAGCGTAGGGGTAAAAATTACTATTCCCACTCCAGGGAGGGCAACAGTAGGGAAAGCATTATATAGCGGGAGGGTAAAAATTACTATTCCCACTCCAAGGAGGGCAACAGTAGGGAAAGTAAATACTTCATATATGATTATAATTTTTTTTATATTAATACCAATTACAAATTAATTAAAATCAATTACCAATTTAATATATTATAATAATTAATGAATTAAAAATAATTAAAAAAAATAATTACTAAAAAATAATTGCCTAATACAAATTAATTAACAATTAACAATTACTTAACTAACAATTGAAAAATAAATACCAATTTATTCAAAATAAATACCAATTAATAAATTAAAACATGTAATTAATTACAATTAAATTACTTCCCACCCAATTCCACTATAAACCCACAACCCTCTACAGAAAATACATTAATAAAATTAACATAATTATCAGTTAATCAACTAATAATGAATTACCAATTATATTTTAATTAATTACCAATTAAAAATTATTTAATTATTTCAAAATAAATACAAATAAATAAATTAAAATATTTAATAATCATGATTAAATTACTTCCCACCCTATTCCTCTATAAACCCTCAACCCGCTACAGAAAATAAATAAATAAAATTAACATAATTATCAATTAATCAATTAATAAAAAGTAATTACCAATTATATTTTCATTAATTACCAAATAAACATTAATTAACAATTAATTCAAAATAAATACCAATAAATGAATTAAAATATTTAATTAATTATAATTTAATTACATCCCACCCTATTCCCCTATAAACCCACAACCCGCTACAGAAAATAAATAAATAAAATTAACATAATTATCCATTAATCAATAATAAAAAATATTTACCAATTATATTTTCATTAATTACCTATTAAAAATTAATTAACAATTCATTCAAAATACCAATAAATAAATTAAAATAATTAAATAATTATAATTAAATTACTTCCCACCCTATTCCCCTATAAACCCACAACCCGCTACAGAATTGATTATATTACGCAAAAATTAAATACCATAAAATGAATTACTTAAAATAAAATATAAAATAAAAATACACTTTTTAACACATATACTAACATAAAAAACACTTAGATATTATTAAAAAATAAATATTAACTTACTTACCTAAAATTCAATATGTTTGTTGTCTATATTCAGTCCATCGATATTTTTGTTGTCTATATTCTGTCCATTCGATATTTTGTCCATTCTATATTTTGAATTCGATATTACTTCGTCAGACGCGGTCGCTCCCACGCTCCCTGGCTCCTGGCTCCTGGCGGTATCGTTATTCACTCATTCGTCAGCCTTTAAAATTGTGCAATTCTAAGACGGCACTGCGCTCATAGCGCTTCTGGTGATTTGATAGTGGTATCGTTATTCACTCATTCGTCAGCCTTTTAAATTGTGCATTTCTAAGACGGCACTGCGCTCATAGCGCTTCTGGTAATTTGAATCTCTGCATAGTTGTGCCATTCATACAGCACGACGAAAACGGCACTGCGCCCTATCTCTGCCCACTACCGCCGCTTGTGTAAAACCCTCTGATTAGACTCTCGGTGGCCCCTGCCTCACTCGACTTTCCACCGCCTCCATTTTATTTTATTTGTTGTTGTGTCCCAGAGCCCTTCCTCCCCGCCCCGCTCCCGCCTCCCTGCTGCCCCTCCCACCCACTGACCCTTACTGTAGACCCCGTAGAAGGCAGAGCTGTGACCGTCCTGACTTCGTCAGACGCGGTCGCTCCCACGCTCCCTGGCTCCTGGCTCCTGGCTCCTGGTGGTATCGTTATTCACTCATTCGTCAGCCTTTAAAATTGTGCAATTCTAAGACGGCACTGCGCTCATAGCGCTTCTGGTGATTTGATAGTGGTATCGTTATTCACTAATTCGTCAGCCTTTTAAATTGTGCATTTCTAAGACGGCACTGCGCTCATAGCGCTTCTGGTAATTTGAATCTCTGCATAGTTGTGCCATTCATACAGCGCGACGAAAACGGCACTGCGCCCTATCTCTGCCCACTACCGCCGCTTGTGTAAAACCCTCTGATTAGACTCTCGGTGGCCCCTGCCTCACTCGACTTTCCACCGCCTCCGTTTTATTTTATTTGTTGTTGTGTCCCAGAGCCCTTCCTCCCCGCCCCGCTCCCGCCTCCCTGCTGCCCCTCCCACGCTCCACCCCCCCTCCACTCTCCATTTAGGACAGATGGCCCTACGCGCAGCGTCCACGCGATACGGCCGCGCCGAAGGTGCGCCAAAGGTAAGCCCGTCTATGCCCGTCCGCGCCTGGACCGCGCCCAGTGCCAGACCCCCTGGTCTCCGCAATGCCCAGCCCACTCGCATTACATACGCCGCCTCCACCCTCTTAGCACTAAACGCCGGCCGTCTCCCCAATTGCGTCCAAGCCGCTCCTGAACATACCCATGGACCCTTCACATGCAACTCTTGCAAGTTTATCGGCGCCAAGACCAACTCCACATCCACAAACAGCAATCAGAGATCCAACACCAACCACCTAAAATGCATCCTGCTCAACACCCGCTCGGTCCATAGACATTCCATCGACCTTTGGAATCTACTAGACACCATCTCTCCAGACGTCGCCTTCCTAACAGAAACCTGGATGAACGCCTCATCAGCTCCAGACATCACCACAGCCATCCCAGAAGGCTACAAGATTATCCGAAAAGACCGCATCAACCAAACAGGAGGAGGCATCGCCATCGTCCATAAGAATTCCATCCGCATTTCAACCAGCTCAGACGTCAACCTCGCCTCCGCAGAACACCTCCACTTCCAGATCCACGCCGACCCTAAGACCACACTCAGAGGCACCCTCCTCTACAGGCCGCCAGGTCCCCGATCACAATTCAGTGAAGACATCACTGACTTCATCACCCCTCACGCCCTCCCCTCCGAGGACTACATTCTACTAGGAGACCTCAACTTTCATCTGGAAAAGAACAACGACAACCACACTACCACTCTTCTAGACAATCTCGCCAACCTCGGACTCAAACAACTAGTTAACACCTCCACACACTGTGCAGGACACACACTCGACCCTATCTTCACCTCCAGTAAACATATCTCCTTCAGTCACACCACAACTCTCCACTGGACGGACCACAGCTGCGTTCACTTTGTCTACAAAAAAAACACAACACACAACCATCCACAACCTACTCTGCGAAGAAACTGGAACAAAATAACCATTGACCAGACCTCCTCATCGCTTCTTCAAAACCCTCCTGCCTACTCATCGAACCCCAACCAAGCAGCCATTAACCTCACTCAATGGCTAACCATCAGCGCCGACAACCTAGCACCTTTGAAAAAACGTCAAATCACACTAGGCAGCAAAAACACCCCCTGGTTCAACGATGATCTTAAGAAATCCAAGAAACACTGTCGCTCCCTCGAGAAGACTTGGAAAAAAGACCCAAACATCAGCACCAGGGACGCCTTCATAAACGCCACACGTTTACACCACCAACTAATCCGGACAGCCAAGAAAACCGCATTCAAAGACAGACTTGACAACAACGCCCACAACAGCAAGGAATTATTCAACATCGTCAAAGAATTTACCAACCCCACCGCCAACTCCAACGACATCACTCCATCTCAAACACTTTGCGACTCCTTAGCCTCGTTCTTTCACGACAAAATCGCAGACATCCACAACAGCTTCGACAACCAAACGGGAGAACAACCCTCCCAACCATATACCGAACATTCACCCCCCTTGAACATCCTTAACAACTGGAACCCAATTTCCACGGAGGACACCATCCGCCTGATGAACTCCATCCACTCAGGATCCCCCACTGACCCATGCCCTCACCACATCTTCAACAAAGCAGACTCCATCATAGCACCACACCTCCGAGACGTCATCAACTGCTCCCTCAACACCGCCACCTTCCCGGAAAGCTGGAAACACGCCGAACTCAGCGCCCTTCTGAAAAAACCCACAGCCGACCCCACCGAACTCAAAAACTACCGCCCCATCTCGCTCCTCCCTTTCCCGGCTAAAGTCATCGAAAAAGCAGTCAACAACCAGCTCGCCGCCTTCCTCGAAACCAACAAATCCCTCGACTCCTCACAATCCGGCTTCCGAGCCAATCACAGCACGGAGACCGCACTCATCGCAGCAACAGACGACATTCGAACTCTACTGGACAATGGAGACACAGTCGCCCTCATCCTCCTCGACCTCTCTGCAGCCTTCGACACAGTCTGTCATAGCACCCTGTTACAACGCCTCAGAAACATCGGAATCCAAGGAAAATCTCTAGAATGGATCACCTCGTTCCTGGCCGGAAGAACTCAGAGAGTACGCCTCCCACCATTCAAGTCAGAGGCCACTGAAGTCATTTGCGGCGTGCCACAAGGATCTTCACTCAGCCCCACCCTCTTCAACGTATATATGAGCCCCCTCGCGACCATCGCACGCCAACACAACCTCAATATCATCTCCTATGCTGATGACACTCAACTGATCCTCTCACTCACCAAAGACCCTAACACCGCCAAAAACAACCTACATGAAGGAATGAAAGAAGTAGCAGAGTGGATGAAGCACAGCCGCCTAAAACTGAATTCAGACAAAACAGAAGTCCTTATCTTAGGTACCTCCCCCTCCGCCTGGGACGACTCTTGGTGGCCAGCGGCCCTTGGAAAAGCACCCATCCCAACGGACCACGCACGAAACCTGGGCGTCATCCTGGACTCCTCACTCTCGATGATCAGACAAGTCAACGCCATCTCATCATCTTGCTTCAACATTCTTCGCATGCTCAAAAAAACTTTCGCTGGATCCCCACCGAGACCAGAAAAACGGTCACCCACGCACTGGTTACAAGCCGCCTGGACTACGGAAACACACTATACGCCGGTACTACCGCAAAACTCCAGAAAAAACTACAACGCATCCAGAACGCATCTGCCAGACTCATACTAGACATCCCGCGTTATGACCACATCTCTGGTCACCTGAAAAACCCCCACTGGCTCCCTGTCAATAAGAGGATAACATTCCGCCTCCTCACCCACAAACACAAAGCCCTTTACGAAATTGGACCCGATTGCCTCAACGCACGACTCTCCTTCTACACCCCCCCCGCCAACTACGCTCCTCCAACCAAGCCCTTGCTGCTGTTCCCCGCCTCAACAAAACCACCATGGGAGGAAGATCCTTCTCCTACCTAGCAGCCAAAACCTGGAACTCACTCCCTATCCACCTTTGCCTCACTCAAAACCACCTAGCATTTAGAAAGCAACTTAAAACCTGGATTTTCGACAAGTAATTCCCCTCCCTTCTTCAAGCGCCTTGGGACCCTCCGGGTATGTAGTGCGCTATATAAATTTCTTGACTTGACTGACTTGACTTGACTTGACTGCTATTCAATTCGATATTTTTGTGGACTATCAGCCTGATTCATCAATCTCCCGTTTTGCGAGCCCCTAATAGCGATTCATAAGGAATCGCTATTAAGGACTTGCAAAACGGGATTCATGTAGAAATAGCATAAAGAAATGCGATTCCTACACATTCCTTATTTGCGATTAGTAAATTGCTAATCACAAATAAGGAATAACTCCCCATTCATTCCTATGGGCCTAAAGGCTCATAGGAATGAATGGGCAGTTATTCCTTATTTGCGAATAGCAATTTGCTAATCGCAAATAAGATAGCGATTTCAAGGGTGCCAGGGGTGTCCAAAGGACACCCTGTAGCACCCCTGAAATGTAATCTACATTGGTGTTGCGCACACACATGTCCAAAGGACATGTGTGTGTGTAACATGCAAAAGACAAAAATGCACTAAAGTGCTTTAATCTATTTTTTCGCTATTTACCACGAAGTCAGACTTCGTGGTAAATAGCGGCCAAATATAGCGAATTCGCAATTTAAAATTGGTTGATGAATTGCATTTAAGGAATCTCTAATAGAGATTCCTTAAATGCAATTCCTCGCACAATAGCGAATTCTGTAATAGCGATTATTGCATTTGGGATGATGAATCCCAAATGCAATAATTGCGCTCGCAAAAGGCCAGATTCTCAGAATCTGGCCCTTTGCGAGCCGATTTTTGTTTCATGAATCAGGCTGTATATTCTGTCCATTCGATATTTTGCCCATTCTATATTTTTTACTCGATATTTTGCCCATTCTATATTTTTTACTCGATATTTTGACTGTATATCAAAATACATACTGCAATGGAGCAGAGCATCAAAAAGAAAAACGCAGTTGCTCTACTACGTTGCAGTGTGTATTTTAAACGTGCACACTTTTGATGCGGTATGTATTTCAAATGCATGCACACTTTTTGTTTTCTTCTAATGCTTGAGTGCCAATGCGGCTGTGCATGGCGTTGTCCTGCCTCAGGCGCTTGGGATCTTTCGGCATGGTGAGAGCAGCTAAGCATGTGGAAGCAGGAGGGTGAGTGCCAGATAAAAAGTCGAGCGGGGGGAGAAGTGCGACCCGCTGCTCTAATAAATAGTGCCTACAATTGTTTAAACAAGGAGTCCCTAAACTTGACATACCAACAGCTGCAGCGCAATGAAACTGTAGTTGGTCGGTGCTGCTTCTGATAAAAACGGAAATGATGAATCGGAGCAGCAGTCAATAGGGAGGCCGGAAATCAGACTGACGCATTAATAACCCAATCGCAAGAAGCAGGCAAGCAGCAAACGGGATTATTCTCGCTATACGGATTACTGGATGTCTCGGAGAGACAGCGCATGCACCCTGCCTTGGCGAGACCTAATAAACGATTACATAAAAATTAAGACACTGGTCTCAGTTTACATATGTGAGTTAAGCAGGTGCTTGTCCGTAAACCGCATTCCAAAAACCTATAATACTTCCAACAGGCATGGCCTCTATAGAGAAAGTTAAGGTGTTCTACCCCCTTAGAGTACACAGGGCAGAAAGACCAATGTAAAACTCCTCGCCTCAAAATAGAAACAAGCATTTGCAATGTAATAGGTCTCGCATTACTGAAAGTTTGAGCTATTGGAGTAGCAAATAATAATGCAACGGCTATAGCTCCAACTTTCAGTAATGCGAGACATAGTGCTCCAATAACTTTTGGTCGAGTAGGCGCTATACAAAACTGTAAAAAAAGCGAAAGATTAGAAATCCATATTCCAGTGTGCTAATAAGGTATGTTCTTCAAAAAAAAAATTTCAAGCTGTGCATAAGGTACATCTTGTTGATGGCAGTGCGTGGACGCTATCTTGTTAATTTAAAGGCGTCTTGTTGTCAGACTAGCACGGGATGTGATAACTATTGAAAGGCAGTCTGGTTCCGCAGTATGTTTAGGTGGGTAAAACTCATAATTTACCTTACGTTTATAAGGGGTAAAGTGCTGTGAAGTGGAACTTATCTGCAGAAAGCACTATAGAAAGGTGCTAAACAGTAACAGTGAAGAATACTGGTGTTTAACAGTAACACTATCAGGCAGGGCACAGATGCATTGATATTGTGCCTGGTTGTGATTGTAAAGCACCCCAGACAGTGTGGTAGTGGGGAGCAGCGGGGGATTAATTGAGCTATGTGTGCAGCAGGAAAATCTGCAGCAGGTCAGTGGTGCCTCCAAGCCAGTAGTGCTGATTGATAGAGGGTCAGATGAAAGGCTGCCGCAAATCACTGGATTTCCCTATTGCTCTTTACACCCTTGTTTCCTGCAGACCCAACATCCATGCCATGCTTAGACCTCGCCCTTACTGCCTGTAGCGAGCAGTGCCATCAGAGGCCAGCCAGCCGCGACAACTCACTCCTCCTGCACCGGCTCACCTGTAGGCAGAGGTCAAGGAGTCAACTTGAGTCGAGTCATTGACTCGCGCTTACTCGCGATGTTCTGAAATTAATTATGGCTGCTCAGTGCTGGACTGCACTGCAGTGCAGGCTGTCTGCCGACACCAATCCACTCCGGCTGCAGTCCAGGGGCCGTCAGTGTCACATTTATGGCTAAACGGGCCAGCAGGTGAACAGAATCAACTTTGGTAAATTGTAGCTGCTGCCTAACATGGCCTCCCGGAAATCACATTAAACATGCACACACCCAATAAAGGGCAGAAGCAGCGACTGCTGTAACTTTTTTTTTTTTTTAAATACTACACAAGAACAGATGAAGAAAGTAAGCATAAGGAGACTGTGCTAGACCAGTGCTCCTTAGCATTGACTGGCTGCTTGAACAACTTAGGAGGCAGCAAAGAAGAGCGACATAGGTGCGCTCAAATGGTAAGTAGCAGGAGGCATTACACTCCATGTAATGCTTACAGCAGGTCTTGCAGGCAGTGCATGCACTCTGCCTATGCTCGACTTTAAAAGAGGTGTTGTTGAGGAGCACTATATTTGCAGTTTGAAGGGACCCAAGGGATTAAAGCCCCCTCAAACTCTCTTCAAAAAGAAAAAAACAAGCAGGGCAACATCAGGAGAAAACGAAAAGATGGCAGCAATGGTGCAGGCACTTGAAAGGTCCTTGACTTTCATCCATACAAATTCCTTCTGCTCTGTCTTGGGAGTGGAATAGTCTCAGCCTAAGTTCTGTCTGGTCAGGACAGCCCTGAGACTACAAGATGAATGGGCATTCAGTGTACTTTTGGCATCTCATATATACAGTGAGATTCAGGGCTAGATGGGGGCCACCATTCGGCCAGGGCAGCCCTCCAAAAAGTGGCCCTTATTCGCAGATCACAACTTTTTGAAATACGTTGCTTAGTTAGGATAATGGAGCTAAATGATGACAAAGGTGTGCAATAAAAAAATACTTTAAAGCTTATAGATCCAGTACTTAAATAGGAAATTAACATGCCATTGACATTTTTTTACTTTAGAAGCACAGCATTATCAAAAATACTTGAAACTCGCTTTAATTGCATTTTTTATACATATGTTTCCTGTGGATATTTTGAATAATGTTCACAGGGGAACATGATATAGCACAGACCAAATCTGCCTTTTGCACTCACTAGGGGTTTTTATGATGCTCATTTTATGTTTTGCAGAACTTAAGAGAGGCCCTTCAATGTTCATAGACTGGTGAAAGGTGCATCTGTGTTTTTTGTTTTACTTATGCCTAGCATCAAATGCACATTCTGAGAAAGAGAATGATGATAGTGTGCAAATGTAAACATAAACAAAAAATAGTGTCACTTTTGGTACATGCAGTTTTAAATAGCACATGCTAGGCCCAGAGGCATTGGAGCACTTTACATGAGCACCAGATAACCTACATGAACCTAAAAAAAAAAGGCCCTATGTAAGGTTAAGTGATTTGCCCAGAATCACAGGATGTCGAACTGACGCTAGGACTAGAACCTGGTTTCCCAGTTTGAAAGACAAATAAGGCCGCAACCTGTCCATATTGACTGCAGTAATTGTTCTCTTGCAGACAAAGGAGAAGAGCAGAGACTGATTTATCTCCGCCTGTTGCATTGAGTGGAGGAGGACAAAAATAAACTGAGGAGCTCCCTCACTTTCCCCCACCATCCGATGCTCCAGTTCTCTTCCCTGCTGCTGTCCCCTGAAAAGTAAGTGCTAATGTCTTCCCATCAGCAGCTCCTTGCAGACTCGGTCACACTTGGAGGCAGGAAGCACACCTCATGCTGTGACAGTCAGAGCGGAGCAGCCCATTGTCATTCTGACTCTGATATTAGCCCGCTGGCTTGACTTCAAGTGCATGTATGTGGTCAGGTTTGTTAAGGCTGTAACACCTTTCACGCTGTGCACCAGGGGTGGAGCCTTTAGTAGACCAAAGTAACAGTCCACAAACGGCCTCAGCCAAATTTCCTGACTTGCCTATCCGAGGCTGGTGAGATTCCATACATCGGAGAAAAAAATGAGGTGCAGCAAACTACGTCAAAAATCCTTAGTCCCAAACCAAGGAAAAAGTCCACCAATGCGCTGGCTCTTTCGATCAGAAGTAAACATTTACATCCTATACTGCCTTTCCATGTGAGAGATGCATTTCAAACAGACTACATTATTTTGGACATTAGGAATACAAAGAACAGAACCTTGATCAACAAACCTGCAAAACAATACAAAACAGGGTTTATCACCTAATTACCTTAAACCACAGACACATCATATATTGACATTTATTTATTTATTGTTTAGTTAATTAGAACGATTACTATCAGTTAAAATTGGCTATTTGTTCAAATATATAAAAGATTTGTGCGAATACTATGTGCAATTGAAAAAGGACAGTTAGTTCAATACAGGGCAGTTACTGAAAATAAGTGCTAGCAGCCAATTTAAGAGTGCCAAGTTGTGCAGTCAGTGCGTTACAGTACAGTTTTACAGTCAGTGCAAGCGGACCAGGCTCCAGATGCCAGGATGGTGCAATGGTAGCTCGAGAGCCACGTCTCCCAATTTAAAGCAATTGGCAAAACTCGTATTGTGTATTTGATCAGTTGCCGTAGGGGGAAAGAGCCATTGCCTAAGTATGCTAACAAATTTGGCACACCTCACCAAGTCCCACGGGGCAGTGCTCGTAAGACTGATAGGGGGGCGTGGCTTAACTGCCTGTAAGATGGCTGCAAATATCTAAAGCTCCGTGGTCAGACGGAGTCCGGAGCACTTCTGGGACATCAGTTCGCTTCTTTCCCAACATGGAGTGAATTTTTAACAAGTGAATTCCGGGGGCACAGGTATTTCCTTGTTTTTATCGTCGTCAAGCTGCTCCTTCAATCTTTTTGCTCCTGATGCGCGTTCTCCTCAGGGAACAGAGATGCGACCGCCACTTTGATTTGAACACTGAGACAGAGAGCGCTCTGCATAATGCTCTGGTCTTACAGAGGGAATTATTTTGAGTAAATAAAATACCTTTTGAGGCGTTTCTTGTTTCCTAGCCAGCCCAATTATTGCTTTTGGCTCAAAAATAACGCTGACTGCTTGTTTTTCTCTGGGCTCTCTACACACTTGGCTCATTCTCCTCTCTGGTAATGTTTACATTTGGTCCTACCTATGTGACATCTCAAAATATACTGCGCTTATGGCAACTTTTCACTTTTGACCAACAAGGTCTTGGTGGACTCCAGTAGTGTGTGTTTTTTATTTGATATTTTGAGGATATTTTACCATGCCTCTCCCCCTGCTTTTGACGCTCTGCTAATAAATAGCTTTCTGCTCAGAAGCTCATTTGGTTCTTCTGGTGATTTATACATTTGTATATGGAGCCCACACTTGCTTCTTGTCAGAAGAACATAACCACCAACATGGCTTCTGTCCGCAGGAATCCACTACTGCCACAAAACGACAGAAAAAAGAGCCAAACTCACCTACAAAGTCTCTAGTATCTTTAACACTAGAGGATCTTATGGAGTAAATAAAGCTCATGAAACCATTTGTCATCGATACAAATGCCACCCTTCAATGACTGGAGGAGAACTGGACCAACTTGGAATCTAGAGTGTCAACGGTGGAACAGTGGATCAGTGATGTCCAGGATACAGCTTCCAAGATTGAAGCTATGTCTAAAGAGATTGTTCTCCTTGAACAACTGACTGAGTACATGGAAAACCGAAATAGGGAGAATAACCTCAGAATTTATGGCATTTCTGAAGGGGCAGAAGGCTCTGACATGCTGTCTTTTCTTAAGATACATATCCCGAAAATAGTTGGCCTCAATGAAGATACTATCCTTAATCTACAGTGTGCCCACCGCTTAGGTCCTAAATCTGGAGGTCCATCGCCCTCATCATCGACTAGTCATCCAAGAGGGATAATTGTCCTTTTCTTGGAGTACACTGACCTTGTAATGGTTTTATAAGCAGCTAAGCAACGAAAACAAATGCTGTGGTCCGGCCAGAGGGTATTTTTCTCTCAAGATGTGGCTCATGCGTCTGCTGCGCAACGTAAATCATTTCTTCTTTTTGACCTGCTTTGCGTTCCATGAACGTCAGGTATATCCATGTTTCTTCAAGGTTACTTACAAAAAAAAGACCTTTTCATTTGACTGCCCTGATGATTTAAGGCAATACATTGCTCACCACAAACGAGAAGAAACGGACTTTGGGAAAACCTAATCTTGAACATTTTTATTATATGCCTGCTCTTGCTCTCTTAATATATCTTTAATTTTTCAGGGATCGATGTTATTGCTGTTAATCTCATGTTTTAACAAGACATTTATTGTATATTTTCCTTTTTCTGGTTGATATTCCATTAACTTTCCTTGCAGATGTTGGGGGGCGGAGTTTGCCGCGCTGGGAAATGGCCGCATTGTAGGCAAACTCTCCCGATCGAGCCATCTATCCTACCATTATCCTGGGTGATTGGAGCCACGTTGCCGTCGCCGCTGTAACCGGAATACATTGTGACTCCCTGGGGCTGAGTGGCTCCGCCATCCGATACGGCGAGATACAAAAATTGCGCCGTGTGATTCTGGGCCGAGCCTTCCCTGGCGCTGCCGCTGCAGTACGTGCTCATGACGGACTGCGCGAGCCCGAGGATCGGGCTCCGAACATAGGCCCAGCGGACATTTTGCAATGCAGTACACTGTGCGGGGCCCCGACAACTACACGTACTGAGTGCGGACCCGTGGATATACGGCAAGAACGGACCTGGCTGGATACCGCTGAAGGCTCGAGGACGTGAGCGGTAGGTGTGGGACCGGGCGCTTAGACCCGTCGGGTACCGTGGCTGTGCAACCAGGCTACCGACGCTGCGCCCCGGAGCGGGGGGGACACCTGAGTGAGTGTAAGACCGCCTGCCCATGATTGGGATCCTCTTCTCTGCCCTCCAGCTACTGCGCTCCATTAACGGATCATCCCTGTCTTTGCCCACTACGCTAATGATCTGAATGCGTGTGTGACTGCAAGCGGCTGCGGGGCAGGACTGTCCTAGCGCCGCTGGACATCGCAAGGATTGCGGAGACACTGAGGCGGGTAGCGCTGAGTGCGGCTTGACCCGACTGTCCACATCCTCCACATTTGTCTTTGGAGCCGCGGATTGCTTGTGCAGACATTGTGATCTGCGCCCTTGCCTGGCCTCTGGCCTAGGAACCTGCTAGACCTGCTCCTAGCTTGCAGCGGCCAGTGCTGAACGACGTGTGATTAGACTCTGCTGGAACTGCGACGAACCGTTCCAGAGACCCACCGGTGGGAGCATGGGAAAGCCAGACAGAAATCAGACAAAACTGCAGTTCGAGCAGCAGCGAAAACCCACTGAAATGCTCGAAGGCAATTCCAGCCGAGATCTGCAGACCGCGTCGATGACCACCACCCCATCAGGGACAGATGTCCAGGCAATGTTTGCGACCATACAATCAACTAACTAATATTGACGGGAAAATAGATTCCCTGGCCTATCGTGTGGATCGGATGTCCGAGAGACTGGACAAACACATAGAACGCATCGATATGGCGGAACGCAGGATTTCTGATGCTGAGGATGCGGCCCAGCAGCTCGAGCTGAAACATAAAAAAGTGGACAAGGCTCTGCAACTTATCCAGGAAAAAACGGAGGATTTGGAGGCAAGGTCACGACGCTGTAACCTACGCATTATGGGAGTTGCAGAGACAACGCGAACCGGAAACATGGAGAAATATGGGGAAGACTTACTTATTACCATTCTTGGCAAAGAAACTTTCTCTCCTGTGTTTATTGTGGAGCGGGCTCACCGCTCTCTTGCGCCAAAGCCAGCTGTTGGTGCACGTCCCGCCCTATCATAGCAAAAGTTTTAAATTACAGGGATAGGGATGCGGCCCTCCGCAGAGCCCGTGAACTGGCAGAGATAACACATGAGGGAATGACCATATCTATATTCCCTGACTTTACCTCCCAAGTCCAGGAAGCCCGGAAACGATACATAGATGTGAAGAAAAAGCTGCGAGATAATAGTATTTCCTATGCCATGCTCTATCCGGCCCGTCTAAAGATCACCATAGATGGGAAGCGCTCGATCTGTAACACCCCACAGGAGGTGCTGAAGTTCCTGCAGCTGAATCATCCACACGTACTCCGGCGGAAATCCCCACGCAGTCAGCATGCTGATCACGATCCCCCATCAGATGCTGAGTGAAATTACGCTCTCAATCATATCTGCCCTGGGCTGCTGATACTGGCTAAGCTATTAACTACTGGACATTATGACCGTATCCCTCGGGGTATGGCTACTGGCTGTATCCGTGGTATATGAACTCACTGTATGACTGAAATATGTCACTATGGTTCCAACAGAGGCTTTAAAAACTATCCGACTCTCTGATCTCCGTCAGGGTGATACATCTTTACTGTAAGTAGCTGTGCTCTGGTTGTCACTAAGGTTTATCTACAGATGTCACCGTTATAATCTATTTTACTATGTCGGCGGTTGTGCGCATAGGACGACAGGCTGTCCTTGCTATACTTCATTCATGGATCTCCGTGAATACGGCTCGATCCCCCAGACATACCATTGCTGGGGTTATGAGCGGGCTCTATCGCCCCCCCTTGTGTGTACCACACAGACTGTTACTTATTATTTTGGTTGTTATATCCGACTTTAGGATATTGGTGCGCTGCTGAGATATTTTCTCTTGCAGATCCCTTTGTTCTGTTTTTCCTTTTGTAATGAGGGCCTGGGGATTTAGGCGGTGTCATGATTGGGATGGCGAATGGGTGGGGGAGGATTGACTGTTTTTGTTCTGTTTTTTATGGTCACTACTTCCATATAGTACGACACTTGGTAAAATTGCTGTGCACACTCAACCTGGGGTAGACATATACTACACTACTACACCGACATGACTGCTACTAGACCCCTGCACCACCTAACATGGAATGTCCGTGGTCTCAATAGCCCCAAGAAAATACGGCAGATATTCGCATACCTGGATAGACATGCTGTAGATATAGCATTACTGCAAGAAACCCACCTTCTTCCTGGTAAGGTGGATAAACTGGGGTACCGATGGTCTGAACATACAGTATCTGCCACATACTCGTCCTATGCACGCAGGGTTTCAATCCTAATTCGTAAGGGCACGCAGTTTATCCTCGAACATACACATACTGACCCACATGGCAGGTTTGTCATTGTAACGGGCCTCCTTAGAGGTACAAGGGTGGGCATAATTAATGTGTATGGCCCAAATGTTGATGACCAGGACTTTTTTGTAGCTCTGTTTGCAAAGATACGAAACATTCCACCTATGGATATTAAATGGGGATGAGACCTAAATGTAACCCTTAACATTACCAGGGATAGATCCCATGACAAAACAGAACATCACCAACGCGCACTCTCAACCATCCTGAATGGCATGACGGAATTCAGTCTTCATGATGTCTGGTGGGAGCGGAATCCTGATGCTCAAGAAAGCACACACTCCTCCACAGCGCATAACAGCTGGTCCAGGCTGGACTATTGGTTACTATCTGAATATGCATCTACTTGGGTTCAGGCCATCATACATCTGCCCAAAACCCTATCGGACCATAAACCAGTCTCTCTCCGATTGCATGTCCCGACATATGTCCCTCCACCATTTGTCTGGCGATTTAATGCGACAGCCCTTCTAGACCCCGTGTATAAGGAGACGTTACATAAGGCAATAGAGGACTACTTCGCACATAACAAACACTCTATAGATAGTGCAGGACTGATCTGGGAGGCGTTCAAAGCCACCATACGGGGTACATGTATCAGCACTACGGCAGGCATTCTGCGGGACATTCGTACACAATTGGAAAACTGTGAAAGAGATATTCGGCTATTGGAGGCCGAGAATGATGCCTCTCCTGATGCCGCCACTCTGGGAAACTTACGAGCTGAAATGAATCGGTACAATGACTTAGCTGAGGACGAGATAAAATACACAACATGTCGTCATAGAGCGCGTAGGCTAGGGGAGGGAGGTCAACCTAGTCATCTGCTTGCGCAGCGGGTTCGAACGGAACACACACAATACACTGTCACACAAGTGGAAGATGACACAGGGCAAACACACTATGACACTCACGGTATACTGAATACATTTGTAAAGACCTATAGTGACTTCTACACCACACACCATACCGCCACTGACTCTGAGGTCCTACAGTATATTGCTGACATAGAGATGGTGTGGCTGTCGGATGCTCATCGTGAGTTTTTAGCACAGCCAATCACGGAGGAGGAGACACTGGCTGCCGTTAAAACCCTACCAAATGGTAAATCACCGGGGCCTGACGGGTTCACGAGTGAATTCTATAAGACATACTCGGAGCTGTTAATACCCCCTCTCCTTGAGATGTATGGCGAAGCCTATAATAATAAGATCCTCCCCCCGACGCTGCGTGAAGTGCTTATAGTAGCGCTCCTAAAACCAGATAAAAATCCTAACAAAGCAGATTCCTACCAACCTTTGTCCCTGATCAATACGGATGTCAAGATATTGGCGAAAATTATAGCCACAAGGCTTCAGCCCCTTATGTCAACCATCGTCCTCCCTGACCAATCGGGCTTTATACCCAACAGATCCACGACACATAATTTGCGCACTATCTTCTCTCTTCTACATCAGCTTAATCCGAACCTGAAGGCGGTGGCGGTCCTACTAGACGCGGCCAAGGCTTTTGATTCTGTGGAATGGGCCTATATGTTCACTATACTCCGACAAATGGGGTTTCCCCAGGGATTGTTGACCTGGATAACTCTACTATACACTAAACCAATGGCACGTGTTAAAGTAAATAGGCACATATCGGATAGCATAAACATACAACGGGGCACCAGACAGGGCTGCCCTCTATCCCCGCTCCTATTCTCAATAGCATTGGAACCCCTTGCATGTAAAATACGTCAACATTATGCCCATACAGCCTTACGGTTCCAGCTTCGCCCCATCAGCATATCATTATACGCGGATGATATGGTATTATATCTCCGAGATCCTGAAGACAACCTATAGCCACTACTGCGGGAATATGTGAAATTCGGAAGACATTCAGGCTTGCAAATAAATTGGAATAAATCCGCAGTCATGCCGCTGACGGAGTGCACCACCTCTCCACAGATGGACTTCCCTCTATTCTGGCAGGATGAGCCCATTAAATACCTGGGAATATGGATCCATAGAGACCATGAATTAGTGATTAGGATGAATTATGGTGTCGTAATGGATCACATAGAAACACGAATAGCTCGTTGGATAGCGCTCCCGCTTTCGATGGCGGACCGTATCGCACTGATAAAAATGGTCATATTGCCCAAATTACTCTATCTGTTTATTAATGTGCCAATAGTGCCCCCGTCTGCGGTCTTTACCAAATTGCGAGCGAACCTAGTGAAACTGATTTGGGCTGGCGGACAGGCCCGTATCAGTCTTTACACTCTCTCGCTTCCCTATAGTGCAGGAGGTTTCGCGGTGCCGGATTTCTATCTATATTACTTATGTGCCCAGGCGCACTTTGCGTATTATTGGTACCGTCCAGTGAAATACTTACCACACCTTGCAGTTGAGGATGGAGACGCCAACCCGATCCCTCTGTCTAGCATACTACTGCATACACGTACTCACTTGAAACAAAAAGAAATAAACACTGTGAGGACCACCTCTCGAGCCTGGCAACGTGTTGCTCAACTAGCTCATAAAACCCCGGTTTATGCCCCCAGTTATCCCCTGGCATATCACCCTGAACTCTCTGTAACACTGGAAAAGAACAGTATGAAGTTGTTGGCTCAGGTGGGCCTCACGCACTTTGGTGATTTATATTCTGAGGGTACTTTCATTACCCACGATGACTTATCATACATTAGTAATCAGTCACTGCTGTTTCGGTTTCTATACCATAGACTGCGGGCGGCTGTTCGTACGCTATATCCAAACTTTCCTTCAGAACCCACTAGTCTACAACCGTTACAAAGCTTAATAACCGCCACCACTCACTCACACTTAATATCACGCCTATATAGATCAGCACAGGCGGACATAGGGGCTGACACTACGAAAACGCGAGCCAAGTGGGATGTGCTGCTGGAACACCCCCTCAGGGACGATGACTGGACGTGTTGCTGCACACACTCCTCAAGCCCAACGGTAACCTTCGCCTTATTCACTATAAATACATGCACCAGATCTACCACACCCGGCCCGATTATTTAAACACGAATGAGGAACAATGCATATTGTAGGAGATGTGGTACTGACCAGGCAGACTTCCCGCACTTGGCATGGGGCTGCAAGAAGGTGCAGGAGTTCTGGGTGAAGGTGATCGATATCCTAAGCTCGATGATGTCATGTGAATTGCCATGCACGCCATGGGTATGCCTACTAGGGCTTGATGTATCACTACGATCTGTAAAAAAAAAACTGATTGCTATAATGTTATTACTTGCTAAGCGCAGGGTGGCTATGCACTGGGACAGCAGACGATCACCCACGGTGGACCGCTGGTTGCTAGATGCGGTCTACTGCAGAGATAATTTTCTGATGTATGTGGAAGAACTCCCCACTGTGTCCAAACCATCCGATATATAGGGACACCTAACTGACTTTCTATGTAACCATCCGAACATACTCCAGGTGCACAAGTGATAGTTTGTACTATAAGTTGACAGATTACTAGTTGCAATGCAATGGATTTGAATACTGTCATCTAATCTTCGAATGTAACAAATGAGCAATGTGTAACTGACATTATAGTGCTGCCCTATTTGTGTCTTATGTGGAAGTGACCGCTGTTTGTATTTGTACGATGAAAATCAATAAATAAAAAATAAAAAATAAAAACTTTCATTACAGATGTTTGTTTCTATTGACTTCCCTCCTCAATGTGTCCATTCCCTTGTGCCTCCTTCCCAATCCTATTGTGTGTAGTTTATCTTTATCTGTTGGTAAGTGTCACTCCATTCACTGGTTTCGTTCGTCACATATTTCCATTTCCTCTTGTATTTGGTGTAGCTCCAGGCTACTCTTTTTCTCTTTTCCTTCTTTTAACTACTGTTCCTAACCTTATTTACACCTAAGTTCTATTTTCGGTCTCTGTCTCCTCTTTTGAATTTGTCATTCTGTTGTCTGTCTTCCCTTTTGCGTTTCCTTGCCTCTCCATGCCATTCCCCTTACACTTGTACATGTGGCTGTTCTTGACTGAAGCTCCTCAGCTTTTTGTCAACTTTCTCTTCTTATATTAAGCTCACCACTGTTTTTGTCTTTCTTTCTTTTTTATACATTATCTTTGGGATTTCTATCTCAACTTTTACTTTTTTTCCCTGCAGCTTCTTTTCTGTCTTTTATTCTTTCCTTTCTTTCCTTTTTCTTTTCTCCTTCCCTTGATATATTTTTCGTTTTTTCCTTCTCTTAGATTGTTATCTTGTATCTCCTTGTTTATTGAAAAACTTTTCTATGATGGTTTAGTTTTGTTTTCATAATGAATCATTATTATCAACTTCAGATTTCTCATGGTTGTTACTAGTGCTCTCTCTCTTACATCATGACTGTTAATGTTCGTATTGTGTCCTGTAATGTAAAAGGTCTACGTAACCCAAACAAGAAACGAAGAATGCTTATACACTTATCTGGATTATAGTGTAAAATTGCAATGTTACAGGAAACTCATCTTACTGCCAATGATATTAATTCTCTCAAAAATTACTGGGTGAATGATATTTTCTGCTCTCCTGCCAAAGAAAGAAAAAATGGTGTAGTGATATTATTTCATAAATCTTTCTCCCTAACGATCGAAAAGGGGGGGGGAGATGCTGAAGGTAGATGGCTTTTCCTTCTTATTATTGTTAATGGCTCCCCTATGTCACTCCTCAATATTTACGGCCCTACTGGTCTAGATGTTCAGTTTTGGCTATGTCACATGTTCTACACTCCTGTTCTAACCCGAATCTCCTGGTTGGTGGTGACTTTAATCAGAACATGGCCCCTTCACGGATAGAACATCTCTCTCTAGGTATATCCCTAACAAAAGACAAAAAACCTTTTTAAACACTATTCGTTCTAGGGGTTTGGTGGATACTTGGAGGATTTGTATCCCTGATAGTGTGGAATTCACCTTTTACTTCCCAATACACAATTCCAGATTTAGAATTGATTACATTTTTGTGACTCCTCAACTACTTACCAATTTAATTCATGCTGAAATTGGATCTATACTTGTGTCTGATCATGCTCTGGTCATTAAGGATCTAGATCTTGCATCCAAATCTTCTAAATCTAGTTGGTGGCATTTTAATACCACTTTACTTAAAGACCCTATTTTTGTGGAACGCTTTTAAACCTTTTCACTTGAGTTTTTTCACACCAATACCACTTCAGACATGCCACTTCGCGTTGTTTGGGACGCAATTAAGGTGACGACCAGAGGCGTATTATTATTATTATTAATAGTTTATTGTTTAGTTAGTTAAAACCATAACAATTTTACATACACAATTTCCTTCCCTCAAAAAATTTAAAAGTTACATTTTTTTACAATGTAAAAATGTGCAAACAGTATTAAAAATAGTCTTCCCCAGTTTAAGTTAGCTCTTTACAATGCTTTTGCTTTCAGTGCTTGTTCATGGGTGCGTAAAAACTCTATCAATTTACAATTCATTTGGAGATCAGTTGAGTCCAGTCCTCTTATAAAGGCAGTTCTACACACATTTATTCCTTTGTCCAAGAACACTCTCCTTAAGGAGGTGATTCGCGCTGGGTGCAGTTTCCTACAGTGACATACAAGGTGAATAAAATCTTACTTTTTACTGCCGCGATGACGGCATTATATATTCTCCAAGGGCTTCCAGTGTGGTGCATCCGCCAGGGTGGGGAACTTTCCAAACCGCAATGCCATTAGTTGTCTTTTTACATGAATGGAGAAAGTAGAATCTATTATCGATTATGTCGCCGTCAAAAGGAAAAACATCCTTAAGGAGTCTTCAGCTCTATTGTCATCTAGCAAACAACTTGAACACGCTTACTACACTACTAATTGTCAGCCTACGCAGCACCCCTACATATATGCCTATTCCCTGCTGACGAGAGGTAACAACCTCGAAACACGTGTCCAGGAATGGCCAACGCGACAGTGATTTTTTGCTCAAGACCCCGGCAGAGGCGCACCCGCTGATGCTTACTTCATGGACCACAATGCTTTGGGGCAACACGCTGATAGGACAAGCAGTGTGCGACCAATTGGACTTTCTTTTATATTCAAGCTCCCTTGAGCTGGTGGGGCTGACGAGCCCGGTTTACGCACCTGCGTGCCACGAGTGGTACCGGACCTGAGGATATTTTTTGGCAGCCTACGCAGCAACCCTACATATATGCCTATTCCCTGCTGACGAGAGGTAACAACCTCGAAACACGTGTCCAAGGATGGCCAACGCGACAGTGATTCCTTGCTCAAGACCCTGGCAGAGGCGCACCCGCTGATGCTTACTTCATGGACCACAATGCTTTGGGGCAACACGCTGATAGGACAAGCAGTGTGCAACCAATTGGACTTTCTTTTATATTCAAGCTCCCTGAAGGTGGTGGGGCTAACGAGCCCGGGTATTGCACCTGCGTGCCATGAGTGGTACCGGACCTGAGGATATTTTTTGGCAGCCTACGCAGCACCCCTACATATATGCCTATTCCCTGCTAACGAGAGGTAACAATATCGAAACACCTGTCCAGGGATGGCCAACGCGACAGTGATTTTTTGCTCAAGACCCTGTAGAGGCGCACCCGCTGATGCTTACTTCATGGACCACAATGCTTTGGGGCAACACGCTGATAGGACAAGCAGTGTGCGACCAATTGGACTTTCTTTTATATTCAAGCTCCCTTGAGCTGGTGCGGCAAACGAGCCCGGGTTACGCACCTGCGTGCCATGAGTGGTACCGGACCTGAGGATATTTTTTGGCAGCCTACGCAGCACCCCTACATATATGCCTATTCCCTGCTGACGAGAGGTAACAACCTCGAAACACCTGTCCAGGGATGGCCAACGCGACAGTGATTTTTGCTCAAGACCCTGGTAGAGGCGCACCCGCTGATGCTTACTTCATGGACCACAATGCTTTGGGGCAACACACTGATAGGACAAGCAGTGTGCGACCAATTGGACTTTCTTTTATATTCAAGCTCCCTTGAGCTGGTGGGGCTGACGAGCCCGGTTTACGCACCTGCGTGCCACGAGTGGTACCGGACCGGAGGATATTTTTTGGCAGCCTACGCAGCACCCCTACATATTTGCCTATTCCCTGCTGACGAGAGGTAACAACCTCGAAACACGTGTCCAGGGATGGCCAACGCGACAGTGATTTTTTGCTCAAGACCCTGGCAGAGGCACACCCGCTAATGCTTACTTCATGGACCACAATGCTTTGGGGCAACACGCTGATAGGACAAGCAGTGTGCGACCAATTGGACTTACACTACTATTAATGATGAAACCCTAAAAGAAATAATTTACGCTAAATTAAATTTCAATAAGAAATTGACTGTGGAGGCCTCCGTGGTATTGCAGAGTTAGTAACTTCTGGCTAACTATTTAAAAGTTACATCACAAAAATCCAGAATAACTAATATCATAGATGATATGGGCATTAATCATCTTAAAGACGAAGATATAATACACTGTTTTATGAATTTTTATAACATTTTTATATACCCCGAGTCTTCCCCTTTGGACTCTACTGTAGGTTTGTGTTTTTTTATTCTCTTCCTCCCCGCTCTTCTTCCCCTCCTGATTGTTCATTCCTTGACAAAGATTTATCTATTTCTGAAATTAAGGTTGCTTTAGCTCAATTACCTAAAGACAAAGCCCCCGGCACTGATGGCTTTACAGACAAATTTTATTCTTGCTTCTCACAAAACCTTCTCCCTCATCTCCTTTCTCTTTTTCAGTATTACAATATCCACAAGGAAGACGGCTGCACTTTTTTGGAGCCAATGATTTGTCTGGTTCCAAAAAAGGACAAACACCCCTTCGCTTGTGCAAATTATCGTCCTATATCTGTGATAAACTTGGATTGCAAGATTTTTGCTAAAGTGTTGGCTCTTCTCTTTAATCAAGGGATTCCTGATCTAATAGGGATTGAGCAATCAGAGTTTGTGAAAGGTAGAACACTAGCGGACAATTCTAGAACTTTTTAAAACATATTACATCTTGCTTCCAAGAGCTCCACTCCTATCGCTGCTATCACTCTTGATGCCGAAAAAGCCTTTGACCGCATATGTTGGCTTTTCATGATGCGAGCCTTAAAAGGCACGGTTTCGGTCCTGTCATTATGCCTCTTACTAATGTGCTTTATTCTTCTCCTACTACTTCAGTTTTTGTTAACGGATCTCAATCTTCTCACTTTACCCTTCACAGGGGCACTCATCAGGGCTGTAAACTTTCTCCTTTACTGTTTATTGTATCTCTCGAACCTTTTCATCACACCTTACGCCATTCACCCTTATTCTGGGGATTTCATCATAAAACCTCTGAAATCAAATTCACAGCCTATACTGAAGACATTCTGCTATATGTTTCGGATCCCCAAGTTTCACTACCTGCTTTTACTCTCCTAATCTTCCCTATTGGTTTACAAGTTAAACTTTACAAAGTCAGAAGTTCTTTCTCGGAAAAAATATTGTTTGAAGGAAATGTTTTCAGACAAGGGTTTTAAATGGAAATCCAGTCATATTACTTACCTGGGTGTTAAATACTCCTCCTCAAGTGCTAAAACTGTTCAACTCAATTTAGATGATGTCCTATTAAAAGTGCTTCAAATGTCAGAGAAATGGTCACCTTTATACCTATCTTGGTGGGGCAGGCTGGCTACCATTAAGGTGATGATGCTTTCTGCTATCAACTTTTATTTTCCATGCTTCCGGTGAAGATTCCGTTAAAATTCTTCAAATCTCTTAACAGTACTCTGAGTAGTTTTTAATGGAATAAAAGGAAAGCACATATATCTCTGTCTTTATTATCCGCCCCTAAGGATAAGTGTGGTGTCAATTTTCTGAACTTTAGACAATATCATTCCTATTTTTTGAGTCGCCAAATATTACCCCATCTTTCCTTGTCTGTAGATACTCCTTTAATGATCTGGCGCAATTTAGAGAACTCTTTGATTCAACCCTTTTTTTTTCATCATTGGCTAAATTCCTACACTATCCTCATTCCTTTAAATCTCCCATAATTTCTCAATCTATATTGGCTATTTATCCAGCACTCACCAAAAGCTCTCTCTCCTTTGCAGATGTTTCTTGACTCTTCTATTTGGCACAATAGATCCAATAAACTCTCTAATCGTACCGTTTTTTGGAAAGATTGGGTCATCAAGGGGATAGTCCAAGTGAAAGATTTGTTCCGCGGAATGCACCCTCTCTCCTCCAGTGAGCTCCAGTCTAAATATGGAATATCCTCCACTTCCCTCCTTAAATATGGTTCTTTGAAATTGATCCTTACTCAACAAGTTGCTCTTCTTTCTAGTTCTTCTTCTCCTTTATTGGATCCTTTAATGGAGCCACTGCCTATCTTTTCCTCGCCTCGGGCCTCCCACATTTATAAATATCTTCACTATTCCCTCCCTAATCGCCCTAAGAGTATGTTTGAAGCTTTATGGGAGTCGGATTTGCAACAAACTTTCCCCATACACACTTGGAATTGTATTTGGTTCCGACTACATCATACGTCTCAGACTCTATATTACTTTTATAATAGGTTGTATTTAACTCCAACATCTATTTCTAAATACTTACATGGCCCACCGCTTGCCTGTTGGACTTGGTCAACTATTCCAGGCACTTGCCTTACCTACATTCCTTTTTCCTATGTCCAAACATTTCCTCTTTCTGCATAACATTTTTTAAAACAAATTCCTCTAAATGTTCTATTAGTTGACCATTTGAAATCAAATTTATATTCCTAGGAAGTATTTTTCCAGTTTGGTTTGGTTTTCATAAACCGGGATTATTTGTAGATTTGTTATTGGCAATTGCTTTTCAAGTTATTACATTAACTGGAAAGATTCCACTAAGGTCACTTTTAACGGTTGGTGGAACCTTCTCTGTCACCCTCATAGGTTGGACAGAGCTTCTGTCACCTCATCCCACCTACTTCTCAGAAAAGAAGCCTTTTGGTCCCCACTTACAAATTATTTTTCCTCTTACTCAATACAGTTCCAGGACAGTACTTCAGTTTTTCAACCACCTTGAGCTCTTCAGTTTCATTTCTCTTAACTTGTACATATAAGGGTATTTCATTGTTATCATTGCGTTGTCCGTACCTTTTTTTGATAATATTGGAATTCAAATTTTGATTATCATTGTTATAGTGCTGAACTTTTTATCTTATTTTCTTTTCTCTCTCTCTCTTTTTAGGTTTCGACTTGGCGAGGGGCGAAGCCCCTCCCAGATCGAAATCTTTTGTTTTCAGTAGTGAGGTTCGGACCGCCTCTGTTTCCAATTGGCTAGCTCCATAAATGGAGGCTAGCCATTGGGAGACAGAGGCTGTCAATCGCGCTCTCTCACGAAAACGCGATTCGGGGGCGTTTCTGGTGCTTTTTTTAAACCCCGCCCCTTTGTCCCGGGCCGCGCTGCGATTGGCTGCCGGCCCGGGACACCCCCGTGACGTCATTCCCGGGCCGCGCTGTGATTGGCTGGCCGGCCCGGGACCTGACTTGTTGATTTTCCCTTCGTCTGTGAGCAAAAATGCACTGCAAACTCAATAGGTGCAAGTCCTCCAATTGCACTTGAGCCAAGCGTACAGCATGATCCGCTCAACCTCTTATTGTCACAAATTGTTAAATTGTTATGTGTCTGAGAAATTGCCAAATAGCAGAGAGCCAAAAAACCATCCGTGCCTCTTTTCGGCACACACTCACCCACCAGGCCACCACTCTAAGATGGCGTGCATGCTCCAGCCATGTCTAGGACCTTCAAATAGTCCATCCTCAGTTTTTACTACGACCGAGGATGCAGATTAACATGCACCACCCTCCTGGCTGCACTCAACAGCGACCACGCTGACCAGACGGGAATCATTATCAGTCCCACAACGATCACATTGCGGTAAGTTTTACCAGTATTCCCTCGGCCACTGCACAGGTCCGTACTCTCGCTTAACTGACCCACGGACCCTGTCCCTTTATTGTTCCAGGATCGCTTCAAAACAGGCTCGCACCATCGAGCGCGCTGCCATACTAGCCGCCAGTATTTACTGTGAAGGTAAACTCTACCCCATCTAATATCTGCCGTGATCCGCACTGCCCTCCGGCCCAGCTCACTTAAAGACACCATTGCTTTGTTTCATGCAGGTTATCCCACAAGTATCCAGAACTTAAAACAATATTATGGTTTCCGCATTGACTCGTGCGCCCTAGGTAATCTACCCACACGTTTTTTTATCCCGCAGTAATCGAGGCGTCACCGCCAATCACTAACGCTCATACTTCTGTCTTTACTTTAGAGTGACACCAGTTGTACTCCCTCCAACGCCGTGACCGCACTACAACAAAGTGCCCTGGTCAGTATGCTGTTCACCATCGCTGCCCTTATAATCGACCGCACTAGTCACTGGCCCATTCCCGTGTCGTGTACGTTAGTTTCACTTGGCACATGGCAACTGCCGTTTTCCACCGCCACTCTCACAATTGGCCGATTTTTCACTGGCCTTGTCCGTGCCGTGCACGTCAATTTCAGCAATTTCCCACTTGGCACACTACAAATGCCTTTTTCCACCTAAACGAGAACCGCTCTCGCCGTGGTTCAGAGGAACCCGCCTACCATCACTTGTTTATTTTCTGTTTAAGGCGCCAGGCTGGCTGTCAAATTATCAAAACATCTAGTGACTAAATGAACTGTCAGAGCGACTCTTAAAATGCCAACACCCCTTCCAATAAGGGCTGTGATTTGATTCTAAACTTCAGACCCCGCAGCTCCTGCGAGGTCCAAGGCCAGTTTAATCTGGTTAGGTCGAGATGACGTCAGACTCTGCGGTACCAACAGAAGCGAATAGCAGACATGAGGGGAAATAGTTCGCGCTCTGCAAAACCGGGGGTGGTGCGGGAGATTATTTGTGGATTTCAGGCATGTGGGGATTGCATTTCGTGTGTTTGCGCTTTTACGGTGAGATTATAGTGGGAAACAAGCAGCAAACCGTATTTTTAACTTCCTCTGGGATTGTAAATTAATTCAGCAGCAATTGAAACACGATTCGGCAGTTTTTTTCCTCATACATGACACCAGGGCTGGCTTTAGGGTGGTACGACCGGTGTTGGGGCGCTGTGTTTAGCAATAACTTACAATTTGAAAAGCAACTGCTGCAGAGTTCCTTGTGCCTCCAGCTTTCAGGCAGTAATAAAGATGTCAAGATAACTGTTGTGATTGTTACTGCTAGAGAGTGAGATGCGGTTTGTCTAGTGGCAGTTTTGACTTGTCATGAAGCAGATCAGAGGGTTAATATGCCTGCTGCAAAGAACAGATCTGTATATTTTATGTGGATAGCAGAGTGGCTTAGTAAAGCCTGCTTTTACCAGCCCTTTAAAACAAACTGTATGTGAGAGGGACTAAGGAGAGATATGGGACCCTTTTTTAAAAATATATTTATAGGAGCTCTATGTGGGGAGGGCTCTGTGTGGGGGGCTCTCTGTGGGTGTGTGTGTGTGGCATTTGCGAGAGATTAAGCTATTGGCATCGTAAATGACAATGCCATTTATTTATCTGTTTTTAAAACCAACACATAAATAAAAATGTTGTCATTTACAATGCCAATAGCTCTAACTTTTGCAAAGGCGAAACCGTTGCATTGTAAATGCTTGTTTCTTTTTCCTTTCATATATAAAACAAAAATGCTGTTTCATTAAGGTACCTTTTCGAATTTTGTTACTTTTTACCATACTGCTTTATCAATGCATACTGTTTTTTTCTTTTTGATCTCTTACATTATGCATTATGTTTTACTGTTTAATTCTAACTATGTTGTAACTTATACCTTTGTTCTTCTTATACTTCAATAAAGCTCTCTTAAACCAAAAAAACTGATAGAGGAAGTATTCTGGCATGTTTGTGCCCAAATAGCCAGGAAACCTGGTCTAACTAAAAATCTTCGCTCATCGTCTAGTGCAGGACAACAACATAACAGCTGTATCCACACATCATGTTGGTAGAAACACAATTTGACCTTTTGGCCTGCTCCGGCAGGATTAAAGCCTCTTATTGGCAGTACTAACAGTCTCATGTACAATATCTGCTATCAGCTTCTGCGTTTATAGCTACCATAAAATACGATTGTGGGTTCCCTGGAAGATAAGTAGTGTTCAGGGTCTGGACCAGTAAGGACTTATCTACAGATAATAAATCGTGCTCCCTGGAGGTCGCTTTTACTTGCTTGTGAATGGCTCTCAACCAGATATTGATTGAGATGTCCCCTATGTGGAAGCCTGCTTCTTCAATCTTGAAAGTCTTTATTGCATATTTTACTTGAGTGTGCCAGGGATTGTCCGCAGTTTCAAGGAATTACTTTTAGATAACCTTTTAATGAATTTGACTGTGCACTCAGGGACTTGATGTGATATTTCAACACGGAGGCTTGACAATCTGTTGTTTGAGTCACCAGCCTCAGTTCCAGTCTTAAAATGGACCAGCGTGCAAATAGAGGTTGTTGGAAGATTTTTCTATATGCTCTGCAGTGGATATGATCCACATTGATTCTAATGCTCCTGGGTACCCATCGCATGATGACCATATTGTAAAGCTGTCAAAAGAGTTGCCTTCATTATCCTTATTATTGGCTCCACAGAAGCACTGCTCAGAGTCCAATACAATCTGCTCATCCTGTAAGTGATGGCAGCACCCCCTTTCCTTTAAAGTACTTACCTGTGCCACTGGAGTGCTGTTTTCACTAAACCACATGCCCAAGTAATTGTACTTCATAGCTGTACTGATCGTATTTTTACTCAGATGCCAGGAAGCAATCCTTTTATTTCTATATCTACTGAATATTAGGACCTTTGTTTTGTCCTGATTTACCTGGAGATGGTTTCACTGATTAATGGCGTTCAGGGCATTGAAATCCCAGTGCAACCCTGTTTCAGTGCAGTCCATGATCACTATGTAGTCAGAGTGAAGAGCAGTGTGACAAGGACACAACCTGCTTTAGGCCACGATTTATTCTGATTTTGCAAGTAACCATTCAGGGGTCAGTTCGCAACTGGAACCAAATCCTAATGTACAGCGAGGTTATGGCCCTCACCAGCAAATGGGGTATAGCCCATGTGACAAGCTTCCTAAAATAGGGTTGCCCTATCAACCCTATTGAATGCCCCACTATAGACAAAAAAGTGGCAGAGTGTTGTTCTGAGTGGTTTGATGCCTCAAAAATGATAGTGTCAGGATATTGTCCGCAGTTGACACCCCAGCTCTGAAACCTGATTGAAAAAACTGCAAGATTTCTTGCTCTTGAGGCCATGACTCTAACTGCTCCAAAGGACTCGGGCATAGGCTATTGCTTCCATGTTAAAAAGTGCAATTAATTGGAAATTTGCGGCCAATGTCCCGTCTACCTTTTTATATATAGGGCAGAGAATGAATCCTCCCCATGCTTTGGGGACAGTCACGCTTATGGCGTGGCTTGCTCGAATCCAGTGGTAAAGTGAGCAAGGGACTCACGCCTGAGCATACCCTGCCACACTTGGGGACAGTCACAGTTTGAAGAGCACAATTAAAGAGTGGGGACACCAGCTTTGCCCAGTTTTTAGGTGCACCTATGAAAAGGCTTGCCAGCAAACCATTTGGGTTGGGGCCCGATCTTTTCTTATTCACCTGATGATACATTCGACCTTCTTGCTGCTTATTTGTTTGACTACTGTGCACTTATCTTGGTCTGAATGAGGTGCTGGTTGCAGCCCCTGGTGAGACATTTCCCAGTGTCCATGGTACTGGCTCCCCAGTAGGTTTAACCCTGGTGGAGGTTTGCTTCTGGACCATTAGGCAGGGTAGTTGGTTACCAACAGGGCTGCCTGATTGTTAGTGTATAGCTCTAACTCATGTCTTATTCAGGCTACTTCTGGGGCGCCATTCTCTCTTGTTTCCTTGCCACTCTTTAGTTTGCCAACGTGCTCCCAGATTCAAGCTTGATTTCTATCTCTTAAGTGAAATATGGTTACTCATTCCTATTGATTTCTTGCCCCCTTTTCATCCTCTGCAAAATGAACAATTGATGGACATAATGCAGATCAAAGTCATACATTCACACCAGTACAGAGATCTGGGCCTAAATCCATTGTTTTTTTGCTCACCATGCAGTTCCAGTTTGGACCCAGCCATATGCAAATCAGTCTTGACCCTGCGCCCACTGGGAACAGTCTAGCCCAGCTGCCAGGCCAGGTCCTACCTGGACTGGAAACAAGCATCCTAGGACCGGTTTTGGGCTTTCAGCCCTCATCGGCCAGGATAGCTTGACTGCAATGGCATGGAGAGCAAGGGACCCACGTCTGGGCATACCCGTCCCATATGGGGTGACAAATGCAAAAAGAACAATTGAGGGACAGAATGCAGAACAATGTCATACATTCACCCCAGTACAGAGATCTGGGCCTAACTCCATGGTTATTTTGCTCACCATGCCATTCCAGTTTGGACCCAGCCATATGAAAATCAATCTTTGCACCAAATGGGAACAGTCCAGCCCGAACTGCCAGGCCAGGTCCTCCCTGGAATGGAAACAAGCATCCTAGGACTGGTTAGGGGCTTTCAGTCCTCATAAGTCAAGATAGCTTGACTCCAGTGGCATGGAGGGTACAGGACCTACGTCTGGGCATACCCATCCCACTCAGGGTGACAAATGCAAAAAGAACAATTGATGGACAGAACACAGAACAATGTCATACATTCACCCCAGTACAGACATCAGGGCCTAAATCCATCGTGTTTTGCTCACCATGCCATTCCAGTTTGGACCCAGCCATCTGCAAATCTGTCTTGACCCTACGCCCAATGGGAACAGTTAAGCATAAACTGCCAGGCTAGATCCTCCGTGGAATGGAAACAAGCATCCTAGGACCGGTTTTGGGCTTTCAGCCCTCATCGGACAGGATAGTTTAACTCCTTTGGCATGGAGAGCACGGGACCCACATCTGGGCATACCCATCTGTGGTAAATAAAATAATTACCCTGGCATAATTTCTAGGCATTAACAATTAGCATGTATCAAATGAGAGGCAGAGAGTCCGTGGTGTCCAAGTTAAAAGGGCTTTATTCCAATAACTCGAGTTAAGGGAGAATCTGTTCCATCACCACTGAGGTTCAGGAAGGGTCTTCATGTTAGCTTAATATTTCTTACATGGGAGACTTGATTTCTGGCATCCTAATGCAGGACGTAAATGCAGAGGCCTCTTTGTTCAGGCCACTTGAGGGAAAATAAGCATGGGTGACATGCACATATATGTAACACACATGTAACATAGGGTACACGCAGGGGGCATCTTGGTCAGGCAAAATTTCATTTTCCTCATTCCCTCCTTGTCCCCTACGTAACCCTTCAGGATACATCTATATTCATGAGACCGTATAGTTGATCATACAGCATCATTTGTTCGTCCTTAACCCTTTGTATACTTGGATGTGGAACACATGCAGTTGCACACAGGCCACAAATGGCCGGGCCACACTGCAGACAGAGACAGCAACCAAATATCAGGAGTAGGATCATTCCTAGGAAGGACAACACTTTCCATCCCCAAGCAGATATCACACCCCAGAGCCAACTGGACCAAGTCCATGTGCCTGGGTCTTGATGTATGCCATGAGCAATCTTGTGGAGCCTTGTTATCGCTGCATACACAGATGGTGCGTTATTTGGGATGAAAACGCAACAACTAGATCGGATCACGCTACAAGCTCCGCCCCTATCCGCCAAGATGACGTCTAGAACAAGACGATTTTGAAGAACAACAAGTCTCATAGCAGACTGCTCCTGGGTCAAGTTCGCCAGGGCAGACGCAGTCACATTCACTACTGCTTCAAGAGTTCTTGTTAATTTGCGTATCAGTTTACTGTTTTGGACGGGACCTATGAAAAAGAAGAATCCTTTGTTGAAATCTGTATATTGCTCCCAAGCTGTTTCAGTCTGATCAATCCCTGAGGCATCTGTCTCTCTCCTTTGTCTAACATGTTCTAGTCGTGAATCTCTATGATAATGGGATGGGGCCAAGAATGCAGGTGGCAATAAGAATGCTATATAACAAGTCCCACCCCAGTCTAAGGGCAGATGTACATAGGCTGTCTGACCGCAAATGAAATAGGTATGGCGTGATGTTTTGAAAGAAGAAAGTCCTTTATCATTAAACACTACTACAACTTTACACTCGCTGTGTCCCATATGTACTGAGCCTTTCTTATTAACACATAAATCACCTTTTGCTGGTAGAACTGAAATAAACGGTGGACCTGTATTTTGCTTGGGCTGAACATTTAACATTATAAAATTAACAGATGCATTTCCCTGCTCGTACTCTTCATTCTCTAGATCGGTTCCCTTCCTTTGAGGAAATCCGTCTTTGTCTGGAAAACATGCTTCATTCATTACTTTATTCAGGTTTCCATATATCCAGCCACCTGGATAAGCTATGTACTTTCTATCTATTGAGGTCATTAAGGCAAACCATGCTCCACATGAACCATTGTGTGAGAACGGCAGAGGATAGAAGGGCAGAACTCCTTCGCTTTTTGATAAGGTGGCAGTTGGCCACATACCCAGCAATTAGTCGCATTGCTGGTCTGATGAGAATGGTGTAACATTTGAATAAAAGTATTGTTACGCAATGCAAGTCGATATGACAATTCATGAGGTGGCAGGTCACTGAATGTATGCTCTACAGTGTTATTAAGGGAAGAGTGTATATGTGGGGAAATAGGAAAGAAAACATGTAGTAATAAACTGACACAGATTATAACAATGCACAGAATAAAAAGAATGATCAAAGTAACTATACATCTACTGCGTAATAGTTTGCAGTATTTTTCTCTCATGTTTCTTTTCTTACTATTCTCGTATGTGATCTTATACATGTCAGAAATCTAGCCTAACCGATTCACCACCGAGTGGACTTAGACAATTAAACTACGTCTGACTTACTAGATCTTAACTTAGATTTATACTCCTGCTGTGGAGTCTTTTCTAGTAAAAGCGGCACAAGCGGCGCAAAGTCTGTATTGTTTGTAATGTTTTTTGTATCTGTATTAGATTGTCCAAAGTGTCTCTTGCAGTGTTGAGCGTGAAGTTTCCCTTGCGTCCTTCGACTTTCAGCGCGGTCCTCGTGGTCAGTAGCACCAACTTCGGCGTCTCCCAACGTGGCTCAAGGGGGCTTGATCGATCAAAGTTCCGGACACATACAAAATCCCCAGGGACAATGGCGTGTTCTTTGACCTGGGTGTTGTCAGGGAAGGCGGCAGCAACCTGTGAATGACAAGAGAGTAGTGCAGACATCAAGGAAGCCAGGTAATCTGTCAGCATGTTACTGTCAACATCAGTTATTTTTTTTGGCATAGGCGTACCCCACATATTTGGCGGTCTACCGAAGACTACTTCATACGGAGATAGGCCTGTTCTGGAATGAGCTACCATTCGCATGTAAAAGAGGGCAACCGGCATGGCCACCATCCAATCCACGCCTTTATCTGCACATATCTTTGCAAGCTTTGTCTTAATTGTCTGATTATGTCTTTCTACAAGGCCTGTTGCTTCAGGGTGTCTTACACAATGGAATTTCCAAGTATATCCTAACAGAAGAGACATGTGTTTCATTAATTCAGAGGAGAATGGCTGACCGTTATCAGAGTAGATGAAAGAATTCGCGCACCAATTGCCTGGCAGTTGTCACAGCAGTATAATCTGGAACTGGATATGCTTCTGTCCATCTAGATAGTGCACACACAACTACTAAGACATACTTGTAACCTCTACATCTGTTCATTTGGATATAATCCATCTGGAGGACCTCAAAAGGGTGGTCAGGAGGATGAAATCCGCCTTGTTCCACCGGAATGCCTTTACCTGGATTGAACTGGCAACAGATCATACATGTTCGTACTTTCTGCTTCGCTGCTGTACGCATGTGCTTGTCAAACCAGATATTCTGTAAGCTGTCTATCATTGCCTTTTCTTCCAAGTGTGCTGAACTATGTGCTGTGTTTATGATTACTTGTACCATGGAATCTGGAAGAAACCATGTACCTTTTCCCTTAGTCATCCAACCTTGTTCAGTCTGGACCCCTCCTTGTTCAGTCCATTTCTTTATCTCATCTGCAGTGGCATGTGTCTGTATGTCGAGTACATCTTGAGTGGGATCCCTGACCGTCATACATGTTGTCAGTAATGATACCTCTGTCCTTGTCGTGTCTGTTGGTGTCTGGGCTGTAAGTTTAGCAGTTCGGTCTGCCAGGTCATTACCCTGGAAAATGGTGTCTGTAACTTTGGTGTGAGCTTTGCACTTCAGGATAGAAATGGCTGTAGGTAAATGTATTGCTTCTAACAAGGCTTGAATAAGCGGGCCGTGCTGAATCTTGTTCCCATGGGAGGTCAAGAAACCTCTTTCCCTCCAAAGTACCCCGAAATCATGAACTACGCCAAAGGCATATTGTGAATCAGTATAAATGTTTACTTTCAAGTGCCTAGCTCTTATGCAGGCTTGTGTCAGAGCGATCAGCTCTGCTGCTTGTGCTTGTACTGACAGTGTGTCTATTCTTTTGTGGTCACAGCATAGGCTGCTACTAACTCTCCTGCGCTCGTTCTCATGCATGATCCATCTACATAGAGCGTTAAGTCTGGGTCTGGAAGTGCAATATCCGTCAGGTCTTGTCTTGGTTTTGTCACTATATTCATTACTTCCACACAGTCATGTGATGGTGCATTTACTGTACTTGAGGGCAAAAGTGTTGCAGGATTCAGAATATTACAACGTCTGATCTCTATGTGTGGTTGAAATAATGTCAGTTCATATCCTGTCAGTCTTGCTACAGTCAAATGTTGTGTCTGTGTCCTGTTTAAGAGAACTTCCACTGCATGTGGCACACTAAAACATGTGGTCGCTAAAACTGGCGCTTGACATATTGCTCTTATTAATTCCTCAAATGCCAAGGTATGTTCTTGTGTCCTGTGTTGTCAATTGTATGAGTGGTTTGGCTAGATAGGCATACTGGGGAATCCATTGCCTATAGTATGAAGTGAGGCCAATGAATGCCCGTACTTCTTTCTGTGTCTTGGGCTGTGAAAGGCTAGAAATTAACTGAATGAAAGGCTTGTGTTAGCTGTATACCCTCCTTGGAAAGTAAGTGTCCAAGGTACACCACTTGCTTTTCACAGAATTGCAACTTGGAAGGGGACACCGTGTGCCCCTTGTCAGCCAGAAAATGTAAAAACTGTCAGTGATGCATTTGCGCATTCTGGTTCTGAACGTGCTGTAATTAGGATGTCATCTACGTACTGCAGGGCAGTGTTGGGAGGCATATAAATACTGTCTGCGTAATGAGACTGAGCGTGTGTGAGACCGCACTACAGGACGCACGGCTCTAACTGAGTGAGCTGCAGAGCGGGGGGGCGAGACTGATGCACCTCACACAGGGCTCTACCTGAGACTGAGATCCAGGGCTGAAGGGTGTGTGAGACTGGGCTGCAGGGCCCTGGCTGTCTTTTTAATGCCTGACTGTAAATGCTAGGGCTCATTGCAAGAGCGAAACCCCTGCCAATTATTCTGTTTACACTACGAGGGAAAAACTATTCATTTGCAAGCATGCTCTCATCTGAAGTCAATGAAGCTTTCAGTGCTGGCTGTAAGGAAGAGCAACTTGACCCCCACCTTTTATAAACAATGTCTCCACGGCTCATCAAGTTTTTTCTCTACACTGCCTTATCCTTCATAGTGATGTCACCCACAGGGCGGCTCCTCCACCCTTTCAAAACTCTGAGAGCTAAGAACAGCTGCCAAGTTACTGACGAGAGACCTTAGTCAAATTGCAAGCATTCTTTATCTGCATGCGAAGGAAGCCTGAGTCAGTTGGAGGACTACCAATAACTGTCCGCGGAAGAGAATTGGGGAATGGCCAATAATAACAAGACAGGCACTGCTCAGTGCTCCAAGAGGGAAAAGCCCTCCCTTTACAAAATATCTTTCCCTGCGAGTCAGGCAACCTCAAGGTCGAAAAACACATTCTCTGTAATTCAAAACATATCTGTACCCTCGGCTAGGGAGCTAACCAACATTCTCTAACTTAACTGAAGCAATTTTAAAACGTGATCAAAAGCATCCTAAAATCAGTAATTAAATAAGGACATATTTTATTTTTGTAACCTAGACACATGCTAGCATTTGAAAATAATTATATCATAAAATATTGTTACTAGCTGCAAAGGAAAAAAAGAAACAGGACATGACATGGAAACACATCACATTTTACTTTTTGAAAATAACATGTGAAAACTCCATAATTTTGCATTGCAGAACCAAGATTTTCATAATTAAGTGTGCAAGCTCTTCTATTCTACCTATTAAAAGGGCCAGATTCATCATTTTTCAAAGAACCATGTTTTCTAATTGAGGTTAAAAAAAAACATGTTGTCTAATTGAGTGGATTAACTGTCACACGCTATTCTAAAGGGCAGCTTGCATTGGGAAAAAAGAATGTATATTTTGTAGAACAAATTTTAATTTAAAAAAACACACGGTTGCATTACACTAATTAAAAGCACATTCTATGATGGGTCTGTTTTATATTTCCTTCTCAACCGTGAAAACATTAAAGCACCCTCCGTGCAAACCCTTATCTCAATCCGACTGGTTTACTCTCCATGCAAGATGTTACCATTCAGTCAGCAAACTGACAAAGCACATAGGCAGACCCAGCAACTAATGAAAAAGTAAAAAATCAAACCATCAATCAACTAAATACTCACTGACTTTTAGTGTCAGCTCACATAACCATGCATGTGAGCTACACAGCCATGAAATCGTGCCAAAACGCACTTCCAAACTACGCCAAAAAGACACCTTTCACAAATTTCCTTCAAACTACTTTGCCGCAAAACTAGACACTCCCAAGTTTCAGCCAATCCCACAGACTCAGTTAAGAACTATTTAGCACACCACGAAATCTCGGCCTAAAAGCACGCACAAATCAAAACAGCTCCATTTTCAAAAAATACACATTAGCCAAACACACCCTTCCGCCCAAGCCAAAAATCCCTAAAATTCAGCACATCTGGCCATCCACCTCCTCTACCGCTGATCCAACCCCTGGGCCCCTAGCGCACCTGGAACACCCCCAAAATAATTTCTCAATTTTCAGAAAAACGCCCATTGGATAACATGGCAAATCGCACCTCTCGCATAAAACATGCTTTTTCCACCACTTCCACAGCTCAGATACTTTTCAAATTTGGCATCACAGTAGTCCAAGCGATTCCCTAAATCCGCACCAAAAAGCAACCAAATCCCTCCACTGGAACGGGTACGAATTGCCGCTCAAAAACACGCCCCCCCGCAAACACCAAAAATCGCCAAAATCCCTCAACACCTTGTTAAACAGCATGTTAAAACAAATACTGCCCTCTCAATACAAGACACCAACTCTTTGGCAGCTGAACGTAGACACTGAAGGCTGAAGCACAATCATTCCCCAATGACTGCAGCACATGGGAAAGTCATGAACTCATCTCTCCACGTTATCACATAACACGTATATCTCCAAAACATTTTCTCCAAGCACTTGAAAGAGATCCAGCTCTCTCCTGCCTAACGTAATGATAACAAGCTCTGCACAAACCATAACCACATGGCGCTATTCACAAGCCATATTCACAAGAAACTCAACAAGTTATAATAATGACATGCTCTTCATAAACCATATTTACAAGGAGCTATTTACAAGGAACTCTGATGCTGTCAGCTTCTTTCTACATACTCTAAAGGGTACAGGTGGTGGCGTTCGTGACCTACTGGGTGTTTTCTGAGGAGGTCGCTCTAGCTAGTTCTTTTTCTTTCGCTTTTTCCGCTGCTTGTTTAGTTCTCTCTACTTTATTAAATTCTTTCTCTATTCTCCTATGTGACTCTTTGCGCCACAATTCAATGGCATCTTTCTGAGAGGGTCTTGATTTCTTTTTCCATAGCGATTCCTCTACTCTCATAATGCATTCAGGATCCCAGGTTCCTGAGACAGGCCATCTATACTTCTCCTCTAAACCCTTGGTGTACTCTACCCATAAGTCTAAAAACAAAATGGCGTCTAATCCATGCTTATTATACATATAATGACCAGGTGTGTCTCTAGGCGGGATGTATACTGACTCTTCTAGTATATCTTTTCTGGTCCCTATCTGACGCAATTTTGAAAACAGTGGCATGTTGAAACCAATATTCACAAAATAGACTGAAACAATCAACAATCATTCACACACAAACAAATATTAAACACTAAAACAGTTACAACCTAAACTGATACAGAGAGCTAAACATGTACTTGAAAAACTTTATGCACTGGAATACAGTACAACCATACCGGTCTCAAAAATGAGACACGTCTTTACCGTTTTCACGAATAACGTGAACCCGTCTTGACCGTTTCCACGAATAACGTGGATCCATCTTGACCGTGTTCATATAAAATGAACACGTCTTGAAACTTTATGCATTCCCCATAGTGGTACTCACCGGGAAGCAAAACTTGAAACTTGAAGGCCTCGGACTTCTACGCATCTACGTCCACGTCTACGCATGCGCCTCGGAACAGGTGGACCTCTGGAAACCTCGGACCTTGCTCTCTCACGGATTGGGCTCTGGTTGCGATGATCCGCGATTCTCACCGCCTCGTGTGGACGCCTGGTCGCAGTCCGTCTCCTCCCTGGGCCTGAGGAAGTAAGCAGGAAATCCCACTGCGTGCACTTCGGAGTCCGTCACGGCTGTAGAAGGGGGCAAATGCTGGACCTACGTCGCCGGCGCGTGGGGAAAGGGATAGTCCTGGTCGGGCACCAAATTAATGTGGTAAATAAAATAATTACCCTGGCATAATTTCTAGGCATTAACAATTAGCATGTATCAAATGAGAGGCAGAGAGTCCGTGGTGTCCAAGTTAAAAGGGCTTTATTCCAATAACTCGAGTTAAGGGAGAATCTGTTCCATCACCACTGAGGTTCAGGAAGGGTCTTCATGTTAGCTTAATATTTCTTACATGGGAGACTTGATTTCTGGCATCCTAATGCAGGACGTAAATGCAGAGGCCTCTTTGTTCAGGCCACTTAAGGGAAAATAAGCATGGGTGACATGCACATATATGTAACACACATGTAACATAGGGTACACGCAGGGGGCATCTTGGTCAGGCAAAATTTCATTTTCCTCACATCCCACTCGGAGTGACAAATGCAAAAAGAACAATTGATGGACAGAATGCAGAACAATGTCATAAATTCACCCCAGTACAGACATCTAGGCCTTAAATCCATAGTTTCTTTGCTCACCATGCCATTCCCGTTTGGACCCAGCCATATACAAATCAGTTTTGCCCTGCTCCTAATGCTAACAGTCCAGCCAGGATAGCTTGACTCCAGTGGCATAGAGAGCTTGGGACCCACGCCTAAGTTGGCAAGGTATGCACAGACGTGGGTCTCTTGCTCACTTTGCTACTGGTTTCAAGCTAGCCTGGCTGATGAGGGCGCCCGAAACCGGTCACAGGATGCTTGTTTCCGGTCTAGGGAAGACATAGCTTGGCAGTTCGGGCTGGACTGTACCCATGAGCCACAGAGTCAAGACTGATTTGCATACAGCTGTGTCTGAACTGGGGTGGCGAAGTGAGCTAAAGAACGATGATGGATTCAACCCAGATCTGTGACTGGGGGTGAGTGTCTGAAAAGTTTCAGCACTCCGTCCATCATCTCCTTGTGTTTGCTTCCTTTTCATCCTAGACTGCCTTTTTCTACATTAAACACTTTGGCTTGACCATCCCCACTGTAGTTATTGATGGATTTCATGTGAAAGTCCACTGGGCTCTGCAGAGGTTTTTTCTTGAAGTGGTGATGGCTTTAACGAACTGAGGGGGATATTCCTCAAGAACGTGTGAAAATTACCGCAAGTTGAGCGTAACGCAACTCTTCATATCACAGTCTATCGTGGGAAAACACCACCGTGTTAACTAAGTATTCGCAACACAGCTGTACCATGCAATAGGCCTATGACAGCGCGTCAAATGTCCGTGAAAAAGTAAACGCACCGACGCAAAAATGCGAAACACAAACACAAAAACAGTTGCAATGAGGTCAATTGTGATACAAATTGCACTGAAAACCAGCAACAGGCCTGCAAATCCAACGTGTCATGGGGGAAAATGCACAATAAAAGCTGCAAAAAGAACACACCAAAAACAATTCAAAGTGCGTATCACCATAGATGCACCCAGACCAAGTGCAGAGGTCTACGCGAACCCCACTAGCCCCACAGACCACCAGCAAGGAACAACAAGGTCCAAGTCCAAGGAGAAGAGGGAGAAGAAGACGGGGTGCAGTCCACAGGCAAACCAGATCAGCGTCAGGGAGGTGACAGAACACTACCATCAACTGACCCACTTTTAGACTAATGTGAATTTAGTCAGAGTGTTGAGGAGGTCAGTGGAGGAGGCCAAGAGGCACTGGCATGATGTGAAAAGCAAAATCAAGCACAAATCCGCTGCCAAGAGTAAGGCAGCAACGGTGACAGGAGGTGGGAGTCCTGTGCCAGAGGCAGAGCTGAAGGACATGGAGGCCACAGTCATCAGTGTGGAGACAGTGTAAGGAGTCAGGAGTCCGGACACAGCTCGAGAGGACCTGACACAACATCACCCGGGTGAGTGATGACCAGGGACTGGGGGGAAGGGTGGAGATGGGCACAATGGCACACATGCATAATCATGTGTAGCACATTGCACACCCACAATGACCCTAGATCATGTCCATGATCCCTGTGTCACACTGCAGCACACACACATAGCAATGTGCAACCCAGGCACTGTAGAACAGAGGACACAAATGGCTCCGCTCATGCCTAGAAACAGACCAACGACATCTAACAGAGCAGGAAACTCGGAGATGGAAATGTACACGTACAACCTCACATCCGTCATGTAGGACAAATATCCACTGTCCCACATCAACAACCAGCACCTCCCAAACAGTCACAATGTACATTGTGATACAGTCTGCATGTAAACAATGCACCAACATACATGTCAAGACATTATCAACATGCATCTCCCCTTCACAATGCAGAGGGACAAATAATACTTCCAGCAGACCTGACCAGACAGCCCATCAGTGATGCTGGAGAGGACCACCACACCTTCGACACCGACGCCCTACAACAGCTCATGGACATTCCAGACAACCCAGTACCAGGCCCAGGGCAGCCAAGCTACAAAGAGGAGAACCCAGCCCCTGCGTAGACCACACAGCAGGAAGCACTCACCAGTACGGCTGGCTCCCAATACTTCACCGAGCCACACAAGGCATCCCAATGCCAGGTGTCAGAATGCCAAGAAAAGGTGGCCAAACAGGTGCGAGTGGGGTCCAAACCCATGGAAGCCGAACTAGATCACATACGTGGGTTTCGAATTCGCTTCAGGGACCCCCTACACCCCACAACGGAGACCCACACTATGACAGAGACACATGCATTTGCAAATTTCCAGTACTGAACCACGCTCAGAGGCACGCAATTATCATTCAAACACCCATGCTGGACCTGCGTACAATGGCCCAGTCCATTCGTCTTACGTATTGAGTCGGTGACGACAAAGCTACATGTCCAAGGTCCAACCCGCTGCCTGCGGTGACATGCTTGCGTCCGCTGTACACAGCACAATGTAATGTTGTAGTGCCCGGGGCCCTCATGCATACATCATGACCACACAGACACACGCAGATAAGTTGTGGAACTGGCTACGGGCACGTGCGCCCGGCCCCGTTATTGGCAGTGCCACATGTACAGTGATGCCTGTGCTGGATGTGTGTGTGGTGAGTGTAAGCCAGCCCTCATCATCCCAGGTCTCCCACACTGCCTGAGGTGACATTGCTGCGTAACCTCTCCACAGCACAAAACTCAATCAGTAACGGTCCATGGGTTGCGGTGCACTGAGTTAGTGGCACCTGTAGTGCTGTGCAGGGTATCAGGCAGATGATGGCATACACGACAGGTGTGAGCAACTCTGTTAGTCTGCCAGTATGACTGTTTCGACTCTGCCAGTTGGCGGTTGGAGATGGACCTGGCGGTGGTGGCATGTGCCTCCTGCGGTGATGCGACGTCCGGGCCGGTCAGGACTCGATTTGATATGTGAGCCCTGGTGGGCCGCAGTTGAGGCTGGAGGCAGCGGACAGCAGGGGTCACATACACATGGCGTTGATGACCCCAAGGCCATCGTCTCAAAGGCCATCCAATATTCTATCAGACAGGGTCCATGATTTGAGCTGCACAGAGTTAGTGGCCCCGGATGCACTGCGGCCGGCACAGGCACCCCGCCACGGGACAGTCACTTGCGGTGCACTGAGGGAAGGCCACGCAGACTGAGCAGGTCCTCATTGTTGTCCAAGGTGAATGTGGCGTACGGTTGCGGGGACAGTGAAAGATGTCCTGCAGGGCATGATGCAGAAGGCTGAAGCTATCTGGAAGCGGCAAATTGAGGAGTGGAATGCTACAGCCTCGTCATTACCAGCACGTTCGTATCAGGTACATGAGGATGAATACAACCCCCAGTCCATGGACTCAGATGACACCAAAGTTCTACCAGAGAGAGTCCATGAATGTCGGGGAACAGACTTAGTGACACCGGGGATTAGAGGGGATGCAGTCTGCGTTGATGCCGGTACAATGACGTGAACTCGGCCATTGCCAAATCAAAACTCAGTTCCAAATTTGTGACCTACTAGAGCACAGAGTGGCCCAAGGGTAGTAGTCCTCGTGGGCCCACAGACACGTGTGGTTGGAATGCTATACACATACTTGGTGGCACCACATCGAAGGGAGTATAGTGACTTCAACTCAGCTATAGTGTAATCAAGACTCTGTTCCAAATGTGTGACCTACTAGTCCGCTGTGTATGCCGGTGGAGTACATCAATGAGAAAGGAGTACTGCAGACCTGTGTCAAGGAGGCTGTGATGGTCTGAGGAGGCTGCCGGGGTCACGGTCCTAAGGCTTGGAGCTTGCACCGGCACGTGGTGGGCCCTCTTCGACACACGTCGGTCTCGGCAGGTAAACATTGAGGCCTGAGTGTACAGGGGCGGGCAAGACTGGTGCAGCAGGCGAACAGCATCACAGGCAGCACCGCTCATGGCGACGGCATCCGCCTCATGGCGGGGTGAGAGGCGCCACCCTGGCAGACATGTTGGGCACTCCGGAAGAGGACCATGCCCAGAGTTACATGCTTTTTATTCACACCCCTATGCTGGCCTGGCATACGCCGGGCCAGCCCACTCCGCTCACGCTTACGGGGGGGATATAACAAGCTACATATCCGCGAGCTTCCCCACTGGCTGGGGTGACATGGTTGAATCCACTGTCCACTACACTCCAAACACCAGCGGGGTATGTCGACATGCATATGTGTGTGGTCTGCATACTGCAGTCTGGTCAGCACATCCATGCCACACTTGGCATTGTGTACATTCTCATTCATCGGTCACTTGCTACCCTCGCACATGCCTGGTACAATCTGCTATCGTGTGGCTGAGGTGCCATGCCGTTGATGGCTTATGTGCATGGCTGGGCCAGGTTCCCACAGTAAGTTGAGCTGTTGTGTCTGGTGGGTGGGCCTGTTGTTTGGCATGTTGTATGTGGGTTTATATCCTGTGCATTCCCAGTGTTGTGAGTTGCATGATTGTGGAGTTGAGGTGTGTAGTGTGTTCGTTTGGTACTTGCCAACAAGCAGTCCTTTTCCGTAGGGACCATCCTGTTAGCGCTGTTTGATGATGGACTGTCGGAACTTGTAGGAATCATGCACACTGTCTGGGTGGTTGGCGTTGGCGTTGGTGGAGGTTCCCCGGTGGTCTACTATTGCCTGCACATTGATGGAAAACATGTGCTTTCTGTTGTAGTTATTGTGTGCAGTGTTGCCAGGGTGCAAAAGCGGGACATGTGTGCAGTTAATTACCCCTCAAATGTGTGGGACGCCAGCTATGGTATATACACCTTGCTTGGTCTCCAGTTTTTCCTGCACAGTGTGGAGTATGTATAGATAGTGGGGTACCAAGCTGATAATGTCATCCACGACCGTTGTGAGGAACTTGTATTGGGATGGCGGTGAGACTCCTCCGACTCGGGCGGTTGTTGGTTGGAGAGTACCAGAGGTCCACACGTGTAGCATGGCCAGCATCTTCGTCTGGGGTGGGATGTTAGTTGTCCGCTGTGTTGGTACCGTCAGCCTGTGGGCAATGGTGGTCAGGATGAGGAGGGTGGTTTTCCTTTTGAGCCTGTAGTGTGCAATGACATTCTCTGGTGTTGAGTCTGTGTGGTTGGTGCATTTTCTTAGGGTCACTGTCTTTGTCTGCGCTGCCTCAGTGTTGGTCCGGTGGGGTGGTGAGGGTTCCGGGGGTTTGGAGGGGTCCTGGAGTTGGTGGTGGTAGGTTTTGTAGCCCTCTTGGGTGTCCGACCTGCATGATCAGTGGCTCCATAGCATCTGTTGGCCTTCAGGTGTGGCTGTGGGCTGGGCTCCCTTTTGTGGTGCAGGCTGTCGTTTGACTGTACACCAGGTCAGAGCAGGTGTAAATTTCCTGCTGCTAACAAGCCTTATCGCCTGTTTTGGGTTCTTATCACCGATCTGGCTGGTCATTGAGAATGTTGCGTAGTGGTGTTGTCCCTGCTTTTTGCACATCTAATTAGCAATAGTTGCCGGGGTCATCTGTGGCGCTGTTTTTTGCAGATGCTATCGCAGGAAAACTGGTGATTTCAACTGTTGTCACCAGCTTGTGAATAGGGCTATAGATTTATCACCACTTTGGCTGCAATAAAGTGCCGATAACTCGGCGATGTGTTCTTGAGAATATGCCCTAGAATTTGTACTCTTCTACCCCCACTGGGTTGCATTGTGGTATGCTTGATTCCATCCCGCATCAAGAGAGATCTAAGATTTTCTATGCAGCTCTCCCATTACTGGTGTCGTGCTTCTGCTGCTAGTTCTTGTTCGCTTATACAAGCAATAGTTGTTGATGTGTACCCTGCTTTCTACCATATTCTTCTACCTAGATTTGATTTTCCTTACCCCGTTGACCTGCCCATGTGTCTGCAATCCATATAGGGTTGAGCTAGCATGTTGAAGAAGCATTTTAAGGGATTATGATCACTTTCTGATCTTTCTTCGATGTCAAAATTTACTAGCTGTGAGGCTAGGGACTCAGAAACAAAAACATAATCAACGGTTGATTAGCCTTAACAGGTTGAGGATGTAGCAGCGCCTTCTCTTTCAATACAGCCTCCCTTTGAGCAGATACCAGTTTGTAAGATGACAGCAATGTATGTTAAATATGACCCACTCTCTCCTGATTGGTTTATCAGATGGTTCCCCCACACCACAAATGCTAAAGTCCCATCCAATTATAAATGTGTGACCAGTATGGGCCAATGTGAGAGATTCCAGGCTGTCATGCAGATTGTGGACTAGCAGTAGATTGGTTTTATTTCCAAAGTTGAGATAACAGTTAAACAATATTATATTACCGGCTTTCTGGTTAAATTTCAGGCCAGTGATTGAAACAGCCTGGGCAATAGTGATGGTGAAATCCAGTGGGACAGCCACTAAGTTGCTTGAGTGCTTGATGAAAATTGATAACTCCGATGACTGGTGCCCAAACTGGCTTCATCATGATGCAGATTTAATGATCTTGTAAAGACTTGGAAGATAGTGAGGGCAAGTGCCCAGGTCTCCTGGAGGTAAAGGATGTCATATGTTTCCAAGTACTTAATTGCTTCCTTGCTCTGTTTAATACTTTAGTTGGCAGTGGTTTGTGGCCCTCACTCTAGTCAGGGTGAGGGAGTGACACAGCTAAGATAATCCCTGCATAACCCCTTGGTCGCTTAGCACAAGCAGTCAGTCTTATCTTAGAGGCAATGTGTAAAGCATTCAAACATACACACACAGTAAAACAGTGAAAACACTAAAAAGCAGTCCAAACCAGTTTAGAAAATAGAGAATATTAATCTGAATAAAAAACTAAAATGACAAAAATCCAACATACACACAAATCGAGATATCACTTTTAGAAAGATTACTATAAAACTATTGCTCCTAGAAAACAATAACTCCAACCAGGGCTATCTCGACATCATGACAGGTACTAATTCAACAGTTTGGTGCAGGCCGGCTAAGGTGGTCACACAGGACCCTCAGTAACATTACCTTGAAAAAAATGAAAACAAACATGTTGCATGGCGTTGGGGAGGTGAGGTGTCACTGGTGCAGAAGCGGCATCAGTACTTACTGCTGTGCAGAGTAGGTGATGTGGAGTTGGAATGCGAGAGGCATTGGTTCCTTACGATGTTGCAGCATTTATGAGTTCGGGTAGTCACCCGCATCTGTATCGACTCCGGGATGATGCATTTGAAGCACTGGCGTTGACAGGCTTGATGGCTTTGGTGTAAGTCGGGTGGTACATCATGTTCTTCACGAGCGGTGCCCTCGGCTTTAATGCAGGCAGCGGCACAGCATCGGTATGAATCGCTGCTTTGGTGCAAGTCGGGGCAGTGTGTCAAGCACTTTACGAGGGGTGTCTTCAGTTACGGAGCAAGCAGTGGCCCGATGACAAAGACAGCATTAATAAGTTGCAGTAGTTGGCAACACCAGGGCTGCAGTGTAAGTCGGGGCACTGTGTCGTGTTCTTTACAACTGGTGCCCTCGGCTCCAGTGCAAGCAGAAGCGTCACTAACAGCATTGATGTTGATTTTCTTAAGTTGCAGCACTAGCCACATGATTCCAACTGGATTTGGGCCCACTCGGCAATCAGGACTCCCAGCTGAGAAGTCCAGGTGCTATTAGCAAGATACTGGGGAAGTCTTTGATGGCCTTGAGACTTCTTCACAGGATACAAGCACGCACAAGCATTTGGAGAAATTTCAAAGCAGGGTTAAGAAAGAAAATTCCAGTCCTTTCACTCCCAGGACAGAAGCAGCAAGTAGCTGGCAGGCCCAACAAAGTAACAGGCAGAGTGGAAGTCTCTCTTACGTAATCCAGCTTTTCATCCTTGCAGATTCTCCTTAGTCCAGAAGTGTTCTGATTTGGGGTGTACTCATACCCCTTTCCTCCTTTGAAGTAGGCAAACTTAAAAGGAAAATCTTTGTAGTGCACAAGACAATGCCTTTCTCTGGCATGGCTTCTGACACACTACAGGGTATGGAGACAGCTTTGTGTGAGGACAGGCACAGCCCTATACAGGTGTCAGTGACAACTCCTCCCACCACTCTAGCTCAGGAAGGCCCATCAGCCTGGTGATGGCCCATCTGGATATGAAAGGCACACCTCAGCTCCCTTTGTGTGACTATCTAGAGTGAATGCACAAGAGCCCAACTGTCATTCTAACCCAGATGTGGACTCTACAGACAGGTTGAGGCACAGAAGGGTTAGGCAAGAAAATGCCCACTTTCTAAAAGTGGCATTTTCCAACACATAATTTAAAACCAACTTCACAAAAAGATTCTTTTTAAATTGTGAGTTGAGAGACTCCAAACTCCAAACCTCTATCTGCTCCCAATGGAAAATTACACTTAAAAGATATTTCAAGGCAATCCCCATGTTACCCTATGGGAGGGATAGTACTTGCAAGAGTGAAAAACAAAATTAGCAGTAGTTCACTAGTAGGGCATGTAAAACACAACAGGACATGTCCTACCTTTTAAATACATTGCATCCTGCCTATCGGGCTGCTTTTGGCCTACCTTAGGGGTCACATACATGTAGTAAAAGTGAAGGTTTTGGCCTGGCAAATGGGTGCTCTTGTCAGGTCGAAATTGCAGTTTAAAACTGCACTCACAGACACTGCAGTGGCAGGTCTGAGACATGTTTGCAGGGATACTCATGTGTTTGGCACAATCAGTGCTGCAGGCCCAAGAGTAGCATTTCATTTACAGGCCCAAGGCACCCACAGTGCATTTTACTAGGTACTTACTGGTAAATCAAAGATGCCAATCATGGATAAACCAATCACCAATACAATATGGACAGAAAGTATATGCACTGTAGCTATGATCACCAGTGGTAAAGTGCCCGTAGTCCTAAAGCCAACAAAAAGCAAGTTAGAAAATATAAGAGGAAGAAGGCAAAAAGTTTGCGGATAACCCTGCAAAAAAGGCCAGTTCCAACATAACCCCCTTTTACCCTAAAGCCAAGGTAGACTAATCAATACATTGATGAACTTTCTTGCTTAGGGCAATAGAGCATGGACCCTGGCCCGCAACAGCAGGGGCACGTTCCAGCTCTATGCCTCTCTGAACCCACTTGTATCCCTCTGTCCATACTCTCAGGTCCCACTAAGCTAATCCATGCGGCACCCTTCTCCTCACCTAAGGATCCCATCAGTGCAGCACCTAACCTTACTTTGCTCAGAGATGTCTCCCAGTAGACAGGCAGTAATACTATGGCCTACACAGCAACCCACAGTGGCCACTGACAGCTGTCAGTGACAAGAGCCAGGCCTCAGGCAGTCCAGGGCTCTCTAACCTCTGTGGTTTCTCAGAGGGGGGGTGGGTGGTAGCCCCAGGTGAGTGGCACCCGTTGTCCTCTCTCCCTCCCCCCAAGTTCAGGGGTGCTGTCCTGTATTTGGTCACCCAGCACAGGGTCTGTAAGATGGCCCCCTGTTTCACCCCTTGTACACCTGACCTGGCACCCCAGTTACACCCCCTACCTGCAGCGCACCAAGGAGGTACAGATCGTCCTGCCCAGACCCAACCATGAGGAACATACTGCCCGAAAGGCCCGGCGCGCTCCTTGTACGAGTCAAATATGTGCTCATGTTAGATACGTGAGACACGGTAGGGCGTCACCGTAGCCTGTCGAACAGTCAAAGAAGTAACGCTAGCCTTTCCGCAATCTGTGGCCCAACTCGGGCACTATGACTGCTTTAAACGCTCAAACTCTGCCCTCTAACAAAGCTGGCGCCTTAGCTACATACCTTCTAGCCCACCTCTAAGCAAGGAAGTGCAGCCCGACTCACGCTATCGGAAAGCAGGGACTGTCCGCGCGATCACATGTTAACGTGATCGACGCTCCCCTGCCTTCCCGTGACCCCAGGACACCTCCAGAGCGAAACTTACAGGTACTGGAGCCACCTTCAGCCGTCAACATTGCCCTCCCCGCAATCCTCTAGCTGATGCTGGATCGTCTACAATTTGGCTGTCTTCAAGGACTCTCCGGCTCTTGGACACCAGATAAAACCTTGGTGAGTCGCGTCACCTAGCGCAACACCATAACTAAACTAGGTACTCTCACGCCCTTCACTACCTTCAGGATGGCTCGAGACCGACCTTCCCCTTCCCCTCAAGCATTATCTACCCACATGAAACCCCACAGCTGTAACTCCTTCACCATCATCTTCCCCCCTCCTCTCTATTAAATCAAGACGCTCTTTCAAACAGAAACTTATCCGTCAACATAGGGAAACCCTAATCACAGACATCTACCACTCGTCTGCAAATGGTCCGACTAGGATGGACTTTATACTCCATACTGAGAGACCTGATTACTGGATCTCCGTGATCAGAACGCAACTATTTATCGCCAAAACCACATCCACTCCCCATAGTTGCAAACTTACCACTATACTCCCTTTTAGATCGGTCAGTAGAGGCTACACTACGGTGACCATCTACACCAACGGCACGGTCCTTATCCAGGCCAATAACGAGAACCTTGAAGCCTTCGATGTCCTTTTCCCCACATTAAGATCAACCTCCCCAACCCTACCTCACCACGCCGCAACCCCCTCTCCGCCCTCCCTCACTACTAACAGAGAAGACTATGATCCTCTCCTCCGTGATATCTTTCCTGCCTGCTATGCCCCCCCCTCGCCCCGTTGTCTCACAACGGGCATTTACTACCAATCAGCCACAACAGGAAACTTCAACCCCTCCTTCAATCCCCTCTTCCAACAGCCACACCTCCCCAGTTACCGCCTCCCTCATTCCCCTACTGACAATACTTCCTCGCCTCCAGGAACCTCACGCCCCACGAACTTCATCCCAACTCACAGTCACTCAAAGCCTCCCCCTGTCCCTTCCTCTCCCCATCCTCCATCTTCAGTAACCCCCTCCCCTCGAGTCTCATCCCTGCTCACAGTCACTCAAAGCCCTCCCCTGTCCCTTCCCCTCCCCTTCCCCTGCCTTCTCCCCTGATCCCTCAAACTGATCCCATCAACCTCACCCTGATCCCTCAACCTGATCCCATGCGCCTCATCCCAGCTCACAGTCATTCAAAGCCTCCCCCTGTCCCTTCCCCTCCCCTTCCTCCGCCTTCAGGAACCCCCCTCCCCTCGAGACCCATCCCAGCTCACGGTCACTCAAAGTCCTCCTCTGCGCCTTCCCCTCCCCTCGTCCTCTCCCCGGACCCCTCAACCCCCAACCCAAACCACAACACACCTGGCGCTACCCCAGATACCCCCATCCCCTCCCTCAACTCTGTGTCACAACGCCTCACGGCTCTCGAAAGCCAGATTGTCACAATCACCCAGGGCCTACTGGAGATCCATTCTAACCTAGGTATAGCCCGTAGACCCTCCAAATGCCCCCCGCTGATGGCTCACTCCGGCAACGCTAACAGCTCTCCTAGGTCCACAGAAACCTCTAGTACCCAGCTTCACTATCCCCCACTCAAGATCTCGGAATGCTGCCTACAGCAGAATACAAAAACCAGAGACCCCTTCCCTAGGTCCAAGACTCATACTCCTTCCCACACTCCTCCAAACCGCCTATCAGACACAAAACACTTGTCTTCAACGCCTTTAAGATCAGCAGCACCTATGTCAGACAGCGAAGCAGCCCTACTAGCCGTCACATACAACACCCCCGCCTTAGATTCTCCCAAATCCAAAATCCAAGTAATCACAGGTCACCGGAAAGTCCCTCCCAGCACTAAACCTCAGAGATACCCGGTCCTCACCACCATACCAAGGGAAATCAAAGATAAATCGGCCAGCAATCAGGAGCAATTCTTCAATTGCTTGCTAATCAACTGTAGATCGGCCTCACTGCACGCAACAGAACTAGCTGACGCCATCCTCACTCACGATATTGACATTGCGTTCTTCACAGAGACCTGACTAAATAAGATATCCCCTCCCTGCCTTGACTTGCTGGTACCACCTGGCTTCTCCCTCATTACCAAAGACAGGATAGAGCATAGGGGAGGAGGGGTGGCTATCATCCACAAGGACAGCCTGGACATCTCGGAAACCACCTCTTTTGACTACGATTCATTCGAATGCCTATCCACCATCATCAAGACCAATGACAAAGACTCTCTACGGTGTCACCTGCTCTACCACCCCCCAGGTAAAAACAACCCTTTTGGAGAACAACTTTCTGACCTGATTGCACAAGGCGCACTCGGTGACTCCAATAACCTAAATCTTGGGGATCTGAATCTTCGCTGGAATGAGACACACAATCCCCTAATCCAATCGCTATCCAGCCTCCTTCATGATAACAACCTGCAACAACACTGCACCGAGGAGACTCATTACAAAGGAGCCACACTGGATGCTATCATCTCACAAAAGAAATCAATCAAGATCAACCACATTCTCCCCGTCGACTGGTCAGACCACCACATGATCCTCTTTCATATCAATCACCCCATTACCTCACATAAACCCCCCCAAATGGACAAGAAACCTCTCTCAAATACCCCTGGATATCCTGGATGATCAGTTAAGCTCTCTTCTTCCGGCCAACAAAGCGCACCTTTCCATCAATGAGCTCATCGACTGCTACAACTCCGAGCTAGTGTCCATACTCGACAAACTTGCGCCACTAAAGCTCATAAGAAGCAGAGTTATCCCTTCCAGAACGTGGTTCAACGCTGACCTCAATGCAGAAAGGAGAACTCTAAGAGCCAAGGAAAGAAAGTGGAGAAACAACCCAACGGCCATCCTTCGTGATCAACTGAAAGCAGCCCAAAGGAAATACAACAACCACATCAAAAACAAAAAATCCAGCTTCTTCCGCGAGGCACTGGACAAAGCCAAAAATAGACCGAAGGAACTTTACAGCATCATCAGGCAACAAACGTCCAAACCACTGTCTTCTTCTGTGCTAGCGTCCAAAGATCTTTGCGACAATTTCGCCCACTTCTTCAACGAAATAAATCACAAAAATTGAACTTTCACTTGATCCCAACAATTCACACCCCAAGAAGACCAGTTCGGCTGCTCCTCAGGCTCTCTCCTGGCTCTTTGAGCACCCCCTGGCTTAGCTTCCGCCCCGTCCCAGACGCAGAGATAATCTCGCTGATCTCGTCCTCCAAACCATCAGCTCATATCTCTGACCCCATCCCTCTCTCACTAATCATGAAAATGAAACACTCTCTTGCACCTATGTGGGGCAACATCATAAACAGCCCCCTAAAAAACGGAGTGGTCCCGGACTGCCTAAAAATTGGGCAAGTTACCCCCTGCTGAAAAAAACAGGTCTTGACTCAACAGACCTGAACAACTTCAGACCAATATCTAACCTCCCTCTACTAGCCAAAACATTAGAACGCTGTGTACTCCTGCAATTGACTCATCATCTGGACAACATCAATCTCCTAGACCCCCTCCAGTCTGGTTTCAGACAAGGATGCAGCACAGAAACACCGATGCTGAACATCATAGACGATATCCACGGATCTCTGGATTCAGACAAATGCTGCCTCCTCATTCTCCTTGACCTCTCTGCAGCATTCGACACGGTGGCTCACAAACTCCTCACCAAGGCTCTTCAAGAAAGAGCTGGCCTCGGCGAAGTAGTTCTCAAATGGTTCTCCTCATTCATACACAACCGAACACAAATAATAAAAATCAAGAATTTCACCTCCGAAATCCAACAGGTCAATAAGGGCGTCCCCCAAGTTTCGGTGCTCTTGCCTCAGCTTTTTAACATCTATATGGAACCACTCTCCAAGCTACTCAGAAAAGCCAACATCCGCTTTCACCTCTACGCGGACGATACACAAATCTATCTGGAAACTTCCTCTCTCACTGACATACATAGACTAAATGATGTCCTGAAAGATGTTCAACAATGGCTGACAAAGAATCACTTGAAACTGAATCCAGACAAAACTGAGACACTCCTCATCTCGAACAAGAAAGACAACCCTCAAATGACCGAATGGCTAAAAGCAATCGATGCGCTTAAAGGAAATCTTACTCTAGCCGACTGTTAAATCTCTTGGCATCATCATAGACCCCAAACTAAACATGGTAAAACACATCAAGAATGCAGCCAAAGGTGCTTTCTTTAACCTCAGACTGTTGAACAAGATCAAACCCTACATTCCTAACAAGGATCTCAAACTGGCCACTCAATCTCTGGTACTGTCAAGACTAGACTATGGGAACGCAATCCTAACATGCATCCCGAAATCGAACTTGGCACCGATCAAAACAACACTAAATGCTGCAGCTAGAATGATTACCGGCATCAAAATATCGGATCACATCTCCCAGCACTCAAGGAACTCAAATGGCTCCCAGTAAAAATGCGTAGTAACTTCAGAACGGCCTGCCTAACCCACAAAGCCCTCCATACCGGCAAACCCGAATACCTGGCAAATAAACTCAAAAAAGCAGGCCAAGCCAGGAATCTGAGAAGCTCTAACTCCTTCCTGCTCATTCTACCCAAAACCAGAAAGAAAAGAACAGCGGACTGCTCCTTCACTGGAAACGCCCCCAAAATCTGGAACTCCATCCCCCCGCACATCAGAACTATTCCTTCTTTTGTGGAATTTAAAAGGCAACTCAAATCCTTGTTCCTGATCCGCTCCCTTGGCTGTGGATAACCGGGGTCAGCAAGCAACCCCTGAACTATGTGACTACAGTGAATCCCATAACCAAAGAAGCTCGACAACTCACCCATGTTCTGCTTACAATGTCACTCATTGAATGCTTATACCTTACATATGTTATGTTCATGTTCATGTTTATGTTATGTATATGTTTATACAGATTTTTGTCATTCTATTACTGTAAAGCGCTCTGCTACCTCCGGGTCTTGACAGCGCTATAGAAAACTTCCTAAATAAATAAATAAATACCCTGAGGCTGGCCAGGAGACTGGAGTGGACTTTCCAACACCCTGTCCTCCCCTCTGTGGTCCTGTACCTTCCACTGTGGAGAGGCAATGCCAGATTACAGAATTGTCAGGGCACTGGTGTTAGCCGTCCTGCACAATTCTCCCACCAGTTCAGCGGTACTAACCTGCAACTGGAACACTCACCCCAGGGTTTGTACCCTTAGGTTGAGCCAGGGAAGTACTGCTACCCTTCCAAAGGAAATGCATTCTTCATGTGAGAGTCTGCCTAACACTAGTTGCCTGACCCCTGTCCATTTGACAGAGTATGAAGATCCCCTGATAAGAAGTGCCATTACCAGGGTCATTCTGGAGGGGGGGAACTCTGGCCTCAGAGCTGTCCCCCTACCCTCTGGTACTTCCACTTGGGACTGCCTCCCCCTCTCAACCCTCCCTCTGGACTTCTGCACCCTCCTTTCCGGAGTGGTACTGTCAGACACAAGACAGCCACCCCTTCCACAAGTTCTCCTGACACTCATGACCTCAGCGGATGGTCTCCCAGTACAGACTAGGCCCCCCTCCTGGTACTCCCAGGCTTTGGGACTGGGTTGTGGGCAACATCGGCCTCTGCCCATCCCACCTCTCCTCCTACCCTGGGAACGGACATGAGACCCTCCACCCATCCCACTACACTGGGACCTATCTGACCTACTGAACATCTTGCCTGCCCCTCTGGGTTCAGAAAGGCTGAACCACTCCCCACAAGATCACGCCCAAATCCCTCTTTAGATCCTCTGGCATCCACCAAAAGGTGTGCCTCCGGTGCAAGCTCTATGGGGTCAGAGAACTCACACTCCACAGGCTGTTGGCATAGCTCTGGAAAACCTTAACTGAACATATGCTCTCCAGCAATCAGATTGTAAAACCCTTCTTGTGTGTTCACCATACTACCCTTCAAACAACAATTGAGTACCTTGAAAAAGTACCCCACACCATGCACCATCTGCTGGGACAGTGTCTGACTGCCCCTCAACTTTCCCATCTCTGGGGTGACACCATGCTCCCCAAGCAGGGCTTCCTCCATGGGACTACACTCTCCCTATCACTCCTTTCTAGAGCCAGTAGAGTGTTCCTCCCACCATGAGGTATATGACTCCCGGTGCCAGTTCCACTATCGTCCTCAGGGACCCTGTCCACCTTTGGAGCTACCTCATATGACTGAGTCCACTGATGTATGTCACCGTCTTCCTTGAAATTAGAAAACAAGTCGCTGGGTGTGTGAAACTTTTTAGTACTGGACATGGTACTTACACTGCCGCCATTTGTGCTGGACTCAGCCCTCTTGGCTTTCAACTCCAGCTCTCAGTTCATGAGCAAAAAGCATTTTTCTCTCCTCCATGCCCATTTTATTATTTTCTATGGCCAAGGCCTCTTTTTTTCTGCCTCCCTTTTGAGACTCGCCAGTTCCTACTGGAGCTTCCTTACATGTTTCATTTTAAACTTTTCCAGCAAATACTTTCTTGTTTCCCATCTGTCCTCCAGCTCCCCTGGGGACAGACCTGGAGAAGAAACACTGCTGCTGGGTGTGAAGGGAACAATTACACCATTCAGGCTGACTCCCTGCCACACACGAGTTGCCGGCTCCTCCAGCCATATCAGGTGCAGACTTTGTTCATCCTCCTCCACAACCTCCTCCTCTGAGTGCTAATCACCCTCCCTGACTCATTGCCTTTTGCAGATCCTCCTCTCTAAAGAAGCCTTTAAAAGAACACTTGAAATCCCTGTAGAACTTTTGGAGCTGAGGCAACAACCTCTCCTGCTTAAACAGTAACTCTGCAGGTACTGATGATGTCTCACTAAACTGAGACATGATTGTGGATCAAACTCAAGGATTGCAAGGAATAAAAGAAAAGAAAAATCAAAAGCAGCATGGTGGTACGTAATGGTCTGTGATATGGAAGTAGTGTACACCAATCACTGTACGTAAAGTAGAAACACAAGTCCTATCATCCAAACGCTGTCAATAATGTTAAAAATTGTGTCCTTAATTGGCTGTGGTTTGCGCACCGTCCAAGTAGCAACCCTCACTTTAGGCAGGGTAAGGAAGTCACACAGCTTAGATAACCCCTGCTCAACCCCTTGGTAGCTTGACACGAGCAGTCAGACTTATCTCAGTGGCAATGTGTAAAGCATTTGTACATACACAGATAGTAACCAGTGAAAACGCAGTGAAAACACTACAAAAGGAGTCCACACCAGTTTAGAAAATAGTCAATATTTATCTGAATAAAACAATACCAAAATGACAAAAATCCAACATACACAAATCAAGATATCATTTTTAGAAAGATTACTGTAAAAATATAGCTACTAGTAAACAATAGCTCGAACCAGTGCTATCTAGATGTCGTGACAGGTACAGTGCATTCCTGACTGTAAGAAGCGCGGGCCGGCTACAAAGTCACATGGACCCTCAGTAACAGTACCTTGAAAATGATAGAAACAAAGACGTTGCATGGCATCAGGAAAATAAGGAGTCATGGGGTGGCATTGGTTCCTTACTGCTGTGCAGAGAAGGGGATGTGGCGTTGGCGGTGAAACTTCAGTTCCTAATGAAGAGGCGATGTTGATGAGTTAGGGAGGTCACCAACATCTGTTATCGACTCTGACATGATGCAGTTGAGGTGCTAGCATCAACAGGCATCAGGACTGTTGTGAAAGTCAGGCAATGCGTCATGTTCTTCATGAGCGGTGCCCTCAGCTTTGTTGCAGACAGCAGCGCGGAGTTGCCATGAAGCACTGTCACCAGAGAGGTCGGGGCTGCAGTGCAAGTCGAGCTGGTGTGTCATGTACTTCACGAGTGGTGCCCTCAGCTCCGGTGAAGGCAGCGGCTTCGATGACGAGATCAGCGTTGAAAGGTTGTTGCCATCAGCAACACCAGGACTGTGGTGTCAGCCAGGCGGTGTGTTGTGCTCTTCACGAGTGTTACCCTGAGCTCCAGGGCAGGCAGCGGAGTTGTTGGCTGTGTCAATGTTGCTTTTCTTGAGCTGCAGCACCAGCCACACAATTCCATGGGCCCAGGAACTAGATTTGGCACCACTTGGCAATCAGGACTCCCAGCAGAGAAGTCCAGGTGCTGTTAGCAAGATGCAGGGGTAGTCTTTGATGGCCCTGAGAGTTCTTGACAGGAGGAAAACACCAAAAAGCCCTTGGAGAACCTTTGAAGGAGGATTCAGAAAGCAAAGTCCAGTTCTTTCACACCCAGGACAGAAGCAGCAAGAAGCAGGCCAGCCCAACAAAGACACAGGCAGAGTGTCAGTCCCCCCTACAGCATCCAGCTATTCTTCCTGGCAGAATCTCTTTAGTCCAGAAGCGTTCTGTTTTTGTGGTGTCAGAGGTCCAATACTTAAACCCCTTTCCGCCTTTGAAGTAGGCAAACGTCAAAGGAAAGTCTTTATAGTGCAAAAGACTCTGCCTTTCCCTTTCCTAGCTCCAGACACACTACATGGGGGTGGAGACAGCTTTGTGTGAGAACAGGCACAGCCTGATTCAGGTGTCAATGACAACTCCTCTCAGGACTCTAGCGCAGGAAGGCCCATCAGCCTGGTGACGGCCCAAGAGGATATGCAGGGCACACCTCAGCTCCCTTTGTGTGACTGTCTAGAGTGAATTCACAAGAGCCCAACTGTCATCCTAACCCAGTCGTGGATTCTAGAGACAGGCAGAGGAACAGAGGGGTAAAGCACAAAAATTAACACTTTCTAAAAGTGCCATTTTCCAACACGCAATTTAAAAACCAACTTTGCAAAAAGATGTAATTATGAGTTCAGAGACCCCACACTCCTAATCTCAATCTGTTCCCAATGGGAAATAACACATTAAAGATATTTTAAGGCAATCCCCATGTTAACCTATGGGAAAGATAGTCAAAACGAAATTAGCAGTATTTCACTATTAGGACATGTAAAACAGAACAGCACATTTCCTACCTTTTAAATACACTGCACCATGCCCATGTTGCTGCCTTTGACCTACTTAATGGGTGACTAACACATAGTAAAAGGGAAGGTTCGAGCCTAGCAAGTGGATGCACTTGTCCGATCAAAATGGCAGTTTAAAACTGCACTCACAAACACAGCAGTGGCAGGTGTGAGATATGTTTGTAGAGCTACTCATGTGAGTGGCACAATCAGTGCTGCAGGCCCACTAGTAGAATTTAATTTACATGCCAGGGCACCCACAGTGCACCTTACTAGGGACTTACTGGTAAATCAAATATGCCAATCATGGATAAACCAGTCACCAATACAATTAAGACAGAGAGCATATGCATGTTAGCACCGATCAGCAGTGGTAAAGTGCCCAGAGTTAAAGCCAACAAAAATATGTCAGAAAAAAATAGGAGGAAGAAGGCAAAACATTTGGGGATAACCCAGCAAAAAGGGCCAGTTCAAACAGCCAAGTTCCATGAAAGCACTGTTATCAGAGGCTTCGTCCTAAGCCCAAATGTCTATGGCACAGAGTAATTTTAAGGGTAGTAACTCTGTCTTTTAGGCACGGTTAATGCCTGCATACCCAGCATCCTCTGTGCATCTCTTAGGGATTCGGAGAGTGCCTCCTCCTGATGCCTTTGTTGAATTGTGAGGGCATGTGAGCCCTCTAAAACCAAATCCCATCAGCTGTTTCCTCCAATTGCGCCCTTCACCTCCATAATAATTAGCAAGAGGAAACTTAAGAAAAAAGGTGAAGCGGATAAGAGGAGGAAGATAAAGGAAAAGGAGAAGGAATTACAGAAGGCATCATTGGCATACCAGAGTTCGGTGTTGCATTTGGATATAGAGTGGGAGGGTTTACAGGCGAAATATCAGGCCAATTTTGATAAGAAACTTATGGATAGGTGCAAAGATCTGGTCTTACAGACCAATATCCTTGTTAAATTCAGATAATAAGGTTTTTGCAGGAATACTGGCAGCAAGGGTGGCAAAAGTCATTAAGGCTATAGTTCATCCTGATCAGAGAGGGTTCATAACCGGGAGACAGTTATATGAGCTTACCTTTCAGGTAATGGGGGCAATTGATGTAGCCGAAGTAAAGAAGGTCCCTCTTACGATTGTTGCAATAGACGCCTCAAAGGCATTTGACCAGGTGAGCTGGGTATATCTCTGGGAGACATTACTACAAAGTTTTGGTTTCCCCAAAAACTTTGTTCAGACTGTCAAGTGTCTGTATCTTAACCGGAAAGCAAACATTTTGGTAAATGGAGCACTGCCAGACTGGTTTAATATTTCAAGAGTCACTAGGCAGGAGTGCCCCTTGTCACAACTCTTGTTCAACTTGTACATTGAGCCATTAGTTTGTTGGCTCAGGGCTGATCCAACCATTCACCCTTTTAAAATCACTGAACTAGAGTTAAAACTGGCTCTTTGTGCGGGAAACATCCTTTACAATGCAACTTTTACCACACAGTGCCTTTACGACACAACTTTTACAACGCAAACCATTACAACGCATTGCGCTGGGGGGCCCTCTAGGATAGGGAATAGATTTAATTTACTATCCAACACCTTCCCTACTGTCTACGGGGACTGGAGTTGGAATAGTAAATTAAACTATTCACTGTCCAGCGCCCCAAAGCACTATGCGTTGTAAAGGTATTCGTTGTAAATACCGCGTTGTAAAGGCATGCGTGGTAAAAGTATGCCTTGTAACGTCATACATCCCTTTATGCAGATGACCTGCTTCTGTTTACATCAAATCCAGCAGAAGCCATATTCAGGTTATTTGAGAAGGCAGAAAAATTTGACAAAGTTTCAGGATATAAAATTAACAAGGAAAAGACTGAAATAATGGAATGGAATCAAGCTAATGGAAGTCAGGGGGTTAAGAGCCAAATGAGGTATCTTGGTGTTCAATTAGCTCAGAATCTAGATGATATTCCAAAAATTAACTGGAAGAGGGTCTCCAAAGAGTTATCACGATGGGCTAACCTCCTTTTAAAAATTCTACGGGAGGGTCAACCTTGTAAAAATGATAAGTTTGCTGGAAATTACCTTTTTATACAACTCTGTCCCATTACCATTTAAGGGGGAGGATATCGCTAAATTACAGGGTAAAATAGGCACCTTCATTTGGGCTACATGAAGCCCTAGGATAGCATGGAAAAAGCTAAGGAGAGGCCTTACTGTGGGTGGGTTAGCGCTACCAGACCTACTCACTTACTTTTATGCATTTCATTAAAACAAAATTAGGATTTTGGCCCACAAAACTGATTCCTCATCCCTAGGTTTATTGTTTGAGGCAATGTTAAAGGATGTGGAGCATGGGCTGGAGTATTCCCTGTATAATTACGGAGACCCGAAGTTCTATAAAAAAGTCAGACTAAAGATTTTGGGGGCGGCACTAAAGAATTGGATGTATATTAGGAGAAGAATGAAAATTTCGTACTATGCAGCGCAGGCTCCAGTCTGGGACTCTCCCGGCACTCCGAAATGCTTACAAGATCAAATTTTTCAACCGCTACAAACGGGAGGTATAAGATGCTGGGGTGACCTGCAAGAGGACTCGAAGTTAATAAGTTGGGAGGCGTTAATTAGCCTAACTCGAGGGACACTGACTAGGTTTAAGTGTTATCAGTTATCCCCCTGGTGGGCAGCGCAGACCTGGGGCAAAGACGAAGCTAACTGGAAATTTGATTTAGTTTCCAGAACAAGCAAATGGAAAAGATAAGTTTCCTTTTGGTGTTGGGCCCTCCTGGAAGCTGGGGAGGATGTGGAACCTGAAGTTATAGGACTGTGGGGCGAAGAATTTAGAGGCAGAGAAAAGAAAGAGTATAAAATATGGTTTGACTCTTTTTCTATGTTGCAGGCAATAGTTAAACGAGCCGCATTTAGGAGGAACCATCTTTATACGGCCTACAGAGTCTATTGGTCTCCAAAAAAACTATCTAAAGTCATTGGAAAGGAATATAGTTGCCCCAGGTGTAAGTGCCTCGCTGCGGATGACATCCACATGTTTATGAAATGTCCAAGAATTATGCAGTATTGGATGGAGGTATGTGTCTTTTTTGGAACATATGCTCCATCAACAGATGGAAGTAAGTCCCAGTTTGATTTTTTTTTGTTCTACCAAATGATTACCTTATGAATACATCTGTTTTCAGATATGTGTTTTATGTGGTAATTCGTGCAAGGAAGGAAATCTGGAGGGCATGGAAATCTGAAATACCCCCGACTTTTGCTGAATGCTTGAAGAATAATACTTATACCAGCGAATCAGATGTGGCTTGCGACCATACAAGTAAAAGCAAGATTTGGGCAGATCTGGTGGACTGGAGGTACCGTCGGTCATGTCATCCTAAGTAACATTGGCTGCCCCATGAAATGCGAACAGGAGTGGGAGAAGGTAACGGTAACATCTTGGAGGTAAACATCCCTTTTCTCTCCATATGCCTCACTTAAGGGTTGGAAATAGTTGGCATGGATTGATTGGTGGAATCCCATCAAGAGTTTTTTCTTTGGCAGTATCAGGACTTGATTAAAGGGGTTCAATGGTTTTGTATTTGACTCGTGAGGGACATCTAGTAACAACTAGTGGAACCGCAGCTTGATATAAGAATAATTTCAATGCTTTTCCATTTGACTCGTGAGGAACATTTAGTAACGACTAGTTGAACTGTAGCTCTTTGTAGAATTGTTTTGATATTGGATACTATAATATCCACTGCCCACTGCTAATCTCGTCCCATAATGCTTTGCAGGGCCTTTTGTTGGGATTGTTTTTTTGCCAATAACTGTGCTTGGGGTGGTCTTAAGAGGATGGGACCTTCACCGAAGTTCAACAAGATGTGCTTTTTGTTTATGCTCTTTGTGTTCAAGGCATCTGCTTGGTCCTCCCCCTAGGTTAGGGGGACCCCAAAATAATCACCTCTCTCATTGCCTAATGTTTTCACTTTTGTGAACTGGTTATATGTTTTTTAGCATGTAAAATTGCTTTATCAAAAAGCATCTAAGGATGTTGTTGATTTAGCTTCTACGCTACGTGATTAGGCACAGTTTTTGTGCTGTGCAAGTTGCAGAGTGCAAATTAATACAAACAACGTATGCTTCGTTAACAAAGCGTTGTACTATGCCCAGGGTTAATGTCCATTTCCTCCATAGGGTTGTCCTCTTTTCCAGACTGCTTGTTTGCATGAGTAGCGATTGCTCAATCCAAATGAAAACACTGGGACCTATTGACAAAAGCACTCATAAAATTACAAGTAGAGATTTGCAGCTGAGCCTAGCTGTGTAAGTTTTTTTCTATTCACATTCTGAGAAGTTCACCCGGAAAGCTCCAGCAGGCACGAGTTTCCAGGCGTTCTACTGGGGCTGCTCCTATAGGCTCCCTTTTAACCCTGTGTTCAGGTTTCTATAGCGGAGAATGTGCACAGGGGGAATGGACAATATTTTTTTACTTTGTGAGGATTTTCTTTTTTAGCAACAAGGAAAGCCCTGGCCTACATGGGGAGAACATGGCGGCCAGCGAGTCGTTGGTCGCGGAGGCTCCTGCGAGTCAGGAGCAAGACGGAACCAGAAGTCTTGAGTTCAATGCGAATACGACCTGGAAAACAGATCTTTAACCAACATAATATTGCTGTTAATGCCGAAATGCGCAGGTGAGGGATAGACAATCAAAAAATGTTTACCGGTCGCGGAGGCTCCTGCGAGTCAGGAGCAAGACGGAACCAGAAGTCTTGAGTTCAATGCGAATACGACCTGGAAAACAGATCTTTAACCAACATAATATTGCTGTTAATGCCGAAATGCGCAGGTGAGGGATAGACAATCAAAAAATGTTTACCGGTCCCCGCAGTAGCTGGTAGCGGTTTGTTGACTTTATGTGCTGGTTCTTGGTTTCCTGATAACGGTCTGGTTTTGGTCGTCAGCTGGGAGCGCGGTGTAGTGGAGGTAGCAGGATCGATCGAAGCTTCGAAGGTGGCAGCTGCGAGGGAGAGCCACAGGGGTCTCCGGAGGTGCAGGACTCGTGGTGGTCCCGCACGGCCCTCGAGCTGGGACACGGCTGGAAAGCTGCAGCCAGGCTCTCCATTCAGGGCGGCAGAGGCAGGGGAAGCACAAACGCTGCTCTGGTATTACAGAAACCGCAGGAGACCCTTCAGAGGTCAGAGGAGGTAGGGGTGGAGAAAACTTCACTTGGCGACAAAGTAAGTGCAACTGTGGAGGATAAGCCGGGAGTTGCCTGCTTAACCGGGGGCGGAGTCAGTGACCTTGGATAACGGAACGGGGGGCAGGCCCCCAGGCTTAAAGTCAGGAGGACAGAATAGATATACATTAACCACATCGCTGCTTAAGAGTTTCCCCTGCTGTGCTGGACAGCAACGAAAACGGGTGTGGTCATGACGAGCTCAGCTCATCATGAGCACCTGAGAGGTATATGCAATGACGAGCTGAGCTCGTCATGAGCATGGAAGGGGTTAAGGAGCGCAAGTCTGAACCCTTCCAACGTGGATTTTCAAATTTGGGACAGTGCATGAAAACAGGGGCCTATTCCCGACAAAAAATATAGCAAAGTGTTGACAGCTTAGGAAAAAGTAACAACTGGGTAATGGGTTACCGCAAAAAGTAGAAAATCTAAAAAAGTGAAAAAGGCTTCCCAGAAGCAACACAATCCAAAACTTACTCCCTCACTGAGGAGCTATTTTTAGGGTGCCCCAAATACATTAATATTAAAACCAATAGCCAGCACGCCTCTGAGTAACCTCACAAAGCTATCTGAATTTCCAGAAGGCTTATTAGGTCCAAATAGGTTCTAACTGCTCGATAGGGATCCGGATTTACCAGAATTATCAGAGGAAGCACTCACAGAGTAATCAGTGATGGTGGATGAAGGCAACAAAGTGTTAGACATGACTACCCTGACAAAACAGGTAGATCTGGTCTCTTCAAGAGAGAATCTGGTCTCTCTAAGTGAGAATCAGTCTGGCCAGTCTATGGGGGTTGACTCTAAGCTAGGGGGGACCCAAAGAGGACATCCTGATGATCACGATGATCACATCCCTCCACAATCTGTCTCAGATTTTTGCACATGCTGACTAAAGAAGTTAGAGATAGGTTTGCAGTGTCAGAAAAGAACCAACCGGATATTAAAAACGGAAGATAAGGTGGACCTATTGGGGGCTAAGACCACAGCTTTAGAACTCACTGTTTCAGACTTAGTTTCGCAGACAGAGGAAAACGTAAAGGATATGCGCCTGATGAAAGAGAAGGAAATAGGTTTCCAGGATAAGTTGGAATCTCTCGAAAACTCCCAAAGGAGAAACAACACTCGTTTGCTAAAAAGTTCATGAGGGAGCTGAGGGGAGTAGTCTTAAGGAGTTTGTAGTGAAATTAATTAAATAAGCTACCCAAATTGAAACCTCGGAGCAAGTTCTGGCGGCAGATATACAGCGGGTACATAGAGACCCATTATTTAGATTGAACCCAAAACCAGCCGCGGTCGGTAGGGGAGTACCTTGCGGGGTGGTGACGTGGGGAGGGGGAGGGGCAGGGCGGGGGTTAGTAAAGTATGGATAATGGAGGTTTGCAGGTAAGTAAACATTTAAATAAATCAAACAAATTTCGTTGCACGCACTGCATTGCATTTGGGGATGCAGTGCACGCAACGAAATTAGTTAAATTAGTTAAAATCTAAATTCACGAAGGGTCCTACTCCAAAATGCCTGAAATGTTTCCAGCTCAAAGCAGACGATGTTCATATGTTTTTAAGCTGTCCTATGTACATCATTTCTGAATATCTATTATTAGAGGTATGGAAGCTATGTTTGGGCTGGCATTCAGGTGAGCACAACTTTGGTATTTTTTGGGTTGTCACCATTTTTATGAGTTGATGTCTCTAGATGAGAACAAATTATTTTTCTACTTAATTTTACTTGCACAGAGAGAAATGTGTAAATTTTGGGTCAAAAATACATCTCCGTTGCTAATAGATTGGTAAACTTCTATTAAATATATGATGAAACTGTGTAAAGCCTTACTAAAGAAGAAGAGCAAGCAAAAAGAGTTTTGGTTACCGTGTGCAGAATGGTTCGGTACTTTCAAATAACAGAGGAAAAATGTCCAATGATTATGCCTCTACACTGCAATACTTTACCCCTCTGGTTGTTCTGCAGGCCGCTTAGAGAGAGGATCAGAACAGACCGAATATGGGAAAGAGAAGCTTTGTGTAAAGTGCATCAATCTAGATACAGAGCGCCTGAGTCGGTGCTTATTGAGAGGGGGGCCGCGGTGAAATCCTAATTGCTCTGGTGTTATCTGATGGCGAATGAGGACAAAAAAAAAACAAGAAAAACAAACAAGGAAAGCCCTTTCACTAAACCATCAGCAAATCTGGGTGTGGTTCATACCATTTTCTTCTGAAAGGTGTGTGTTACATTTCTGACCCTTTACAGAATGGAAAGGGTTCATAGAGAAGTTTGGGAATGTCCATAAATGTTCATGTTTGTATGTATTCCTTAACTTCCAAGACAACCAGCAAACCCTTTGGAGATTCCTGCCTGGCATTAAAATGTATGTTTACAACTGAAATTACCTTTGAAAATAAGGCACAGGAGTTTGTCTGGGCAATTTCTGTGCAAAATGTAGATGACCAAAGCACTTAAAGGTGAGCCAGTATGCAAAGGGCACTCAAATGTTCCTTGTTTGTTGGCACATTTTCAGGTATTAAGGTCTTAACCTATGTTTTTTAAATAGTGTTACCATTTATTGCAGGAGTGCAGGGTCCGCATTAATGCTTTGCTTAATTTTGGGAATCTAAGCAGGAGAATCCTTAAACTTCTCTAAAGGAATGATCTGTCTGGCCACTCTTGCTGGAATCTTTAAGACTGAAACGCAAGCTGTCATGTTACTGTCAGAGTCATCAGCGACACTGAGCCACTTTCCAGGTTTAGTAATGCATCCGCTCCATGGATCTGTCTTGTGGGAAATTGGGTGACTGGTTGAGGGTGGTGAAACTCTACTCAAGCAGGAACCACAATCTCTATCAGGGTGAAACACAAGCAAACCCCAAACTAACCAGTGTTAACCCTATGGTAGCTTGGCACAAAAGCAATCAGACTTAACTTAGGGACAATGAGTAAAGTATGTATGCAGCACTTCAAACAGTAATAAAGTGAAAACAAAACAGGAAGAAAAATCCCAAACCAATCTAGAGACATATAGTAAAATCTAATTCATTATTTGAGATCAAAATGACAAAAGTCCAATTAGAATAACAGGAGATATGCAATTTAAGATTTAAGTGAAAGTAATGCCTATAAACAAAAAGGTGACCGCCTCGACCTGGTTGAGCACGGTCGCTCCCTCCTGCCCTCGCTGACTCCTACCCTGTGCTGCCTGGTATTGTTTTCATTGTGCTGATTAGCCTTGCTAACGCTGCTCTCCTCACTTTGAAGCTCAGTCCACATAGCGCTGCTGCCCACGCTTAGCGCTAGAACGTGCCTGCCGGGTTGTGCGCAATTGTTTATGCTAAGACTCATGTTCTTGTAACGCTGTGCATGAAAGCTGCTTTGCTCACTGTTGAAATAGTGTTTTATTCTATTACGCTCCAAGTTTCCTGTAAGTCGGTCTGCTTGTGTGTTATTGCCGCCGCCATTTGCTCTGTTGTTGTTGTTGCCCTGAGACCGCCCCCTCCACCACGCAACCGCCTCCCATAGGATCCTCCCTCCCACTTTGTATTAAGGCTCACCCCTGTCCACCATAGCGCCGTGACCGCCTCGACCTGGTTGAGCACGGTCGCTCCCTCCTGCCCTCGCTGACTCCTACCCTGTGCTGCCTGGTATTGTTTTCATTGTGCTGATTAGCCTTGCTAACGCTGCTCTCCTCACTTTGAAGCTCAGTCCACATAGCGCTGCTGCCCACGCTTAGCGCTAGAACGTGCCTGCCGGGTTGTGCGCAATTGTTTATGCTAAGACTCATGTTCTTGTAACGCTGTGCATGAAAGCTGCTTTGCTCACTGTTGAAATAGTGTTTTATTCTATTACGCTCCAAGTTTCCTGTAAGTCGGTCTGCTTGTGTGTTATTGCCGCCGCCATTTGCTCTGTTGTTGTTGTTGCCCTGAGACCGCCCCCTCCACCACGCAACCGCCTCCCATAGGATCCTCCCTCGCCCCTCCCCCTCCCACTACCCATATATGACTGATGCCTTTCCGCGCAGCGGTCAAGCGCAGCGATCGCGCCCAGTCCGCGCCGAAGGTGCGCCAAAGGTAAGCCCGTCTACGCCCGTCCGCGCCAGGACCGCGCCCAGCGCCATACCCCCTGGCCCTCGCATTGCCCAGTCCTCCCGCATTACTTACGACGCCTCCACCCTCCTAACCCTTAACCCCGGCCGTCCCCCCAACTGCGTCCAAGCCGCTCCTGGACACACCCATGGTCCCTTCTCATGCAACTCCTGCAAGTTCGACGGCACCAAAACCAACTCCTCATCCACCGACACCAAGCAGAGACCCGACTCCAATCACCTAAAATGCATCCTGCTCAACACCCGATCGGTCCACAGGCACGCCATTGACCTATGGAATCTACTAGACACCATCTCTCCGGACGTCGCCTTCCTAACAGAAACATGGATGAACGCCTCCTCCGCCCCAGACATCACCATTGCCATCCCAGAAAACTACAAGATCATACGCAAGGACTGTACCGGCCACACAGGAGGAGGAATCGCTATCGTCCATAAGAAATCCATCCACATCTCAACCAGCTCTGACGTCAATCTCGCCAACTCTGAACACCTTCACTTCCAGATCCACACCGACCCCAATACCACACTCAGAGGCACCCTCCTTTACAGGCCACCGGGACCCCGCGCACAATTTAGTGAGGATATCACGGACTTCATCACCCCACACGCGCTCCCCTCCAAAGACTACATCCTTCTGGGAGACCTCAATTTTCACCTTGAAAAGAACAACGACCGCAACTCCACCACCCTTTTGGACAACCTCGCCAACCTCGGACTTAAACAACTGGTCACTTCCCCCACCCACATCGCAGGTCACACTCTCGACCCTATCTTCACCTCCAGCAACCATGTCTCCTTCAGCCACACTACGGCTCTCCTCTGGACTGACCACAGCTGCGTTCACTTTACCTACAACAAGCCCAAACCCAACAACCACCCCCAACCAACTCTGCAAAGAAACTGGAACAAAATCACCATCGACCAGATCTCCTCATCGCTTCTTCTAAACCCCCCAGCCCACTCCTCAAACCCCGACCAAGCCGCCACCAACCTCACCCTATGGTTATCCAACAGCGCCGACATCCTAGCACCACTGAAAAAACTACAAAGCAAACTTGGCAGCAAGAAGGCCTCATGGTTCAACGATGATCTTAAGAAATCCAAGAAACTCTGCCACTCCCTTGAGAAGGCCTGGAAAAAAGACCCAACCACCAGCACCAAGGACGCCTTCAAAAACGCCACCCGCATACACCACCAACTGATCCGAAAGGCCAAGAAAACCGCCTTCAAGGACCGACTAGATAACAACGCCCACAACAGCAAGGAACTTTTCAACATCGTCAAGGAATTTACCAATCCCTCGGCCAACTCTAACGACAACACCCCCTCTCAAGCCCTCTGCGACTCCCTAGCTTCATTCTTCCACAACAAAATTGCAGACATCCACAACAGCTTTGACGACCAACCCGGAGACCAACCCACCCAACCATCTGCTGGACCTTCACCCCCCTCGAACATCCTTAATGACTGGAACCCAATCTTCACTGAGGACACCATCCGCCTGATGAACTCCATCCACTCAGGATCCCCCACAGACCCATGCCCTCACCACATCTTCAACAAAGCAGACTCAATCATAGCACCGCACCTCCGAGACGTCATCAACTGCTCCTTCAACTCCGCCACCTTCCCGGAAAGCTGGAAACACGCTGAACTCAGCGCCCTTCTGAAAAAACCCACAGCGGACCCCACCGAACTCAAAAATTACCGCCCCATCTCGCTCCTTCCATTCCCGGCCAAAGTCATCGAGAAAGCTGTCAACAACCAGCTCGCCGCCTTCCTCGAAGCCAACAAATCCCTCGACTCCTCACAGTCCGGCTTCCGGGCAAAACACAGCACTGAGACCGCCCTCATCGCAGCAACAGACGACATCCGAACTCTACTGGACAATGGAGACACAGTCGCCCTCATCCTCCTCGACCTCTCCGCAGCCTTTGACACAGTCTGCCATAGCACCCTGTTACAACGCCTCAGAAACATCGGAATCCAAGGAAAAGCTCTGGAATGGATCACCTCGTTCCTCACCGGAAGAACCCAGAGAGTCCGCCTTCCACAATTCAAGTCAGAGGCCACTGAAGTCATCTGCGGCGTACCACAAGGATCTTCACTCAGCCCCACCCTTTTCAACGTATACATGAGCCCCCTCGCGGCCATCGCCCGCCAACACAACCTCAACATCATCTCCTACGCGGAAGACACTCAACTGATCCTATCTCTCACCAAGGACCCTAGCACCGCCAAAACTAACCTACACGAAGGAATGAAAGAAGTAGCCGAATGGATGAAACACAGCCGTCTGAAACTGAACTCAGATAAAACAGAAGTCCTCATCTTAGGTACCTCCACCTCCGCATGGGACGACTCTTGGTGGCCAGAAGCCCTTGGAAAAGCACCCATCCCGACAGACCACGCACGGAACCTGGGCATCATCCTGGATTCCTCACTTTCAATGAACAGACAAGTCAACGCCGTCTCCTCTTCCTGCTTCAACATTCTTCGCATGCTCAAAAAAACATTTCGCTGGATCCCCACCGAAACTAGGAAAACGGTCACCCACGCTCTGGTCACGAGCCGACTGGACTATGGAAACACCCTCTACGCCGGTACTACCGCTAAACTCCAGAAAAAACTCCAACGAATCCAAAACGCCTCAGCCAGGCTCATATTAGACATCCCGCGTAAAGAACATATCTCTGGTCACCTGAAAAACCTCCACTGGCTTCCCGTCAGTAAGAGGATCACTTTCCGGCTCCTAACCCACGCACACAAAGCACTCTACGAAATCGGACCAGAATGCCTCAACACACGAATGTCCTTCTACACCCCCTCCCGCCAGCTACGATCATCCAACCAAGCCCTTGCCACTGTACCCCGCATCAACAAAACCACCATGGGAGGTAGATCCTTCTCCTACCTGGCAGCTAAAACCTGGAACTCACTTCCCACTTACCTTCGCCTTACCCAGAACCACCTAGCATTCAGAAAGCAACTTAAAACGTGGATATTTGACAAGTAATTCCCCCACGCCCCCTCAAGCGCCTTGAGACCCTCTGGGTATGTAGTGCGCTATATAAATTCTCTGACTTGACTTGACTAAACACAAAGCAACAACTGTGGTTATTTGGGTGGCCTGGACCAGTATAAAGTTACAAGTTCAGGTCAACCGCAATGGAGCTCAGACCAAATACCGGCACAGACTTAGGCCCACTGGACAAGAGTACCTTAAGTGCTGGTTTGCGGAGCATTGCACGATCCCGCATCACGGTTGCATCATGCAGTGGCAGTTCCAAAGAGCTGTCAGGTTGCGAGGTCCTGCATCCTCATCAATGGTGCCGTTGACAAGGGACTTGCGATGTGCAGTCCTGAGTTGAAGATGTGTCGCACACTGTCTGGTTCGGAAGAAGTTGCAGGCTGCGATGTGGGGTCCTGCATCATCATCAAGGTTGCAGTCGATGAAGGGCTTGCAATCTGAAGTCCTGCATTGCGGATGCGTCTCATAGCGGCAGTTCCGAAGAGACTGTGTGCTGCAATGCGAGGTTTAAACTTGTAACCTTGGGGTGCAAGTGCATTTTGAGGCGATTATATTGCTAAGCAGATGAGTGATTGTTGAGCCACTGCACACCTTCTCTTCAATAATTGTACGTGTAATCCAACTCACTGTATGAAATGCGTGCAAACAGAAGCCATGAAAACGCCCCTAATCACAGCACAATTTGACAAAATGCAAAAAGGGCACATTTCTCCTGCACCCAACTGTCACACTGCTGAATAGGAAATCCTTCCTGAATGAGACACTTCATCCAAATTTACGTCATTATTATCAATTCATCAATTGTAATCCAAAACTTTATGCCATACTTATTTCTTAGTATTTCACCACCACGGAGACAGCATGTTTGCGCTTTGATGCTTTATTCAACATTTTCAAGTGCCAAACGTTGCCAATCCAGGCTTTTACGAGGGCATGTGAGGTCAAACATGTTCTGAAAGCGGTCTTATTACAATAGCGTTCTCCCAATGCATTTTGAATCTTAACAATTCTTCGTCAGGGGTTAACTAAAATGAAATAAAAAAAAACAATTCAACTCGCTGCTCAACCATTACTAATGTGTAAAAATCTCCACTACTTGCTCTCCCTCCACCCACACCCAGATTGAACTACAAACCATTCGATGATAACACTAAAAGTGAAACCCCCATCGTGCTCACAACCTTTGCCAACTCACAAAGTGAACATCCCCCATTTTACCTACATACACAGTGAATCACAACTCCCTGCCTACTGACAATTTCCCCAAAACTCCAAACCTCCCTCCTTATCTCCCATTTACCTTTTCAGCGCCACAACCGGCAGCATGACCTCATTTCACTTACTCTTCACAGAATCTAATTCCCTTTCCTTGCCGCTCGGGCCGTTTTTAAAGAAGGAGCTCTCTCACCTGTAACCAATCAAGCCATAATTCACTCCACCCCCTGTGACATGTGCCTGTTCAATACACTACAAATCCCACACTACACTCCCCTGTTATCACAAAAAACAGAACTAATCCACCCCCTGAATCCTTCAGCATATGAAAAAAAACCAATATAGCATTCGAAGTAACCTTCCCTAACCCCACCCTTCAAGTGTGTGACCTAAAAATAAATGAATGTGTAGAAACGCGTGTAATAAAAGAAAACCATTAAAGCAGCAAAGTTCAACTGTCCCATCATTCCAATGTCGATGTTAGAAATCCTTTCATTTAAAGGAAACGTTCCACTTTGAATGTTCTTAATCTTCTGTCTCCGTGATGATAACTTCTTCCTAATTTAAACTTGTAACCTTGGGGTGCAAGTGCATTTTGAGGCGATTATATTGCTAAGCAGATGAGTGATTGTTGAGCCACTGCACACCTTCTCTTCAATAATTGTACGTGTAATCCAACTCACTGTATGAAATGCGTGCAAACAGAAGCCATGAAAACGCCCCTAATCACAGCACAATTTGACAAAATGCAAAAGGGCACATTTCTCCTGCACCCAACTGTCGCACTGCTGAATAGGAAATCCTTCCTGAATGAGACACTTCATCCAAATTTACGTCATTATTATCAATTCATCAATTGCAATCCAAAACTTTATGCCATACTTATTTCTTAGTATTTCACCACCACGGAGACAGCATGTTTGCGCTTGGATGCTTTATTCAACATTTTCAAGTGCCAAACGTTGCCAATCCAGGCTTTTACGAGGGCATGTGAGGTCAAACATGTTCTGAAAGTGGTCTTATTACAATAGCGTTCTCCCAATGCATTTCGAATCTTTGCAATTCTTCGTCAGTGGTTAACTAAAATGAAATAAAAAAACAATTCAACTCGCTGCTCAACCATTACTAATGTGTAAAAAGCCCCACTCCTTGCTCTGCCTCCACCCACACCCAGATTGAACTACAAACCATTCGATGATAACACTAAAAGTGAAACCCCCATCACGGAATTAAAGTCCCCCCCCCCAGAAACACAGTGCCAGCTAAAAATGAAGCTAACCTTCCTGAGAGCCTCAAAAAGAATGCGGTTTGTTCCGAGTTCGGAGCGTACACACTGCAGAGCGTTACATCTCGCCCATCCAGGCGACCCAGTACAGCCACAAACCTCCCCTCTGGGTCCACTACCATGTCCATGGGTTGGAAAGGAACCCCTGATTGCGCCCAAATTAAACTTCCCCTAGCAAATGCAGAGTAAGTAGTGTAGAACAACTGCTCCCTCCTTCTCTTCTGAAGTGCCCGTCCCTCAGCTTGGTCAATGTGTGTTTCCTGTAAGAAGGCCACCTGGATCCCCCTACGGACTAAGTATGCATGTTTATCTTTATGTTTTTGTGATTTGTATTGTGCGCAAATACCCGGAGGTGTCTCGGCGCATGTGTTTCCCAGGACAAAGCACGCTGAAAAAATCACTGATCAAATAACCATGTCTTGAGCAATCTACAAAAGCTGGTGAGAGTGGGACTGCGTCTGATGGACAAAGGAAGCGAATTCCAAAGTTTGGGGGCTGCCACTAGGAAACGTCTGTCTCCCCAAGTAGAGGTTCTAGTGCGGGGAACTGAAAGAAGACATGAAAAGGCAGATCGCAATGATCTGCTGGGGGCGTAGATGTGAAATGCATTCCTCAAAAACTGTGGTCCTACATTGTGCATTGCATTGTAGGTGATGCAGAGCGCTTTGAATTTAATCCTATTTCCGACCCTTAGCCAGTGCAAATGACATATGGCCGCTGAGGTTGGTTGGCGTTTGGGGATGCCAAGCAGAACTCTCGCTGCCGCATTCTAAATCGATTGTAGTTTGTGGAGCACCTGTTCCTGAGCATTCAGGAACAGGGTATTACCAAAATCCACCTTTGAAAATACAAGAGTGGAGATCAGAGTTTTTCCTGCAGATGGAGGAAGGTATGGAAGTATTTTCTTGATTTTCCTTAACATGTGAAAGGAGTCGGACACCACTGAACTCACATGTTGTTTAAACAGTAGCTTGTCATCGAACATGATCCTGAGGTTTCTGACCTTAGTGACTGGCACTGGTGGAAGGCCTATTTCACTTGGCCACCAGATGGATGACCATCTTGGCAGAAGGTTTCCAAAGGTCATGACCTCGGTTTTGTCCAAGTTTAACTTTAAACAGTTACTCACCATCCAGGAACCGATGGCGAGCATCCCCTCCTGAAATCTAGTTGCCACAGCTGACCCGTCCTTATGCACTGCCACCACCAGCTGGGTGTCGTCCGCATAGGTGGTTAGGCTCATTCTGTGTTGTTTAATCACCCTTGCCAAGTCCAACACATATATATTGAATAGTGTTGGACTTAGCGATGATCCCTGGGGCACTCCGCACGGGAGGGAGAAGGTGGGCGAGTAATATTCACCCAGTTTCACCGATTGCGTGCGGTACGCCAGGAAAGATGCAATGAGTTCCTTTGCTAGATGGTTAATCCCCAGGGTCGCGACACGGTCGATCAGAATGGAGTGATCGACCGTGTCGAAGGCAAAATGAGAGCTGCCGCCCCCCCTGGTCTAGAATAACCCTGATTTCGTCAGACGCCTTTATTAGTGCGGTCTCAGTACCATGACTATTTCGGAACCCAAATTGGGTGTCGTCCAGGAGGTGTTCCTGATCACCAAATTCTGAGAGCAGCTGATTCATGATGGATTCGAATATTTTGGATGGAAAGGGGAGGCAAGCAATTGGTCTGTAGCTTGCGGAGTCTAGAGGGTCAAGGGAGGTTTTTTTATCAGCGGCTTGATCACTGCCTTTTTCCATATGTCTGAGTAGGAACCTGTTAGGAACATAGCATTACAAATGTCCATGAAGGGGGGTGTGATGTCCTCATTGATAAATATAAGAATGGTAGGCGGGCACGGGTCTAAGGGAGACCCTGACCTAATGCAGGTGACAAGTTTGCTAATATGTTCCCTGGATAGTGTGCGGAAATTGGAAAAAGTGGGTCGCAGAATAGGCAGTGGCGAGTCAGGGTGAGACTCCTCTGGTTGATACTGGGTGGTAAATGCTGAGTATATATTAACCACTTTGGAGGAAAAGAAATTGGCTACGGAATTACATAGCTCCTGGGAAGGCTCAATGGCCGGGCAGGCCAGGCAGTTGCCGGCGAACTCAATTTGAGATTGGTAAAAGGAGCTTTTATGCGCAACTATGGAACGCTTGTAGGTTGCTAGCGCAGCTTTATAAGTTTGTTTCTCGTGAGAGTAATAGTGTTTGCGCCAGTGTCGTTCCAGGTTCCTACAGTGTTGCATCTGGAGCCTGAGGTCCTCTGAAAACCATTGGGCGGATGGCATATTCCGATTGGGAAAAATAGATTTTGTCGGGGCTATCTTATTGAGTGCATCTTGGACCCAGTGAAGATACCTATCAGAGAGTAGGCTGGGATCAGCTGAGCTCTCGTAACGCGAGGTAGCCAGCACCTTAGATAGACCTGGTATGTCTACTCTATTCCAGGCTCGAGTGGTTTTAGGCAAGTGTGCTCTGCACTGGGGAGGGTTTGGGTCGTGTGATTTCAGAGTAAACATGACTGCCGCATGGTCTGACCATACCGAAGGGGAGTACCTGCGGCAGCATGATGTAGGGGTTGTTGGTAAACAGCCCATCAAGCGTGTGGCCTGCTAGATGGGTTGGGCCTACGACTAACTGCTGTAGACCTGCTGCTTGTAAGTCATCCATAAGCTGCTTAGTGTCCTTATCACTGAGGGCTTCAAGGTAGAAGTTAAAGTCGCCCAGTATAGTGTAGTCCGAGGATCCTACAGATGGTTCAATAAGATCTACGAGGGCTGAGAGGAACCTATTACGAGGACCAGGGAGATGATACAGGAGAGTACCTTTGAAGGTTTGATTATTATTGAGGGCAATGGCGAAAGTTATGGCCTCACAGTCAATATGGCAGATTAATTCTGTTTTGATGTGGTACGGATGCACTTTATAACCCTTTCTCATGGAGTTCAGCCCCCGCACATTCCAGGTAAGACACTTAAGCTCAAGTCGGGTCGCCATAGGAGAGCGCACAACACAGCACAACCCAGTACAGCCTAATGGGCACACTGACAAATCCCCAAAATTCAAAACATCCCCAACTAACCCCCACCCCACCCTTCCCCAGAACAGGCACCAAACCGTTGCCACCCATCCAAACTATCTCCACTAGGGGAATACTCTGGGAGCTACCAGAGTCTCACAAGTAATGTGAGGTAGAGGAGGTGACCCTGCACCAACCGAGCCGGACAACGATCACACCATCCCTGCGTGTCAGTAACGCCTCGTACACGGCATCCCCTCCTCTTGACAGCGCTCTTCCCCAGGTGCTCCCCCCCGCGGACCCCCGCCCCCGCCACCCCGGCAGAAAACCAAGCCCCCCGTCAGCACCATCAATGCCACACCCCTACTCCTCAATAGTACGAGTCAGCCCCAAATGCTTGTCCCCTTACTGTATACATAACTATGCCAGGCACAGTCACTCGTCCATTAATGAAATGGGGCAACCCAGAAGGATACGGACCTGGGTACTATAGGATAAAGATAAACAGTGGTCCAGAACTTATTTCTTTATGATCTGATTCAATCTGTACATATTTATACAGTTATATGGTCATGAGCGTTCCTACTGAATACGCTCCAACGCATATATGAACTAAGTCACTTCAAAAGGTAAAGAATATCACCACAACAACAGTCCATCAAAGAAGAGTACAATATTTAATACATTGTCTCTAATCAAATAATTGATAGTCTACAAAATTTCTCATTGATTTAGAAGTAAAAGGTTGCCCAAAAGGGAGCGTGCACAAAAGAAATGATCAAAAGTGTGTACAGTGAATAAAGAAAGAAGGGAAATTCAGGATAATTAATAGACAAATTGTTCACATTAGTATTCTGTAATTACAGTCTCACAATTTTCCGTATCAAAACAACCTGGCCCACAAAGTAATAATTGATAACAACTGATATCAGAATAAACTAGATACAGACAGCCATGTCAATTGTGTGCACTTTTTATATTGCAAATCTGGGTCCAAGGTGGGAATAATATCGTCGACGTTTCGACTCGACTTATGGTCATCCGGTAAATTAGACCTGGACCGTGCGAGTCTTCATCAGGACAAACATTAGTAGGGCAACCAAGGGTTGAAGATGACCCTATAAAGGATAAAAAGGGGAATTACCCTGTTGTAGTGATATATTGCAAACCAATAAAAACCACAGGGGCAGTATTCGTACCCAAAGGTGAATGGCCAAGCAAGGAGCCCTCCTTGGTCAGCCGAGTGGGATTCACTCCTGCAAAACATAATAATGCAGAATATGGACACTTTATTCTATTGATCAATGCATGCATAGCTATCACATGGGTCTGTCCATTATATTACCTTTCACAAGATGAAAAAATCATCCATCAGAATTTCTTCAGGGGCCCTATGCTGAAGGAACTTCCTGACAGCCGTGTCTTGGACTCGACTTTCCTCCCTGTGCCAGACGATCAGTAAGCTGTAGGTAAGACAGGGTTTCCATAAGGGATCGGCCAAAACAGGCTTATAGTCACTCGAGGAGCTCAACATTTAAAAGGCCACTATATTGAGAGAATTTACCTTAAGTCAGTGGCTTGGTTCCAAAACCGCTCCTGTCTCACGCAGATCAGGAAGCTAAATCAAAGAGGAAAAGCGTCATTAAAAACGGGTTCACGTAGTCTCATGCCTCCAGACTAATGCGTTAGACTGAACCTTCGAAAACACATTTGGGAGTATCTTACCGTGCTGCCGTTGTTGCAGACTTCTAAACACCCTAGTTCCACTCTGTTCCGAAAGTCGCCGCGTTTCAAAACGTGTCACCTGACTCCTGTGTTGAGTCCCTCTATTACTCAATCCCGAAGTTAGACATAGACGAAGGACAATTCGTCGGACTGAATATTAATTAAAGGTTCTATAGTCCCATTATTTCAAAGAATCTCAAAAGGTTTGATGAGGCTGATACCCGATTCAAAAAAATACCTACAATACTAAACCTTTCCGATATTGAATTTCGTTCGTTGTTGTAAGATTGCGGGCGCCATCTTAGATTGGGAACAATCACCCAAAAATAAACAGAGTGTTCAATTTGCCTCAAGCAATCGTCTGTTTACATAAGGCATTTTAAATAAAAATGCACATCTTCAGGATCATATACATCAGAAAAAATACATTATATACATCAGAAAGAACATTTTTTGAAAACTCCAGTATTGGTGCAAGGGGTAATTTGCAGCAGTATAATTATCAACTTGGCTATGCTGTGCATTTTACTTGCTAGAAGGGTAGTATCATTCAGAAAAACATTTAAAACGCTGCACTTTTGGTCAAATCTTGCCAAATGCATATGTTCATATTAGTAAGGATAATTAGTACCATACAACAGTGTAATAATCAATGGTTTCCTAAAGGTAACCGAACAACACAATTAGGCAGTAATTCATACATGATTATCAACCAAGTTTATATGGGAATCGCTTATAACGATTTCATGCAACCCAAAGGATGTTCTATACCCCCAGTAGTGACACTTGTCTTTTGATTTCCTCCAATTCATTCAATCCAGTCTTAACTCTATCCAAGGAATATATCCATTTACACTCCCTTCTGTTAAGGATATTATGAAAATCTCCCCTTCGTGGATTGGCTGATACTTTTTCTACCACCCACCACTTCAAACTATTTTCAGAGTGTTCAAACCTAGAGAAATGATCCACCAGAGGTGCTCCTGTCGTCCCGCAACGTATGCGACTCATATGCTGCAGGATCCGGCATTTAACCTTCTGTATGGTCTGCCCTATGTACAACAAACCACAGGGGCAAAGAATGGCATATATTACCCCTGAGGTGTTACAATTGCTGTGCTCCTTCAAATTATATGTACGATCATTATGGGTAAATGTGGTACATTCTGTTGTCAGAGGACAAGCCTTACACATGCCACATTTCGTGTGCCCAACCACCACCAGTAGACCCCAAAGTGTCGTTTGGTTCACTCTCTGCTTCATAGGTAATAGGGATTTTTCCACATGCTCCCTGATGTTTCTGCCCTTGCGGAAGGCATGTAGTGGAGGTGCAATCCCCCCTAGTTATTCACTGATTAGGTGCCAATGCCGATTAATGCACTTTTTTATGGCATTGCTTTGTGTATTAAATGTCGTAACACATACCAGTCTATTCTCAGTTGCTTTGGGTTTCACATTTAACAGGTGTTCCCGGTGATTGTGCCAGGCACGTTTACGTGCCTTTCTCAGTAGTCGTAGTGGGTAGCCTCGTTCACTCAGCCTGGCTATCAGTAGAGAGGACTCTTCAAAATAATCCTCTTTTTTTAAGCAATTCCTCGGTAACCTCAGGAATTGCCCAAAGGGCACATTGTCCCTGAGGTTACGGGGGTGATGTCTTGTGTATCTCAGCAATGTATTTCTCTCACTGCTTTTTCTGTATACACTGGTGTATAAAGCGCCCGCCTCTGTCTTGATTTGCACATCCCAAAAAATAATTGAGGTAGTATCAAAATATATCGTGGATTTGATGTCGTTTGAGCAACCATTAAGCCATTCATGGAATTCCGTTAGTCCTGTTTGATTACCTTCCCAAATAAGAAGGACGTCATCAATATACCTAGCCCACAATAAAATGTTATTTCGGTATGGGTTGTACTGATTCAAAATATATGTACTTTCATATTCACTCATAAAGATGATAGCTACATTGGGGGCAAAACTTGCCCCCATAGCTACCCCCTTAGTTTGAATGTAATATTTGCCCTGAAACATAAAGACATTTTTTGACATAGCAATTGAGAGTAATTGGATGATAAATTCTGTCGGAACTCTGTGTAGAGCGACTCTTTTATTCAGAACATATTCTATGCATTCTAACGCGGCTTGCTGGGGGATGTTCGTGTACAATGCCGTGATATCCATCGTTGATAGTAAACAATTATTGCAGTCGTATAGGCGTCCTTCAACCAACTAGATGGTGTGCATTGTATCCCTTATGTATGTGGGTGTGGAGATAGCAATAGGTTTTAAAAACACATCCACATACTTGCACAATGGTTCCAGCAATGACCCGCATCCCGATATAATGGGCCTGCCTGGGGGAGCCTCCAGGTTTTTATGCACCTTTGGGAGGGTATAAATAGTCGGCATTCGTGGATGCTTGTTGTTAAGAAACTGATGTTCAAGTTTAGTAATTACCCCCTCTTCCAATGTTTTTTTTGTCAATTTTGAGATGGACTCGCTTATCTCTTTGGTGGGATCTTTCTTAAGAAAGATGTAGTTACCTTCTACCGCTAATTGGGAAAGTATTTCGGTTTTGTATTTGTCAAGGCTTTGGACCACTATAGCCCCACCCTTATCGGCGGGCTTTATAACAATGTTGTTGTTATTCTTTAAGGAATGTAAGGCAGCCTTCTCCTGTCGACTTATGTTATATGGCACATACTGCCGTCTGGTTAATACATTTTCCACATCGCGTGAAACCACTTGCTCATATGCCTTTATTTTATGGTCCAACAAGTGGGTAGGAGGACTAAACTTTGAGGGGGGTCTTAGTCCACTGCCTGAAAATATAGGATTGTGCGGGACTTTCAGAAAATAATGTTTCAAGCTAATTTTTCTGAAAAATTGCTGTAATTCAATTTTTAAATTGAAATTGTTAGGTATCGACGTGGGCACAAAGGATAACCCTTTTGCAAGGATGTCCTGTTCAGTAAGCAACAGTTGGTAATCAGATATGTTAATTACAGGGTTCTCTGGTTAATGCACTACCACCTGTAGTGCTGGCGCCTCATCTGGATGTCGCCATGGAGTCCTGCTGGAAACATGTTTGCTTCTTCCCTGTCCCTGTTCCTCTGTTCCATTGCACAGAACAGCCTCCCCTGGGTCTCCCCCAGGGGCGACCTCTCCCGAGAGGGCCCCACCATTGGTCCTCGCCTAAAAAAGGTTGCTGTTCTGGATAATTTTGAGCCAAGTTATTGGAACTTGCGCCAGCACTTGTGCTTGGGCGCTCTGTATCACTATCTGAACTGCTGCCAAAAGAAGATCCAGAGAAGGTATTATACCTCTTAGGTTTAGAGGGTGCTATAAGAGGTATAATACCTTCTCGGGATCTTCTTTTGGCAGCAGTTCAGATAGCGATACAGAGCGCCCAAGCACAAGTGCTGGCGCAAGTTCCAATAAATTGGCTCAAAATTATCCAGGTTAAAGCAAAGGGGTAACCCTGTGTCCCTCAGAACCTGGGCATTAAATTGTTTAAATAAAAAATGGTTCTGTTGGGTAGGACCAATTCCTTTGAAAGAAGAAACACTAAATGCTATTAACAGCTCTCTGATACAGGTCCAACATTTGAGAAATGAATGCTCAAAAAACTTAGGATTGTATGATCAATCTATTGTATTAAAAGGTTCAATCATTTAATATCCGAATTTTACTCATTCCTGGATAAATTACAAAGCATGTCGTGACTGTCAAGAATAAAGTGACTTTCTGGTGACAAAGTGCTCAATGAATGACAACATATACAACTTTCTTATATACAAATATATACAGATATTTTCATTGGCCAGATGACAATTCTAAACCAAGGATTCCTAGTGTTTTTATCGGGATCCTGGTCTTTCTGGGCCCATGATGTTCGACGATGAACGGAATTGTCATCTGGCCAATGAAAATATCTGTATATATTTGTATATAAGAAAGTTGTATATTTTGTCATTCATTGAGCACTTTGTCACCAGAAAGTCACTTTATTCTTGACAGTCACGACATGCTTTGTAATTTATCCAGGAATGAGTAAAATTCGGATAATAAATGATTGAACCTTTTAATACAATAGATTGATCATACAATCCTAAGTTTTTTTAGCATTCATTTCTCAAATGTTGGACCTGTATCAGAGAGCTGTTAATAGCATTTAGTGTTTCTTCTTTCAAAGGAATTGGTCCTACCCAACAGAACCATTTTTTATTTAAACAATCAAAATTATCCAGAACAGCAACCTTTTTTAGGCGAGGACCAATGGTGGGGCCCTCCCGGGAAAGGTCACCCCTGGGGAGACCCAGGGGAGGCCGTTCTGTGCAATGGAACAGAGGAACAGGGAGAGGGAAGAAGCAAACACGTTTCCAGCAGGACTCCCATGGCGACATCCAGACGAGGCGCCAGCACTACAGGTGGTTGTGCATAAACCAGAGAACCCTGTAATTAACATATCTGATTACCAACTGTCGCTTACTGAACAGGACGTCCTTGCAAAAGGGTTATCCTTTGTGCCCACGTCGATACCTAACAATTTCAATTTAAAAATTGAATTACAGCACTTTTTCAGAAAAATTTGCTTGAAACATTATTTTCTGAAAGTCCCGCACAATCCTGTATTTTCAGGCAGTGGACTAAGACCCCCCTCAAAGTTTAGTCCTCCTACCCACTTGTTGGACCATAAAATAATGGCATATGAGCAAGTGGTTTGACGAGATTTGGAAAATGTATTAACCAGACGGCAGTAAGTGCCTTATAACATAAGTCGACAGGAGAAGGCTGCCTTACATTCCTTAAAGAATAACAACGACATCGTTATAAAGCCCGCCGATAAGGGTGGGGCTATAGTGGTCCAAAGCCTTGACAAATACAAAACCGAAATACTTTCCCAATTAGCGGTAGAAGGTAACTACATCTTACTTAAGAAAGATCCCACCAAAGAGATAAGCGAGTCCATCTCAAAATTGACAAAAAGAGCATTGGAAGAGGGGGTAATTACTAAACTTGAACATCAGTTTCTTAACAACAAGCATCCGTGAATGCCGACTATTTATACCCTCCCAAAGGTGCATAAAAACCTGGAGGCTCCCCCAGGCAGGCCCATTATATCGGGATGCGGGTCATTGCTGGAACCATTGTGCAAGTATGTGGATGTGTTTTTAAAACCTATTGCTATCTCCACACCCACATACATAAGGGATACAATGCACACCATCCAGTTGGTTGAAGGACGCCCATACGACTGCAATAATTGTTTACTATCAACGATGGATATCACGGCATTGTACACGAACATCCCCCAGCAAGCCGCGTTAGAATGCATAGAATATGTTCTGAATAAAAGAGTCACTCCACACAGAGTTCTGACCGAATTTATCATCCAATTACTCTCAATTGCTATGTCAAAAAATGTCTTTATGTTTCAGGGCAAATATTACATTCAAACTAAGGGGGTAGCTATGGGGGCAAGCTTTGCCCCCAATTTAGCTATCATCTTTATGAGTGAATATGAAAGTACATATATTTTGAATCAGTGCAACCCATACCGAAATAACATTTTATCATGGGCTAGGTATATTTGATGACGTCCTTCTTATTTGGGAAGGTAATCAAACAGGACTAACAGAATTCCATGAATGGCTTAATGGTTGCTCAAACGACATCAAATTCACGATAGATTTTGATACTACCTCAATTAATTTTTGGGATGTACAAATCAAGACAGAGGCGGGCGCTTTATACACCAGTCTATTCAGAAAAAGCAGTGAGAGAAATACATTGCTGAGATACACGAGTCATCACCCCCGTAACCTCAGGGACAATCTGCCCTTTGGGCAATTCCTGAGGTTACGGAGGAATTGCTTCAAAAAAGAGGATTATTTTGAAGAGTCCTCTCTACTGATAGCCAGGCTGAGTGACCGAGGCTACCCACTACGACTACTGAGAAAGGCACGTAAACGTGCCTGGCACAATCACTGGGAACACCTGTTAAATGTGAAACCCAAAGCAACTGAGAATAGACTGGTATGTGTTACGACATTTAATACACAAAGCAATGCCATAAAAAAGTGCATTAATCGGCATTGGCACCTAATCAGTGAAGAACTAGGGGGGATTGCACCTCCACTACATGCATTCCGCAAGGGCAGAAACATCAGGGAGCATGTGGTAAAATCCCTATTACCTATGAAGCAGAGAGTGAACCAAACAGCACTTTGGGGTCTACCGGTGGTGGTTGGGCACACGAAATGTGGCATGTGTAAGGCGTGTCCTCTGACAACAGAATGTACCACATTTACCCATAATGATCGTACATATAATTTGAAGGAGCACAGCAATTGTAACACCTCAGGGGTAATATATGCCATTCTTTGCCCTTGTGGTTTGTTGTACATAGGGCAGACCATACAGAAGGTTAAATGCCGGATCCTGCAGCATATGAGTCGCATACGTTGCGGGACGACAGGAGCACCTCTGGTGGATCATTTCTCTAGGTTTGAACACTCTGAAAATAGCTTGAAGTGGTGGGTGGTAGAAAAAGTATCAGCCAATCCACGAGGGGGAGATTTGCATAATATCCTTAACAGAAGGGAGTGTAAATGGATATATTCCTTGGATAGAGTTAAGACTGGATAGAACAATTGGAGGAAATCAACAGACAAGTGTCACTACTGGGGGTATAGAACATCCTTTGGGTTGCATGATATTGATATAAGCGATTTCCATATAAACTTGGTTGATAATCATGTATGGATTACTGCCTAATTGTGTGGTTCGGTTACCTTTAGGAAACCATTGATTATGACACTGTTGTATGGTACTAATTATCCTTACTAATATGAACATATGCATTTGGCAGGATTCGACCAAAAGTGCAGCGTTTTAAATGTTTTTCTGTTGTATATTACCCTTCTTGCATGTAAAATGCACAGCATAGCCAAGTTGATAATTATACTGCTGCAAATTACCCCTTGCACCAATACTGGAGTTTTCAAAAAATGTTCTTTCTGATGTATATAATGTATTTTTTCTGATGTATATGATCCTGAAGATGTGCAATTTTATTTTAAATACCTTATGTAAACGGACGATTGCTTGAGGCAAATTGAACACTCCGTTTATTTTTGGGTGATTGTTCCCAATCTAAGATGGCGCCCGCAATCTTACAACAACGATCGAAATTCAATATCGGAAAGGTTTAGTATTGTAGGTATATTTTTTAATCGGGTATCAGCCTCATCAAACCTTTTGAGATTCTTTGAAATAATGGGACTATAGAACCTTTAATTAATATTCGGTCCGACGTATTGTCCTTCGTCTATGTCTAACTTCCGGATTGAGTGATAGAGGGACTCAACACAGGAGTCAGGTGACACGTTTTGAAACGCGGCGACTTTCGGAACTGAGTGGAACTAGGGTGTTTAGAAGTCTGCAACAACAGCAGCACGGTAAGATACTCCCAACTTTGTTTTCGAAGGTTCAGTCTACCGCGTTAGTCTGGAGGCATGAGACTACGTGAACCCGTTTTTAATGACGCTTTTCCTCTTTGATATAGCTTCTTGATCTGTGTGAGACAGGAGCGGTTTTGGAACCAAGCCACTGATTTAAGGTAAATTCTCTCAATATAGTGACCTTTTAAATGTTGAGCTCCTTGAGTGACTGTAAGCCTGTTTTGGCCGATCCCTTATGGAAACCCTGTCTTACCTACAGCTTACTGATCGTCTGGCACAGGGAGGAAAGTCGAGTCCAAGACACGGCTGTCAGGAAGTTCCTTCAGCATAGGGCCCCTGAAGAAATTCTGATGGATGATTTTTTCATCTTGTGAAAGGTAATATAATGGACAGACCCATGTGATAGCTATGCATGCATTGATCAATAGAATAAAGTGTCCATATTCTGCATTATTATGTTTTGCAGGAGTGAATCCCACTCGGCTGACCAAGGAGGGCTCCGTGCTTGGCCCTTCACCTTTGGGTAAGAATACTGCCCCTGTGGTTTTTATTGGTTTGCAATATATCACTACAACAGGGTAATTACCCTTTTTATCCTTTATAGGGTCATCTTCAACCCTTGGTTGCCCTACTAATGTTTGTCCTGATGAAGACTCGCACGGTCCATGTCTAATTTACCGGATGACCATAAGTCGAGTTTAAACGTCGACGATATTATTCCCACCTTGGACCCACATTTGCAATATAAAAAGTGCACACAATTGACATGGCTGTCTGTATCTAGTTTATTCTGATATCAGTTGTTATCAATTATTACTTTGTGGGCCAGGTATTTTTGATACGGAAAATTGTGAGACCGTAATTCCAGAATACTAATGTGAACAATTTGTCTATTTATTATCCTGAATTTCCCTTCTTTCTTTATTCACTGTACACACTTTTGATCACTTCTTTTGTGCACGCTCCCTTTTGGGCAACCTTTTACTTCTAAATCAATGAGAAATTTTGTAGACTATCAATTATTTGATTAGAGACAATTTATTAAATATTGTACTCTTCTTTGATGGACTGTTGTTGTGGTGATATTCTTTACCTCTTGAAGTGACTTAGTTCATATATGCGTTGGAACGTATTCAGTAGGAATGCTCATGAACATATAACTGTATAAATATGTACTGATTGAATCAGATCATAAAGAAATAGTTTCTGGATCACTGTTTATCTTTACAGTCACTCGTCCAGCAGGCCATCAGCAGTTCCTGGGGTAACCTGAGGCAGGTTTCCAGTCTCCTCTTCTGAACCCTCCGAAACCACCTTGTCCGACCCCTGTTGGGATTCAGGATCCACCAGCGAAGCTGCATTAGCAGCTCCCGGTATGGCGGAGACCGCCTGTAAAGCTGCTTGTCTCTCCAGCTCCGTCTGCGATGTCGGGGGTGATCGTGTGCTCAGAATACGTTTCCTCTTGCGACGGCCACTGCGTGGCTTCCCTTGAGTCTCGGCCCTCTTTTCCCACTTTCCAGCGCCGTCTGTTCCCGCACGATATTTCTCAAGCCAGTGCCATGCGTCCTCCGGCGTGTCGAAGAAGGTCGTCTTCCCATCCATCATCACTTTCAAGCGTGCCGGGAATAAAAAAGAATATTGTATGCTCTCCTCGCGAAGGGCCCGTTTGACCATCAAGAAGGAAAAGCGGCTCCGTTGGACCTCCTGAGAGTAATCGGGGTATAGAGAGACCGAGGCATTGTCCACTCGATATGGGTCAGAAGTCCGGGCATTCTGCAAAATAAGATCGCGGTCCTTGTAGTGCAGCAGGCGTGCGACCACCGGTCGTGGGGGACGACCCAACGCCGGCGGGCGGGCCGGCACACGGTGGGCCCTCTCCAATTTGTAGAACTGTGGCAGGCCCTCTGGGACCACCACGTTGCGCAGCCAGGTTTCTAGATAGGAGACCATGTTGTCCCCCTCGACTTTTTCGGGCAGGCCCACCACCCGTATGTTGTTGCGCCTGTTGCACCCTTCCGCATCTTCGGCCCTCTTCTCCAGCTGCTGCACTCTGCGCAGTAAGTCACCCACCGCTACGTCCACCATCTTTTGGGCCGGTTCCAGCCTTTCCCGCACAAGTTCCGTGCTTTTAACATGATCTGCCAGCAGTAATCCCAGGCTTGTGGACACCTGTGCTATGTCGTGGCGTAGTGCCTCCTTCGTGTCCGAGATAGCCTGGAGGATCTGATCCGTCTGCTGCTGTTGCAGCCCTGCTACCGAGCCGCCGGTCGAGCCCTCTTCCTGGCTGTGGAGGGAGTCCTCATTATGATCAGGTGGTGCCGCCCCCGGTTGTCGTCGTGGTTTTCCCATGGCCAAACCTCAAATTCGGTCCCTCAGTACAGAATGAGAGGTGTGATTGCCTCTAGCTGCACTCTCTGGGGTTTAAGATGTGTGTTCCAGTCCCCCCCCTCTGCTTCTGCTCTCCCCGACGGTCAGCAGCACGCAGGATGATCCCTCCGCCCGCTGAAGGCAGAACACAAGCCAAAGTCGCTAGGCAGGGCTGGTGAAGAAGGCAACCCCGCCTGTTATCGTCCTCCGGGTCCCCAAGTGTGGCCCCTCTCGATTGCACCAGTTCCCTTTCCGCAGCAACCGCCCCTGTTATAGACCGGGCAATCTGCTCCCAGATGTTGTCCCAGGCCTCCAGTCGCTATGCCAGTCGTGTGAAGGCAATCTCCCTCAGGGCTCCCAGCTTGCCACCAGGTGGTTCCTCCAGCCCCCACGCTGCCGATCCGGGTCGGACCCCAGAATTACGTCCCAGAAGCCAGGGGGGGAGAAGAAAGAAAGAAAAAGAAGGAAAGCAGTCGCTGCCACACCACCTTCGGGCCGATATATTGCCGCCTCCTTTGCCTCAGGGTGTCCCTGTCTGACCTGATTCTCCGTGCGCCCGGCCTCCAATGCCAGCTGTGGTTCCCCCACTCGGCCTTTCCACACTACAAACCAGGCTCTCCTCCCTCCCGGAGTGCAGGGGAGGCGGGTGGGCAAGTGAGGTCTCCTCGGGTCCGCCCCCCGCAATAAATGTTCCGCTGGTCTGCTCCCGCAGCCGCTCGCCCTGTCCTCCTCCGCCCGCGGCCGCTCCTCAGCACCGGGTCCACGCTCGAGCCCCCCGTTAATGCCGGGGGGCCCCGCAGTCCCAGCGCCAGGCCCCGCCGTCAGGGCGCCAGCGCAGCAGCGCGAGCCGCCGCTCGATGCCACCAATGTCTTCCCGCGGGATCCGGCAGCACCCGGGTCGTCCCGCACTCCTCGCCCCTCCGGGACGCCGCCCTCGGCGGTTCAGGCATGGCCTAGGCAAGCTCCGACCACTCCGCTCCACAGGTGGGGTCACTCCTCACACGGCCACCGCCCGCGCCCCACCTCGGCTCCGCACTCTACCGCTGGCAGTTGACCGCTCCCCCTGGCGGCCCTCGGGGTATGCGAGGCCGGGGATATCAGGCCCGTCAGTCTGCAGTCAAGATGGCCGGTCCCTCCGAGCTGCAGCAATCAGCGACGAGCAGCCGCCGAAGCCTCTGCCTTGGAGGATCAAAGAGTATGCGGGTGCCTCACAGCCCTGGAGGGCACACTCCGGAACCTCAGACACCGCCTATGGAGTCATTGGATCAGGATAATTGACGAGACCGACACGGAGCCCTCAGCTCAAGCGTCCATGGCCGGTGGTGCTCAAGCCACGCCCCCAGATTTTAGCATTGTTACGGATGAAGGTATAATTTTTTGCTTTGCTGCCAGTATTATCGGTCGTTCTTGTTGGTGGCAGAGGAAACAGGCAATGATATGGCGGGGTGTCAGGCGGGTTCTGTTCATGCAGGAGTAAATGCAATGTGCTCTGGATTTCCAATGGAAGAATAATGTGAGTCCTGTGAGTCCTGGAAGGAGGAAAATAGCCCCTCACTCCCCTTGGACGCATAAGAAGCAGACATTGTTTCCCCTGCTGTGATCCTCAATCTCCACACATTTCTTGTACCTGTACCATAGTTCATGTCCCAGATCTGGTCCTCTGTCTAGCGCTTCCTTTCAATCCTCCAGAGCAGTCACCTTATGCTCCGTATTGTCTAATTTTGATTGAATGGAGCTTAAGTCCACTTTCATGGATTTCATGTCACTAGCCATCACTCAAGTTCTCCGATGAAATTCCAGACTTTACAATCAAAATAGCGGGAAAATAGATTTCCTCTGCTGCAGTAGTATCAACCCACCTGAGGCATGTGTTTGTTGGGAAACATCACGATTAACCTATAGAACAGAACCCCACCCACCCCATACCCCTGCGGCATCATGGTGGTGAGCAGTGACCCAACACTGATTCTTGCACAGGAAAAAAACGACATTTAAAATGCTATCACACAAATCACAACTGCAATAGAAAGAAGAATAAATATGTTTTCCTGAGCAATAGTGTTTCAAGCTGCCTAGTCCCCTCCTTCGACCAAAAGCGAGAATAAGAAACAAAAAAACATCCAGAATGTTCCGGATTATTCAGTGTAGCCGCTCAGCTCTCCATAGGCAGCTGATAGATGACTTTAATGCGAGGCCTCCCTGCTGCTGGGTCTAATGATCGCCGGGCTCGTGACATCTGCAGTCTGTTGCGCTCGCGCTGCTGGCGCGCCGCTGGAGTGGTGGGGGGATAAAGTCTCTGCACAGAGCATCTCTAAAAAGTGCAGAGGGGATGCTTCGGTTTTATTATAAGATTAATAGTTTATCTCTGAGACAATTAATGCATATCAGTAACGAGCTGACTTCAAACTGTTCCAATAATGCAGACTAATAAACCTAATGATATGATCGGTTAAGGGTTTTTATGCAGCTGTAATCCCGTATATATGAACCCTTTGAAACCGCTCATGTACAATCTGGGGGAGTAGGAAATCTCAGTGAAGTTTTCAAGGGCCCCTCGGCTCTTACCGGTGTATAAAAAGCAAGCTGAATGGAGCAGAGTGGATAAGAGCCCAGCAGGGGTTGACTGTCTAGCAAGGGGGTTGTGTCTAGTTTGAAAATATGATCTCAATGTATTCTGGTCAATGTAGTCTTGCCAATGCTATTTATTTTTGACCATGTATCAATATCGTTTGGAAAGAGTTTGAAACTCATGGCCTCACATGCAGAAATTGCATATGCACAACTCACTTGTTTACGCACCACTCGCAAACAAGTGCAGTTAAAGATTCAATTATTCTTGTTTGCAAATGCAATAATGATCTTTATCTTTAAAAAAAAAAAGTTTCAAATAAGACTTTTGTCCAAAGTTTCACATTTGAAGTCCTGACAAATTTTCCGTGTTCATGCTTGACCAATGTAATATTTTTCCTTGCATTCTGGGATATGTATTCCGATTCAACCCATGACAACACCGGGGCTAAACCAGAAAAATAGCTGGACTGCTGCACTCAGCCTCGCATAAACCTGAGAAACTTGGCAGCTGGGAGTACAGTCATTGTATTTCAGCATTACGGATCTTGTTGACTATTACTAATGGCGCCATACCACATGGAATCCATTTTGGGGCTTTGTCGGCTTTTTTTTTTCTTTTAACACATCTGTTTGAGCACATATGTTTCCAACGAACTGAACCACTAATAACTAATAAAAATCCCAGAAAATAGTGATTTGTACTTGAAATCCAGTCCTTAATTTCCATATGATTCTGACCCTTGTAGTCAGGCATTCCCATGGTTGCAATTAAATCCTCATGTCATGTTACACCTTGAACCACTCCTGACCTTTAGGCAACAATATGTATGGTAGAACTTTTAGTTTACCGTTTTATATTGTAAGCACTCCCCAACCCTACTTTGTAAAGCAAAGTTACTTCTAAATAAAACTGGGCTGTGAGAGTTCCATCACAGGAGACACTTGAAAGAGATGCATTGTAGAACTGGGAAACAAAAACTTCACATACCAGAATGCAACAAGTATCCAGCTAAATATTTGATTGGCGTCAGAACATTAAACCTATACTTTAGAAGAATGCGATATCCACTTTTTCTTCCACGTAGAGAAGCCACGTTAGTCTATGAAATCACACACCCAAGTCCCAGTCCGGAAGGTTCATTTGTCCACCAAGTGCTTTCTAGAAGTTGTTGTCATAGGCTGCTCAGTTGAATGTAACAGTGCCTGAGCTGATCAAAAACCTCACAAGGCACTGAGAGGGGACACATTCCACATTTTTGATCGCTATTGTATTCCAAATAAGTTTTAAATTATTAGTTAATTTAATTTCTTGTCAACGGATAAGCAGTCTTAACATGCTAACTATATTCGTTTGAGTTGCATCGTTGGTCCATCTTTAGGAATATGAGTGGCTATCCTTCATCTGTAACCATTTTCGTAATAAAGAACTTTTGTTCCTGCTACAAATTCTCTGATACTTCTAAGTCTTTTCTTTAAGTATACACTGGTTTCTTCTATGTGTTGGAAATAATAGATTTTATAGTGTGATTGTCACCGAGTCCTGCGACTATACATTTAACCCCTTCGGGGTGGATGACGAGCTCAGCTCGTCATGGGCGTAACCTTCGCTACGCGGATGACGAGATGAGCTCGTCACGTAACGCGCGATTTTTTAAATCGCAGCGCGCAGCGGGAAAACCGCTAGCGCGCATGCGGTTAAATCCAGTAACTCCATCTGAAAATACAAATAACGTCCCGATTAATGGATTCCTTCTCTGTGAAAATGTTGTTCTTGGCTCCATAAACATATCATCACTCCAATCCTGTAAAAAAAAAGATCTTCTGATCTGAAAATATTGGACTTCTCAAGCCCTAGCTCTAATCCTTGTTTTAGTAAACTGCTGCAAAGGGAGCAGACAAAACAACTGCAACATCAATGGGATCTCAAGTGGCTTCTTCATAACCATCACTCTGGATTCCGTCCTGAGCCGGCTATCGAGAACTCCTTGCTCCTCAATGGTACACTTTACTGCATATAACAACTAAAGATAGCATTTGAAAGATTTGAATATTGAGCAGGTATAAGCAAATTAGCATTACTATAAGTTCAATTTAGTTTTTCTCCAACTGCAGCCAAGATCAAACAATCACCCATACGAGCAGCGCCCTTTGCTCTTCCTCAAGGATAGTCTAAACATGATTAATTTCAATCTCTACACGTGGCCTTTAGCACAGATTTTTTAGCACTACAGATTTACTTCTACAGTTCCGCTGATGATGCACACTTCCATTTCCACTTGAAAAATTGACCCGAGAACCAAATTGGTGTTACCTGTGCTTGGTCGATGTGTTACAGTAATGAAGGAAAGTGTCCTGTGCACGAGTGATGGCAAGACCGAGGTTAGAGTTATTGAAGACTCAGCGCCCTGCCTCCAACCCTTTGACTGACCTTTGTCACCCCTCACACCATCTCATTAAAGCCAACACAGCGGCTAAAGTTCTAATCATGCAACTCGCTCTATCTTCAAATAATACCCCTTCTTCACATCAACAACAGAATCGAGCTGTGTTTAGCTCGGATTCTGGCAGTCTCCAACTACTGTAATCAGGGCTGGCTTTTGGCATGGGTGTGCTGGGCCCAGGCCTAGGGCGCCAATCTTCAGGGGTCGAAAAGAACTGTCAGCATTAACGTCATGCAAACATCAATTTCTTTGCTCCAGTGATTTCGTTCAAATTGCATAACGTTTTTAACCTGCCATGGCCACTGTTTTTAGCACACTATCAGCCCTCTACCTTGCCCTCCCACCAAGCTCTAACCCTTGCCAACACACATCAACACCTCCTCCACAACCCAACACACAAATTGGAAACAGTCTGATGGAGCTACGTTGTGGGTGCCAGTAGAGCTGGGGGAGATGTGTAGGTGTGTTCAGAGGCCAACTCCAGCAAATGTATTTCCGCCCGCTGTGCGATTGTAGCAATGGACAGCTCTGACTGTATTATCATCTTTTGTGGTCAAAGAAAAAATCTCATTGCCACAGTCCAAGCAAATGTGGAATCAGGCAGCCAGAATGTACATTACCCTTTGGTACCCCCCACCCACCCTTAAAGCACACCACTGACTTCTAAGAGATGCCAGAATGACATTTAAGGACTTCTGCACTTCCCTAAAGTTTACTATTGAAACCGCCCTCCATTCCTCCAAAAGCTGAAACCTCATTACGCCTCACTATGGGCTGTAGAATGATCCCATTCTCTGCATGGTGCTGACAAAGAAGGAGTCTGTGCATTTGCAGTGCATGCATTTACCTAAACACTCTCCGAGTCAGTGCAGGTCCTGCAGTGCTGATCATGACGCGGCAATAACAGGCCTGTTGTTCTGAGCTCTGCTGTCTGCAGATCATGCATTAACTAAGAGATTTTCCCATTAATATATACGCTGAAGATGGGAAAAGAAATGCACAGCCACTTCTGCTTTGGATCAAACCAGAGAACAGAATCATGTTATAGCCTCTGAGCTTTTCACTTAATACACAAAATTTGATTTAAAAAAGGAGGCAGCTCATTGGATGGAGACAGGACGAGGCTCTAGTATGGTTTAAACCCAACTTGAGATCTGTACTCAATGATAGCGGTTAAGGAAATGTTTGAAACAGACAGGGCTGATACTTGCTTTCAAACCAACCCTATTCTGAATAGTGACGGCAATCGACGATTATCAGATATGACCAATCACTCTGGACCTATTGGACTCAAGTGTCCCCATTCAACCATTACATTGCATTTCTTTCTTGCTGTCAGCACTCTGAAGTAATTGATTGGCAGCATGCAGCATTTTAGAAAGCTATATAAAGGGAGCATGCATCAATTTCTGCTCAATCTAATAATATTCATCCTCTTTCTACCCTTGTAACTAGGCTTTGATAAGTATGGGATTCAGTGTAGTCTCGACCTATAACCACATTTCTTCACGTTGCCTTGATTGCCATTACCTAAATTCTGGACAAAATCAGATTCAAGTCTGAAAAGAGATGGCCAAATTACTAGAAAAGTGGTCGTGGCCTGCATTATCCTTGGAAGGTTTCACGATAGGCTGGTGCCTCCTGGAGGTGATCAGAGAGAGAGTTGATGAAATATCAGGCAGAGAAATGCCTTGATGTTACTACAGGAATGTCAATATCTGCCTACTGCACGTGTGCATGTAAAGCAGCTCCAAAACCAAACTGAAAATGCCTTTCGACCAGCACGCATCTTTACTATGAAAACAATGCTTAAGGATGAGCAAAGTGAATCTGTCTACATGCTCCTCAAATATGCTAAAGCTCAGCAAGAACAGGCGTGAGAAATATTTGTAATTCATCTAGCACAGACAGATGGTAAAAGGAAAATAAACTAAAGAGGGGGAAAGGCAGTCTCTAACATTTGGAGCTGTTCCTTGTCAGCTGTGCAGCACCTGCTTCGTCTCGCCCCTACAGCGGCCACTTCCGTCTCTACTCCCTGCACCTCATTTGGTACAGGATGCAGCGGCGGCTCTAGGCTCATGGCGGCCCTGGGCAGGGAGCGTAGGTAGGGGGCCCCGGAAGAGGGGGTCCAGGCGGGGCGGAGCGCGATGGCCAGTGAAGGGGGGGGGGTCAGGGTGTTTGGAAGTGGAACAGAGACGGAGGCCGCCAAATCCCTGCCAAGGGCCGCCACGCAAATATGTATCCATCCTCAGAGGATTATTATATTAAGTATATATATTGGCGTGGTGGCCCCTGGGGTTTGGCGGCCCTGTGCAGGTGCACAGCTTGCAAATGCCTAAGGCCGTTCCTGCAGGATGGAAAGCAGGGGCTGCCTTCATTTCCTGCTACAGGATATCCCATCCGTCGGACTTCCTATACAGGAACTCCAGTGTACCAGCAGGCTGGGCAAGTTAAATTGCACCTTGGCGAATGGCGAGAAACCTCACCCCACCACTTCACGGGCATAGGTCAAACCGTCACTGTGTTTATCCGGATTGGCAGTTATAGAAGGTTCTTCAGGTTGTGTTTTTTTTAATCTGGAAACCTCCATATTGGGTAGTGATTCACGTCACAAATGTCAGAAAACGTTGGCACTTAGGGTTGCACGTTTAACTCCTAATAGCCTAGGGAAATATGAAAATATAAAACCGAAAATAATTTTCCTAACCAAGCACAAACTCATTTCACTGCACAGAAAGGCCATTCTATAAGAACTTGACTAAATCCCAATTGAAACAAAGAATTATATAGTCTGTGTGGCTCAATCCTCTAAATTCGTTCTCTACTGCTTCACGTACTGAAAGAGTTAAATGCCTGTTGTTACTCACTCTGCAGTTACCCTTTAAAATACAAAAATAGCCTGCCTGTAATTGCATGCACAGTTAACATTTACTCTTCCCTCCAGCACGTTAAAAGGCAAATCATTGGGGAGAATTCAAGAACAATTTGTGGTCAGACTTGTCCTGAAGGAAAGAGTGCCTTTGATGAACGCGCGCAATCATTTTTTGAGCAGCTCTCATGTAAATTCAAATATAATGCACCCTTCGCATGCAAGACGAAGGACACGGCGAAGCAGGCTGTCTACTGAGCTGTGTCCCCAAAGATGATGGTGCGTCACAGGGGCCCATACGTCACAGACGTGAGCCCTTGACCTCCAAATAACTAACCAACTACTGCTGCTGAAACCACGTGCTCCTGCGTGATGACAAAGGACTTTTGCATCTGAAGCACCTTCTAAAATTGAGAAGATTTATTTTGTAAATCTCGATTCCAGTCCCAGCTCTACTCTGACAAGCTTTGCTTTTGGTGTGTCGAAGAGACTCTGGATGCCGGTAAAGCAAACATTCATTTTGGAGATCGCTCTGGGTTTGCGGTTTGTTTACTGTTTCACTAGTTAGGAAATGGACCGGCCCATTCTAATTTTTGCTAATTACGTGTGCCTAAAAGATTTATGGTCTAAATTGCTTAGACACATACACCGGGGCAGCCTTAGGCATGTGCAAGCTGTGCACCTGCACAGGGCCACAAAACCCCAGGGACCTCCACGCCAATATATATCCTTAATATAATAATCCTCTGAGGATGGATACATATTTGCGTGGCGGCCCCTGGCAGGAATTTGGCGGCCTCAGCTCTGTTCCAATTCCTATCACCCTCCTGAGCTGGGGGGCGGGGGGGGCTCTGCCCCACCCCGCCCCCTCTTCCGGGGCCCCCTACCTACGCTCCCTGCCCAGGGCCACCTTGAGCCTAGAGCCGCCCCTGACATACATGAAGCAGGCAGGAAGAAAGAGCGCTGTGGCCATGGGCTTTTCCAGCATTCCTGACACGGGTACTGATGCACGTAGTGCATTTCGAAGCGAAAAAATCTAATTACCTACAAAATTACGTCCCTCCCATGGGGATGAGTTACTCTTTTAGAAAAATCAAGCGAACAAAGAGTACAAACTGGTGGTTTCGGTTAGGTATAGACAGGGTCCTTTCTGAACAGGAAAAGCAGGAGTAAAATATATGCTCCTATTTTGTGTCTTGTCGAACCTGCTATCAAATGTGGTTGGTTTAGCGTGCATATCATTATTTACGTTGCCTGTCCTTGGCATCTCCTTAGCATCTCCTTACGCGCTTTCCTATCCTGGCCCACATTTTGACATTTACGTGTGCTTAAGTAATACATTCAGGACTTACATGGTGAAAGTGGAGCAGTAAATTGTATTCAATCTTTACTAGGGGTGTCACAGGAAAGCAAACAAAGACCAATCATAAACCAATTTAATAAATGTGAATCAACAGATACGGGCACTCTTGTTCAATCCCTTGGCTATTTAACTTTAAGGGTCACCCAGAATAATGTAGATGGTTCACTAAACTGGCAGATCGGTGGAGGTCCAAGTCTCCTTCTACTTGGAAAGCGATGCCTGATGCATTTAAGCACTCCCATTTGCCTGGCTGGGCTCATTTGTGGTATCCCACTTAGCATTTTTCTTCTTTTTCATAATCAGCCCCCCAAAACCGAGTAGGCTTCCCTGTCATGCAAGGATATTTTTCCCTGTGCCTGGGGGCCATTGTTTCATTTTCCAAATCCAGGTTCAGGATACTTGGTCCAGTAGGATAGCGGGTGGAAAACCACCCCGCCCGCCATGGATGCGGAAAACAACCGCCCGCCATGACCGCGGATAAACCGGCGGTCAAATTAGGATCCACCGCCACTACAGACCGACTGCGGCGGTAGCGGCGAAAATGAAACCGCCCGACGTGTGCGGTGATGCCAAAACTCCGACCGCGGCGGTCGGAAAAGCAGCGGAAAAGACAAAACCGTCCTCAGGGAAAGCGGACACACCGCACGGGAAATTACGATATCCCCGAGGGTGTCGCGGGCGGAACCGTCGACACCGACCGCCGCGGTCACAGCCAGGATTGAATGGGAGAAATGGCGGTCAAGCAGCAGCAAAGCCACCGCAGCGGACAAACATGAAATACATGGCGGTCGATGTGAAAGCACCGCAGTGATGCCCAACATTGCATAAACAAAGTAGCCCTGTCCCAAAAATATACAACACACATACACAGATACAGAAATAACTTTAAAAAATATACAAAACTACAGAACCACACCCACAACACACCTGACAACCACAATCCAATTGGACACACCCACACAGCTGAGTACAAAGCCACCCACTCCACTCACCACAATCCTTTGCATCTTTCCAGAACAGAAGGCCATACACCACATCTGACAGGAGAGGCAAAATAGCACACCACACCCACCCACCCACCACCACCATCAACACCACCATCACACCATCACAAACAAATCCCCAGCACACAACACACCTCATCACCACACCCCTGCACCCACACACCCCTGCACCCACAAACACCTCAACCCCCACACACCATGACATCACAAAAAATGCCAAAATTCACCGAGAGTGAGTTGACAGTCATGGTCAACGAGATTGTGAGAGTAGAGCCACAACTATTTGGTAATCTGGTCCAACAGACACCATTAGCCACCAGGACACAAATGTGGGAAAGGATAGTCCAAAGGGTGAATGCAGTTGGGGCCACCCCAAGATCCAAGAAGGAGATCCAGAAGCGGTGGAATGATCTCAAGAGGGTTGTCAAGGAGAAGAGGAGCAAGTACTGGACTCTGGCAAACGCGACTGGCAGTGGCCCTCCCATCCCACCAAAGACATTCACACCATGGGAGGAGAAGGTGCTTGCCATCCTGCTACCTGAGAGTCTCACAGGAGTAGCCGGGGGAGCGGAGGCTGGTAAGTACAGACAAATGTTTAACATCACATTGAGATTTACCTCCTTGCAATACCCAACCACCAATACACTGTCAATCCCTACCCAAAATGTAGCCACCCATTCTGCAGAGGAGGCCTGTATGGGGGAGGAAGGTCAGTACAACAACTCACACCATAGCCCCTGGCCCACAGCCCAGCAGCATGGAGGCCTCCCCCAGCCAGGAGCAAGTGTCAGCCATTGCACTGTTTAACAAACAGACCTACAGGTTGGTAGCCATCTTCACTGGGAGGGTGTGTGATGGGAGGCAGGGAGGGAGGCATGCACTAACTACAACCACCATTCCCCCTGGCCCACAGCCCAGCAGCATGGAGGCCTCCCCCACCCAGGAGCAAGTGTTAGCCATTGTACTGTTTAACAAACAAACTTACAGGTGGGTAGCCATCTTTACTTGGAGGGTGTTTGTGGGAGGCAGGGAGGGAGGCCTGTACCACTACTCCCAGCATGCCCCCTGGCCCACAGCCCAGCAGCATGGAGGCCTCTCCCAGCCAGGAGCAAGTGTCAGCCATTGCACTGTTTAACAAACAGACCTACAGGTTGGTATCCATCTTCACTGGGAGGGTGTGTGATGGGAGGCAGGGAGGGAGGCCTGCACTAACTACAATCACCATTCCCCTGGCCCACAGCCCAGTAGCATAGAGGCCTCCCTAGCCAGGAGCAAGTGTCCGCCATTGCACTGTTTAACAAACAAACTTACGGGTAGGTAGCCATCGTCAATTGGAGGGTGTTTGTGGGTGGGAGGCCTGTACCACTACTCCCAGCATGCCCCTTGGCCCACAGCCCAGCAGCATGGAGGCCTCCCCCAGCCAGGAGCAAGCGTCAGCCATTGCACTGTTTAACACACAGACCTACAGGTTGGTAGCCATCTTCACTGGGAGGGTGTGTGATGGGAGGTAGGGAGGGAGGCCTGTACTAACTACAACCACCATTCCCCCAGGCCCACAGCCCAGCAGCATGGAGGCCTCCCCCACCCAGGATCAAGTGTCAGCCATTGCACTGTTTAACAAACAAACTTACAGGTAGGTAGCCATCTTCACTTGGAGGGTGTTTGTGGGAGGCAGGGAGGGAGGCCTGTACCACTACTCCCAGCATGCCCCCTGGCTCACAGCCCAGCAGCATGGAGGCCTCCCCCACCCAGGAGCAAGTGTCAGCCATTGCACTGTTTAACAAACAAACTTACAGGTAGGTAGCCATCATCACTTGGAGGGTGTTTGTGGGAGGCAGGGAGGGAGGCCTGTACCACTACTCCCAGCATGCCCCCTGGCCCACAGCCCAGCAGCATGGAGGCCTCCCCCAGCCAGGAGCAAGTGTCAGTCATTGCACTGTTTAACAAACAAACTTACAGGTAGGTAGCCATCTTCACTTGGAGGGTGTTTGTGGGAGGCAGGGAGGGAGGCCTGTACCACTACTCCCAGCATGCCCCCTGGCCCACAGCCCAGCAGCATGGAGGCCTCCCCCACCCAGGAGCAAGTGTCAGCCATTGCACCCTGCACACTCACCTTATCGGTACGTACCAACCGTAATTCTTCATGAAGTGTGTGTGTAGAAAACAAATAACTATTGGACGCAATGCATTGACATTCAACATGTATGACTCCATGATGTCACTCTGCACTATGAAATGTTACACGGTGTTGCCATGAATTGTACAACTGATGACAGCATATATGACTCGTGTACAGACAGATGATGATACACAGATGATGGAAACACTGACCACTCCCCATCTACTCCACAGGTGATGAAGTACTCACTGCTGAGGACCACACCAACGACCAGTAGAGCCAGTCTCCACCTCCGGCACATGGACTCACAGATGCGGACTCCCAGGACAGTTTGGATGATGAGCTCCAGCCCGGCCCATCTGGTGTGCCACAGACCCAGAGGTCCCAGGCCCCCATCCTCGCCAACACCACCTCTGCTGCAACAACAACGCAGCAGACCCCTGCTGTCCCGGCCTCTGCCTCCACCGCAACCACCACTGCCGCCACTGCCACCAACACCACCACTACGACCAGTACCACCTGCAGCACCCTCCTTGTCCCTAGGGATGACCAGCCCACAGCAACACCTGTGGTGGGCAGGGAGGCAGTGCGTGGCGCACCAGTGGCGAGGGAAGAGGTCCATGGCAGCAGAGCAGGTGGGAGGGCCAGGGTAAACACCAGACCTCGGGAGGAGTGGACACCATCCCTGGACCACTTCACCAGAGTTGTGGAGGCCTACCAAGAGGTTCAGGGACAAAGTGGCCGGTCTGATGAACTATTAAGGGAGCTCATCCTGCTGATGAGGTCCATCGATAACCACCTAGGACAGATGGTGGACCTCATCGGCCAGCAAGTGGCATTGCAGAGGGACAGGCCTGTGTCCCAACCACCACCTCCGTCCCCTCCTGTTGTGCCGCAGGATGACAGTGCTCCATCCTCCCCTGCGCCAACAGAGTGGGGCAAGTCCTCTGACGCCGCTGGCCTATCAGCAGGCCCCCCACTGCAAAAAAGATCAAGGGGGGCATCCAAAGAAGAGCCTGGGAGTCTCTGGAGGCAAAGCACCTGCCACACGCCAGTCACGGAGCCAGCCGTGAAGACAACCCTCTTCCCAACTGCATTCACTGTTAGGACTTTTTTTCCCTACATTGCCATGGCAATGGCACCTCTCTGTTGGACTGGGTCACCACATCCATGTGGTATCTACTCTTGCATCTCATTGAACAGGACTGTCAACTCACTGCTCATTCCCCACCTTCATGTAAATATTCCAGCACAATTCACATGTCCACTCACAAAATAAAATACCTGACACTCCTGATTTGGTGTAGTGAATTCTTTAGTGCAGTATAAACATTGTTGATAATGTCCATGATGTGTAAACATGATGTACAGTATGCAGGGCAGGAACACTCTGTAGCACCTAGGGAGACACAACAGAACTACAGTCACTGGTCTCATTGTGGCAACACACACAGATCACTGCTCAAAAAATATCCAAAATATCACAGGCATACTATACAATGTCTAGCAGATACGCACAAATACGGTCCTGCATACATCTCCATACGTAACGCCAATTCCACCAATACCATACATAGGTGACAGAACATGTGCCTATCGGGAACATCTGCGCATAACCATCCACAACAAAAGCAACCACACCAGACTATGTACACGTTGTAACTCGTCATCCACCTTCAAGTGAAGTAGCGTTCGATTAGCTGCTGGCGCAGGTCAACTCCTTCGTCCTCTCCACTGTCCTCATCACTGGATTCTGGTCCCTGAGCAGGTTGTGGCCTTGGTATCTCACCATCGTCCAGGAGCAGGAGGACCCCCTTGTGGATGGCCAGGTTGTGCAGCATACAGCATGTCACAACGATCTTGCACACCTTCCCAGGCGAGTATGTGAGTGCGCCTCCGTCCTGTCAAGGCACCGGAACCTTGACTTCAGCAGGCCTAAAGTCTGTTCGATTACCCGTCGGGTCCTGCCATGGGCCTCATTGTAGCGGATGTCTGCTGGTGTCCGAGGATTCCGGAGTGGGCTCAACAGCCATGGCCTACTGGGATATGCAGACTCACCTGTGAATGTTAAACACCCATTGCAATGTTGTACGGCCACAGTAAAGCCAGTGACACACAGCACGTGATAGCAGTAGTGATACTCACCAACAATCCAGGCACGTTCGGGATGCAGATTCTCCATCATCCGTGGCACCATCCTGTTCCTCATAATGTACGTATCATGGGCCGAACTGGGATACTTTGCACACACATGTGATATTGTCATGTCCGCAAGGCACACCACCTACACATTCATGGAGTGGTAGTGTTTGCGGTTCCGATAAATGTGCTCCATCACCTGCGGTGCCACCAGAGCTACATGGGTGCAATCTATGGCACTGACTACATGTGGGATGCGCCCAAGGGGATAAAAGTCCCCCTTAACGGCAGCCAATTCACGTCCCCTGGGGAAATGTATGTAGCGATTGCGATATATCATGGCCTCAAGTACATCCCTCAGCACCATGCTGAACATGGGCTGCGACATCCCACCAGCGTTAGCCACGGTCTCTTGGAAGGAACCAGTCGCAAAGAAGTGGAGTGCTGCCATCACCTTGTAGGTGGGTGTGAATGCCGTAGGATAGTGACGGCGAGGCTGCAGGTGTGGCTCCAATAGATCACACACGATCTTCAATGTTGGTCTGTCCAGCCTGAATTTCCTGATGAGTGCCTCATTCTCCATGTCCTCAAGCACAGTCAGGTTACGTAGGAGATTCGGCCTCCTCCTAGTTGAGGAGTAAAATGAATATGTCAGTGACAAGCATCATGAGATGGCCATAGCACAAAGCATCAATGATGTAATGGGAAAACAACATGGCCAGAGAGATGCATGGCACATCTGTGTATATGGCTGGCCAATAGCTACACACAGAGGGCAGGCCTCTCCAGTGACAATACCCAAGTGACAGTAACACATCGGGGACTGTGAATGCGGATATAATGGTTGAACATTTGACATGTGCAGACATGGTGCAACAAGACCCGCCAATGTAATGTGACTTAACATGTCTGTCATACCCATCTTCTGCACCTGCCACACCTCAATGCATCATGTAAAGTCGGCACACATTCATTAATACAATGAGCACAAGAGCAGGGACACTTCAGGTTGTGTGCATTATCATTTGTGAATGCACAAGTCAGGTACGATACAATGCTGTGACACCAGCCAGGTCAAGGTCTGCACTGACCAACAACACATTAAACGTCACAACATCAATGTAGAGGACCTTACGTCTGTCAATCAACATCAGGCATCAAAACTCTTACTAAAATGGCTGAAACACAGGCAAAAGTGGCTCACAATGAACGGCGTCCTCCTGTGGATGACATGGCTGTGTGGCATCGTGTGTACAATGATGTGCCCTACACCATGTAGGTGCAGGATGCTGATACACTGTCTAGGATTGACATACACAGCAATGTGTACGAAAATGGCACTACCTACCGCCGGTCCCCGGCGGTATGACCCCAGCAACACCATCTACCCAGCCAAGGTAGCCATTGGCATATGGACTTGTGTATATGGCGGTGGGTATGCTCCGCCACATGAGTCGCGGTACCTACCGCCGGTCCCTGGCGGTGTGACCCCAGCACCACCATCTACCCAGCCAAGGTAGCCATTGGCATATGGACTTGTGTATATGGTGGTGGGTATGCTCCGCCGCATGAGTCGCGGTACCTACCGCCGGTCTCCGGTGGTGCATCACCGCCATGGGGCATTGCATACAGCCAATGGCATCGATGATCGCAGTGGCTTGATGCAGATTTGAAAATCGCGGAAGCTGTGCTCCGCTACAGCGGAGAAGGTCATTGGATGCTTTTGAATGATGCACCATCGCGGTAGCGCACCCCGGGCACCCGCGGTGCGTCACCGCCGTGGAGCATTGCATACAGCCAATGGCATCGATGATCGTGGTGGCATGATGCCGATTTGAAAATCGCGGTAGGTGTGCTCCGCTACCGTGGAGGTGGTCATTGGATGCTTTTGAATGATGCACCCTCGCGGTAGTGCACCCCGGGCACCCACGGTGCGTCACCGCCGTGGAGCATTGCATACAGCCAATGGCATCGATGATCGCGGTAGCATGATGCAGATTTGAAAATCACGGAAGGTGTGCTCCGCTACCGCGGAGGCGGTCATTGGATGCTTTTGAATAAGGCAGACCCGGACAACCAATTGTAGCATCTTTTAAGCTTCTGGATGACCCCAGGGGGCTATAAATCTGTGGGAGTCAGCCTCACATTTCCACTGCTCACAGAGCCTGCTGCCTGGGACCATCTCCTGCTGCTGCTTCAAGAGCCTGCTGCCTGGGACCCTGTCCTTCTGCTGCTTCAAGAGCCTGCTGCCTGGGACCCTGTCCTGCTGCTGCTTCAAGAGCCTGCTGCCTGGGACCCTGTCCTGCTGCTGCTTCAAGAGACTGCTGCCTGGGACCCTGTCCTGCTGCTGTTTCAAGAGCCTGCTGCTGCTTCAAGAGCCTGCTGCCTGGGACCCTGTCCTTCTGCTGCTTCAAGAGCCTGCTGCCTGGGACCCCTCACAACTCACTTCAGCCACAGGTCTGCCATATCCACAGGGATGTCAAGAACAGATAAGATCTGTGCCAGTCCATTCATGAGTGAGGAGCTGGATGTCCTTGTGAACGAGGTGCTGGCACAGTACCCACACCTGTTTGGTGGCCCCAATGTTGTGGTAAGTCACCATGAAGGGAGCAGTAGGGCAGGGTGGTGTCAGACGTGTAGTCATGATGCTGCAGTATATGCTTGGGGATGTGGGGTGCTGACATACACTGACAGTCAAGCAGTTTCCAGGTCGTGGGAGTGTGTGTGTTGCACTGTGACTCTTTCCTAGGCCTGTACTTGTATGTGTGAGTGGGTTGTGCTACATTTTCGGGCAGACAGAACCAACGGTTGTTAGCCTTGTAGATGCCAGGACAGTGAACGCTTATGATGACATTTCAGGGTGCCCCTGTAGTCATAGTCAGTGTGACCCACAGAGTAGGTTCAGTGGCTGCACAGCCAAACGTTGAACATCAGCCAACTTACATGCTACAGTTGCTTCACACTGATTAGTAGATATGCCCCATCAGTGCCCTGTACAATTTCTGAATTACACACTCCTGTCGATGCATTTGTGTTGAAGCATCATGCTTTAGTGTGATTATCATGGAGACTAGGAACCTCAATGTGTGCATGCATTCACTAATGTTTATGCCATGCAGAGTGGCCTTGTGAGGGTACCCCCGGTTCTGGAGGGAGGGAGGTTACTGTGAGTCCCAAGTCAGTGTCTGGCTGCTGTACTGATAGATGCTGACATATGACATTGTGTAATTGTTCATTTGCCCTTCTTTACTCTCATACCTGCAGCTCAAGGTACACCAACGTAAGGCTGTGTGGAGGGCCATAGCAGCAAAGGTGCGAGCCATGGGGGTATCAAACAGACGACACACACACTGTCACAAGAGGTGGGATGACATCAGCCGGCTGGCTAAGCAAGTGGCAGAGATGACCTTGGGGATGGTACCACGCACAGGGCGTGTGGCACGGCGCACCATGACTCCGCTGATGAGACGCATACTGGCAGTGACCAATCCAGACCTGGATGCACGTCTGAAGGGGCATCAGCAGCAAGACAGAGATGGTGAGTATCTGGGGAGGGAGAGTTTGTCTGGGAGTGGATGCATGTGTACAGTGCCTGTGGCAGCGGTGACACATGTGATGTGCGTGTGTTGCCATGCTGTGATATGTGATGTGAGTGGCAACTGTGATTGATGTGTGCCTGTATGGGGCATTGGGGCACCATGGCCTTACTGTGCTGCTCCTGCCTGCAGTTCTCAGTCCTTGACAGATTTTTGGTGTCCACATGGTCACTCTTCTTTGGGATGGTGTGGGGAGTCCATATTCTGCCGTACAGCAGTGTCCACTTAATGAGTGTGACACCATGTCTGTCTACTTTGCATGCACCATGATGGTAGAGGCCCACACATCTGACGACAATGTGAACCCTGATTGGCACATGGTGATTGGAATGGCCTATTTGGCAATGTGGCATATGTAGTCAATACAGGTGTGTGTGGTCCCCTATGGGTCCCTTTTGGGCTGTAAGTAGTGATATGTGTTTTGGCTACATCATGTCCATGGGGCAGGTCAATGTGGGCTGGGGGAACACCATCCATGGGCAGGGTGTAGTGCTGTGTGGCATCGACATTGCTCCACTCCTGCCTGTTTGTCTGCATGACAGGCACTGTTGTGGTCTATATAGTGTGTAGCTGCACAGTGATTGCAGGGTGTGGTGGTTACCATGTAGCTCTAGGCCTCTCATGTGCTGCATTGATCTGATATCGTGTGACCAGACGATGACACTTACACAACCCTGTTTCCCTCACTAATGCAGATTCGCAAGACACCACGGCGGAACATGATCCTGAAACAAGTGTTGGCGAGACCAGCACGACAGCGGCAGCGGAGCAAAGTGAGACTGAGCCAAGTGATACTGAACACACCAGCGCTACTGAGGGTGACAGGAGTATGCATGAGGAATCTGTGGCTGAGACACAGAGTACCACTTCATCTGATGGCAGCGGGGATGCGTCCCTGTTAGCAGCCACAGGGGGTGGGGAGTCTGCTGCAGCATCTGCATCTGCAGCGGCCACTGCCCAGCCTCCCATCCACTTCCTCTGGGGCTGGCCATATCCGTGTCACTAAGAGGGGACGTGTAACATTCACACATGGCACCGCTGCCCCTGCACCTGTCCCCCCTGCTGCCCTCAGTGCAGAGTGCGTAGAGCTCCTGCGCCAACTTTCCGTGGGCCAGACCGCCCTGCTCAATGCCTTCAATGCCCACGAGCACAAATTAGGCCAGGTTCTAGCATTCATGGAGGGCATTCACTCTGATGTGGGTGGGCTACACCGTACAGTCCAGGCATTGTCAGCCACAGTCACGTCAGCCCTCCAACAGGCACATGGTCCCATTGCAGCTCAGGTGCCTGTGACGACCACCCATTCAGTGGCCACATCAGATGACAGTGACCACTTGGGACCTACGAAAACTAAACGTTACAACACTAGGAGCACAGGTCAGACCCAAACCAAACAATCCCGTCCACAGACTCCATCCCCAAAGAAGAGCAGGGCCCCCCCAATATGCACAGACAAGGTGAAGTCACAGAAGAGCAAGGCCAGAAGATCATTGTGGCAGACATCAGGCTCACATGATGCAGAGGCATCACCAGAAATTGACTCACCTATGCCCACAGAGGATGTGTGGCATGGCATGGCTACACCTGGGGAGAGCACAGGGACACAACCGCACACCACATCAACCCCAAAACAAAGTAAATCGAGGCAGGTGGAGGAGAGCTGTGTTGTGACCAGCCCAGTCATTGAGGCAGAGGGGAGCCCTGTTGTGACCAGCCCAGTCATTGAGGCAGAGGAGAGCCCTGTTGTGACCAGCCCAGTCATTGAGGCAGAGGAGAGCCCTGTTGTGACCAGCCCAGTGATTCAGGAAAAGGAGGGCAGTGTAGATACCACCCCTGGGGGGAGTGGGAAGGGGGCACTGTAGGGGATACACCTTCCAGAGGGGGTAAGGTAGTCTAGAGGCGTAGCCAGCCCAAGCGTTCTGCAGGATCAAGCACATCACCAGAGGGGGTGCCAGTGTCTGCCCCTGATGTGGGACAGTTGGTGTGTGTGCCTGTTGTGTCCTCACCACTTCCCATCAACCCCAAGACAGGGAAGCCATTTCATGTTCCCAAAAAGTGGAAGGGCACCCCTCCAACCACTCCCACCCACACTGTGTTAGGGGTGTGCATGACTCCACCTCCATGTGCCACAGTGCCACCTGGTCCACACAGCCCTCCACCTTGCAGGCCCTCTGTTATTACCACATCACATGGGCCTCTGTCACACCAGTCAAGTGGGCCTGCTGTCCCTGACACACAGCCAGGTCCCAGTCCGCATGACAGCCAGGAGTGAGTTGTCAACACCCTCATACACCTGTGCCCCACACAGGTATGCTAGTCAAGACCATTGTTTGCGACCTGGGTGTGTTGCTGGCCCTGTTGCTCTGATGTGCTGTGCTCACCCCTGCCAAGGACTCTGGGCCTGTTGCTCTGATGTGCTGTACTCTCCCCTGTCAAGGACTCTGGGCATGTTGCTCTGATGTGCTGTACTCACCCCTGTGCAGCCTCTCATGTACTTGCTATCTCCCCTGCCAAGGACTCTGGGCCTGTTGCTCTGATGTGCTGTACTCACCCCTGCCAAGGACTCTTGGCCTGTTGCTCTGATGTGCTGTACTCTCCCCTGCCAAGGACTCTGGGCCTGTTGCTCTGATGTGCTGTACTTTCCCCTGCCAAGGACTCTGGGCCTGTTGCTCTGATGTGCTGTACTCACCCCTGTGCAGCCTCTCGTGTACTTGCTATCTCCCCTGCCAAGGAGTCTGGGCCTGTTGCTCTGATGTGCTGTACTCACCCCTGCCAACGACTCTGGGCCTGTTGCTCTGATGTGCTCTACTCTCCCCTGCCAAGGACTCTGGGCCTGTTGCTCTGATGTGCTGTACTCTCCCCTGCCAAGGACTCTGGGCATGTTGCTCTGATGTGCTGTACTCACCCCTGTGCAGCCTCTCATGTACTTGCTATCTCCCCTGCCAAGGACTCTGGGCCTGTTGCTCTGATGTGCTGTACTCACCCCTGCCAAGTACTCTGGGCCTGGTGCTCTGATGTGCTCTACTCTCCCCTGCCAAGGACTCTGGGCCTGTTGCACTGATGTGCTGTACTCTCCCCTGCCAAGGACTCTGGCCTGTTGCTATGATGTGCTGTACTCGCCCCTGTGCAGCCTCTCATGTACTTGCTATCTCCCCTGCCAAGGACTCTGGGCCTGTTGCTCTGATGTGCTGTAATATCCCCTGCCATGGACTCTTCACTTCCTGTTTGTGTTTGACCTGTGCATAGTCTCTGCCATTTGTACATGATTTTGTGGCTTGCTGTTGTCTACTTATGTTGTTTTGCTACATCTGTGCAATATATGAATAAATACAGATACTTCTGGTCTGTGTTTTATCTGTCTCCTTGCTGATTAAAGTCCTTTTTCTTGTTTGCATTTGCTTGACTGAGTACCATGCTCTATTTTTCAGTTCACCATTGTAAGGCTCATTGTGGCCATCAGATTTTTAGACAGGGGTCACAGGGTCTTCAGTCCATTCTGGCCCTGCTGATGTTGTACTCTGTGATGACTATTTTACAGGCCATGCAGTTTGTTTTCTTGTTGGTGATTTGCTATTGCTGCATACACTGTTCACAGGTCACCTTGGGGGACACTGGCAGCACAGGGTGTGCAGCTGTTCAGTGGTTTTGTAGCTGTCTGTGATGTCATGAGTTATGTGTGTGTTTTCCTTTCTGTGTGCCCAGGCGTGTATGTGTATGGTCATCTTGTGTTGGCCCTTAGTCCTGGTGGCATGGCTTACATGGCATGTGTGGTGTTGGATGTGGCAGAGGTGTGCCGTGTGAAGGGTGTTAGTTTGTAGTGTATGTATGTGTGCCCCTGTATGGTGTGAGACACACATGTGTCAGCCAGGAGTTGTATGCCTGTTGTTTGTTTTGTCTTGCCCTGTGTGGATGATCGTATGCACTTGTGTGGGCTGTGGGGAGTGCACTGGTGTTGTGTGTTCCTTGTCAGCCAATCCTGCAGTGCCTGTGTCCCTGGTTGTGTGTTGTGTGTTGCAGTGTGTGTGTATTGTGCTTGTTGTTACAGTGCTTGTTGGTGTGCATGGGGGTGCACGGGATAGGCACCTGGCCTGTGACTAGCTCGGGTGGGGTGCAGTGTTGTTTGGGGTGATGTGTCCCTGTGATGTTTGTGCCCTGCCCATGCCTTGGTGTGGCCCTGCCTTGTACATAGTGCGCATGTGTTGACCGCGGCGGTGGCGTGTCCGTGACCGTGACTTTGCTGCTGGTTGGCGGACGTTGTGTGTTCCGGATGCCGTGGGGTGCCTTGTAGTGAGGTGAGTGATGTGTGGGTGCCCATGTGGATGTGTTGTGCCCCCCAGCAGGATGCCAGTGTGGTGCTTGGGCCCTGTGTCGGCATGCGTGTTGTGTGGTGCATATGTGTAATTGCGTACCTGCGGCGGCATCCGCGGCGGCCCATCTGGTGATAGTGTTGCAGCAGGTACATGACCGGATGCATGTGGAGGCCTGGGTCCATGGGGTTCATGTCGGGTCTCGGCGTTCGTGCTCCGCTGTCGACTTTCCTCCTGCTTCAGCTGTGCGGTGTCTCCGCTGCGGTGCGTCTGCTTGTTTGGGCCCTCCTAATTTGTCAAGCGGGGCGGACGTTATCGGGCGCGGCGGAAGGTCTCGATATTCTCCCGCCGCTGCGGTGGCGGGCGCACCTTGATGGAGGAGCACGGCGCTCCGCGGCGGACGGGAAATGACCTGTGTTTACCTATCCTAATGTGGTGTGTGGTAAATAAATAAATAATACCTCTATTTTTGACTAGACATACAATAACAGATAGCTCAATAAATAAGAGTCAAGATTCGAGGTAGCTGGAGTTTTGCAGGTTTAATACAGCATAAAGGACAGGAACAGGACAACCTGCACGGGCAAGATCTGGGATGGCTAGCAACTTTTTAATAACAGTGCACAAGTATATATACTTAAACAAAATACATGATGTTCAATACAATAGGCGTAGCAGTGGGCAGGGCCTGTAGCAGTCGCGAAAGATAAGGCATGACTGATGCAACAAGAAGGCGTGTTCAGGGCGTATACATAGACATGTGATGTAAACGTAACAGAAGATGTCATAAATGGGGCGGAAACATGGAGGGGGCTACCTAAGGAGCCGGGACCTCTGACCTAGTGGTGCGCGCAAGCTGGCAATGACGTGTTACTAGGAGAAGCTGGGGCTATGACTTCTGCGCTAGAAGCAGAGACGAAAGTCTGGAGAGTCAGAGCGACATGTACCCAAACACTATCTAGTATCTGATGTTTTAGAGAACATGTTGATAGAATCCAAAAGCTATCAGGGCAAAGGCTAACAGACTCTAAGACTGGTGCATGCATAATTCTACATGTAGTGCGTGTTGAGGAATATTAAATGACCATTAATACAATATTTCTCTTACATGGAGACGTAAAGGCTAGACGATGACTGAAACTATTGATGCGATTCAGTAGCTTAGGAATGCAGGGAAGGAGGGCTGGACTGATAACTAGAATCATAACATACTTTTGGCAGACTGGCAGGCAGAGCCAGGCCGAGCCGGGCACTGTGAGGCAGGAAGTAAGTGAAGGGTCAGGAATACAGGTGGGGGCTGTATCGCTCCTCAGCGAGGGTTCAGGAGACTGGAGCTGAATCTGAGTCCGGGCCCTTTTGAGGCCTAGAAACGGGGACTTTACAATGAAATAACGTGCAGACTGAGAAACGTGGCAACGCAGCTTTACATAGGCCTGATATTCGTTGTATTCACGAAAACTGGGAACTGGCATACTAGAGATGGACACAACTGTAATTGCGTCTTTAATCGATCATGGGAATACATATGCATATTAATCATGCACACATAACATAAGATGGGGAACACGTAGGGACACAGAACATGGCAAAATTTACTTTTCCACATTCCCTCCTTGTCACTACGTTTCCATCAGGAAACATCAATATTCATGATACCATCTATCATTTCATACAGTATCATTTGCTCGTCTCGAATTGTCTTGGAACGGGATCTAGGACGGGACTTAGGACTAGGAATACAAGAGGTAGCGCAAATGCCGCAAATCGCAGGGCCACATTGTATACAGAGGCAGCAACTGAATATGATCGCTACTGCAATACCATGTACTGTTTAGAAGGGACATATCAGCTGAGGATGACGTTAACGTGGACCATGCTCCACATGAACCATTATGTGAAAACGGATAAGGAAACAGTGGCAGAACTCCCTTCGGTGTCTGGAAAGGGGGGAGTCGACCACACACCCAACAATTAGTGGCATTGCTGGTCTGGTGTGAATAGTGTAACATACGGATAAATGTGTTATTGCGCATAGCAAGACGATAAGATAGTTCATGAGGAGGCAGATCACTAAAGGTGTGCTCTACTGTAGCATTAGAAGACTTATTTACATGAGAAATTGAAAAACATAAATGTAATGCATAACTTGTGCAGGTAAACATCAAACTCAAAAATAGAAGAAAACATAAAATAATGATACATCTGATAGAGTTTTGACTAACTCTCTCACTATGGGGGTCTATCTTATACATGTCAGAAACCTGTCTAACCGTTTCACCTAGGGGAGGACTTAGACAATTAAACTGGCTGACTTATTTTACTAGACCGGAGCTTCTTTTTATACTCCTGTTGCGGAGTTTCCTCTAACAGGGAGGGCTTGGTATCAATGTCTTTAGCGGGACAGTCCTTGAGAATAGTATTTTGGCAGTCTTTAGGTAAAATGCAGTCCTTGGCAAAAGTTTTAGGTTTGATTCCATGGAACTTCTTGACGTGAGACAGATGGACCCACCCCTTACGGCCCTCCAACTTCACGGCCGTACGGGTGGTCAGAAGGACTTGCTTCGGTTCCTTCCAACGAGGCTCCAGCGGACTTGAACGATCAAAATTCCGGACAAGAACCAAGCTTCCTGGAACGATTTCATGCGGTTTCACCTCGGTATTGTCTGGAAATGCGGCGGCAACCTGTGAACGACAAGAGTGTAGGGCAGACATCAAGGAAGCTAGGTAATCTGTCAGCATATTACTGGAAACATCTGTAATACTTCGGGGTCTAGGTGTACCCCACATATTAGGGGGGCGGCCGAAAACGACCTCGTACGGGGACAGACCTGATCTGGAATGTGCGACCATGCGCATATAGAATAGGGCGACTGGCAGGGCAACTAACCAGTCTACACCTTTCTCTTTACAGACCTTGGCAATACGGATTTTCAAGGTTTGATTATGTCTCTCTACGAGACCGGCTGCTTCTGGATGGCGTACACAATGGAACTTCCACTGGTACCCTAACAACAGGGAAACGTGCTTCATTAATTCAGATGAGAAGGGCTGGCCGTTATCAGAATACACGACCCTAGGGAGTCCATAACGGGGGAAGAATTCACGAACCAACTGCTTGGCAGTGGTCGCGGCTGTGTAATCTGGGCCTGGATATGCTTCTGTCCACCTGGACAAAGCGCATACATCTACAAGGACATACTTGAAACCTCGACATCGCTCCATCTGAATATAATCCATCTGGAGGACTTCAAAAGGGTGGTCAGGAGGTTGGAATCCACCTTGTTCCACCGGGACACTTTTACCTGGATTGAATTGACAACATATCATACAGGTACGGACTTTCTGCTTGGCTGCAGCTCGTAAATACTTGTTGAACCAAATGTTCTGGATACTGTCTAACATGGCTTTTTCTCCTAAATGTGCAGGACTATGTGCGGTATTAATAATGACTTGAACCATTGAGTCGGGGAGAAACCATGTGGCTTTTCCCTTCGTCAACCATCCTTGATCTGTCTGGACCCCTCCTTGTTCGGACCATTTCTTGATTTCATCGGGAGTAGCATGTAACTGGATATCTATGACATCTTGAGTGGGGTCCTTAACTGTCATACAAGTAGTCTGTTCTAGAGTGGATGTCGGTGTCTTGTTAACTGGTATGTCTGGTGTCTGTGCTGTAAGCTTGGCTGTTCGATCTGCTAGATCATTTCCTTGAGAAATAATGTCAGTAACCTTAGTATGTGCTTTGCATTTCATGATAGCGATAGCTGTCGGTAAATGTATTGCATCTAACAGAGCTTGGATGAGGAGACCATGCTGAATCTTGGTTCCATGAGAAGTCATGAAACCTCTCTCCTGCCAGAGCACTCCGAAGTCGTGTACGACTCCGAATGCGTAGCGTGAATCTGTGTAAATATTAACTTTCAGGTTCTTGGCGTGTATGCAGGCTTGAGTCAGAGCGACTAGCTCTGCTGCTTGAGCAGACAGGGTGTCAATACGATGTGTTTCAATAACTTCAGTGTCAGTAGTCACTGCATACGCGGCTACTAGTTCTCCTGTACTCGTTCTCATACATGAACCATCCACATAAAGTGTCAGGTCGGGGTCTGGTAATGGAATATCTGTCAGGTCTTGTCTCGGCTTAGTCATAGTGTTAACTACTTCCACACAGTCATGTGTGGCAGGATTTGAAGTAACTGACGGTAACAGTGTAGCAGGATTTAGAACATTGCAGCGTCTGATTTCTATGTGTGGCTGGAATAGTGTCAATTCATAATCTGTCAAACGTGCAATTGTCAAGTGCTGAGTCTGTGTTCGGTTTAAAAGAACTTCCACGGAGTGTGAAACTTGTACTGTCAGGGAATGTCCTAATACTATGGAATCACTTTGTCTGATAGCTAGTGCTGTGGCTGCAACTGACTTGAGGCACGCAGGCAGAGCCTGGGCTACTGGATCTAGTGTGCTCGAAAAATAAGCACAGGGCTTGTATTGTCCAGCTTGAACTTGGGTGAGAACAGATAATGCTGTACCTTCACGTTCTGTGACAAAAAGTGTAAAAGGCTTACTGTAGTTCGGTGTAGCTAGAACGGGAGCTTGGCATAAAGCTTTCTTTAACTCATTGAAACTAAGTGTATGTTCAGATGTCCAAGGGAGGACAGTCGATACGGCTGCCTCCTGTGTCGTTAACTGTATCAGTGGCTTGGCTAGAAATGCATACTGAGGAATCCATTGTCTGCAATAAGAAGTAAGGCCGATAAAAGCACGTACCTCCTTCTGTGTCTTGGGCTGAGGAAGACTCGCTATTAACTGGATGCGATCGGGTGTCAACTGCCTACCCCACTTGGACAGTAAGTGGCCTAAGTAGATCACTTGCTGGACACAGAATTGAAGTTTTGAAGGGGACACCTTGTGCCCCATCTCGGCTAGGAAATACAGAACTGTGAGTGACGCTCGCTCGCAAGCACGTTCAGAACGGGCAGTGATCAGTAGATCATCGACATATTGGAGCAGGGCAGTGTCAGTTGGCATGTGAATATTGTCTAGTTGTCTCTTAAGTGCTTGACTGTAAATACTAGGACTTTCTGTGAAACCTTGAGGAGCTCGTGTGAATTTATAGCTCCTTCCATTTAAACAGAATCCGAAAAGGTACTGGCTGTCTGGATGAATGGGGACACTGAAAAATGCATTCTTGAGGTCGATTACGGTAAAGAATATTGCCTCAGGATCAATAGCTGTCAATAGAGATGAGATATCTGGAACAACTGGGTACTGGGGAATGATACATTTATTGAGTTCTCGAAGGTCAATCACTAATCGATATACTGGGGGTGCATTTGGATCAGTACGTTTCATGACTGGAATGATAGGAGAATTACATACATTGGAGTCAGTTTCTACAACTACTCCTTGAGCAATGAGCTCGTCAATAATTTTGGATAAGGCTGCTACAGCCTCAGGTGGCAATCTGTACTGTCTGATTCGTGGTAACACTACACCTTGCTTGAGAGTCACACGATGGGGTGTGATTTGCATGAAACCAACATCAGTTGGACCTTGCGCCCATAGATGCTGCGGGACATTTGACAATCTCGGATCAAAATCTCGTAAAACATAGTGACCCTTGAAGTCACGTAAAAACAAACGTATCCCCTCTGGGGAACAGCAAATAACTGCACCTAATTCTTTCAGTGTCTTAATGCCTAACAAATTTTCTGGACATGACTTTGTAAGCAATAGATCAGTAGTTCGGGACAATGGACCTACTTCTAGAGTAACTGGCTTTGATATCTCGTTTACAATAGGCTTTCCTGAAAATCCAAGGGAAACATTTCTAGAGCCTGAGAGCGGAGCCCCTGGAACCTCGTCGTGACTAATGGTAGTCCTACTTGCCCCTGTATCAATCAGAAACTTTCTGTCTTTCCCTAATACTTGACTGTGAACATAGGGACCCTCTTGATCTACAGGTATCTCGATGAGAGGCAAGCCTACCTCCCTCTCTAGGCTGTTTCATGAATACTGCTGGTACTCTGGATACTCGGACTGTGCATACTGGTACATCTGCTGTGTAACATGCTGTGTTGCAGCAATAGGCTGCGGTACTGGAACTGTCTGTGGTGCATTCTGTGGTGATTGAGAAGCCTGTGAAACTTGTTCTTGTCTAGGCGGACGTGGTCTTTCTTTAGTCTTACCGGTAGCTATGTTGTGTTTCAGAACTGCACACTCGTTTATAAAATGACCTGGCTGTTTACAATAATTGCAGTTCCCTTTAACAGGAACTGCAGGATGACTGGCTTGATTCGTACCCCTCTTCTGACTGTCTTGAGGAACAGATTGTGCAACTAGTACTTTCATTTTCGTGTCTTTCATACGTCTTCTCTCGTGTTCTTGCTCTTCCCTGATTCTATTCTGGTGGTACTGGAGCATCTGTAACATCTGTGACGGGGTACTAGCTTGCCATGTACTTTCGACTTTCAAAACTCGATTTTTAACTTGTGGGCTTGAATTCTCGACTAATTTAGTAACAAAAAGATGAGGGTATGACTCGCTACTCGTCTTTAAACCACTGTTTATTATAAAACATTTCTCGAATCTAGAATAAAAATCACTAGTGTCTTCGTCTTGTTTCTGTTTACAGGCTGAGATTGCATCCCAGTCTTCCTTTTTAGTGGCTAATAATCTAGGCAAAACTTGTATTAATAGCTCGGGTAATTCTTTACATTTGTCTCCTAGACCGGTACCTGGTACTCGTATCTTATCTTCAGCTTCTAGAGCTGTCCAATCGATCTTTTTCTCTCCCACCTCCCAATCTTTTTCTTTGAGTTTTTCATATATGCCCGCGGGCAACAGAACTTTTAACATTTTAATAATATCTGGATACGTGTATTCTCCCATACGGAGCATGTCTTTTAATTCTCGGTGGAACCCTGCTGGATCTTTGTCGTGACAGGGAATTCATTTCTTCATCTCTAAGAGTTCCATCTTGGTAACTGGGGTGTAAACAAATACTCGTTGCATTTCACCATCTGGTGTCCTAACTGGGTGTACTTCTCGTAACGGATGCTGCCTGTCTATGTAAAACGGTTTACTTTCTGGAGGTGAGACATGAACAAAATGTGGGTTCAGAAACGTTCTGTATTTGTGGCGCTGTTCTAGAATGACACTAATTAAATCAGTACCTAAACCTTTCCATCTATACTGGAGTAACTCGTTCAGGATATCATGTAACGGACCTGGATCAGAATGTTGACCCTCATACAGTGTAATGAGGTGTTGGATCATATACATACCCACCAGTCGCTGCTCGGCTGGGGGCAATTTCAGAAACATTTGTGCCACTATTTCGTCTGGAAAAGTGGTAGAATCAGTAATCCATCGGACTGCTGATCGGGCTAGTTCTTGTTCATGCATAGTACTTAATTCACTATAACCGATTCGTGATTTCAGAATTTGATCGGTAGCTTGAAATACTTGTTCTAGAGAACCTTGTTCTGGTGCTGGAAGATGAAAGACTTTCTTGTGTTCTAGGCGTAAATGTCGGTCTGGAAGTCTAGATTTACCTACATACGCTATTCTGGCGGTAGTCTCGTCGTCTACCTCTTCAGTAGAAGAGTCATTTTCTTTCTCGCTTACTTGTGCTTCTTTGCGTTGTTCGTGTAACCTTGTTATTTCTTTACGTATTTTCTTGTACATACTCTCTATACTATTGAGTGTCTTGTGCTTACCCTCGGCTATATTATCACTCCACTTTGTCAAAATTTTCATTTCGTTCGGATCTTTAGTCGGGGAATCTTGTTCCCTAATTAAACAATTGATCAGAAACTTTAATAACATGAACTGGATCTCAGATTTCCTGAGAGACATGACTTCAGCAATACTTTCTGGATCTTGTCCTGTACGAATGAAACGATACATTCTGTCTAGATCTTCTTTCATATTCGGTAGGGTGACCAAATACTCGGACACCTGCCTTATACGTACGGAATATATAACCATACTATCCTCGCCTGGGACTGGATCATAACAGCATTCAGTAAGAAGTCGCCTGATTTCTGCAATGGACTTATATTTAGGCGTACGCTGTAACGCACGTTCATGTAACTCGACTGCCCCTAGACGTCTACTTGGCGGCGGGGTACCAGGAGGACCTCCTCCCGCGGCCCCTATACTGGAATCGTCGACTGATACTCTTCGAGCTGGCAGAGTGACTGAAGTAGCGGGAATTTGTACTACGGGCTGGACCGGGGGTACCGTAACAGGTACTGCAACAGGTGCCCCGGTGACTGGAGGAGCAGGATTTACATTATTTACAGGAGCTGGCGGAACAGGATTTGCATATTCTGGGACTGTGTCGTCCAAATAGGACGAGAGAAAAATCTCAGCTGCGGTCGGTTTGTGACGCAGATTGGTCGGAACTAAAGGTGGCGGAAAATTACTGGATGCTTCCGGGGTTGCTTTTGGCAAGCCCTCGGCAAGAAGAGGGTACATACCCTTAATAAGGGCATTTCTCTGCCTGTCTGACTGTTCGGTTTTAACTCGTTCACCTATTTCGATTAGTTCCTTTTCTTGGGCTCTTTCTAAGGATTCTCTACTTAATTCTGACTTTCTGATTTCTTTTTCGGTTCTTTTATGAGATTCTTTGCGCCATAACTTGATGGCATCTTTCTGTGACTGTCTGGCTTTCTTTTTCCATAATACTTCTTCTACTCGCATAATGCACTCGGCATCCCATGTACCCGATACGGGCCATCTGTACTTTTCTTCTAACTGTTTGGTGTACTCCACCCATAAATCTAGATATAATATGGCACTTATGCCATGCTTTTGATACATAAAATGACCTGGACTGTCCCTAGGCGGGACAGGAACTGCTTCTTCTAACAGACCTTTTCTAGTTTTTAACTGACGTAACTTGGAAAACAATGGCATGACTGGGCTGGAGTCTAGACACAATACAATACACAATGAACACGATGATTACTAAACAACACATTCATACCACGACATTGAAATACATGAATGACATTTAGGATAACAGTTCGGACAAAACACTACCTGGAATACTGAAAACAGAATACATGAATTTCTCGAGAACAGAACGGACTAGAACAGAAACTAGATGCACTGCTAAAACAGTACGAAACTTACCGGTCTCATAAAGAGACACGTCAGGACCCGCATCCACCTAAGTGGACACTTCGTGTTGGATCTGCGTACCCAAATCCACGGACCAGAGACAGTGCAATTGACCCTGTCTAGATACTACCTCAGCAATGGTACTCACCGGGCAGCAAGAACGGAAAGCCTCGCACTGGACTGGACTGCTACGACGCCGGACGGACGAACTTCGGACTTCTGTTACGGGTGGGCCTCCGGATACCTCGGACCTTGGACTCTCGGCTTGGGCTCTGGTCGGGACTCGCCGCGTTCCTCCACCGCCTCGTCTGGATGCTGGACCGCAACCTCCGTCTCCTCCGTGGGCCTGAGGGATACTTGAAGCAGAAATATCTGCACGTGCACGGTATGGTTCCGTCACGGCTGCAGAGGATCAGGGGGCTTGCGTGGCTTCTCCGGCGCGTGGGGAAAGGGCAAGTCCCTATTCGGGCGCCATTATGTGGTAAATAAATAAATAATACCTCTATTTTTGACTAGACATACAATAACAGATAGCTCAATAAATAAGAGTCAAGATTCGAGGTAGCTGGAGTTTTGCAGGTTTAATACAGCATAAAGGACAGGAACAGGACAACCTGCACGGGCAAGATCTGGGATGGCTAGCAACTTTTTAATAACAGTGCACAAGTATATATACTTAAACAAAATACATGATGTTCAATACAATAGGCGTAGCAGTGGGCAGGGCCTGTAGCAGTCGCGAAAGATAAGGCATGACTGATGCAACAAGAAGGCGTGTTCAGGGCGTATACATAGACATGTGATGTAAACGTAACAGAAGATGTCATAAATGGGGCGGAAACATGGAGGGGGCTACCTAAGGAGCCGGGACCTCTGACCTAGTGGTGCGCGCAAGCTGGCAATGACGTGTTACTAGGAGAAGCTGGGGCTATGACTTCTGCGCTAGAAGCAGAGACGAAAGTCTGGAGAGTCAGAGCGACATGTACCTAAACACTATCTAGTATCTGATGTTTTAGAGAACATGTTGATAGAATCCAAAAGCTATCAGGGCAAAGGCTAACAGACTCTAAGACTGGTGCATGCATAATTCTACATGTAGTGCGTGTTGAGGAATATTAAATGACCATTAATACAGTATTTCTCTTACATGGAGACGTAAAGGCTAGACGATGACTGAAACTATTGATGCGATTCAGTAGCTTAGGAATGCAGGGAAGGAGGGCTGGACTGATAACTAGAATCATAACATACTTTTGGCAGACTGGCAGGCAGAGCCAGGCCGAGCCGGGCACTGTGAGGCAGGAAGTAAGTGAAGGGTCAGGAATACAGGTGGGGGCTGTATCGCTCCTCAGCGAGGGTTCAGGAGACTGGAGCTGAATCTGAGTCCGGGCCCTTTTGAGGCCTAGAAACGGGGACTTTACAATGAAATAACGTGCACACTGAGAAACGTGGCAACGCAGCTTTACATAGGCCTGATATTCGTTGTATTCACGAAAACTGGGAACTGGCATACTAGAGATGGACACAACTGTAATTGCGTCTTTAATCGATCATGGGAATACATATGCATATTAATCATGCACACATAACATAAGATGGGGAACACGTAGGGACACAGAACGTGGCAAAATTTACTTTTCCACAGGTGGACGTGAGTTCCGCTGCTCGCGGGTGGAAACTGCTGTTTTTCCGCCCCGCCAGCACTGCGGTGGTGCCACCGCCCGCTATCCTAATGGATCCCTTAGCATGGCAGGCCAAGGAAATGCAAATATGCTTTGGGAAGACAACCATAAACAGGGTAGACTTCCTGATGCACAAAGGGTGGCATTTGTGGCAGGCAGCCTTCCAGAAATTATTGTGCATTGGCAGAAATTCCACCCAGATACAATCAGTAGACCACATCTTTAAAAGATGCAGAGGAATTGCAAGCATAGCATAGCCGAAGCGCTACCAATTTAAGGCAGGGATCTTCCTTCACCAAATTTAAGATTAACTCCTTACTGAAAAGTTTGGGAAAATGACGGTACTAGGGATGTACGAAATCCGTGTAATTTGCTTTTGCATAGTTACTTATAATGTTGGCAAAAATACATGCAGTTATGCATAATTATGCCAAATGCAGTTCTATGATTTTGTGCTATATTTTAGAGTAAAATGTGTCCTCATGTCAATTTTTGGCACAAGGACATATTTAAACCGAAGCACTGGGAAAATCAGCTGCTTGCGTTTGGTTGTTTCTGTCCTTACCATAAATGGCATGTTCCTGGTACAGTTTTCCCTCAAATAGTGCGTAATTATACAAAGTGATATAATATGTGCTTCATTTTGGGAAATTCACGTAACAAGCCTAGTGCAGAATTACTGAAATTACTTGAATTACACCAGCATAATTAAAATGTTTCCTATGCCTACATGGTACCCGCTACATCATGCATCTCTGAGAAATCACAAATTAGGTTTAGAAGGAATGACTACTACTGCATTTTCCGCATTAACGGTGAGCCTTTCACTTCTTGGCACAGTTGTCACTGCGAAGACATTTCTCTACACGAGTGCTTGAACTTTTTCATATTGTCTTAAACAATGCCTAAACAGGTCCTACGTTCCATCACATCAATGGTCCCATGTCAAAAAGTCTCTCTTATCCGAATAAGTATTGGAGACACAAGGTATGTGGCCCTGCTAAACCATCTCTGCAATCCCTGTGAGTGACATAGGGATTTCAATTAATTTTTTTATTCATGATATAGTTAATTAAAACCTTTACTTGATACAGGAACACAATGTAAATATAAATAAATATAACAACAGACGCTAAGCACAGGGATCCATCCAGAACTGGTGTTTCGCAGATGAGATTGAGGGCAAATGTTACCAGTATTCAATCAGTTAAAAAGAACACTGGCATGCTAAAACATGAGGTCTCTTAAGTAACTGACCTAATTAATGCTAACTCTCACAAGGTAAAGTGCGAGTGCGTGGACTATTCAATAATAGTCCTTAATGCTACCTAAAAAAGCATTGGTAAAGCCAATAGGTCTCACCTTTGGGACCTTATAAGTGTTTAGCCAGATCTATTGGCTTTTGCTAATGTGTTTTAAGCTATGCTGTCGAGTAGTGGGGCTTGTGTTCAGCAGGTTCCAAAGTTATAATGCAAAAACTGTTATAAGCATTTTTGTAACCTTGTCTATAATTAAGGTGAGATTATGTATAATTGAACGACCTTATTAAAAAAGATTTAATATAAAAAATGTTGGGTGTATGGTTGAACAGTGCACACTCATCTGCGGCATAAGGAGAGCCAGCACATTGCTCTCAGTTGTGGGAGAGGGAAGGGACACACACTCTACATCAAGCTACCGAAACGAAACGCCAATCACAAACTCGACATAGATCCTGCCCTTCACATATTGCATATTCTGTAGAGGAAACACAGAGTGCACCATGCGGTGCTCACAATGCAGTGCACATAAGGCAGGTGATGCACACTAAACTTTATATACTACTGCAGCACACCCTGCTCATGTATTTTACTTTGCACACAAAATACACCGATGTCAGTACTCCAGCTGAACTTAATGAAAATCATGCTGTACACAAGATGCATACAGCACACTCTGCACATAGCACTTGCAGCGAACATAAACTAGAGAGGAAAACAAACATCCCCGACCCCTGCAAAAAACATAAGGAACGATGATGTAGTCATATCAAATAATCTACCGATCCAGAAGCTATCAGTGATCCTAATGTCCTTATCTTTTAGCCATGTGTTATGGAGTGTAGTGGATGTTTGTGGTGTGGTGAGCAGTGGAACTATGTGGGTTGGATTTGAGTTGCTTGTTTTGAAATTGTGTGGAATTATCTGAGTGGTGTATAAGCGCCAGTCACAAGCTGGCAGCACGCAGAATCCACAGTAATATAAAGGCCTGTTGGAGAGGGCAGAGGGCGTGTGGGAGGGATTAAAAGAGAAGACATCGCCTTCGCTGGAGAGGGAAAGTGTCAGGAAGCTGTGAGCAGTGAAAGTTCGCATAACAGGAGGGAGGTGGAGGATGGGTTGCAGCTGCTCCCGTGCTGCAAGTTTGAGGCGTACTATTTGTCAATGCACAAGGCAAAAGACAAGAGTGAGTGTGACAGGGGCACATTGAGAGCCAGGATGTTGTTGGGTGCAGGCTAAGCAGCAAGAAAACCTAGGGGTCTATGTGGGAAAGTACCGTGTAAATTCCTATCTGCTTAACCCGACATCTAGCATAGAAAGTCTAATAGGAGTTAAGACTAGAGAAATTCTCCAAAATAACAAAAAACACAAACAACCTCAAAAATGGGGCCACCAGTGATTGTAGATCAACAGAGCCTTTTGTAGGATTCCCATCAAAGACTTGTGATGATCAATGTTATCATTTGGTCATCCTTAGGGTCGTGCGTCTCTAGATCATTGAGACAAAGATCGTACCCTGTGGTGGATAAGGGTTGAGACCCACAATCACTGTTGGACCATATGATATTGATCTGATGGGTTCTAGTGCAGTGCAAAAAAGCAAGAAAGTGGTGATTTAAAATAGGATAGAGAACCTAAAGAGAAAATTTTAATAGGGAAGGTCTCTTCCTGTTAAAAACAAGAACAGCGCAATAACATAGCAGTTTTAACCAAATAACTGCAAGGGGGCCAACATGTTTCAGCCTAGCGGGAAAATGGGGACCCAGGCTTTCTTCAGGGCCTCTGTTCTCAAAAAGTAAAGCTACTGCATATAAAGTGAATAAAGTATCAAAACAAAATCCGTGAATAGCATTTCATAACAACAAAGGATATATATTTTCCGGCGTCTGTTGATTCTCCTCCGTGACACCTGGTGTATTAGTTATCTCCAGATTGTCCGGGGAACAGACCTCACCTCTCCTGGACCTGGCTCAGGACTTGTGAGACCCCGCTCTGTCCGTCATTGCCTCTGGCCGGCACTGAGTCAGGGGGTGCAGGCTGGCAGGAGAACCTGGAAACCGAGTGTCCCGCAGGCTCACCTGAAAGAAGGCTGTGAACTACTGTTCTTCTCTTGAGAGCATGCGCTAGCTATTCCATCGTCTTCAGAGGGCTGCTGGGGGACTGTTACTATACTTGCTACTAGACTTTTCAGTGACAGCCGGTAGATATGGGGGGGGATTTAAGAATAACCCTGGGCAAAGTACTACACTACGCTCGGGTAGTTTGCGAAATTTGCGCTACTTCGCACTACGCGAATTGCATGTAGCACAGTGCAAAGACACGTAGCGTAGCGGTAATTTTTTGCTTGCTCACGGTCCTCAACGTCAAGTTGGCGACCGCGAGCAAGCAAAGCGACATCCCGGCGAGACTTCAAGTTGCCGATCGCGAGCGTGGAAAATAAACCTCCCGGCGAGATTCTCAACGAGGGGAGGTCAGGTTTCTCATTGCGAGTGGTTGCGTATGCTCTCGACCGCTCGCGATGAGAAACTACCTGTCCGTGTTGAGAAAGCTGCCGCTCGAGTAGAAATCTACTCGAGCGGCAGAAAACGACCGCTTGCACTGTGCATGACTCAGTTTGCACTCCTTGCACAGTGCAGACAAGCATCCTGCACTGTGCAATCAGTGCGAACAGCATTTTGCACAGTGCACTATGCAGTTCGCATAGGTACGCGTAGCTCCGAAGTGCACTCCGTAGCTACGTGTAGCGCTACTTCGTGAACTACGCCCAGGGTTACTTAAGAAATGAGGAAATACACGATATGTACTTATGGGGAAGACTTGCTTATTGACTAAGCAGGGATTATTGTTACTAGTTGCTTTGTTTCTTATTTATTTGAGACAGGGCCTTTGATGACCGACTCTGATAGGTATGCGTGACTGCCGTGAAAAAAGACTAAGTGGCACACATTGAAGCAGACGCAGGAAAACAACAAGAAACGGCACGGGACTAATTGATATAAAAAAGAAAACAGTGTACATGAAAAGTAAAGCTAACAATAAGGGGAATTGTGACGGGGCAGTCGCTACAAAAGTTAAAACTCACTTAAAGGCGGGACAACGAGCAGCCTTTAACAAACGAAAACAAGCGTAGTCAAGCACTCATGCTTGTGCTGGCATCAATGAGAGCCAGCAGCGGCGCGTAGGCCATCTGTTTCCAATTAGCACGCGTGCCGCTGCTCGCTCCCGCAAGGTGGATGCCAGCACAAGCACGAGTGCTTGAAAAGAGCTGACCGATTTCTAAAGGTCATCTCCTAGGGAAGCATAGGCGAGACCTAAAATGCCAGTGTGCAGAAGATAAAACTGAAGAATGTCACAAATTTTACCAGTGTAAAACAATTGAAAGGTGTAGTTGAGTACTAAAATCTATAGGACTCTTCATTAAATCTCCTTGGTTGAGACAGATGTACACATGGTAAAGTGCCAGAGCATGGAAAGTGCACATGAGAAAGGAAAGCCTTTAGGAAAGAGTTCCTCCATTTGGTTGTGCAACCACTTTAAATAGTTGCTCCACAGTGATAGAAAATGTATTACTTAAGGACTCCGACCTTGCAAGCAGAACAGCAGGGCTCTGCGGCATGATCTCACTCCGTTAGCATTAAAATGGTTGTGTAAAAGCTTGCTGCGTGCTGGTTACTTGCAAAATAGGGCATATGTGCAAGAAAGAATCATCCGGTCCCAGACACAGCCTACATGATAGTAAAGTCGGGTCTGAAGCCCATAGTGGCACCACATCCCTTGTTGGTAAAAGTCTGAGTCTTAGCACTAGAATTGTAAAAGCCTTTGAAGCTTTCTAAAAGATAGCTTGGTGGCGTTGGTAATTTGTATGAGTTCATACATAGCCACAAATGTTTACGCTTATGGAAGTGTTCCTTATCTTGCGCCCAGGATAATAGCTTCATTTGTTTATTCACTGCAAGTTTAATAGTGTGATGTGGTAAGTGTGCTTTTCCACAGCTGTTACAAGGCCAGCGTTTCTAAGGCCCCACTTCTCAATTGTGCACAATAGTTTTTTTGACTGTGATCCTGAATCTTTTTCCAGGTGAGTGCTTTTATTTTTTATTAAAAATTCTTATTTTTATTTTTCCTGAGTAAAGACAAGTTACAGCAATTAGAAGATATTTATCATAAACATAAATACTTTGCAAATAGTGGATATTTAGCCCAATTGATCATAAAAATACAGTCATAGCAATTCATAAACCTGTAAAAAGCGGCTTCTATGGGAGGATTTCAAGATCCTAGATACCATATATAGGAGTAAGCTGTTTCAATTAATAAAAGCAGTCACAGACACAAGATCTTAAAACATAGCTGATTCAGCTCTGCTGGGAGATCCAAGCTGAAAGGGGTCCCCAAATCCTATTCCCCTTGATCTTTTCCTTTATGCCTCTTCAATCATACAGCGTTATCTTGAGCTTATAAACATGCAGGAAACGCCCTTTCCATTGCTTGAAGGTCGATGGAAGCGGATCCAGCCAGGCAGAAGCAATACACAGCCCATAGACTGACATAGCAATAAAAATTAGCTCCTTCCCCTTTTCCCCAGCTTGTTCATCTGTTCCTAGTAACATAATCTGGGTTAAAAGTGGAATGTCTGTCTTCAATATGTCTTGTAGAAGGCCAATTATTTCCCTAGCTGTTGATTCGAGGCGAGGGCATGAGGAAAATATGTGGATAAATTCCGCTCCTTCTGCCCTGCACCTGAAACACCGGGTCCCCTCCACTCCCCCCATTTCACAATTTCTGAAGGTGTTATATACAGATTAAACAAGGTTTTATAATGCTGTGACTTTAAGCTATATTAAGTTTAAGGGGTTGGACCCATATAGTCAGTGGGACCTGGGTAATTGCTCGGTATGTAAGAAGGGGGGTCCCAGACAAAACACAACAAATTTTTAAATTCACACCAATTTGAGTAAATTAATTCAAAAAAAGGGGGATCGAATCCAGGTGCAAGGTGTTTTTATTTTCACCGCACCAATCCTAAACATTCATTAGGTCATTAGTCAAAACATAGGTATTTATACAATACACAGAAATTCAATAAGCCCACAGGGGAGAGGGGAAGGTGCAAGGAAGGAAAAAACATTTCTTGAATGTTCAAACATCACATATCATACTTCAATTATATCAGTCTACATTTTTTGATCACCGAACAAATTAAATAGATCCCCAAAGGTGGGGTCAAATACAGTGTAAACACATCAGATTGAATTTAATTTCAAAAAAACAAATCTCCTATACAGCTATATACATAAAATTGTTCTGTAGGAGTTTAATTGAGTAGAGAAAGTCTACGTTTCGACCCATAGGATGTAGGACGGTAGATCCTTACTACGCGGGTCTTCGTCAGGACGTGAGGGTAGAGGGGAGGGGCGGGGTGGTTGTTGTGGGGCTGTTCCTAGAGACAAAACCATTGAGACAAAAAATTAAAAAAGGTCTCTCAAAAAGAGTCCCAGAGCTTTCTCAAAAAAACAACGACATTCAAAATTAAGGTAACTAGCAAGGAGGGATGGTTGATGACAGGGCCTACATAAGAATTACCTGATGAGGAAACTGATAATAGGCCTCAGAATAACGTAGTCCAGGCACTTGCCACGTAGTTTGGCCGAAATAACTGTATCTAAGAATGAAAATAATAAAAGGACGCCAATCACTAAGGGTATGCCAAACGCGTCAATACAATGAAAAATAGGTAAGCCCAAAGTCCTACCTCAGCCGTAGTATTAAGTGGTGTTCGGCTGTTCAACTAGTTGTAGCAGGATTAATTGGTCCAAAAGAGCGTCAGTATGACCCATCGGTTAAAACGCGCTCTCCATATACAATAGTGGAGGTAGCTGTTTCTAAGAATTAAAAGGTTGAAAGCGGCAATCACTCGAAATGTTTGACATGTGGGCCAAAGAGTAAATACATTGAAATACACATTAAGGCAGATATCATACCTCTGCCGTAGTATTGGCCCATTCAAAAAGTTAATTGTATCATCATGTAAGCGGCGGGATTGTCGTCCGTCGAATTTCAACAAAAAGTGTCCGTTTAATCCATCAGTGATTCTGCGGAGTAATGGGAGCCGAATTTGTGAATTAAGTTTAGCGAGCGGATAAAACAAGGAACAAAAATGCAAGGCGTCTAAACAGACGCTGTCAAAGTTCCACTTACCCGAAGTGGAAAATATTCGGAGAGCGCGCGAGCCCGCGTCTAACTCAGTCAGGTAGCAATCAGGAAGTGCTACCTTGGTAACGAGAGGTCCTTTTCTAACCTCGCCTGAGACGGGACTGTCGTTACTATAGTAACATGAGGCTTTTTTTGTAAAGCCGAGTAGCTATGATTTCACGGAGGGTGAACATGAACCCTGACTTATGAACAAACGTGATTAATGCACTCCGCTGTAAAACACGCACATGTAGTTTCTGAAAAAGGCGTCGGGGTTGTGGCAAAGAGACCTAATCTGATTTGTACAAAATGGTCTGCCTAGGTAAAGCGCGGACATGCCATGCACAGGGTAGTCAAGGCGCCAAATGAAACGGACATGTTATATTTTATGAGATATTACAATCAACATGCATGGAAAAACTGTAGTTAAAAAAGCAGCAGCAGTTTTTTTACATTGATAATATTCAGTAAAAACTTCATAGGTTAGCAAAAACTTCATAGGTTGGAAAAACCGCTTCTTCCAAAATAAGGTAAATACATTTAAGGCCAAAGGCAAGGTGATAGTATACTTGGTAAGTGCGAACCTACCTGACAAGGTGGTCTAGGCACATTATCTTAACATACACACATGTCCATATTATCGATATAACAGGTCAGAAGACATATATTATGATTAGGAAATGTATTAACATGCGATCCAGGCTAGGGAAACAGTGTCCCAAGGAAGCGTGTAGCTACATAAGGTGCTTAGAGACACACTGGATTTACAAAATGGCCATCTGTGCAAAACTGCTCTCGGATTCATTGAGGCCCAGGCGAACAGAGTCAAAAAAACGGATCCATTTAATCTCTCTAACGTTGAGGATAGGTTCTATGCTCCCACCCCTGGGGCCCAGTCTCACTTGTTCCAGAATGGTCCATTTAAGGCTTTCTGGTGGGTGATCAAGGGTTGTACAGTGGTCAACTAAAGGTGCTCCCTCAACTTTGCATCTTATGCGACTGCAGTGTTGTAAAAACGTACTTTTGCACGTTGTTGTGTCTGGCCAATGTATATTAACTTACAGGGGCAAACTATGCAGTAGATTACATTGGATGAGTTACAATTGGTATGCGCCTTAAGTGTCACTTGTTGTTGCCCATGAGAAAAGATTTTGGTCTGTAGGGTTGCTGGACAGGCTTTGCACGAGCCGCAACGGTAATGACCCACAATGGGGGGTAAGTTCCACATTGAAGTTAATGATTGTTCCTTGGTAGTCCTCAAAAAGGAGGATACCACGTGGTCGCGGATATTCCTCGCTTTCCTGAAAGCGTGAAGTGGTGGGTTGCTGCAGTTGAGATCCTCAGAGATCAAGTGCCAATATTTGTTGATTGTCTTCTTTATGGCATTACTTTTAGTGGAAAACGTGGTTACGCAGATAATGCGTTGTTCATTGTTATTCCCTTTTGATCCAGGTTGCAGTAAGGTTTCCCTTGGGTTATGCCATGCTCTTTTTTTGGCTTTCCTAACCAGTCTCCTGGGATAACCTCGTTCAAGTAGACGTTCCATTAGTATAGTGGCTTGTTCCATGTAATCATCTTTTTTGCTGCAATTACGGCGAATCCGTAAAAATTGACCAAAGGGCAAATTGTCACGAAGTCCCCGTGGGTGATGACTTGAATATAGAAGGAGGGAGTTCCTCTCTGCAGGTTTCCTGAAAAGGGTGGTTTGTAAAAAATCATTCTCTACGAAGATGGTTAGGTCCAAGAAATCAATAGATTTTCTGTCACATTGAATGGTGAACTGTATGTCAGAGGTACGACCATTTAGCCAGTTGAAAAAGGAGCCAAGGTCCTCCTCATTGCCATTCCAGATACATATGATGTCGTCTATGTATCTCATCCACATGTTTATTTTGGATCTGAAAGGGTTGCCATCGTTGAGTATGAACATGTCTTCATACATAGACATGAAGATTATGGCCAGGTCTGGAGCAAATGCAGCCCCCATCGCCACGCCCTTGATCTGGAGGTAGAATGAATCCTGAAAGATGAAAAAATTCCTCATCATAGCGATCTTCAGTAGTAAAATGATAAAGGATGTTGGTACTCGGATAGGTGCTTCCCGTTTGTCAAGGGCAATTGTCATGGCTTGCAGAGCCTCATCCTGAGGTATGCTGGTGTACAGAGACACGATATCACAGGTAACCAAACACTCCTCCTGTGGATTATACGGGCGTCCGTCAATCAAATTTATGATATGCGTGGTATCGCGAAGGTAAGTTGTGGTTGCCTCTGCTATAGGTTTTAGGAAAAAATCAATATATCTGCATAGTGGTTCCAACAGGGAGCCGCACCCAGATACTATTGGTCGGCCTGGAGGCTGGTGAAGATCTTTGTGTACTTTCGGAAGAGTATAAATGGTAGGAAGGCGTGGGTTCTTTTGATTTAAGTACTGAAACTCGTGTTCGGACAGGAAACCTTGTTGTATGCCATCCTGTGTTACTCTCAGGATCTCTGCTTTTAGGTCTCTGGATGGGTCCCCATCTAGACGCTTGTAACTCACACCGTCATTCAATTGTCTCATAATCTCACTGGTGTAGTTGTTGAGATCCTGTACAACAATTGCACCACCCTTATCAGCAGGTTTTACTACCACCTCGGTGTTATCTTTTATAGATTTTAAAGCAAGTATCTCGGCTTTGCTGGTGTTGAATTTGACAAATTGTTGTTCTCCCAAGATTTTGTTAACGTCCCGTAGGACGAGGCTCTCATAGGCCAAGATTCGTTGAGTCATGGCATGAGTGGAAGGTACAAAGGTGGATGGTGTCCTAAAATTGGTCGCAGATAGAGGCTGTTCAAAAGGTTTGTCCTTGAAAAAATATCTGAGTCGAATCTTACGGAAAAACTTATGGAGTTCCACTATGGTGTTGAAATTGTCTGGTTTTGATGTTGGCACAAAAGATAAACCTCGACTGAGTACTTTGATCTCATCATCCAGTAAAGTGTATTTGGAAATGTTAATCAAGGGGGAAGTCCTTTTCACCACCTGTAATTCTTCCTGCGCGTTGATCTCTCCCCGTGTTCCTCCTGAGGGAAACTCACTTGTTTCGTGCCTCTCCCCCTCCCGGAGTCCCACTCTTGTCCAGCATTGGATTGTCCCCTGCCGGTGCCCCTGTTCCAATTGTTCGATCTGCCTCGAGGTGGCCTCCATCCGCCCTGACCTAAAAAAGCTGTAGGTTGGTATGAGGGTCCGTAGGAGTCTTGATAGCCGTATGCCCCGCTGGGACCAGCCCGTTCTGAGTCCTCTCCGGAGCTGTACGACGAATCCGAGAAAGTGGTGTAATTTCGTCTCCCTCTGAAAGAGCCGCGGCCACGGTTGGTGAATCTTCCTTGGCTGTCTTGCCTGTAATATTCGTCCTGGAGGTATGGATATGTTCTTTTTTTGTCATAGAGTTTTACATCACGTGCCAATTTCTCAAGTTTCCTCTTTATTGTATTAGTTTCAAAATCCTGGAGAGTTGCTACAAGTTTTGTCAACGCTTCCTTTGAGTTAGTGAGGGTGGCGTCCCCAGTTATTTCAGCCTTTAGATCAGTTATCTGCTTAGTTAGGATGGCAATTTGTTCATTGGCAGTTTCAATTCCTAAAACCATCCAATGTCGCGAACAATTGTTCGCGACAAAACTGAAACCTTCACGAAATTTTGGTACGTCTATGAAAATTGCAGGTTCTACTCTGACCTGTAGGCCTACAGGAATGATGTTGGATTGCAAGCACTGTGCGAGGAAATGACCATGGAGTTTGGTTCGCACCAGTTTCTTTTCAAGACGTTCCAGGTTATTTACTTTGTCATTGAGAGAGAAGTCAATAACAGGTGTAGTTGGTGACAAAACATTATTTGCAGGATCTAGCAAGAGTTATTTTATGTAGTCATCAGTATAGGAAAGTACCTCCTTGTCAACCATAGTGGTTGAAAAAGACAAAGAATTTTACAAAAAAATTGAAAAAGAAGTAGGGAAAGGAGAACCTCGCAGACCAGCGTCTGCCCGAAGTATATTAAGTTTAAGGGGTTGGACCCATATAGTCAGTGGGACCTGGGTAATTGCTCGGTATGTAAGAAGGGGGGTCCCAGACAAAACACAACAAATTTTTAAATTCACACCAATTTGAGTAAATTAATTCAAAAAAAGGGGGATCGAATCCAGGTGCAAGGTGTTTTTATTTTCACCGCACCAATCCTAAACATTCATTAGGTCATTAGTCAAAACATAGGTATTTATACAATACACAGAAATTCAATAAGCCCACAGGGGAGAGGGGAAGGTGCAAGGAAGGAAAAAACATTTCTTGAATGTTCAAACATCACATATCATACTTCAATTATATCAGTCTACATTTTTTGATCACCGAACAAATTAAATAGATCCCCAAAGGTGGGGTCAAATACAGTGTAAACACATCAGATTGAATTTAATTTAAAAAAAAACAAATCTCCTATACAGCTATATACATAAAATTGTTCTGTAGGAGTTTAATTGAGTAGAGAAAGTCTACGTTTCGACCCATAGGATGTAGGACGGTAGATCCTTACTACGCGGGTCTTCGTCAGGACGTGAGGGTAGAGGGGAGGGGCGGGTGGTTGTTGTGGGGCTGTTCCTAGAGACAAAACCATTGAGACAAAAAATTAAAAAAGGTCTCTCAAAAAGAGTCCCAGAGCTTTCTCAAAAAAACAACGACATTCAAAATTAAGGTAACTAGCAAGGAGGGATGGTTGATGACAGGGCCTACATAAGAATTACCTGATGAGGAAACTGATAATAGGCCTCAGAATAACGTAGTCCAGGCACTTGCCACGTAGTTTGGCCGAAATAACTGTATCTAAGAATGAAAATAATAAAAGGACGCCAATCACTAAGGGTATGCCAAACGCGTCAATACAATGAAAAATAGGTAAGCCCAAAGTCCTACCTCAGCCGTAGTATTAAGTGGTGTTCGGCTGTTCAACTAGTTGTAGCAGGATTAATTGGTCCAAAAGAGCGTCAGTATGACCCATCGGTTAAAACGCGCTCTCCATATACAATAGTGGAGGTAGCTGTTTCTAAGAATTAAAAGGTTGAAAGCGGCAATCACTCGAAATGTTTGACATGTGGGCCAAAGAGTAAATACATTGAAATACACATTAAGGCAGATATCATACCTCTGCCGTAGTATTGGCCCATTCAAAAAGTTAATTGTATCATCATGTAAGCGGCGGGATTGTCGTCCGTCGAATTTCAACAAAAAGTGTCCGTTTAATCCATCAGTGATTCTGCGGAGTAATGGGAGCCGAATTTGTGAATTAAGTTTAGCGAGCGGATAAAACAAGGAACAAAAATGCAAGGCGTCTAAACAGACGTGTGTATGTTAAGATAATGTGCCTAGACCACCTTGTCAGGTAGGTTCGCACTTACCAAGTATACTATCACCTTGCCTTTGGCCTTAAATGTATTTACCTTATTTTGGAAGAAGCGGTTTTTCCAACCTATGAAGTTTTTGCTAACCTATGAAGTTTTTACTGAATATTATCAATGTAAAAAAACTGCTGCTGCTTTTTTAACTACAGTTTTTCCATGCATGTTGATTGTAATATCTCATAAAATATAACATGTCCGTTTCATTTGGCGCCTTGACTACCCTGTGCATGGCATGTCCGCGCTTTACCTAGGCAGACCATTTTGTACAAATCAGATTAGGTCTCTTTGCCACAACCCCGACGCCTTTTTCAGAAACAACATGTGCGTGTTTTACAGCGGAGTGCATTAATCACGTTTGTTCATAAGTCAGGGTTCATGTTCACCCTCCGTGAAATCATAGCTACTCGGCTTTACAAAAAAAGCCTCATGTTACTATAGTAACGACAGTCCCGTCTCAGGCGAGGTTAGAAAAGGACCTCTCGTTACCAAGGTAGCACTTCCTGATTGCTACCTGACTGAGTTAGACGCGGGCTCGCGCGCTCTCCGAATATTTTCCACTTCGGGTAAGTGGAACTTTGACAGCGTCTGTTTAGACGCCTTGCATTTTTGTTCCTTGTTTTATCCGCTCGCTAAACTTAATTCACAAATTCGGCTCCCATTACTCCGCAGAATCACTGATGGATTAAACTGACACTTTTTGTTGAAATTCGACGGACGACAATCCCGCCGCTTACATGATGATACAATTAACTTTTTGAATGGGCCAATACTACGGCAGAGGTATGATATCTGCCTTAATGTGTATTTCAATGTATTTACTCTTTGGCCCACATGTCAAACATTTCGAGTGATTGCCGCTTTCAACCTTTTAATTCTTAGAAACAGCTACCTCCACTATTGTATATGGAGAGCGCGTTTTAACCGATGGGTCATACTGACGCTCTTTTGGACCAATTAATCCTGCTACAACTAGTTGAACAGCCGAACACCACTTAATACTACGGCTGAGGTAGGACTTTGGGCTTACCTATTTTTCATTGTATTGACGCGTTTGGCATACCCTTAGTGATTGGCGTCCTTTTATTATTTTCATTCTTAGATACAGTTATTTCGGCCAAACTACGTGGCAAGTGCCTGGACTACGTTATTCTGAGGCCTATTATCAGTTTCCTCATCAGGTAATTCTTATGTAGGCCCTGTCATCAACCATCCCTCCTTGCTAGTTACCTTAATTTTGAATGTCGTTGTTTTTTTGAGAAAGCTCTGGGACTCTTATTGAGAGACCTTTTTTAATTTTTTGTCTCAATGGTTTTGTCTCTAGGAACAGCCCCACAACAACCACCCCGCCCCTCCCCTCTACCCTCACGTCCTGACGAAGACCCGCGTAGTAAGGATCTACCGTCCTACATCCTATGGGTCGAAACGTAGACTTTCTCTACTCAATTAAACTCCTACAGAACAATTTTATGTATATAGCTGTATAGGAGATTTGTTTTTTTGAAATTAAATTCAATCTGATGTGTTTACACTGTATTTGACCCCACCTTTGGGGATCTATTTAATTTGTTCGGTGATCAAAAAATGTAGACTGATATAATTGAAGTATGATATGTGATGTTTGAACATTCAAGAAATGTTTTTTCCTTCCTTGCACCTTCCCCTCTCCCCTGTGGGCTTATTGAATTTCTGTGTATTGTATAAATACCTATGTTTTGACTAATGACCTAATGAATGTTTAGGATTGGTGCGGTGAAAATAAAAACACCTTGCACCTGGATTCGATCCCCCTTTTTTTGAATTAATTTACTCAAATTGGTGTGAATTTAAAAATGTGTTGTGTTTTGTCTGGGACCCCCCTTCTTACATACCGTGACTTTAAGCTAGCAGAACATAATATTGAGCCCCCCATTGCTAATGATTCGAGAAACAAGGAATCGGAGAGCCCTAGCCTGGCCTTCCACTTCAAGCGGTGTTTATCCAGATCGTCTGGGGACACCTCCAACAGACAGCTATATATCTGTGAGATTGAGGGACTCCCATCCTTTGTAAATAGTTCCATTAAAGGGACCCGTGTAAAACCTCCAGCCCCTCCAGCTTACTTAAGTGAAAAATCCCTTAATTGCAAAAATTAAAAAAAATGTTGGGTCCAATGTTGAATCTTTCCTTGACTATCTCAAAAGACGCAATATGATCTCCAGCCAACAGATCCCCTACCCTGCCAAAGCCAGCCTTCTCCCACCTTATCAGACAGTCATCTTGCAGGGCCCTGGGTACCTGCTTGTTCCTGAAAAAGGGGGTTTATCTGCTGAATCTGTCTATTCCGGATCCCTGCCCAGTTCCGGAATGCTGTAATTAAGGTCTTGAATTTAGTTTTTTTTAATAACTAGCTTCATAGAGTTTCACAAGGCAGCCTTCCACCCTAGCACCTATCAGGATCTTAAATACTGATGCGTCGTAGCTAGGATCGGTCCCTTCCCTTACCTTATTACTGAATAGGGGGCTATAGAACTGCAGGATAGAATATCTTGAAATTAGGCATCCCCCAGCCGCCTCTATCCTTGGGTAGGCTTAAGAACAAATTGGCCTTCCCATAGGACCAGATAAACTTAGCGACCTCCCTCTCTATTAACTTAAACCAGTCATAATGTATTGAGAGGTGTATAGTTCGAAAAATATAAAGTAACTTTGGTAGAAACATCATTTTTACTAAATTACACCTCCCATAATCGAGAGACTCTTCCCAGCTGTGAACGTCCTTCCTAATCCTCCCTATTATAGGGGAAAGATTTAGATTCACTATTGCCTCAACCTTTGCTGTAATGGTTATTCTTAGATAGACTGCTTCATCTACAATTCTGCCGTCTGAGGCTGGGGTGAACCTATTTATCAAGATCTTGGTCTTAGTCCTATTCAGTAAGAAGCCCGATTGGATCCCAAAATTATCGGCTATGTTTTCGACCGCCTGTATTGCTCTATCAGGGATGGTAGTGATTACGGCCACATCGTTGGTATATGCCAATATCTTAGTGTCCCACCCCTGCAAGCTTACAGGGATAATATCCTTAGAGTGTTCCAGTCATCTAAGGAGCGGGTCTAGGTATAAAGTGAACAGCAACGGGGAAGAAGGACACCCCTGCCCTGTTCCTCTTTCACTTTTAAATGGTTTAGACTCTTCTTCCATTAACCACACTCGGGCAGTATGTTTAATATAGATAGCCTCTATAGCCCTGATAAAAGGTGTGCCAAGGCCGTTAGCTTCCATGATCATCCAGAGATACTGCCATGACACCCTATCAAAGGCCATCTTCGCATCTCAAAACGCAACCCCTATTGGTTTGGTAAGATCGTCTGTGGTATCCAGTAATGTACTTACTCACCTGATGTGATCCGGCATACCCCTTCCCTGAATGAAGCCATGTTTCCAGTCTGAGACAAGGAGTGGCATTACTTTGTTCAAGTGGGTGGCAAAGATTTGGGTGTACAACTTAGCGTCACTATTAAGAAGTGTGATAGATCTATAAGATCCCAACAACATAGGGTCCCTCCCTTTTTTTAAAAAGATAACGATATTAGCTGTGCCCCAAGACCCTGGTGGAGCTGCCCCTCCCCTAAGCATCTTAATTACCTTGAGCATATCCTTACCAATCTCCTCTCTAAAGATTTTGTGGAACTCGAGAGGTATGCCATCTGTTGCTGCCGCTTTGCCGGAGGGAAGGGCCTGGAGAGCTGCCTGGAATTCCTCCAAAGATACATCCGCTGCTAGGGGAAGGTTCTCGTCCAGGCGGAGCCTCACTGATGGGGCAAAGGTCGGCTGTTCCTCTATTCTATGATAATCCCCTACCCGAGGGGCCTTGTAGAGTTCTTCATATAATTCCCTAAAAGCTTCTCTTATCTTGGCTGGTTCCGAGACCGTTACCCCCTGCATTTTCTTTACCTGCCTTATGTGCCCCATAGCTATCTGTTGTCAAGCCCTGACAGCTAAGTATCAGGCCACACTCTTACTGTAATCATAACACTCCTGTATTTTTGTCAGATACTTCCCCGGAGTTTTCTCTGTGTTGAAGTCATCAAGGGATGATTTTGTAATGGCAATTGCATTCAGTATTGGAGAGATATCACCTCCCGAGGCCACGCTACTGATTAACTCAGTCTCTAGACTCCCATGTCTCTGATAAAGTGCTTTTAACCTTCCTGCCTCTCTTATTTGTTTACCCACACTGTACCGCAGGGTCTCCCCTCTTGCTCCAGCCTTGAATGCGTCCCACATCATCCCTAGGGGAGCACTGCCCCTGTTAATATTTAAAAATTCTGTGATCCAACCCTTCATGTGCTTGACATACTCCGGATCAGATAAGAGTGCCCTTTCGAATGTCCAGCTCCTCAATTGCCTTGTTAACCCTGCGATTGGAACTTGCCGGTACAACAGGTTTGTGATCTGAAATAACTTTGGTAAATATCTCTACCTGAGCCTCCTTAGGTAAAAATGGTGACAGGATCCTGGGCTTTCAAACTTGGCCAAGCATCCACCAAGCATATATCTTTTAATAAATTATATAAGGGAGCGCGTAGTTTGGGGTTGATGGCTCGTACTGGGTGCACTGGTCCCCTCCGAGCCTATTCTAGAACCATTTATATTTAAATCCCCGCATACTACATAGGGTGCTGGCCGAGAAGGTAGTTTAGTAGCGAGAAAATCTAATACCCTGGGGTCATCTAAAACCGGAGCGTACACTGAGCATAGTGTGAGGACACAATCCTCCATTCTACATTCCAGTATCGCCCATCTGCCATTTTTATCCACTAATTTTCTCCCTGGTGTGACACTATCACCTTTCATTAATATCGCTACCCCCTTAGTCATAACTTCCTGTGTTATATGGCAGACATCCTTCAAACCTAATGCGTTCAGAAGGTTGCTATCATTCCGGGCAGACGTGCGTTTCCTGTAAGCAGCACACGTCTGCCGTCAAGACTTTTAAGTTCTCTTGTACTTACCTCCTTTTAGCGTTATCGTTCAGGCCACCAATATTGATAGTGGCTATGCGAAGTTTAGCCATCAATTTGCACCAGTTTTCGCCAATCTCGCTTTACCAACCTTAATGGTGTCTAAATCTTGCAGATGGAGACACCCCTCTATTTTCGTATGCGTGCTGGATTCTATCACCAAATACTGCCAAAGCCTTAGTGATAAATTCCACTTTTAGCAGTAACTTACAAGTCCCTTCCAGTGTGTTTAAATGGAATCTATGACAGAATATCGAGAATGCAAATATCGACAGACAAAATATCGGCGCTGGAATATCGAAGGCAAGTATATCGACAACCTATCTACAACATGGTAAGTACAAAAATATCGAAAATAAAATATCGATGTAAAAAATATCGTAATTAAAAATATCGTTTTTTTAAGTAAAAAAAAAGTTACATTAAATAAATAATACTTATATATAATTTAAACTTATTTAAAAATGTGTTATAATGTTTAACATGAATGAATAATACATATTTATTATTAAACATTTAATTAAAATTAAACATACAATATATAATATATACTTAATTAAGATATATATATTTATTAAATTATTTAAAAATATTAACAAATACTATAAATAAAAAATACATCAACACTCATAAAATAATAACATATATATTAATAAATAATTATATTTAATAAATAACAACAATTAAATATACTTTAAATATTTTAAAAAATAATTAAATACAACATTATGTAACATATTAAATACATAAATAAATATAAATAATATTGGATAGCGTAAGGGTAAAAATTAATATTCAAACTCCAAAGGGTGCAACAGTAGGGAAAGCGTTGGATGGTGTACAGGTAAAAATTACTATTCCAATTCTAAAGAGTGCAACAGTAGGGAAAGAGTTGGATAGCGTAGGGGGAAAAATTACTATTCCCACTCCATAGAGTGCAACAGTAGGGAAAGCGTTGGATAGCGGGTGGGTAAAAATTACTATTCCCACTCCAGAGAGTGCAACAGTAGGGAAAGCGTTGGATAGCGGGTGGGTAAAAATTACTATTCCCACTCCAGTGAGTGCAACAATAGGGAAAGCGTTGGATAGCGTACAGGTAAAATTTACTATTCAAACTCCAGAGGGTGCAACAGTAGGGAAATCTTTGGATAGCATAGGGGTAAAATTACTATTTCAACTCCAAAGAGTGCAACAGTAGGGAAACAGTTGGATAGCGGGTGGGTAAAAATTACTATTCCTGCTCCAGTGAGTGCAAAAGTAGGGAAAGCGTTGGATAGCGGGTGGGTAAAAATTACTATTCCCACTCCAGAGAGTACAACAGTAGGGAAAGCGTTGGATAGCGGGTGGGTAAAAATTACTATTCCCACTCCAGTGAGTGCAAAAGTAGGGAAAGCGTTGGATAGCGGGTGGGTAAAAATTACTATTCCCACTCCAGAGAGTACAACAGTAGGGAAAGCGTTGGATAGCGTACGAGTAAAAATTACTATTCCAACTCCAGAGGGTGCAACAGTAGGGAAAGAGTTGGATAGCGTAGGGGTAAAATTACTATTCCAACTCCAAAGAGTGGAATAGTAGGGAAAGAGTTGGATAGCGTAGGGGGAAAAATTACTATTCCCTCTCCAGAGAGTGCAAAAGTAGGGAAAGCGTTGGATAGCGGGTGGGTAAAAATTACTATTCCCACTCCAGTGGGTGCAACAGTAGGGAAAGCATTGGATAGCATAGGGGTAAAATTACTATTCCAACTCCAAAGAGTGCAACAGTAGGGAAAGAGTTGGATAGCGTAGGGGGGAAAATTACTATTCCCACTCCAGAGAGTGCAACAGTAGGGAAAGCGTTGGATAGGGGGTGGGTAAAAATTACTATTCCCACTCCAAAGAGTGCAACAGTAGGGAAAACGTTGGATAGCGGGTGGGTAAAAATTACTATTCCCACTCCAGTGAGTGCAAAAGTAGGGAAAACGTTGGATAGCAAGTGGGTAAAAATTACTATTCCCACTCCAGTGGGTGCAACAGTAGGGAAAGCGTTGGATAGCAGGTGGTAAAAATTACTATTCCCACTCCGGTGAGTGCAAGAGTAGGGAAAGCGTTGGATAGCAGGTGGGTAAAAATTACTATTCCCACTCCGGTGAGTGCAACAGTAGGGAAAGCGTTTGATAGCGTACAGGTAAAAATTACTATTCCAACTCCAAAGAGTGCAACAGTAGGGAAAGAGTTGGATAGCGTAGGGGGAAAAATTACTATTCCCACTCCATAGAGTGCAACAGTAGGGAAAGCGTTGGATAGCGGGTGGGTAAAAATTACTATTCCCACTCCAGTGAGTGCAACAGTAGGGAAAGCGTTGGATAGCATAGGGATAAAATTAATATTCCAACTCCAAAGAGTGCAACAGTAGGGAAACATTTGGATAGCGTAGGGGGAAAAAATTACTATTTACACTCCAAAGAGTGCAACAGTAGGGAAAACGTTGGATAGCGGGTGGGTAAAAATTACTAATCCCACTCCAGAGGATGCAACACCAGGGAAAGCGTTTAATAGCGTAGACTTTTATGTTAACATACTTATAAATTATTCTTATATTTGAAATAATGTATAAATATTTTTTTAAATACATCAACATCAATAAAATACAATTACTAATTAATAAAACCAATGAAATTTAAAAAAATTATTTGACAATAAATTAACAACAAACACCATTACATAATAATAATTAAATATTACTCACCAAATAATGAAAATAATTAAAAATAACTATTTATCATAAAAATAAAAAAATAAATTAAATTTAATTTACAAATAAAATTTAAGAAACAATATACAAAATATAAAAAACTTATAAAAAAGTTTACCAATTAATTAATGATTTTTTCTAGTTATTAAAAAATTATTACGATTTAAAAATATTAATTCCCAATTAAATAAATGTATTATGTTTTTAAATAATTATTTGCCAATTAATAATTATTTTATACATTAATTATCAGAAAAAAATGTGTTTAAATAATTATATATTTACTATTAAATTACTTCCCACCCAATACCCCTATAAAACCACAACACGCTCCAATACTAAAACATCACATTTAAAAAAAAATTAACAATAATTACCAATTAAATAATTAATTTATCAATTAAAATAATTAATTTCCAAATAATAAATAATTACAAAATACATTATACATCAAATAAATTAATTAATTACAATTAAATTACTTCCCACCCTAATCCCCTATAAACACCCAACCCACTCTGGTACTAAAACATAACATTTAATAAAAATTAACATTAATTATCAATTAAAAAATAATTTATCAATTACAATAATTAATTGCCAATTAATAAATAATTACTAATTTAATTATACATACAAATAATTAATTAATTACAATAAAATCACTTCCCACCCTATTCTCCTATAAACCCACAACCCGCTCTGACACTAAAACATAACATTTAATAAAAATTAATAATAATTACCAATTAATTAATTTATTTATCAATTAAAATAATTAATTGACAATTAATAATTAAATTATAAATTATTTACACATAAATAAATCATTAATTATTTACATTTAAATTACTTCCCACCCTATTCCACCTATAAACCCACAACCCGCTCCGGTACTAAAACATAACATTTAATAAAAATTCACATTTAAATACCAATTAAATAATTAATTTATCAAGTAAAATAATTAATTGCCAATTAATAATTAAAATAAACATTAATTACACATAAAAAAATCAATAATTATTTACAATTAAATTACTTCCCACCCTATTCCCCTATAAACCCACAACCCGCTCCGGTACTAAAACATATAATTTACTTAAAAATTAATTTATTAATATATAAAAAAATACACATATAATATAAATTAATTTAAATACTTAACAAATACATATAACACATACATAATAAAAAACATAAAAAGAATACTAATATTGATATTAGTGACATCGAAATTAGTTACAGCGATATTAGTGACATCGAAATTAGTTACATCGATATATATGCTATCGATATTACTAACTTCGATATTACTTACATCGATATAAATAAATTCGATATTACTTACCTTAGGATCGATATTCTGTCCAACGATATTCTTGACATCGATATTCATGACCTTCGAAATTTCAAACACGATATTTTGGTAGGTCGATATTTAAAACTCGATATTTTGACTGTGTACCGTTTAAATGTACCCAACCCTCCCCTCTCGATCTGCCCTCCCTCCTCCCTCTCCTCCCCACCCACTCCTCACATAGAAAGCAGTCAGGCCAACCAGGTCTGTGTGATGGTGATGGCACAGTGCTCCCACAAACTCCCTGTCCTATATCCCCCTTGCTACCTTTTTCCCCTTGTGCACAATTGATAGAGGGTATTCAAAGAGATACTATCTTGCTGCCCGGAAAAGAGAAGAAAAGACAAATCAGAGACTGCAGAGTTTAGAGGAGTTCCTAATTAGATACCCCACCCTTATGGAGCCAAATAGTAGGAAAAACCTCCATCTACTTTATTTTCATTCTAATAGCACCTTATCCAGATGTTCTTTGGCTTTTATGTCAGATGTAAAGAATTGTACTGCCCCTCTAACTATTGTTTTAAACCTGGCCGGTGCAAGCAGGAAAGCCTCGAAGCCTGATAATGCTTGATTACCTGCCGCAAACGCCATCTACATTCTACCGTTATATGGCAGAAGTCGGGGCGGACAGAGAAAGAAATTGCCCTCTACTGTCTTTTAGCGTCTGGTTGGGCTTTTTGAAATATAGCTTGTCTCAGCATAAAGTTATCAAAGAAAACCAATATAGCTCTCGGTTGGTTTTTGTCTATACCAGGCTGTGTACTGTGGTAGCGAGTGAAAGGTAACCGATGACCCGCTGAACTTCACGTTTCCAATGCCAGCCTGTGAGGTCCAGGAAGGCTTCCTTAGGGAGATCCAGGATAAATGCACAGATATCCTCTCCCTCCAGACCCTCCTCAATACCAAGGAAGTGCAGGTTGTTTCTTCTTAAATGATTTTCCATATCCTCTAGTTTCCACATTACGTCAGATAGTTGGGCTTGGTGAGCACTGGTCTACAGTAGACATATCAGTCTCTACTGCCATTGTTCTTTCCTCCATGCTGTTAAGTCGTTCACCAATCTCAGCGCAGGATTTACCTACTTTCCGAATCGCACCTTCCAGTTCTTTAGTGGCCTGTCTTGCTCTTTTTCCATCCGCCCGAGTCTCTGCACAATGCTCTTTGATTGACTCTAAACCCATAGCTAGAGCAGGGACTATGTTAACTGCCCCATCCTCCTGCTGGGTACGTTGATGAGTTCCCAACTTAGAAATTCCCCCTCCAGAGATTCCAGCATCATGGTGTGTGAATAATCCCATAAAGCCATACTGAACTAGTCACCAGGGGCATGCCTGTATTGTGCCCCCCCTGGTAACTAGATCAGTATGGCTTTTGAATGCTTTTGAGCTCCTCCTCTGTCTGTGATCTTTAAGAGCAGTATTGGGAGCTTCCAATGTACTGGAGCCGGACGTTGATGCGTAATCTTCTACCTCGCTGTTACCAGAGCTAGAGGTGGCTGAGCAAGAATCCTCAGTAAGAGAAAAAAAATTGTGTGTTTCATTTGATGTAACATCAATGGGGGTAATGCTTCGCTCCTTCCTGTGCAGCCATTGACTGCGACGGTTCGGTGGCTCATCTGTGGGTCAAGTGAGTCGTTAAGTCCTCCCAGGGGGTGCTCCCTAGAGATCGCTTCCCTTCCTTTCTGGGCGAGCATGTGCTGAGGGGGAAATCCTGTGCCTGCCACTACAATCCCATTCTTTTGTTTGTCCCCGGATCCTGAGTTGGGCTCCTGGACCTTGGGCGTCAGCTGTTTAGTTTTTTCTGGAGCTGGTTCACACAGTTGTTCTTGGGCTTTATGGCTCACCCCTCCTTCTTTGATTTTAAAGCTGTCCGTGATTGCTTGAGGAGGGACAGCAGAGGTAACCTGATCAAATGGAGTTCATAGGGGGACCAAGCTGTCTCCCTGAGGTGGAAGAGTCATTTCCTCTCCTGTCTTAGCCACCAAAGTGTTCCTAGCCCCACCTTGCTCTTTTTCCGTCAAGTTTCTCCTCTTCTCTGCGCCTGTACTTTCAAGCCGATTTTTAACCGTGCAATGCTTACATCCACTCTCGTTGGTGCCAGGGGGAGACTCCTGTCTTGATCCCTGAAAATGCATTTTCAGCCCATGCCGCCAGCTCTCTAGCTTGCTTATTGATTTTTGGAGGCATCACAGCGTATTTTTCCCCTTGACGAGGTCCAAGTCCTGCGCCCCACACCTTCCAGGTGTGTCTCAGTTTCTTCACCGTGTGGTCCAACCACACTTGCATGGCATCGCCAATTGAACAGGCGAGTCTAGTCTAGGAGTGCCGCCGGCTGCTCCTTCTCCGCACTCAGGGGCATAACACAGGCCCCCACATCCCCTACAGTGCGGGGGGGGCCTGAGCTGCAGAGGGGCCCCCTCAGCACAGTACTCAGGCCTGAGCACTCCGGATTAAATCTAGAGTGGGGCCCTTCCGTGTACATTGCAGGGGGCCCCTTAAACTTTTGTTGCGCCACTGTCCGCACTTCCTGCATCCCCTCTGGTCTCAGGGCTGTGCCGCCATTGAGAGTTTCTCCCGCGTCCAGCGGGGCTCCCGGCCATGTCACCAGCTGAAAGAACATCTGTCAGTGTGCTGCCCACGAGCCGCACACCACCCACCAGCACAAGCCGCCAGTTGCTCCGACCTGAGAGACCGGCAGCCGCCAAGCACCGGTGCCGGTAAGTCAATTAAGGATGGTAGGATGGGAGCTCTAGGAGCCGTGGCCCTATGCAATCGCCATCTTGCTTATGGGATGCTTTTGCTTCAGGAGGCATCCAGGTTAGGGCTTATAGAGTTTTCGAAGTGCCCTTTTCTTAAGGATGACAGGTAGTTGAAGAGGGCCCTTTGCTGTACTAGGCCTTGATTGTAGAGCCCAAATTCCAAACGATTTTGTGGAGGTGATGTGTATTGTGGGAGATGGAATAGCAGGCGGCAGATTTTACTTGGGACATAGGGAGCTCTTTGCAAATAATCAATTCATGAACAACAACTGAGGCAATATCAATCACCTTTTACAGCATCTGCAGTTATGCCCTTCAATATCCAGGCCTATGATGTTTCTATCAGGTTCCAAGGAAACATTGCTTTACCAAATAGCAATATATTTTTCTTGCATTCAATTAATTCCAAAGTCATAACTAGCTATTGTAACATCAAGCTCACTTGGCATTAATTCTGTTTCTGTTGAGGGTTTCTATTTGAAATCAGCAGACTATTTTATTGCTTGAAGTCATATAGTTAACCTCATAAACATAGCAGTGGGACCTGTGTTGTGCGAAATACTTACTTTTTCAACGATGAAATAAAGGAGGCAGCTGCAGCTCCTGCGGTACAGGGGTCCCCCATTAAGTTTAAAAGTTATAGATATGAGTGAGTTATGGAAGTCTAAGGGGCCCTCGTCACATTTTGAAGGGCCCCACTGTCTTCAGCCTAGCAAATGGTCCAGTGGGAATAATTTGTCATTGGTTCTCAGTCTTGATGGGAATTGAGAGTTCCGAAGGATCCCATGAACCTGATCACCTTTATCCAAATCCCCTCGTATTTAAAATATCATCTTTTAGTTGAATATTTTAGTTTGAGTAGGCTCATCTGTAAAACCTGCCTTTTCAGCAGTGCATGTAGCAAATACGAGTTTTTTTTAATAACAAGCAAATTTAGGGATCGAGACACAGCAATGTCTGAGCGTTGTGTAAACTCAGATCATCGCAAACTTCAAGATAATTCCACCTCGACTAGATTGAGTATACCTACTCCCAATCACATCGCTTGCTGTTTTTGTGCCAGTTCTATGGGACACGCACTACAAAGATCTGAAAATCCCATTGCATTTGGATTTAAAATAACCCTAGGTACATAGAGTCAATTCTTATCACACTGCTGTTTATATTAGAACCATATTTTTTTTCTCTGGATTTCTCGTATGTGCCAAATTACTTTATCATTAATTGCAACTAACTTGAAAAGTAGTCCTTGTTCTTCTGCATTTAGATGCCAGTGGAGTTTAGATGTTTCTTAACTCCCAAATGAAAAACCATAGATAACCTACAAAAGACATGCAATATGTTATATACAATTGCTGGAATTATTAGAAAAAAAGAGGTTGTTTATATTTTTAATAAGCAATGTTGATAGCGATAAAGATGAAAGCACCAGGAGGTAAATATCTAACAGCTTAAGGATAGAAATATAGGTTTAACTCAATATTAAAAGATGAATAATACATAAATACATCACAGCATTACTGTGCTATCGAATGCATTCAACATTCAAAGCAAGTGTTATAGATTGGAAGGCACTGATTTCTACATTTCACCAAGGCTCCTAGAAGGACAGAGCACTGAAAGAATGAGAATGAGAAGGAAACTAAATGCAATTAGCCCTTCCACCACAATTTTCACTCTCTTCACGTTCAATGTTCATTATTACTGGGAACATTTACATAAAAACTCAATTTTTTGCATCTTAAATTTCCACCAATCTGGCTGCTTACTCCCTGCAGACTTCTCTGTCCTTTAGATTGCGACATTAGTGTACAGCTGTTGTAAAACAACATATTAAATAAGAAACTAGCAAGAGGATGTGGTTAGGGGAGGGTGGGAGCCTAATGTATACCTCAAGAACGTAGGAGCGAAAGGCTACAACACTCAATGGGGGATATTCTCAAGAACGTGAGATAATTACCGCAAAATTAGCTTAACGCAACTCTTTACATCGCAGTCTATAGTGGGAAAATAAGGCTGTGTTAATGTTGTATTCTCAACACGGCGGTACCATGCGCATCCGATAGTCTAACGATAACGCGCCATTTGATCGCGTTAAAATCAATGCTACACTGCAAAAATGCAAAACATGAACGCGAAAAAAGCATTGATGTCCCAACCTGCAATACAAAAATCAGCGATAACGAGTGACAGGCCTGCAATTCCCATGCGTCATGCGGGTAAATGCACCAGAAAAGCAGTGGAAAAAAAAAGGTGAGAAGACATTGTACGAGTACAACCCCACATCCGTGATGCAGAACAAATGTCCATTGTCCCACATGAAATAGGCATCTCCTCACAAACAGCCACAATGTACAGTGACATGCAGTCTGCATGTAAACTGCGCCAATACGGAAACATACATGGAACACACTGTGAAACCGCATCTCCCCTTCACATTGCAGACGAGCAATCAACACCTCCTGCACACAGATGTGTCATGTCCATGATCAATCAAGTGTAAAAGCATGGACAAATTTAGGGGCAGTGACTCCCCCTTATGTACATGTTGCTCATGTTGTGGGACATGAGTCACAGGGTGCATCCCTGCATCATGGTGGTACATAATTGACCCCAAAAGAAGCCCTGTTGTCACTTGTAGGTCACAAATGACAGCCTAAATGTAATGATTTGGGACACATGTGAAATGCCGAAGAGTGGGATTCTGTATCATCTGTGACACACAGAACTGGCATTTCGAATACATGACACCCTAAACAGCCTTTCCGTACACAGGTGACACACCCACTATCTATCATCAAATTATGAAATCGCTAGCACTACATGTCGCACGTACACTTGTCTGAGTAATGTGCATGTACAGATGAGTGACATGCACTCAGGGAATGTGTCTTGGAATGCATTTATTTGCACATGCTTTGCCTGTAGTCATTTTGTACTGTCCCATGATTGCTAAGGACTGTCACTAAGTAACATGCTCATGTGAAGAAATTGTGAATGATGGTGTTTCTACGGGCTATTCCTGCTGCAGCTCCAGTGGGGTGTGGTCCACCTGCCTCATCTTCCTCATCATCGTCCGGTGCATCTGGCACTTGTATCCATGGGGCATTGGTACGTACACATATGTTGTGCAACACAAACCGTGCAACGATCATCTTGCACACAATGCCTGGGCTGTGCAGGAGCCTACCACCTGTGATGTCCAGGCACCTTCAACATGCCATATGTGTATTCCACGATTCCCCTGGTGCGTTTGTGGGCCGCATTGTACTGCCTCTGGGCGTGTGTGGTCGGGACTCGGAGGTGTGTCATCATCCAACCGCAGAGTGCATATCCTTGATCATCTGTGACAGTGCAGAGAGACATGTCAATAGTTCGTTCTGCATGATGTGTTGGCAGGCACACTGGTACATTGGTGTGTTATATGTGTGACTTTGTGATTCCTGTTTGACATGTACTGATTGTAGCAAATGTGCATCATCAATGTGTATTATGTAACCTCATTGCTGCTCCTCCATCCCCCGGACCAATTTACAATTGTGCATAGCGCAGTTGCATCACTTGCACTCCCACGGCACACCATTGTCATGCCAGTCTGCACACGTCCACAAGCCTGACAACTACATTGTGATGTGCGCTGAAGGTGGGCAGCCACGTGTGTGTAGGCCCATTGTAAGGATAGGGCGGACACAGCTGTAGAGTGCATGGCTGGCTGAACTCATGATGCAGTTGAGGGTAGACCTTTGACTTATGCTGCGGTAATAGTGACACACACAACAGTTGGCATGTATGATCCTTGACCCAGAGCGGTTTGTGCTCCCACATTTACCCCTTCGGCCAAGCCCACACTCCGTGGGCATGCTACATAGCAACATTGTATATTGCATGATGGGTGGCGCCAACACTACAACAGAGACACACGCATTAGTTACTTCCTCGGCAAGGCCTAAACTTAACCACGCCCAGAGCCCCGGGTTGATTGACCACACCCCTACGCTGGACTGTTGTATGCAAGCGCTACCAGGGGCTTTAAAATTGTCATAAACACTCAGTGCTCTGTCATTCCGCCTGCCCGCCCCGGTCCGACTCGGTAAATAATACCGTTGAGCGGAGGGCGGGGCAGGTACGAGCCTGAGCATTACACTTCCTGCTCCCTGCTGTTGACTCGAGCGGTTAGCGCTCTAGCCTTTAGGGCACAGGGGCTACTTAGCCACTCGTCGGTCAAAGCGCGCAGCGGTTGCGCGCAGGGGGGCGCCTTCGGACGCGCCGAAGACAAGCCAAAGACCTGCCCGTCTGCGCCCGTCCGCGCCAGAACGGGCCAGGGGCCATGGCTGATCCTGGTTTATTATTACATAATCTTCCAAGACATATAACATACTCCCCCAAGACACTGCGCTGCCTAAAGAACTTACGACCATTAGGCGCTGCCTGCATGTGCCAGATACAGGTAGAAGGCCCATTTTCATGTCGGATTTGTCAATCCCAATTTTCTACTGAAGGGACTAGGCCTATCAATATGTATAACCCTTGTATCAAGGCAACTATGCCTATGCCAGTTATTAATACCCCTTCGCCGGGGAGGAAAAATATCCTGTGTAATGTCAGATCCCTTTCTAAGCATACCACTGAAGTTTGGGATATGATATCTTCTTACCAACCAGAAGTGTGTTATCTGACAGAAACGTGGCTAAAGCCACACTGCACCCCGGATATAACTCTCGCTATCCCTTGCAGCTATAAAATACTGAGATTGGACCGCCCGATCAAAATTGGTGGTGGAATCGCGGTGATTTACAAAGAAGATCTGAGAGTCACTATCTTAGAGGAACTTAGTTCCGCGGAAATCGAAATAATGATTTTTAAAATTCAGGTATCTCCTAAAGGACACTATAGAGGCGCCTTAGTTTATAGGCCCCCAGGTCCTTACAGGAATTTTACTAATATTTTACTCGAACTATTGGCTCCTTACATCATTAATGATAGGGAGTTCATTTTAGTTGGGGATTTTAACGTTCACGCTGAAATTCCAGATTGTAATGAGGCGCAAACACTATTAACAGATCTATCCTCTCTGGGTCTAATATTGAGAAATAGTGGACCTACTCATCGAGCAGGCCACACTTTGGATTTAGTGTTCGCTAATGTCCAGCTTGCATCATGCCCACCCGCCACTCAGGTGACCTGGACTGACCACTTCATTGTGGAATTTACCACCCCTCTTCAGGCACCCAATCTGTCCCACTCTAACACCCTGCCCGGTACCCGGAGACAGTGGCATAAAGTCACCCCTTCTACTTTTGGAGAGAAATTCATCCCTCCTAGTTTTCTACCTTCGGACAATATTGATACTGCCCTTGCTAAATTCGAAGGAGAAACTAGGAAAGTCATCGACAAAATTGCTCCTGTAAAGACTTTTAAATCTAGGCCTGGGAAAAAACATGAAGTTTGGTTTTCTGATCACTTGAGAACCTTGAAACAAGGGGCTAGAAAATTGGAAAAGAGATGGAGAACCTCGCATCTTGTGGAGGATAAGGAAAAATATTGGTGTGCTCTATCTTCATATCACAAAGAAATCCGTGGTGCTAGGAAATCGTACATTGCATCCGAAATACAAGAGGCCGGAAACTCTCCAAGAGTTCTCTTTCAGATCTTACAGACTTTTGTCAAACCTCAAGCTTGCGAAGCCCCTGATATGACTTCTCAACAACTGTGTGAAGACACTTCATGTTTCTTCACTAATAAGATCAACACAATTTATGAAAAAATTATCTTGACCAACCAAGCCTCATTGACCACTACAGAATCTCCCCTTGATCCTGTAGAATGCACACCTGCTACACATTCCCTGGATGTCTTTCCCCCGATATCCTTGAAAGGAACATCGGATCTTTTAAAACAAATTAAAAGCGGCAGTCCTGAGGATACTATACCTGCCAAACTAATGCCCACACTTAATGAACTTCTATGTCCAACGATCTGTGAACTGGTAAATATTTCACTCATCTCAGGTGCTGTCCCCAAAAATTGGAAAAGGGCGCTTGTCAGACCCATAAGGAAGAATACTGCCCTATTGTGGTCTGACCTGACGAATCTTAGGCCCATTTCCCTGCTACCTTTTGTGGGAAAAATTATAGAGAAACATGTTAACCACCACCTATCAGCACATGTGGAACTGGTAAAAGCCCTGGATGAATCCCAATCGGGTTTCCGCCCCAAGTACAGTACAGAATCCACTCTCTTGTCTGTTACTGATGATCTCCATGCCTACCAGGACAAGGGCCTTTCAGTCATCCTGGTGCTATTAGACCTATCAGCAGCGTTCGACACCGTGTCTCATACCATCCTGACGCAACGGTTGTCGAACGCTGGCATCCAGAACAAGGCTCTTGACTGGCTAAAGAGTTTTCTGACCGGCCGCACCCAGAGAGTCACCATGGGTGCATACCGCTCAGTGGAAACAGAGATATCTAAAGGGGTGCCACAGGGCTCATGCTTGAGCCCTACTCTCTTTAATATCTATGTGGCACCCCTGGCAGGAGTTTTGCGTAGATATGGCTTTATTCCCATATCTTACGCTGATGACACACAGCTCCTGTTCCCCTTCAAAACTCTCACCACTGAGGTCAGAAACTCCTTTTTGACAGGCATGAAAGAGGTGGCAAAATGGATGGCTACCAACTACCTCCAATGCAATGTCACCAAGACTGAGATCATGTTATTTGGAGACGCGAAAATACTCTGGACTCCCGAATGGTGGCCGTCGGAGCTTGGAGCAGTCCCTGAACCTAAACAGGTTGTGAAGAATCTGGGAGTCAGACTCGATCATGACCTGTCATTTAAACAGCACACCAATTACATATCAGGGATCTGCTTCCACACCATTGGACTTCTCCGTAAGGTCTTCCCGCTATTACCCGACGCAGTAAGGAAAACGCTTGTTCAAGCGTTGATCCTCAGCCGGATTGACTACTGTAACGGTTTACTTTTATCAGCCAATGAGGGTGTGTTGGATAAGCTGCAGGTGATCCAGAACACGGCGGCTCGCCTAGTTCTGAATGCCCCTCCGAGAACTGCTTCTAAACCTCTCCTGAACCGCCTACACTGGCTTCCAATACGACAGAGGGTCAAATTTAAAATATGTTGTTTGATCCACAAATGTCTAAACTCAGAGGGACCTATCTATCTGGAATGGAAATTTATTCCTTATGCTCCAGTACGGTCTCTTAGATCTAGTAGTAATCTCCTTCTGGTGGTCCCCCACATAAAAAAAGTAAGACATGGAGGCAGAGCCTTGTCTGTTACTGGCCCTAAGTTGTGGAACAAGTTACCTTTGGCCTTAAGGCAATGTAAAGAACATCTGACTTTCCGCAAACTTTTAAAAACAGCTCTTTTTAAAAATGAAGTCTAACTCATCCCCTCACTGTTAATATGCTGCTGATCCCTGGTCAAAAGCGCAGAGATACTCCTGTAGGAGTGATTCTAGCGCTATATAAACTTATAAATAAATAAATAAATAAGTCCACTCCACTTACGCTCACAGAGGGGGGTATAAAACAAGCTACATTTCCGTGATCTTCCCCACTGGCTGGGGTGACGTGGTTGTGTCCACTGTCCACAACACTCCAAACACCAGCAGTGTATGTCGACATGGATATGTCTGTGGTATGCATACTGCAGTCTGGCCAGCACATCCACGCCACACTTAGCATTGTGTACCTTCTCATTCATGGGTCACTTGCCCCCTTCGCACATGCCATTGTCCCACCTCTCCCCACATTCTGCTATTGTGTGGCTGAGGAGCCATGATGTTGATGGCTCATGTACATGGCTTGCCCAGGTTACCACAGTAAGTTGTGCTGTCATGTTTGGTGAGTGGGCATTTTTTTGGGCTGGTGGTATGTGAGTTTGTGACGTGAGTATTTCCAGAGTTGTGAGTTGCATGATTGTGGAGTTGGGGTGTGTGGTGTGTTCATTTCATTTCAGAAGCTCTCCCCGGTGAGGGGAACTGGGGCTGCGAGCTGCGGGCATTTTAGATGGCGGTGATTTCACTGTAAACTTGATCTATCACCAGCACTTGGAGCGTATTTTAAACCTGATCTTGATTTTACTGTATTGGTGCACTTTTATCTGGGGGGCTTTAAAGAATTAAGGGGAATGAATCTGTGAGGCACACTGACACCCTTAACATCTTTTAACTGCTTCCACTCGGCCCAGCAGCTTTTGCCGACATTCGGCGACGGTGGGCGCCATATTGAGTGAGGGAGGCGGGGAGAGCGCTCTAGTCGCGCCGTCCTCCCGCCCCCTTTTCTCCCTATAACATGTGTAGGCCGACCAGACGGCGCAGCGGGCTGGCGCAGCGGGCGCGCCGGATGCGCGCCCAAGCCGCGCCTAAGCCAAGCCCGTCTGCGCCCGTCCGCGACCGGGCTGCGCCGGGCGCTGGGCATGCTGCTCATCTACCGCGCACTATCAGGTATGACAACACTGTTTTACTCGCCTTACGTTCGAAAATTGATATTATTTGCTCGCGTTGCCCCCCTATCGATCCCCTTATTATTAGCCCCCTTTTATGTCCTCATTGCAAATGGACACCCGCCACAATATTTCTAGATGCTCCTTATCTGACTTGCCCTTCAAAGAGTAATCCCACTCACTTTAAGGGAGGTCTTATTAATGCCAGGTCAGTAGCTTGTCATGGCCAAGACATACATGACCTTATATTAGATCATGAGTTAGAAGCTCTTTTTATTACTGAAACTTGGCTAAATGACTCATCCAATCCCTACCTGGCCACTGTCCTCCCTCCAGAGTTCACCATCTTTAGGCGAGACAGACCCACTGGACGTGGTGGTGGAATAGCACTTATCATTAAGAAGGTCTTTCCCTGCCACATTTTTGATCTAGGCCACCTTAAAGACAGTGAGGGCATGGGCTTTTCGATTAAACTTAATGCCTCTACCTCCTTTTCAGGGGGACTTTTATATCGTCCTCCTGGAAATGCCACTTCTTTTCTAGACTCTCTAGATAAGGTTCTTGGAGCACGTATGCTACAGTACCCCAATTTTACACTTTTAGGTGACATGAACTTACACTTGGAATCTCTTGTTGACCCCCACACCATCTCCTTTCAACATTCTTTAAACATGTTTGGACTTTCCCAACGTGTTACTGCTGCGACCCACCGTGCTGGACATACTCTTGACGGCATTTGCACTAATTTTACACCCTTGATCACGTCCCTCCCACTATCCCCAATTTGGACTGACCATTGTTTTATTCCATTTGATATTGCATTACCTGCTTCTATCTCATCCAGTATAAACCGACCCCCCGCTATCTTCACAGTCAACTGGAAGAAAGTGGTGGAACGCATCAAGCAGGACTCTCAACCTCTCCCAGACCCCCCAATAATAACTAGAGATGTTGTAGTTGATTCTTGCAATTTCCGCACTTGGCTAGACCAAATTGTTTTGGACAATACCGAATCTGGAAGCCACCATGCAAAATGCTATAAGAGAAAACCAAATGCTCCTTGGTTCACCCACACTTTATCCAACAGTCATCTCCTCTGTCGGAGATTAGAAAGGCAATGGCGAAAATCGTACGATGAGGCTGCAAGAGCACAGTACGTCCAACAGAGGAAACTATATCTTGCCAATATTAAAACAGCTAAAAAGGACTATTTTACTAGGATTATAAATGAAGCTCAACATAACCAAAAAACTGTTTTCAAAATTGTCAAATCTTTTACTCATCCAAAAGCCTCTATGCCCGAAATTCCTCCTTCTGAGAGCCTGTGTAATGAAATCGCAGACTTCTTTGAAGACAAAATAGTCAGTATTCAGATGCACTTTCCTCCTCCTCTGACCAACCTCTTAGAGGTTGTTGACAACCACCCTCTGCTCTCCGTTTTTAAACCGGTTTCCCTCCAACAAACAAGCAAGGCAATTCTGGCTTGTAAATCCGGAGCCCCCACTGATCCCTGTCCCCCTATCATCTTACATCACCTGATAGAGACAGTAAACCCATACATAAATAGTCTTATCAATGCATCTTTTGAATCTGGGCTAGTGCCGAATGATTGGAAGAAGGCCATTGTAAAGCCTCTGATGAAGAAGCAGAATAAATCGCCCACGGATCTTAGCAATATGCGCCCTATTTCCTTGCTACCTGTTCTAAGTAAAATCATGGAACGGTTAGTACATGATGAGCTCAAAACATTTGTAGAGGCCCACAATATCCTGCATCCTCAGCAGTCGGGATTTCGTTCCGGCCATTCTACCGAAACAGCCCTGATCGAACTAGCTGATTCTGTCAGGTTCCTGCAGGATGAGGGAAGGCAGACAGTCCTCGTCCTGCTTGACTTGACAGCGGCATTCGACACCATCTCGCATGCCATCCTGATTAACAGAATGCGAGAGATTGGCGTGACAGACACAGCCTTGGCATGGGTTATTTCTTTTCTATCCAATAGGTCCAAGACTGTGTCCTTGGGTCCCTATCTATCCAGCGAAAAATCCATCTCATCAAGAGTGCCACAGGGGTCCATATTAAGCCCTCTTTTTTTTAACATCTATATGGCCCCCCTTCTCGCTGTGATAGAATCTCATGGGATCCTTGTCACGTCTTATGCCGACGATACACAACTTGTCGTTACCATCGATAAAAAGTGGCCGGATGCAGATCTTCGTTTTAAAAACTGCCTCTCGGATGTTTTCCAATGGTTGAACAAAAACCATTTAAAATGCAACAGTGCTAAGACAGAAATTATACCGCTGGGTAAAGACCTACCTTTCTGTCCGAAAGACTGGTGGCCCTTGGGATCGGAGGCCCCCCCCAGTGCAGTATCATCAGCACGGAATCTAGGAGTGCAATTTGATTCACTCCTTTCTTTCGATGACCACATCAGGATTACGGCTGGAGGCTGTTTTGGTCTCATTAAATCACTGAAAAAATTCTTTGATTTTCTCCCCATTGCAGCTAGAAAATCAGTTGCGGTAACTTTAATACTTTCCCGACTTGATTACTGCAACGGATTAATGGCTGGAGTAAAAAAGTCCACCCTTAAGAAGCTGCAGAGTATACAAGATGCAGCTGCGAGATTGGTCTTACAACTCCCCAGAAGGTCATCAGCTTCAGCAGCATTAAGAGCTCTGCATTGGCTACCATTGCATAAAAGAATTCTTTTTAAATTGCTTCTCACCGTTTTCAAATCCATGCAAAACACAGGTCCCCACTACCTTAAAAATCGCTTTATGCGTTATAATCCTCCGCGATGTTTGAGATCATCTGGGACAAACCTTATCATGATTCCCAGATTTAAATACAAAACCAAGGGTGGGAAAACTTTCACTGTCTTGGCAGCCAAGGCATGGAATAACCTACCAGCCAACCTCAGACTGACTGAAAAGGAGGGTCTTTTCAGAAAACTTCTTAAGACTTGGGTGTACCAACAATCAGATACCTCTGTACTGGCAGCCATTTAGTTTCATCGTTTTCACCTACTTCATTTTTCATCTACCTACTGTTCGCTAGCTCAGCGCCAAGATGCTCCCCTGGGAGCGAATGTTCGCGCTTTATAAAACCCCATAAATATCAAATAAAATAAATATCATTTGGTTCTTACCAATGAGCAGAGCATTTCCGTAGGTGCCATCCTGGAAGCGCTGGTTGATGATGGACTGTCGGAAGATGTAGGAATCATGCATACTGCCTGGGTAGTTGGCGGCGACATTGGTGAAGAGTCCCCGGTGGTCCACTATTGCCTGCACATTGATGGAATGCATGTGCTTTCTTTTGCGGTAATTGTGTGCAGTGTCGACAGGGGGCACAAGTAGGACATGTGTGCAGTCAATTGCCCCCAACATGAACGGGAAGCCAGCTATGGCGTAGATGCCTTGCTTGGTCTCCAGCTGTTACTGCATAGTGTGGGGGAAGTAAAGGTACTGGCTTACCAAGCTGATGATGGCATCCAAGACAGTTGTGAGGAACTTTTATAGGGCTGGCTGTGAGACTCCTTCCGACTCTGGCGGTTGTTGGTTGGAAGGTACCAGAGGCCAGCAGATGCAGCACAGCCAGCAGCTTTGTGTAGGGATGTTGGCTGTCCGCTATGTTGGTACCATCAACCTGAGGGGAATGATGTTCAGGATGCGGAGGATGGTTGTCCTTTTGAGCCTGTAGTGGGCAATGACATCCTCTGGTGTTAGATCTATGAGACAGGTGCGTTTCCTGAAGGTCCGGTGTCATTGTCTGCGCTGCCTCTGTGGTAGTCTGGGGGGTAGGGAGAGTCCGAGGGTTTTTTTTTTTGGTTTTTTTACCTCATATTGCGCAAAGAGAGTGGATACTAAGGTGATCGGGGGGAATTGGCGGTCTATTCATATTGTGAAACCTTCACAGCCTCGGATTTCTGTTAACACTCCCAATGGGAGTTTCCCAGCCGTTTCTTAGAACCAGTCAGTATTCTCCTCTTTACCTTTATCCAACACAATAATTCCAACGAACTGTGATGAGCTAGCCCTAGGGCTACTCAGGCAGAGATCCAGACCTGCCAGGAAATTATTGTCTCCGCTTTAATCATTGGTAGACAAAGAAAAAAAGAAAAAAAAGAAAAGAAAAAAACAAGAAAAAAAAGGAAAAAAAGGAAAAGAAACCGGCCAAAGCACAAGAAAAGGAGGGGAAAAGGTCAAAATTAAAACTAAATTGTCAATCAGGAGTAAAAAAGTTTACCCATATCTCCCAGTGCTGCATACTTTTTGTACTATTCTCTTTTCTATCCAGCCTACATACCCTAATAACAGAATTTAACCATTCCTCATGTGACGGAGGAACCGGTTTTATCCAGTTTATGCAGATCTCTCTACGTGCTAATAGTATCAGCACAAACATTAAATTTTCCTGAGGTTTACTTAGTCTAGTGATATTTGAAGTGGTCCCAAAAATAATTAAAGAGGTACTTACAGTTATTGGGGTTCTCATTATGGCCGAGAGTGTCTTACCAATTTCTTGCCAGAAATGCTCAAGTGCTGGGCAGTGATGGAACATATGGGTGTCATCTACTTTTTCTTCGCCACATTTACTGCAGGATTTTATCGATGCACCTTTGAAACTTGATAACCTCTTTGGAGTCCAATACGCTCTATGTATTGAAAACAGGTAATTTCTTTTTAAGGCAGCGGGTTTTACACACGCCCAACATAATTCTGATGATTTTTTCCAGATCATGTTTAGGTCAAAATATTCATTGGTAAACTCTCTTCTCCATATTTTTTCGGGTATTGATTGATCTTCTTCTCCAGCTTCAATTAACGCCCAGTACCATTTTGATATTTCTTTTGTTATTGTAGATTCCTTTGTCATTTCCTTTTCAAAGTTTCCTGTGTCTGTTGTTCCTTTTTGAATGGTATTAGCCCAGCTCTTCAATTGATAATATTTAAACTTCGACACTTTCCCTTCCGTTATTGTGTGTAGGTGTTCCCATGATATTAATTCATTTTCGCATAGAAGTTGTCCCCACTTTTCAAAACCCAGTTGTCTAAGTATACTGGATAATGCATCTTTAAGGCATTCTGGTGTTCCAGGTGAATCCCATATTGGGGCCATATTACTATAGTATGGGATCCTCAAGATACTTCTAAACTGGGTCCATAATTTGACCGCATTTATTAGCAGCTTCAATTTTACTTTCTTAAAGAATTTGGGATGGCCAAATTTGAAAAGGAAATAGTCTTCTCCATTTGTAATATGTTGCAGGAAATTTGGGAACTTACCATGCTTCATTAGCAGCGTTCTAAAGTTTTTAAACTGAAAAGCCCTGCAGTATTCAATAATATCAGGGCTTGCAATGCCCCCTTGGTTCTTCTTTCTCCTGAGTTTATTCCACGCAATTCTTGTGCTTTTCTCCGACCAAATAAAGCTGGACAATTCTCCTTGTATTTTCTTTAAAACAGCTTTATTAAACTCCAACGGAATTGTATTAAAAAGATACATGAATTTGGGGATGATAGTCATTTTGGCTGCATTTGATTTGCCCAAAAAGTTTAGTGGTAGACCAGACCATGCTTTAAGAAGTCTTCTCATTTCTTTTACTACTATATTTAAATTTAATTGGGGAATTTTATTCAGGTCTTCAGTTAAGGTGATCCCTAAGTATCTTATTTTTTCCTTTGAGAAAGCTGGTTTTATCGTACAATTCCAACTCATTGCCTCTGTCTTACTGATATTTATCAAATAGCCTGAAACCCTGCCAAAGTCCTTCATTATTTCTTTAATTGCTGGTTCTGAGGTTTTGTAGTTGTCCGTGAACACCATAAGGTCATCTGCATATAAAGCCACTTTCTTTTCCCAATTTTTATATCTAAAAGGTGCTATTTGGATATGATTTCTGATTGAGCAGGCTAAAGGTTCAATATATAAATTGAAAAGTAATGGAGACAAAGGGCAGCCTTGCCTCGTACCCCTCTGAATAGTGATATTGCTTGTCAATCTCCCGTTCACTATTATTTTTGCTCTAGGGTTAGTGTAAATTTCCTTCACCAAATGGCCAAAATTACTTCCCAAGTTATTTTTCTCTATGATATTATTTAAGAATAGCCAATTTACGCGATCGAACGCTTTTGCCGCGTCATAGGTGATGATCGTGAGGGGTAACTGTTCTGATATGGCTACATCGATTGTCGCTAATAATTCATGCGTTATTTCTTGGATTTGTCTGCCCTTTATGAAACCCTTCTGATCCTGATTAATCAGATTCGGCATTAGCTTTGATAACCTTTTCGCTATTATGTTCATAAACAATTTATAGTCGCAATTAAGTAAAGATATTGGTCTGTAGGACTCACAAGATTTTGGATTTTTCCCCGGTTTTATTATAAGACTTATTGTGGCATCGTTCCATGAATCAGGGATCTTTTCATGCTCCACATAAATATTGTTCATGAGCTTTGTCAAGTGACCAATTAAAGGCTCTTTTAAGACCATATAGAATTCATTAGGTAGGGCGTCCGGTCCTGCCGCTTTACCCTTCTTTAAGCTACTTATGGCAGATCTAACTTTCTCAGATGTTATATTACTGTTTAAGAAAACCACTTCCTCTTCCGTTAATTTTGACATTATTATTCTTTCTAAATATTCCTTAATGTTCTCAGACGTTGAATTTGTGTCCTTTTTGTATATTGTTGAAAAAAAATCTGCAAATTCTTGTCTAATTGAGGAGTCGTCGTCACATAAGGAAGACGACTCCTCAATTAGACAAGAATTTGCAGATTTTTTTTCAACAAGGTCCGAGGGGCTGCTGGCCTTGTGGGTGGGGGGGTGACGATGGGTGTTGTGGCTCTCTTGGGGCTCCGAGCTGCATGATCAGTAGCTCCATGGCATCTGTTGTTCTTCAGGTGTGGCTCTGGGCTGGGCTCCCTTTTCTGGTACAGGTTGTCATCCGACTTTACACCAGGTAAGAGCAAGTGTTAAATTCCTGCTGCTATCACGCCTTATTGCATGTTTTGTGATCTTATCGCCGATCTGACCGGTCTTTGAGAATGTTGCGAAGTGGTGTTGTTGCGGCTTTTTGCATGGGAATGCCTACTCTGCATCTCATTAGTGATAGTTGTCGGGCTCATCTGTGGCGAAGTTTTTTGCAGCTGCTGTCGCAGGTAAACTGGTGAAATCGGCTGTTAGCACCAGCTTGTGAATGGGGCGATGAACTTATCGCCACTTTGGCTGCGATAAAGTGCTGATAACTCGGCGATAAATCCTTGAGAATATGCTCAATGTCTTTAGTTCCAAAAATAGAGAGTCCTTTCCTGCTGTGGGCTCCCCGAATGCCACAGTCCTATAACGTAAAGGTATCACAAGAAAACATCTCAGTGAGAAGTAAAGGCGCCAGAATGTATTCGCTGATTTTACCTTCACAATAAGTAGGATGATACACACTTGCATTTGTCATGCGCAGTATATTAACAATTGACAGCCATTATTTGTAAAATGATATAGGGTACCAATTTATAAGGACAGCCCTAGTGCACTCCCAAAGCCATGAGGCAATCTATGGTCTGCAGTGTATCACCTGGTGTTGGCTCCTAAAAGCCAACACCAAGGCCTCACATACAAGTGCTTTGTGAAATTCCAGCAACCATGACAACCTCTGTTTATAATCATGATTTCGTCGAAGTTTATTGAGAGTCGAATTTCGCTCCCTCCTCCGATAATCTTTGGAAGGTCAAACCTGCCCAAATTTACAGAAAGAAAAATACCCAGTAAATACTGGGCCATGCAAATTTGAGTGCTGTGAAACCAAAATCCCAGCTTAAATGTGAATGTAAAAACACGTAACTAGCATTACTGATTCCATCTGATAAATAAAGGCCCCTCGGATATCTCCTGGTAGAGATAAATAAAACATCAATAGAGAGACCTTGGTAATCGAAGTCCAAGGGTCTTTGTGTGGACGAGTCGCATACCATTGCCCAATGGAAGTGAGGGCCGCAGTATTGACTGTGCACCAGATCTGCATCGCTCTGCATAATGCTAGCAACACACATTTAATACAGTTAGTGACTGACATACCAGCATCATAAACGGTGCAAATGTTAACCAAATGAACAGTTGAAAATATGCAAACTATTTTAAAATGAAAGAATCACAATAGCTTTCAGCTTTTGTCCTTATAAGGAAATCTGGCATAAAGTGAATCCAGAGTTATTTTATTGAACAAAAAAAGATTGTTGTAGAAAAATCAGTTGTACCACAGTGCATTGTTTTTTTGCTGTGGTATAGTCTGTGACCTTTTTTAATTCCTCCTGCTATAATTTTAAACACGAAGACACCTCTATACTCTTCCACCCTTGCTCCTATGTTTTTTCTTTCAAAGTCATTTAATCTTGAAGCAATCAAGTCCCATATTTTCTATGTTCATGATGCATTAGTGCACTATTTTATACTCGAACAGCCTCCCCAGTTGTCACTATTGGCGTAGTGCGGACAAATAAACATTATTGATCCATTCTCCTGACAAACTATGGACCTCATTTAGGGCCTGATTCTGATGGTGGTCGGTCAGACCACCTGTTGCTATTGTGGTATTCAGGAGACTGCCCTCAAGCATCGACAAGTCTGACTGCCATATTCTGATTCGACCATCGGGCTGGAAGTTAGAAAGACGTCACTACCACGGCAGTGGCATGCTGCGCCCATGGAAAAGGCCCCAACAGATGCCTCTGACATGCAGCACCTCCTGCACATCCGTGCACCATGTGCCATGCACCATGTCATGCATGACACACAGTACACGGAGGTGAGTGGAGTCACTAAATGTGTCCCCAGGGTAACTTTTCTGTGTCCCTATTTGGCGCCCTTCATATAACCTTACAGCAACCTTTTCATGGCAGGTGGTCGCCCATGAAAAGGCTGAAAAGGCTGTCAGTAAGGGATATTGTAATCCTGACGGTGGTGCCTGCCTCTGCACCACCTCCATTCTGATACACAACTCCAACCACTGCCCCATCAGGATCAATGATCCTGGCGGAGCCAGCGGTCTTGTGTCTGACAGCTGTGGGTTAGACCGCGGGTATCAAAATACGGCAGTCGGACCAAAGGGCTGTCGGTAGTCGGATCGCCACTGACTGGCACTGTCAGAATCAGGCCTGTAGAGATTGGAGGAAACATAAAATGCTCCAATTTCTGGGGGAAGCTGTATATATGGAATATAATCTACTGGAAGATTTCCTTCCACAAAAATATCGGTATCGTGGAGAAATATTAGCTGGTGAATTGTTTCTAGTGTTTCCTCTAGAAATTAGAGCATTTTCAGTTCCCTCCTAACTAAAATGTTGCCTTTTGATTGTTATATTCATCAAAAACGTTTATCATGTTTGTGCTTAGCTGCTTTTGTTTCAGTAGTTATCCAGTTCTCTGACATGATTGTCCTCTGCCATTGACAATGTCTGCCAGACAAGTGGCTGTGCAATGTTTAAGCAGCATAAAGGGTCAAAGGCTGGGGAGGGAAAGAAGCATTTCAAGTCCTTGGATGTACAACATGACTACGCTAACTCATAAGAAACTTCCTGGTGCACTTAATCAAGTTGAAATTTCGTGGATGCTGCTCCAAAGACTGAGCAGAGAGTATTCTGTCACAATATCGAGTTCCTAGCATTGACCTACAAGAATATCAGTTGCAGAATATCGACTTCCATTATATCGTCAAGATGAATTTATATAGGTAAGTTATGGATTTACTATAGTTAACTCCAAATCTAAGAATCTTGATAAATATATATCTATTATCCAGTGGCAGTCAACACTGGGTAGTAATAGTTAGGACCAGGTTTCCATAGAAAATGGGTTCATTGATTTTCTTATAACCTGGGCACAATTTGATTAATCTTTACAAAACCTCCCCGCAAAAAATCCTCATCCACTTCAGAACCTTGCTGCAAAGTTTCAGGGTGATCCAGCAAGCGGGAGCCGAAAAAAAGGTGAGTCCCAAATTGCATTTTACCCATGCAAATTTCTGTAGAAAAATGAGTTACTGCTGATGCCAATTCATAAGGATGGAACTACGCCAAGGGTGGCAGAACACGAGACCTTGGTCCAGAAAGGGTGCTTTTTGTGATTTGGAGTACATCTGTTGAGTAGTTTTAGAGAAATTAAGATTCAAAATGCATGTGTATTTCACATCACAGGGGACCTGCAGAGCCGACAGATCTCAAGATAAGATCTGATTGGCTCCTATCACATGAATGAGGTGTGGTGCCATCCATTTTAAGACTCAGGGGCTCAGTCCCCTGTCCTGCAAACAAACAAAAAACATATAGGGTGCAAGGCAGGCGCGGTGCGTCCATTGGGGCGTAGGGGCGTAGCCCCACTAAGCCCCATGGACCCACCGCGTCGTCACGAAAATACAAATACAACAAATACTGAAATAATCTTGCTCGATACCTGCCGCCCGGGAATCCGGGAGACACCCGACTTTTCCGTGCGGGGGGGCGGATGGGCCTGCTGCATCTGCGCAAGTTGATTTATGGGCAGAATCATGTTCGCGCATGCGCAGATTGATTCCCTGTGCATTTCCCCTTAGAGAGAGGACCTGGGGGCGGGCCGCAGCCCCCGGGGTTACACAGGGGGACTGGGCGAGGAGTCATGGTGCCCCCCCCAGCCAATCCTGACGGTTAGCGCGGCCAACTTTGATGCTGGGAAACCAGGTTCGAGCCTCTTATTGTAAATAATCGTGAAATGGGAGGAGAATGTATAGATTTGTGTCAGAAGAATTGGCACATATTTAAACTCGAAGTCTTATTGTTTCATCGTGAAAAGTAGCATTCAATGGGATTAAAAATGTGGTCGGCAGTGAACTGCTTCAGAGAGCAAAGCAAGAAAAGAAGTTCAGGTGGAAATCAGACGTATGAATTGAGGCCGGTTATCACTGTCACGCTGTAGTCGGAAGGATGTTCACACTCTTGTCAAAGCCATTTTATTCATTCACCTTGTTACTCTTATTGGACTTTATAAGCAGGAGTCTGCCCGATTTACCAAGACAAATAGTGCTCAGTTTCAGCAAAGATTTACGCTTCAATAAATCACGGAACTTAAAATAAAACAGAAAAAGAAGGTGGGTTTCTGAGGAAATAGTAGCATTTACGTCACCCATCTGTATGCGTGTAACTACACGCATACAGATGGGTGGATGCATGAATGAATGATGGATGCAGGATGGATGGATGGATGAATGGATGAGTGAATGGATGCAGGAAAGGATGCAGGATGGATGGGTGGATGGATGGATGATGGATGCAGGATGGGTGGATGGGTGGATGCATGAATGAATGGTGGATGATGGATGGGTGGATGGATGCATGAATGAATGATGGATGCAGGATGGATGGATGGATGAATGGATGGGTGAATGGATGCAGGAAAGGATGCAGGATGGATGGGTGGATGGACGGATGATGGATGCAGGATGGGTGGATGGGTGGATGCATGAATGAATGGTGGATGATGGATGGGTGGATGGATGGGTGAATGCATGAATGAATGATGGATGCAGGATGGATGGATGGATGGGTGAATGGATGCAGGAAAGGATGCAGGATGGATGGGTGGATGGATGGATGGATGGATGGATGATGGATGCAGGATGGGTGGATGGGTGGATGCATGAATGAATGGTGGATGATGGATGGGTGGATGGATGGGTGGATGCATGAATGAATGATGGATGCAGGATGGATGGGTGGATGGATGCATGAATGAATGAATGATGGATGCAGGATGGATGGGTGAATGGATGAATGGATGCAGGATGGATGGTGGATGGGTGGATGCATGAATGAATGATGGATGCAGGATGGATGCATGAATGAATGATGGATGCAGGATGGATGAATGGATGGGTGAATGGATGAATGGATGCAGGAATGGATGCAGGATGGATGGATGGATGGGTGGATGCATGAATGAATGATGGATGCAGGATGGATGCAGGATGGATGGATGGATGGGTAGATGCATGAATGAATGATGGATGCAGAATTGATGGATGGATGGGTGGATGAATGAATGAATGAATGATGTATGGATGCAGGATGGGTGGGTGGATGGATGGATGGGTGGATGCATGAATGATGTATGGATGGATGCAAGGTGGTTCGGTCTCGCTCGCTGCGCTCGCTCGCTGTGCTCGCTGCGGTGCAATATGCAAATTAGTTTACGCCTCACCACTTTCAAATGTCACCAGCCGCCCCTGGTGCAAGGTAGGGGTACCTGCATCCTTTGGCCTTGTGGAGCTGTCTCAGAGAGACCCCCACCCCAAGTCAAAAATATATACTTTTTCAAACTGGACTGTGGATTTGTGGTCCTGTTAAAAAAAATCATGGGCACCCCCCTTTTTCCCATGGAAAGCTTCCACCAGAGGGCTGTAGGAGACCTTGGACAGGTACCTTATCCCCCATAAACCCCCCTGAAACGCTGTTTCAGAAGTCCCACAACTCTCGTCCTCACTACACGCACGCCCTCGAGTGGCCGAGCCAACGGAAACTGCAGCGGTGTAATGTCTGTTATTTTTACTGCGCTTGTTGGTGTTTTGTGTGTGTGTGATGCATAGTGTGATGCTGCTGACTCTCGGTATTGGGCTTTCCTATCCATCTCCTCTTAGCTCTTCTCCTTTCTCTTTTTCCCTCTGACTGCTCTATCCTGTCCCTCTTTTATCACGCTCCTAGGAGTATACCAGACCATAACAAGAGCTGTATATGACTGTTGCACTACTCATAAAATCCCAATAAAAAAAAGAAATACAAAAAAAGAAATAAGACCCTGGAATGGACCAGGCCTGGGGGTTTGGCAAAATTAATTATTTTGGGAAAAGGGTGTTTGGCTCGGTAACTAGTCATAATATCTAAAAAAAAATATCAACTGGACAGAATATCGAGTTTTTTTATATAGAATGAACAGAATATCGAATTAAAAAAATATAGTGGTGCAGAATATCGAAATGCAGGTAAAAAATATCGATTTCCACAATATCGAAGTTAGTAATATCGATTTTATTTTTAGTGTTTTAAGTGTTAATATATGTGATAAAAGTTTGTGTTATTTTTGTAATGTATGTTTGAATTTTGTAAAGGTAATGAATTTTATGTTAATTAATTTTTGTGTAATTTAATTCCATAGTGTGTTGTGGGTTTATAGGGTAATAGGGTGGGAAGTAATTTAATTATAATATATATTTTTTGCATTATTTAGAATTAATTAGTTATATATTAATTATTTTTTGCGTAATTTAATTCTGTAGCGGGTTGTGGGTTTTTAGGGAATAGGGTGGGAAGTAATTTAATTGAAATAAATTAATGTATTATTTTATTACTTAATGATTTAATATGTAATCATTTATATTAATAATTAAGTTAATGAATGTATTATTAATTAGAAATACATTGATTATTAATAATTAATTGGTAATTATGTTAGTTGTGTAATTTTATGTATTCATTTCTAATTAATTAGATAGTAATTATTAACAATTAATTTATAAATATGTTCATTAATTATCTTGTTAATTGTAATTTGCTAATTAATTAATTATGTTAATGTATTATTATGTTACAATATTGTAGGTGATGTTTATAGGGGAAAATGGTGGGAGGTAAATTAATTTTTACAAAATAAATTAACTGTTAATTAATGTTAATTATATTGCAGGAGTGTGTATTTTAAATGATTCCCCTACGCTATTCAACACTTTCCTTACTGTTGCACTCACTGGAGTGGGAATAGTAATTTTTAACCTCCCGCAAACCAACACTTTCCCTACTGTTGCACTTACTGGAGTGGGAATAGTATTTTTTAACCTCCCGCTATCCATTGCTTTCCCTACTGTTGCACTCACTGGAGTGGGAATAGTAAATTTTACCCTCCCTCTATCCAGCGCTTTCCCTACTGTTGCACTCACTGGAGTGGGAATATTACATTTTACCCTTCCGCTATTCAACGCTTTCCCTACTTTTGCTCTCACTGGAGTGGGAATAGTAATTTTTACCCCCCCGCTATCCAACGCTTTCTCTACTGTTGCACTCACTGGAGTGGGAATAGTAATTTTTACCCGCCCGCTATCCAACGCTTTCCCTACTGTTGAACTTACTGGATTGGGAATAGTAATTTTTACCTTCCCGCTATCCAACGCTTTGCCTACTGTTACACTCACTGGAGTGGGATTAGTACATTTTACCCTCCCGCTTTCCAATGCTTTACCTACTGTACCACTTGTTGAAGTGGAAATAGAAATGTTATCTTTTACTTTATGGAATATTTTCAGTATTGTTATATTTAATGTAGTGTAAAATATATATATTTTCAAATTAATGTGAATGTTTTAATTTATTATATATAATTTATTTTAATTTTTTTAATATAGGTTTATGAATATATATCTGTGATTATTTTTTAAGTTATGTTTTTAACATTTTATGAATAAAAATATGAATTATCTTTTGATATTATTAAGCTCATATGTATAAAAAAATAAATGTATGTTTCTTTTTTAACATTTCAATTAATATTTAATAATTTTAACATTTTTAAATTAATTTGAAGTATGTTTTCCTTAATTATATTTATTATTTAATTAATTGTATATGACTTTTAAGACATTAAAAAAATCAATATTTTTGCAAACTATATTTTTAACATCGATATTTTGGATTCAATATTTTTGCACTTACCTGTTTGTAGATAGAAAGTCGATATTCTGTCATTCTATATTTTTTCATCGATATTTTGGCAGGTCGACATTTTGCTCCACGATATTCTGTCAGTGATCGGTTTGGCTCCATCCCTTTGCCTCTTAGAGGCCCGAGACCCCATCCCCAGGGCCGATTTCAATTTAAAGGGAATGTGGTGTGTGGCTCTCCTCTCCTAGCCTCTAATAGGCCCCAAGACCCCATCCCAAGGGCCGAATGTATTTTTATGGGAGGGGAACTTACAGTCTCCCCTAACCTCATAGAGGCCCTGGAGATCTCATCCATCAGGGTCAAAGTTTACATTTTGGGGTGGGTAGCATCTGGCACCCACACATGACAATCACCGACCCCAGGGACTCTATTCCCTGGGAAACTAGTGTGTTTCCTGCCTAGGACAGTGTGGGCAGGGAATATAAACTTTAGTCACTGCCGGCACTCTGCTAGACAGAGACACAATTTGCTCCCACCCACACCGGGGAACCCTCTTAAAAAAAAGTAAAAAAGAATAATAAATGAGCAGCAGGAGATGCTCAGGTATTTTTCCCTGCTCCTTGCATGGAGTGCTACATAATGCCATACAAAGCCCTCTGAATAATACTTCTGGAACCTGGTGGTGCCCCTAGAGCAGGCATTGGTATCACCAAGCTTTGCCAAGTTATTTAAGGTTACTATAACTAGTGGATTGTAGTGGTTTAGTTAATGTAAAATGGTATGTTTTAAATGACAGTTTTAGATAACTATAATGTCCATTTAACCATAGTTTTTTTTTCCAGTGAATCTATCTATCTATCTATCTATCTATCTATCTATCTATCTATCTATCTATCTATCTATCTATCTATCTATCTATCTATCTATCTATCTATCTATCTATCTATCTATCTATCTATCTACCTATCTACCTATCTACCTATCTGTCTATCTATCTATCTATCTATCTATCTATCTATCTATCTATCTATCTATCTATCTATCTATCTATCTATCTATCTATCTATATATTGAACGCCAGCGATCGGTGTTAATGGACCTGACTAAAGATGAGACTCTGGTAATCAAGCCTTCCGACAAAAGGGGGAATGTGGTACTAATGAGTAGGGATCAATATAAAGAAGAAGCACTGAGGCAACTAGCAGATAAAAACTTCTATATGGAATGTACTAGCGCAACATATCAACAGAGTATCACCAAATATGAGACACTGATACAGAAATGGTACAGCCTCAAGATGCTGGGGAAAGACGAACACCTTTTTCTAAGAAATAACACCCCAATGATACCTACCTTTTACCACCTCCCTAAGTTACATAAGGACATGAATCGACCCCCAGGCCGTCCAATTATTTCATCCATCGGAAGTCAAACAGAGAACATGTCACGCTTTGTAGATAATATCTTGTTTCCTTTGGTAGTGAAATTAAAATCCTACATAAGGGACACCAAAGACTTCTTAACCAAGATCCAGGAGTTAACATGGAGCCCTGGATATCTGTTAATGGTATTGGACATTACCAGCCTATACACTTGTATAGAACATGGGCGAGGACTAGAGGCCGTAAAGTATTTTCTGGAGAAACGTCAGCTGAGATTTGCTAGACATAACGAAATGATCATTGAATTCACAGAGTTCTGTCTTACTCATAATATCTTCCTGTTTGAAGATCAGCTGTACATTCAAAGATCTGGGACGGCGATGGGAACCTGCTTCGCCCCCAGCTATGCAAATTTATTCGTTGGCTGGTGGGAGGAGCAGGGGAGGTTGTTTGCTGGCACCGTTACATTGACGATTTGTTTATTGTCTGGAACGGTGACATTAATACAGCAGAGGAATTCATCAAGGTACTAAACATCAATGACCTCAACTTGCACTTCTCGGGCTCGGTTAGTCCGGTGGCAGCGGACTATCTGGACCTGAGAGTGTTCGCTGAGGGGGACCATCTGTGTACTACTCTCTATAGAAAAGAGACTGCTGGCAATTCGACACTCTTTGCCAGCAGTAGCCACCCCCCTCAGCTAAAGAACAGTATCCCATATGGAGAACTATTAAGGCTCCGCAGGAACTGCACTAGGGATTCAGATTTCGAGGCGGCTGCCTCAGAATGCCTGGCACGTTTCTCTGTCAGGGGGTACAGCACGGAACTGCTTAACAGTACTCTCAAAAAGGTTAGAAAGCTACAAAGGGCAGTACTCTTAACCTCTGAGAATCAAACAACAGGTCGAGATAAGAAAGTCGACACTAAAGAAGGAAAATTCAGGCTGATTACCCCTTATTCTTCAGGTGCTAATGATCTAAGAGCCATGCTTAAAAAGAACTGGCACATATTGAAGACAGACAGCATATTAAAGGAAGACTTACCCGCTCACCCTCTGATAACTTTCAGCAGAGCAAGATCACTGGGTGATATGTTGGTTTCGAGCCATCTGGAAAAACCAACACCGAAAACAAACACCTTGAAACAAATGTCTGGATTCTTTCCTTGTGGGCACTGTAAGGCCTGTGCCGGGAGCAGAAGGGTGCTATCGTACACTATACCCGATACAGGCAATAAGGTGCCCATTAGGAATTTTATAACCTGCAGTTCCCAGTTTGTAGTGTACTGTCTGTTATGCCCGTGTGGCCTCCGATACATCGGCAGCACCATCAAGGAACTCAAACTGAGGATCCTAGAGCATTTTCGGGCAATCGAGAAGGTGGATACCGCCTATCCGGTTGCCCGACATTTTGCCGAAGCTCATAACAAAGATCGCAACAAACTCCAATTCTTTGGGTTGGACCTTGTCCCACCCAACGTTAGAGGAGGCGATCGGCTGAGAAGGCTACGCAGGCTAGAATCCAGATACATTGTGGACCTCTCTACAAAACATCCGAGAGGACTCAATAGTGGAGAGGAATTGTCATTCCATCTAGGGAAATGATACTGACATTATACTTCAGTGATACAAATTGCGCTGTCCGTTATGACCCTCAGACCATTAGAAACATTGCCGCCAGATATGTATATTGAACTTCGAAACCAGTATTTCCCTTTGCTTAAAGATGTCGGTTTCCATCCCTATTTTTTTCTCTTCTTTCTTTCCCCTGTTCTTTTTCATTGCCCTGTTTTGATTTATAAAAAATACAGTCACTCCAGGGCTACCGATATGTACATATGTATATATTAGACTATTGGGGAGAGAGTGGAAATGACTATGTTTATGGTCTATATGATGTTTCTATGTAGATAGGAAAGTATGAATATGATGATCTACTAGAACAGGCTAGAACGGATTGAAAGATAAAGTGTAAATAGATTGTATAATATGCCGTTATCGTTCTAACAAGCATTGTGTACAGCACTTTATTTTTTGTATTCTTATCGCATAGCTTTCTGTAACCATATATCATTTGACATAGCCATCTGATTAGCTGCATTGTGATTATCATTACTATTATTATTTTTTCCTCAGAAGAACAATCTTGATTAAACACTGTGTACATAGGACAATAGCCGATCCACGGCTTTATCATAATGTCAAAACTTATGACACTTTATAAATGTAATACCCTCTTAGGTATATACTACCACTTAAAGATGGCGCCTACAGAGACTTGTGAGGGCTTGGTCCTATGTCACTGTTAGTGAATGAAATTAAAACTTTATTAATGTGCTGCTTACAGGTCACGAGTGACACACCGACGAAGGCTTACGCCGAAACGCGTCTGTGCCTCTTTTCCCTAAAATAAAATCACCGTGAATCAACAAGCTTCTCGAGTGCTGCTACGTCTTCCTACCGAACTGGGGAGAGTTTGAGCGTCACATCTATCTATATATATATATATATATATATATATATATATATATATACACACTGCAGAAAAGTTACAGGTAAAACCTTAGTAATTCATTGAAAAAAATAAAGGTTGCAGGGACGTTTTAGGTAAAGTTTCAATTTTACACACACAAAATCATAGAAATTCAGCAGAATTAGAATTACCTCAAGATACTATAACTTGTGCAGTAGGGGGACTATAACTCCTGCCACAATGGAGGAGTCTGTGACGGGCCTCTCATAGGCAAGAAATTGTCCACATTTGTTTTATTTGTGACACACGTGGACCTGTGGATCTGCCTTGGAACTCAGTGCATCCCCCTGTGTGAATTTGCTGAGGATCCATTGATTCAGACCCCAATTAAAAAACATATACACCCACTCACAGGCCCACTCATAATCTCTCACACACTCACACAACCACTCACACACCCAGTGACATATATAAACAGCTACTCATACACCAATATAGCCACGCACACATCCACTCAGAAAACCCAGAGAATCACTTACACACCCACTCACAATCCCATACAAGTACTCACACACCCACTCACTTGCTCACAAACCCAATTAGAGACTCACACAACCACTCACACACCCACTCACATACCTATACAGCCCCTCACACACTTACTCGGAGACCCAGAAAACCATTCACACCCATCCATTCATCCACTCACCCACTCACATATCCAATCAAAGACCCATAAAACCACCCACATACCCTTTCACAGAACCTCACAGGCACTCACAGAGCCATGGACACACCTATACAGCCACTTACACATCCACTCACAGACCCACACTGCCACTTACACACCCATTCACACTCCTGCACAGCCACTCATATACCACTCAGAGACCCACACAGCTGCTTACACACCCCTTCATACACACACCCACACAACTACTCACACACCCGCTCACACACCCACCCATACATGTACTCACACACCCACACAGAGTCCCACGATTCACTCACACACCCACTCAGATACCCATGCAGCTTCTCATACACTCAGTCAGAGACCCAGACACAACTCACACACCCATTTGCACACTGATACAGCCACTTACACACTCACCTACAGGCTCAGAGAACCCCTCAATCACACACTCACTTACAGACCCACACAGGTACTTACACGGCCATTCAGACACTCACACACCCACTCATTCAACTAGTAGCACACCCACTCACAGACCACACAGCCACTTTCACACCCACTCAAGCATGCAGCACATATGCACACACACATACACTCACACAACTACTCCCACACACACTTACACTCCCATACAGCCACTCACACATCCATTCAGAGACCCAACTAACTACTCGCACACCCGTACAGCCACACACAGAATCACTCACACAACCATTCACAGACTCACACAAACACTAACACACCCAGATACACACCCACACAATGAAAGATTACACAGATTTTATAGTTAGGAAATAGTATTAAAAACTGTAGAAATTCACTGATAAAAACAAAGGTTATAAGGAGGTTATAGTTAGGAAATAGAATTCAAAAACATAGAAATTCACTGAAAAAAACAATGGTTACAGGTACGTTATAGTCAGGGCACCCGGTTTTATGGTACTTATTTTTTCAACATTTCCATCTATATTTATCCATATTTCTTTTTTGCTCATTTCAAATGTATCCATTTTTATTTTGTGTTTATTGTATAAATGAAGAGTCAATGGGTATTTTGTCCATATTTATTTTAATTATAAATGTATACTTGTATTTGAATGTGTTAATGGTTTCAAAAGTATACAATAGCGTTGTCTGAAAACCCTTGCACTATGGAAGAGCAAGAATAACTGTAGAACTGCTCTTCATTAAGCTTAATTAAGAAATATATTGTCTTTTTGTATCTGGTTTACTTCTCAGTCTGTACAGCTACTGACCTGGCACTCATATTTGACAGTAGAAAACCATCATCCAAAGAAGACCTATTTTAAGTATTTTTCTGTATTTAAAAATAAATACAGACAGGAATATAAATCGTTTTCTGTCTGCATTTATCTGTATAAATCTGAAAAAACAGAAAACAGGGAGCCCTAGTTATAAATAGGTTCAGATTTTACACACACAAAACCACATGAATTTAGCAGTTATAGTTAGAGTTATGTACTCACAAAAAGAAGGGAAGTGTCTGTATGGTATCACTTGTATTCCTTCGATAGAAGTCGCAGAGTGGGGAAACTCAAAGGTTTTCTAATACTGTCCTCACCTAGTAAATAGTGGCATGCTTCATCATAGGGCCACTGACACATCCTGCGGCAGACCAACAACCAGGGTGGAGCGCAAAAACATTTTTGGATATGCTAGGGATTCACTTCGCAGAAGCAATAGTAAGTTAAAACTTTCTAGGGGGTACCCTCTCAATTATTATTCTTGGGCCCTTCCTGACAGTATTAAAAATCTTAGGGGGTGTTTTTTGTATGTGTTTTGCAGCATAGAATGGTTAACCAAGTAGTGCATGACAGAGGGCAAGGGGACCTTGGTGCGTATCATCTCCATGACGATGGGTACTAAATTCGTGAGCTGGAACATCAGGGGGCTCAGCACATGTACAAAGCGCTACAGGGTTCTTAAATTTCTGAGGAGACACCGCGTATCCGTGACATGCCTTCAAGAAACGCAACTAGACGTTGCCGGTGTACAGTGCCTGGCCAGGAAATGGAGAGGGCATATCTTTCATTTCTCATACTCTACATATGCGAGAGAGGTCCTTGTGTGGGTGGCTCCGGGAACTTCATTTTCATTGATCTACATGGAGGCTGATGTTAATGGCAGGTACGTTCTGCTGAGAGCCACGATAGAGGGGCGGGACTTAGTGATATTGAATGTCTACGCACCTAATATAGACGATTCGGACTTCTACCAATCCCTACAAGAGGTGCTGGCCTCGGACTTGGGTGCTCCTATTCTCTGGGTGGGAGATTTTAACTGTGTATTGGATCCAGAGCTAGATAGACACCATACTCATCGGGGCACGAACGAAGCCTAGAATCATGGAGTAAGTCTGGGAGGTAATGGGAAACCGAGGTGGGCAGGATATATGGAGAATCAAACACCCCACCCGACAACTGTACACCTGTTTTTCCCAGACACACAATACATTTAGTAGACTAGATAGGGTCCTGCTCACGTCACCAGATGCTGATTTAGATGTGGAGGCCATCAGGCATGCTTTCTATCTGACCACTTACCAGTTGCCTGCGTGGTCCATTGGGGACACTCCGCGGACATCCCATGGGTGTGGCAACTGCAGTCGGACATACTAGAGGACGCAGTAGGTCAACAGCATGTAAAAGGGGAACTGAAGATGTTCATGGATATTAACTGGGAAGGAGCAGCCATAACAAAAGCTGCAAAGTGGGAGGCTCTGAAAGCAGTGGTGAGGTGGCTTGACTTAGCCTGACCTCGGGAGTCTGTTGACAATTGCAGAGAGACTTAAAAGGGGAGGAGGAGGCCTTAGCGCAGGTCCAGACCTAGAACCGTGGGGAGCCCGATGACATGACCCGTGAATGGGAAATCCGGAAACGCATTAGCCATATATGGAACAGACTGGACAAATAAATACACACACTCAGTGTTAACAGCGCCTACACAGGGAGGGAGACAAGTCGGGATGTTTGCTGGCATGGATCCTTTGTAGAGAGCACACCCTGGTCACTATAGCAGTGCTGCGAGCTCCCCGTGGCGCAATGGTATACTCTAGAGCTGCCATTTTGCAGGAACTGCAGCCCCATCTGCAGATAGTGTACACTGCTGATCCAACTATTCACGCAGACTCATGTGCCTTATACTTACGAACCACACACCTGATGCAACTCCTTGCACTGGCCAAGGTGGAACTCGAGGCTTCCCTAACAGTGGAGGAGGTGCGGACCGCCCTGCAGATGCTCCCGGTCTCTAAGATGCCGGGTAGTGATGGCTTCCCCCCTGAGTTCTATAAGGCTACGCTAGAACGCTGATTCTGCCACTCCTACAAGCATACCAGGAGGCTTTTGAGAAAGGTGCCCTCCCTCCTACCATGAGGCAGTTTGAAATAGCCATGATTCTGAAACTGGGTGGGGATACCTCTTAACCTTCTTCTTTACGCCATGCTAAATACAGATGCGAAAATACTGAGTAAGCTGCTTGCTTCCCGTCTGCGCCCCTAGATGCCACACCTCGTCCATGAAGATCAATGCGGCTTCATTCCGGGCAGTAACACTGCAATGAATCTGTGCTGGTTGGCGCATGTCATGCAGGAAGTAAAGCATCGGGAGGAGGAGATGGTGCTTGTGTCAATCGAACTAACTAAGGCGTTCTATACCGTTGACTGGGAATATCTTTCTCAGGTTCTCCAAGTGGCAGGGTTTAGGCCCTGGTTTTGCCGCTGGGTCAAGATACTGTATAAGGAACCCAGGGCGCGCGTCCATTTGGCGGTAGCACGCTCCCAAGAATGGGCATTGATACGGCGAACCCATCAGGGGTGCTCTTTATTGCCCCTCCTCTTCACCTTGGCTATTGAGCCTCTGGGTGTCTGAATCAGAGCAGAGCTGGAACAGTGGGGCATTTGGGTGGGTAAATTCGGCTCACGTCGTCTCCCTGTATGCGGATGATGCTCTTTTTTTTCTGACACCCCCCCTGTATGGCTGTCACAGAACTTCTTTGTTGCCTCAAACAATTTAGGCGGTGTCTGGACTCCACCTCAGCAGAAGTAAATCCCTGATCTTCCCCCTAGGGGCGCTGGCCACGGAACCAATTGAAACCCTTCCAGTTTTGGAACTAAGATGTGAGCGAGTTCACTTTCGGTACTTAGGGGTTCAAATTGCTCTTAGTGATGCCCAACTGATAGCTTTAAACCTCGACAAGGTCCTCAATGCCCTTAGCCACTCAGTGGGATTTTGGAACACCTTACCATTGTCCTTGATGGGCAGACTTGCAGTGTCAAAAATGGTGATGTTTCCCAGGTGCCTATATGTACTACAAAATATACCATGTCCGGTTCCGGCACAGATTTTTAAGCAACTGAACTCAATTCTTATTTCACTTCTCTGGGCTGGCCGACGTAGTAGACTAACTCTCACAACACTGACGCGCAGGTATATGGAGGGTGGACTAGAAGCCCCTCGTTTTGACTTATACTATTTCGCGGCCCAGCTCCAACATGTGGCCCGCAGGATGGGGGAAGGGGACAACTGGGAAAAGCGACTATTGGCTGGCCGCGTGGACCTGGAAGTTGATGAAGGACAGGGCAGCCAATGGGGACTTACCGCACCTGGTGCGTCACACTGCAGCTATTTAGCAGCAATTTGTGGAACGGGAGCTGAGACATGCTCCTTTCCACGGGAACTACCCGTCTGGATACTGGCCCCGTTCAGAATCATTAGTAGTCACATGTCTTTTCAAATTTGGAGGGAGGGCGGGTGTGAGGTTCTCACGGATCCATATCACAATGAGACGTTTTTAACCGTTGAGCAAGCTTGTGAGAGTTTTACACTTGGGCAGCGTAACTTCCTTCAATATAGAGGGATACAGGAAGTAGTGAGAATTACCTGGCCACAATATCCAGATATTCCCCAGCTGACACACACTCTGGAACTGCTCCTAACCTGTGGCTCTGGACGCAGATTGATATCGCTTCTGTATAGGACTATGACTCTGACACTCATTTTCCTTTGTCACGGTCAACTTGGGAGAAAGACCTCAATATTGTCATAGAGGATGGTACTTGGTCAGCTATTTGTGAACTCACACATACTGTAGCCAGTAACACCAGGTTCAAACTGATCCACTATAATTTTTTACACCGCACCTATCTCATCCCGGTGAAGCTGCCTCGTTTCTCGTGTTCTAATGATGGCAAGTGCCCCAGTTGCAAGGCCGATGATGCAGACTTTCTGCACTTGGCCTGGGCATGCCCTGAGAAATGTCAGTTCTGGGAGCAGGTCGTGGAAAGGGTGCAGACGGGTACAGGCCTACGCATCAGAGAAAAACCGATCCAATGTTTGTTGGCCCATGTACGCAAACCCAAAAAACGTAAAATAGCGTATAAACTGTTGCATCTCATGTTGGTTCAGGCCAGACGCTGAATAGCAATTAATTGGATGGGACACTGATGCTTAGATATCCCCGCATGATAGCAGGATGTTAGGTAATGGGCCCGAGCCGAAGAGAGGCACATGCAGTTGACTCGCAAAGATGATAACTTACAGGCAGACCTCATCGAATGGCACCAGTTGTCTGGTATGGCCCTCAACTTGGAGTGGGAGGATGGTATTCAGAGTGATTTAACAGCCAGTGGGGCTGCCTCGGAAGGAGGGGCCAACTGGGATGGAAAGGACTTGGGGAACTGAGCGTAATGACTACCCTCTGGAAATCACACCCTACTAGCATGCTGCTCATAATGTGATCTCATTGTCGATTTTAATGTAGCTTGATGTGAAACATAGCCCTGTTTGCCTCTGGAACCATGCATAAATGCCACTGTACTAATATATGCTGTATTGTTGATTGTTTGAATAAGTGATAAAAAGTAAAATCAAAAATGAAGTTAAAAATAAAAAATCTTAGGGGTGTACCTAGGGAGGGAAAGTCCCTGTCACCCTCTCTGCTTTTATCGACATGTTTCAGCCAATTCTGTGTGCCCACTGGGGGTTAATGGCCTTCCTCAAGATATAGATCCCTTGAACCAGCCTCCCAAAATATTTTGTGCATGGAGGTTATGTCACTATACTTGCCAGTTGCAGTAATACTTTAGAATGACATCAATTATGTCAGTGGTCCTACGATGAAGCATGCTAATATTTATTGGGTGAGGGCAGTATTAGAAGCCCTTTGGGTTTCCCCACTCTGTGACTTCTATTGAAGGAATACAAGTGGTATCATACAGACACTTTCCCTTCTTTTTGTGAGTATAAGTATAAAATAGGGCTGACTAGGGAAAGTAAAGACTTCTTGGGCCAGATGTAGGTGGCCAATTACCGGTCGGTAACGGCCGAATTCGGCCGTTACCGACCGGTAATTGGATTTTGAGATGTAGGGCCAGTCATTTTACAGAATCGGTACATTTACCGATCGGTAAATTTACCGATTCTGTAAAATACCGAATCGGTATTTTTACCGATTCGGTGAATTTGATATGTAGGTGGGACTCTTCTGAGTCCCACAAGCCTTACCGAATCGGTATTTTACCATCAAATTCAATTTGATGGTAAAATACAGATTCCGGTGTGCATGCACATGTGTGCATGCACACCTGTGCCATATGACTGGCAGACCTGCCCTTAGGGCAGGTATGCCTGCCACATGGCACCCGAACCTGTTTTGGGGGTGCTAGAGGGTGTCAAAGTGACACCCCCTGCACCCTTGTGAAATTCGGTATTTACCGATTCGGTAAATACCGAATCGGTAATGCCCATTCATTCCTATGGGCTTCAAAGCCCATAGGAATGAATGGGCATTACCGGTCGGTATTTACAGAATCGGTAAATACCGATTTTTACCGATTCGGTAAAAAAACATCTGGATTGTCCTACATCTCCCCCCTTCATATTTACAGTCTCTTAAATACAGAATCGGTAAAATTCGGTATTTAAGAGTCGGTAAATATTATTTACCTACATCTAGCCCCTTGTCCCTTCATTTTTTGGTGTGAAGATCGTTGGAGTTATCTCAAGTAATCAAATCTCGTGTACTAAGGTAACTATAACTTGCACCCTCGCCATGCACTGCTTTTTACCCCACATATTACATCATTCATGACAACTTCTATGACATCATTGATAATACCACTACAACATTTAAAGTGAAATTGCTGATGAGAAAAATGTGCATTGCGGGGCACGAGTTATAGTAACCTTAGGGCACAAGTGACAGTTACTTGAGATAACTATAATTATAACTGTTGAGTTTCTATGATTTACTGTGTGTAAAATCTGAACCTAACTATAAAGTCCATGTAGCCTTTGTTTTTTTCAGTGAATATATATTATATATACTGAGCAAACAATCCTGTACAATCTGAGGAAGGCGGCAGCCAAAACATTGTAGAGGAAATGCATTTTTGTTCTTTAGTGCTTGCATATGTTTAGAGTCGCTTCTTGGGAGATGGATGGGTCTATTTACTTTAACTGATAGCTCTTGGAGAACTTGAAATGATGTCACTTGATAATGAAAGGTCATGTGACATCCACTGCCTAATCTGAAAAAGTGTCCAGGGCACAAACCCTTTTAACAAATGGGGTAGAAAAGGAGAAGAAAAATGCAGAGTAATGGAGGAAAATGGAGGCTCTCCTGCATGTAGTAGTAAACAATAAAAGAGAAGACATTTGTATGAAGGTGCGCTTTCAACACAGCAGGGCATCATCTTTCAGAGACGTTTTAGAACAATCCAACCTCACCTATTTATTATAATCTTTTTTATAAAGTATTGTTTTATCTTGCATCCTTTTTTTCATCCTTTTAGGGACAGCTGCTTTAGAAATAAAGTAAAGCAAAAGAAAAGAAGACAAAGCAAAAAAAAGAGTTTTCTGCATAATGTCAAAAGTAAACCTCCTTTCACCTTCTCCTCAAAACTATGGGCCATATTCACAGTATTTTGATTCACAGCAGGACAGCAAGCCTTCGTGCTGCCTCCCATGCGTCTAAAGAAAAGGGCAGGATTGTGCCTTATCTACAAGATATGGTTCATTCCTGTTCTTTTCCCCTGTGCTGGGGCATAATGGGCTGCAATGTGCCAAAGCTGGTACCCTTGTGCCATGGTGCAAGGGTGTCTGCATTGTAGGGGTGATTTTTTTGTGTGCAGGAAGGAATACCTTTGTGCACAAAAACAATCACAAGAGGTGTTTTCCTCTTTCTATGTGTGCTTCGAAATGCAGCACACACAAAAACGAAAAACTGGGAGAAATAAAGGTATTTGTCCTCGCTGCATCTTCCTAGGCTTAGGAATCTGACATATTGACAGCTTTACAAAACCATTTAAATCTGCAAATGTGTCAGGTTCCATGGATGTTGCATGGGAACATCCACAGCAACTCCCATTGAATGCCCATTTCACACAGTAATGTTTGAAAGGGGGCCATATTTACGATGTCATGAAAAGTCACGCAGGATGGCTTTACGTAACCTTGTAAATATAGGCAGGCACACTGCGCCGCCGGTGCATTAAAAAAAAGTGACAAAGATACGATGCAATGGGCGAATAAATAAAGCCCTATGTTCTCTGCACCAAACAGAACAAGAGAGGACTTTATCTCAATCATAATAATTAATTAGATGAGCATTTTTATAAAATAGTCATGTTGCCATCAGAGAAACTTGGCATGCAAATGGAAAAGGGATAATTGCGTCTTTTGTAGATTGGAATATTCAAATAATTTGTTTTCAAATCTCTTTATAAATAAGAATGAAATGAACAATCTCTTTGAATGTGTTTTTAAAAACCTTGTCTAGTGAAGTGTGCGTGCAAGCGGAGAGGCAGAGGGACCAAGGGAAGGCGTGCATTTCTGCAAGGAGCTCGATTTATGTCAGATACTTCTGGGGTCAGAAAAACCAGGGTGTGTTTTTGTTAATGTTTTTCTTAGAAATAAGAACACTGTACTGTACACGTAACACCCATATATCGCCCATAGTAAACTCTTCTATAACTTTGGAGCACATTTGCCATATCAGTCTGCGAAAACAGGTCTGAATAGCATCAAACTGATTGCGAACAGGAGAGGCAGTACTGTATACAACATGTACTATGATTTTCTTTAATAGAGAGTGTTTCCAAATCTGACATGAAGTTATCTTTGACATCTGGTATAAGGGGATAAAAAAAAAATCTTAGCCCCCAAAACGTTTTGCTACCTGTTTTTCTCTGGCCTTTAGTAATACAATTCTACACTGCTTTAGCTTTTGACTCAGAGGGAGCTGAAATTTATAATTTAATTAAAATCAAAATTGGTTAACCATATATCAGATCTGCTTTTTAAAGATAATTTTCTCAAAGTACACTATGATTTGAGTATTTCATTCTATAAAGCCATTACTGGGCTTAACTATTACGCTTTGGTGCATAAGATATTGCTTTGTAAAGCATTGTGTCAATTTACTTACCAATAAAGAAGTCTGAATAAACCTAGGTCCTCTGTGAATACCTCTTTAAAATCTTCCACAACTTGTCCATCATCACTTACATTCAATATTAACATTACTTGGCCAGGTTAGTTAGAATTTAACTTAATTCACATATCCTTTTGTGCTGCACCCCAACAGGTTGTCACCTCGTTTGACTACATACACTTTACCAATCGTCTCCCTCCCCTTGAAATTGATGGTCATGATCAAGTCAATTTCTTTACCCCTCATAACCCTCTGGACTTATATCTGGGGGCAACAAAGTAACATTCTCCTTTCCAAATATTTGGAACCAGTTCTTGTCGCTAAATGATTTGAATGGTGACCCGGAATCAGTCAAAACTGGTAGAACTTTTCTCTCAATCAGAATGTCATACTTTGGCATAACGATGGTCCCACCATAAACTTCTCCATCCACCTGCTTTATGTCATTACTGTAAGTGCTATGAAGGATTGCATGCTGGGTCGTTTGAGGAGACATTGCAACTTTCCACACTTTGGAATTCCTACAGACCCTATTGTCACAATTCCTTGAGTTATCATTTCAAGCATAACAGTTAGGATTGTTTGACAGATGATTTGGGCTGGCACACTTGTAGCACCTCAATTTAGTGTCTTTTTGCCCATCCAAATTCATATTGGATCGATGAAGTTGTTTGGCTGACACCTTGTGTATCATTTATTTCATTTTATTTATTTATTTTATTTTATTTTAAAGGTTTTATATAGCGCTGGCTTGACCCGGAGGTATCAGAGCGCTTTACATGAGCATCAGGTCATAGTTACAGGTTACGTCGTTACAAAGGTTACACAGTTATTAGAGCATGGCAACATAGTTACTTGTATGGTCAAGATAAACAATAAGCACAAATACGTAAGGGGAAAAGCAGGCAAGGGGAAGATTCAGGGGAGGGGGAAGGAGCTGAGGAAGTAGGCGGGTAATGAAGGCGGGAAAGAGGAGGGGAGAGTGAAGGACACTGCATGGAAAGAGGAGTGGAAGGGTGACGGGGGACCACAAACCGGTAGACGAGTCAAAGCAAAGTCCAAAGTCCAGTAAGCTGTGATCCCAGGGGAAGTGGTATCACTTCCCTATCTCAGTTGCAGGAGGCTCCCTTTACGCAGTGGACTCTCTCAGAGTGGTCTCTGAGACTCCAAGGCCTACATACTGGATCCTTCCCCAAAAAGGGGGGAGGGGGCGCTTTGGCAAAGGGGTGCCATACCATACCTCAGCTGTGAGTGGCACCCTTGGTGCAGTGGACTCTCTCAGCAGGTACGCTGAGACTCCAGAGTATAAATATTGGATCTTACCCCAACAAGGAGAGAAGGAGTGTTTAGTCAAAGAGCACAAAGGACAGGGGTATAGGCAGACTAGCAAGCAAGATGAGAGATTCAGGGGAGAGGGGATAGGAGCTAGGGAGGTAGACAAAGAGAGAAAGAGTACTAAATGGGAACAAATTAAATTAATGAGTTATTAAATAGCGCTGGCTAGACCCGAGGGAATCAGAGCGCCTTACATGAGGAACAATAATGTTGCAAGTTACATCAGTTAAAAGTTACATAAGTATCAAGAAAAGCATTTAAAGAACATAGGGGACAAGGTGAATGGAGCAAGGAAGGGTAAGGGGATAGGGTAAAGGGGTAGGAGGAAGATAGGACGTAGAGAGGCACACACACAAGCACAGAGACAGAAAACATCCAAGAACACACGCACACATAAAATCCCATGCTCTAATACAAAAACACCCAAATACATGCACACGCAAACATCGTCACATGCACAGACATGCACAAGCACACAAAATGCGCTCACACTCTCATACACGCAGACACGCACACACACACACACAAGCACACATACAGTAACTATCAAAAACACAGGCACACCTACAATCACATGCTCCAGAACAAAAATATCCAAGGACGTACACACAAAATACATGCACACACACACACACACCATCACACGCACAGACATGCACAAGTACACACAAATGTGCGCACAGACTCTTATACGCAAACAGAGGGCACATACAGTACGCATACAGAAACATCCATACGCACAAGCACACATACAATCCCATGTTCTAATACAAAGACACTCAAATACATGCACACACCATCATACGCACAGACATAAGAACACATACAGAAACATCTGCTTGCAGAAGCACACATATAATCACATGCTCTAATACAAAAACACAAAATACGTGTCCACACCATCACATGCACAAGCACACAGAAATGTGGACATAGTCGTTCATACACGCACAGGCGCACACACACACACACACGTGCATCCGCACACACCCCCTCATACACGCACAGAGGCACACACAAAAGCACTCCCATGATATATTTCTCCAGGACTGCCGCAGCATTGATGGCAAACAGTGGCAGGTTTGGACAGACTAATGAAAGAAGGATAGTTGTACATGGAGGAAACGGTCGAGGCTAGCAAGATAGTGGGCCCAGAGTAAGAGTCACAGCAACCTCGGGATAAAATGGCGGCCCCCAGATCAGCACATCCTGATTCTAGTGCTCTGGGTCCAGAAGCCAGCTCTCTGGGTTTCCCGGCTTTAAAGCATAGACTACCTGCAGGGCTCCACTTCACATCTCCCCTTCTGGCCTCCTATGGACACCCACCTTGTCCTGGGCTGTGTGTACGCTTGGGGGTCCATCGATGTGCCCCACAGCCCTGACAGCCTTACTTGTCACACGCACACGTCTACTATGATCCTCAACGTTGCTCCTCTTCACCAGGCGTGTCCTCCTCTCCAGTACTACCCCTCGCAATCCGCTGGCACCACGGTCCGCCTCGGTCTCCGCAACCGCAGGGCCTAGACGACGCTGGCGCCCCCGCACTCACCAGCTGACCTACTGGGGATCAGCTCCGCTCGTCCACGAAGCCTCCAGGCTGCCGGCTGCTCTACCTTCGCCGCATGTCCCGCACCTTCCGAGATCGCGATTTCCACTTCCTAACTCCTCCGCTGGGTTCCTGGCCAGGAACAAAACTGTATGCCGGTTAAGGGTGCCATATTTAATGCTTAATTTGGCCACGGTGAGCAGAGCTCCGGAAAGTCACCGCTGCACCACCGCGGGCGCTCTGTCCACCTCGCAGCCGGTGCAGGGTCCGGTACCCCTCCTCAGCCGGTCTGTAGGGACCTGTGTTCCCCGCACAGTGCTGGCAGGGGAACATTTTTCCCTACCTATGGCAATTAGATAGCAGTTAAACAAACATTAGAACTGGCTAGTGCTATATCATCTGCACCAACACCAAGTGATAAGGACCAGGTAAGATCATTCCCGGGTCTAGCAGAGTACTATTCAAAATGTACTCCCAACTTGCCATGTATGGGGCAGCCTTTGAGGCTACTCCTTAAAAAGGGGAACATTTTTTAAATGATTCCTGACTGTGTATAAGATTTTTCAGTGGCCAAACGAAAGATCATTGAAAAACCAGCCTTGGGGCATTTTGATGCTGTGAGGAATGAAGGGTGTGGGTGCCATTCTTTCACAAGTGGTTAATGTTGAAGAGAGATTGGTGGCTTTGCCTCAAGGTTAGTTAAGGGTGCTGAGGAGCACTATTCTGTAATTGAGTGAGAGGTGTTAGCCTGCATGTGGACAGTGAACCACTTCATGTTTTTCTTATAGTGTCTGTCATTTATTGCAAGGACAGATATAGACCCTTGGTCAAATTTTTGCATCTATACAGGTGGAGAATACGACCCCTGCATCAAGAGATGGGTTGAAAACCTCATGGAGTTTAATTTTCATGTAGAATACTTACATGGGGAGAAGAATGTACCTGTAGACTGTTTATCTAGATTCCCTCTTGCGAATGCTGACGCTATTGATCTGAAACCTACTGTACTGTTGATAAAAGAATTAGCTTTGAATATACCTGATTTAGAAGTCTCCAAAGATCAAGACAGGAATCAGATATTCGACTATTTTGTACAGGGTTGGCCTGTTTTGAATTCTGTATCAGACTGAGCAAGGGCATTCCTCAATGTCCGGAATGAGTTGAATATCGTTGATTGTGAACTCTAGCATGGTGAGAGATTAGTTCCTCAAAGAGGTCTCTGTGACATAGTTGTCAATCTAGCCCATGAAAGGCACTTGGAGAGAAATATTACCAAAGCTGGAATTAGGGAATATTATTTGTGACCCGGTCTGGCTAACCAAGCTGAGGGAATTGTGAGAGATTGTGTACAATGTGCTGGGAAGGACAAGTCCAGGTCCACTAGGACAGTTCCTCAGTCTCCTGTAAAGGTGCCTAATAAGCCCTGCTGTAAACTGGGATTAGGCTTAGTAGGTCTGTTTGAGCGGTTGTCACCTAGTGAAAGGTATGTCCAGGTATTGGTGGACTACATCTCTGAATGGGTCACGGCAAGTTGTGTGGGGTCGGTCACCATGAAGAGTGCTTTGGAATTCTCGAGAGATATTTTTGCATGTGAAGGGGTTACATAGACCATTGTGACGGACAATGGTATCCAGTTTGTCTCCAAGGAGATGAAGGATTTTCTTGATGACCTGTCCATTGTTCATTTCCTACTGCTATGTGTGTACCAAAAGCAAATGGTTTGGCAGAAAAAAATAATCAGTTGGTGAGATCAACTGTTCAGACTGCTCTGGACAACAGAATACCTCTTAAAACTGTGTTGGAGGAGAAACTAAGGACACAATTCAATGTGCCTAACAGTGTTAAAGGGATCTCTCTGTTCCAATCACTGAAGGGAAGGGTAGCAGGCTTGAAGCTCAATACTATGTGGTTGTGTTTAAGGAGGGTAGGAAAATATGCGGTTTTTGACAAAGTAAGAAAGCAGCAAAAAAAATACAAGAAACGTCTTGACAACAAACACTCTGTACACCAGAGTAAATGAGAAGTGGGAGAGTGGGTGTATGTTAAAAGACCTGACTGTACTCCGAAAGGCAAATCAAAGTACATGGGGCCCAAACCAATCAAGGAAATCAGAAGAAATGTAGTTGTTTTGGATGATTGTGAGATATGGAGCATGTCAGTGTAGCAAGGTACAATCCTAACGCCATGAGCACTGGAAGTTCTTGTGGAAAAAAAGAATGTAATCAGATGGTGGATGAGGTTTCTGGAGAAGTTTGTGACCAAAAGTGACATCAACTCGCTTTAAGGATAATTCCTTAACGTTTTGAGTTGCTTTCGCGTGGTCTTCAGGTCATGATGGGGAAACTTATTATTGTGTTTTCCTCAACTTGATAAAGTTATTTAACCAAAGCATTTCTGTTCGTGTACTTTACACATGTACATTCATTGCTGTACTGTGACCTGTGGTGGATGCTAATAAAGGACTGTGAAGACATTATGAAAGTATCTTTTTAACAGACAACACGCCGAGTTCCTCGAGGGAGGATGCAGTCACGAGTCGTCACCACTGTTATGAAGCTACTTTCAAAATGTCTTCACGTTCCTTTATTATCACCAGGCAAGCAAGATAGGACTATGCTTTGGCAAAGTGTCAATTACGATGGAGTACTGAGTACAATTTCATGTTACTCTTGCTACTTTGAATTCGCAAAATACACCATTACGTCACATTAGTAGTCATGCTGCAAGATGTTAACATGGGAGGCTGAGAACAACGCGAATGACCATAACCCGAATGGCTCTCATTTGCTGTATTTTGCCATTGGCACAATTTCTTTTAGTGCAAAAAGCGTCCTCACGTCCAACATGTAAGCAATAACACATTTCCACATAACATACAGCAGTAAGTGCCATATTTGTGTGAAAAAGCATTTGCAAATTTGCATTAATTAAGTAAAAGCAAATTACGTGAATTGCACACACTTCTAGGTAGGACACAAACTAAAATCTTGCAATAAATTATGTAAAACGTTTGCCTTGTTTCATGTCTAAATTTGAAGAAAACACGTTCATCATGGAATACATCTTCCGCTCTGGTATCTAAACAAATGAATTATTGTTCAAATTTAAGCACCTTGGCAAGAGTGTAGGGCAGCAACCAGTCCCTTTTAACTTCAAAACGCAAAGCAAAACGTGTATTTCAAAACACTTTTAAAAACTTTTTCGTAGCTGGGCAGCTTGCTTTAGTCATAACTTCTTGGGTGAGTTAAGAAGCTAATTTTCATTTAGATTTGAGTTTTAAATTGCAGGATGGTTAATGCTAGTGAAGGTACAATGGAGATCTCACTAAGGTTACTGAATCTGCTCTAGCAAATATCCATGAGAACTCCTCTTGACCCTCAATGCAAAGTATCCATCAGCTCTCATAGTCCTTGATCTAAGAAGGGGATGGTAATGTCAACTGCAACATCTTGCTGTAAAGACTTAACAAGTGAACCTTAATTTCTGGACCTGCATTGAAATGGAAATAATACTTCCTCTCTAATCAATAGTGAGAACATTGTAAGACAGTCGGTTGAATAGACATTGCAGAAGTACTCACCAGAAGGCCTTCACATTCACCCCAGCTTGCCTGCTCGTCAGCTATAGGTGTACCCAGATGCCCAATTCCTAGTTCAATACTAGGTAAATGGAAAAAAGTATTTAGGATGAGACTCTAATCAACTTCCAATTGGAAAAAAGTCAACAGCCATTCCAACATACCTTCTGTACTGTTAAAAGTGTGTCATAAGGTGAAGGAGATATTATTGCATTAGTCTAGGACTGAGATCTTGCTGTTGGGTGGTACAGAAAGCAAGGTTCCACTCTTCAAATGCCCTTCAGACTGTATGTATCCCCAACCACTGCATTGCTGAACTCTCCTTTATCCTCCAAGTCAGTCAGTCAATTAGCTTTATTTCGATAAAAAAAATCTTAAAAGCATTACAAGAGAAAACAATAAAACATTGTCAATAAAATAGTCAGGGACATCAACATGTCCTTTCGTCAGAGATTCCTCCCACTTTACTGAAAGGACCATAAAGTGAGGTTGCTAGAGGTTTTGGTGTTCTCGTGATTTGAATATTAAAGAATTGCTTACACAAGTCTTCTAAAAAATCTCATTGCTAATATGCAAATACTCCAAAAGTGGGCTGTCAGGCCTTACCCAAATCTGAAGTGGTGTGGCCATAATAATTAACATTAAACATCGAATGTTGGTTCCCAGCAGGAGATAGGACATCTAAGTTCCCCGAATTGATCCAGGTCTACACGGGCAAAGGTCTAACAGCCTGATTCATCAAGCCGAATTGGGCTCGCACAGGGCCAGATTCTGAGAATCTGGCCCATTGCGAGCGCAATTTTTGCATTTGGGATTCATCATCCCAAATGCAAAATTCGGTAATTGCTAATTCGCTAAATTGCGAGGAATTACATTTAAGGAATCTCTATTTGAGATTCCTTAAATGCAATTCATCAACCATTTTTAATTGCTAATTCGCAATTTCGGGCCGCTATTTACCGAGAGGTCAGACCTCTCGATAAATAGCAAAAACTTAGAAAAATGCTTTTAAAAGCATTTTTCTAAGTTGCATGTTGCACACACACATGTCCTTTGGACATGTGTGTGCGCAACACCAGTTTCAATTAGCATTTAAGGGGTGCTACAGGGTGTCCTTTGGACACCCCTGGCACCCTTTAAATCGCTATCTTATTTGCGAGTAGCAAATTGCTAATCGCAAATAAGGAATAACTCCCCATTCATTCCTATGGGCCTTTTGGCCCATAGGAATGAATGGGTAGTTATTCCTTATTTGCGATTAGCAATTTGCTACTCGCAAATAAGGAATGTGTAGGAATCGCTATTTATTTAGCAATTCCTACATGAATACCGTTTTGCGAGTCCTTAATAGCGATTCGCTATGATTCGCTATTAGGGGCTCGCAAAACGGCCCGTTGATGAATAAGGCTGTAAGATACCTATAAAGGTTTGCACCACACTCCAAGTCTAACAGGACTATGCACCCCACATCTGCTCTCTTTTTTACCAAAGAACAATCAACTGGATCTAACACAGAGGCAGAACCCTCGGAGTGCAAGGTCCTAGACTGTGGAATGCCCTCAACTCAATTCTGAGGGCTGTACTCTCCAACATCAACTGGAATCTACAGCTCCCTGGTTTTTCTACTTCACGGATTGAATCTGTTCCTGATTTTGCCTAAAGCACTCTGCAGGATCCAAAAGGTGACACTTACAGCCTGATTCATCATCCTCCCGTTTTGCGAGACCCTAATAGCGATTCATAACGAATCGCTATTAAGGACTTGCAAAACGGGATTCATGTAGGAATTGCAATAAATATTGCGATTCCTACATGTTCCCTATTTGCGATTAGCTAATTGCTAATCGCTAATAAGGAATAACTCCCCATGCATTCCTATGGGCCTACAGGCAATTAGCTAATCGCAAATAAGGATGCGATTTCAAGGGTGCAGGGGTGTCCAAAGGACACCCTGTAGCACCCCTGGAATGTAATCTACATTGGTGTTGCGCACACGCATGTCCAAAGGACATGTGTGTGTGTAACATGCAACTTAGAAAAATGCATTTAAATGCATTTTTCCAAGTTTTTGCTATTTACCGAGAGGTCTGACCTCTCGGTAAATAGCGGCCCAAAATTGCAATTTCGCAATTTTAAAATGCTTCATGAATTGCATTTAAGGAATCTCAAATAGAGATTCCTAAAAATTCAATTCTTCGCAAATGTGCGAATTCTTAAATAGCGAATTTTGCATTTGGGATGATGAATCCCAAATGCAAAAATTGCACTCGCAAAAGGCAAGATTCTGAGAATCTTGCCCTTTGCGTGTGCTATTTAGCTTGATGAATCAGGCAGATAGTGCTTTACATATCCTTTTAATAAAGAAATGAATGATGTATCTACCCCGATGTCTCTTTCAATGCTGCTTCACATCCCAGTGTCATGCATGCTCCATGTCCTTTGATGCCAGCCTCAAGAATGCGCTCAATAGATATTCTCTGTCTTCTATTGGAGGAGCTGCACGTGTGTGGACTTTCGCATACGGTTGGGTTGGTGCAGATACGTGGTGTTTATATTTCAACACAAATACAGATTTAGCATATTTGTCTTTGCTTTTTTTTTACTCCACAGCTGATAACTATTATAGGCACATTCCTCGACTGAGGGGCACAATTTGAAAAGAACGAGAAGTGTTAGAGGGCGTTGCACCTGAATTCGGTTTTAAATTGTGCCTGACCCTTTAAATGTACTAGGCAAGCAGTTGTCTGTCCTACCTTTACATACCTAGAAGGGCAGTCCTCGTAGACTTTGATCTCATCTGCTATCATTCTTATACAATGGGAATTCTCTCTGTTTGGTCCGCCCAAACCTCAACTTAATGGCTTGCTCCTATTTGAAAATTGACTGCCTAATTGAGACATTATGTGCCATATTTGAAATATCACATCCTGCATTACCCTGGGAGTGTCCAAATTAAGCCAGGCTTATCGACTTTGTTGCACCCACAACAGCTGGCCTGCGAGGTGTTGGTGTCCTTTAAATTTGAATGTGTGGTTTACTGCTCTTTTGATGTAAGAGCTCAATCATTACTCGATAAACGCCTGACCAAATACTCTCTTATTTGGCCCTTGTGCTCCAGTGTCCTAGATCTGTGATTTATTGCTCCATTAGACAGAGAGCAACTAGCAGGCAATCCGTTTTTGGCCCTTGTCAGAACTAAGTGGAACTCTGCAAAAATAAATCGGAGTTTACAATATTCCCGCAAGCAAATGAACACCTAGGGCCTCATTTATGAGGCTGTGCGTCACTTTTACGCCGCCGGTGCGTCACTTTTTGTGACGCACCAGTGGCGTAAAAAATGCGCCTTGTTGCGCCATATATACAAAGTGACGCATCTAGGTAGATGTGTCACTATGTAAACCCCTGCGCCACATTATACCTGCGCCAGGGAATGTATGCAAGGGGGGCGTATTGACGCAAGGAAGGGTAATAGAAGTGACGCAGTGAAATCTATGAGATTTCACTGTGTCACTTTTAGGACGCTGTTGCGTCAAAATCTTTCGCCTGCCTCACAGCAGGCGTATAACTGATGCAGGCCCTTTCACAGGGGCTTGCCCAATGTGAAAGGACGCATTGCTGGAGTTGTGTCACTTTTGTGACTCACTCCAGCAATGCGTCACTTTTGCGCTTACAGATACGTCAGAAATACTGACGTATCTTTAACTCCTTGCGACATGATGCGTCATACATTAAATATGACGCATCAGGAATGTCGCAAGGAGTGAGCACTGAGAAGTGACGCATAGCTGCTTTCACGCAGCGATGCGTCATTTCTCATAAATGGGGCCCCTAGTTTTTCTCTCCAATATCTGTCTATTTAAGATTCATTGTTTCTGTTGTTGCCAAAGAATTCCTCAAGTACATAGTGCTATAACCAAAAAAACGCTTCTCCTAGGTCTCTTGACTCAGTTGTAGGCGGAGCGTAAGCATAATGCATATAATAATCTTTTGAGTACCCTCCTTTCTCATTCCGCCAAGGGCTCTTCTACAACACCTATTTTTTCTTTCTATCCTGCATTTGTTTTGAATGCTGGGGGCGGGGGGGATTGAGGGGGGGAGGAAATGTTTCTTAATTGGTCGGGCAGCAAATCTATTTTTGACATGAGCTGCATTTGTCCACGTATGCGTTCTCAGTGTGTTTACTTTTTTTAAACTTTATTTTCTGTTTTTAACTGTAAACGTTGGCATATAATACGTTATACAGCATTGGCTATGATGAGACATCAGTACAAATTCCACACATAGGTCTACAGTACCATGGCATCGCAGCAGAAGTGGGACCGGCCGACAAGTATTCGACTGTTCCACCGCCAGATTAGGATGCGACCGCAGTGTAGGCAGTTGGAAACATCCGTTTTTAGGTCTCGCCTAGCTTTCGCGTAAGTGATGCTATACGAGATATTTAGTAAGGGGCTTTTGAAAGTGCTCCCAAAGGCTACAGCCGGATCGGGTACAGTGCATGTGCGCCGGGCGCTCACACCATTTGTCAGCCATTTGTCAGCGGCTCACTGGGAACATCAAAGCGGCCGCAAAAGTGATCACCATTTGCTATCCGAAGGATTCTGTAAGTCCGCTACAAGCGCTGCAGTTCACCGTACAGTGTATGTGTGCCGGGCGTGCGCACCATTTGTCAGCCTGCATGATCACTTTTGCGGCCGCTTTGATGTTCTCAGTGAGCCGCGCGACCACTGAGAACATCAGAGCGGCCGCGAAAGTGATCACCATTTGCCATCCGAAGGATTCTGTAAGTCTGTTACAAGCTCTGCAGTTTACCCTAACGTTTTATTTTTTTGTTTGTTTTTTGTTCAGCTCTCCTTGATGCAGTGTGGTGTCTCCTCCCCCACATTGCCTATAATGGCTTATAAGTAAACATTAAACAGAAAAGTGATTGCAGTCAGGTTAAAAAAAAAAACAGCCCCCTCACCCCCTTCCAGCACCAAAGTGCATCGAGTAGTTTAATATACTTTCAAGGGACCGACATAGTCATGCTTTGTGCTGCACGTTACCACCACAGATATCATGAAATGCACTTTAGCATTACAATTAGAAGAGCAAATCTACACAACCAAAAACCCAAAGTGCTGTTGGTGAGAATACCTGGCTATGTGACAGTGAATATTATCAAAACAGGATGCGTGACAGTGATGGCAATGCTGTAGGTTTGGGTTTAATTTTGCCTTTTTTTTGGGAGGACTCGGCAGCTGCAACTTGCTACTGGGCTCCTCAGTTCACTTGGATACCTCTCCAAAATGGATGTGTTCTATTTTGGAACAAGAAATGAAGCTGAACATCCTGTGATTCTCGGCAAATCACTTAATTTCCCCATGCCTAACGAAAATGAATGTGTGTCCTCATGTAACATGTAACCCGCAAGCCCCACTCCCTCTCCCCTCTTCCTCGTGCCCGCCACAGCAGAACACTTTCGATTTCAGATTTTTTTTTCCCTTTGCTTTCACGCAATCACTTTTAGGGCTGCGACAACCCAACCCCCCCTCCCTCTCCCCTCTTCCTCGCGCCCGCCACAGCAGCTGTAGATACAGCTTAGCAAAAGAAGAATATACAAGAAAGCCTACCTTGGCCATATTTATTTTACTTGCTTTTGAACTGAAGAGATAACCACCTGGGGCGGTAATGGAGGAATATTGGTTCCACCCCAACCCTTACAGTATAGTTCACCAAAATTTAGGCAGTCAACATCTCTTGGAATCTGAAGTATGCACCTCAGAAATATAACAAATGCATAATTAAATAACGCACAACCACTTAGAAACTTGAAAGAAATAATGCACCGGGAAAGAAGAGTTCTATTCAGTGTCAGTGAAAATTCCTTTTGTTTAGTTCTCATCCCCCAAATCCCTCCTTGGATGTTGACTGCCAGGAAGATAAAAAGTAAATCATTTATTAGTTCAAAATTTGTGCCAATCTTTCATTTTTGCGCTGCGTCGTACCAGGTTTTTTTTCTCAGCAAGCCATTAAATTAAAGTGCTGCAGCTGGACTAGCACAATGTCTCCACTCTCCCAGGCTCCCATACAAGGGGGCTCTCTTCCTGATTACAACTGTGTTTGATGAAAGCTCCATTTATGCTGCATGGCGTGCTGTTTTTCAGCTAGAAAGAGCGACTTGCAATGCTTCAGTGGCGGCCCCGCCTGCAGCTTTCGTCACTGGTTCGTGAACTTCACTTCCTCACCGATCCTCCCTGGCCTCTTTATCAAGGGTTGTCAGACTATGCTTGTTTGTTTGGCCACGCATCAGGCAGCTTTCTCAATGCTGTCCTGCCCCCGGGCACCACACTAACTTTTCAGCATTATTAACACGGGCGTCATATTTTAGCAGCCGCCCACTTAACTTGCTGATTTTGCCAGTGCTTGATCTTTCAGTGCGCGCAACCCGGTGGCTATAGTGCGAGCGTGGGGTTTGTTTACCTAGAGAGCAGTCGAGGATTACATGAAGGCTGCCCGCAATGTAAGTGCATGTTTTATTATCCTTCCCTGAGCTAGTGAACAGAAGTTTGGATTTCTAAAAGATCCTTGGCATTTTATAAGAAATAAAATCAAGGCGTCCGGCAAAATGCTAATAGGTTTTGCACCGAGGGTACCGCAACGAGGCAGCTCTGTGACACGTGGAGGAGGCAGTGTTTGTGAAGCCAGTAAAAGACCCTATCATCAGTTTGTATGAACTTTTTATGAGTTAAAACGTCCAGGTTTAATGGTTATGCTGTGATATAACCACACACAACCACACACACAACCACACACAACCACCCAACCACACACACAACCACAACCACACACACAACCACACATACACACAACCACACAAAACCATACCCGACCACACAAACACACACAACCACACACACACAACCACACACACACAACCACACACACACAACCACACACAAACACAACCAAACACACACACACACAACCACACACACAGAACCACAACCACACACACAGAACCACAACCACACACACACAAACAACCGCACACACAACCACACACACAGCCACACACACACAACCACCACACACACAACCACTCACAACCACACACAAACCCACACACAAACACACACACAACCACACACACACAACCACACACACAACCACACACAACCACACACACAACCACAACCACACACATAACCACCCACACAACCATACACATCCACACACGCAACCACACACAACAACACACACAGCCACACACACATACACACACAACCACACACAACCACACACACACATCCACACACACACAACCACACACAACCACACACACAACCACAAACACACACACAACCACAAACACACACACAATCACACACAACCACACATTCAACCACACACACAACCACACTGTCAGTGCACACTTTCAACAGACACCTTCAGTCGTCAGTGCACGCTTTCACCAGGCATAAACACCACCAGCCGTCACTGCACGTTTTCATTGAGCACAAACACCACCAGCCATCAGTGCACGCTTTCACCAGGCACACACCACCAGACATCAGTGCACGCATCCACCAGGCACACACCACCAGACATCAGTGCACGCTTTCACCAGGCACACACACACCACCAGCCGTCAGTGCACACTTTCACCAGGCACGGACACACCACAGCCATCAGTGCACACTTTCACCAGGCACACACACCACCAGCTGTTAGTGCATGCTTTCACCCGGCACACACCCCCAGCCATCAGTGCACGCTTCCACCAGGCACACACACAACTAGCCGGCAGTGCACACTTCCACAAGGCACACACACCACCAGCCATCAGTGCACAATTTCTACAGGTACACACACCACCAGCCATCAGTGCACACATCAATTGTTAACGCATCCACAATTAACTATTGTAGCAATCGCATTATGGCGCACTTTACTTTTACACATATTCATCTAAAGCACAGCATGTCACCATTGCTGCAAAAATAAATACACATTTTTTTTTACTACAATTTATAGACTTTTGTTGCAATTGGTGTTGCAATATTTAGCAATGCCAATAGCTCAAACTTAATTAATGCGAGACCTATTGCATTGAAAATGCTTGTTTTTATTGTGGCTTGTGCTGCGGCCCAGAAAAGGGCAACAGCACAAGCCGCAATAGAAAAGGAATGTTTCTAAACATCCATGCACTGTGTGCCAGGCACCGTGTGGTGCCTGGCACACAGTGCATGGATGTTTCTGGGGAGCACCACAGTCCGCATAGCGGAGGCCGAGGGGGGACGAGGGCCCTACTAGGGCTCCCACAGTCCCTTTCTGGCTGCCTATTCATGGCGGTGGGACCACCATGAACAGGGAGTCGGAAAGGGATATCCTAATCCCTACTGCGGTGCCTGCAAGGGCACCACCCCCATTGTAGGGTGAGGAATCTGCCTGCCGTCTCGCTGCCTCCTGCCAGAGGCAGTGGTCCTACCCCCCCCCACTTCGGAGGTCCGACCAGCTGCATTATAATTAGAAACAATATTTTAGTGGCATCTCTAAACAACAAAACTCAAGCAGAATAATGTTAGCCCTGTCTTTCTTACTGATCGCTTGTATAATAAAGTTACATTGTATTGGCCCCTTCAAGAGGAAAAAAATGACTCATTCTCTTTTTCCGTTCTTTGAATGGCATTTAGGGCCCGATTACGATGGCGGTTTTCCCGCATCCTCCGGGCCGGCGGAAGCCACTGCCGGCCCGGAGGATGCGGGAAAACCGCAGCGGACTGAAAAAGACCCCCCGCCAGATTAGGATGGCTGGGGGATTGTTTTTCAGTCCGCTGCTTTTCCGCCGCGGTCGCCTCCCGTCCGCGGCGGAAAAGCACTAACATGGCTGGCGGTGTCTATCAGACACCGCCAGTCATATTAGGATGTCTGGAGGAACATGCCTTTACACGGCGGCATTTCCGCCGTGCAAAGGCATACGGATTTTTGTTTGGGGGCCCGTTGCGGGCCCCCAGGGGTGAAGGGGGTGGGGCGTGCACATGGGGGGTACCTATGGTACCCCACTGCCGCTTTGTGCATACAAATGCACAACTTACATTTTTATCATTGCGGCGGGTGCTGCTTCAAGCAGCACCCGCCGCAATTATAAAAATACAGGATGTGACCGCCAGGGTGGCGGTCACATCCTAATTTGCACGGAGGGACCGCCGCTGCCCCTGCGGACGGTCCCTCCTACTCTATGGTGGCGGACGGACTCAGGTCCATCAGCCATCATAATCGGCCCCTAAGTTTGTGGTTGTGCCGGTGTTTTTTCAGTGTTTAAATGTTTTCACCGGTGAGGACTATTTCTCTTTTAGTGGGGTTTTATCAGCTATTCTAGGTTTAAACCTAATTCCCCACAGCCTAATTATAATGCAGCAGTCAGACCGATACCCTAGAGGGCTGGTGGACCAGCACCAATGGCCTGTCGATGGCAGTCCACCCGCCATCTTAATGAGGGCCGTAGTTAAGAAAATACAGTAGCAACAATGATGCAGATATAACAATATAATTTTACTGACGTTTGACTTTGCATTATTTACTAATGCGTCCAACCATCAGCAGCAACAGTAAGGGAATGCACAAGTGTTGTTCCAGGCATGAAGGAGTGCTATTGCAGGGTCAGGAGACAGCTGCAGAGTTAGTCTCAGATGTCCCTGGGGTGGGACTTTTGGGGGAGCAACTTTGCATAAGTTCCTGAGTAATAGGAATATGTTGTTAGATCTCTTATCTAATGGGCGTATCAGGGGCTCCAGATTTACGCCAAAATATGGCGATTCTGCATTCTCCCAGCAGTAGCACTACACCTGCAAACTGTCATGAAGGCTTGGAACGTCTTTAACATACCCCATTAGGGCAAACATTGGCTCAGCTTGTTTCCCGTGTGATGCCATTTTATTCAGTTCTTGAAAAAGGAAAGATCCGTAGGCATATTCTGCAGGCATTCTCATGCCAGATGCAGAAAATCTGCAGTGTAAGCACCACATCTCAAACAGTCCAGTTCATTTGTCAAACCAAATTTAGCAATCGTGCTCGTCGCACGGTCCGGCCTATGCAGGAAGTTTAGGTGAAGGAGATGACATCTACAATTGAGCAAATTTTTCTGGGTTTGTTCACTGCAATAAAGGCTACAATGGAGCGCCATTTTCTGGGTTTGCTCACTGCAATAAATCCACTGGGCATCTGAGATTTCATGTTCTTGATCCCAGCCTGCCTCAGTGGCTAAAGTGGAGCAAGGCCTTAAAAGGACAACATGGTTATACTTGGTAGGGTGGAAGATTGAGCAGCAAGACAGACAGTGGATGGGGGGGAAGATTGAGCAACAAGATAGACAGTAGGTGGGAACATGCACCAACATGTGCAGCGAGGGGAGAGGAGGTAAACAACAACACAGAGCAGATGGGCAAGCGCCAACATGGACAACAGGTGGGGAAAACAACAATACAGACAGCGGATGGGAGGGGATTGAGAGGGAGCAGCAAACAGATAGTGGGAAGGTCAAGCAAAAAAAAAAGGATACTGGCTAAGGGCAAGCAACAATAGGTACAGTGGGAGGGTGGGTAATTTGCACAGAGAACGAGAATGTGGCATTACAGACAGACCTTTTGATTGTATAACTGGGGAGGCTTGTTCGAGGCCTGACGTCAGCTCAACATTCTTTAACTCTGGGCATTTTTCTTAATTTGTCTGGGGCTTATTTACAAGCCCCTTGCACCGTTGGAGCATCACTTTTAATATGGGAAAAAAGCAACGTACCGGCAGCGCAAGGGGCTTGTAAATAAGCCTCTATGTTCCTAAAGACAAAATTAATATGGCCTTGTTTAATATAACTGGTGCTAATGTAAAACACTCCAATGCCATTGGGCTGAGTTTACATTACAGGAAGGAAGCTGCCAGCAAAACAAAAAGACAGCATGGGTTAGGTTAGGGCCCAAAAAAACACAGAGGAGGAGTACTTGAGGGAGACTGCTGGAAAACGCACACACTGCAGTCAAGTGCTTAGGCAAGAAAGAAAAAAGTAGAATGGGAGTACTTTGGGACATGTTCCAGGGTACAAACACAAGTGGAAGTGAATGCCGCACTTTCCCACTTAAAAGCAAGCAAATGAGAGTAACAATGAAGCCAACTGATGGTAAACAATGGACGACCCCAAGCCCTCTGTAACTAAGCAAAATGTGTTGAAGCACATATGCTGTCTAAAATGAGACCTAAAAAAGAATGGTAAGTGGACGACAGCAACATGGTAGTGGGCTCAGCATACAGCTTTGGCCACGTCTACAAGTCAACACATCACTTCATGCCAGAGCAACTTTTTCACTTTGTTCTGACTAAATTATTTAGCAGATTCAAGTTTTCCACCTTTCTAGTAATTTTCATCTGACCAAATGAGGAATTTCTTACCACTGCAAAGCCCTCTTACTTCCTGAGGTATTTTGATATTCCACCTCGGAAATAACCATGTAGCAGGTTGTGGTATTAGCTGCATGCAGTATTACCAAAACATTCCGAACTCCACACCACTTAATGGATATAGCGCAGTAATACCACAAATTTTCCATTTCTGAGGTGCTGATCTCGAAATGTGTGTTTTTCCCAACACAAAATCTGTTAGGATTTATCTGGAGGAAAACGCTGAGGGCTGGCCAGAATGTGTGGTAATTCCTAGCACAGGGGCGGTTCTCGGCTCATGGCGGCCCTGGGCAGGGAGAGTAGGTAGGGGGCCCCCGGAGGAACCCAGGCGCGGAGGCCAGTGAAGAGGGGAGGTCAGGGTGTTTGGAAGTGGAACAGAGCCGGAGGCCGCCAAATCCCTACCAGGGGCCGCCACGCAAATTTGTTACCATCATCAGAGGATTATTATATTAAGGATATATATTGGTGTGACGGCCCCTGGGGTTTGGTGGTCCTGTGCAGGTGCAAAGCTTGCACATGCCTAAGGCCGCCCCTGCCTAGCATGTCTTTTGCACGGAAACGCGATTTAACACGGGACTGAGAAAGAGGCACTCTCAAGTTTTCTTCCGAGTCTTTTCATGTCATAAATCACTATCGAATGCACACTTTCCACGTCAAAACTGTTTAAACTAATGTGTACACTGCTCAATTTTTCCTTTGCAAAGGGAGCGGCACAGTTTCTAACCATGCACGCCATCCGGACAGACACACTGCACGTTGAGCAGATCTCTGTGATACAGAACGCGGCCATAAAGCTAACCTGACAGGCTCCTCTCAAACAGTTCCATTCATCAGGCACGCGCCGCAAAGGGCTATAGAATTCCGTCGCTAAGGGTGGGAAACATCAGACAGCTGCAGAGATTCTTTTGTGTAAAAAGGAAATCGTTTTATTTAAGACAATTTGCACTTCAGTGACTGAATCATCCATGCTGGGTGATTTTTTTTCCTTTGCTGGTCAAACCTTATAAAAAAACTGTATTTCTGATGAGGCAATTTAAAGATGGGAGTGCACTGCTTTTAAACTGCTGAAAGTCACCGAGTACTGTGTCAATTTATCTTTGGCATTTCAAGTTGCTATTTAAATTTTAGAACTTTTTTTAAAAGGTCTAAGCAGAAGGTTGTGACGACTTTTTATTCCGATATTTCACGAATTGTACCTCCTGTGGAGCTGAAAAGCACAATGAGTGGGCAGGGTGCATTTCACCTCATGGAGAAACATTCAATTTTCGCCCACTTTGCCGGTGGTACAAGTCCTTGTTCTTTTACTGAGCAGCGTACCAGAGACATGCATGGCTAGGGTTAGGCGACAGGCTGAAGCCTAGACCACACAGAGATAAAATATTGGTATTCAAAACTCAGAAATAACCTAGAACACCACGCCTACAAATATCCATCTGTGGATTTATTAGTAAACAAGGATTGGCAAAGTCAACATGCCTGCCTTATGACTGAAAGTGACTGCTTGCTTTCCCCCAGGCACTGCACTTGTCCATCCGTAGGTCAGTGGCAGTCGGCACAGGTAAACGTGGTGGGGCAGGGCAGGGGCGGGGTGGGGTGCGAGCGGGAGGAAGTCGACAGACAGCAGAATAGGTATAATTAAATAAATAAATAGCACCTATTCTGTAGTCTATCAGCTTCCCCCTGCAACACCCTGCCCTGCACCACCGCCCCACTGCGCTTACCTGAGCCGACCACCGCTGCCGTAGATGTATGCAGTCACTGATCATCGATGCACTCAGTCATTCACCCTTGTACTGATGCACCTATTCATCTGCCTATTGACTCATTCTTGTATTCACTCATTAGCCTAACCAAAATACAACATGAACAAGCTCACCTATCAATGAAGAAGCACATTCACTTTCAGCCAAACGTGTTTGTTGTGCTTCTTTGCCAGTCTATAAGGAGTGTGAGATTGCTTCCAGCAGTTTTTGGCTACTAGTGTTGGAGGGGAGTAAGAGTGCCGTCAGTGGTAAAAGAGTGCTCTTCTGTGAGGGGTGTGAGAGTGCTGTATGTAGTTTGTGACTTCTGGTATTTGGTAGTGTAAGAGAGCTGTTGGTAGTCTGAGACTGCTATTGCATGAGTGGTGTGCAAGTGTTTTCATTAGTGTCAGGCTGCAAGTCAACAAGGCTGGTCTGGGAACCGAAAGCACCCCTGGCTAAATTTGTCAGACCAACACCCGTATGCTGTGTAGAGAGTGAGTGCAGCGACCACTACAAGGAGGATTTGGGGGAAGTAAAGTTTGGGGAAAATGGCAAAAATGGTGCATTCTATAACACAGTTTTCATTCTATATTCATTGCATTTGGCTTTTAAAGAATAGTAAATGATGGGCTTACAGTGCACCAGGATACAACAAACTTTATTGGGGTCCTCCACTGGTTCCCTCACTATCACCCTCCAACAGTGCCCCTCATCTCTCCATAGCTCCGCTCTCACATGTATTTTATTTGTTTTATAGCGCCTCTCAAAGCAGATTATTGTGTTGGAGCACTTTATATTACATCAAACACACATAGAAACAATGACAAATATGTGTGTAGGTCAGTGTGGACTGTGTAAGAAATGTTACATAAGGCAAAGGGCACTACGAGGGGCAGGGATTTTTTAAGAGTGCTTAGGGTGGAGAAGCACAAACTCAGGATTCAAAATATAACACAATGGTTAGGGTTACATTTACAAATAGGAATTTATTTCTACCCAAACAAACCCTTTTTATCAACACTTGGATAATGAAGGACTGGAAAATATATAACTGTCTAACTTGTGCCATGTAGTTTGCATGCAGCCCTTTGATGGCAGTTGATAGCTCAATGTGCTAGATTACTATTGTGACTTACAAACTGCACAGCATCAAAAGGATCTCTGTGAGAAAACCAGTATCCCACAGAGCTATATGCAGTTATGTGATCTGCGAGGTACACAAGCTTTGCAGCAAGCATTTTGACCCTCTGCGCTACCTTAGATGAGTCAAAACTGCCACCAGACAAAACACCAGCTCACTCCTGCAGGATTATTAATCACCAAAGTTATCTGGACACTTTTAATGTTGCCTAGAAGTGTTTGATATACAAATATCTCTGCAGCTTTTAAAACGAAGCAAACACAATGAGATGATGGACTAGGCACTGAAACTTTTCAGACACTCCCCCCCAGTCACACATCTGGTTTTAATCCTTCATCGTTCTTTAGTTCACTTTGCCACCCCAGTTCAGACCCAGCCATATGCAAATCAGTCTTGACCCTGTTCCTCATGCAAACAGTCCAGCCCAAACTTCCAAGCAAGGTCTTCCCGGACCGTAAACAAGCATCCTGGGACCAGTTTCGGTGTAACACACCTCTTCAGCCAGGCTAGCTTGAATCCAGTGGCAAAGTGAGCAAGAGATCCATGTCTTGGCATGCCCTGCCAACTTAGGGTGAACAAGGAAAACACAAGGAGATGATGGACCGAGCGCTGAAACTTTTCAGACACTCACCCCAAGTCACAGATCTAGGTTGAATCTATCATCCCTCCTCCCACTTGCCATTCTATCACCAGACGCTACAGGCACCTTGTCAGAATTCCGTTTGTTGATGTCAGAGAAGTCACTCGGGGACCTTTCAAAGTGCAAGTCGGGCTCGCCTGGAGATCTTTGTTCTGCACGGTTCTTCAGATTACTGGCCCCTTGGCTTAATCGGTTTCTGAACCAGATTTAAACTCCTCCCTGAAATCTTATATTTACCCAGGCACCTGGTAACATGTATTCTTGCTGCCTTCGTTAAAGAAACCAGAGGCCAACCCAGCGGAGCTCAAGAACTTTAGACCTATTTACCATCTGCCAGCACTGGCGAAAAGTCTGGAGAAGGCAGTCCAGAAGCAGCTGCCAGAATTCCTAGCATCTAATGGTCACTTACACGACTCACAATCGTGTTTCGGAGCTGGGTACAGCATGGAGACCGCACTTCTTGAAGTCTCTGAAATAATACGTGAGTCAATGGATCAGGGCTATTAGAAGGAAACAATATCCTGGGAGACAGCCGATGAAGGAAGGCAGAAATGAGGGCTGAATAGATGGAATAGTGAAGTAAGGAAGGAAGAAAGTTAAAAGTATAGGAAAGACTGAATAGTTGGAGAAACTAAGAAAGGAGAAAGGGAAGCATGGACAGTGTGAGGGAGGTTGGAGGAGGAAGGATAGGAAATGAGCCTGAAGAAGTGTAAGGAACAGAAAAATATGAGACGGGATAGAGAAAAAACAGACAAGCGAGGAAGGGGGATGGAAGTCAGAGAAGAGATACTTGTCTAGTTTTAGTAAAAATCTATGTGATTTATTTTTTTGCAATTGAGGTGTTCCTTAATGCAATACCAGCTCTTTAAGCATGAAATTCCACAGGGGAGGTTCCACTGTGGAAAGCAATAGAGCTGCCACAAATGTGCTGTCTGAATCAATTGGGCACATGTTTGAGAGTATCTTCACGTTGGAGATATTCGATGCCACGGTTAGACTTGACATCCATGACATGGTATTCTCCCAAAAATTTTGCCTTTGCTCCCTTACTTTGCTGAACTCATTTTGTTGGCATTAGGACTCTGTGCTATTTACCCATGTTAGCCAGTGCTAAAGTGCTTGTGCTCTCTCTTACAGCATGGTAGAATTGCCATACACTTAATTGACATATTTTATTCACTTTTAAGTCCCTTGTAAATGGTACCTCCTGTCGGGAGGGTGCGAGAGAGCCTGCAAAAAGATGTCCACAGCTTAGCAGCGCTCCTGGGGCCTCTTTGGAAATCTCCTTCTGGTGCTTTGGTGCTCTAAATGAGACATTCCAAAACTCATAAGCAGTTCATGGCATTAGCACTGATGATGGCAAAAGGATGGGTGGCAATATGCTGGGGTAGATGCAGACCTCCCAGAAGTGGAGACTGGGTGAACACTTTGATTTGGTGTAACACAAAGTAAGAGACCCATACATACAAATTATTGAAAAATGATATTATTAACAGCAATATTTTTGTAAAAACCATTAACTAAATAGATATTTTTAACATCGATTTTAACAACATAGATATTTTGTAAACTTTATTAAAAAGATAGATATTCTTAACATCAATATTACTTACCTTACAAAATTGATATTCTTGTCAAGGATATCCCTGCATCATGATATTTTTGGATCACGATATTAAACATTCGATATTTCTGCCTCTCAATATTTTTTCTCGATATTTTGTTCAAATACTGTTACAAAGTATCAATATATAATTTCTAAATGGTCCTACCTGTAACTAGGACCAGTGAATTAAATGCTACTAATGGGCAGCAGTACTCCTTGTGTTACCCTCTAAAGTAGCACTACAAAACATATCTCAGGCCTGCCACTGCCGCCTGTAGTGCAGTTTTAAACTGACCTGGCAAATGAACTGTCATGCGTAAGCCTTCCTTTTAAATATTTGTAAGCACCTACAAGGTAGGCCTTAAAGGCTCACAGGGCAGGGAGCATGGTATTTAAAAAGTAAGACGTGTTTAAGTTTACATGTCCTGACATTGAAAAACTCCTAAAGTCATGTGTTCATTGCTGTATGGCTTCTCTCTCCCATGGCCTTGCACTGGGTTACTTTATTACATTTACTAAGTGCTAACATCACATTGGGAGCAGAGAAGTTAAAATCCTCTGGATAAAGTCGGATAATAATTCTGAAAATATCAGTTTCAGAAACTTTGCATTTTTTTTTCCAAACCAACTTGCCTTCCTGCCAGTGTCCTAGGTCCCTTGACTGTGAATAGCTCTGCTATTTGGGTTTGTGGATTGATTCCAGATAATGAGATAAAGCAAATCTAGTTATGAGGGGAGATGGTCCTCCCGAGAGTATGACTATAAAGAAGCTGCCCCCACTCCTGCTTACATTTCAAAGGACCCTGCCTACAGCACACTCAAAGGAACCTAACACCAGGTGCCTGTCCTGTCTTCTGACATCCTAGACAGTTAGAGCCAGTACCAGGGAAAGGGACAAACTAATAAGAACCAGTACATTTTGTTTGTAGGTAAGGGAATTCACTCACACAGTCTGGCCCCTTGTATAAACAAAATAAATCCACTCATCAGATCACTCCTGAGACTGTGGAAGATTCAGAAGGGCTGCCCCACAGTTTAAAGGACTGCCCTGCTGCTTGAAGACTGTCTTACGTTCTGAAAAAGAAAGATTTCACCTGCTTTCCTTGATCCCAGGCTATCCAGAGTGACTCCAACGGTCAGTTGGTTCACCTTGTGTAAGCTATAGAGACACAACTAGTTTTCAGAGGCCTCCCTACAATTGCCCAGCTGATCAGCAACAACTGAACCTGCCTAAGCCCTGCTTCTGACCTCCGCAGGAGCGAGTCCTGAACCCCAAGGGGTGCCCTCCAGATCCTGGGTTCTTGGTTGGCATCAGCGAGAGCTCCTCCTGAAGTAAAAGGTGAAAGTCCCAAAATCTGGTCTCTTTGCAACTGCGAACAAGCCCTTTCAGGTCAAAACATGCAGCAACCGCCAACGCAAAGCTAAGGTGGGACCTGCTCTTAAAACACACAGTGACCAGCTATGACATCAAGCAACACGAGACCTGCACTGTGCACCAACAGTGTCCGTTTGCGACAACCAACCAACGCAAATCTCCAGTGATGACCCGTTCTACACTTCAAAAGCCTCCTTTTCACTGCTTCCTCCAACACTAGCAGAACGTTTCACACCAAACTTGAGAAGTTAACCCCTTCGATGCTCATGTTGAGCTCAGCTCGTCATGCAGTACAGTGCTCCTGTGCTCATGACGAGCTGAGCTCGTCATGACCACACCCAGTAGTGTTGGTTCTCAGCACAGGAGGAAAATTTGCCTAGCAGCGATGTGGTTAACTCTTCATCAGGACCAACCTGGCCCCTGAATTCGAACCATACTCCATCGCAGTCATCCTGAACTTGTGCCACCAGGTAATCTTGAGGCACAGGGTCAAGACTGATTTTTATATAGCTGTGTCTAAACTGGGGTGGCAAAGTGAGCTAAAAAACAATGATGGATTCAACCCAGATCTGTGACTGGGGGTGAGAGTCTAAAAAGTTTCAGCGCTCCATCCATCATCTCCTTAATTTGTTTTGTTTGCCCTAAGTTGGCAGGGTATGCCCAGACTTAGGTCCCTTTCTCACTTTTCCACTGGATTCAAGCTAGCCTTGCTGATAAGGGGTGATGCCCCGGAACCGACCCCTGGATGTTTGTTTCTGGTCCAGGGAGGGCCTGGCTTGGCAGTTTGGGATGGACTATTCCCATGAGTGAGAGGGTCAAGACTGATCTGCATATGGCTGGGTCTGAACTGAACCCAAGGCGAACCCCAAGGACCTAAAGAACTTCCGACCCATCTCTCTGCTCCCGTTCCCGGCGAAGGTCACCGAGAAAATCGTCAACAAGCAACTGACCCGCTACCTCGAGGAGTACAACATCCTTAACTCATCCCAGTCCGGTTTCCGCAGCAACCACAGCAACGAAACCGCCCTTATCACCGCCACCGATGACATCATAACCCTGCTAAAAAACGGAGTAACAGGGGACCTCATCCTCCTGAACCTGTCAGCCGCCTTTAACACGGTCTGTCACCACACACTACGAACCCGCCTACACAACGCCGGAATCCAAGAGAAGGCCCTGGACTGGACCACATCCTTCCTCTCCGGCAGAACTCAGAGCGTCCAGCTCCCCCCTTCTGCTCCAAGGCCACTGAGATCATCTGCCGCGTACCCCAGGGCTCCTCCCTCAGCCCGACGCTGTTCAACATCTACATGGCACCGCTCGCCCACGTCGCCCGACAGCACGACCTCAACATCATCTCTTAAGCCGACGACACCCAGCTGATCCTCTCCCTCACTAAAGACCCTCACACCGCCAAAACCAACTCCACGAAGGAATGAAGGACGTTGTCCAATGGATGAAGAACAGCTGACTGAAGCTGAACTCATCTCTAATAAAAGAGAGAGGGACCCCAAGACCAAAGGGATAGGGTTCCACAATTGACACAAGTCAGAATATAATTCCCTTTGGGCGAATTACCATAGAAACACAAATTCTTACAAACATACACATGTAAACTCAACAATATCAAATCATAACAAGGAAGCAATATAAAAAATATTAAAAAAGCAGTGAAAACACTATAATAAAAGTATATCTGCACAGTTTATTAGCATACACTATATTTTGTTAAAAATGGGAAACATATACAAAACGGAACACTATAAAAGAAATCAATCCAAAATTCCTATAAAAAAGGAGGTACAAGTAAAGGACTAAATTCCAACAAAAGCTCAGAATTTTCCTTAGTCTGTTTTTCACGTATTACTCCTTGTGCATCAACGCGTTTCGCGGTTTATTTAGTGTTTAACCACCTTCATCAGGACAATTACAATAAATGTTTCCCAATGGTTCTCAATTGTTATATATCAATCAAAATAGAGTCAGGGGTACTCTGCCTCCTTCTACGTCTCAAAAGATATTCGTCCAGCGAATTTTCTCTTCAAAGTTAAAATAATGTTATCCTCCTAATGTGTCTTGATCGTGATTAGGTGACCTCGGCACTTATATTCTGCCTTGTTTCCAGACTTAGTAACTGACAGCATGTGCCAATATAGATATAGATGTGGAGTGATACAGCCACGCATGCGGTATCAGTGTGATCGTATATACACACTCTGTCAGGGTTTGTGTTTAAAATACCCTTGCTAATCGGGAATCCCAGGATCAGGGAACCATTAATAACACGTGAAATTACCAGCGTGTAAACCCTCTCGGCACTCAAGCAAAAACGTCCCGCGTGCTGGCAATCAAAGTTTTGCTTGAGCGCCGAGAGGGTTTACACGCTGGTAATTTCACGTGTTATTAATGGTTCCCTGATCCTGGGATTCCCGATTAGCATGGGTATTTTAAACACAAACCCTGACAGAGTGTGTATATACGATCACACTGATACCGCATGCGTGGCTGTATCACTCCACATCTATATCTATATTGGCACATGCTGTCAGTTACTAAGTCTGGAAACAAGGCAGAATATAAGTGCCGAGGTCACCTAATCACGATCAAGACACATTAGGAGGATAACATTATTTTAACTTTGAAGAGATAATTCGCTGGACGAATATCTTTTGAGACGTAGAAGGAGGCAGAGTACCCCTGACTCTATTTTGATTGATATATAACAATTGAGAACCATTGGGAAACATTTATTGTAATTGTCCTGATGAAGGTGGTTAAACACTAAATAAACCGCCGAAACGCGTTGATGCACAAGGAGTAATACTTGAAAAACAGACTAAGGAAAATTCTGAGCTTTTGTTGGAATTTAGTCCTTTACTTGTACCTCCTTTTTTATAGGAATGTTGGATTGATTTCTTTTATAGTGTTCCGTTTTGTATATGTTTCCCATTTTTAACAAAATATAGTGTATGCTAATAAACTGTGCAGATATACTTTTATTATAGTGTTTTCACTGCTTTTTTAATATTTTTTATATTGCTTCCTTGTTATGATTTGATATTGTTGAGTTTACATGTGTATGTTTGTAAGAATTTGTGTTTCTATGGTAATTCGCCCAAAGGGAATTATATTCTGACTTGTGAAGCTGAACTCAGACAAGACGGAGGTCCTCATCCTCGGCCCACCTTCTCAGCCTGGGACGACACCTGGTGACCGACAAAACTGGGAAGAGCACCGACACCCACCGACCATGCATGCAACCTAGGGGTCATCCTCGACTCCACCCTCTCCATGACTAAACAGGTCAACACCATCTCCTCATCCTGCTTCAACACCCTCCGAATGCTCCGCAGGATCTACAAGTGGATCCCAAATGAAACAAGAAAAACAGTAACCCAGGCCCTCATCACCAGCAGGCTGGTATGCGGAAACGCCCTCTATGCAGGCCAAGCTCCTGAGACGGCTGCAACGCATCCAGAACTCCTCTGCACGCCTGATCCTGGACATCCCCCGCCGCAGCCACATCACACCCCACCTGAGAGACCTGCACTGGCTCCCCGTCAACAAGAGGGTAACCTTCAAGCTCCTCCTCCACGCGCACAAAGCTCTTCACACCTGCCCAGCATACTTCAACAGACGACTCAGCTTCTACACTCCCACCCGCCAGCTCCGCTCCACCAGCCTCGCCCTTGCCACAGTCCCACACATTGGAAGAATGACCACCGGCGGCAGATTCTTCTCCCACCTCGCCGCCAAGACCTGGAACACCCTCCCCACCAACCAACGGAAGACCCAAGACCTACTGGCCTTCAGAAGACTCCTCAAGACCTGGCTCTTCAATCAGTAGCAGCACCCCCCACACTCCCCCAGTGCCTTGAGACCCTCACTGGTATGTAGTGCGCTTTATAAGTGTCTTGATTGATTGGTTGAACTGGGGTGGCAAATGGACCCCAGTTCAGACACAGCTATATACACAGCTATTCTCGGGAGAAATGCGCATGCGCAGGCACGTGCGCATGCACAGTTGTCCTAGAGATGGCGACGAAGAGGAGGAGGGCAGCCCGGGGACGCCACAGCAAAGGTAAGTGGTTTTAATTTACTTTAAAGTAATTTTATTTCATTTGTAATCAATTGTTAATAAGGGGGTGGGAGGCGGGTGGAGTAGCGGAGCTACGCGCAGTTTAACAGAGTTTGTGCTCAACTCCGTGGCCCTCTGCGTAGCCCCACTACACCCACAACGACCAGGGTTAGGCTAAACCATGTAGACAGACTATGTAAAAAAGAATAATCTAGGATAAGTACAGTGAGTCTCGATAAATAATTTCACCAAATTTCACAAAAATGTTGGAGGGCCATGTAAGCAAATCACCAACAGAGTAACTAAAGGTTACTCTTCCTTGTCCAATGGGGTCTGCATGTAAGCATGAGTCAGAGCCGGGTGTGTATCAACATTTCCTTGATCTATAGGTTAAAATACTTGCTGTACTATAAATGTATGGTAGGCTTCATTTCCAAAGGTGAACTAATAAAGATCCACAAAGGATCAGGGACTCTCACTAATCCTTCGTCTATAGTTCAAAAACTGTTTCTTTCATAGACGTGCCCAATAGTCCAATATCCGTCCTTAGAGTGAAAGTCTAAATTAAACAGAAACATGCACCAACATCATTTCTTTAAGTGTTCATTACTAGATTTAAAACTGTGAGCGATTCATTAAGGTTACCCGACCCTTATTCGAAAGCTGGTAAGCGTTTCCTAATCTATTCACGCCAAGAGGGGTAGAGAGATAACCGAGACTGAAAACGCATGCAGGGGCACAAAGAATGTTAGTAAAAACTGCCCTCACTCACCCACAAATCTGTGTGTGACATGCTTCATCATCGGGTTTGCTTGCAAAACACCCTGACGTAGCCACGCACAGGGTGGAGCATAGGGAGGGGGTAAACAAACAACATAAATGATAGTCACAAATAGGTGAGTACAAAGAGCTACCACCACAAACTGGGACCATTGATAGAAATAATTGCAGTGAAAAATAAACCTAAAACTGGCTCGTGGGTAACCTATTGATCACCTTTATCCCAGGGTCCCACGGAAAGGATTAAAATCAAAAAGGATGAGCTTGTTTGAGAGAATATTAGGAACTCACAACAACCCTCCTTAGACTGCCAAAGTCAACATGTTTCGACCGTGATTAGTATGCCCACAATAACGGGTCACGTCGGTCTTCTTCAGGACTCCTATCAGTCCCAGTCAAGCAACCCTGTTACCTTATTCTGGTTAATTACCAAGGTACACAAATACAGTGATCCTGGCATGTGGAGGCAATTCCCCTGACATAGGATACAAGTACGAGTTTACTGATATTAAAAGCTTGAACTGGCGGCGGGCGAGGAGAACCCCTAAGGACACAACTGTCCCGCAGGTGATTTACTCCCAATCGGCTCGTCATAGTCCCGTGGTACGGGATTGTGATTATCGTTTATGTTGATTACCCCCTCCCTATGCTCCACCCTGTGCGTGGCTACATCAGGGTGTTTTGCAAGCAGACCCGATGATGAAGCATGTCACAGACAGATTTTTGTGTAAGAGAGGGCAGTTTTTACTAACATTTTTTGTGCGCCTGCATGCGTTTTCAGTCTCGGTTTCCTCTCTACCCCTCTTGGTGTGAATAGGTTGTAGAAGGGGGTTCGGGGTAGTTGAGTAGTTGACCCTCACCCCTCTCATTTTGTGTGAAAAAGCGTTTCCTAATCCCCATTCCCATCAGACCCCCAAATGCACTATCCTACCTCTTGACCAACACTTTCCAACACCCACCATAGATCCACAGCAGATGGCATAGTGACATATTTATATTGCCCAGTGTGGCTGTGTGGTTCCCTAGCTGACTGAGCGTTTAAAGGTCCTCCTCCTCTTCCATGCCCTAAGCCAGCAGAGTCTGGAGTGATGGCTTATATTTGGGCCTGGCACATACCAGGGGCCAACTCCTGCTGAGCCTTTGACCAAGGATCATCGTCCTGGGGCTGGGCTCTTGTAGGTGATGCAGGTTTTTGTAAAGAAAGAGCAAAGAAACAGGAATTGCAGCCAATGCAACACATGGTTGTATAACCTCAGACACATGTTTATAAAAATACTTACCTGTTGCCAATACCTCAACACTGAGTTGAACCTGTTCCTGCTCAATGATGTCAGCCGACATGTGTACAACCTGCTGTGTGAGGGTGATGCTGGTGTGGTGGGCACATTGCCCCATACTAGTCCTTCTAGGAAGCGTGTCAGTCAGGCTGTACCGCTTGCTGGACATATCTCTGGGGAAGGAAGTGCAGCAATAAGAATTGTGCTGGCACCTCCTTCTCATTCAAAATGTTGTGGAATGTCACACCAGAATGATTTCAACAGGATCCGGAGTTGGACCCGCTTTCTGTCTCTGCTACAACTGGTGGATGGGGGTTGACAATTTACAAAAAGAGGCAGGCAGAAAACCCCCAGAAAAATAACAGCACAGTGCAAGAAACAGGACAAAGTGAAAAGAAAGTAAAAAAATAGGACAGGTAAAGAGGGAAAGTGACAATTTGGTGTGAGTGGACTTGGTAAGGAAACAGATTGGCAGGAGTAGGTTGGAATCAGGGGGGCAGCCTAAAAAAAGGCAAGTGCATGAGTCATCTAATGCGTGATTTTGTGCTATTTAGTTACCACTCAATGATGAGGTGTTCGTGAATGATATTTTGCATATCTATGTGTAAATTCACAACATTTTGGGGTATTTTATGTAATATCCACAAAGGAAATTATACAAGTCTCACTACTGCTTAAGAAGTGGGCAGTCTACAGTTCACTATTATTTTTCTTTTTAGTGTACATAGGGTGCTAGGGATGTTGCAAAGCAGAGCATTGCCTCCATTCAAGTGGAAGGAGATCAAGGCTTAAAATAAGTCAGATTTCCATGACATAGAATGGGTTTTTTGGAGTAGGGACCATTAGTACCATGCTGTCTCAGTTTACCTAGTGAAGTAAATTTGTATTTTTAGGGGAAAAAAGAGTTTATTGAAGAAACAGCAAATATAAATATACAATGATACAGTAAGCAGTATATAATTATATAAATGGACAATTAAACATTAAATACAACTTATTAAGTAAAACTATCAATTATACATGACTGAAGTGGAGTGCTTGTACAAATAGAAATAATTAATAATATTATTCTTAAAATACTGTAACGTTTTTAAAGGAAATAGAAATGACATAAACTGATGCAAAATGCTATGTTGCTAAATTGGGGAATGTCACGGAAGTTGGGCAACTTCTTGTTGAAGGGGAGTTTGAGAAAAAGATTTTCTAGCACTAGCCTTAATGTGTTTTGTAACAGGTGACCATAAAATAAGGCATTTTGGAGCAAAATGAATAGGATGGACAAAAGCTGTGGCTAGTCTATGATTATAGCACACAGCATACCAACAAGCCTGAAAGGTTAGCTTAGTAAAGTATTTCCAATTTTTGGCGATCTGTTGAAAGGCAACAGTTATCAACAGATCTACAATCTTTATATTATGTTTATAATTATCCCAAGCGGATGATAAACTTCCCAAACATAAATGAATACCTAAAAAACGGATTCTAGGGCCAAAGATTAAGTTAATTTGAGACCAAATATTTCCCCAAAAAGTGAGAATGTGTGGACATGTAAAGAGCATATGTTTTAGATCAGCAGAATAGGATGAACAAGTCCAACAGGTATCGGGAATGGCAAAGAGTCTTTTATGTAAAATAACTAGGTGTAATGGAAGTCTATTACAGATATAAAATATTGCTTGTGTGGACCATATTTTATTCCAAAAGGAGGTTGGTCAATCCACCTCAAGATTCTCTTCCCAGGATCAGGGGCGTAACACAGGCCCCCCGCAGCCACAGCACTGCGGGGGGCCCCCAAGCTCCAGGGGCCCCCTTCAGGAGAACAGACACCACACCACCACACATGGTGTTTGTGATAATATTTTGTAGTTCTTGATTTCCTATTAAGTGAGAAAATCATCCGCAGTAGACATGCACTGAATGAATCGGGCGTGGGGGCTGTGCCTTGTGTTGGTTATAAACTGCCACTGGCGCCACCCGGCACTATCATCAGTTTGTGCTGTTAACATTATAGCCGAAAAATGAGTGGAGGAAAATTCAACTTTTGCTTTCTTAATGTGCCGCAGATTGAGAGCAAGTGCGAGGCTCATGTTCACATGACATGAAATTGTCAATGCACTCTGTGTGCACTTGAGTCTTTAGAGGATTGTTGATATACGTGACTGGTGCCCCTAGATTTGCTATCCTGCCTGCTTCAATGCTGCTTGGCCCGCTGGAAAATAACATTCCATGGTCCCCTAATCACTGAAAACTACCACCAGCCAGAGTGAGATACTGTTGAGAGCTGCCTCTGTGTGACTCGCAGTGTACTCTGAGACAGACTGTGGAATGGCAGCACTCGGGTGAGTCATGCATTACTGTTTAGTGTTGACATCTTTCCGAGAGAAAATTACCGACCATAAGTTGTATTTTCAATTCTGCAAAGGCCTGAATCCTGGACATGACTTATACTAACTGGAAACAAAATCCTATGTATTAATTTGTAACTGCAATTTCTGTGTTTGTTTACTTTAAGTATTAGTCCCTATAACACATTTAAACATGCTTTCTATTTATATATTTTCCATGAACTATACAGATAAATAGTGAAAATATGTACCAGCTGTTATTTTGCTTTTCTTGTACTGACTGGAACATCAGAATATCCACCCTGTGTTTATTTGACCTCTGCAGCAGGCACTTAACCGTATTTTTAGGACGCAATGAAGTGCAATGACATGGGGGGTGGTGATGTGAGATGTTTTATGATGATTGCTTTACTTTTATATTTTCTTAGTATACAAAGCTTTGTATCAGTATTTGAACCTTCCATTTCAGGGGGTTTGCTGCAGTTGAAAGATATTTTAGGGCTTCTCATTGATCAAAAAGTGTAATTTCAAATATTTATATTTTACCAACCACATTATTGCTGGGTTTTGCTCACAGGAAAATGTTGCACTAAGTGACACACATTTGGCAGTTGAGTGTCACTCATGCACTGAAACCAAGGAAATGTCACACAGTCTGAAAACTTGGCAGCAATGTGTATGAAGCTTTCTCACGCCCCTCTGCTTCCCTCAAAACCCCTGAAACTGGGGCCTTGCTGCAGCAAAAACAGTCTCCAGACAGCACCCCATGTATGGAGCCTTCTCCCATCTCCTTCTTTCCTCAGACCCCTGAACCTGGGGACTGACTGCAGCGACACACAATCTCCAGGCAGCAAACCCATGTATCCTTCTCACACCTCTTCCTTCCCTCAAAACCCTTGAATCTGGAGCCTGGCTGCAGCAGTGAACACCCTCCATGCAGCACCCCTATGTAAGGGCTCTAGGTTAGTGCCCTTCTATTTCTGTTGCTATGTAGCAGTTCTAAGCTCTTTTTAGAGTTTCTCATTGCTTCAATGGGTGCAATTTCTGACATTTATATTTTTCTCATGTCTTCCTTGTTGGATTTTGCTCGCGACAAAGTGTCACTCATAGTCGCTGAATGTCATTCTTAATTACACTGAGGTTATGAAAATGTCACACATAAGCAATCTGAATTCTTGGCAGCTATGATTTAAACGTTAGTCACCAGAGTCGTAGTTATCGATAGTGCAGCAGGTGCACTGGTGCCGGAGCCCAAGGGTGTAACAGGGTAGTTGCACCCCAGTACGTTTGTCTTTTATTACCCAATAGGGGTTTGAAGGCACACATCCCTTGCTGGCATTGTGGCCTGTTGTGCCCTGGGGGCACCACAGTTTGTAGCCTATGAGCTTTGCGCAGGCAACGCAGTGATGACGTGTTTGCTTGAAGCAAAACTGGCACGTGGCGCTTGCCCTGTGTGCATCCACCACCTGCTTCCACACACAAACTGCCGCAACAACAAAACAGGCAGGGACATTAGAAAGCCAGCACCTCCTGCAACGCATTAGCAACACACGTCTTTTTTAAGTTAATGAAGGGAAGTGCGTATTTTTTTGTTGTCAGTTTGAGTTTTATTGGCTGCCTCCTGTTGCACTGCATTTCCCTCTTCTAACATCCTAAGGGCACCGCTAGGAGCCTGGCGACAGCCGAATGTCTCTCCTGTGCAGAGAGCCGGCTGTCCGTTGCTCACGAGGCCCCTCTGTGGACCCCCTCACTCCTCTTATTTAGTTCTCTATGTGCCTAGGTTCCAGGACGCACTTTTGGAATGGAGGTGAAGGAGGTGGAGGCAACCTCAAGTGAAGAGGGCGCTGTGCTGAAAGTGGGGTGGACGTGAGCATATGAAGAAGGGGTGCTGAGATGAAACATCATTTTGGTTTGCAATAACGGTATTGTCAGGAACTCTTACCTGAGTGCCAGAGTCTTCCACAGAAGCAGATGATAGCCCCCAAATCCCCTGTGCAGTTGCCAAGACTGAAATTACTGACACCCACAGGGGGAAAGGGGAATTGGGAGAGATAGAGAGACAGCCTGCAGCACAGGGACCACCAAACCTTCACTGTTCTGGAATCTTCTTGAGGTAGTATGATTCGTCTTACTCCTGGGAAGTGTTCTGACTCGACCTGCAGATAGGCGAGAAAGAATACTTAATAATTCTAAACACCTCCCTAAGTCACTCCACTAACCTCCCTCCAGAACTAGATTATCTACCTGAACTACATCATAGGCTGGCCCCTCTCTTGAATCGCTGACAGGAGTTCAATAAGTCTTCACACGGAAAGAAGTATAGGAGGATGCTTCTTAGCTAAATGCCAAGGCAAGCTGACTTTGGAAACTCTGGTTCAAAGGGGAAAATGTAAGTCTCTGTCTTACTTCAATGCTGGGTTTCACAAGGATACACAAGTTCAAATTAGGAAAGTCTCTGTCTTAATTCGATGCTGGTTTTCGCAAGGATACACAAGTTCAAATTAGAAAGGTCTCTGTCTTACTTCAATGCTGGTCTTCACAGAATATTCCTCAAGACCTCTAGAGGAACTCCTTACTTCAAACACGCTGATTCTGACGAGATTCCGAAGGTTCTGACAAGATAAATTCTCTCAGAAAAATGATGAGGAAATTTAGGAACCATGGCCCCGATGTAGGTAAAATAGATTTACCGATTTTTAATTACCGAATTTTACAGATTCGGTAATTAAAAATCGGTAAATCTAAGGGGTGGATATGTAGGAACATCCAGATGTTCCTTTTACCGAATCGGTAAATATCTGTATTTACGGATTCGGTAAATAACGACCGGTAAAGCCCCATTCATTCCTATGGGCTTTGAAGCCCATAGGAAAGAATGGGGCATTACCGGTCGGTATTTACCGAATCGGTAAATCCCGATTTTGACAAGGGTGCAGGGGGTGTCACTTTGACACCCTCTAGCACCCCCAAAAAAGATACGGGGGCCATGTGACAGGCATACCTGCCCTAAGGGCAGGTCTGCCTGTCATATGGCACAGGTGTGCATGCACACATGTGCATGCACACCGGAATCGGTATTTTACCATCAAATATATTTGATGGTAAAATACAGATTCGGTAAGGGTTGTGGGACTCAGAAGAGTCCCACCTACATATCAAAATTACCGATTAGGTATAAATTCCGATTCGGTATTTTACAGAATCGGTAAATTTACCGATCGGTAAATTTACCGATTCTGTAAAATATGTGGCCCTACATACCATTTACTGAATACCGGTCGGTAACGGCCGAAAATACCGATTTTCGGCCGTTACCGCCCGACCTACATCGGGCCCAGAGTTCCCAGTGTGCACACCCTTCCACAATATGGGGGAAGAAAAGCAGGGGTCAAATCTAATCAGAAACCTTACTTCTGACAGGCGCGGAAGAAGAATACTATTCCCTGTGAAAAGCCTCAGTTGAAGTGCGCGGTTCACAGGGAGTTCACGTTAGAAGTTCTCTTCATCTCGAACCTCCTGCAGGAAGACTAGAGTGCGCACTCTTATCTAGATGGCAGCCACCATCTTGGATTTTCTCGGGACCAGTCTGTGAAATCAAAAGGAGCAGTCTTTGTAATAACAGCCATAAGTGGGGACGCAATCCTCTCAGCCTCGAATGCCAAACAGATGTATTCCTTTGCGTCTTGGCAGTGATATGAGTGAGATGAGGACACTTGCAATTGAGTTCCTGACAGGTATACAGTAGGTCTGGGGCATGATGCTTAGCCAGCCTCATAATAAACAAGAGGCCATGAGCCCGCGGGTTCGCATGCGTTGCCTTGTGAACAAACATGCTTTTGTGCAAAATGTGTAACAGACAGACTCTGAAATGTGCTGCTGACTTTAACCTCTTCTCTGCCCAAGCTAATGAATATTGAGCCAGGCCAGCTTTCAGTGAGCATGTTACTAAGGGCTGAAAAACAGGCCAGCATGAGATATGGTTAAAAGAACAAATACTATTTAAAGCAGCAGTGTTATGCTTCCACATTCAACAAAATGTTGGGTTTTGGCTTACTATGTATTTTCTGGCCAATGTAGCTTTCCAGGGCTTCAAGATCGTTAAAATCATACTATTGACATAGATTGATGTACATATATATATATATGCAGTGCTTTAAATGGAAATAAATAAGTGCAGATACTCACCATATTAAGATGTGATTAGGGGGTGGAGCTTGGGCGGTGAGGAGGCTATGGGGTGGGGCTACGTGGAGTGCTAAGGGACCCGACCAGGGGCACACATTTGATTTGATTGAGATTTAATTGGTGTGCAAAACTAGTAACCCACATGCCTATGTACATAAAATACAAATCTGGGATCAGCATGTTGTGTTTTGCAGCAAGCACATGAAACCTCTGTGCTAACTTATGATGAGTCAAAACTGTTATCAGATGCAGCACAGATCTTTTTGGAAAGTACTTTTGTTGGTGTTTGAAGAACGGAACATGTGCAGGTAACCTAAATATTGAAATCGGGGTTGAGCTTAAAATGTCCCAATGGCGCCAGCACCACACCTGGCCTCCCAGCGAGGTCTTAGCACCTTTGCACACTCCCACACCCACCATTGCCTGAATGCGATGGCCTGGCAGAGAGGTCAGCTGAAACAAATTGCTTCTGCACTGGGCTAGCCCCTTAGGGCTGACGTGGGAAGGGCCCAAAAGGTAGAGCCAAACCTGGCGTTTCAGGAATGCCTCTGAATGGTACCTGAACTCCCTCCCTACCACGGGATGAATTTGAAGCGCCTGCCTTGTAGGGAGCATGGGAAAAACACAACCATTAGGCTGCCGAAAGACCCTAGGGCCAAATCACCTGGCCTGGCCTCCCTGTGTGGCATTTCAGCCTCCTCACACTCTCTTCTCCCCCACCTGCCATTGCCTCAGTGCAAGGAGTGCTTGGCAGAGGAGTACTGCAAAAACACGGCTTTTGTGTTTAGCTGTTCCACCCACCAAGCCACTTGTCCCGCAGTGGCCAAGTTGTGAATGGCCTAATGATCAGAGGAACACCTGCCCCGCCCCAACCACATCTATTAAGGCACAGTGTGACGGACTGACAGGAAGGAATGTGGAATAGCAGGGCTTGTGGGGTCTGGGCTAAGGTGAAGACGGCCCAAACCTACAGCCGCAAAACTGGCCTCTCACTCGTCTCGGCTCCCCACCTCTAAGCACAACCTTTTATGCTGCGAATCGCCTACACATTCCATAGTGGCAGGGCTGGCTTTAGGGCGGTGCAATCGGTGTGACTGCACTGGGCATTGACTTGGGGTGGGGGCGTCATTTAAAAAAAATGTATACTACCATCTTAAAAGCACCTGTTGCCTTGTTCCTGGCCTCCAGCTATTTTCAGACATCAATTAAAACGTAAAATTAACTCCGGTGATTTATCATCTTCCTGGAAAGAGATGGGAGGTTTGTCTAGTGGAAGTTGTGACTCAACCTAAGGTAGTGCAGAGGGTTAAGATGCCTGCTGCTAAGAACGTGTACTATGCAGATAACGAAGTGCATATAATGTAGTCAGTGGGTGACTGCTTCTGTAAGAGAGCTCCTTTTGTTACTTGTTGTTTCTAAGGCAAAGTGCAAGGTATATGTTATAGCTATAGGTTTTTGGCCCAGTCTTTCATTATCCTGATCTTGCGAAAAGGGTTCATTTGGAAAGAAAACAATTCTTATTATGAAAGTGAACCCCTAACAATGATGTTTCATTTTAAATTCTGAATGTGTGCTTTTTCAGAATAATGACTCAAACTATTCTGCCTACCAGTTATTCCTAGAATAGTGGTAGATTATACTAGGTTTCTGGCGCCACTGGGAAAGTTACTCTTTTTTAATATATGCGTAGTTGGGTAATAGTTTAAACGGTGCTAAAAGGAGAAGAGAACCACTTCCCTCTTCTAGTTAGGCTAAGCCACAGACATTTGTTGCTCCCTAGCACACGTAAGGAATTTATACAGTCAAATACAGGTGTTTCCACATTACATTTCATACAGCAATACACTAAAGAAAATTTTTCAAGATCCTTTTGTTCAGGGTTTTGTCGTTGTTTAATGAGGAGACGTCACAGCCAACACGTGTTTCGTCGTACTGGGGAATGTAACCCCCGACTTTTTCAAGGCTGTTTAAAGAAAATTGTAATGTTGTAGTACATTGCTACTGATTAAAACAATCAAATTAAATTAAACAAATTGCTTGTCTGATGTGATAAGATGGTAGTGCATGCATCCAATTTCATCATACTATGCATGTTCAATATTCCGTCTGGTTAAATATCTCAGTTTTGTGCCTTATTAGTTAGATTTGGTACTTTTTAACATCATTTAGAGAGATTATGAGCCCATTAGGAGGTATGGAGAGAACCCGGTGCGCGTGAGCTTATCTTTATCATTGGGGTGACATGCAAACTTTTATCATGTGATTGTTTGTGTTTAAGTTATAGTGGGAACATGCTTATAAAGAACCATTCCATTTAGATACCTATTCTCCGTTGCTGTAGTTCGTTCTGTGGGGGCGAAATATTGAAGCAGTGTGTAAGCGTAACACTCGGCCTGCTTTGAACACTTAAGTTTGAGAAAGCCACATTTTATAGGTCTGGCCCCAAGAATCTACTTACGTTGTTTGAGGTGATAATTCCAACCCTCAATTGGGTTCCGGTGTAGCTATCGTTGTTATTAATTGTTCCAGCTTCTTGTGGTGTGAACACCATATATTGGTTCACTCTCTGCAAGCTGTGAACAATATCAGACTTTAGTTGTTTGCATTTATGTAAGTCCAGAATTCTAAATTGAGATGTATTGCCTTTCCTTCGTTTTTAATACTTAATATTACAGACGCTATCAGCTTTGCTGAGATATACAGATATTACCTGTATAGAAGTGCTCCCCTCTACATGACCCAAAATGTGCCTCTTTGGATGTGGCATATTTTCTTATGATTATTGCCATGTGCTCCCCTCGCATCTACCCCGTGTTTTCACATGTTTTTTATTAAATAGACCCGCTACGTTTAGCTTTCATTTACTGTGTAACTCTCGCCGCGTTGGTGTCTACCCCTTTCGTTTACACTGCAAAGTGTCCTCCCGTGTTCGTTTTTAAAGCGCTTTGGTCATCTTTCATTTACAGTTAACCATTGGCCGCGTTAGTGTCTAACCCCTTCGTTTAAACTGCAGAGTGTGCTCTCGTGCTAGTGTTAGCAGTGCTAGCCTCCCGTTATTCGGGTCTTACCTTTCCGGTGTATTCTTAGCGGGGATTATAATAAGTCCCTTCTGCTTCGAGTAAGAGGCAGTTTGAAAGCTCCGGGCTGGCGCTATCATATTCTGCCTACCAGTATCAATGACATGTCACTTCTACCTTGTAGTCCTATCTGATGTAACATTTTCTATACACTGATTTACACACATATGATTGTCTCTGTGCAATGTGTGTGTGGTGTAAAGTGTTCTGACACCTTATGCTGGTATGAGTGGTGCTATAAAACTTAATGACACTGTTAAAGGGTGCTAGTGAGGGAATCCGTGGCAGAAGTGGTCATGGGGGGGGGGGGGGCAACAGACATTGTTGCACAGGGCGCCACCAGCGCTAAAGCCGGCCCTGCATAGTGGCCTAGTCAGGTGGCCATAGTGGGGGCTGGGTGGCCAGTAGGATATTGTGGTTGGTAGTCCTCCATGGAACCAGCTCTCAGGTGACACTAAGGCAGGACCCATGCACTTTGCCAATCCATCCCTGGCTGCTGCCCACATTACTAACCTTGATTCCCATCGGCTGTGCTACAATTTCACTATCAGTACCTTCCTCCTCAAGTTTAAGTTTATTTGATTTAGTTCTCTGCTGAGAACAACACCTTCCTCCTCAATCTGACTTCAAACAAGTGCATCCGTACTCTGCTATGCCAGCAGGAATCCTTTCTTAGATTTCCCACAGTGACAATATGCCTACTAGCAGGGCCTGCTCACACACCTACAGTGCTATTGACGCCACAGAGCCTGAGTGTCAAATATCACAGTGTGAAGTGGGGCCCTCCCAAACTTTTTGCCAGCTCTAAATAAATGCATACGGGCCGCCCCACAGTTAGCAAACTGAGGGCAGATTAGCACTTGATTATCAGAATGCTTCACGAAAACGGACTGACTAGTCAGGTCTGTCGCACTTCTTTTTTTTTTTTCACAACAAATTTTATTAGGAGGATCAGGCAAGAGATACGCGTGGCTCCCCACATTCAGGAGAACACCACCAAACATCATGTTACTAGAGCAGCACAGTACCAAGTGACTAATCAACCAGTCAAGAAAAATAGATACAGAGGAACATCTCCATGCCTTCTCCACCCTTATAAACCCCAACTACCCACCCCTCCCAACTCCAACCCAGTGTCCCACCCCACCCCTTTGCACGCGTGTAGGAACCGCTGCTGTGTCACAGCATGATATAAGATTCGTAGCAAAATGCAAGGACTAGCCAATATCATACTTCTAGAAATCTTCTTCCAGTTCCGCTGGCGGGTCGAGAGTCAGCCCCCTATATTCAGCCCACCTCTTCCATATCTTGAAATGTTTGCGGGGGCAACCGCGTGCTTCAAAGATCGGCCGCTCCAGGCCCATGCAAAAGTCCAGTCCGGCCCTCCAAGCACACAGGGGGGGGGCCCTCACATCTTTCCACGCCCGGGCCAGGTCTCTCTTGGCCACCACTAGACCTAGGAGCAGCAGGTGTCTTTTATACATATTTCCACCAACCCCCTCTAAGATGTGCAGTAGGCCTAGGCGATGGGTGCGAGGGAGGGTCCAACACAGCACTTCCGACAGGCAGCCCCACACACCTCTCCAGAAACCTACCAGCCTCGGGCACGACCATAGCGTATGAAGCAAACCGCCCACTGCATTCCCGCAGCGCAAACATTCCGGGGACTCAATCAAGCCAGCCTTCCACAGTCGTTCACGGGTGAAGTAGGCCCTATGGAGGACCTTGAACTGGATTAGCCTAAGCCGCATAGCAATGGCTGCTCCCTTAGGGGACTCCAGAGCTTCCCTCCAGTCGTCCTCGTCAAGGGGGCCAACATCCGCTTCCCAAGCCGCCTTCAACGGAAGAAGGGTGGAGGAGCAATGCGTGACCAGGGTCCGATAAATGCGAGACAGTTTCTTTTCTCCCAGATCCCCCATAAAGACTTTCGCCTCAATGGGACTAAAATCGGGAAGGGAACCTAAGCTGGTAATACTGGGCATCAACGCGTGGCGAAGTTGTAAATACCGAAAAAATTGGGATTGAGGCATATCAAACTCCACTCTAAGCGCCTGGAAGGACTTGAGCGTCGTTCCGGACATCACGGTCCCCAATCGCGAAATCCCGATCGCCTCCCAGCCATCAAAGCCTGCTAAAGCCGACAATTCAGGTAGGAGACCATTATGCCAAAGCGGCGTCTCAGCGGTAAGGCGACCCCACCAGCCCATGCGACGCAAGGCCTGTCTCCACACAGCAAAAACGAGGCACGTTACCCTCGGCAGGCCCCGCCGCAAGCGGGCCGAGTAAAGGACCGTGTGGAGTGTGCTGTCACCCATCAAGGAGCGCTCCAGGGCATAGGCCGGATCCCCTCTATCACCATACCACCAGTCGTTCAGGATAAGTAAATGAGCGGCTTGGTAATAGGATAACAGGTCCGAGGTGGCGAGGCCTCCACAATACGTGGACAGGAAGCATGTACGAAGTGCTACTCTGGCCGTCCCCGCAGCCCATAGAAAGCGGCCTAAGATCGAGTTGACTTGTTGGAACCACCGGGGTGCAATCGGATAGGGATGATTCTGCAATTGGTAGAGGAGACGTGGGAGCGCCACCATCTTAAAAATCGCGGACCTGCCAAATATAGAGAGGGGCATTCGAGACCAGGTCTTGACATCTGACTGTACTCGATCCCAAACTTGCACGACGTTGCGCTCCCATGCAATGTCAGCCGATCTTGACAGGAACACCCCCAAGTACTTCAGGCCATGCGTAGCCACTTGAAGCCCCAGTGTCCAGGGATCTGTCACATCGCCGCCATCCAGCACCCAGAGGGTGGATTTACGCAGATTCAAATAGAGACCTGAGACCTCCCCAAATACTTGCATAATTTCCAATACACGCGGGCCCGAGCGCTGCAGATCGGTAAGAAAGAAGAGGACATCATCCGCGTAAAGCGCAATTCTATCGGTTAAGCTGTCACTCCACACGAACCCCCGCATTTGCGCATCTATACGTACCCAGGCGGCCAACGGCTCCATGAGGAGAGCAAACAGATAGGGGGAGAGTGGGCATCCCTGTCGAGTCCCTCGACCAATCGGAAATGTCTCCGACACCGCCCCTGCAACCCGTACCGAAGCCGTATTGTCAGTGTACAGTAGCTTAATGTAGGACAGGAAGACCGGGCCCAGATTGAGCCGGGGCAGTAGTGCAAATAGGTATGTCCAGCTGACGGAGTCAAAGGCCTTATTAATGTCAGCTAGCAATAAAGCCGCCCGCTCCCCCCTAGCTCCCATTGCGTCAATTGCCGCCTGCGCGCGTCTGATGTTATGGCGCGTCGCCCTATGAGGCATGAACCCCGCCTGATCCGGATGCACTAGGTCTGATATGTATGGGGACAGACGATTCGCCAGAGCCTTAGCCAGAACTTTAGCTTCAAGATTGAGCAGGGAAATGGGGCGATATGAGTCATGCCTCCCCGGGGGCCTACCTGGCTTCTGAAAAACCACGATTTCGGCATGCCTCCAGTCCCGGGGCAGTGTGCCCCGTTCGCGCGCAGCCTCAAGCGCACGGTGATAATGGGGCCCCAGCTGTACATGGAACTTTTTGAAGAACTCACTCGGGTAGCCACTCGGACCAGGGGCTTTCCCCGTATTAAGCTGTCCCAGGGCGTCGCCCAATTCCTCAGCCGAAATGGGCATATCTAGGGCCTTCTTGGTTTCCTCAGACACTGCCTTGGGGGGCAGGTCCTCAATAAATTTAGTCACCTCGTCAGCAGACAAGCGGTCGCATGGGGTGTATTGGGCAGCATAGTAAGCAGCAAAACTCGCCGCCAATTCGATTGGATCCGTAATGACCCCACCGTCGGCAGACGTGAGTCCTGGCAGCTCAAGCGGCTGGAGATGGCGTTGGCAGAGTCTATGGAGCATCGTACACGACTTGTCCCCCCACTGGTATATTCTACTACGCGTGGCCAGCTACGCCTGTCTAGCCTCATCAAGCAGGACAGATGCATAGGTCTGTTGAGCCTGGAGAAGAAGTCGCAACCCGGCATCATCACCCCCTGCGCGATACTGCCCTTCCAATGTTTCCACCCGCGTGGCCGCGTCTGTAATCCCTTCCCGCCGCTTCCGACGCGCCGCAGCGCACCACGCAATATCTACTCCACGGATATTGGGCTTCATGGCTTCCCACACCACCCCGGCATCTATGTCCCCTACAAGATTCTCCCGCCAGTAGAAGTCCAGCGCCTCCCGTATGTGCGTCACGTAGGCCGGCTGCTGTAGATGCCATGAGGACATCCGCCATCGAAATGGTTGGCGTTGACGGTGGAGTTCCACCCTAATGGAAACCGGGGAGTGGTCGGACAGACCCCTAGGCAGGATGTCAGCACTCTTCACCCTACACAAGCAGTCGCTAGGCACAAACACACAGTCCAATCTCGAGTAGGAGCCATGCACAGCAGAGACATATGTATATTCACGATCGGAAGGATGCATATGTCTCCAAGTATCCGACCAGCCTAGTCCCTCAATCATAGCATGCAATCTGGTGCGGGCGGAGGGGGGGGCAGTGTCAATCACGTCCCGGCGCCGCTGGCGATCCACACTTGCATCCATCACATCATTCCAATCACCACCAACCATCGCCAGAGAATCCGGGATGTCCTCCCACACTGTGAAAAGTTTCTCAGCCAGGGCCCATTGTAGAGGGGGGGGGGCGTAGACACTCCCACAGACCACAGATTCAGCGCCCACCATGCCTCTGACAAAGAGAAATCGACCCTGCGGGTCAACCCATTGTTTCTCGTGGACGTAAGCCACCCTGCGATGAATCAGAATAGCTACTCCCCTAGAACCCCGGGCAAAACCGGCATGGAACACCTGGTGGTAGCCAAACCTCTGCAGGCCCAGCACCTTCGAGCCCATCATGTGTGTTTCTTGGAGCAATAAAACGTCAGCACCCTCATTTTTCCCCCATCGCAACACAGCACCACGCTTGATCTTGTCAAGCATCCCCCTGACATTCCATGTGACCACCCGCAGAGACGCCTCGGGGAGTCTATGAGTCCTATCAGCCATAATCCAGCGGGACCCAATGAGCAGATCGTCCTCGCCATTGCCACTTACCACGCACAGTAGAGAACACTACAGCAAAACACACGTGCAATCCCACCCTCCCGCCCCAGGACCCCAACAAAACCAGATGAGCAACCCTCATCCCTCCTTGAACCCCAAAACTAACCATCGATTGAACATCACCACAGTCTCGATCAAAGTGCAGCCCCAACTCAGTGGCCTTGTCTCCAGCCACCCGCACCCCTCCGCCCCCCACCCTATACCTCAAGAAACTATGAAGTACCTGTCGCGGCATGAGTGACCCGGGGTCCAGAACAGAGAGTCCCGAGCCAGCCATGCCAATGGATCCCAACACCCCCCGAAACAGTAATCTCATCCCTCCCCCCCTAAACCTCCCACATTCGTAGGAGAACAGTAGCCCCTTATGTGCAACCCCCGAACCCCCACACCCAATTCCTTTTCACGTTCAGTGAACAGTCGCAAGTAATCTTGAGGCAGCTCTGACGCCGCCAGTCCATCGAGCCTGAGTGCCTGTACTCCCAAGGCCAAGACCTGCAGTTACCAAAGGTCAGAGGAGCATAGCATCATCAGATCCTGCCATTATCCACTTCGGACTGGTCCGATTCTTCGGCCCCACCACCGGCCTGGGCGTCGCTGAGGGAGGCCGACCGCCTACGTGACCTGGAACGTCGGTTTCTCTTGGGCTTGGGCCGCTCCTGTGACACCTCCCCCGAGGGCCCCGGATTCAGCCCCGGCTGGGGATTCGGCCGGACCCTCACTGTCTCATCGGTCCATTTGAAGAGGGCCTCCGGAGTATCAAAGAACAGAGTACGTGATTGAAAAATCACCCTCAAGCGCGCTGGGTACAACAGAGAGTACTGGAGTTTAAGGCCGCGCAGTTTCGCCTTGGCGTTCGTGAAGGATTGGCGCTGCTGCTGAACTAGCTTCGTGTAGTCGGGAAAGATCATAATTTTACGATTCTCGTAAAGGAGGGAGTCCCTGGATCTCGCTTCCCGTAGGATAACATCCCTGTCATGATAGTTCAGCAGCCTGGCGATCACTGCCCTAGGCCGCTCACCCTCCGGCGGCATCTGCGACAGGGCGCGATGCGCACGTTCAATAACAAAGCAAGTAGATAAGGCCTCCGGGGGTAGCCAGGTCTCCAGCCACTGCGTAAGGAATTGTTCCATGTTACCCTTCTCGCATCGCTCCGGAAAACCAACGAAGCGGAGGTTGTTGCGGCGTGCGCGCCCTTCAGCGTCCTCCACCCGAAGCGCCAGGCCACGTTGCGCCGTTTCCATTGCCGCCATTTTCGTCTTAAGTGCGCCGACATCGTCCTCTACGACCGACACCCTGGATTCAGTCTCGGTGATCCGTGCCACAGCATTCCGCAAGTCCTGACGCAAAAGGGTGACATCTGCGCCCACCGCTCCTATTTTGGCATCGATCGCATCCCTTGATTGGGTAATGGCAGCCATCAACGCCGCGTTGTCCGGTCCACCTCCTTGTTGCTGGCCACCTCCTGACGACCCAGGGCCCCCACCAGGCCCGGTGAACTTGTCGATCGTCACCTGTTTGGTAGAACCGCCACCTCCCCTGGTCATGGCTGCAAGTCTCTCGTGGACCGACCACTGGCCCCCACAACCAAGCAGATCCGGGGAGAGTCGTATGGCGGCAGCTGGACACTGAGCGGGCCCGGACAACAGTAACTGTGGCGATGCCCCGCGGCCAAGTAAGGTCCAGACAAGCCCCGGGACCAGCGCCCCCCCCGCTGGCAATCAGAGACCCCGGAACCCCCGTGGGCAGTGTGGCGACCCTTCTACACCGCTCCCGGACTGCACAGCGTACAATCCCCAGCAGGGCCCGGGGGGGGGGAGGTACTCACGGTCCGTCTCTGGGCTCCCGGCAGGCCAAGACGCCCCAAGCCGCACGCCACCGTCCAGTCACCGCCCAGGCCTCCAGGGCAGGTGTGCTCCGAGCACCACCGGGCAACAGCAGGTGTGAGCGCAGGGCCGATCTATGATGGCGCGCAAAGTGCAAGGCCCAGGCTGCAGCCCGATCCCAAGACCGCCGCAGCGGAGCAGGCAAAGTTTTGGCGCCAGGAATGCACACCCCTCACACAGGGCCCCAGAAGGAGAGCCCCCGATCGACTCCCAGCCCCAGGGCAGCAGAAGTGCAGCGGCGGTAGGCGGGCCAGCCGATCCACCCACAGGCCGGTCAGTCGGGGGCCGCCAAAATCGAGGCCCCGGCGCCTCCCGGGGATACCAGGCCACAAATGTCCGAAACTAGCCTCCTCGCGTCTAAGCACAGACGCAGGTATTCACCAACCGCCGTCAGCCACAGGGTCCACAGGCTGTAGACCCCTGCAAATCGTCCTCCGTGCAGGGGCAGTAGGTAGGGTCACTGCCAGGCACAGCGTCGGGGCCCCGTCTGACTCCGGAGGCGGCAGCAGTTCCCAGCGAGCCCCAGGCGGGAGTCGCAAGACTCGAGGCCCCCGGCCCGGCCGGCTTCACCAGGCCACAGCGTACGGCAGAGCGAGTCTGTGCCCCCTCCGGATCCCCAGCGTCTCACCGGGCTCTCGGGGAGAGAGCGCCTGGGCCAATGTAGTATCAGGCAAGCGGCCGGGCGGTCCCGCCGCACTGGTAGCCTCGGCCCCGGCTGCGCCAAAATCGAGTCCCCTGCTTCCTAGGGGAGCACCGGGCCGCACACCCCTCACCGTCACCTCAGGTGTAATCCAGACGCCCGGGGCTCCGCCGACCCCACCGGAGGAATGCAGGCACTTGCAGCAGCGATCGCCTCACTTTGGGCGTGATGGAGAGGTTCGGGGATCAGGATAAGTGCCGGATAAGTCGCGGGCAAGCGGGAGCTCTAGAAAGCTGCGACCGCCATTGCCGCTCGCCAAGCCACGCCCCGTCGCACTTCTTTTTGTACATGCCAAATTGCACTAAGCTTGACATGCTACCCCATGAGTAACGGTACTCTCTTTGGACATGGAGAATTCCCGGTTCTCAATTTCTCTTGGTGCTGACAGAATACTGGGTTATATCTTGTGTACTGCGCATGTGTATTGTCCGTCGAGTCTGTTAAATTGGAGATTTGGGTTTGTCTTTCAAAGTTTCAAGTTATTTTCCATCAATGTCAATTCTAATTCAGACCCTATGTAGTTGTTCCTTATTCTTCAGCGATAGGCAGTTCCTCAGACAATACAACCTCTCCTTGGCATAGCTCTGATTCCTGTCTCAATTAAATAATCTGCTCTTGACAATAATGTTACAAATGGTCTAGCTTATATGGTAAGAATGTTTCTTACTTTCTTATTTGAATTTTGAGTACGCAAATGTAGAGCATTTCATTAAATGTTCGAGGTTTCAATTAAAAATATACAATTTTTTGACGGTGGGGCAAAGTGGAGGGCCGTGGATCAGGGGCCCCCTCCATGTACTTTACAGGGGGGCCCCCTCAGGTTTTGTTACGCCACTGCCCAGGCTAGTTCTACTTTAGACTTTTCTCTGTCAGCATATGGGTTACGGGGATGATCATATATAATAGAGGCTTTGGGGCATGAATGTAAAAAAGTATGTAGCCTATTGACAAGATGAGGAATGGCTTGGCTGAAAGATAAAACTTGAGTATAAGCAGTATAAAGATTTTGTTTTCAAAGAGCGTATTTGGGTTGGTAAGAGGGTGGAAAATCAAAAAGCTGACTAGCCTGTGAGAAAGATATAATTGCATTTCGAGAGAAAAGTTGATTAGTCCAAATTCAATCTTTGTGTCTCTATGACTTCCAATAAAAGGGTTTGCCATGGATCAGTATAAAGTTATTGTGCCACAACGTAGAATAAAGAAAGGATTTCAAATCTGTGAGAGTCAGCTTTGGATTAGAGTCTAGAAGTTTGCAGGTATGTTTAAGGATAGGAGTAGATGTAGATTGAGGTTTGCCGGTGAATGAAAGATACTCTTTAAAGGTAAAAGGAGAGAGATATGAACTTTCAAGGTCCATCCACGAAGGACGATCTGACTCAGTTAAAGAAAGCCATCTCGAGGATTGACGAAGTAGGAAGGATTTGTGATAAGTGGAGAAGTTAGGAAAGTTCATGCAACCTTCGGATTTTGGTTTTATTAGTCTCAATAATGACATACAATTTTTAGCATTCCACAAGAATGAAGACAGAATGGAATTAATTTTTTTGAAGAATTTTAAGGGAATAGATCCTGAAATATTAGAAATTGTATATAATACTATAGGAGAAAGCATCATCTTAATTGTATCCATCCCCCCCCACCATGACAGATATAAAGGATGGCATTTGGATGTTAATGTGGAGATTTTTTGTATGTACTTTTCAATACATAAATAAAGCGTTGATGGGATTGAAGGGGCAGAATACATCCCGAAGTATTTTATCTGTTTAGAATTCCAAATAAAATTTGAGGTCGCAGAGTCTTCTTTGAATGTCAATTTGGTTAAAGGTAGTATTTCGCATTTATCCTTGTTTAATTTCGAACCAGTAACAGAAGCAAAGAGCTCCACCTCACCCAGGAAGGCAGGAATAGAGGATTCTGGATTGGAGATAAATAATAATATGTCATCAGCGTATGCTGCCAATTTAATTTGTTTGTTGTTAGCATCAAATCCATGTATATCTTTGTTTTGACGAATTTTAGACAAAAAAGGGTTCTAAGGTGAGATTGAAAAGAAAAGGGGACAATGGACTACCTTGATGTACTCCTCTTCCTAAGTCGAAATAGGAGGATGTGTTACCGTTTACAAAATTGGCTCCTCGAAAATTAGAGCATTGAAGCGAAATTAAAGATATGATCCTTGGGCCAAAACCAAACCATTTAAGCACTTGAAATAGATACGTCCAATTGACAGATCAAACACCTTCTCCGCATCGAAGGCCATAGCTAATAATGAGTGAGATACGTGAGAAGACTTACATAATATATCAAAAAACAAACGGGTATTATCTGAAATAAGGTGTCCTTTAAAAAAGCCAGATAGCTCTGTGCCGAGTAATTGAGGGAGATAGGATTCCAAACGTATGGCTAAAGTTTTGGAGAAAATGTTATAATCAATATTGACCAAAGATATCGGTCTATAGTTTATGCAATGTTTTGGATCCTTATCATCTTCAGGAATTAAACAAATTAGTTCTTCTAAAAAAGAGCCAGAGGATTTACCCGATTGCAAACAAAGATTTAATAGGGTGTGCAACTTAGGAAGAAGCAATGGTGAGAAAAGTAAACAGAAATTCCACTGTAAAACTATCTGGACCTGGGGCTTTGTCTTTTTGGAGCATTTGCAGAGCATCAAGAAGTTCTCATTGTAAGATGTCAGATTCTAAGAAGTTGTAATCTAAATGAGTGTCAGAGGGACGTTGCATACATGATAAGAACTGAGAAATGTCAAGATCGGAGGGTATCGATTCTGGTGTGTATAAATCTTTGTAGAAAAGGAGAAATGTATCCAATATTTCTGAGTCCTTAAACATTAATGTTCTTATCTAAAATTGAATCAATGTCAAGCTTGTTGTTTTTAACTTTCAAATAATTCGCTAAGAGTTTGCCAGCCTTGTTCTGGCCACCTCAAAATTTTGCACTAGACTTTAACAAATAAAGTGAGGCATTATCAGTCGACATAGTAAAGTGACAACAAGTGTCACATTGTAAGTGGGGGTCACTTTAAAATATAAACATCGCATTGACAACACATAGGAGAACTCCTCAAGAATACATTTCTTCTCCTCGCGTAGCTTCAAATAATTGCTCAAATTGCATGCTACCAGTCACAGTTGAAAGAGCTCCACACTTTAAAGTCCAAGTTTCAGGATTTCATGCCCCTTGCGGCATTCTGCTTACTTTCTCGCTACCCTTCTCCCCAGCATGGCCCGGTTTTGAATTCAGCTTGCTCACTATTGCTATGTCCTAAAGATGATCTCGAATAGCTGAGATCGAAATGTCGTCGGCCCCCTACAACAAGAACTCTGTACACTTTGTATAATCCATTCTTGAGGAGTTCTCCTATATGTTGTCAATGCGATGTTTATATTTTGAAGTCACCTCCATTTAGCACGTCACGCTTGTTGTCACTTTACTAGGTGAGTACCTGAATTTTTTCTTGAATAATTTTATAAAATAAATAACAAACGTTATTTTGACTTACATGTCCCTGTTCATATTACTAATCGCTCCCTGAGATATTTATTATTTATCTTGAAACTAGCGCATTGCCACTAATTCTGACACTGCTTCCTTTCAGTAGGAGGAGGACTCCTCAGGTGAAGCAAAGGTCGACGAGTCCCGCAAAAATGTCTTCGGGCCTCACTGCAACATCAGACACCACCTCTGTGTGAAGAGAAGCCGCAGGCAGGGTCGCAAGAGTGCTTGTTCGTGCACCGGGTCCCGGAGGTCTACCAGGACGCCGCCATCCTCTGCGGGCTCCAAGCCACGCCCCTAGTGACGTACATTCTGATGGTGATGATGTTATTGATGACAAATCTGATTGACTTGGCTTTATCCCTGAGTTGAGGTAAAAAATGTACAGATACTTGTGGGTTAGTCTCAATTCTACTGCTGACGGCTCTTTGATATTTTTGATTTTGCATGTTGAGACTTTCATGTTGAATTGGGTGTTGTCATCATACCTATGTATTTTGATGTAACAATATACCGAGAGTAGTATAAGTGATTTCATGCATAGACTGTATATGTCAAATTTAGGATGTTACCTAGGTGAACACATTGGTCCCATGAATTGACTGTGATCGGTACAAATGCATCTCGGCCAGCTGGTGGGTGTTGAACAGGAAGGATGTGACAATGTCAACAGTGTCATCAAAGTTCGAAGCATGCAAACAAGTTACTAAATAGTGACTGATAGTTAACCGACAAAGGGAGTGAATAGATCCAGGAAGGACAAAGATGCAGGAATGTCCCCAGTCAGTACACTGAAGGGCATTATGTATGACCTGAATGGTATACAGCTTGCACAGAATATTTAACTCCAAGGCAAGGAAAAAAATGAACAAATGATGTGTTCCAAGCATTAATCAAGTGTCATGCCTTGAGGCATCTGTGAGGTTGACTTCACACGCACAGACCATTAAAAGTAAACAGACACAATAACAACATAAATTTAGCATATACTAATTAAAATTTCGAAGTTCAGTGATAAATCTAATTGATGGTGTGTTAGGAGCAGCTGCTTAGACACCTCTGAAGTGTTTGGATTAAACAAAATAAAAGAAACATTGAGAAATGCCTGTCTCTGTGCTTACAAATCTTCACAAGTAACATGACCTGACTCAACAACCATAATTAATTACCAGTTTCAAATGCGCCGTGACGTCATTGACCAAGTTGCACACTCACTTGGCTATATGATCTCTTTGTGAACTGTGATTCGTTATTGTCCTAAATGTAATTATGACTAAAACTATATCACTAATGTGGTCGTCGAGGTGTGCATGTCCTCAAATGGCAACACAGCACCATAGAGGACCAGTAAGTACTACTGTTATTAATTTGTTTACTAACAGATATGCACTTGATCAACCATTTCGCCCCATATATATGTTGCTGTGTCTATTAGTGGAAAGCCTATGCAGAGATTTGCTTCCCAAATTTACTGCATCGCTTAAGGTCTAGGAGCATGTGTTTTGTATTTCCTTTCCTTTCTATCAGAGAAAAATGGCAAGCCATACAAGACTGGACTGCTCATTGGTGGTGGAGACAAGATTAATTTCATGAATGTGTCCCCTTTATGTGAAAACAATTATGAGCTCAATGATGAGCTAAAGAAGAATGGAATTGAATATTACACAGAGAAATTACCAATGGCCCAAAAGCGCTGGATCAAACGTTTACATTAATCACTCTTTTGCTGCTACATGTACATTTCCACGTTATTTGCCTATTTAATCATTGCCCACATGGCTTCTGAATAATGCGCTATTACTTACCAGTAATCTTAATTACTCCCGGTCCTGTTGTCCTCATCCAATTCATGACATATGGAGATAACCATCTCTCAGACAGAAGAAAAGAACATAAGGAATTCTGGGACATTCTACCCACCACCTCCCACCAGGAGTACTTACCTAGTACTTACCCACTTACCCAGCATTTGTTCTGAACTACCAAGCCACCAACAGGAAGGTTGGCCATTCAGGAGGGAGTCATGAAGGGGACGAGGACAATGGGACACGCAGTAATGAAGATTACCGGTAAGTAATAGGGCATTGCCCTCAGGTCCCTCCTATCCTCCTACCATTCATGACGTAGTGAGCATACCAAAGCCAGAAAACCGACCTTCCGAACTCCCAAACAACACAAAAGACACCACACCAAGTGCAGCACCAAAGTGAATGAAATGAAAGAACCACAGAAAAAACAGGCATGAGCACACAGTCTGCAACACCCCAAACCAGAGAAGGGCTCATTCCACAAAACAAGCAGGAGACGATAAAGGCAAACAAAAGAAAACACAAATGAAAGCCCACTGTGCTGCCACACAACCACAGCAAAGGACATCCCACGCCACAAAGCCAAGGAGGCAGCCATCCCACACTGGGAACGCCCCGCCTTCCATGACAGAGGAGGAGAACCAGCCAGGGAAGAAGCACTGCATACAGCCATCAATAAAAGGACAGTGAGGAAGCCCACTCCCCCTCAGAAAAAAGAACTCAAAGAAACAAACAAGGCCACAGATGCAAAAATGACCCAGAGCGGCCAGAAAAACCAGCAAAGCATGGGAATGAACAACAGGGTTGAAATAATGAACGGTAAGAACCTGGACCCAACACCCCAGCCCATAACAACCAGCCCCAGAGACAAAGGGATAGAAGAAGCCACATCAGGTACAAAGAAGGCATCCAACCCCAGAAACACACAGAAAATGATAAGGAAGGCCTTAGTGCCACCAGAGCCCCCAACACCCCAATCGGCCAAATGGAAGGGAGCGATTGCAGAAAACCACCATGAAAGTGACAAAAAAAATGTCAATCAACACCAAAGTCTTGAAAGGAGGCAGACAGCGGAGACTCCAAGCCCAATGGAAAAGCCTCAGAAGGGAAACAGCGGCGACACCTTAGGTTGGGCCACTAGAAACTAAGGCACAAAGGAGGACCACAATAGTTCGAGTACCTTACAAGTCCCTCAAGAATGGCACAACCCGTCACCCCATAACCCATGCCAGAGATGCTGCAGCAGCAATGGCACAGGAGACAAATGAAGGAACACACACCAATGCTGAAAGACCTCTAAAGCAAGCCTCGATGAGAGCAGAGGGGAAACAGGGGATCCCACAAAAGCCACACACTCCAACCAGATAACTAAGAGGGACAAGGCCAACAATGGGACCAATACCACAACCAGGGAGGTCCACACCAGACTAGCCCAAAAAGATGGGAAGAACCTGCCGCACTGGCCAAGGCAAACAACAAGAAGATGAGCAAAGGATTGGACAACACGGCCACATTCCAGACACCTGCACATGAACACCTGACAGAAACACAAGGAACGTGAGCACGAGGTAGAAAAAAACGTGTCAGAAAAAAAACAGGAAGGTATGATGCACTGACCAAGCAGCAACCCCCCCCCCCCACCAACTAAATGTGCACGGCCACTAGAGACTGCAGCTGTCTCCATCGCTTATGATAAGACCCAGAGGAGGACAGCGCCCCAAAAAGTGCACAGTGGACACAAAACGATCCATGGCAAGAGCACCAACCACCAGCGCAGACACAGGATGATTGCCAATGCACCCAGACCTGGGGAAGAAGATCCGAAGCTGTGGAACCCAAAGACAGAGGCACACACAAGGAAGCAAGGTCAAACTGGGTCCCAAACAACTGGAAACACCACCAAACGTAACCACAGGTAAGGGGACAGCCAGAACCCAGTGAAGGTCATGGACACAACAAGCCTCTCAACCGGACTGAGCCGCACCATGACCCAAAAACTTTAAAGGACTGAGGGAGGAGCGAGGCAGATACCCATGAACACAAGACCAGGGGAACACAAAGAACAACCGGATCTCCAAGGAAGATCCCACCCACAAACAACACCCACCAAGGACCCGCTACTGCAGGAGTCAACTCAAGGTAGACAAGCCCGAGAAAGACAAGCCAGATGTGGACGGAGATGAACCACATACCGAATATACCAACAGTGACCATCCACCACACACCCATGACCCAACAGGTGGGACAAAGGCAATGGAACATGGGGCCATCCAGCATAAACCGGGAACGGTGAAACCCCCAACGAACAACAAGCTGACCAAATGGCCCAGAGGGCAAAGGGTAACACAAAGGTATCACCCAAAGAGAGTCCCAACACAAGCTAAAGAAGGGCCAAAAACAAAGCTCGTTGGACTGCCTCAGAGCTACATGAAACACAGCCCCGGAGCACCAGGCCAAACACCAGCAGGAATACAAGCTCTGTGCAACTAGCCATCCAGAAGAAGTCGCCAAGAAGGACAAGCAAAGTGGCCATGGGGTGAAGAACCAAGACCCCACCAAGCCACGACCATAAGGATAGGGGTGCTATAAAGCACATGAGACAAGAGGGGCAGCCAACAACCCAACGCCGCTGATATCCACAGAGTCACCCTAAAACCCAAATGACTGAGCCAGAGACCAGCCAGTAGAGAACGCTTCGCCAGCCACCAAAAAGCCCAGCACCAAGACAGAAAGTCAGAAATGCAGTCCAAGAGAACAAGCCACATCAAGCAACACCCAGACCAGCAACCCGAGGCCAGAAAAAGGAAACCAGAGACCCACAGGATGGAGCTCAGCAGGCAACACCAAACCCAGAAACAGAGCTACAACCAACTGCCCCAGGAAACAAAGGAGCAGACGGAGATGGCCATGGCTCTGCCCAACAGAATGCAAGGAGAAGAACCCTCACCAAACAGCTGACACAACTACCCCAGAAAGGGATGCAAGGAGGCCCCCAACACGATGTCCTCACAATTCTGGAAACTGGTGATATAGGGGCACCAAACAACCACTCCCCAGCAGCCCACAACTCCTCGAGGTCAGATAGAAATGCACAATGTAACCAACCACCTCCAAGGCCACAGAGACAACAGACTGCAGAAAATGGCCAGTAAGCCAGGGCCGAAGTCGTACATGATGCCAAGAAGAGGAAGGGAAGCCAGAACACCCAGTGGCCAACACTCAAAAGGTGAAACTCAAGGTACAAATGCCAACAACGGCTGAATAGGACATACCCCACCCAAGCCAGGAAGCCCCTATAACCAGGTGGCATGTGCAGAGAACGAACATCCAACACGAACACCTCAGTCCATCCCAAACAAGAGCCCAAACATGTACAGTGAGGCAACAGAAAACGAAGGCTGAAGCCAAAGCCCCTCAAACCAGATTGGAATCCCTGCCCAAGGTAGACCGAGGCTGCAGGACAAACCACTGCACAACCCACTGATTGAACAGAGGCTGGTAGAGGCAAAGCCCATAAACCGTACCCATGATGTCACAGCAACAGCAGGGCAATTCAAGCACCAATTGTGATAAAAGGCATCAAAGCAGGAAGAGTCCCAAAGAATGCCTCCATCCAATTCCTGGCTCCACAAGAGACAGAACAACCTGTACTATACCATCCAACATCCCCACCCCACTGGAATACCAGCCAGGGCAGTGAAGAAAGGCCACCCAGTCAAATACAGGCCAATGGACAGAAAAGGAACAAAAATTAGCACTGCATCATGGTCAAATTGGAGGCCTTCTCATGAGAACAAAAATGTGCTATGTGGTGCTCACCCCCGGGCCGGTTAGACTCCCAAACCATTTACTGAAAACCGCTGTACTTGCTGCAGGGGATGTTGAGGGCCATGAGCCCATCCCCAACCAACCTTCACACCCCTGGTGTGCCTACTGTGGCAGCCTACTTGCCTGGGGGTACTCGCTGGGGGAACAGGTGTGGTCCCACGGGCACCAGCAGGCCCAACCATTGCCACGGAAAGGAGAGGCAGGCTGAGGCCCATCAAAAATGCCCCCTCAAGCCAGCTCAGGCACGCACAACATGCCAGCGTGCCTGTCCTCACTGGCATCCAGGTACCTTAGGAGCATACCCTGCCTCCGCTGTGGTAAAACACACCACCACAACACGTTTTCCATCCAGCTGAGCCACTGGAATATGCACGCCTGCAACCCAGAACTGCCCTGTAGACATGCCACACGAGCCGCAAATGGCCTGCCGTCACCGTCTGCACCTTATGGCAAGCCTGGCATGCACACCAAAGCATTGTCTAGGAGAGCCCAGCTTTCCAAAGGGCCCATCAGGGAAAACATGGAAGTCCACCACTCGTGCCCAGCAGGAGCAGCTACCATTACACCTCATATCATGTTGTCGGCAGACAGAAAAAATTAACAGAATGATTGCTGGGTAATTACTTGTTAAGTACTCCCGATGGGAGTGGTTGGGGCAGAGGTCTTCAAACTTTTTGATGCCGAGACCCCCTTGTAAAACCTTTTTAGGCGTAAGAACCCCATTGGGAGTACCAGTTTCTAGAAACTGGTACTCCTCATCATCAACAACTATCGACAACCATAAATGCGCCTGTTAGACCTCATCACATCCATCCATCCATCATTAATCCACACTTTCACACATCCATCCATCCATCCTTCATCCATCCACCCTTTCATCCTTCCATCCATACATCCCCTTTCATCCTTCCATCCATACATCCATCCTTTACCCATCCACCCTTCCATCCATCCATCCACCCATCATTCATCCACCCACCTTTTCACACATCCATCCATTATTCATCCATGCAACCTTTTATCCATCAATACATCCATCCTTCATCTATCCAACCTTTTATCCATCCATCCATCCATCCTTCATCCATCCACCCTTTCATCCATACATCCATCCTTCATCCACCCACCCTTTCATCCATCCATCCATCCACCCATCATTCATCCCACCACCTTTTTACACATCCATCCATGCATCATTCATCCATGCAACCTTTTATCCATCCATCCATCCATCCTTCATCCATCCACCCTTTCATCCATCCATCCATCCTTCATCCATCCACCCTTTCATCCATCCGTCCATCCACCCATCATTCATCCACCCACCTTTTCACACATCCCTACATCCATCCTTCTTCCATCTAGCCTTTCATCCTTCCATCCATCCATCCTTCATCCATCCACCCTTCCATCCATGCATCCATCCTTCATCCGTCCACCCTTTCATCCTTCCTTCCATACATCCATCCACCTTTTCATCCTTCCATCCATACATTCATCCTTTATCCATCCCCCCTTTCATCGATCCACCCACCCATCAGTCATCCACCCACCTTTTCTGTGCCTCTCTCAAGGGGGGGTCAGTATCTCTCTGCGTCTTCTTCCTTCTTCTTCCTCTCTCATGGGAGGGGAGGGCATCTCTGTGCCTCCCTGCTGGGGGTAGGGGGGGGCAGACAGGATGTAATAACATCTCACCATGAAGAACAGAGTCTCAGACACATTTCTCCCACACAGGCGCCAGGTATGAGGGCTCGTGGGACTTGAACCAATGATTTATGAGACGTGTCAGAGGGGGGGGAGGACCTTTCACATGCTTTACTGGTGGGACCCACAGCTCCAGGCGTGCATCGTCCATTGAACTCAAAGGGCTACAGCCTCCTCCCCCAGCCACCCCACCCAGCTCCCCCCCATTGTGTATGTGAGCCCGGCCTAAACAGCTTCATGGACACACACAAAGCCACACCTGTGTGCTTCACAGGTCTTTAACCCCTCCCATGCTCACCATGGTGGCCGTGTGCTCATGATAAGCTGAGCTTGTCATAACGGCCACAAAGCTCGCACGCTAATTCACCCGCTGTGCTGAACGTTCCACAGAAACGGGTGTGGCCGTAACGAGCTCAGCTCGTCATGAGCACACAGCCACCGTGGCTCATGACGAGCTGAGCTCGTCATGAGCACCGGGGCGCTGTGCCCGCCCCCAGCACAGCGGGGGAATTAGCCCCGCAGGCAATGGGTTACAAGACCTTTTACTTGTTAATGAGGCTTTGATGTTTTTCACCCCTCGGTGTGAATTAGGCCTCCGCCGTGAGCACCCTCAGTCAGCCCGACGCCACTAAGGCAAACCACGCATTGCAAGGTACTGCACGCTCTGACAGAATCTGCGACCCCCTTCCCAGGACTCCACGACCCTCCTGGGGGTCGAGCCCACAGATTGAAGACCTCTGGGGTAGAGGGTCCCATCATTCCTTTTATTTATTTTTTCTGTCTGAACGATGGTTATCTATTTATGTCATGAATCGTATGAGGCCAGGAGGGATCTGAGGGTTATGTATGTTACCACTGCTACAATCAGACCTGTTGATTACATTCACTTTAGTGAACTTCCATTTCTTTTTGTATATGTTTGATAAAAAGACCATATTGTCTTATGAAAGTTAATGGCGGTCATTCAAACTAACAAATCGTTGTGGCTGCAGTGTGATTTATGAAATTATGACATAAAATATATTGTAAACTAAGCGTGTTATAGTCTGAGCTAGTAGTGAACGTATGGTGAAGTGGTCAACATTTGGTTAGAGTTTTGTTCAAAAGCTACATTTCCACGTGTGTCTGTGGCAATATTTTCATTGAATGTTCAATATAGAAACTTAAAAATTCCAAAATTGTCGCCTTAATGCTAAAACTGTAGAGTTTTCTTTACACTAATATAAGCATAATATATAATTTGCATATTATATATAGAAAACATCAAAATAATGTATACCTCACTTGTATATCAATTATGTGTATTGAATAGGTAAACCAAAAAACAAAAAGACTGATTATAATATTATGTTACCGTTGCCCCAGAGAACAGATACACAGTAACACATTATTATGTTCATAAAACAAATCCCTAACTATTATGAAAAATAGAAGCATAATGTGGTTAATATTATGCGTAAATTAATACTATTTGGTGCAACGAACGTACATATAACTTTATAGAGCATGGCTCACAGAAGTAAACAGTGTAAAACTAAACATACAACGTGATTTCCCTCTTTTTTTTATCCCCTTGAGTCCTTGTACAGATGAGATACATATCAACATTTTTAACATGCGTGAATTTATATGGAAAATCGTCTACTTCTGTCCTTTTGTGAATTTTACCTGCAATTTCCCAGTGTGAAAATGGAATTGGGGCAGTTCTGAGGATGCATCTTGCAGCCCCTTCCTTCTCAGAGCGAAGAGGCAAGATGTTGTTCTGGCAAATGTCACACTGCTGAGAGGGTCAGTCAAATACCAAGCCAGAATTGCACACTTGTGAACCCTCGCGCTCAATCATTACCTCCTAGGCCGGCCCCCTAGTGCGTCCTCCGGAGTAAAGAGCCTCTTCAGACTAAATGATTTTTAGTATGACTAAATTTGAACCTTTAAAAATACCAAACCTTTAAGAAAAGAATAAGGAACTTTAATAATAGGTCAATATACATTTACTGAGTTGGATTTATCAGGAACACTTAGAAAAGAAACACGACCTCTATGCACTTTCTAGGGAAATATAGCAGAAACGAATTAATAAAAGAGTATTTCAGTAATAAAAACGTATTTCACTTGTTTAAATTCAATAAGAATTACGTTTGCATAATTGCCATCACGGTGAAACGAATCATCAATGTGAAAGTTATATAAATACAACTATGATATACAGTAATTGAAAAATCACCAGTGACCATGCAATGAACTCAAAAATTGGTCAGGAATACCAAAGGCTTAATTCAAGAGATATTGATGCGGGGTAGTGCAGCAACTCACTTTGGCTAGAGTAATTTATAGCAGCATCTAGGTAAATGTACCAATCGTTTGTAACATGAATTCCAGTTGTGAGCCATTCAAAACTTACAAATAATTAAGTTAGGGTGCTAACTGTTGCAAAGGATATGCGGAAGGCGTAATGAAGAAATAATTTTCTTTATTCATAGCTTAAGCCCCCATGACAGTAAGGATGTGCGGACGCAGCCACCATCAAGCAGCTCTTCTAATGTCCCGCCACCCTTCTAGAATCCTACAATAGGTGACTCGAGCACACGCTCGGGTATCAACACAACAAACACTTCCCGCTCCCTCCAAACAGAAATCGAAAAGAGAGAGAAAAAGAAAACAAAACAAAACTAAAATGAAAAGAAGGGAAAAGGGAAAGAGACAAGAAGGAAGGTAGTCTCCAGGGTACATAATAAGTAGAACAATAAAAGTTATGCAAGCATTGTGACAATTACACAATAAATCCCTGCACCAAAAACAGAAATGCAAGAAATAGAATAAACAGATTACCAGTAGATGTGCGTAACATAGTCATCAAATTACTTAGGTTTAGTGCACACACGTTTTGTACAAGAAACTACTACGTCTTCAATGACAGCTGGTGTAGAATCTGGCATATTAGGCGTGTCTTCCACTACCTCTTTGATAACAATAGGGGTCGAATTCTGTACAATTGGCGTGTTATTTACCGTGCTCTGCGCACATCTGGAACCTGCCAAAGGCTTAATGGGAATGCTGATGGCATTATCAGGTGAACCAATTTCATTAGTATAACCAACATCATCCACCTAATCATACTTAAATGCTGGTGCTTGTTTGTTTAAAGTAATTTTCACTTCAACATGTACTTTGAATAAAGCAATTCTGTTGGCATTCCACACTTTTCCACCACTCAAAAGTGCAGAATTACATAGGATTTTAACTACCTTGAGAGGAGCAGAATACCTGCTCTCCCCTTTGCGTACTATTCTACCCTTCTTGACTTTGACAGTGTCACCAAACTGTAAATTAACTCTCCTCCCTTTGTCGGTACCAGAACGTTTCCCAACCATGTGGCTTTGATTGGCTTCCAGGGATTGCTTGACTCCCTCAACAGATCAAGAGACAATCTTCGTGTAACTAAGCCATCCCATGTTATCTTTGGATCGAGAAGAACATCCCCTCATGAGTTCAAAAGGGGAGAGCCCAGTAGATTGGCAATTGGTGATTCTGTAAGCACAAACCATTTTCCTCAATTCGTCCTCCCACTCTGTACCATTACTGTACGACAGCTCAATAATGACTTTAATGACTCTATTGAAGCGCTCAACGCTTCCATTACCTTCTGGGTGATAAAGAGAGGTTGTCCTATGTACAATGCCAGCGTCATCTATAAAACATTTGAAAATTTCCCCCACAAACTGTCCACCATTGTCGGATACTAAATCTTTAAAGAGACCTTCTATTGCGAAAACTTCTCCAAAGCAACACAAAAAATTCTCTGAGTCAACCCCTTTCTACAATTGTGTACTCCGGCCATTTAGAAAAATGGTCAATAATAACAAAAATGTATTCATGTACACCATTTTCAGTTCTAATAGGACCAAATATGTCCACACCAATCCTTTCCCATGGCATGTTGAGGACAATAATGGGATGTAAAGTGGGCGTACTTATCAGAGTTAGTGCATTCTAAACAGTCACGGACAACCCTTTCAAAGTCTCTGTCGACACCAGGCCACCAGTAAGACTGTTTAATTTGGCACCTAGTCATTACAATACCCAAGTGTCCTTCATGGCACAGGTTGATAATTTTCTCACGAAAGGTTTTTGGGGGACTAACTTACCTCCCCTTAGTAATAATTCATTCTCAAAGGAAAGTTCATTCATCACTTCCCAAAATGGAACTAGGACTCTGTGTAAACAGGGTTTCTCAGGACAACACTTGTGAATATATTCACTTACTTCCCGTAACTCTTCTAAAGGGAAATATTTTTAACCCAGTCATCATGGGGAATGCTTGCAAGCTCACTGACAAAAATGCTTGCTACAAACCAATGGTCCCAATCATTACTAACGTCTTCACACAGAGGTAGGGGACATCTGCTCAAGAAATCTGCAATTCCATTTCGAATTCCAGGGACATACACCACTTCGTACACAAAATCCAAAAGTTGGGCAGAAAAACTGGAGATCCTGGGTGAAACATTATTTAAACCCTGCGAAGTGAGGACTTTCGTAAGTGGTTTGTGGTCTGTAACACATGTTCCTCACACAAATTGTCTAAAATGCTTAAGTCCCCATAAGCAACCAAAATCCTAACTTTCAATAACGGAATATTTTTCTTCCGTGGGTGTAAGTGCTCTGGATGCATACGTAACAACAGATTCAGTTCCATCTCTTTGTAATTGAGATAAGACTGCACCAAGGCCTCTTCCACTGGCATCGGTTGTGATAATACTTTTGAGTTTGGGGTCAAAGACTTGGAGTGCTGGTGCAGAACAAATGTCCCTTATTATACTTTCCATACACGATTGTCATTCTTTAGACCAATGAAATGTACTACCTTTTTTAAGCAATTGTCTGATACAGTACATTATCCCTGCAAAATTGCAAACAAACTTAGAATAAAGTTCTGCCAGGCCAAGGAAGGACCTGACTTACTCTTTTTTTGTGGAGTGGGGACTTTTTTGATAGCCTCAACAACCTCCGACTTAGAGCGGATGCCGCATGCACTAATTTCATGCCCAAGATAAGTTACACTTTTCATAGCTATTATGCATTTGCACTTCTCAGCAGTCAATCCTTTTCTTCCTAACTCATGTAGAACTTTGTTTAAAACGTTATCGTGTTCCTCTCTATCCTTCCCCATAATGAGGATATCGTCCTGGAAGAACAGTACATTTTTCATGTCCTTGATAATGTGGTACATGATACATTGAAACATAGCAGCAGCTGATACCAACCTAAAAGGGACACGCCTAAACTGGAAGATAACATTCGGGGTGACAAAAGCTGTGAGATGTTTACTGTCTTCATGGAGGGGAACCTGATGATAAGCGGATGTTAAGTGAATTGTGGAAAACCATACCATATCCTTAGTAGCTGAAAGTAATTCCAATATCTTGGGAAGAGGAAATACATCAACAAAAATATTTTTATTGAGTTCCCTAAAGTACACACACAAGCGGATCTTACCGTTGGCTTTGTGTGCGACGACAAGAGGGGTGACCCAATCTGAAGATTCTATGCTTTCAATTATGATCTTAGCCACAAGTTTTTGAATTTCCACCACAACTTCAACTTTAACACCTAAAGGGAGTTCCTGACCTTATCAATGCAAGGTTTGGCGTTGTCTTTCAGGATTATTTTATGAGACAACCCTTTGAGATCACCAATACCTCCAGAGAAAACATTAGGAAATTTCATAGTGAATTCTTCAAACAAGTTTTCTTGAGCAGGAATAATGCTAAGAACAGGATCTTGACTATTGGGATCCAAACGTATAATAAGCTCACCTTGATCCTACCAACTTAACACACAGGGTCCTGCTAAGGACACGGACAGATTACACACTGCTACTCTCCCTTTAAACTCAAAGGTGAGTTTGCGAAAACCTAGGAGTTTAATAGGTTCGCTTGTGTAGCTTACCGGATGTACGTTAGGACTTTCAGGACCAATAATGGTACTAAATAATTCCTCCCATTTGTTTTGTTAACGATGGGGTATGGTGACCCAGAGTCATCCATCAAGGTCACATATACTCCACAAGCTATTATTTCGCAAACTGTTTTTTTCCTTTGTTTACCACCAGTACGTCATCTGTTATCATGTATGGAACATACTTTGTTTTCTTCATAATCGAAGTCTTCACTTCATCTTCATGCTCAAGCTCATCAACAATACATTTTACAACTTTAGACTTATGACAAGCCCGAGCAAAATGACCATACATTTTACAATATGCACATTTTTGACCAAGAGCTGGGCATTTCTTATCATTAGCACGGTGAGAAGAGCTATCACAATAGTAACACTTCCCTTTGATGTCCAAGAACTTTTCAGCATGCTGCTTGTTCCCGCCTTTTTCCTTAGCTGGTTGTTTATCATTTCTCTTTTTAACCTGTTGAAAACTGTGGTGTTAGTTTTTATAACCTTCACTGTTTCATCGCAATTATCCACTTTGGACTTGGCAATGACAGTTTTTCACATCTGGAAGTTAGCTCAGCTTTGCTGATGATAGCTGAAATTTCTCGCAAACTAGCATCCCCATTAATCCAATGTTTATCCTGAAGGTTTTGGTTATTACAGTGTATAATTAATTGGTCACGAATTAACTCCTCCTCAATGACACCACATTTGCAGGATCAGGCTAATCTTCTTAGAGAAGCAATGTAATCTTTTACTTTTTCATAAGGTTCTTGCTTCCTATGATAAAAATTAAATCTGTGTACAGCTTTACCCACAGTGGGTGCACAGTACGCATTGAGATCTGCAATGGCTTGGGTCAACACATTAACTTCACTTCCAACTAAAGGTTTTTATCTGAAGTCTATTATAAACTCTTCACCTGCCTGGACCTAAAAAATGTAGAAGAATTTTCTTTTTTCTTCAGGTGGCAATTCTTTGCTTTCAAAAGTATCCAGGTAGTTTATCAGATTATCCCTCCATTCTTCCCATATCTGGCTAGAAACCTCACAGTCTTTTTCCATGAATTGTTATCGAGCAGGTAAATTCATGGTTGCCATAGCTACGGTAAATAATGTGGCTGAGAAATGGATATGAATAAGGGAAATAAATAATAAAAAAATAGGGCTAATGAATAGTACCTTGGTTGATATGCAGTGTTCGTATCACAGTTGTGGTTGAAATTCCTGAAGACGCCAAAGAAATCTGAGTAGAAATGTACGTTGTGCAGGGAAATCGATAAATTCTTAAATGAACACACTTCCGTAAATTTGTCGATTTCAATCACTGTATATGTGTTTTCAAGAAGGCCGCACGTAGCGTCACCTTTGCGTGACCTTTTTGATGACAGTAGATGCTAGGCAACACAAACGTTTTCCGTAGATCTCCTGACGTCAGGAGAAGGCAGAGGTTGCTCAAGAAGATGCTGGCTCGAGTGTGGAACGCTGCTGCAGCTCAAATGATGCAGCCATGAAGCAGCTTCCCCAATGATCACCTCCAAAACCTCAAATGCCCAGAACAACAAGGTAAATTAGACAAAGTACTTTGCTCACACATTGCTGCCTCACTTTTTTTGTTGTGAAATGAGTTTTCCTTTGACACTAAGACAAAAATAAAACTCCTTTGAATTCAGTTGCGCTGGTTCATGGGGCCTAAGCATCTTGTCGCCATTGTTGCAAAGGATATGCGGAAGACCTAATGAAGAAATACCCTTCTTTATTTATAGCTTAAGCCTCCATGACAGCAAGGATGTGCGGACGCAGCCGCCAGCAAGCAGCTCTCCTAATGTCCCACCACCAGTGGCGTCACTAGGGTTGGTCTCACCCGGTGCGGGTAACTCATGGTGTCACCCCCTCACGACTTACCGCATGGATCTCCTCAGCTCCGAGTCCGCCAGTGGACACAGATGGCAAATAACGGGAAATAAAGGGACCATACAGAATCCTTAGTAACATTTGTAAATTTATTTCCTATATTTACAAAGGCCATAGAGATTGGGGGTAGCGAGGGTCAGGGTAGGGGGGAAGAGAGGGCTTTCTGGGGACTGATGAGTTGAAGTGGATTTTTGGTGTTCATTTAAGGGCTTCATTTGTACTGGTGGTAACCCTTCAGACGTTTGGATGTGGGTGGAGCAGTGCAGTCTGCAGGGACTTCGAGTTCCTTGCCCATCATGCCGCCGCGGTCCGAGACGTTGCATGGTATCTCATATTAACCAACCCACGAGTGGATGAGGTTATAAACGCTGAGATGGCTTCCCCTAGTCTGTTTCCCTGTCAGTAGCCGTAGGGCACTGGGCTGACTGTAATGAGGACCGAGGGAGCTTCCCCGGGGCGTGCAATTTTCCATTGGGCGGATTCTGAGGTGTGGACAATATCTTTCCTGTGATATTCCCCGGGTCTAAAAAATAACCACGGGTGGGCAGAGTACACTAGGCCCGGGTATAAAGAGAATTTCTGGCTCTGACTGTCCTCGGGCGGACGGGGGGGACGGGCCTCGGGGGCAGTCACATCTTACCTGGGTTCTGAGGATGAGTGAATTGAGTGCTGGCATGCACCCAGGAGGAGTAGAAAGACAGTAGGCAGACACAGCAATGCACATAAAAAATTTAGCAAACACCAGCTCTGAAATAAATCATGATTAGATCGCTCCTTGACACGTAAAGCTCTCCTTTTTTTACTGCACTGGAGGTGCCATCAGGGCCACGAGGTTTGTTATTCAGTCAATATTTAATAGCTTTCAGGTTTTCAGATGGAAAAATATAAGGACTAATATAAATGAGAAATATTGGTCACTCTAGAGGATACTTAAATATTAGCATCAAATGCCCTGCCATTTATAAGGGAAAATGAAGTATTATTGGCAGGCCCCAAACTGTGGTTGTCAATTTCTTTTCCCAAACTTCCCATTCTGAGGTTCACTGTACCTTATAGAAACACAGACTTTATAATTCCAATGGTTTGTATATTCTGAAGCATCTCTTTAAGCACATCACACACTGAGAAGTCCACCCAACTACGACTTAGTTATTTCGACCAACAGTCCAACACTTTTTTGAGAAATCTATTTTTTCTGTTTCCTAACCCTATTCAGTCCAAAGTTAATGCTCCTAAACATTTCCAAATTACGTTAAGCGTCACAGTGGAGCTCAAAGTGGAGAAAATGTATTGTGCACCAATTTAGGTATTTTTTGCGAATTTGGAAATAGAGCAAACAGGATTTACACCAGGAGAAAATGTATTGTCCGTTACTTGTTTGTATATTATGAAATTAAGCGAACACAATGTTATACACTTTCTAATATGACAGAATGCTCTAAAATGAAGGAAAAATCTGTTTTATACAATTCGACCAACAGTCCAACACTTTTACAGTGACAGGTGAAGCTTAGGGTGCCTCCCAAACCCAGCCACACTGTGACTGTCTTCTTGGGCCGGCCTTGGTGGGGAGTGTCTAGGAGTAATGCGATTGCGATCTGATGTGTGCCACTGCACTGGCACATTTCTAACTGCATTCATATTTGTAAATGATATTTCTCTTTCACCTCAGCCACGCCGTCATCTTAGGGATTCCTGTCTCTTCGCACAATGCGGTAGCTGTCGCTGCTGTACCTTCCTCCACTCTCCCGCCCTTTGGGGGGCTGCAGGCCGGGTCTGGCCGTCGTGCTCCAGGTGCTGCAAAAGGAAGTCTCCTCCTCCCCTCTCCTTCTGCTAGGTTTGTCGGGCTACCGGGAGTGTCCAGAGGCACAAACTCCAACTCCAGGGGCTCTCTCAGCTCGTCAGAGAGCCTCCCCTAGAGACGCTTGCATCAAAGAAGGCCTGTGGCGCCAAGCCATAAGGTATCCACAAGCACACTTATTCTGATTCGGACCCGGATTCTTGATGTGCCCCAAGGAGTGCAAATGCCTGCAGTTTCAGACCAGCCACTATGGGGGCCAGGCCAGTTGACAAGCTCAGGGCTGGTGGTGCTGCGTGGCGTGTTCACAGTGATCTCAGGGCCCAAGATGGCCCCAGCCCACTCAATTCAAAGCTTGGCTCGCCCGGCCCGCTCTTTCACCGCTACACAGATACCCCTCTCCTCAGCCGCTATGTACCAGGCTTGGCCCCTTCTATGCCTATGATCGTACCAGTCTCCTCCAAAGCACTGGTGCTGGGCCTATGTCTAAGTTACTGCCCTCTGACCATGCTGAGAGACAGCAGCCGGCAGATGCCTGCGTACCCTGAAAACACGGGTCTGTACAAACATGGTAAAGGTCATCAATCCTCTCACACTCAGCAGCATTCCAGGCATACGGCACTGGCAGCCCCTGTGTCCGCAGCCCCCGTGTCCACAGCCCCCAGCACACTGTCACTTGAGCATACACCTGTGTGCTTGGCAGCCCTGGCACATTGGGTACCCCCAAAATACGACACCCTCGGGGCAGCACTGCTTCACCCCACAGGACATCAGAGACAGTCGCTGGAGGAACACAGACTGTCGCTGAAGAATTATTAAAAGCGCGAACCATAAGGGTTTCAAGGCGCTGGGGCCGTCGGGGGATTAAATGAGCTATTGCACAGAGTCAAATGATGCAGAGCTGATCTGCAGCCTGCGCCGGGATCGAACTGTGCGCCCCACCCTCTGGAGTCAGCCGCTCCTCCTCCCACTCCAGCCAGACACCCTCCGGGGATCTGAACTGCTGCGCTCCTCACCTCTGCTTGGGCTATCCCTGAGTTATTCACCACTGGCCGTGGCACCGTTAGAGGGCCCGCCCGTGCCAACCATTAATTCTTATTGTAGCAGTAGACACCGTCGCCATCGGACGCACTCCCCTGCGCTGCCGAGTCTCCGCCCACAGACGTGATGCATCAGAGGAGCACAGCGCGGCGCGGCGGCTGTCCCAGGGCAGGCCGTCAGCCCGTCATTGGTAGCGCTAAATGGCCCTGGGACCCACTGTGAGGCCGAGGCTGCACTGTGCAGTGCAGAGCGAGCCTGCCAGCCAGTGTAACCAGATTGGTGTCACCCCACCCGGTGCGGTCCGCACCCCCCGCACACCCCTAGTGATGCCACTGCCCACCACCCTTCAAGAATCCCTCAATAATTCGAGCATAAACACTCCAAGGTGACTCGAGCAACGCTTGAGTATCAACACAACACTAACTCATTCAGAAACGGTAAGGGTACACATTGTGAATTTTCTAACAAGTTTCCAGGATTGGTGGCAATCCAGAGGGCCACTGTTAATGCTCACTGAAGCCATTTTTAAATTAAAACTTAAAAAAAAAAAAAAAAAAGCAGTACCATTTCATTTAAGGAAAACGGGCTGCATCAAAAAATATAGATTTAAAAACAATCACAGACATGCTGGTCTCCAGGCCCTTGCAGTTGACCATGCCTGTGATTTTGGCTGGTTGAATTATCACAATTTGCATCCTTTGTAGTGATTATTAAATAGGGAGATCGGATTGCGACTCTGAGTCATTATTTTACCTAATAATACATAGGTTTGATAGGAAAAAAGTTTCCTGTCGCAAAATGACTGGTCACAATTTGTGCCTGCTTTTTACAACTAGACTTCTGGCCCAATTACTCACAAAAAATAGATATGAACAGCAATTTAAAGATGGGAAAAGAGTGTTCAAATTACCATAGGGAAGGCTTAACCAGAGTGTTCATAAATATAGCTTTGCTTTCTAGGCAGAATGTAAAATACCATCTGCAGGTTATCAAAATAAATAAATCTCTGGCTTCCAATGGCACCCATTCAAGAGGTATTATGGATGCATGAATGAATGAATACGCACTTGTATAGCGCATGGCTACCCGAGGGTATCCCAGCGCTTCAATTATTATGGCAATTAATACAATTTTTTTTAAAAAGCATGACGTCTGATTTATTATGAGGCAAACATTTAAGGAGGAGGTCTGGCATAGTCAGGACCTCATAATTACAGATCAGTACCTTTAACATTTGCTTTATGAGAGACTCTAATTATTAATATTAAGGAACAGACTGCACAGCATATGAATATTTACATTCAAATCGCCATGATTCAAAGTAAATACACATTTCTTTCCAATAAATAGCAATATGACTCCGTATTGAATGATGCCTTGAAAACGCTCATTTGGTAATATCCCACTGGAAGGACAAACATTTCACCTGTAGTAATTACGTAGTTTCTGGTCTGGGATAAAAAAGAAACATTGCAATCTTGAAAAATAAATCTATTTTAGATTCTCAACAAAGAAGCCTGACACTGTCCACCTTAATTTAATAGAGTCCTATTAGCTGTTTCTAGGGAAATATTTATCAAATAGTCATTAATAAATGTTTTAAATTTTCGATATGTTCCATATACATTGGCATGCTTATCCAACTTACTTAAAAAAGATGAAATGTTAAATTGTCAATCACAAGCACACCAAGTCACTGATTCAGAGCTGCACTGTGCTTGCAAGGTGGTAAATTCACATGCACATTTACAATAACTATATAACAATAGCAACACCAAAATATTGGCCAAATTACTAGCTAATTGGCTGTCTCGGCTTATGGATAAACTATTCCTCCCAGACCAGGCGGGTTTTATCACGGGGAGAGTCACCTCCCATAACCTCTCTACCTTGTTTTCAATCCTCCAAAATGTGGACTCAAAGCTGCCTTTGGTGGCAGTCTTTTTAGACGCTACTAAAGCGTTTGACTCTGTTGAGTGGGATTATCTGCATGGCATATTGCAGCGCATTGGTATGCTGGTCGGATTCATTTTCAGGGTAAGTCTTCTCTACAGATCCCCAATGGCTAAAGGACTGATCAATGGGTGGATTTCCCAGGCGTTTCAGATCTCTAGGGGAACTCGACAGGACTGCCAATTATCCCCCCTTCTGTTCGCTTTAGCATTAGAGTGCTGGGGGCTAAATTGTGACAGCCACATCAAGACAAAGCCTTAAGATGCCCTCAGCAGCAAATAATCATTTCCCTGTACTCGGATGACAAGACCATACTCACAAGGGGGGTTTGCCGTGCCAAACTTAGAATTATACTACATTTGTGCCCAGGCACATTATGCCTATTATTGCTCATCCACCCCTGTATATGCCACAAGTGGCTGTGAAGCAGTGGCTTGCAGACCCAATTCTGATGGCGGGAATGACACTTAATACACCCCCACTTCGTATGGAGGAAACCACGACAGTCACATGCACGGCTGCAGCATGGCGCCGAATCACCAAGCTATTGCGAGTCTCGATGCCTTACTCCCCACTACTTCCCCAGCTTTTCCAATCGCAACTGCTGCTACTAAAGGAAACTATTTTTAGGCAAACTATGCAAAAAATCAAAATAATACATTGGGGCAATCTATATCATGACGGCAAATTCCGTGCATTGGGTGATATGTTTGGGCAACACACTCCCACGCCATTAGATGTATTTATGTACATACAGCTTCGACAGTGGATCACGGCCATTATGACGGAATACCCCACAGAGCCCCCCACGCTTGCCCCATTACACCGGTTGCTACAGGCCAAAGTGCCAGACCATGCTGTCTCCACACTTTATCCTTTATACACCCTCAGGAACACATGGAGCAATGCTCTGCTTTTGCACATTGGGAAAGTGAAATTGGGGACACCATAGAGGACGAACAATGGCTTTATTTTTGTCAGAAGACAGAACAGGTATCTGCCAGCAGTAGACTTCAGATTATCCATTTTAAATTTCTACACAGGATATACTGTACACCAACTATAATGTACAAGTTCAAGTTAAGGGAACACAATTGATGTGACAGATGTGGTGCGCAGGGCGCTGATTTCCTTCACTTAGCGTGTATTTGCCCGGGGGTGGGAGAGTACTGGTGTTAGGTCTTCACAGCTTTAGAAGTGATGACAACAATAACACTAGTGCCTACACCACTGATGGCTTTACTAGGGTACACAAAACCGATTGCTAGGTCCTCCCGCTAGTTTGTCACTCTTGCATTGCTAGTGGAAAAGCACCACATCGCATGTCGCTGGGGAAGAGGCCGTGCTCCAAAGTTTAAGGAGTGGATTGGGGACTTGCTTTATTGTCAGGAACAAATGCTCCATTATGCAGAATTGCTCCCATTGTCTTCCAGACCTAAAGATATTTGGGATCCACTGAAGGATGTATGGCGTGTAAGTCCTGAATGTCAAAGGTTGTATGCAAAAATCTAATAAATACATTTATTTAAAAAAACTTTACAAGTTAAGTCCTATGGAGTGGAAGAAGCAGTGTGTTAAGCATTTGTGAATATACACAGTAATACAGTGAAAACACTACAGATGGACACAACACAGGTTTTATAAAAAATAAGTACTCTTTATATAGACTTAAACACAAGACCACAAATTACAAAAATCCACAATACTACACTTAAGATTGCTTTAAAGATGATCAAAGTTACTTAGTTCAAGTTGATGATAAATGCGACAAATTTCTCAACAAAGTACCTGGTGCGTAACGCAAAGTAAACAAAAGGCTTGCAAAAGCGGAGGTGCGTCAGTTCCGTGATCTGGGGGAGATGATGCGTGAGGCCTCAATGGTTGCACAGAGTAGGGGATGCTTTGTGATCCTTACCGGTGTGGAGGTGATGCGTAGTTTCTCGTCCTGAGGGCCCACTGCGGTGCGCAAGATGGCGCCTTGATGCGATGCGATGATCCAGTTGCGATGCGAGAAGATGGCGCCCTTGATGTGGGGATCTGATGCGTAGACGCCCTGGCAGCCTTGCAACGACTGTACTTTGGAGCCGCGACAGGTCCTGTGGCACGCTTCTCCGGTGATGCGATGGCGACTCTCTCCATGGCGTCACGCTTCTCAGGTGATGCGACAGCAGGCAGCATGGATGAACACAGGCTTAAAGGGAGATGCGGTGAAGGCTCTCTTCTCCGGCGATGCGACAATTTCAGCTGCAGCTGCGACACGCTTCTTTCCAATGTGTCCCGCTTACAGCTCCCAGCGACACGCAAATGTCTGGAGTTCAGAATTCCCAGCAAGGAAATTCAGAGTGGAGCTGGAGATGAAATCTTTTGTCCCTGAGACTTCAGCAGGCGGCAAGCACAGTTCAAGCCCTTGGAGAATATTCTGTAGATGATGAATGTCCTTAAAAAGTTCCTTCTCCTTTCCTTGGCAATGAAGCAACCACTGCAGGCTAACCCAGCAAACAGCACATTGGCAGAGGGGCAGTCAAACTCCTGCAGCTTCCTTGGTTCTTCTTCTTGGCAAAAGGTTTCTTGTTCCAGAAGTGATCTAAAGTTCTTGGGACTGGGCCCCAATATTTATACCCCAAAATCCTTTGTTCTCTGAAGGCAGAGAGGCCTCTGCCTAGTCCAAACCAGTACCTGAGCACTTTGTTTACATGACTCTCTTCCTCCATTCACTGTGAAGGGCAACGACATCAGCCGCCCCACAGGAGGTGGAGCCAGCACAGGGGAGGGAAGATACAGCTCTGGAGCACTTTGTTGACATGATTCCTTCTCTGCTTTCACAGTGCAGGGCAGAGACTTCAGACAAGCCACAGGAGGTGGAGCCAGTATTGTAGAGGGAAGGCCCAGCCCTATTCAGGTCCCAGGCACAACTCCTCCCTCCCATCTAGATGCAGACCTCTCTATTCACCACTGGGCTGCCCCAGCCTGTCTCCCTGAATCCCCCAGCCCTGTCACTCACAAACCCAGAAAAGGAATACCCAACCTAGCAGAGGCAGGCCTGGACAGTTATGCAAGAAAATACCTACTTTCTAAAAGTGGTATTTTCAAACACAGAATATTAAAACCAACTTTACTAAAAGATGTATTTTAATATTCTGATTTCAGGCATACTAAATTCGAATTTCTACCATGTTCCCTGAGCCAGTTAGGATTATAAGAATGTAATAATCTAACTGCCCATTCTGGCCTATGGAGAACAGTTATCCTTCAATAGTGAAACATGAAAATGGCTGTAATTCACTATTGGGACATGCTACACACATCAGAGTATGTTCCACCTTATACTTGCAATGCACCCTGCCCTTGGGCCTACCATAGGGGTGTCTAACATGAAGCAAAGGGAAGGTTTAGGGACTGGCAAGTGGGTGCACTTGGCCAAGTCGACATGGCAGTGCTAGACTGCACACAGGCCTTGCAATGGCAGGCATGAGACACACTTTACAAGCTGCTTCTGTGGGTGGCACAACCATTTTAGCAAGCACACCAGCAGCGTTTGATCTACAAGCCCTGGGCACACATGGTGCACTGTACCAGGGGCTGACAGGGAAATCAAATAACCCAATCATGGAATTACCAATTAGTACACAATTTAACATAGGGAGCACTTGCACCGTGGCACTGATTAGCAGTGGCACAGTGCCCAAAGCATAAAACCAGCAAAAACATTTCAAAACAGAGGAGGCAATCCGTCAAAATGGAAGGGAGATTCATGCCAATGATGCCAGGTCTAACACTCCACTATGCAGAATTGCTCCCATCGTCTTCCAGACCTAACGATATTTGGGATCCACTGAAGGATGTATGGCGTGTAAGTTCTGAATGTCAAAGGTTGTATGCACTAACCTAACTAAAAACTGAAAGCCCTGTCTGGCGATAATGATCCTATAGGGTCTGTGTGGTGCATGGGTTTGACATGTATCTTGCCTAAAGAAGCCCCTAACGGGCCTGGTGGCAATTCATCAGGACCATGGTCTATAGGAGAAGTTAATCTCAACTCTTGCACTAATGTAAAGCTGGTTGTTGTCATTGTATGATAGGGTAGTAACCAGCGTTGCTGTTGAGCACCAGGTCTAATGGCCTGGTGTACTGAGACCTGAAAGAAAGTGGTAAAAATAGGATAAAACCCGTGTTAAAAAAAGAGGGGAGAACGTCCTCGCAGCGCTAGGCCAGCGGAGTGAGCCCATAGGGGTCTCACTGTACTGCAAAAGGGAGAGAAAGGTGGTGGTTTTTATCTTTCCCTCGTGAAGTGACTTGGCGTGTATGTAGAGGTACGAATGGAGAATTTGCTGGGAAAGTCCCCTGTGACCAGGTGACAACAACGTGCAGTGGACAACAAGTCATGTTATTTTTTTTAACGGATCAGTCAAGGTATAGATCCATCCTTCAATGGTTGGTGCCTTTTTGAAGTGTAAGCTTGCTCCAAGATAAATTTTATTTGAGGAGCCATGAGTGTGCCAAGGGTGGCAATTACATGGCTGCTCCGTTATTAGGTGCAATAGGTGTGCCAAAGGACAGGGTTAGTGTCACTGCCAAACTGTCCCAGTGGAAATCAAAGACAATACAACACGCATAGTGGGTGATATGCAAAATGTTGCTGTATATGTGTGGACAAATCCCGAGCACAAATGATGGGTTGCCTCCTCACCCATTGTTTAAGTCATATGCAAGTTCACACATCTAAACATACACATGCACTTTGTTGCAGCAACGAATGTGTACAATCACAATAAATAATGACATGGGAACTGGTGCGGTGAGTGCATACTAAGCGCGGTCCGTGGCGGACTGTTGGCCAATTCACTCATCCCTGATGACACTAGAACGCTAGATGGGGTGGCCATCTAGGGGGTAAACTTTATTGAGGCTATGATACGCTACCAATAGAAAATGTTACAGAAAAGGGGGTGGTGATGAACAGAGTGTCTGAATTAAGCAGACCACTCTTACCCAGTCCAAAGATCAGGGCTTGATCCATCACCGTTATTTATCTCACTGCCCCATCCCAGCTCAGAACCTGGCTATATGCAAATTAGTCTGTCCCTGGCCCAGTGCATCATGGGAACAGGGCAGACCAAACTACCAAGCCAATTCTTCACCAGAAAGGAGACAAGCTACCGGGGACCGGTTTCTGGCATTTCAGCCTCTTCGGCCCGGCTTGCTTGAATCCTGATGGAGCAGTGAGAAAGGGACTCATGTCTGAGTATACCCTGCCACACCTATAGTGGCCAAAAACGATACAGAAAAGGGGGTGGTGATGAACAGAGTGTCTGAATTAAGCAGACCACTCTTACCCAGTCCAAAGATCAGGGCTTGATCCATCACCGTTATTTATCTCACTGCCCCATCCCAGCTCAGAACCTGGCTATATGCAAATTAGTCTGTCCCTGGCCCAGTGCATCATGGGAACAGGGCAGACCAAACTACCAAGCCAATTCTTCACCAGAAAGGAGACAAGCTACCGGGGACCGGTTTCTGGCATTTCAGCCTCTTCGGCCCGGCTTGCTTGAATCCTGATGGAGCAGTGAGAAAGGGACTCATGTCTGAGTATACCCTGCCACACCTATAGTGGCCAAAAACGATACAGAAAAGGGGGTGGTGATGAACAGAGTGTCTGAATTAAGCAGACCACTCTTACCCAGTCCAAAGATCAGGGCTTGATCCATCACCGTTATTTATCTCACTGCCCCATCCCAGCTCAGAAACTGGCTATATGCAAATTAGTCTGTCCCTGGCCCAGTGCATCATGGGAACAGGGCAGACCAAACTACCAAGCCAATTCTTCACCAGAAAGGAGACAAGCTACCGGGGGCCGGTTTCTGGCATTTCAGCCTCTTCGGCCCGGCTTGCTTGAATCCTGATGGAGCAGTGAGAAAGGGACTCATGTCTGAGTATACCCTGCCACACCTATAGTGGCCAAAAACGATACAGAAAAGGGGGTGGTGATGAACAGAGTGTCTGAATTAAGCAGACCACTCTTACCCAGTCCAAAGATCAGGGCTTTATCCATCACCGTTATTTATCTCACTGCCCCATCCCAGCTCAGAACCTGGCTATATGCAAATTAGTCTGTCCCTGGCCCAGTGCATCATGGGAACAGGGCAGACCAAACTACCAAGCCAATTCTTCACCAGAAAGGAGACAAGCTACCGGGGACCGGTTTCTGGCATTTCAGCCTCTTCGGCCCGGCTTGCTTGAATCCTGATGGAGCAGTGAGAAAGGGACTCATGTCTGAGTATACCCTGCCACACCTATAGTGGCCAAAAACGATACAGAAAAGGGGGTGGTGATGAACAGAGTGTCTGAATTAAGCAGACCACTCTTACCCAGTCCAAAGATCAGGGCTTGATCCATCACCGTTATTTATCTCACTGCCCCATCCCAGCTCAGAACCTGGCTATATGCAAATTAGTCTGTCCCTGGCCCAGTGCATCATGGGAACAGGGCAGACCAAACTACCAAGCCAATTCTTCACCAGAAAGGAGACAAGCTACCGGGGACCGGTTTCTGGCATTTCAGCCTCTTCGGCCCGGCTTGCTTGAATCCTGATGGAGCAGTGAGAAAGGGACTCATGTCTGAGTATACCCTGCCACACCTATAGTGGCCAAAAACGATACAGAAAAGGGGGTGGTGATGAACAGAGTGTCTGAATTAAGCAGACCACTCTTACCCAGTCCAAAGATCAGGGCTTGATCCATCACCGTTATTTATCTCACTGCCCCATCCCAGCTCAGAACCTGGCTATATGCAAATTAGTCTGTCCCTGGCCCAGTGCATCATGGGAACAGGGCAGACCAAACTACCAAGCCAATTCTTCACCAGAAAGGAGACAAGCTACCGGGGACCGGTTTCTGGCATTTCAGCCTCTTCGGCCCGGCTTGCTTGAATCCTGATGGAGCAGTGAGAAAGGGACTCATGTCTGAGTATACTCTGCCACACCTATAGTGGCCAAAAACGATACAGAAAAGGGGGTGGTGATGAACAGAGTGTCTGAATTAAGCAGACCACTCTTACCCAGTCCAAAGATCAGGGCTTGATCCATCACCGTTATTTATCTCACTGCCCCATCCCAGCTCAGAACCTGGCTATATGCAAATTAGTCTGTCCCTGGCCCAGTGCATCATGGGAACAGGGCAGACCAAACTACCAAGCCAATTCTTCACCAGAAAGGAGACAAGCTACCGGGGACCGGTTTCTGGCATTTCAGCCTCTTCGGTATACTCAGAAGTGAGTCCCTTGCTCATTGCACCATCAGGATTCAAGCAAGCCGGGCCGAAGATGCCTGAAATGGCAGAAACCGGTCCCCGGAAGCTTGTTTCCTTCCCAGTGTAAGAATTGGCTTTTGTAGTCTGGTCTGCCCTGTTCCCATGATGCACTGGGCCAGGGACAGACTAATTTGCATACAGCCAGGTTCTGAAACTGGGATGGTGCAATGAGCTAAAAAACGGTGTTGGGTCTAGCCCTGATCTCTTGACTGGGTGAGAGTACTCTGCTTAATTCAGAGACTCTGTCCATCACCACCCCTTGTTGTAAATATTTTTGTCCACCCTAAGCGTGGAAGGGTATACTCAGATGTGAGTCCCTCGCTCATTGCACCATCAGGATTCAAGCAAGCCGGGCCGAAGACGCCTGAAATGGCAGAAACCGGTCCCCGGAAGCTTGTTTCCTTCCCAGTGTAAGAATTGGCTTTTGTAGTCTGGTCTGCCCTGTTCCCATGATGCACTGGGCCAGGGACAGACTAATTTGCATACAGCCAGGTTCTGAAACTGGGATGGTGCAATGAGCTAAAAAACGGTGTTGGATCTAGCCCTGATCTCTTGACTGGGTGAGAGTACTCTGCTTAATTCAGAGACTCTGTCCATCACCACCCCTTGTTGTAACCAATAGAAAATGTAGTAGCAAGTGTATCTCCAGGTTCTCTATGTGTTAGGGCATGTTAAAGCTGATACGATCTTCCCTATACCCTAGTGGATATTGCCTATGAATTAAGGTGTTACCAGTGAATTGGTGTATTACCAGTTTTTAACAATTATGGAAGGGGTCCATTATGATTGGTGGTAAGTGGACCTCACCATAGACTGCATTGAGTGATACGTAGGTGGGTTATACAATCATAGTAAAGAATGTAATATGCAATTATCTTGATTAAATCCCCAGTACTACATAATGTTCAGTGTGTCTTATGATGTATATGGGGCGTAGTTACCTTTCACATCAAGTGTAACTATGGTGGTTATGAGTAAGACGGGCATGGAAAAGGTTCTCATGCCCATGGAAGTTGAGGTCCGTAAAGGTGGAAATACAGACCATAATGTGGTACACCTATCATGAGTTGTGGCAGTCATTGTGCGACGCTCCACAAAAGAGCCCCTTCTCGGGTGCCCATCGGGCATTGCAGCGCTGGCCTGACGATGATCTGGCCCAATAATGAAGTATGACATCCCCTCGGATGTGTGTGGGCACTTCATAACAGAACTGAACACTGCCACACACTTAGTAACTGCATACTGATTTATTTTTCATATTACGTCTACCTTTTGAAAGTCATATTCGTATTACTGTATTGTTGATTTTTGTTGTTTTGGTCTTGTTCAGTGAAGATAAAGATTACTTATTTTTCTAAACTGGCATGGTTTCCAATTGTAGTGTTTTCACTGTATAACTGTATGTGCGCACAAATGCTTTACACACTGCCTCTGAGATAAGCCTGTCTGCTCGTGCCAAGCTACCAAGGGGGTGAGCAGGGGTTATCCCCCTTACCCTGACTAGGAAGAAGGGTCCCTACATGGACAAAGGTACCCACCTCTGCCAATTAGAGACCCCCATTTCTAACACACACACTCACGCAAACACATATATACATATATATCTATATTACCTACTGGCGGTCGCCAGTAGGTATATATAGTTAGGATTTTTTCTCTATGGGTTTTTTGAAAATTCTATGTCTAATAACTTTGGCGTTTGTGGACGGAATTGGCTGACATTTTCAGGAAAATGGCACATTTTGTTTCTGAGCAGCCCCTGAAAATTTTGGGGGGGTTCGTCAAGGGGGGGCCGAGAAAAAAGGGGGGTCCCAAAACGCGTTTTTCCCATGTTAATTTCCATAGGGCGGTTGGCCTCACTTTTAGCCCGAACGGCTGAATGGATTTGCACGAAACTTGGCAAAATTGTAGGGACTGGTAGCCCGATGTGCCTTTTGTAGGTCTCAATATATGTGCTCCAGTGGATTTTGAGAAATTAACGTTTAAAAAAAGATATATATCTGTAACAGCGGACCGGTTAGCGCTCTGGTTCGCGGACTTTTCGCGCAACGGAGCTTTGTGAAGCGAAGCTGATTGGTTCTCCGGCGTCTGTCAACATTCCAAACAGTCCGTAGCGGCCGCCATCTTGTCTCTCGGTAGGATCGAGAGACAAGAGGAGGTCAAAACAAAGGGGGAAATAACTATAAGGGGGCATAGTAGATCCTCGCTGACCCCCTAGGTTTGATGTGGAGGTTTTAAAAGGGCCCCGCGGGGCAAAAAAAAATAATAAAAATAATAATTGAACGGCTGAATGGATTTGCACGAAACTTGGCAAAATATTAGGGACTGGTAGCCCGATGTGCCTTTGCTAGGTCTCAATATATGTGCTCCAGTGGATTTTGAGAAATTAACGTTCAAAAAAAGATATATATCTGTAACAGCGCTCTGCTTCGCGTAACGGAGGTTTGCGAAGCTGATTGGTCATTCTGTCACTGGGCTATAGTTGGGCTACATCTGGCTGATATTTGGGCTACATTTGTTTTTTTGTGTGTCTGGCGGCCATCTTTGGGCTACATTGGGCTACATTGGGCTTCATTGGGCTACATTCGGCTAATTAGCAAATAGCTCATCGCAAACTAGGAATGGTAAAGAATCGCTATTTATTCCTTAAAGTTCGCTATTTAGGAAATGCAAATAACTTTGATGATACATATGGCGGTTCATCTCTAACAAGATAAGAAGCATAGGGATAGATTTATGATGACTGGCGCATCACCAGGGATGTGTTAGTCATTCTGTGCCGCTGTTCCGTCACCTATGGTGTGCTGCATTTACAATGCGGCGCATCACGGGGCAAAAACAGCACAGATGCGTGATGTATCTGTGCCGTAAAGGTGGCGCATTGCTGGAGTTGTATCGCAAGTGTGATGAAGCTCCAGCAAGGGTCGGGGGTGCCCCTGTCGCAGGGTTTCTGTTCTCACACAGAACTGTGGACAGAGGATTGGAACCTCGGCGAATTAGGGTGTCCCAAAACTCACGTTAGTAATCAAAAACTATTTAGCAAGCTAGGTACAGTGTCACATTGGATATAACAAACTCTCAATGTTTAGACAATCCAGAATATGAACTTATAGTACCTCAGGATACGTGGAACTCATGAACAGTCGGTCGTTATATATTTCTTAGAAACCAGAACATGGAGTTAAGAAGAACACATGTGTATTTGAAATGTTTATTTACTAATGCCGTCTTCTCAGGCGTAGTACCTTAGATAATAAAAGTACACATATTATCAGTAGCAAAATTACCAGCATAGTTACTAGTACATAAAAAGTGAATGGTGATAGTATGTTAACATGCTGTAAATGAATAAGAGTTAGCAACACTTATAAGCAGCCGCGGGCCGTGGAGGGAGTTACGGTGAGGCAGGGAGGCGGGGAGGGGGAGAAGCAGGGTGGAGAATACAAGTACACATATTATCAGTAGCAAAATTACCAGCATAGTTACTAGTACATAAAAAGCGAATGGTGACAGTATGTTAACATGCTGTAAATGAATAAGAGTTAGCAACACTTATAAGCAGCCGCGGGCCGTGGAGGGAGTTACGGTGGGGCAGGGAGGCGGGGAGGGGGAGGGGCAAGGTAGAGAGGGCTCCACCCTGCTTCTCCCCCTCCCCGCCTCCCTGCCTCACCGTAACTCCCTCCACGGCCCGCGGCTGCTTATATCTCACCCTCCCTAATACACATATTATATTATTTGCTAAGAAGGTCTCTTTGTGTTGGTTTAGGGCGTGCCCATACTTTAGTGTCTTAGATTTGAAGGAATCACATCAGCATACACCAGCTCTCTCTTCATGTGAACCGCATCAACTGTTGTGTATGTGTGTTCGGCAAAGCAATATAAAACCCGCCTCATGCCCAGAATTGGCAGAAGTTGCACTTATGTTATGAGTATGAAGTCGTGGAGATCAGACCTCATAACAATTCTGTATCGTGTTGTTCTTGAAACTTTAGCACTCGCTGTACAGATATAGTTTAACAAGTAAAGCAGATAGTAGACCAATAACATATTATTCTCATGTAAACCACGATGAACTACTAGGTGGAAAGCTAAAGCAACAACTAAATGTCGTGTGCAGAAGTTGCAAAAAAGGAAAAATGGCGTTTAAAGCGGTAATGAGCCCATGCTAACTTAACACGGTGTAAAGATATCCAGGACCTAGATGACACCTCCCCATGATCCGGAAACGAACTGAATAAGATAATAGAAGTGCCATCTCATGAGAGCAGATTGCAAGTTTATATGTGGACGGTCCGCAAGGTAAAGCATTAAAAACTAGGAAAATTCAATGCTAAAGAAAAATAAAACAGCCAAGTACTTTATCGAGTCTTAAGCCAATAGGCAAGGTAAATAATAAAAACTTGACAATTAAGTCAATGAATTGTCAATGAAATGCTAGTACTCAGCATATGAAACATGAAAAAGGTCTATGACATAACTGTGTATGCAAAATAAGCTGCAACAGCCTCCAACAGGAAGTCACCGTCTTCATCCGAAAACAGTTCAGCCATCCAATTTAAAAGCGGAAAAGAACATACGTGCTCTCCCAGCACCGGATCCTCTATCACCATCAGAGGACAGCTCGGTGGGTTTTCAAGAAAGCTGTGTTCCAAGAAAGACTGTGCTGCCGCCAGTAAATTCCAGGGACCAAGTAGTCCATGCATCAATGCCACAGCCATAATCCTTTCGCCAGGACAAACCAACTCGTGAGTAATGATAGGAGTCATCAGCTGATTAAAGTCGACGTCAGGAGAAACCGGTCCGCAGAGACACAAATCAATGGCCCAATCGAAATCACAGGTCAGGCAGTGAAATACAGGCTGGACACAGGTGAAGTAGGAGAACCGAAAAGATAATCCATATGCCGTGCTTAATATCGCCAACGGCATTGTGCCATAATATTCTAGCATGCGATTGCGGAACAGTGTCAGCAGCTGCAGGGTCGGAGGTTGCATAGGAGGGACATCCATATTTAAAAATGTAAAAAAGCACAAGAGCGTCCGCTGGTAATGCAAGTAAAAATGCAATCCACGAACCAGAGTGGAGAAAATGGAATGAAAGGGAGCAGGGATGACTCCAAAGATTTTCTCAAATGAAGTCACGAGACCACTGGTAACAACTTTAAAAAAGTGTGCCAGGGATTTTGTGGAGGATGCGTTAAAGATAGTCGGAAACATGTTGCTGAAATTGAAAGGCAAACCTGTGTACGGGTGTTCGCTATGTGAAGTACGAAAGTTTCACGGGCCGAACTCAAGGCCACCTCTCTCTGAGACAAAAGAGCTCTTATTCTTGTCATGCCGTTGAAACGTGTCCCAAGGTTGGTATTTGTGGCCAGATTGAAAACTCCCTATGTTCATGTGTGGGAGGAAATAGAACATTTCTGCAGCAAATAACCCGTTCACTTACTGTTACGATAAAAGGAATACTTTTAATTAACTCAGAACAATCTTCATTATTGAGCATCAAATAACTACCATTTTCCAACAACTTGAACGTGGGGATGATAGCAGGAACTGGCGTGCCTTGCAACACGCAAGCCATATTTGGTCGGTGTTTGTTGCATGAATCGTGTAACTGTATGTGCCTACACATTAGTGAATGATCTGGCGTCTCAGTGCATTCCTCTCCATTCAGATAAACTTCTTGATCATCTTTGAAACATCTGTATGTGTATGGAAGCGACCAGACCTCATGAACAAAAGCACTACCTAAAGGTTCATAAAGACCTATTGGTATATATTTCATACAATTTGAAAACTTATATAAAGCAAAAGGCAGCGTTATTAAACCGTGGATAAGGCATGTTGCCAAAAAACCCGCAATCCTCTGCTGATGATGTCACTGAGCATGTCATGAATGATGTAATATGTGACATCATCAGTAGTGGATTATGGGTAATAGTATCTCTAGTTTACTCCCCTATAGCTGTCTTTCTTTTAACATAAGTGTGTGTTTCCTTCCCTTATACTTACTGTTTTTGGTTCGCTTCCAGTTCGCGTACCAGCGAGCGAACTAGGAAGCGAACTAAGAGAAATAGAGGTTGGCACAGTTCCAAATATTGTACCAATTTTTTAATAACGGGGAGGTAGTTCTGAAAAGAACTTTTTTTTTTATTTTTCTGAACATTTTTTTAATGTTTTTGAATTTTTCGGAACAGTTTTATATTTTTTTGGGTTTTTCTTGGAGGGGGCAATGAAAACGATTCATTGTAAAGGGCTCAACAGGAGCAACAAAACAAAAAAAAGAAGTATTTATTATTTTGGGCGTTTCGGACAAACTTGCATATGATAGTCAATAGCTCTGTTGATCAGAGTGATGCTTCTTTCTCCGTAGGAAATGAATCCATCGCAAAATACGCAGGTGTGTTTTACTTCACCAAATCTCATTTGTATATTTGGCACCATCTCCCTGCCCTCTGGTCCCGTTACTTCCGGTACAACAGATCTTCTGGCCATAATAGGGAGATTATCTAGGTCGTTCCGAAACTGTGCAGCACTGTAGTTGTTAGGATGCCACCTAGTCATATGGCGATGCATTGTGTAGTTTCCGAAACTGTATTTTTTGTCGGTCCCTCTGGACAGTCTATCTTGACATATAAGGCAAGTTACGTATCTTGCATTTACTTTTTTCTGACCTTTGGGAATTTTAAAAAATTGCCAAATGAAGTTTTCTTTCCGGTGAGACGTCTTGGGCTGCTCAGGCAAAAACTGCCTCTCTTCGTGCTCGTCCTCCTGTTCCTCTTCTTCTTCTTCTTGTTGAATTACAACTTGAGCAGGTGGTCCTCTCTTCCTTGGAGGTGGTGGAGGTGGTGGGGAAGCACCAGCTGAAGCTACTAAAGAAGCCATTGCTCAGTGATCACAAAGGGTCTTTCTCTCACAATGATGAAAGTCAGAGTGAGGAAAGAAGGAGGGATTTTCATCATTTGGGAAAAACAAGAGTTCTCAACCAATCAAAAGTGTTCATTTTAGATTATATGACCTAGTCTTACATCATTAGGAAACCAAAAGTGAAATGAACCAATGAAAAGTGTTATTACCAAGTCACATGACTTGCTGTGTTTACGTTAAGCGCTTTGCAGGGCCTCCCGGTTTGCTTCCAGAAACCTGCGCTTTGGCAATCGCTTCGCGTACCAGTTCGCTAACGTAGCACGTCATATGACGTATCACGCGACAACGTGGAACGTCATGCGGACGGGAGGCGTCACGATGTTGTTTTCTAACGCGGCACTTGCGGTAAAGAAACGTTTACCGGCTCGCGGTCTATTTCGCGGCATCAAGGTCAGCTAACGGGAAGCTTCCCGATTCGCGAAGCGGGAACGAAGAAAAAAAAATATTTTAAAAAAAAATTATTCATAAACATATAAAATATATTTTGGGATTTAAAGAAGAATACATTTTACAGCTACAGATATTAGCTGTTAAAAAACCAATGAAATTCACAGAAAAAACCATAGGTTATAGACCATATATAGTTAGGAATTAGCATTTACAAAACCTTGAAAATTCACTGAAAAAACCATAGGTTATAGACCATATATAGTTAGGAATTAGCATTTAGAAAACCTTATTTTACTCACACAAAACCATTGAAATTCCATATATAGTTAGTTGCACTAACTATATATCGCGCACCCGCAATCCACTGCTGATGATGTCACATATTACATCATTCATGACATGGTCAGTGACATCACTGATGACATCACTGATGACATCTCAAATGACATCACTGATGACAACATCCAGTGACTGTATGTTTCTGTAAAGTTAAAATATGTCTTAGATATTGAAGAATGAGTGGATGTATAAGTGTCTGGATGAAGGATTTAGTAGGTGCGTGACTGACTGTATGAGTGAGTGATTAAATGTGTCTCACTGAATGCATGGGTTAGTGACTAAACTGTCTTAATTTGTGCATCATTATGTCTGTTGTGATGTAAACTGCTGCATGTGTTGATCATTAGCTATACGAGAGGCTATATGTGTTATTAATTGGTTGCCCAAGTATTTCTATGGGAGATTGAGTTTGTGTGGGGGTGGCTGGGAGGTGTGTGACTCTGTGCATAGATGTGTGAGCAGTTGATTCACTAGGTGTATGAGTTCAAGAGTGCATGTGGAAAAAGCTACATGGGCGGTTGACTGTGTGCATGAGTGTATTGATGAGTGAATGGATATCTCAATGCTACATGTCATAGTAAGTACATATGTAAAACACAGTACATGTGAGAGTTGGCATATATAAATAACTGTGCATGAGAGCCACTGAATGTGTGAGTGGCTGTATGGATCATTGTGAACTTGTATCAGGGATTGTATAAGAGAGTAAATATGTGTTAGTATATGTTTGAATAAGTAAGGTGTGTATAACTGTATAGTTGAGGAAATGGAGGTGAGATTGTTTCTTTGCATGACTGACTAGGTGTGTGAGTAACTCCATGGATGAGTGACAGTGTGTGAGTGTCTGTATACACTGAGTGTATCTAAGGTTATATTAGAGTCTGAAGAGGTTTATTGTATTAGCACAAGAATGATGTCAAATGAGATGTCATCAGTGATGTCATCAGTGATGTCATTTGAGATGTCATCAGTGATGTCATCAGTGATGTCACTGACCATGTCATGAATGATGTAATATGTGACATCATCAGCAGTGGATTGCGGGTGCGCGATATATAGTTAGTGCAACTAACTATATATGGAATTTCAATGGTTTTGTGTGAGTAAAATAAGGTTTTCTAAATGCTAATTCCTAACTATATATGGTCTATAACCTATGGTTTTTTCAGTGAATTTTCAAGGTTTTGTAAATGCTAATTCCTAACTATATATGGTCTATAACCTATGGTTTTTTCTGTGAATATATATATATATATATATATACACACATACATACACACATACTCTCCACCGCAGCCCCATATCCCTTCTTAACTTCCTACTCCCAGCAGAGTGAGGGGCTCCCCATCCAATTTCTTCCCTGCACTCTTTCAGGCCTTTGCCTCCCAAACACAGCTCCTTACCTTTGCCTCAACTGTGGTGAATGCCTCAACCTCTCCTTCAGATTCTGCACATGATCCTGCAAGGAAAGAGTAAAAGAAAACAAGGTCAGTGCACTATACCTCCATTCCTCTAAAATAGAAATGTCCTTGTGGGAACATAGTAGCAAGACCTTTGATTTTGGCAAGACTTTTAAATGTGGCAACATTTTATTACGAAACAATTGGGAGAATAGTAGAAATTAAGCCTGGGCGTAGTTCGCGATGTAGCACTACGCGTAGCTACGCGAAGTGCACTTCGCACTACGCGAGCTACGCGAACTGCACTGTGCACTGTGCAAAATGCTGTTTGCACTGATTGCACAGTGCCGGATGCTTGTCTGCACTGTGCAATCAGTGGAAACTGCATCTTGCACAGTGCAAGCGGTCGTTTTCTGCCGCTTGAGTAGATTTCTACTTGAGCAGCAGCTTTCTCAACGCAGACTGGTAGTTTCTCATCGCGAGCGGTCGCGAGCATACGCGATCACTCGCAATGAGAAACCTGACCTCCCCGCGTTGAGAATCTTGCCGGGAGGATTTTTTCCACGCTCGCGATCGGCAACTTGATGTTGCTCTTCGCGAACGAGGAAAAAGTCTCACTGCGATGTAATTTTGCTTGCTCGCGGTCGCCAACTTGACGTTGAGGACCGCGAGCAAGCAAAAAATTACCGCTGCGCTACGCTACTCGTGTTTGCACTATGCTAGGTGCAATTCGTGTAGTGCGAAGTAGCGCAAACTTCGCAAACTAAGCGAGCGTAGAGAAGTGCTTTGCCCAGGGTCAGTAGCAATGTCCTTGCGGGAACATAATAGCAAGACCTTTGATTGTGGCAAGACTTTGAAATGTTGCAAAATGTTAATATGACACAATAGGTAGCATAGTAGCTAGGCTTTTGATGGTGGCAAGTCTTTCAAGCCTTTATTGTAACACAATTGATGGTAGCAAGAATACAATAGTTGCAAGACTTATTGTGGCACAGGCATTAGTCATTGCCAACAAACATGTCTGAAACTGTGGTTTTGAGTGAGAGAGTGAGCTAGATTAATCACTCGTAGTACTCACGAGGACGAATTGAGTGTCAACTTATACATCTATTACAGATATTTACAGGGGGTATTCTAAGTCACAATATACCCTTTAAGGTTGAATGATGTCATTGTTTTAATTGCTACTTTACATTTGTAACTGAAAAGAGTGTGCTTAAACAGTATAGAGTGTACGATTGCTAAGTAGTCATCATTACCTTCCTGTGTGCATCATAGAGAACACCCTGGAGGCCGCCTGTGAAGACCCACTAAACCTGAGGGCACAAAACACATACCCTGAGAATTCAAGGAGAACTTCCAACCACAACAACCTAGGGTAGACACTTGAAGCCTCACTCGTTTTCTGTTTACCTCTCTCACCTAACCCTCTTTCCCCTGGAAGATGAACTGCTAACACTCATTTGTTTCATTCGCATGTTGAGGGATGATTGATCGGGGATTGGATGGAGAATCTTTACTTCCTCAGAACCTGGTTATTCAAGTGAGTGGACTTCGACATGTGGGGTCCACTTTTATGCCAGGTTCCGGCTGGTGGGAGAGGAAACGCCTTTGCCCACCTCATAAAAGCCTTTTAAATTACTTTAAAATTAGTCTTTGAACCATTTCTTGAGCTACTCCCAAACTGAATGTAGCACTTTTTCAAGATATTAGTGTAAGCCAGTGTTATACTAATAGAGAGCCATCTTTGTCACAGTGAAAATGACTTTGGACATTATCCCTATCAGGACATATAAAACATTGAATATACATGTCCTACATTTTAAATACCATGGACTCTGCTCTATTGGCATTATGGACCTACTTTAGGCGAGACTTGTAAATGTGAAAATAGGTTTGTTTTATTAGGTCGAAATGACAGTTTTAAAACTGCACACCCAGACTGCAGTGCAAGGCCTGGGGACATGTGTTACAGTGCTAATTTAGTAGGTGTCAAAGTGAGGCTGCAATCCACTGTCAGGTAGCATTTAATGTACCAGCCCTGGGTTCAGGTAATGCCATATACTATGGACTTAAAGTACATTAAAGGTGCCAATCAGCTATATACCAGTTTTGACATGTTTGCATGGGAGGGCACTTTACCATTGGTTAGCAGGGGTAAAATGCAGAGTCCTTTGGCGAACAAAAAAACTGGTTTAACAAGAGAAAGCAAAAAATCTGGGTGACCCTGATCAAAGGTCAAATTTCCAATAATTATGCATTACACATATTTTGAGGCTAGGAATGTATTCATATTACATGACTGTTTCCATGAACATGAGGCTTCCATTGTGACCCCAAGAAGCAGAAATATTGAGGTGTGCTAAGACATTGAAGGGGGTTGAGAAAATGAGGCTTTGGCACGGATTTTGCATTTTTTTGTGTAACTCTCTATTGACAAAGGTGTGGTACGTATGGCTAAAAGATAGCTTCATCCATCAAGACTTGTGGGTGTTAAAAGCAGTGGGAAGCAGATTTGCCAGCTCAGAGCTGGCATGTCATTCAGTTTTCCATCTGAGGTTGGTGTAGTTTGGCATGTACATAATACCAGCATTGCATAACCAAAGAAGCACTTCCCTAAACGGATAGAATATCAGGAACCGAATAATAGATTCCAGAAACAGATGGTGATGCACTTATGTTAAAAGCCTAGCAGATCGAAACTACATATCCCAAAATAAACTTTCCTAAGCAAAACATACAACATAGGTTAGAATCTGTATTTCTCATGGCATGCATGCCATAAGGTGCCTCACGTGTGTAGGCATGCATGCTGTAACCCAAGTTCGTAGTCCCTAAGCTTCTCAACTATGCCCCAAAAAGTGTCACATCCAATCTAGCCCATGAGTGGATGTACAATTTCCTGCTCCTAGGTAGAGGAGAAGTTGGCTCTCAACCTTGTTTGTCTATCAAAGACATATCCTAAATGCATTATCCAAATTCCTACAGATTGCGCACCATCAGAAAAGACCACCAATGTTTATGTTATCCTTATGCATTTGATGTTTACCTTCAAGTATTAACGCCTTCAAGTTAACATGTGTTAAAGTTTCTATTCCCTATTACAGCAGTGTAAGTTGAAGGCATGCCATTTGTTACCAAAACTTCTCTGGGAAGGCTTTAAATAAAAGGGTTTAGCATCCATTTGATGGCTGCGTGCAGTGGAAGTTGGCTGCCGGGCTTAAGTTGTGTGCAGGGCCTGACTGCAGGCCACAGCCTGTGGCCAAACCCTCCCATGCATTCCTGTAGGCCAGCCCCAGTGGACAACTCCCATTTTAGAACAGGTTGGGCCGTCGACCAGATTGTGGCATTGCTGTGTATTTGCTATGCAAGTTATGATTTGCATGGCTGTTGTGCAAGTTATGCACTTTGTAGGGAACCATAACTTCCGCATTTCAGGTTTTTCTAGATTTTATTTTGTAACATAACTTCATTATAACTCTTTTTTTAGATGAATTGCAGAGGTTTGTTTTTAAACATACCTTCATGAGTTATATTTAATCCTAACCATAACTTAACTTTAACTGCAGTTTTCGAGTTATCTATATTATAGAGGTAGTATTGTGCCTCTGTAGTTAAGGTTCACCGGATTCTATAGAAAAGAAGCCTGATGTTAGAAACTTTAACACCCTTTGACCTATCTGTGCAAAACCTGGAGAACAAAATTGTAAGAAATTGGGTGAGTTGTTGAGGGGGTGGACGCCTTACTCCGACAACAAACACAATCCATGTCAGGATGAAGCACGAAATGCACTAAATTAGCCTGTTCTTAATTGCCTATTTGTCATTTAGCCATGTTTCTGCGATTTAGCACCCATCACCACATACATTGAAAGCACTGTATTCCAACAGTTGCCTTTCAATCTTTGCATGCAAGGTGAAATGCAGCACTATCCAGGATTCGTTTATCAAGTGTGTCATCAGAAACAGCTGTTCCCGCATCTCAATTCACATCTACAGGAGCACTATATCTTCTCTCCCCATCCCTACCTTGTTCCAGCAGCCTCTTGCCCCATCGGTTTAGGGTGGCATTGCCTAAAAGGTTAAGAAATTCCAAGGTTAAGGTGCTATCTTCCCCTTGTTTCTCAAACCCTTTGACCTAGGTGAAACATAACTCCCAATGCAACATATTATATTGGATACATCACACAACTGTTCTGTTAAAAAAATATATATATATTATATCAGATAATATAAACTACCATAAAGTATATGATAGTCTAACACTCACACAATCATATATTCATTCAAGGACTAAAGCCATCTTCTTACATACCCGAATCCACTCAACAACATATGAAAAGAAATCAAAAATCATCCATACATCAACCCAAACATCAAATATAACGGCACAAGTACCATTATATATGGACATAAACACAAGTAAATGGCCAGAAACGTTCAAGCAAGCAAGCACTGTTATGTCCATATGCCTATTTCCAGCACATGTCTATATAATCAACATTAAATGGCCACACAGTCATCAACTAGTACCCCTTCATATTTCATTATATGCCAGCATACCTAAATACATACATATTTATACACACTCACAATAATCACAATAAAACAATCTGCACACCATACTATGCCAAGACAATGACTGCTATTCACTCACACAGATAGATGGCATTTACTAATGCTATAAAAGTCATTGCTATAGCCTAGACACAACATTTTACACCCTAATAAACTTAATAATCGATTGGTATAACTACATCAAATTGCAATCATGCATTCAAATACAAACGACTGTATGCAGATCCATATAATAACAAATAGCTGCACCACCATCATTACAGACCAATATGTCAACCATTATGTACCCACAGCACATACCCACAATTTTACAGTGTTCAACAGTTAAAGTTCAAAACCTATACCACTCCGTCATAACACGTTTACACACTTAAAAGCACACATTTTATCAAGTGATAACTGGAGTGGGAGTTCAACCTAACATTGTACAGTGGGCTGATACACAAGGTGAAGATGGCACCCTAACTTCACAAGTCTTAACATTGTCGAATGACAAAGATGCTATAAATATATACGACAACCTTGACTCCATTAAACTTTATAAGCTATACCATTTAGCCCTATTCATGGGCTCGCGGGAGGAGCAGGTAGTCGAGTTCCCAGTGTTGATATCTCTCATCAGTGAGAAAAATATTTGGCTCAGATAAATTGATGGTCTCTTTCTCATAGGGAAAGGATCAGATGACAAAGTACGTCAGAGCGTTAAATGCTCAATTCCAGTGACTTGAATTAAACCTTGACTCTGAAAGCCAGCCTAACTACCTTAGAATATATATATATCTCTAATTGGGAGCCAAAGACGACCATAGAGAAACAATATAGTACATGATTGATTTTAGCTCCATATTACACCAAAGAGCAGCCATCCACTAAGCTTAAAATGGATAATGCTGCACAGCAAGTACCTTTGCGCTAAAGGTTCTGAGTCCACCTACATCTCCATCCATGATAAAATGATTAAGGGCTCAAATAGTGAGGGTATGCAAACCAAACAACAGTCCAGGGAGACTTTATGGTTTCAATAAAGCCAAAAGGGGTAGTCTATCAAACTCAAAGGAAGCTAAAAATAGCACATTAATTTCAACCTATAGCACGCAGGACAATTTAATGAGACATATTTTCTAAACACTGGATAATAATTAAGAATTTTGAGTCTTTGATCACAAACTCTTGTTGTGTGAAATTTCCAAAATGACAGCATTACACCACATCCACTATTACACGCCGGTCATGTTAAAACTTTACCACTAATGATGTTTGCAGTAAAAGGTTACTATGAACGCATGATAAGAATGCGAACAGCACAGTATGAGTGTCTGTTTGCGTTTTTATTTGCACTTTTCTTTAGGGCAATATGCAAACTGGATGCGAGGTCGCTTATCACACTAAAATACGTTACCTAATGCCAATTTTTTATCTCACATATTTTACTCAAAATTCATGTAATTGCACAAAAGCAAAGTATACAAAATTTGCAGTCCTCTACTAGCAATAGAAATGTGTATTTCTCAGTACAATAAATTATAAAGGAGACCTTTCAGGATGTTACCATTTGGTTGCTCTGTCATCTGTATTCTACGCATGCATCACATAGACCTCAATTACGGGGTGCAACTGTCTCCTGACTGCCCAATTATGACTCTGCAGTGGGACCGCCGATGCCACCAGCAAAATGTTGTTCCCTAGAGGTTATGTGGTGGTCCGGAGCAGGGCCGGACTGGGAACTACGACCGGCCCTGGCAAAGTGCTCGGCCAGTGATCTCCACCACCCCCCACTCAGGGGGTTGGAGGTGCTACCAAGCTCTTTGTTGGGGCCGGTTTTCTGCCAATTATGGTACAGGGCCGATTTTGAAGCTACGCTGCAAAAACGGCCCTGTAACAAAAACGGCCCCAGAGGCCCAAAACCAGCCCCCACCCGTGCGGCGCACCGGGGATTGCCCAGTGCCCGCTATGGCCAGTCCGGCCTTGGTCCGGAGGCCACAATATGCTAGGCGGAACTGCCACGGTCCCACCAAGCACATTATACATTTCCTCTCCGCCAGGGTTTTCATGGAAGTTCCTCCTCCATGAAAACCCTGGCAGAGAGGAAACAAAGGGGAGCCCTTGTGCCTCATGCCCTGTGTAAGCTCACATGCATGTATACAAGTTCCTGCATAGCATGCCAAAAAAGCCCACCAGATATGAGTTCAACTCGTAATCTGGCCGGGGCTCGACCATGAATTTGGTGGCGCGGCGACGGGGTGGACCCATCACCACACTGTTAAAGTCATAATCAAGCCCTTAAGGTCAGCGGGAAAATACGCATGGGGATACAAACTCAATTACAGAATATACACGAGGTGCATGTAAAAGAACATACAACATGTTTCCACAGCCATTATGATAAGAGTTTTATGCCTGTAAACTATTGTCAGTATGCTAATGAACGGCATAATAAAAATGATAAAAGAATACAGATTAGACCGACAGACTTAAAATTACAATAAAATCACAAACTTCAGTTCACAATGAATTTGAGGATGGATGTTGTTAGTCTTTTTTCATTTCTGTACAGACCAAGAATCTGCATATTCAATGTGTTGAATCATTCTAAAAATGAATTCAATTGATAGGAAATGTAAGTATTTCTTCTAGTATACATTTTGACACGTTACACTGGATCATAAAGATTTGATAGCAGATTTTTTAATTATCCAACTTTCTTTATTTCTTTGGTTTATTATTGGACTTGAACATATTTCACTTTCTGCATGAATTATGTGTATAGACGCTAAGGTGATTATGTAGGAGGGGTTGCTCACCCCCAAGCATGACCCTGAGGGCCCACAACTCTTTCTGTTACCTCCAGTAAGTCCTACACAGGGTGATTGCTGAGAGGGCTTCAGAGGCCATGCCCCCTTTCTCCATCACTCTCCAAATGCGCCACCTGGAGCACAACAGGTTATGGAATGAAGTTCCCTTGGCTACTGAGAGTCTTTGGGGGCCAACAAGCCCTCCTATTACCACCAGGAAGACCCACACAATTGGATTGCTGAGAGGTCTTCAGAGGCCATGCCCACTTTCTCCACCACTCTTCAAACGCACCTCCTGATGCACTACTGATTGGGGAAGAAGTCTACTTTAGTCCTGATGCCCTCTGGAGTAATGTGGAATTAATTCCCCAACCAGTAGTGAGCAAGGAGGTGCATTTGCAGTGTGGTAGAGAAAGGGGATGGGCATCTAATGATATCCCAACAATCCTGCTGTCTGGGACTTACCGGAGGTAACAGAAAGGGTCCATGGCCCCAAATGACCATCAACATCCAAGGGAACTACATCCTCCAACCAGCATTCTGCCAAGAGGTGCATTTGTAGAGTAATGGAGAAAGGGGGTGGGACCTCTGGCGAGTTGGCGGTCCCGCATTTTTTAATTTTTTATTATCCCGGGGCCAATTTGGGCCCTGGGGATCCCATTCACTAGGCCCAACCTTTATTTTATTTTCATTTTTTTAAACTAAAATGGAGGGGGGCCGAGTGGCCTCCTGCCTGGGCCAATTTAAGCCCAGGGGACCCCATCCCAGGGCTCAGTCAATTAATTTATTTTTTCATTTAAAACAATGAGAAGGGTCGCCCCTCCAGGGCTTATTTTGGTCTGGGGACCCCATCCCCCAGGGCCCGGCCTCAATTGTGAGTGCTGCAGCACTGGTCCCGACCCAGGGTACCCACTGCCAATGTTGGGGACCTCGGGGTAAAGCTCAAGGTCCCCGCGGTCCATGTTGGCTTCCCAGATCGTGCGCAAGCCGGCTTTGCTTTTGGATAGAGGGAGCTGCTGAATATGGAGCTCCCTCTGTCCAAAAGCAATTCTGCTCAGCTTCTGGTAATCAAGATAATTTTTTCTGCTCTTGCTTTCTAGAAGCGGAGCAGAGTTTGCTATGGGTTGGCGGGAGCAGTAATGAAATTGATTTAATTGGCTGCAGCAAATTGAAGGAGAAAGAGGACTGGTTAATCTCGGACTAATGTCCTTTCACCTCCGTTTCATTACGGAGATTTAAAGTCGGATAATGACCTTTGGGAGCACAGAATCTTTATCTTCCAGTCTACATGACACATATTAATAGTAAGCCTCCACATGGGCATAATCCCAAAGTTCACAGTTCGTTTTCTCTTGATTGTAAGTATTGACCGTCCCCTCTGTCCATGCTTCTAGTTCGATGTAGTCCTTGTCAAAAGGTACCTCGTTCTACTGCTTCGATGACTCTTGTGAGGGGCCCCTTGTCAGACCACAAGGTTTCAGAGCACTCAATGCAGGGGCTGGTCGAATGGCTGTGTCTCCAACAGTTGGGATAACTGTCAAAGCTTGTCGGTGGCAGTGCCAAAATACCTTTGGGGGGTGCAAACGCCTTTAGATTCATATTCCGCTCCAATTTCCACCTTATGCGACTACTGCACTCTTCATGTCGGGTGCACACCTACATGGAGGTGGGTCCATGTCAAACATTGCATCTCAATCCCACAGGAAACACACTGCACTCACTGGGCCACTTCAAATTGATTTAATTCGCAAGGATGCGTTTTGGCGTTCAGCCTTCTTCCAGCTTGCATATAAATCCAACAGCAGTATTTTTAACAAGTAAATTGATTTCATTGGATGCAGCATATATATATAATTTTACTGAAAAAAACAAAGGTTACAGGGACGTTATAGTTAGGCTCACACTTCACTTGTACAAAACCATAGAAATTCAGCAGTTAAAGAGAGAAACAGTGGCTAGAACGCTTATTCTCTCTCGCCTCGATTATGCTAATGCCCTGCTCAGAGGCTCTCCGGCATACATGACCAATTGTCTCTAGATAATCCAAAATGCGACTGCCAGAATCCTTTTTAACATCTCTAGGAGGACCAGCGTCCGACACCATTTGCGCAGTCGGCACTGGCTTCCGGTTTCGCAACACATTATCTTCAAGACCCTTACTATGGCCCACAGGGCCATTTACGATCAGGGCCCATTTTGTTTGAGGAAACGGTTCTCTCTCTATCTCCCCAATCGTCCCTTGCGCTCTGCCACTCAACACCGGCTGGCGGTTCCTCGCTTCAAGCATTCCCGTTTTGGAGGTCAATCTATTGCTGTGAAAGCTGCTACTGCTTGGAATCCCCTCCCTTTGAACCTCTGCTCCAACCAGAATTAAAATTTGAGGTTGATTGGCTGTCTGAGTGGCTGTATAGATATGTGCCTAGGTTTGTGAGTGTGTGTGTGTGGGTGAGTAAGTGTGTACGTGATTATCTGTATGGGTGAGTGAGTGTGAGAGAAGCTGTATGGGTGGGTGTGTGGTGGTGTAGGAAGCTGCATGGGTGGGAGTGGGAGTGCCTGAATCAGTAAGTGGCTGTGTTAGTAGCTCCATGAATGGGTGAGTGGGTGTTTGCATACTTATTTGAGTAGGTGAGTGGCAAAATGAGTGGCTTTATATTTACTCCTCCGCAAACTTCAGACCGTTCAGAACTCCACAGCCAGACTTATCCTCAACATCCCACGATATGACCACATCACCCAACACCTCTGCGTCCTCCATTGGCTCCCTGTTGAAAGAGGAATAACCTTCAAAGTTCTTATGCACGCCTACAAAGCCCTCCATAACACAGGACCCCAATAACTCAATGAAAAAGTCTCCTTCCATGCCCCCAAGAGAAACCTCCGCCCTGCTGACCTCACCCTAGCCACAGTCCCCCACATCCACAGGGCCAGAGCAGTTGGCAGAACCTTCTCCAGTCTGTGTGAGTGTCTGTATGAGTCAGTGTGTAAGTGGTTGTCTGGATGTGTGAATGGGTATGTAAGTATTTGTGTGGGTGTGTGAGTGGGTGTATGAGTAGTTGTATGGGGGGGTGTATGGCTGTGCTCAGAGGTTTTAAGAGTGCAGGCCTGCCAAGTGTCACGCATCTGGCGTGACACTAGCGCATTTCAGTATGGTAATCCGCATTACCGCACTGAAATGCATTGTCACGCATATCGCTGTGTCAGCTGTCACTAAAATTGTGTCAGCTGTCACTAAAATCGCTGATAAAACTGTGTCTGTGGCAGCGCGCAGCCCGTGGCTTTCCCTTGCTGCAGCAGGCTTGGGCTCGCAGTAGAGCTATGCTTGTTGACAGCGCTTACTCAACTGCTATAATGTATCGTGTGCTTCCAATCCGTGCGGCTCTCACTACCGGCATGACGCCATTAGGAGGAGATGTCACATCCTGCTGCAAGAGCACGCGTGGGGAGTTTATTTCACGAGCTAAAAGGCAGTTTGCGTTGCATATAATAGTCATGGCACCAGCTGGAGTGCTCACAGCCCTGTTTTCTACAGCACGCACCGGCTCGGGCCACCGCCTCTCATCACTGTAGTTAATACAAGTTCTCCCCAGCTTTATTCAATATTACAGCAGCCGGTCTTGTGGGCCCTAGTCATGGCAGAGGCACTGCAGCAGATGATTGTAACAAGAGGTCCGGCCGGGGTAGTTGAGGTGACGAGCATGCTGCCTCTTGCACCACCGTGGCATCTCCGAGGTCACCTGGGAAGGGGCAGAGAGCAGCCAAAAAAGCCATTAATTAGGTAAAGCTTTTGTTTCCGTTCAGAAGAAAATAAAGCGGAACACAAAAATAGGGGAAATGGAGTCTGCACCTCGGCTACATTCAGTACCCCAGCGAATGAAGTGTGCTCTCAAGTGAGCCCCTCCCCCCTTCCCCAGCTTTGCAGTCATGTTATTTTCTTTACTCGAGGTGAAAAAGTGGCAGGCACACTGCGCTGGTTTTCAAAACAGGTAATCTGACCCTACTACAATAACTGACTGCTGAAATTTTCAGAAACGTTCTTTTGTTTGTAGTGGTGCAGCGTGCACTGTCAATGAGAGGGCTGCAGATATCCGTGTTTTTTTTTTTTAACAGTACGATCAGTTTAGGAGGGCAGTAGGTGCTTCAGGTTCTGGGGCTTTCTATCAGTTTTGATGTGTTCCTAGAGTATCTTGTTGCTCAGATTTTGTGTAACTGCTGATATGCATGCCTTTCCAGTCTTCATTGCATTATTATTTTGCTTCCGAAAAAGTATCACTCATAGTCGTTGAAATGTCACTCATAATTTCTCTAAAATTATGAAAACGTCACTCATAGCAATCTGAAAACCTTGACAGCTATGAGAGTGAGTGAATTGAATGGCTATGTGAATCGTTGTATAGTTGAAGAAGTGGGTGTGTGTGTAGCTGTATGGGTGAGTGTGTGGCTGTGTGAGCTATTGTATGAGTGCATGAGTAGCTGTGTCAGTGCCTATATAGGTTAGTGAGTGCATGTGTGAGTGGCTCTATGGTTGAGTGAGTGGATGTGAGAGTGGGTGTTTGAGAGGTTGCATGGGAGTGGAAGTAGGTGTGTGAATGGTTGTGCATATGATGTCATCCGAGATGTCATCATTGATACCATTTGAGATTATCAGTGATGTAATCAGTGATGTCACTGACCCTGTCATGAGCGATGAAATATGTGAGATCATACTCATATAACACAGAAACACAGGGGGTCTAACAGCCGAAAAGATAAGCTGCGCTGTCAAAAACCGAACTATCAAAGTTTCGGAGTGCTAAAGTCACCTAAAGACAGCCTATTGAACAAATGAGTGAGCATATTGTTAAGAAGCATACAGACACTTGTGGGTCATCTACAGATTGGTTGGCATAATCCGTACCATGGCGCAATGGGTTACCATCAAAATAGACTTGATGACCAGTCCTATCATCTGGCTATACCCAGGTGTAATATAGGCTGGTCCCCTGATCATTGGGACTAGTAAGCTACACCATTCGTTGCTGGTTGTGGATACGATCCTACCAACATAAATGAGCCACCATCGGATTGCTGTTCTTTTGATGGTTACTGAAATAAAGTGCAACAAAACAAAATATCAAGTGTGGTGAGTTAAAATAGGATGGGTGTGTCGCTCTTCTATAAATTCTATTCTACGGCTGAGCAACACCTCCTAATTAAAAAACTAGAACAGTGCAATGAAGACAGTCAACAAATATCTGTCTGATAATGGGCAATGGACGCTATGTCTGCTCTAGGGTGGCGCAAGGTTTTGGAGCTGCCCCAGTTTTACCTTTCGTTATAAATCTGGGGCAGCGTCAAATTCCATGGGTGTTGACTGGGAACACCTACAGCAATACCCATGGAATGCCTCGTTCATGTAGAGTAAGGCAAAGCAGCTACTTGCACTGCCTCGCCTTATCTGCAATCCCATGAAAAGTAACCCTGGGCGTAGTTCGCGAAGTAGTGCTACGCGAAGCTACGCGAAGTGCACTTCGCACTACGCAAACTTCACGTAGCACTATGCGAGCTGCATAGTAGCATGTTCGCACTGTGCAAGATGCATTTTCAATGATTGCACAGTGCGAACAAGCATCCGGCACTGTGCAATCATTGAAAATTTTTTAAAAGAGAAAAGTCCCTGAGCTTGAGGATATCATTTTAGTCATAATGTATCCAACCTGAGGCGTCTGTACCTCTTTCTACCAGATCTACGAAATGACCATACACACTAACACACACTATAATGTTTTACAAATTAATGGCTAAAACGTCAGTATAGTGACTCTGAAACAGTGTCCTAGAAGCAAACCACATAAAAAAACTCCGTTGGGTACCAGAAAATTTAAATCATCAATTTATTTCTTAAAAAGATATATGCATAATACAGTCTACACGATACATGAAATTAGTACAAAATACAGTTAAAAACCAAAAAGTCGACGCGGCGTTTCGGTGTCTTGAGTGGATAGGTACACCTTCTTCAGGACGGTTTTTATTAAAATAAAATTCACTAAAAAGAAAAAATCACAATTAAAATTCACTTCTAGCAGAGTCCTATAAGTACTGACGTTTACATTTATGGTTAAACTTTATTGTATCTATATCATTACACTTTGCTAGTAATCACTAAGCTATCAATTATATCACCCTCCTAGGGTAATAACCATTATTTTCAAGGAATGTTTATGGCGGGCCCCATCAGAGAGCCTCAGATTCTTATAATCACTTGGTCCATGATTGTTCACCACATGTATCAAATCAAGATTTATACACACTGTTATATTTATACAAATCATAATGTCACAGCATACCTCGTGATTTGAGGAATTTTAGGTAACAAATTTTCCCTTGAGGATATGGCTTCTTATTCCTTTAGCAGCATATCTTGCATCGTTTGGCAAAGAATTTTTTTTATACAATTTTTTCTTCACCTAAAGAGTAAATTTCATTCCATAATTAACTCCAATTTCTTATTTATATACAATCTCTTCAAATATTCTGTATATTATAAGTTCATACCTGAGTTCAAATATTGCAACACTCGTAAATAAACGTTGTATCAGGGGTGACCACCGTATGGGATATATATATTTTTTTAAAAACAGGTACAAGTTTCCTGAAAATAGACAGAAATACACAATGTTTTGTCTAAAATATTCTCTTAAATGACGAATAAACCTGAGTCTCATTGTTAAATCCAAAGCCTCTGTACCTTTTTGATAAAGTGCTTACTGCAGTCCCGTCTTATGTATGGGAAGGATGGCTGTTGATGTACCAAAGGAAGGGTCATAAAATATGCTTCCTTCTGCCGTTTGGCGGATATGTCCGTCGTCACTATTTTGATCTATTGGGAGAGATTATCCCAGAATCAGTTAAAAATATCTAGCGACTTTATATTTCTTTCACTAATGTTAACTACGTTTGCCCATCTCTTTCTATTACGCTTTTTTTACCAAGTGGGGATGCTAGGTAATAGGTTATTGCTACCATTTCATTGGAGAAAATCAAAGGGAGATGGCCCTCATTGATACATACCCCGCATGCACATTATTCTGTGGTTTTAACAATTACCATATTGGTCGGTTTTTACATCAAACATTATATAGATACTCTGTTTGAGCATTTGTATATCAAACACTTTGGGTTAGTTATAGTCTATACGTTTAAGCAGATAATATTTTTACCCGACATCTACAAACTCTAGTCTGTTGATGCGCGTTCCCTGTTTGACCATGGTTCATTTCTACGGAGGCTGCATATTTGCTAAACAGTCTCTCTTGTTATAACGGCTCCCATTTTTTTGGTACATGGTTTACGGTCGGAAAATCGATACTGAACCTCTCTTGCTCTAGCGGCTCTCGTGGATGCAGAACACATCGCAAGTGAAGTGCACGTACCTGATTTAAAAGCAGCGGCCTCCCTGTCACCGGTTCCTGATACAGCTTCTCGTCGTATCGACTGTGTTCTGCCTTCAACTGTTTATATTTCACCATTGCGGTCAAGGGTCAAGGGCTACATGGTCTATTCCGGTCACGTGTTACGTGTCGGCCATATTGGAGCATGTTTGTATTTACTCGTGGAAGTCCCTTTCTTCGCCTAATATATTTAGAATGTTATTTCATTATCATAATGTTTTTGGATAAGGTTCACAAGTAGAGGCATTTTCCCAAAGTTTCCTTGAAAATTGCCTAAATCTAAATATAATTTCCACACTGATTCATGTTAACAGTAAGTGGCGATATTATGCGCCATCTTGAGATGGCTTTCGGTATATGAATTTTAATTAACAATAATCAACTATCACAAATTCATGTAGTGTGATTTACACATCGGATAATGTTCTATAACTACAGGTTCTATATTCGAGTTCTTACCGCCATAGGGCGAGATTCAGAAACTAATATGCACAGATTTTAATCAATAGTTTCAAAAAAATCATACACACTTTCGCGTAATATGATTTCCGAAACGTATTAGCTCTATTCGCTATCGCTGTTAACAAAGGATATTGATGCTACGTAGCGAAGTAATTAACAACACCAGTTAGTGAGGATGATTTATTTACAAATCTTCACTGGTGGTCACTATAGCCCCAAATACTATGTTGGTTTCTAACCATGTTTACTAGCCCCAAATTCTAGGTTGGTTTCTAACCATGTCTACTAGGTACTAATCAATATATTATCACTGAGATCAGTTTATCACTATCATCATATCGATGGAGTTAGTGATTTTCAAAACATTGGAATTTAACTGGGCCACAATAATATTAAAAGATTTCTCCCAATGCTGAGTTTAAAACTGGAATCCAATTATAATATCTTTTCCCAATCCTCTTTATTGTTCAAGCCCTTGCGAACGGAATTGAATTTACTCATATAAAATTGTTCTCTCTTTTTACGTTTTGTGGTGATATCACCTCCTCTCATGTTCATTTTGATGCCTTCTAGTACACACCACTTCAGATCTTTGTTGGTATGTTTAGCCGTGGTCCAATGTTCCACTAGCGGTGCTGAGTTTTTCTGAGTTCTGATGGCAGACCTATGCTCATTCAGTCTTGTCCTTATTTCTCTTCCTGTCTCTCCTATGTATATCAAGTTGCAGGGACATTTAATCATGTAGATTACATTTTTTGACCTGCAATTGAAAAACTCGGGGAACCTATGAATCTTGTCATCTATTTTAAGTTCCGGACCTTTAATAATGTATTCACAGTTTGCACATCCACTGCAAGGGAAAGTGCCTTTGGGTAATGGATTTTTATCAACAGTGGGTTGAGTTACAGGGTTGATTTCCCGGTATGTTTTCACCAGACTGTTTCTGATAGTTTTGTTCCGTCTGTATGAGAACATAGGTTTTGGGAGAATCGTACCGTTTTGATTTGCCACAAGGTGCCAATTGCGATTTATTATGTTTTTGATCTTATTGTTGATGCTGCTATGGTTAGTAACAAAGATCAAAGGCATAACCTTCTCATCATTGTTCTTTTCTCTAAAGAAGTCATCTCTATTAAAATATTTTGCCCTTTTATAAGAGTGTCTTAATAATTTTTTTGGGTATCCTCTTTCTAAAAGATTTTCTGTGAGGTTTTGGGCATGTTTGTCATAGTCTGTATTTTTGGTGCAGTTTCTCCTCAATCTAAGAAACTGACCGTAGGGTATATTGTTTTTTTGGCATGCTGGGTGGTAGCTATCAAAATGTAACATAGTATTCCTATCTGTAGGTTTCGTGAATAACTCCACCATAAGTTTTCCTTCACTATGTTTTATTGTGATATCCAGGAATTCGCATCTCTGGTTACTTATACAGTGGGTAAATCTTAGATTGAGATCTCCTAGATTAAGCCAATTGATGAAATCCATTAAGTTTTCTTCCAGACCCGTCCAAATAAAAAAAACATCATCAATATAGCGTGTCCATTGGGAGATATTTTCAAAAAATGGCGCTATTGGATTAAAAATATGTTGTTCCTCAAATCTTGATACATACAAACAAGCTAAGCTGGGGGCACAGGTAGCGCCCATGCTCGTGCCCTTAATTTGTTTGAATAAAGTTTTTTCAAATAAAAAAATATTATTTTTTAAAATCAAGGAAACACAATCTACTATAAAGGTAGCATGAGGGCTTAAATCAAGATCATCTGTTTGCAGTATATCTGCTATCATATCAATTGTATCATCTTGTGGGATATTAGTATATAAGGCTTCTATGTCTAATGAAACCAGGAATTGATTATCAGGATTGAAACTCAAGTTTTCAACTTTATCAATCATAGATGTAGTATCTTTTATGTAAGCCTTTTGTTTCTTAACGAGTGGTTGGAGAAATATATCCGTATATTTGCTCAGGGGCTCTGTTAATGAGTTGATACTAGACACAATTGGTCTCATAGGGGGGTCAAGGATGTGTTTGTGAACTTTAGGGAGACCATATAGTGCTGGTATGGTCGGATTTTCATTATGGAGAAAGGAGTATTCATCCTGACAGATAATACCGTCCTCTTTCGCAAATTGTAGGACTCTAGTAATTTTATCAGATAAGGACCTAAGTTCATCTGTATTAGACAGGCAGTAATGTTCAGTATTGTTTAAAAGGGAATACATGCGGGCATTATAGTCTGCTGTATCCATTAGCACGATACTGCCTCCCTTATCTGCAGGCTTTATTGTGAGGGTAATGTCATCTTCCAAGGATTTTAGTGCCTGTTTCTCTATTTTAGTAAAATTTTGATCTACCCAATTTTTCTTATCTAGTAGGTCTTCAATACTCTTCTCTACACATCGTTCAAAGGTTTCTATATCCTTTTTCACCATATTTATCTGTGGAGTCCACTTTGATCTAGGTCTCAAGCCTGACTTATTTTCATTTTGCATTCTGGGTTTTCCTTCAAAGTAGGCATTAAGCCGTACCTTCCTAAAAAAACTTTGAAGGTCACGTTCTAGACTATATTTATCTATGGGGTTGGCAATGGCGAACCCTAATTTGTAAAACATTATAGTGTGTGTTAGTGTGTATGGTCATTTCGTAGATCTGGTAGAAAGAGGTACAGACGCCTCAGGTTGGATACATTATGACTAAAATGATATCCTCAAGCTCAGGGACTTTTCTCTTTTAAAAACTTATCCACCCTGTCCCATATCGGTTCAGAGGGTACCTCCCTTTTTGTGTTTTGGCAATCATTGAAAATGGCATCTTGCACAGTGCGAGCTGTAGTTTTCTGCCGCTCGAGTAGATTTTTACTCGAGCGGCAGCTTTCTCAACGCAAACTGGTAGTTTCTCATCGCGAGCGGTCGCAAGCATGCACGACCACTCGCAATGAGAAACCTGACCTCTCCACATTGAAAGTCTTGCCGGGATGTCATTTTGCTTGCTCGCAGTCGCGAACATGACGTTGAGGACCGCGAACAAGCCAAAAATGACCGCTGCACTATGCTACGCTGCGCTACGCGTGTTCGCACTGTGCTACGTGCAGCTCGCGTAGTGCGAAGTTTCGCAAACTTCGCAAACTACGCAAGCGTAGCATAGTGCTTCGCCCAGGGTTAATGAAAAGCCATTCAGGGTGGCTTTACATGGCCTTGTAGCTATGTGTAAGCTCTCTGTGCCACTAGATGCTCCGGCGGCACGCAGGGCTTGTAAATTAACCCCAGGGTTTCTAAATCTCTTCTGTTACCTCCAGTAAGTCCTACACAGGGTGATTGCTGAGAGGGCTTCAGAGGCCATACCCCCTTTCTCCATCACTCTCCAAATGCGCCACCTGGAGCACAACAGGTTATGGAATGAAGTTCCCTTGGCTACTGAGAGTCTTTGGGGGCCAACAAGCCCTCCTATTACCACCAGGAAGACCCACACAATTGGATTGCTGAGAGGTCTTCAGAGGCCATGCCCACTTTCTCCACCACTCTTCAAACGCACCTCCTGATGCACTACTGATTGGGGAAGAAGTCTACTTTAGTCCTGATGCCCTCTGGAGTAATGTGGAATTAATTCCCCAACCAGCAGTGAGCAAGGAGGTGCATTTGCAGTGTGGTAGAGAAAGGGGATGGGCATCTAATGATCTCTCAACAATCCTGCTGTCTGGGACTTACTGGAGGTAACAGAAAGGGTCCATGGCCCCAAATGACCATCAACATCCAAGGGAACTACATCTTCCAACCAGCATTCTGCCAAGAGGTGCATTTGTAGAGTAATGGAGAAAGGGGGTGGGGCCTCTGGCGAGTTGGCGGTCCCGCATTTTATAATTTTTTTTTATCCCGGGGCCAATTTGGGCCCTGGTGATCCCATTCACTAGGCCCAACCTTTATTTTATTTTCATTTTTTAAAACTAAAATGGAGGGGGGCCGAGTGGCCTCCTGCCTTGGCCAATTTAAGCCCAGGGGACCCCATCCCAGGGCTCAGTCAATTAATTTATTTTTTCATTTAAAACAATGAGAGGGGTCGCCCCTCCAGGGCTTATTTTGGTCTGGGGACCCCATCCCCCAGGGCCCGGCCTCAATTGTGAGTGCTGCAGCACTGGTCCCGACCCAGGGTACCCACTGCCAATGTTGGGGACCTCGGGGTAAAGCTCAAGGTCCCCGCGGTCCATGTTGGCTTCCCAGATCGTGCGCAAGCCGGCTTTGCTTTTGGATAGAGGGAGCTGCTGAATATGGAGCTCCCTCTGTCCAAAAGCAATTCTGCTCAGCTTCTGGTAATCAAGATCATTTTTTCTGCTTTTGCTTTCTAGAAGCGGAGCAGAGTTTGCTATGGCTTGGCGGGAGCAGTAATGAAATTGATTTAATTGGCTGCAGCAAATTGAAGGAGAAAGAGGACTGGTTAATCTCGGACTAATGTCCTTTCACCTCCGTTTCATTACGGAGATTTAAAGTCCGATAATGACCTTTGGGAGCACAGAATCTTTATCTTCCAGTCTACATGACACATATTAATAGTAAGCCTCCTCATGGGCATAATCCCAAAGTTCACAGTTCGTTTTCTTTTGATTGTAAGTATTGACCGTCCCCTCTGTCCATGCTGCTAGTTCGATGTAGTCCTTGTCAAAAGGTACCTCGTTCCACTGCTTCGATGACTCTTGTGAGGGGCCCCTTGTCAGACCACAAGGTTTCAGAGCACTCAATGCAGGAGCTGGTCGAATGGCCGTGTCTCCAACAGTTGGGATAACTGTCAAAGCTTGTCGGCGGCAGTGCCAAAATACCTTCGGGGGGTGCAAACGCCTTTAGATTCATATTCCGCTCCAATTTCCACCTTGTGCGACTACTGCACTCTTCATGACGGGTGCACACCTACTTGGAGGTGGGTCCATGTCAAACATTGCATCTCAATCCCACAGGAAACACACTGCACTCACTGGGCCACTTCAAATAGATTTAATTCGCAAGGATGCGTTTTGGCATTCAGCCTTCTTCCAGCTTGCATATAAATCCAACAGCAGTATTTTAAGCAAGTAAATTGATTTCATTGGATGCAGCATATATATATAATTTTACTGAAAAAAACAAAGGTTACAGGGACGTTATAGTTAGGCTCACACTTCACTTGTACAAAACCATAGAAATTCAGCAGTTATAGAGAGAAACAGTGGCTAGAACGCTTATTCTCTCTCGCCTCGATTATGCTAATGCCCTGCTCAGTGGCTCTCCGGCATACATTACCAATTGTCTCTAGATAATCCAAAATGCGACTGCAAGAATCATTTTTAACATCTCTAGGAGGACCAGCGTCCGACACCATTTGCGCAGTCGGCACTGGCTTCCGGTTTTGCAACACATTATCTTCAAGACCCTTACTATGGCCCACAGGGCCATCTACGATCAGGGCCCATTTTATTTGAGGAAACGGTTCTCTCTCTATCTCCCCAATTGTCCCTTGCGCTCTGCCACTCAACACCGGCTGGCGGTTCCTCCCTTCAAGCGTTCCCGTTTTGGAGGTCAATCTATTGCTGTGAAAGCTGCTACTGCTTGGAATCCCCTCCCTTTGACCCTCCGCTCCAACCAGAATTAAAATCTGAGGTTGATTGGCTGTCTGAGTGGCTATATAGATATGTGCCTAGGTTTGTGAGTGTGTGTGTGTGGGTGAGTAAGTGTGTATGTGATTATCTGTATGGTTGAGTGAGTGTGAGAGAAGCTGTATGGGTGGGTGTGTGGTGGTGTAAGAAGCTGTATGGGTGGGAGTGGGAGTGGCTGAATCAGTAAGTGGCTGTGTTAGTAGCTCCATGAATGGGTGAGTGGGTGTTTGCATACTTATATGAGTAGGTGATTGGCAAAATGAGTGGCTTTATATATACTCCTCCGCAAACTCCAGACCGTTCAGAACTCCACAGCCAGACTTATCCTCAACATCCCATGATATGACCACATCACCCAACACCTCTGCGTCCTCCACTGGCTCCCTGTTGAAAGAGGAATAACCTTCAAAGTTCTTATGCACGCCTACAAAGCCTTCCATAACACAGGACCCCAATAACTCAATGAAAAAGTCTCCTTCCATGCCCCCAAGAGAAACCTCCTCCCTGCTGACCATGCCCTAGCAACAGTCCCCCACATCCACAGGGCCAGAGCAGTAGCAGAACCTTCTCCAGTCTGTGTGAGTGTCTGTATGAGTCTGTGTGTAAGTGGTTTTCTGGATGTGTGAATGGGTATGTAAGTATTTGTGTGGGTGTGCGAGTGGGTGTATGAGTAGTTGTATGGGGGGTGTATGGCTGTGCTCAGAGGTTTTAAGAGTGAGTGAATTGAATGGCTATGTGAATCGTTGTATAGTTGAAGAAGTGTGTGTGTGTGTAGCTGTATGCGTGAGTGTGTGGCTGTGTGAGCTATTGTATGAGTGCATGAGTAGCTGTGTCAGTGACTATATAGGTTAGTGAGTGCATGTGTGAGTGGCTCTATGGTTGAGTGAGTGGATGTGAGAGTGGGTGTTTGAGAGGTTGCATGGGAGTGGAAGTAGGTGTGTGAATGGTTGTGCATATGATGTCATCCGAGATGTCATCATTGATACCATTTGAGATATTATCAGTGATGTAATCAGTGATGTCACTGACCCTGTCATGAGCGATGAAATATGTGAGATCATACTCATATAACACAGAAACACAGGGGGTCTAACAGCCGAAAAGATAAGCTGCGCTGTCAAACCGAACTATCAAAGTTTTGGAGTGCTAAAGTCACCTAAAGACAGCCTATTGAACAAATGAGTGAGCATATTGTTAAGAAGCATACAGACACTTGTGGGTCATCTACAGATTGGTTGGCATAATCCGTACCATGGCGCAATGGGTTACCATCAAAATAGACTTGATGATCAGTCCTATCATCTGGCTATACCCAGGTGTAATATAGGCTGGTCCCCTGATCATTGGGACTAGTAAGCCACACCATTCGTTGCTGGTTATGGATATGATCCTACCAACATAAATGAGCCACCATCTGATTGCTGATCTTTTGATGGTTAGTGAAATAAAGTGCAACAAAACAAAATATCAAGTGTGGTGAGTTAAAATAGGATGGTGTGTCCCTCTTCTATAAATTCTATTCTACGGCTGAGCAACACCTCCTAATTAAAAAACTAGAACAGTGCAATGAAGACAGTCAACAAATATCTGTCTGATAATGGGCAATTGGCGCTATGTCTGCTCTAGGGTGGCGCAAGGTTTTGGAGCTGCCCCAGTTTTACCTTTCGTTATAAATCTGGGGCAGCGTCAAATTCCATGGGTGTTGATTGGGAACACCTACAGCAATACCCATGGAATGCCTCTTTCATGTAGAGTAAGGCAAAGCAGCTACTTGCACTGCCTCGCCTTATCTGCAATCCCATGAAAAGTAACCCTGGGCGTAGTTCGCGAAGTAGTGCTACGCGAAGCTACGCAAAGTGCACTTCGCACTACGCAAACTTCACGTAGCACTACGCGAGCTGCGTAGTAGCATGTTCGCACTGTGCAAGATGCATTTTCAATGATTGTTCACTGCGAACAAGCATCCGGCACTGTGCAATCATTGAAAACGGCATCTTGCACAGTGCGAGCTGTAGTTTTCTGCCGCTCGAGTAGATTTTTACTCGAGCGGCAGCTTTCTCAACGCAAACTGGTAGTTTCTCATCGCGAGCGGTCGCAAGCATGCACGACCACTCGCAATGAGAAACCTAACTTCCCCACGATGAAAGTCTCGCCGGGATGTCATTTTGCTTGCTCGCGGTCGCGAACATGACGTTGAGGACCGCGAACAAGCAAAAAATGACCGCTGCACTACGCTACGCTGCGCTACGCGTGTTCGCACTGTGCTACGTGCAGCTCGCGTAGTGCGAAGTTGCGCAAACTTCACAAACTACGCAAGCGTAGCGTAGTGCTTCGCCCAGGGTTAATGAAAAGCCATTCAGGGTGGCTTTACATGGTCTTGTAGCTATGTGTAAGCTCTCTGTGCCACTAGATGCTCCGGCGGCACGCAGGGCTTGTAAATTAACCCCAGGGTTTCTAAATCTGATCTGTGAAAAATATATATTGGATAACTTACATAACATTTTAACACAAACAAACTACAACATTAAATACATCACATTTAAGACACCAGGAGATCTCTGCTCTTTGGATCTGCCAAATGTTTGCAGGTGCTTTAAGCACAGATTTGAAGGTATGCTGTCCTTCACCTGCAACACAAATCCACTTCTTTGAGAAATCACTGTTTTCTTAATGTAAAAAGAGTATCAAGCAAGAGGTGCTCCTCATATTCATATGCTGTTGTGGGTTAAATATGTACTTACATTTAGAACAGATACATATGAGTCTGTACTTTCATCCACAGAACAGTATATTACATGTAACATTCCAAAAGACACTGAGGAAAAAAGCATAAAGCAGGAAGTAGTGTGTTTCCACTTACATTCATGTTCAAAGTACTGACAGCATATATATTTAATTGTTTTCTTAGCTCCCCATTGAATCATCATGTTTTTCACAGTCTGAAACCAGGTATTTCTTTCCAGGTCTCTTTGAAAAAAAAGAAAATGTATACGACTATTGGAAAAAGTTTCTTTAAATACAACAGTACTTCCTACAAACATTTTAAAAGTACCTCACAAACTTCTCCCATGCCTGCCCCTGTATTTCAACGTGCACTCCTCTGGGGTGATTTCATACTTACTGACAAGGGCCTCCTTCATAATGAGAACTTCAACCACTTCTCCTTCTCCAAGGCCACTAGGGCATCCCTTCCATCACCTGGAATATGACTCTAAAGGCTAGCTCCCCAATCCTCCTCTGAGATCCTCTGTACCTCTAGAGCTACTTCATATGCCTGAAACAACCTGTGTATATCATTGGCCTTCTTACAGTCAGACACCAAGTCTCTGCATGTATGGGATTTTTGTTCTGCACTCAACACAGTAGTTTTGCTCCCACTATTTTTGCTACATTCTAATGGCTATTTGAACTTCAAGTCCACCTCCTTGACAGTTATTTCATGAGCCAACAAGACCCTTTCTCCTCAAAGGCTCTCTCAGCCTCAGTTTTTCTCTCCTGAGTAGCCTCCTGGGCCAGGTTCAGCCTCAGGTCCCTCTCAGCCTGTCTGTCCTTCACCTCCTCAGGGGACTGTTTTAGGAAGGAGACACTACTATCTGCATCAAATCCAGTAGAGGACTCTCTCTCTGTGGGTGAACCCCTCCCTCCTCTGAAACCTTTGCCCAGTCATTTCTCTACTCCTTTCCCTCCTTCTTAGAACCAGTACCCAAAGGTCCCTGATTCTAAGGTCAACTACAATCAGGGTTCTCCCTTCAGTGATGTGATTTGAGATACCATTTGAGATGTCATCAGTGAAGTCACTGATCATGTCATTAGTGATGTAATATGTGAGGTCATAAGCAGTGTATTACAGGGCTGCGAGTTATAGTTAGCTCAGCTAACAATAACTGCTGAATTTCACTGGTTTTATACAATAATAATAATAATAATCCACATTTGTAAAGCGCACAATCACCCGTAAGGGTCTCTAGGCGCTGGGGGCCGTCGGGGAGATTAAGCGAGCTATTGCCCAGAGTCACATGGTGCTGGGCTAACCTGCCGCCGGAGCCGGGGATCGAACCCTGATCCCCAGATTCCAGCGTCAGTCGCCCTGGCCGCGGCGCCACACCTCTCCCACAACAAGTGAAACCTGATCCCAACTATATCCTTCCTGTAACATTTGTTTTTTTCAATGAATTCCTATGTTTTTTATTCCATTTCTGAACTAATACGTCCCTGTAACCTTTGTTTTTTTCGGGGAATTGCATATGTTTTTAAATGCTAATTCCTAGCTACAATATCCCTGTAATATTTGTGTTTTTTTCAGTGAATTTCTGTGTTTTTAACTAGCAGTTGAATTTGCAATATGGTGGAGAAAAGGAGGAGGTCTCTGACCAGCTCTTAGTAATTCCGCTTTCTGGGACTTAGTGGAGGTAACAGAAGGGGTTCCTGGTCACCAAGGACCCTCAATATCCAAGGAAACTTCAGCCCCAACCAGTAGTGCACCAGGAGGTGCTTTTGCAGAGTGGGGGAAAAAGGGGGCTTGGCTTCTGACAACCTATCGGCAATCCCACTGTGTTGGAGTTACTGGAGATAACAGGAGGGCTTTCTGGTCCCCAATGACCTTTATGAGGCAAGGGGACTTCATCTCCCAACACATAGTGTGCCAGGAGGTGGGTGTGCAGAGTGGTGGAGAAAGGGGGCGTGGCTTCCAAATAACTCTCAGTGATCCCACTGTGTGGGACTTACTGGAGGTAACAGGAGGTCTTGTTGGCCCGCAAGGACCCTCAGCAGCTAAGGGGAATGAATCCCCTGACCTACAGTGCACCAGGAGTTGCATTTGCAGAGCGGTGAAGAAAGGTAGCAGGGCCTCCGGTGACTTGCTATTTTTTTACATTTATTCAGGCCTTGGGGACCACATTTCCTGAGGCCAGGCCTATTTTCAATAGGGAAGGGGGCTGCCCATCCCTCCTCAACAGAATGAATTCAGCCCCAGAGACCCCGTCCCCCAAGGCCCGGCCTTTTAAAAAATGTTTTACTAATATAGAGGGGGTTAGTGCAGCCCTCCTCCCAGGACAATTTCAGTCCTCGGGGCCATATCCCCAAGTTCAAGCCTGTTTTTTTTATCATAAACTAAATTAATATTGGGAGGGGGACACGTGGCCTTCTCTCCCATGTCGATTTTGGCCCCAGGGACCCCATCCATGGGGCCCTGCTCTAGTCTGGGTGCTCTTGTCCCACCCATGGCACCCAGACATTTTGGGGCCTATTCCAATGTTGGACGGATCGGAGTCCGTCCGACATCGTTCAGGAACTGTAGCCAAATGACCTCCTGTTATCAGTTACCGACTTGCAAGTAGGGTTCGGTTGCATGCCCATACCTTTCAATGAGTGCATGCATTCCGAACGGAATGCATGCTCTCATTGAAAGAGCAGGGGTGCAGTTTTTCACTGCACCCCATGGAAGGCACCTCAAGGTGCCTACCACTAGGTGCAGGGATCAAGAGGGAGGCACCGTAAGTGCCCCCTAGGCCACCATTCTTCAGTCTGGCACGCATGGGGAACCTGCTGGGGGCCTTCAAAGCTGTTTCCCACTGCCTTTTTGTGCGGGAAAGGCTGGTACAAAAAGGCAGTGGGAAATTGCCATTGTACTCCCTCGGACGGAAAGAGACACCCAGGGGCGTACTGAAGGGTTTCTGTATGGAAGACGGGCTCGGCGAAGGACCCTGAAGGGCAAAAAAATGATTTCTATATGTCGCGGGGTAACCGCTTGGTGTGTTCCCATGTATGCTTACAGGTACGCGTACCCTGAGCGCACCACGGGGAAAAACAGTATAAAAAATTAGAGTAAAAAAATAATTTAGAGTGCTTAGAGGTAGGGTAGCTCTGAAAAGAGCTGTTGTGTTATGTGGGTGTTTTTTGTACCTACAAGTAGGTACCAATGCAGAGACTCAAATTCAAGAGGAAGACTCTATTCCCCTCATCTGTAAAATGTACACCATCTCTCCTATAGATTTCTTGCATGTTGTAACGCAAGTTGTTGTGGTATATGGAACCCATACCATAGTCTCTGAGGAAAGCAGAAACAGATTTATTCACATGTTTCCTTGCTTTCTCAATCTGTGGACAAAATTGGTTGGACCAGTTTCATTTTTGCCTTTGACATATATTAGAAAATACCAAGGCAGTTTTTGGAAAAAGTAAATGTAAATTGATACTTGTATAGCGCACTACTCACCCGCAAGGGTCTCAAGGTGCTGGTACGAATACCGCTGTGGAACCCATCCTGGGTTTCCCTGTGAGGTGTCCACTCCTGGGCACCCCCAAGGTGGAGGCCAGGCATCCTTAGCGTTGTGGGGGCCGTTGTGGAGATTAAGCAAGCTATTGCCCAGAGTTGCAGAGTGGGACTCCATGATTGGAATAGGCACCGAGGCGAGAATCATCAGGTCCGTGGAATTTTTTTTTTTTTTAGCCCAAGACCCGCCGAGGCTCAAGCTGAGTTCCAAGATGGCTGCCAACATTTGCGGGTTGAAGTGTTGGCAGCCAATCACATTTCAGTAGGATTTCTGAAGGATTTTTACTCCCAGAAAGATATATCTGTTCAACTTATATATATCAAAAATTACTGATTGGATTTACACTAAATCACAAAAAGCACACTTTCTTGACCAACATCTAACTTTTTACCAAATTTGGGGTAATTCCATTTAGCTGTTTTGGCTGTAGTCGTATTCAAAAAATGAAAAATCCCCATAAACATAATATGGGAAACACATGTTTTGGGACCCCCTATAGTCTCAGCTCCCGCTTGACAAATCACCCCAAAACTTTCAACACAGCAGCTAAATCAAAAAGGGAAATCACTAATATCACATCAATAGTTATTGGATTTTCCTAATGCTCAAATTACCTTAATTATAAAAGAGTGCTACTGATCGGGCCAAAGACGAATTAATGAAAAAAATACCTTATGTTTTCACTTCTTGTGAGATTAGTGACTCATCTTAGAATAATAGTGCAACTCACTTCTGCTACTCCTCTGGGTAGGATGCAATGTTACATGTAAATATGTCTTTTGAGTTTGTTTTTGATCTAATTAGAATGTGACAAATAGGCAACTAACGATTTAGATTTTGATAAATGATCAAATCTGTATTCAATAGAAGTGTATTGTATTTCTGTTAATATGTTTATATGTATAGTTTAGAATGATGTCTGTAACAGCTCTAAAGAAGTACAAAGTGCGCGAAATGTGTGTTGGCTGTTTAAGAATTGACTACGTGTTGAATAAAGGGGTCATCAAAGGAAATTCTGCTGTCAGACAGTTATTCTTCTCATATTGTTTTTGTATGTAGTATACTTACCCTCTTTGGTGGCTGAGAGTGCAGCATCGGGCAATATTACTGTTACCCACGATCACTGATGTATTTATATATATATATATATATATATATATATATATATATATATATATATATATATAAATACATCAGTGATCGTGGGTATTCTCGCTCCTGTTGCACCTTACTCACGCACTCGTACACGGGTGCTGCCTGCGGGAGGTGCTACCGCAACATATCACGCTCCTTGTCCACTTCCTTGTTCCCAAAAGAGACACAGCACTCGCGGGGGAAAGTCAAAGATTTTATTTAGACTTTCAAACACACTAGACGCGTTTCGGCATACGCCTTCCTCTGTGGTGCGAGGGCGTGCCGGACGCAACCATTATTTTATTACGATTACCTTGTGATCACATTTACAAATAATAAACATCAACAAAGGACAAATGCATCAATGTATAAACACGCATAAAAGTGAGCGCCATTTTGTAACAATGCGTGATACATATATTCAGCAGAACTATTAAATTCTACTATTCATATAATCAATCAAACTCGCATTCGTGTCTCAATATATTCCAGAAGTTCATTGCTCCATCTCGCCCTGTATAGGCTAACTTCAGCTAGTTTTCTAATTCATAAGGCCCTGTATGGGCTAACCTTTGCATTTGTCCTAACCAAATAATAATTTACAATATACCAAAATGTGCTTTACCCAAAACCATATAAAATTCTATTTTTTCACATTTTCTTCAAATATTTTGTCTTACCTCTATTTAGTTTGCCACATTAGTCATTTCATAATTCTATTCAGCAATTAAAGTACAATGTTTCTCTTAAACAACCCTCAAACAATTATTTCATCTTATGTAGTACATTCTATATCAGTAAAAATATAAGCCTGTAATTTACTGGTGGGTAGCTACTTTTTAAAGAATGTGTCACTATGTTTGGATAAAGAGCCCTTTATCCCAAGTGTACTGTTAGTTCCTCATGACTATTCAAACCTTCCGGTGTCTTGGTACAAAGATCTTTAATGTACCTAGATTCTAACCTGCGTAATCTCATCAGTCTATCTCCTCCCCTTACGCTAATGGGAACATGATCTAGAGCAAAGTATGACATTAACTCATTGTTACTTTCATGATATTTCTGAAAGTGTCTAGCTACTGGATAATTCACATTCCCTTTATTGATGGCACGTAAATGTTCAAGTATGCAAATTTTTGTTTGGTGAATAGTGCTACCAATATACCTTAATCCGCAAGGGCAGATTAAACAATATACGGTAAAAGGTGTTGTACAGGTCAGGAACTTTTTAATTTTTCCCACCTTATATGTTGTGATATTCTTACTATTTTTGCAGGCTTTGCACCTACCACATGGGTAAAAACCCAGTGGGGGGTCACCAAATGGTTTTGACAATGGTCGTGATAAATGACTCTTCGTCAGTGTGTCTTTCAGCGCCCTAGCCCGTCTAAAAGTTACCATCGGACGGGTGGGTAGATCAATTCCAATCACTGGATCCGTCTTTAGCAGATTCCAATTTTTTCTAAGGATCATACGTAGTCTATCTGCTCCCCTAGAATAGGTCGTTATCATCCTAAATGTGTTTGCATTCACTGACTTTGCTGTTCCTTTGTCTTTGAGCAAATCCACTCTGGATTTATTCTGTACTTTATCAAAAGCCGCCTTAAGGGCATTGCTTCCATAACCCCTGGCTTCAAATCTGGCTATGCTGTCTTCCGCATTGCTTTTGAAATCTTCCTCCGTGGTGCAATTTCTTTTAAACCTAAGTAGCTCCCCATAGGGGATACTTTGGATTAACCTGGGGGGATGACTACTTGTTGAATGTAATATTGAGTTCCCAGCCGTAGGTTTTCAGTACAGTCTAGTGTTTAGTTTCCCATCTCTCACAATAACTTCCAAATCCCAAAAATTCACATTAGTACAGCTCACCTCCGCTGTAAACCTCAGATTGTACTCGTTTTCATTTAATTTCTTCACATATTTGGTTGCTGATTCTATCGATTCCCTCCAAACCAGGAAGAGATCATCAATGTACCTATACCAGGCTACGATGTTCTGTGTCCATTCCCCATTGGTATTAGCCAAGGCCACCCGCTCCTCCCACCACCCTACGAAAAGATTCGCAAAACTCAGGGAGTAACATGTGCCCATAGCCACCCCAGTTAATTGTTGGTAATACCGATCCTGGTACAGGAAAATATTGTTTTCTAGACTAAAAGACAATAACTCTAACAGCATCTTGTTATGCTCAGAGAATTTTGCTGATCTTGTCACCAAGAAACTTTCTATAGCTATCAATCCTTCCACATGGCCTATGTTTGTATATAGGCTAGCTATATCCATCACTAGCATACAATCCCCTTCTCTCCACACCACATTTTCTATGTATGTTAAAAAGTCCTTGGTGTCCCTGATGTAGCTGCGTAGAGTTTTAACAAAATCAGTTAAGAAATAGTCAATATACACAGACAAATGTTCTAATAGACTTCCTTGTGCACTCACGATTGGACGTCCTGGGGGTTTCTCATTGTTCTTATGTACTTTTGGCAAGTGATAAAAACTTGGCGTTATGGGGTTCACACATCTCAGGTATAGATATTCTACTGTTTCCAGTAGACCTTTATCATACCATTTGCGAAGCATCTGATGGCAGTCCGTAATGCTTTTTAAATATACCTGCTTGCTTATTTTTTTGTAGCAGTTAGTATCTGCTAACTGTCTCTCTGCTTTGTCATTATCTGCTTCGTAAGTCTGTAGTACAACGTTACCTCCCTTATCGGACGGTTTTACGATAATGCTGGTGTCTTCTTGAATATTTTTAATTGCCTCCCAATGTTTCATAGACAAATTATTCCTTTTATTTGCAGTTGCGTATCCATCCTTTTTCCTCCATTTTAACAATTCTTTCGATACTGTTTCCATAAACACATCGATATTGTCATTCGGCATTTGTGGAATGAAGGTGGATGCCGGTCTCAAAGGACTGTCTCCTCCTATTTGTTCTATTTCCGTACTAGTTGAAATGTTTCCTCTGTCTTGACTCGCACATTCCACTTCCAACATATTCAGTGCTTGTAGTGCCGGTAAATCTTTGACTTGCAAAGTATCCATTGCATTAGGAGTTGGTACTTTCTTCGTTGACTTTTTGGGACGCAATTTATAAAATTTGTGCAGCTTTAACTTGCGTGAGAATTTGAATAAGTCAATTTTAGTCTGTGTGTATTCTAGTTTTTTATCCGGGCAGAATGAAAGCCCTAACTTTAGTACATGTTCCTCTTCCTTTGTCAATAATCTTGGAGTCAGATTGATTATTGTCAGATTGTTCTCGAAGCATTCCACAGTCTTCATCGTTGTTTGTTGTATCTTTTGCTCCTGCTTCTGGTTAGTGGTGGCGAGAAGTTGCTTTTTGCGCCACTCACCCCCCTCCGCGTTGGTCGTTTCTTTGTTGGTACGGGGGTTTGCCTCTTCCCCCTTTCTGTCTTGATTGTCTGAGAATCTTGAACTCCTCGTGAAAAGGAAGTTTATGTATTTTCTGAGCCCCAAGGGTATTCGTTTTGCTTCTTGCCTGTTCCGTCTCTGACAGTTCTGATTCTGTCGTATCTTCTTGTTCACTGCCTTGGGTTTTGCCATTTTTATTTACCAAAGCCTGAATTGGGGCATCATACCTTTTCGCAAAAGTTAGGACTCTGCCCATTTCATAGTCCCGCTCAGCGCGCTCGTATTTCTCCTGTTTCCTTTGTCTGATTTTGTCCTCATATGTTTTAAGCCTTTTGCCCATTGCCAAACGATATTCATCCTGTTTGTTTTTGTTCTCATTTGCTGAGATTTCTTTTTCTATTTCTGCAATATCATTATGCGCCTTTTCATGATCGCTCCACGCAAAAACCGCAGGTTTCAGGGACGTTATAGTTAGTTGGACATTTCACTTGTACAAAACCAGAGAAATGTGGCTGTTTTACTTAGTTGAGCTAACTATAACTTGTGCCCCCACAATGTACTGCTGATGATGTCACATATTACATCATTCATGACATGGTCAGTGATATCACTGATGACATTACTGATGACATCTCAAATGACATTCCCTCCTGCACAAAAACCATCATTAACTGCATTTTCCAATTGCTATGTGTGCAGCAGAATGCAGCACACATAGAAAGAGGAAAAAACTAGGAGAAATAAAGGTATTTCTCCTCGTTGCACCACTGGGGAGGCAGGATTCTGACACATTCTCAGCTGTCTGTAAATCTGGGAATGTGTCAGCTTTCAAGGACATTGTATGGGAACCCCCACAGCAACACCAATGGAGCACCCTTTCATAAAGATTAATGCTTGAAAGGGACCCTATTTACAAGGCCATGAAAACTCAGGCAGGGTGGCTTTACATGACCTGGTTAATACGTAAATATGGGCAGGTACACTGCTCTGTCGGTGCATCAAAAAGTGACGCACCACCTGTGCATTGGCCTTGTAAATGAACGCCCAAGTATGTAGCAGCTAACTGTGTGATAAGGTTAAGGGGTTCTGGTGAGGACTAAGCATGGGCGGATTTTGCGAATTGGCAATCCGTGAAATTGCGTATTTACGGATTCGCAATCCGCAAAATCCACGAACTCTCGTGAATTTGGCGGATTCCTTTTTTTTTGTGTTCGCAAGTGTTTCTGCCATTTCGCAAGGGTTTTTTACCAGTTCGCAAACGCGAACTTACTTGTCGGGTAGCAACGGTTGCGACCATGTTGTTTCTACGTCTGGTTCATCACAGCACCCTCTGTTTCACCACTGCCACCCTCTGTTTCACCACTGCCACCCTCTGGCTCACCCATGCCACCCTCTGGCTCACCCATGCCACCCTCTAGTTCATCACTGTAGATTATGGGGGGAAAAGCACACCTGCCCTGCCTCAACTGACATGAATGAATTAGGGGCTGATTAATGTGTCACTGAATTTGAACTTCCAGGCTGGCACCTGCTTCCTTATCTGTAATTGCTTTCTGTTGCAGTGTATTTTTTTTAACAGGACCTTTGTTGTATACTTGTAGCTATTCTCTGAGCCTGCTGTGAGGGTCAGAGCAGGGTCATAGAATAGTTGCAAGTAGGCAACTGAACTCTGAAGGGGCCCCTCAGGAAGCGCTACAGGGAATGGTTACTAATGATAAGATGTAACTTTTGCACCTGCTGAGTGCTTTCAGTTTTGCAAAAATCCAAATATCCAGCAGCATCCACAAAAAGTAATCCTTCCAGGTCAAGATCCAAATCAAAGTGACCAGCACATCAAGAAAGCACTGCGAGGAGCCTGCTGGACAGGAACAGGAAGTTGGAGACTGTGGGGCACTTCCTTCCTCCCACCCCCCCCCAAAATGGACTCCTTGCAAAAAAAAGTGCAGGCAAATGTCAACCTGAGGAGTTATTCTGATAAAAATCATAATTTTCAAAGTTTATGCTGCCTGCTGGTGGATTTCTTGTGCGAAATTGCAAATTTTGCAATCTCGCAATTGTGAGATTGTCGCTGCCCGCCGCATCTACGTGTTCGCAAGTGTTTACTCCCGCAAAATTGTATAGTATTCTAGTTGGCAAGTGCGACCAAGCAAAAAATCCGCTTCGCACGGATTTACGAATTTTCGGCAAGTTCGCGAGAGTTCGCGGATTGCGAATTTGCCGAAAATCCGCGAGCGGAACGGATTTTACGCCCATGCTTAGTGAGGACATAAACCACTCCATGCTGTTTTTACTTTGTATTGCTGCAAAGCTACTTAACCAGAATAAAAGTGGTTCATTGTATGGATTGAGAGAAAAAGCCCAATGAGCAAAATATATAGGGGCAGATTTATGTTGGTAATGCGCCACGTTTGCGTCACGCAACTGCGGCGTAAACGTGGTGCATCCCTACGACCCATTTACAATGTGACGCATCTAGGCAGATGCGTCACGTTGTGAAGCCCTGCGCCACTTGTGGGCGTTCCAGCGCAGGGTGGGCGTTCCGGGGCAGGTGTGCCTCGCAAAAGTGGCTGAGTGAAATCTATAAGGTTTCACTCAGTCACTTTCAGGCCAATGCTGCATCAAAACCCTGCGCCTGCTTGAAGCAGGCGTAGGTCTTGATGCAGCATTGGTCAGATAGGGCACCCCCGAGCCTTGCTGGCTGCGTCACGCTTGCGACGCAACTCCAGCAATGCGCCACCTTTACGGCACAGATGCCTCACGCATCTGTGCCGTTTTTGCCCCATGGTGCGCCGCATTGTAAATGTGGTGCACCATGGGTGGCGGAGCAGCGGCGCAAAAAAACTGGCGCATCCCTGGGGATGCGCCAGTTATCATAAATCTGCCCCTAAGATCTTAGGGGTATATTATCAAGGGGTTTTATCTCCGCTTTTTTGGCTTTAAAAGCCAAGAAAGCGGAGATAAAATTATCTCCCTATTACCAAGCTGTCGCTAACACCAGTTAGCGACAGCTAATAGGAGATAGCGACCATCATGGGCCCCACTTTGCATGTCAGTGATATTTATCACTAATGACATGCAAAGTGGGCGTGCCAAGATGTTAGCGATTGGAAACAGTCGCTAACATCGCTATCTCCTATTACCAACTTTTGGAGATATTCGCGCTAAGCGAGAATATCTCCAAAAGCTAACACCTGCCCTGACCAGTTCTTAGCCATGTTATCCAATGGGAGGTGGATAACATGGCTAAGAGCATTTGCTCGATAATGCATGAATATCGCTGACTTTTCAGCGATATTCATGCATTGCGGCCGTTTTTTATCGCATTTGCGATAAACCTTGCTAATAGCAAGGTTTATCTGCGATAAAAATCGCCGGTTTGCGGCGATAATTTTTGTCTCTAAACAAGTTAGAGACAAAAACTATCGCTAGTTGTTGGTAATATACCCCTTAATGTGCTATTTATTACCATTGCTGAGGAAGGAACGAGGCAACATGACTCACTCGAGACTTCCCCACCCAAGAGCCATCGCCCCCCCACACTATGCCGTGCTAATAAATAGCAAATTACACTCAGTATGTAATGCTGCATATATACTATATGTGTGTTTTTGTGCGTGTGTTCGTGTGTGTTCATGTGCATGTGTACACATATTTATTTGAACTTTTTTTCTTATTTACCTCACATAACTGTATGCGTGTGCACACAGCCTCCGTGGCTTCATCAATGTTGTATATGGCCGCTTCTGCGGCCCCCTTAACATTGATTTCTGGAGACATTACTGAGAACAGAATGAACCTAATAGAAGCAACCCGTAATCCAATATAAACGACACAGTAGTCTGAATCAGACAGCCATTTATTTGTGGTGGTCCTGGCTAGCCAGTGTGCAAGTTCTATTAAATGTCTAACTGCAGGCAAGATGAAAGAGACACTGTAATTGATGGCATGCCGCAGCACCATCTCGCCGTTCTGCTGCAATGAAGACTCGGTCCATTTTAATCATCCGACTCCTAACGAGCTGGACAGGGCCCGGTCTGCCTGCGTTCGAGGGTAAAGTGCTTGATAGCACGTTCTAATGACTAGTGAGTGCGCTGGACTCTGCCTGGCTGTCTGCTGTGCCAGGGCCTTGACGGAGCGCTTCCTAATGTAACATCACTACCAATTAGATCTGCACTGTGGCGCGCATTCCATGAAGTGATGAGCAGAGTTACTGCAGTTTGCCGGGCTCGGGAACTGCCAGGTAATATCCCGTGACTGCCAATCACTAATGATCAAACCAAAGCATCGCAAGTGGGCACACTGACACCACTGACTAACACATTTGCTAAACTGCCAAAATGTAAAATCTTTTCGTCCCAAACCATACTAGTTGAAAACACAATATGAGGATGCTTTATACCATGGGCCAGCAGAGGACGTAATGGAGAAGAGATTTGAGGCTGTATAATTTAGATTAATTGTGGTACTGACATGACAATAAACCACAAGACCGATAGTAGAATGGTAAATGTAAGCAAATCCCTAAAATGGCATTGCTAACCATAATGAACGTTCATTGCTCTATAGTTTTACAACGAATGCTCAGTTTGTCCGGGTGAATGAAGAATTTGAGTTCTGCTGTTTGTCTCTCACCGGTATTAAAATATTTCTGCTAATTAGTAGATGGTAGTCTGGTGCTATACTTTGTGGCTGCCCGTGGCACAGGCAGTACGCACCCCTAAGATGGCGGCCCTTTAGTGCCACATTATGGCACACTCATCTCGTGCTCTACTCGCTGGGACCCCTGTGGGAGTCCTTCACGTCCAGCACTCTCCTCTCGGCATTTCCTGCACCTGGGGGGCTGGGGCCAGATACTTATATCTGTCCCATCCAGGTAACACTCTCTTTGTTCCCCCACTGGACATGCTGGCTTGGCCATAGAAGACCATAGAGAACTGGCTGGAGGCGTTTTCCTCTCAGCAGTGGTGAAGGAAAAATATCCAGAACATGGTTAGGTGCGGTTTCAGTTCTCACATACAGTCCACAAAGAGGCTATCAGAACAGGGGACATTGGCTCGTTTCTGTATGAAAGAGACTTCAGGAAGAAGATTATCCCGAGCTGGGTTGGCATCAGAAGAAGGTCTAGCTCTATATGGAAGACATGGGCAAATTCATCCCGCCCTCCCCAGATGACCCCTACAATTGGAATGCAGTTGACCCAACAACCTTTAGGTCACAAAGTCAGCCAAGACCATTGTTTTCAGGCAGCCTTTTCAGAGTTTACACTGGGTGGGGGGAGCAGAAGGGGGGGTTCAGATGGTTACCATACAGGCAAAGCAGGCTGTTTAACGCGGGTTCCTGCTCATTGGACAAAGCATGTCAGTTTGCAAACAGCTGCTTAAAATGTGATGCCTCCCATACGGCTGTCTCCTGCAAGGGACCACAAATATACTCTTCCCCACCTAACCGGAAACACAACAGTTAAATATTCACTGAGACAACTAGCAGGAAAAGCCTCCCCCTCCCCCCCAGCCATCCCTGACACCAGCACCTCTGCTACTATCACCAGCAAAACATAAAAAGGGCCCCTCTCCAATTATACTCCACAACCTCCTACACCTGCTCAGGAGTTACCCCAACCCCAGAGATAGAGCAAACAGTCTTATGGAAGGTTTCATGATACCTGACACAGGTCCCTTGGTAAGTAGTAATGCAGAGAACCTGAGGTCTGTAAGGGAACTACCTTCAGTAATCCAACAGGAGACTGAACTCCAAAAAGCAAGCAGGATAGTCTGCTTCATCCATCACTTATCATACCCCAAGAGCTATTGAGTGAATGACTGGCTGGATAGTGGGCTGTGTTCAGTCTTTTGATGAGGCACTGGGTGGGAAGAGGGGCATGACTGGCAAAGGTTGACATGTAAGCTGCCTTCTGCCAGCTGCCTGTGCATCGAGATAGCCACCATCTTTTGGGTTCGAACTGGAAGGCCAGTTTACTATGATATGTGCATGCCAATGGTCAGCTCAGCATCTTGTGCCTACTTTGAAGCTTTCCGCTCTTTCCTGCAATGGGCACCCCTGAGGACACATGGGGTGGGCAGGGTCACCCACTACTTGGATGACTTCCCCTTCATTGGGAAGGAAGGGACACAGGATTGTGTAGCCACACTACAAAAGTTTCAGACTTTGATGGACAAGCAATGGGTCCCTTTGGCACAGGTCCTGACATTTCAGGACGTAGAGCTGGACACTTTGCATGGCATGTTCTGAGTCCTGTTAGAGAAGGTGAGTGCCCTGCTTCAGGACATCCAAGCAGTACTGGCCAGAGACAAGGAAACCCTGGGCACCATCATCTCGGTGGGCACAGGTTTTACCAGGTTATTGACCAGGGCAACAGCCATTGGTAACAGTCAAACACCACCGAATCAGATTGAGAAAAATATTGGAGGAGGACCTCAAACTCTGTGCTGAATTCTTGACCAATTTCAATATATAATATGGAGAGCATCTTGGGCTGGCATTCCTGAACTGTGCCTCTTCAGTGACGCTTCTGGCAGGGAAGGTTTTGGTGCTAGGTTAGGAAGTAAGTGGTGCACACAGAAATTGCCCAAATCCTGGTGCAAGAGTAAGATCATAGCGAAAATCACTGTCCTGGAACTGTTTCCTACAGTTGCTGTGTTTCATTTGTAGCCAGAGATGCTGCCTGCCAAAAGGGATTTGTTCTGGTCTAACAACATTATGGTGGAGGCAAGCAATTTTCAATCTGCCTGCTGCCCCATGATACTCAACTTACTGAGGAAGCTTGCGACGGCTTGCCTGTGCAACAATGTAGAATTTCGTGTGTGACACATTGAGGGGGTAAAGAACGTGGCAACTGATCCCCTCGCTCGTTTTCAGTGGCTCAGTTTCTGTGAGGTTAGGCCAAGAGTGAGTGCAGAGATGATACCATCCTCAATGCAGCGTTGGCACCTATTGCAGTGGACCTATACCTCATAAAACTTGCCGAGCTATTGCTCACCCCTGGGACGAGGAGGCAGTACAAGAACAAACCACATTATGCAGGCTGATAGCAGCCTGGGACAACAGGGCAGCAACCCATGTGAGTAAGGTGCAGCACTTTATTTTATAGGCTGTGAACCAGACAAAAGAGCCATATGGGTCATGGGGCACCCAGCAGCCATCGCCACCATGAAAAATTGGGAGGCCACCAGGACCCCGCTGGGGCATTCCCTATAAGGGACCCCAACCTCCTTGTCGAGACGGGTGCGTTGGCTCACAGGCAAAACAGGCACTGATAAGTCACAATTTGGAGTCCACTCAGCTTGAGGGGCTATGGCATCCAAGTCTGTCTCTTTAGGGGTCAGCCTCACAGACATTATGAATGCTGCTGACTGGTCAACTGAGAAGACCTTTCATGCTACTATAAGCCTATTGTTGATGTAGCGTCGGTGGTGGTGGCTAAGCTTTGAACAAGCATAATCAGAGCCTCCAGTCCTGACATAGAATTAAAAATTTGCAATTATTTGTGACAAGAATTTTCAATTCTATTAAGAACACAGAGGCGAGGATTATCCCACCCAACCACATGTACTTGTATTGTACAATTTGTATTGTATATTCCTACTGCATACATTGTTCCATTGTCTTTTCCCTTCCCTTTTCTGATTGTGATGATTACTATATCAGATATGGAGATCGGTATTATGGTTTATCCTTTATATTCCAGGCATGGATAGCAAATAGAGCGTGATGAGGGTCAGCACTGGGTTACTCTCAAGTCTCAGTTGGTGGCAAGCTTATGTTGTGTTATTCAAGAAGTTTATCGCGTCTCGTTGGTTCAAGATCCAGGTTTAGAAGTTCAGCCCCGTTGGGCTTCAAGTTGCCTCTTCAGGAGGTGGATTCTTTATCGCAAAAGATTGATCTACGGGATCAAGTTCTTAGTTTACTGACTTAACTGTTGGATGATCATTCAAAGAAAGAGGACACTGGTACCTTGGTCAGGGCTTATATAGGGATATACTCTAAGGTTGGTCATGTGACATTGAGGTGTTCATGGGTATTTACGAAAGAAGCAAAGGTGCACCACTAAAAAAAAAACTTTATCAAAAAGAACAAATAAAGTGTCCATATCCAGAAAACAGAGAGTTCTTCAGTATTTTCTTTCTTCTTTCTCTTTTATTGTTTAATTTTCATTTCAGATAAAACACAGCATTCAACACAACAAACACCTGACGCGTTTCGTCCTTATACAGGACTTCTTCAGGGCACTAGATTAGAATGGAGTCAAGCCCCTCCATTGATTTTTTTTGAAAAAGGATTCCCTTCTGAGAGTTGTTCCCCGTCCAGTAAAGTATTATGTTAAAGCGTTGTGCTGTATATATCTGGGCAACAGATAATTAATGTCCAGTAAAAACACGTCCCACTGTGATGATATCCAGGACCACCAGTTTATATGATAAAGTCATTCAATATGAGAACTATAGGAAGTTTTATCGTTCGGGTTGACACACCAACGTCTGTTGGCATGACAAAGGACACCCCTTGATAAGGGATAAACTCCTGTGATATAAAAAACTGCTACACCTAAATTACATCTGGACAGAGCGGGCATCCCATTACAAAACAAGCTGTAAATCGAAATGGCATGAGGATAACAGCCAAAATGAGGCTACCGTAGTTCGAATGGGCGCTGTGGAACATGACGGAAACACAGCAATAAACAATATACAATTAACATCAAAAACTTAAATCAAAGCAAGTTATAATAACAAACAGTATCAGTATAATGGGAAGGCACCTAACAGCTGCAGAGCAGCAAAGAAAGAGGACTCTGTTACCTTGGTCAGGGTTTATATAAGGATATACCTATAGTTGGTCATGTGGCATTGAGGTTGTCATGGGTATTGTAGTGTTTGTTAACTTTTCTTTTATTGGCTGCTGTGAATAAACAGTGAAGAAATGAGCAGCATAATCGGAGCCTCCGGTCCTGACATAGAATTTGGAAGTGTTATGCTTCAAAGTGGAAATTGTTGCGGTAATACTTCCCGGGAATTTGAAAATAGCCAGGAATCCACACAAAGTAGACACTGGAACCAGGGGCTCCTTCATTAAGTTCAAAGAGGCCCTCCTGTTATAAGTGTTTTTAAGCAGCCATTTGATTAGACGGCCAAGAAGAATGCCTCGTTTGGTACTGGTTAATATGAAGCATTGTGCACGGGGGAAGACAAAAAGAATTTGTTCTTGGTCCTGTAGTGTAGCTCCTATTTTTCCAATAGGCTCTGCGCATTGGAATAGTACCTACAGCAGTAAAGGCCTAGGCCAGACGTTAACTAGGTCTACTACTGTCGATACTAGACTTAATTTTTGGGTTTGCCAGCTAAGCTCAGAGTTCGCTAGAAACTTTCTCGAATGTTCAAGGAAGGAATTAACTCCCCTGATTAGACAAGAAGGGATTTAGTTTCTGACAACCATAGAACATGACAACTTTGCTCTCCCCTAATCAAGAGTCAATCTCGAGAGTCGTGTGAGCACAAGGCAATTATTTTACTCAGTCAGTACGTGCATTCTTAGTCTCATCAGAATGTAGAGAAAAGGAAGAGACGGGCGTGTTCAATAAAAAGGTGTTATTTATTGATCAGTCTCTTTTCTCATACATGAGAAATGGATCGATATTATTGCAATACTTATAGTTAAGTAAAGTGCATACATTAAAAGCAATAGTATAAAATAATACTGTAAAAACATTGATATGGTTTCTGAGCCATATGATGTTTAAAATGATTAAAATATATTTACATACACATATACATTTGACTAAACGTACTCAACTGGTGTTTCTAAATACGCCTACCCCGTGTACCTGACCTAAGTCTAATGCGTGGGCGGGAATAGAAAGTTACAGTTTAAGTTAAGTTTGTTTTTGCCAAGTGAATAACTAAAGAATTCTCTGTGAGGGGTTATTCAGTTCTGTACCTGGAATTTAGGATGGATGAGGAATAGTATCTCTTTCTCCGCTCTCGATATTCCAGGCTGCCTGCGAGGGCTGCCCGAAAGCGCCGGTGCTGGGTCTCTCGGCTTGAGATAGCAGCGCGTCTCTCAGCGCGTCAGGAAGGCGGGGCTGCGCCAGCGGGGTCTGCTTCTGCTCTCGGCTTCGGCAAGTATGGCTGCTCCGTCTTGTCACCACGCGTGTGTTTGCATAGGGCAAGATCGGCAATATTTATACCTTAAAGGTGCCGAGATTGACGTAAGGATGGACATAGATACGTCAATAAAGATGTCATACGACTTGCTCGTTAGCACATTCTTTACTAAAGTTCTGTGTGAAATCAAAACAATGGCCGCACGGATTTTCCAGGTTGTCATAGGTTTGATTTGTTATGAGAACGTCGTATGCCTTATCAGGGGCTGGAGGAATGTCGCTTGTCTAATTAGATCTCAAGCGTTATGACCTAATCAGATAACACGTTCCTGTGCCGTAGTGTGACTGCGTCAGATAACGGTATCTGCATCATGGGGGCTTTTCTTGCCTCATGAGCTGACTGTTAGTTAACTTGATAGTTAGTTTAACCAGAATAGGGTCAGGAATAGGGGGACTGATTCAGAACCTATAGAAATACACGACACCCACTCCACGCTAACTATGGTCATATCTACTAATCTATGCATAGTATAACATAGTACAACATACTATAGAGTATAGTGTATACCTTACCACCCCAAAATACATAAATGCATTTCGAAATTTTCAAATATACTGAAAAATTGCAGTCATATATATTGTATGCACTTAAGCTATGGTTTAAATGCAAAAGTAAACACGCATTTGTACGCATTATTGCTTATTGGTATATGAGAAATACACATGAAATGGCTCTTAATATGACTATACAGAAAGGAAGTTCGAGACCATTTCATCACATAATAAAATATTTGTGAACATCCCAGCGGGCAACTAAAGTTTATAAAGTATCTAAAAATAGAAATCTTAGTTCTCTAGGAATAGTTTCTTACTTTAAGCAGAAGATAAGTGTCCCGAAAAATTTGTGAAAAATAATTTGGGGCTGCTAAAAAATTGTTGTCCGTGAACTGGTGGGAAGAATTGTTCATGTGACTTTATTTTTAAAGTTGAAGGCCGAATTCAGGGAACGCCGTGTGCGAGTTTACTCAAAAAGTCTCTATTTCTGTTCTGGAGAGAACATCATATCATTCAGGCTTTCGAAAAAACTGTCAACAGCTTCATGGGAAAGTTCCACTAAGTCGGAAATAGGTGTAACCATGCATTCGTGCGCATGATTGTCTGCATTGACATTCTGATTCGCATTGCTGACAGAAGGTCGTGCCTGTTCGATGCTGCTTTCATCTTGAACTTCACTACTCTTCAATCGCAGTGGTGAAGATTCCAGGAATGCCGTCATCAGGATTGGCAGCCTTTGAGGGCAGCACAAAGCGTGAACCTTGGTAGGAACCAACAGTGTATCTGCATCCACTGGCGCATCCGATTGTAGCGTCAGACAGGTGTCTAACACGCATTCTTCTCCGCATAGCAGACACCTTAGTACAGGTAAAACACACCTTTGCCACATTGGTCGAAATGATAGAAACCAAGTCATGTTCAGGTCTCTAAGCCGGGAGAGTCCCAGGATTTTTGATATCCGGTCCCGGTATCCAATGGCTAGGATCGTATCTTCCAATGTCGCGAGAGTTTGATCTGTGACATGGGTTGCCATAACGAAAAATAAGGACTAAGAATAGGATTCCTGCAATTAGTCCCAGGATCAGGGGAAGTCCGCCAAAAATCGAATGGACGAAATCTGGAAAAATACCCAGTATGGCTTTGAATGGTGTTAATGCCATCGAAAATACTGTCTTAAATACCCCTGAGATCCCATTGGTATCAGAAATATTTAAGATTTCGCTCAGGATTTCCGCGAAATGTACGGGGGAATTAGTTGATAATAATGTATGTATCTCTGCAGTCGTCCTTGCGACTTGTAGATCATACGTTTCTTTTGATGACGTGAGCCTTGTAGGCGTCTGAAGAAGCACTGTTTTCATTCTGCTTAAAGTATCTATTCGAATAGAAGTAATTTTCAAACTGGGCCATGCCCTTGCCTCCCTGTCTGGAATGGAGCTGGGGAATAAAGAGCGTCCACAGCACTTGACCTTCGCCGTTGTAGTTACTAGATAAGGAGTCCCGGGCATAAGACTGCAACATCTGCGGTCTACAATAAGAATGTAACTCCCATTATAGAGTCTTTGAAAGAATGGTTCTATTTCAGTTGCAGGTGCGCCTTGCTGGTGACATGAAAGGTTGTATGAATTCCCTTCACAGGCTCCATGCAAACTAATTCCGTTACACAGAAGCGTGCCGCTTAGTGACATAGCACAGTTGTTGCCACTAAGAAACACTTTCTGTCCTTTATTACTGACACATGCATGTGAATAGGGCAGGTTCCAAGTTGTTTTAAGGTACCCCTTTCCCAATTTCTCGTACATGCCAGCCTGTATATATTTTTGGCAGTATTGAAACCTGAAGGTTGAGATTGGAATATTTATGATTCCGTGGATAATCCATTCACTGACAGGTCGTTCTGACATTGTCATTGGTAATCTTTCTAGTTTTTCAATGCTCAAGATTGTATAATCAGCACCCTTTTGCGCCATACCGATTTGTCTATCAGTAAGGTTAAAGATTTGGAATAGTGACGTTGTGTTGATTAAACGCCAAGGCACATAGCCTGAATGCAGATTTTGTAACGTCCAGCCAAGCTGTACAATGGAACGCAATTGTGACTGACCATGTTGTAATAACAGTAAGTCTTGCGATAATATATCGATTGCTGAAGACACAATGCTGTCCAATGAAAAAATTCTGGAGGACAGAGTCATTAACCCATTGTCCACTACAGAAAGTGATTTTTCCAAATTGATACGGTCAATTTCCCGTATTCTTTCTGCTGTCTCAATTTGAGTAACCTTCCAGGCCTCATTGTATGCTGCATATACAGAGGCTGCTATGAAACGCTTTTGACGCTGTTTGCGTGGTCCCAGTATGAAATCACGCAAGTCAGCACCATCAGTAAGTAAAGTTAGGTGTTGCTTAATTTCAGGCAGTGTGGAAGTCTGTAGCCATTGAAGGCATAATTTGCCCACACTGTAGGTGGTTATTATCCCTGGGTGTTGTCTTTGGGAATATCTAGGGTCTGGCCTGGTCAATGTGAACCCCTGTGTTTTATTCAGGAATCTATCTTGACAGTAATTTGTATCTGTGGGCCAGATCAACCATTGTTTCCAATCAGGATGTGTTCTGTTTTGGTTTTGGTTTTGGTTTAATATATGGTTTACGTCTATTTCTTCATCTGTATCAGAGCTATTGCTAAACATTGTTGGCTTTGGAATAGACGGTTTAATTAAATCTTTGATTTTGGCTAAGCCAAGACAGGTGGTTTGTTGAACAGTGTCATTTAAAAATATCATTTGTTCTGGGATCATGCAGGCTCTAAACAAAGCTTCTATACCCTGTACTTGCCATTCTTTTGTACCCCAAACACTTTTCAGATCAACATTTTTGTCCCAATAATCAAATCCAAAAGAATTCATTTTTTCAAAGAATGAATCTGAATATATCAATTTTGTGTTGGTTATCATGGTTTTCATCCCTGTCTTGTTTGACAATTTAAAATAAAATGTTTCAGCATTACTTATGTTAAAACCTGAAAAATATGAATATTTGTCATATACGGTTCTAGAGCTTCCTTTTGGAGGTGTAGCACAATGTTCCCATTGATTATAACTTAAAACATTTCTAGGTTGTGCAGATTTATGTAAAAAATGGTTACCATAATGGTTATAGCAATACATACTATCATAATTTGTAGAACCTTGCAAATAATCATGTTTTGTAAATTTAGCAGACATTACTAAGTCAGACATCATGTTGTTAATACTTTCGAAGTCCCAATCATCAGCAAATGAGTTTGGTTTTGCAAAGTCACTCAAGGAGATCTTGATTTGGTGTGGATATTTCAGGATCTCGACCGGACCATAAATTTCATAGTCAGTGTTGTCCCAGGCTACCCCACCAGGTATAGGATTGGCTGTGAAGTTGGCTGAAGAAAGTTCTCTTTTCTCGACGTGTGAAGATGTGTGTGGTTTGAGGACCAAGTTGATGTTCTGACTTGCTGTGTCCATTTTAGCATATTTTCCCTCAATGAAGCGTCCCAAAGTAAATACCATGATGAGCCAAAGTATGAGGATAAATGCACCAAAACCCACCCAAAATTCAATCCATGGAGAAATCAGATATGTTTCTTTCAGTTGTTTCAAAAGTTCCTTAGCTTTGTCTTTAAAGGATTTTGATGATGGCTGTGTCTTTGATTCACTGAAGCCGTCAGAGGAATCATCGAAGTTGATGAAGTAACCGGATGCAGTTCTGTCAATTGTTCCAATTGGTTCAGGATTTCTGTTTTTTGCATTTTCACTCGGTACTTCAGTATAGATTGGTGTGTCTCTGCTAAATGTCTTTAATTGGGTTTTCAGAGGTCTGAGTTCTATTGCATTGTTGCATGGTCCTTCTTGTTCTTCTGCAGGCGTTTCGAATGTGATGAGCCTTTTTGATAGGACCTCTGTACTGGTAGCAAACCTAGGTGTTCTGCTACTTATTGGGAGTCCACTTGGCCTACTGTTTGTTATCGGCCACATGTTGTGGTTTTACCAGGTCGATGGATACAACTCGGTTCTCCTTTTTACCAGCAAGTGGCGGTAGTACAACTGATCTTGTCCCGTTGACAGACAAGACAGGAACTGCTTTTCTGTAAGAAGGCCCAAATTCCTTCTTTACCGCGATCTTCTCCCTGACTAGATCCCCGACTTTTGGAATCCAGACAGGTCTTGCTGGGACAGGTGGTGATTCTTCCGTGGTTGTTGGCTGTTGTTTCAACTGTATGTTGCTCAGGTCTTTTCTTGTTTTGTTTAAGTCCTGCAAAATAGCCAAACGGTCTTTGACATCAAAGGTTTTTTCTATTACCACTGAAGTCTGACTATCAAGGTCAGAGATCAACATCCTAGTTCCGAATAATAATTCGTACGGACTGAATCCCTTCAGAGAATTTCTTGGCAAGTTATTTAGACTACGTTGGACACTTATTAGATGTTTGACCCACCCAGCTCCCGAACCTAATATCCTTTCTATTATAGATTGCTTTCTGCCTTGGTTTTTTCTTTACACCATCCCGTACCCTCAGGAAGGAAGTGAGAAGATTCCTGCTGGGCTGTGCTCATTTGGCCATGTTTCCCCCCAGGCTGGTATGACTGAGTGAAAACAATGGTCAAACGTAACATGCTCTTAGCGTATATGCCATTTAGACTCGCAAATCTTGTATAATAGTCCGGACGTCAGCCGAGTGCTGGTGATCTACATTATAAGTGGAAACTAGCCTGTATATGTTAATCGCAAGCCATTCTTTTTGCTGGTAATATTATCTGCCTTGATACGACGAGGTATTAAACTGCTTCTCTCCCCACTGCGATCTCTGTTGCAGTTTGGGCAGTTTTTTACAAACATGGTGTAGTGCAGTCTCATGCCTGGCCACCAGTACCGTGATTGTAATTCTTCCAGAGAATCTTTTAATTTAAGGTGTCTGTGACCCTCGCCCATGTGTGCGTCTGCGATTAACAAGTTTCTCCTGTCCATGTTTGGAATCACTCTATCCCCCACTCCAGGGATTCGAGCAAAAGGGACGGAGTTTGCATCGATTATGTATGTATAATTGAGTGGATAGTTGATCGGTAACGCTGAGCAGTCGCCTCTTGATGACGTTTTCACCGCCAGCATTGTTTCACCGTCAATGTATTTTAATGTACGCTTTTTTCGATCTACGGGAGCCGGTTTAGTGGCTGCCGCTGCGGCTGCTTCAGCCAATGAATTCCCCACAACGTGAACGCCATCACGCTGATGACTCAGTGAGTGTGTCACGTGAGTCTTTGGTAGTTCTTTTTTCAAAAGAGCTACTTGTTCCCAGAGCAGTTTCTGCTTTATTGGTGCATCTGTGTCATCTTTGTAACCGTTCTGAATCCATGTCTGCAAATCCTTGTTATATGCTTTGACGCAGTAATATGAATCTGACACTATAAGTGTCGGGAATTCGCGATCCGCATTATCTAGCGCCATTTTCAAAGCTATTATTTCAGTTTGTAGTTCTGAATTAGTTTCTACTGAGTGTGATTTTGTTAATAGAGGTCTTAGTTTACCTCCGCGCCACACTTCTTTTGTAATCTCACATGTGGGATTGTATGCATGTTCTCCCCAAACGGAGGGTTGAGCATGTCCGTCTGTATAGATTACACAGGCGTAATGTCGTAGAGGAAGAATGTCGATTGGCAGAGGATACGTCTTTTCATATTTTAGATTTTTTAATTCTTCTAGTTCTTAGAAAATTGTCAACCAGGCTATACTTGATAATTCATATCCTACGTACAAGACTGTCAGATGGGCAATTCTGGATTTTTTAAAGTTGAATTTGTAACCCTCTGCAGCGAACCCAAGTATTATGGTGTTCACCCTTTTCAAGTAAGTCTCCAAGTCATCATCTGTTAAGTAAATGTCATCGACATAAGATAATGCTTCATCATCATATAGTTGTAGTAATTCTGTTACTCTCGCTGAGAATACCCCCGGGCTGTTCTTGTACCCCTGGGCTAACCGACAGAATTGTTTTTGAGTGCCATTTACTGAGAGTGCAGTTAAATATCTGCTCTCTGGTGCTATGTTTTGACAAAAGAATCCATTGGAGATGTCCAAGGTTGTTTTGTATTTTTTGCGCACTATGTTATTCATTAGTGCAGCACTGTGTGAGTTTTGCACTGCAAAGGTTTTGCAACATGTGTTAAGGTGTCGGTAATCCAAAACTAGACGATATGAATTGTCTGGTTTGGAGACCGGAAACAAAGGATTGTTCATTTGTGAGGTGCAAGTTTCAATCACCCCCTGGTATTCTAGCTGATCTAGTATTTCATTTACCTGTTTTTTAGCTTCTTGCTTAATTGGGTACTGCCTTTGTGCAGTAGGTTGTGATTTTAACTGGATTTTGTGAGGAGGGGAGTCCTTATCCCATCCTACATGATTTTTATATAAAGCAGGTGCTAAGGCCACTGCCCACTTTCTAGCAAGTGTGTATTTTTTATGAATCGGTATTTGATTTGAGAAGGCAGGCATAATTACTTCTTCGCCATGAGGGCACTCCCTGACAAACTCTGGTGGCCAGTCTTTTTCAGCTAGAAGGATATCATAACCCTTTGAGAGGTTATCCCAAAATAGTCCCCTTATTTTCCTAGTCTTATCTCCCTCTATACGTAATGTTATCTCGTATATCTTGTGGGGCTTGCTAACTCTGGTGTCTGCAGTTTCCACTTGAAGGTATTCATTCGTGTCCACTGTCTCCAGATGATTCATAAGGACTTTGCGAGCTATGCTCACCTCTGCTGCGCTGTCTAGCATTGTCTGAGCCCACTCTCCGTTTTTCAGTTGTGTCCTCAGTATTCTCGTCATTGTTAACTACCTTGACACTGGCTACCTTCTTTTTTGGAAATTGTAATTTCTTTTTTAGCTGAGCAGGTTCCTTGTCTTTGGACTTGGCGTGCTCTTCTGATCGTCCTCTTCTTTCCGATTTCTGCGAGGAATTCTGAAAAGATTGAGAGGGACGTGTATCAATGTCTTGATATCTATCAGGTTTTTTAATATTATCCCTATTTCTAAGGTTATATCTATTCCCAGAGGGGTCAATCTGCGGTGACCTTTGTCTTTGGTTTGGAGTTTTCTCTCTTCGCCTAGGAGACCTTCCTCGGGACTGGAATTTCTTTTCTTTAGGATTGGATTGTTTGTTTCCATCCCAGTTCTTTTTTGGTGAATTATTATTATTAAAAAATATTTTTTCTGGACTTGTAGTCAGTTGCGGTTTTACTGGTATTCCACCTAGACTATCTCTGCCTAGTTCTTCATAGGATTTTTCTATGATTCTGGCAATTTCAGCTGGTTGGTCTGCTATATCTGTCTCTTTTAACCTCTGGCGGATAACCACGTTTGCTGCTTCACCTTTTATGTTGGCTAGTAATATAGCCGAGACCTGCTTGAAGTCTTTCAGTAATTTCATACCAAGAGTTAAAGCAGGTTCTGGACCGTATTCATCTTGAATTTGTTTTAGCACATCTGGTATTACCGAAATGGATGGAACACCGTGCGTTTTTGTGTAGATGGAAGCAAAGACTGTACCCCAAGTGTCACAGTCCTCAATGTGTGGTGCGATTCCCATTGGGAGACATATAGTCAGAATCCTGTGTTTTTCTAATGGGGTGGTGTCAGGAAACACCGCCTCTATTTGGGTAATTTTCTGTGCCAACCAGAATGGTATCTGTTCCCGTTTAGCTGGAACTTTACCTAGGCAGGATTGGATGTTCTGTGGTGTAATTTTATTTGTGTTCCCCTGCTGAGGGGTCAGCTGTGGAAGTTTAATCGCTGGCTGAATTGTTGAAGTCCGCATTACATACTGAACTAATTGTCTATGAATTTTTAGTAGTTGTTTTAGCTGTATTAACAGCTCTGCTGCAGGCATTCTTTCGATGTCTGGATGTGGTGTGTATCCGGCTAAGACCGGCCACGTTGCTCCTGGTCTACCTAAAGGACCGAGCCTGGTAATGTGATTGTTATGTTTTAGGGCGCCATCAAATAAGAGCAAATGCTCTTGGAATTTGAGTGGTACTTCCACCTCCTCGAAAGGAGTGTATGTTTCAGGAGGTTCCTCTACTTTGTAATAGTGGAAGTACTTTGTTACAGCATTTGCTGCCGGAAAATGTATCCATGAATAGTATACCTCTGTCTGCCGATATTCGTGTGCCTCAATTACGAATATGACTGTGCCACCTCTAGGTGTCAGTCCATTTTCTATAAGTTTTAAGGTTATAGATCTCCTTTTAATGACCGGAATGAGTGTTATATTCGGGTCTGCTGCTTGCATGGTAGCATCAGCATCTGCGAGTTCAGTAGCTAATCTAACTGCCTCTCTTTCTTCATCACTGTCTCCCATTTTACAGACAGGATGGTATTATGTCTATTTGCAGATCAGGTTTCTTTATGGAACAAAGATTAGATGCACAATATTTTGGAACTGTTTATCCTTCAACGTTGACTTGACCAAGAACCATACATAGGAGTTCCCTCCTGCGAGGTTTTGGAGGATATAACCTTTCACCCACTCCAGACGTCTTTGGAGTATTTGGGAAAAGGGGTCTGAGTGAGAAAGCACGACTGAGTTACTCTAAATGTCTTACGTTAGTTTTATCGCCCTTTCCAAACGAGTTGGGCGCCATGTAGTGTAGCTCCTATTTTCCCAATAGGCTCTGCGCATTGGAATATTACCTACAGCAGTAAAGGCCTAGGCCAGACGTTAACTAGGTCTACTACTGTCGATACTAGACTTAATTTTTGGGTTTGCCAGCTAAGCTCAGAGTTCGCTAGAAACTTTCTCGAATGTTCAAGGAAGGAATTAACTCCCCTGATTAGACAAGAAGGGATTTAGTTTCTGACAACCATAGAACATGACAACTTTGCTCTCCCCTAATCAAGAGTCAATCTCGAGAGTCGTGTGAGCACAAGGCAATTATTTTACTCAGTCAGTACGTGCATTCTTAGTCTCATCAGAATGTAGAGAAAAGGAAGAGACGGGCGTGTTCAATAAAAAGGTGTTATTTATTGATCAGTCTCTTTTCTCATACATGAGAAATGGATCGATATTATTGCAATACTTATTAGTTAAGTAAAGTGCATACATTAAAAGCAATAGTATAAAATAATACTGTAAAAACATTGATATGGTTTCTGAGCCATATGATGTTTAAAATGATTAAAATATATTTACATACACATATACATTTGACTAAACGTACTCAACTGGTGTTTCTAAATACGCCTACCCCGTGTACCTGACCTAAGTCTAATGCGTGGGCGGGAATAGAAAGTTACAGTTTAAGTTAAGTTTGTTTTTGCCAAGTGAATAACTAAAGAATTCTCTGTGAGGGGTTATTCAGTTCTGTACCTGGAATTTAGGATGGATGAGGAATAGTATCTCTTTCTCCGCTCTCGATATTCCAGGCTGCCTGCGAGGGCTGCCCGAAAGCGCCGGTGCTGGGTCTCTCGGCTTGAGATAGCAGCGCGTCTCTCAGCGCGTCAGGAAGGCGGGGCTGCGCCAGCGGGGTCTGCTTCTGCTCTCGGCTTCGGCAAGTATGGCTGCTCCGTCTTGTCACCACGCGTGTGTTTGCATAGGGCAAGATCGGCAATATTTATACCTTAAAGGTGCCGAGATTGACGTAAGGATGGACATAGATACGTCAATAAAGATGTCATACGACTTGCTCGTTAGCACATTCTTTACTAAAGTTCTCTGTGAAATCAAAACAATGGCCGCACGGATTTTCCAGGTTGTCATAGGTTTGATTTGTTATGAGAACGTCGTATGCCTTATCAGGGGCTGGAGGAATGTCGCTTGTCTAATTAGATCTCAAGCGTTATGACCTAATCAGATAACACGTTCCTGTGCCGTAGTGTGACTGCGTCAGATAACGGTATCTGCATCATGGGGGCTTTTCTTGCCTCATGGGCTGACTGTTAGTTAACTTGATAGTTAGTTTAACCAGAATAGGGTCAGGAATAGGGGGACTGATTCAGAACCTATAGAAATACACGACAGTCCAATCATTCATTTAAGTGCATATGTCATGTTGTTCCTCTCCATGATTTATTCTGATCATTCAGTTCAACAAACTGTATCCAATCTTTAATTGATTTGGTCTTTGAAACATGCTCTTTCTTTTCTAATCAGCAGTTTGTGACCTCCATCACCCATTTACTGGTTTTAGGATACAAATGTACGGGAAGCTTGGGAACATGGGGTTGAAATAATTGTGGTTCACAGACAATTCCTAGGAGGAACCAAAGGCCAATGAGAGAGGCTAAATCTTCAAAGTGGCACAGCTATCCCTATCAGAATTACTGCAAGTCTCAGAAGAAGGCCAGAGGCCTGAAACTCACAGGACAAAATGTTGACCCTTACAGGATCCATGAATGGAGGCTTCCCCATTTCAGATCATTTTAAGGCCATTCCAACTTTTCATCTTTCACTCATGTTTTTTCAGAATGTGTGATTTGCTTGTGCAATAAGAGCACATTTCAAGAACAGCCCAAAGTAAATGTGATTTTTTTGCATTTGAGCCAAAGCAGAAGATAAAAATAAATATTGTGCCTCTTTACTCTCAAAGAAATTGTAAACAAAAAGACAACTTGGGGCACATATCATTTAAGCAGAGCTCAGGTTTTATTGCCTCTCTGATTTACACCTATGGGGAATATTGTATGCAGATTGTTATGCGCCTTTTCATATGCATTATCTTTTATGCTCCTTTATATGGGCTGGTAGTACTGGGGGCATAATATAGAATTCTCTCTAGGGCAGAATGGGTGTTTGTGCCCTGAGGCCTCTTCAATGTGACAAAAGAGGCTGCAGATGCTTGTGTGGTCTTTGTAGAACAGATTACATGGGTGCACATTTTGGAGCACATTTTGGGGATGTCAATTATGAAGGATCATTTGGTTGCATGAGGCTTTGTCATATGCAAATCAGAGAACGCTTTTGTTCCTAGACCTACACTGTTTTACAGATACAGGTTCAGGCACAAAAAGGCTATTGAGAATAACACTCACTTTGCACCCCTGATGGAACTGGGTTCAGTCAGTGAAAGAGAGCATCACAGTTTGAAAATCTATAACAAAAGGTCAAGCTCCCAAGTTATTACAGGTGCATAGTCCCTGGTTTAGCGTCTGTACTTAAGGGAGTCTATTTATTCTGTAGTCCACGGCACACCTGAATATGGTGCTCCCAGCACATACCAGAACTGTGTGCTAGAATATTGTACTCTGACACCAGGTAGTATTTTGCAGTAAATACAAAGGGGAACATAGGCTGGTCCATATTTGTAGTTATTTCCTAAAGGGTGCATACAAACACAAATGCAAATACCATTTGTGTCCCTTTTAGGTTGCAGCCAGACAGCACAACTTGAGTTTGTACCAACCCATGCCTAAGCCGAGTTTACAGTATTCTTCCCCAAACTTGTTTTCTTCAGTAGACAGGTCTGTAAATCTTGTTTTTATCTTGTCACTTTTGCTGGCCATTCGAACACAAAGGTCAAATGTCAATCTGTGTCTTCGTGGGAGCCTGGTGTTTATTTTGCTTTCCACTGACTTCAAACTGAGAGTGCTTACATGGAAGAGGAATGCAGCGTACTTTCTCCAGGGAGCCTGCTTGTGCCCCTTTTTAGATTTTATTTTAGACATTGCCATCTCAAATGGTATCTTGTTCTTCAGCTGCACAAAACATTTGCCTTTCATTTGTAGGGCATGAAGTTCACTATTTGCATTGTCAGGGTAGGTGGAAGCACGAGCGTTTATAAAATCATGTTTGAAAACTATTACGTACAAAAAAAACCTGCACTGATTTGGTCTAATATACTAGTTGCTTGCTTTCTTTCACATGAGTTAACTTGTAAATAAATGCTTGCCCTTTTTCAACAATGGGGCTGCATGCAAAGGTCAGGAGGGTGCTTGCGGACCGCTCTGCTTTAGTCTTACATGCAAGGACTACTACGGTGAAACTGTTCTGCATGTGAATGAAATATACTTTTGTAATTTTTGCTGAAACTTTTTCATATTTTATATGTTTTTTGCAAAAGTCCTCTTCTTTTAATTCAGGAAACTGCCTTTTTAAGAACAAAGTTCAAAATCGCATTTCAGTCTCAGTGTCAGCCTAACATGTTGTAATCTTGGGCAATTTGCACAGTCTATGGCCCGTTCACTGTCAAGCACAGGATAAGATATTTTCACAGGAAAGTGCCAGTCATATTGTACCACTATTTACTTGGTTTTCACTTTGATGTGTAAAGCATATGCTTTATCAATGACATCTGTGGCAACTCATTTTGGAGGGTTGTAGAAGTGTTACGGCACTTTTTAAGAAAGCTTTTGTGTTTATGTTTAGCTAGACAATAATTATGTATTTTGTATGAAACTGTATTTTTCGGATCACATGTATCACTGGTTATAAATGATTTTGGGCTAGATCCAATACCGTTTTTTAGCTCATTGCACCATCCCAGTTTCAGAACCTGGCTGTATGCAAATTAGTCTGTCCCTGGCCCAGTGCATCATGGGAACAGGGCAGACCAGACTACAAAAGCCAATTCTTACACTGGGAAGGAAACAAGCTTCCGGGGGCCACTATAGGTGTGGCAGGGTATACTCAGACATGAGTCCCTTGCTCACTGCTCCATCAGGATTCAAGCAAGCCGGGCCGACGAGGCTGCAATGCCAGAAACCGGTCCCCGGTAGCTTGTCTCCTTTCTGGTGAAGAATTGGCTTGGTAGTTTGGTCTGCCCTGTTCCCATGATGCACTGGGCCAGGGACAGACTAATTTGCATATAGCCAGGTTCTGAGCTGGGATGGGGCAGTGAGCTAAATAACGGTGATGGATCAAGCCCTGATCTTTGGACTGGGTAAGAGTGGTCTGCTTAATTCAGACACTCTGTTCATCACCACCCCCTTTTCTGAATCATATTCGTAATTGAGGCACACGAATATCGGCAGACAGAGGTATACTATACATGGATACATTTTCCAGCAGCAAATGCTGTAACAAAGTACTTCCACTATTACAAAATAGAGGTACCACCTGACATTTACACTCCTTTCGAGGAGGTGGAAGTACAACTCAAATTCCAAGAGCATTTGCTCTTATTTGATGGCGCCCTAATACATAACAATCACATTACAAGGCTCGGTCCTTTAGGTAGACCAGGAGCAATGTGGCCGGTCTTAGCCGGATACACACCACACCCAGACATCGAAGGGATGTCTACTGGAGAGCTGTTAATACAGCTAAAACAATTACTAAAAATTCATAGACAATTAGTCCAGTATGTAATGCGGACTTCAACAATTCAGCCAGCGATTAAACTTCCACAGCTGACCCCTCACCAGGGGAACACAAATAAAATTACACCACAGAACATCCAATCCTGCCTAGGTAAAGTTCCGGCTAAACGGGAACAGATACCATTCTGGTTGGCACAGAAAATCACCCAAATAGAGGCGGTGTTTCCTGACACCACCCCGCTAGAAAAACACAGGATTCTGACTATATGTCTCCCAATGGGAATCGCACTACACATAGAGGACTGTGACACTTGGGGTACAGTCTTTGCTTCAATCTACACAAAAACGCACGGTGTTCCATCCATTTCGGTAATACCAGATGTGCTAAAACAAATTCAAGATGAATACGGTCCAGAACCAGCTTTAACTCTTGGTATGAAATTACTGAAAGACTTCAAGCAGGTCTCGGCTATATTATTAGCCAATATAAAAGGTGAAGCAGCAAACGTGGCGATCCGCCAAAGGTTAAAAGAGACAGATATAGCAGACCAACCAGCTGAAATTGCCAGAATCATGGAAAAATCCTATGAGGAACTAGGTAGAGATAGTTTAGGGGGAATACCAGTAAAACCGCAACTGACTGAAAGTCCAGAAAAAATATTTTTTAATAATTCACCAAAAAAGAACTGGGATGGAAACAAACAATCCAATCCAAAAGAAAAGAAATTCCAGTCCCGAGGAAGGTCTCCTAGGCGAAGGGAGAAATCTCCGAACCAGAGACACAGGTCACCCCAGAGTGACCCCTCTGGGAAAAGATATAACCTTAGAAATAGGGATAATATTAAAAAACCTGATAGATATCAAGACATTGATACACGTCCCTCTCAATCTTTTCAGAATTCCTCGCAGAAATCGGAAAGAAGAGGACGATCAGAACAAAGAGAAGAGCACGCCAAGTCCAAAGACAAGGAACCTGCTCAGCCAAAAAAGAAACTACAATTTCCAAAAAAGAAGGTAGCCAGTATCAAGGTAGTTAACAATGCCGAGAATACTGAGGACACAACTGAAAAACGGAGAGTGGGCTCAGACAATGCTAGACAGCGCAGCAGAAGTGAGCATAGCTCGCAAAGTCCTTATGAATCATCTGGAGACAGTGGACACGAATGAATATCTTCAAGTGGAAACTGCAGACACCAGAGTTAGCAAACCCCACAAGATATACGAGATAACATTACGTATAGAGGGAGATAAGACTAGGAAAATAAGGGGACTATTTTGGGATAATCTCTCTAAGGGCTATGATATCCTTCTAGCTGAAAAAGACTGGCCACCAGAGTTTGTTAGGGAGTGCCCTCATGGCGAAGAAATAATTATGCCTGCCTTCTCGAATCAAATCCCGATTCATAAAAAATATACACTTGCCAGAAAGTGGGCAGTGGCTCTAGCACCTGCTTTATATAAAAATCATGTAGGATGGGATGAGGACTCCCCTCCTCACAAAATCCAGTTAAAATCACAACCTACTGCACAAAGGCAGTACCCAATTAAGCAAGAAGCTAAAAAACAGGTAAATGAAATACTAGATCAGCTAGAATACCAGGGGGTGATTGAAACTTGCACCTCACAAATGAACAATCCTTTGTTTCCGGTCTCCAAACCAGACAATACATATCGTCTAGTTTTGGATTACCGACACCTTAACACATGTTGCAAAACCTTTGCAGTGCAAAACTCACACAGTGCTGCACTAATGAATAACATAGTGCGCAAAAAATACAAAACAACCTTGGACATCTCCAATGGATTCTTTTGTCAAAACATAGCACCAGAGAGCAGATATTTAACTGCATTCTCGGTAAATGGCACTCAAAAACAATTCTGTTGGTTAGCCCAGGGGTACAAGAACAGCCCGGGGGTATTCTCAGCGAGAGTAACAGAATTACTACAACTATATGATGATGAAGCATTATCTTATGTCGATGACATTTACTTAACAGATGATGACTTGGAGACTCACTTGAAAAGAGTGAACACCATAATACTTGGGTTCGCAGCAGAGGGTTACAAATTCAACTTTAAAAAATCCAGAATTGCCCATCTGACAGTCCTATTCTTAGGATATGAATTATCAAGTGAAGGCAAAAGCCTGGCTGACAATTTCCTAGAGAAATGTGCCGTAATCCAAGCTCCTAAAACACTAAAAAACCTACAGTCAATTCTAGGCTTCCTAAATTTCGGAAGAACATACATTGCAAATTACGCAGAAAGGGTCAAACCCCTTTATGATCTAATTAAACCAGACTTTAAAAGATCCAATTGGACTCAAACACACACAGAAATGTTGAGATCCTTACAAACAGACATGCTAATTAAAACAAAAATTAGAAACACGTGATAACACACGCAATCTTGTGATTCGAATCATCCCAGGGAGATGCGGATTCACATACCTGACCTCTAATGAGGGAGAAAAGGTACCAATTGCATTCAAATCACACTTGTACACAGAAGCTGAACAGAAATTCAGTAATACAGGAAAAATCATTCGTGCAGTTCAAACCGCAATAGCTAGAGAAAAAGACATAGCTGACGGTAGACATATCACAGTCAGAACAGCAGAATCAGCCTTTGAGGCATTAACAACACCGTGTAATTTACCAACAACAACATTGAATCCGGAATGGATACAATGGGTGAATTCAATCACAACGGACAAAGTATACTACTACTTTGATCCAGAACTAGAATTAGTAAAAAATCTAAAGTATGAAAAGACGTATCCTCTGACAATCGACATTCTGCCTCTACGACATTACGCCTGTGTAATCTATACAGACGGACATGCTCAACCCCCCGTTTGGGGAGAACAAGCATACAACCCCACATGTGAGATTACAAAAGAAGTGTGGCGCGGAGGTAAACTAAAACCTCTATTAACAAAATCACACTCAGTAGAAACTAATTCAGAACAACAAACTGAAATAATAGCATTGAAAATGGCGCTAGGAGGAGCTTGGCGGGCATCCGAGATGGCCGCGTGAGCACAGCGCTCTCCGGACCCCCGCCGCTCCCGGCTTAATATCCTGCTTTAATCCTGATTTTTTGCGAGGATTCATATAGAGGACGTTGGGCTGATCTACCTGGACCTTTCAGAAACTGATTTGGACATCGGGTGCCTGAATTATGTTCAATTGAACTTTTGGGCTCCACCCTCGAAGTACGCCCGGGACTGGGTGAGGTTCGGTGGCCGTCTTGGAGTTGAACAACAACGGCAGGGGGATTGGTCTTGCGGGTCCCCTTCTTAAGTTTCGGTTTCGTTTCTGCCTCAGACTGGGACACTGGTGAGAGGGTCGGGCCAGAGCTGCGGCCGGGACACGAGTGGGTTGTCTGGCCCTTGGCTGCACTGTTCCTGGAGTGGGCTGCCTCTATCCTGGTGATATCCCTCTTGTAGTCCTTTGGTCCCGGGGCCTCCATTTCTGGTGCCCGGTCCGTCGACCCTGGTGACTTTACTCGTGACGCATCTTCAAAATGGCGGGCAGAGGGGACCGAGAGACGCGCAAGACGAAGACACCGCTGCGCGGGGGTCCGGTTCAATCCAATGTTATGGATCGTTATACCCACTCTAAAGGGTCCCCCGGAGCTGCCCTGCCCGGTCCCATCGCGTCCGATCAAGTAGTGGATGCGTCGACGGAGCCCTCCTTGCAGGACATCATGGGCGCCATTTCTGGCATGAGGGAATCCATAGGCCAACAGTACGAAACCTTGGCCCACAAACTTGACACTGTGGCAATTGAGGTGAATTTGATTCGAGCCGATCTCTCCAAGACGAACGAAAAGGTGAAGTCGTTGGATATCAAATCATCCAGCCTCACGACTGACGTCTCTGATATTCAGACGGAGATTGGCAATCTCCGTAGGGTGAACGATTTCATGACCCGGCGCTTGGAGGATTTTGAGAACAGGGCACGTCGCTGTAATGTTCGCGTGGTGGGTGTGCCGGAGAATCCAGAACCCCACTCGGTTGATCTCCTGGTTGAAGACCTCATCCAGAACCACCTCTCTCCGTCTGGCCTTAGTAAATTTTTCGCAGTGGAGCGCGCACATCGTGTTCCAGGGGGCCAGGGCAAGCCGGGCGCCCCGCCGAGACCTTTTATTGCAAAGCTTTTCCACTATAGAGATCGGGACGCTATCCTGCAGGCCTCGCGGGTGAAGGGCCCGGTGGCCTTTGAGAATGCCACGGTGAACTTTTATCCGGACTTTTCCCAACAGGTCCAGAAGCAGCGTATGGGATTTCGTGGTGCCAAGAAGCGTCTTAGGGACATGGGGATGCGTTACGCAATGCTCTTTCCGACTAGGTTGCGAGTGGAGTATAATGATCGTACTTTCTTCTTTGATCGGCCAGATGCTGTGAATGACTGGCTAGACTCCCTGCCTCATCGACCTCCTGAGACTGAGTCCGAAGCCCACCCGGGCGGTGCTGAGGGTGGCGTAGAGAGCTGAACATTTTATCTTTGACTGATGCCTTGTTTTGTATACCTTCTCCAGGGATGTAAGCCTATGTTCCTCTACCTCACATGTGTTTTGATGTATGATCTTTTTCTCGTCATTGGTTTGATCGGGGGGCGGGTGGGACAGAGCCTTTCCTCCTCCGGGGTCTTTGTGTAGAATAGGGGTTCTTGGGCGACAGGCACACTGCAGGTTGGGGTGGCTTTTTAGCTTTTTGCAGGGGTGCAGGGTGGGGGGTGTTTTCTTGTTACCTGGGGGGTGGGTGGTTGGGAAGTTTGTTGTTTGTGTGTTCTGGGTTCAAGGCGACTTTATTCTGTATCTGGATTGCTTTTTATGGTCATGCTCATTGGTGGGGGGTTTGGGCTTTTTCGGGTGGGATGGGGGGTAGCGGGTTGAGATTTGTCTCGTGGAACGTTAATGGTCTGGGAGATCGTATCAAGCGAAGTGTGGTGTTGAAATGTATACGACGTTTATCTCCTGACATTGTTTTCCTGCAGGAGACTCATTTGATAGGCAATGTTTGTCATGCAATGAATAGGTGGGGCTATCGCCTCGTACCGCATTCGGGGTTTACCTCGGGTTCCAGGGGTGTGGGTATCCTTGTCCGGGCTTCCCTCCCCCTGGCTATTGATGATGTTATTCAGGATGATCGGGGGCGGTATGCTGTTCTTGTGGGTCGATATGAAGGCCGTGCCCTCTCCTTGTTAACTGTTTATGTGCCCCCCGGCTTGCAGACTTCTACCTTTTCAGATTTGGGCCGTGTCTTGTTGGACCTCCCTGATAGTACTCTCTTTCTGGCTGGTGATTTTAATTCAGTAGTCTCCGGTCTCCACGATCGCCACCCCCCTAGGGATACCCCTGCGGCTCAGCAGTGGTTGGGTGGATTTTTGGATACCTTTGGCCTGGTGGATTGCTGGAGGCTTTTGCATCCTACGCAGCTTCAGTACACCTTTCACTCTGGGGCCCATGGGACTCTGTCTCGGCTGGATTATTTCCTGATGCCTGCGGCTCAGTCCCCAGCGGTGCGTGAGATAGTGCACCTGCCCAGGGGTGTCTCTGACCACTCTCCGCTCTGGCTTCGTTTTGAGGTTGGAGTGGAGGCAGTGGGCCGGGTGGCCCCCATTAATCCGTGGTACCTCACCTCCCCCGAGACCCGCACCCTTCTGCTTAAGTCCTTTGACTCGTATTTTCTGGATAACGAGGGTCTGTTTCCTCTGCTGTGTCCCTATGGGAGGCCTTTAAGACCGTGATTCGTGGGCGGGCCCTCTCCCTTATTGTTGAGGCTAAGAGAGCGAGAAATAGAGAGGTGGTTGATCTTGAGGGGGAGATTTCTGCATTGGAGGAGGGTTTGGAATCTGGTGTCACGCCTGAGAAGCTCCATGCCCTGGGTCTGAAACAATTTGCTTATAAGTCCATGGTCACAGATGCCGCCAAAGTGATGTTTCGGGAGCAACAGGGTCGTTTGTATGATGTGGGTGACAAAGCGGGTAAATTGCTGGCATGGCTGGATAAGAAAGAGAGAGCTAATCGTGTGGTACCCGTGATTCAGTCTGCGAGTGGTGTGAGTGTAACGGACCCGATTGGAATAGTTGACCGGTTTGCCGATTACTTCCGTGTGGTGTATACCCCTGTGTCTGAGAGGGATGTGGTTGACTCTCGCCTTTTGTTGCGTGATATAGCCCTGCCCATTGTTTCCGATTTAGACCGTGTGGCGTTGGACTCCCCCTTTACGGTTGATGAGATAGCTACTGCCATCCGTTCCCTCCGTTCGGGCAAAGCATTGGGCCCGAACGGATTGGCGATCGAATTGTACAAGTTGCGTCCCGATAGGGTGGCTCCGTATCTTCGCGCCATGTTTCTGGAGTCCCGGGAACGGGGTATTCTCCCTTATGATCAGAGACTGGCCACAATAGTTGTCATCCCCAAGGAGGGTAAACCACGTGATCTTTGTTCCTCCTACAGGCCCATATCTCTACTAAATGTTGAACCCAAGGTGTTGGCGAAACTCCTGGCATCCCGTCTCTTGACGGTCATTAGTGACTTGGTCCATCCGGATCAATCTGGATTTATCCCGCATCGCAACACGGCTCTGAACCTGCGTCGTCTTCACGGCGCGATTGCGGGGGCGGGGCTTCTGACGGAGCCGGCCATTTTGGCATCGTTGGATGCTTCCATGGCCTTCGACACGGTGGAATGGCCTTATCTTTGGGCGGCTCTTGAGAAATTTGGTTTTGGGCCTGAGTTTATTGGTTGGGTCCAGTTATTGTACGCGGAACCTCTGGCGCAAGTAGTGGTGAACGGTAGGGTCTCGGCTCCTTTCACCCTTGGTAGGGGTACCCGTCAGGGATGCCCCTTGTCTCCGTTACTGTTTGCGCTCGCCATGGAACCATTGGCTGCTTGGCTTCGGTGGGAACCTTCCCTCAAGGGGATCCGCTGGTCTCCGGACTTTGAGGACCGCGTGTCGCTTTACGCGGACGATATCCTTTTATATCTCACCTCCCCGCGTAAATCTCTGTCTGTTCTGTTCGACGTTCTTGCTTCCTTTGGAGCCAATTCGGGCCTTGTTATTAACTGGACCAAGTCCTGTGTATATGTTCTTTCGGGGGTTTTGCCCCCCTTGCCGAGCAGACTTCCGATTCAGGTGGTCCACTCGGGTTTCAAGTATTTAGGGATTTTTATTACGTTGGACCCGACGCTCCGCTTTGAGCGTAATCTCCTCCCACCATTGCTTAGATTGCGCCTGGATGTGGCCCGTTGGCGTAAGCTTCCTTTGTCTCCTCTGGGCAGGGCGGCTCTGTTTAAAATGATGTCCTTGCCGCGATTCCTTTACGCGCTCCAAAACTCCTATGACGCTATTCCTAAGACCTATTTCCAAGAGATTGAGAGTCTTCAGCGGCAATTGATATGGGATGGGCGTCCGCGTATCACACTTGCAAAGCTCACCATCCCTTGGTATGACGGGGGCATGGCGCTCCCCGATATCAAGCGATATTACTGGGCTTCCCAGTTGTCTGCCATTAATCACGTGATGTTTTCCCCGGGTCGTAATCCTGCATTCGAGATGGACAGATTCCAGCTCCCGGGTGGGGACTTTACTAGAGCACTTTATTCTCGATCGGCCGGGCGCCATCTTGTGGGCCCATCCAAGATCGCAGTAACTGTATGGCGAGCTGCGAATGTGAGTTTGGGGTGGGAGGATCGCTTGACGTTGGCGACGCCGCTTTACGCCTCGGAACGTTTAGGCGGACTTTGGTCTACCAAGGGTTTCGACCGCTGGGATATGATAGGGATTTGTAAGGTGGGTGATGTGTGCTCGAACGGTAGTGTGAAGTCATTCCAGGCCCTCCAGGCGGAATATGGTTTGAGTGGTAGGGAATTTTTTCGTTACCTGCAGGTCCGGCATGCCCTCGCCTCAGTTTTGGTTCCTAATGAGGCCCTGCCTGAATCTTCCCCCCTCGAGGACCGTGTCCTTGATGGGCATCTTCCCGATAGTACTATTTCTCTGATTTACAAGAAATTGATCAATAATCGGGCGGACTTATTGGTCCGACTTCGGGAGGCTTGGGTTGGCGATGGGTTGGAGCTGGACGACGAGGATTGGCAGTCGGCACTCTCTTCTCCCAAGGAGGTGGCCATTCCTGCCCGTCTCCGTTTGGTTCAACTTAAGATTCTTCATCGAGTTTATGTCACGGGTCCGCGTCTGGTGACGATGGGCTTTTCTTCGGATGGGCTCTGCAAGCGTGGTTGTGGTTTGAATGCGACCTTTTTACATATCCTTTCGGAATGCCCGCTGTAGCGGCTTACTGGACTGCTGTGCTTGAGGTGATGACTGCTGTGACTGGTGTTGCCCTGCGGCCGGAGCCGAGACGGTGTCTGTTGAATGTGTGGGAGCCCACTGACTACTCTGTGGCCCAGACCAGATGGGCTACCCTGGGATACATGATTGCGAAGCGGGATGTTGCGCGACTCTGGGGCGCCTCCAGGCCCCCTGAGGTCTCGAAGTGGGAAGACAACATGGATTGGTCCATGTTTCGTGAGAATACGGTTTATGTGGCCAGAGGCAGACCCAGGGCGTGGACGAAGGTTTGGGGCCAGTGGAATGATTATCGTGGGGATATTTGCACCCCTCCCCTTGTAGGCACTGCTGAGATTGTCCTATCTCCCTAGACGTGCGTTCCCGGAACCTCCCCATACGGGTTTTTTCTATATTTCCGGTTCTCCCCGCTGCTCCCCTCCCCCCCCTCCCGACTCGATTGGAGCCTCCGGGCTCTGGGTGTGTTCTCCTGATCGTGGACCGTCCCCTCCTTTCTTTGGGCTGACCTTAATTATCGTACGTTCGCCTTTTAGTGTTTGTTTTTCTTTTGTAAAATAAAAAATTCGAGTTGCTCTGTGATATATGTAGAGTGATGCTTTGTGCTCGAGCTGTACCCGACCACGGGTGTACATTTCTGTTTCATGCATTGTGCCTTGTTATTAGCGGCCAGCCCGTGCGGTTGTAGGCCCATTCTTGTACTTTTCTATGCTTGCTCCAATAAAGGTTTTTGAAGAAAAAAAAAAAAAAAAAGAAGAAAATGGCGCTAGATAATGCGGATCGCGAATTCCCGACACTTATAGTGTCAGATTCATATTACTGCGTCAAATCATATAACAGCGATTTGCAGACATGGATTCAAAACGGTTACAAAGATGACACAGATGCACCAATAAAGCAGAAAATGCTCTGGGAACAAGTAGCTCTTTTACAAAAAGAACTACCAAAGACTCACGTGATACATACGCTGAGTCATCAACGTGATGGCGTTCACGTTGCAGGGAATTCATTGGCTGATGAGGCCACGAAGGCAGCTGTGCAAACGGCTTCCGTAGCTGCCGTCACCCGGTCAAAAACAAAAATAGACAGCGAAATATTACAAGCTGTCAGCGCTTCAGAAAAGGATTCGATAGAACCACTCCCTAAAGGCTTTCCAGTAAAATACTCATACATAACTGATGCAAACAATGTTCCTTTTGCTCGAATCCCTGGAGTGGGGGATAGGGCAATTCCAAACATGGAACATAGGTTAGGACTAATAATAGCGGCACACGAAGGGCTTGCTTCTATCCATGCTGGCGTCTCAGCCACAGTATCATTATTAAAACAGAGATACTGGTGGCCACAAATGAGAAGACAAACAAGGAACTATGTTCTAGAATGTGAAATATGTCAAAAAATGAAAGTATCAACGGTGAGACGTCCAGCGCAGACGCCCCTTCTAATCTCGGATAAACCATTAGCCTGTGTTTATCTAGACCACTGCGGTCCCTTACAAAGGGATGGTAACTATAAATATATCTTGGTCGCAGTGGATTCATGCACGAGATTCATATGGATGTGGCCCCAGCGAACGGCTGACGCCAGAACTGTTATAAAAGATTTGCGAGTCTTTATCGGCACATACGCAATTGGCATGCTGCATTCGGACAATGGTCCTGCTTTTAGCTCTCGGGCTTATAAGGAGGCCATGGTCAGCATGGGCGTGCAATTACGGTACTCTTGTCCATTTCACCCTGAGGGGAACGGAATTGTTGAAAGAAAAAACCGTGACATAAAGCAATCTATAACGGCAAAGGTATTAGGTTCGGGAGCTGGGTGGGTCAAACATCTAATAAGTGTCCAACGTAGTCTAAATAACTTGCCAAGAAATTCTCTGAAGGGATTCAGTCCGTACGAATTATTATTTGGAACTAGAATGATTATCTCTGACCTCGACAGTCAGACTTCAGTGGTTAAAGAAAAAAGCTTTGATGTCAAAGACCGTTTGGCTATTTTGCAGGACTTAAACAAAACAAGAAAAGACCTGAGCAACATACAGTTGAAACAACAGCCAACAACCACTGAAGAATCACCACTTGTCCCAGCAAGACCTGTCTGGATTCCAAAAGTCGGGGATCTAGTCAGGGAGAAGATCGCGGTAAAGAAGGAATTTGGGCCTTCTTACAGAAAAGCAGTTCCTGTCTTGTCTGTCAACGGGACAAGATCAGTTGTACTACCGCCACTTGCTGGTAAAAAGGAGAACCGAGTTGTATCCATCGACCTGGTAAAACCACAACATGTGGCCGATAACAAACAGTAGGCCAAGTGGACTCCCAATAAGTAGCAGAACACCAAGGTTTGCTACCAGTACAGAGGTCCTAACGAAGAGGCTCATCACATTCGAAACGCCTACAGAAGAACAACAAGGACTATGCAACAATGCAATAGAACTCAGACCTCTGAAAACCCAAATAAAAACATTTAGCAGAGACACACCATTCTATAATGAAGTACCAAGTGAAAATGCAAGAAACAAAAATCCTGAAGCAATTGGAACAATTGACAGAACTGCATCCGGCTACTTCATAAACTTCGATGATTCCTCTGAAGGCTTCAGTGAATCAAAGACACAGCCATCATCAAAAACCTTTAAAGAAAAAACTAATGAACTTTTGAACCAACTGAAAGAAACATATCTGATTTCTCCATGGATTGAATTTTGGGTGGGTTTTGGTGCATTTATCCTCATACTTTGGCTCATCATGGTATTAACTTTGGGACGCTTCATTGAGGGAAAATATGCTAAAATGGACACAGCAAGTCAGAACATCAACTTGATCCTCAAACCACACACATCTTCACACGTCGAGAAAAGAGAACTTTCTTCAGCCAACTTCACAGCCAATCCGATACCTGGTGGGGTAGCCTGGGACAACACTGACTATGAAATTTATGGTCCGGTCGAAATCCTGAAATATCCACACCAAATTAAGATCTCCTTGAGTGACTTTGTAAAACCAAACTCATTTGCTGATGATTGGGACTTCGAAAGCATTAATAACATGATGTCTGATTTAGTAATGTCTGCTGAATTTACCAAACATGATTATTTGCAGGGTTCTACAAATTATGACAGTATGTATTGCTATAACCACTATGGTAATCACTTTTTACATAGATCTGCACAACCTAGAAATGTGTTAAATTATAATCAATGGGAACATTGTGCAACACCTCCAAAAGGGAGCTCAAGAACCGTTTACGACAAATATTCATATTTTTCAGGTTTTAACACAAGTAATGCTGAAACATTTTATTTTAAATTATCAAACAAGACAGGGATGAAAACCATGATAACCAACACAAAATTGTTATATTCAGACTCATTTTTTGAACAAATGAATACTTTTGGATTTGATTATTGGGACAAAAATGTTGATTTGAAAAGTGTTTGGGGTACAAAAGAATGGCAAGTACAGGGTTTAGAAGCTTTGTTTAGAGCTTGCATGATCCCAGAACAAATGATATTTTTAAATGACACTGTTCAACAAACCACCTGTCTTGGCCTAGCCAAAATCAAAGATTTAAATAAACCGTCTATTCCAAAGCCAACAATGTTTAGCAATAGCTCTGATACGGATGAAGAGATAGACGTAAACCATATATTAAACCAAAACAGAACACATCCTGATTGGAACCAATGGTTGATCTGGCCCACAGATACAAATAACTGTCAAGACAGATTCCTGAATAAAACACAGGGGTTCAAAATGACCAGGCCAAACCCTAGATATCCCCAAAGACATCACCCAGGGATAATAACAACCTACAGTGTGGGCAAATTATGCCTTCAATGGCTACAAACTTCCACACTGCCTGAAATTAAGCAACACCTAACTTTACTTACTGATGGTGCTGACTTGCGTGATTTCATTTTGGGACCACGCAAACAGCGTCAGAAGCGTTTCATAGCAGCCTCTGTATATGCAGCATACAATGAGGCCTGGAAGGTTAATCAAATTGAAACAGCAGAGAGAATACGGGAAATTGACCGTATTAATTTGGAAAAATCACTTTCTGTAGTGGACAATGGGTTAATGACTCTGTCCTCCAGAATTTTTTCATTGGACAGCATTGTGTCTTCAGCAATCGATATATTATCGCAAGACTTACTGTTATTACAACATGGTCAGTCACAATTGCGTTCTATTGTACAGCTTGGCTGGACGTTACAAAATCTTCGTTCAGGCTATGTGCCTTGGCGTTTAATCAACACAACGTCACTATTCCAAATCTTTAACCTTACTGATAGACAAATCGGTATGGCGCAAAAGGGTGCTGATTATACAATCTTGAGCATTGAAAAACTAGAAAGATTACCAATGACAATGTCAGAACGACCTGTCAGTGAATGGATAATACACGGAATCATAAATATTCCAATCTCAACCTTCAGGTTTCAATACTGCCAAAAATATATACAGGCTGGCATGTACGAGAGATTGGGAAAGGGGTACCTTAAAACAACTTGGAACCTGCGCTATTCACATGCATGTGTCAGTAATAAAGGACAGAAAGTGTTTCTTAGTGACAACAATTGTGATATGTCACTAAGCGGCACGCTTCTGTTTAACGGAATTAGTTTGCATGGAGCCTGTGAAGGGAATTCATACAACCTTTCATGTCACCAGCAAGGCGCACCTGCAACTGAAATAGAACCATTCTTTCAAAGACTCTATAATGGGAGTTACATTCTTATTGTAGACCGCAGATGTTGTAGTCTTATGCCCGGGACTCCTTATCTAGTAACTACTACTGCGAAGGTCAAGTGCTGTGGACGTTCTTTGTTCCCCAGCTCCTTTCCAGACAGGGAGGCAAGGGCATGGCCCAATTTGAAAATTACTTCTATTCGAATAGATACTTTAAGCAGAATGAAAACAGTGCTTCTTCAGACGCCTACCAGGCTCACGTCATCAAAAGAAACGTATGATCTACAAGTCGCAAGGACGACTGCAGAGATACATACATTATTATCAACTAATTCACCCGTACATTTCGCGGAAATCCTGAGCGAAATCTTAAATATTTCTGATACCACTGGGGTCTCAAAGGTATGTGAGACAGTATTTTCGATGGCATTAACACCATTCAAAGCCATACTGGGTATTTTTCCAGATTTCGTCCATTCGATTTTTGGCGGACTTCCCCTAATCCTGGGACAAATTGCAGGAATCCTATTTTTAGTCCTTATTTTTCGTTATGGCAACCCATGTCACAGATCAAACTCTCGCGACAATGGAAGATACAATCCTAGCCATTGGATACCGGGACCGGATATCAAAAATCCTGGGACTCTCCCGGCTTAGAGACCTGAACATGACTTGGTTTCTATCATTTCGACCAATGTGGCAAAGGTGTGTTTTACCTGTATTAAGGTGTCTGCTATGCGGAGAAGAATGCGTGTTAGACACCTGTCTGACGCTACAATCGGATGCGCCAGTGGATGCAGATACATTGTTGGTTCCTACCAAGGTTCACGCTTTGTGCTGCCCTCAAAGGCTGCCAATCCTGATGACGGCATTCGTGGAGTCTTCACCACTACGATTGAAGAGTAGTGAAGTTCAAGATGAAAGCAGCATCGATCAGGTACGACCTTCTGTCAGCAATGCGAATCAGAATGTCAATGGAGACAATCATGCGCACGAATGCATGGTTACACCTATTTCCGACTTAGTGGAACTTTCCCATGAAGCTGTTGACAGTTTTTTCGAAAGCCTTAATGATATGATGTTCTCTCCAGAACAGAAATAGAGACTTTTGAGCAAGCTCGCACACGGCGTTCCCTGAATTCGGCCTTCAACTTTGAAAATAAAGTCACATGAACAATTTTTCCCACCAGTTCACGGACAGCAATTTTTTTAGCAGCCCCAAATTAAATTTTACAAAAATTTCGGGACACTTATCTTCTGCTTAAAGTAAGGAAACTATTCCTAGAGAACTAAGATTTCTATTTTTAGATACTTTATAAACTTTAGTTGCCCGCTGGTATGTTCACAAATATTTTATTATGTGATGAAATGGTCTCGAACTTTCTTTCTGTATAGCCGTATTAAGAGCCATTTCATGTGTATTTCTCATATACCATATAAGCAATAATGTATACAAATGCGTGTTTACTTTGGCATTTACTTCATAGCTTGAGTGCATACGATACATATGACTGCAATTTTTCAGTATATTTGAACGTTTCCAAATGCATTTATGTATTTTGGGGTGGTAAGGTATACACTATACTCTATAGTATGTTGTACTATGTTATACTATGCATAGATTAGTAAATATGACCATAGTTAGCGTGGAGTGGGTGTCATGTATTCCTATAGGTTCTGAATCGATCCCCCTATTCCTGACCCTATTCTGGTTAAACTAACTATCAAGTTAACTAACAGTCAGCCCATGAGGCAAGAAAAGCCCCCATGATGCAGATACCGTTATCTGACGCAGTCACACTACGGCACAGGAACGTGTTATCTGATTAGGTCATAACGCTTGAGATCTAATTAGACAAGCGACATTCCTCCAGCCCCTGATAAGGCATACGACGTTCTCATAACAAATCAAACCTATGACAACCTGGAAAATCCGTGCGGCCATTGTTTTGATTTCACAGAGAACTTCAGTAAAAGAATGTGCTAACGAGCAAGTCGTATGACATCTTTATTGACGTATCTATGTCCATCCTTACGTCAATCTCGGCACCTTTAAGGTATAAATATTGCCGATCTTGCCCTATGCAAACACACGCGTGGTGACGAGACGGAGCAGCCATACTTGCCGAAGCCAAGAGCAGAGCAGACCCCGCTGGCAGCAGCCCCGCCTTCCTGACGCGCTGAGAGACGCGCTGCTATCTCCTGCCGAGAGACCCAGCACCGGCGCTTTCGGGCAGCCCTCGCAGGCGGCCTGGAATATCGAGAGCAGAGAAAGAGATACCATTCCTCATTTCATCCTAACTTCCAGGTACAGAACTGAATAACCCCTCACAGAGAATTCTTTAGTTATTCACTTGGCAAAAACAAACTTAACTTAAACTGTAACTTTCTATTCCCGCCCACGCATTAGACTTAGGTCAGGTACACAGGGTAGGCGTATTTAGAAACACCAGTTGAGTACGTTTAGTCAAATGTATATGTGTATGTAATATATTTTAATCATTTTAAACATCATATGGCTCAGAAACCATATCAATGTTTTTACAGTATTATTTTATACTATTGCTTTTAATGTATGCACTTTACTTAACTATAAGTATTGCAATAATATCGATCCATTTCTCTTGTACGAGAAAAGAGACTGATCAATAAATAACACCTTTTTATTGAACACGCCCGTCTCTTCCTTTTCTCTACAATCTGATGAGACTAAGAATGCACGTACTGACTGAGTAAAATAATTGCCTTGTGCTCACACGACTCTGGAGATACACTCTTGATTAGGGGAGAGCAAAGTTGTCATGTTCTATGGTTGTCAGAAACTAAATCCCTTCTTGTCTAATCAGGGGAGTTAATTCTTTCCTGAACATTCGAGAAAGTTTCTAGCGAACTCTGAGCTACGCTGGCAAACCCAAAACTTAAGTCTAGTATCGACAGTAGTAGACCTAGTTAACGTCTGGCCTAGGCCTTTACTGCTGTAGGTATTATTCCAATGCGCAGAGCCTATTGGGAAGATAGGAACTACACTACAAGATATACATGCTTAACTCTGCCCACACTCACTTTACAACCCCACCCCCCCCTCACTGGTTTCAGGGCGGCCCTCGGTCACACCAAAGACCAACAAACTTTGCTGCCCCAGGGAAAATGTTTGTGAGTACCCATGCAATAGATCAACAGCAGTGATACTCAAAGTATGGCCCGGGCCTACATGCGGCCCTCTTGACCTTTACATGTGCCCCCCTCTCCCCTAGTGAACTGCATCAGGAGCTGCGGTTTACTTGCTGAGCACTAATAATCAGGAAAAAGAAGTGGGCAAGCATTTATTTGCAGGTTAAATGAAGTTATGAAATAACTATGATGGTGTCCTGCACCACTTAACTTTTAGTTAACCTGCAAAGAAATACTTGTCCATTTATTTAGCGTTTTTTTAGACCTCCTTACATAATCTCTGATCCACCCAGACCCGCTACCACCACCCTGCTGGTATCAGTGCGGCCCTCGGTCACACCACAGACCATACTTTGTGGCCCCTGGACAAATACCTGCGAGAGCCCATGATCTATATGGATGTTATAGCATAGATTATACAGCAGCACTACCTTCAGTGCAGCATATCTACAAGTAAAAAACAAAATGCTTAAATGCAGTCAAGGCTGGCTGTGTCATAAATCTATTTTGCTTTACTTTCAGCCATTTGCAACATGGCTGAAAAAATATGTCAAAGCCAATGGATCTCGCCTAGGCAGGACCTGTTAGTTTTGTGAATTCTTGTTACAACTTGCACAACGATCCAAACGAGGAACATAGTAAGACTTTAAGAATGCATCACTGGTTATGAAATTAAACCTGCCTGGAAAAAAGAGGAGCTGGGCCCAGATAAAGAGCGTTACATTCACGCATATGTTTGTGCAGTTATTTAGCGAGTTATTTAGACAAAAATGGTCCACCTTAGAGTTGTAAGTAACCCGTTCTATGGGAAAGTGATGGCCTTTCTTGATTGGCTCTATAGGTTTTTTGGGCTGGACTTGAACCAGCTACGTATTGGACAAGCTTGATGCATGAGTGACAGTAAGCCAACCCTACTGTTCTTGGAGAAACACCGCCCCACCTACTTGGAAACCTTCCATTTCCCTGTGGGCCAATGAACCTCTGTTGTACATTGGATTTGATTGCTTCTTGTGCACCCAGTGGTGCTATTTTTAGAATGTCTCACAGGATAATGCAGCAGAGCTGGGGTGCCTTTGCAAACTCTCCTCAGGGAAACGCTCCCTTGAACCGGAACACTCTTCAGTGTACATCTTCCATTTTCAATTACAGAGCTTAGGAGGCACAACCTTGATCCTGGAGAGAGAGTGGGAGCCGGAGAGCACTGCAAAATGCATGCAGTTCCTTCGCGCGCGCCACTCACTGCCGCCAGCTCCAAGCACACCAATGAAATATTAATCGAAGCAGATGGCGCGTTCTTGTTACTTTCAGCAGACTAGTGACCGTTACGGCGAATGGCTCGAGAAGAGAACGGGGCTTGCATTTTAAGACTGCCCCCTTCTCCCGCTCTGAAAAAAAATTGATTTCCAGGAGACTTGAATGGCAGCTGTCAAAGATTCTACTGAGCCCGAGGTCTGCTTAATTTGTCTCCAGAGATGAGAAATTCCGCGGCGACATTTGCCGGGGCTGTGAAGGTGGACTGGGTTGCATTTTTATTCCCGGCCCACCACTGCTCTGGCACCGCGGAATAAGTATTCTGCTTCTGCCGCCTCCCTCGAGGTTCTGGGTGCTCTCTAAATGCCAAGAAGGAGCAGTCAAAAGCATAAGGAGGCAATTAGGAAAACAACAAAAACTGCCAGTTTAGACAGTGACATGAACTTTAGTTTGCGTGCGTTTCTGGAGACGAATTGTGAAATACAGCTCAAACGTCCCTATTCGGGAGCACGTTAAGAGACAATGATTTTCCCAAAACACACTGGAATATGCCCATGGCAGAGATTAAATGAGAGTAAATTGGACACTTCAAAGTGCTCAGAAAGGCAGGATGATTCAAGCAGTACCAGCTTACATAAAAAGAGCATGTTAACCCAACATCGTTTCTTCAGATACAGGAGACAGCGAGGTCTGACAGCACAAGGAACTATGTTGACTCTGGCAGGGAGGGGGTGTTGTCCTGCCTCGCCTAGCCATGCCCACCCTTCCCTAGTTGGAAGCGTCCTTCTCCCAACCATTCCTGTCTCCATCTTCTGCCTGGAAGAGCAATCAGTGCCTGTCAGGAGGAGGCTTTGGTTTTTATTTCGGACATCAATGCCATTTTGAATCCTTATTTAGTCAATAAATCCAGGGCTTTAAGAAGAATGAAAAATCTGGGGGCCTCATTTATGAGAAATGCAGCGATGCGTCACTTCTCAGTGCGCACACCTTGCAACATGATTGATGCTTCATATTTATAGTATGACGCATCATGTCGCAAGGAGTTACAGATACGTCAGTATTTCTGATGTATCTGTAGGCGCAAAAGTGACGCATTGCTGGGGTGTGTCACAAAAGTGACGCAATTCCAGCAATGTGTACTTTCACATGGGCAAGTCCCATGTTGTTATTGCCTGCGTCAGTCTTACGCCTGCCATGAAGCAGGCGTAAGATTTTGATGCATTAGCGGCCAAGAAATGGCGCAGTGAAATCTTATAGATTTCACTGCGTCACTTCCATGACCCTTTCTTGCGTCAAAACGCCCCCCTTGCATACATTATACCTGGCACAGGTATAATGTGGCACAGGGGTTTACAAAGTGACGCATCTACCTAGATGCGTCACTTTGTAAATATGCAGCAATAAGGCACATTTTTTGGCGTAAAAGTGACGCACAACCTCATAAATGAGGCCCTGGGGGTCTATCAAAGGGCGTGACAGATGCAATTAAAGGGTGTGGCTTAAAAGCACGTACGCTGAAAATCTATGCTTAACATAGTGTGGCCCCCCCGACTGGTATTTTGCTGTTTCTGTTATTGCATACTGATATATAATACAGCAAGTAACATTATACTTACAACAAACCAGTAGTATTGTCTTTTTCTTTTATGGCTCTCCTGGGTGATTTGTCAAAGGGATATGGCACTCCATAGACTTGTGTAATGTTATTTGGATACCCTGCAGTCTGCTGCGGTGCTTCAAGGTAGGGGATCACCCTTCTCCCCAGTACGTGACCACGGTCACCAAATTAATTCCTTCTACCCTCCAGCACATGCTAATATCAACATAAAGTTATTAACAGTATTGTATCAAGATTCCACATATTCTTTTGTTCAAGTGTTCTTTATTGTTTCTGAAGTCCTTCGCCAACACCTGTTTCGTCGCGTCAGGGAATCAATCCTGCGACTTCATCAGGGCTGTTGATTTTCATTAGGTATGGTGTATCTTTCTGCTGGTTATACTTCCGTCCCAGCCTGCAATTATGCAAATGTTGGGTAAAAAAGTTTCTTCGTACTTCAATATCCAGCGTGTAAATGTTTTGGACGTTTCCCTTTCTTGCGTGCCCTAAATCGGAATGGCCTTCATTCCAAGTTAGGGGATGCAAGATGAAGTCGTGTGATTGATTCCCTGAGGCGACGAAACAGGTGTTGGCGAAGGACTTCAGAAACAATAAAGAATACATGGACAAAAGAATCTGTGGAATCTTGATACATTACTGTTGATTGCTTTATGTTGACATTAACCTGTGCTGGAGGGTAGAAACTATTGGCTTTGTCAATGGTTGTTAGTTGCATAACATAAATAAGCAACAACCCTGGCTTCGTAGTAAAGAATGTTGAAAATGCTTCAATACTGAAATGGTGATACTGCAAAAGTACTACAGCGAGTCTCTTTGAAGTTACATCAAAGGCAGTGAAGGGTGGTACTGCTGCAGAATTAAGATTTATGTTTTTTCATCCTTGAAAGAGAGTGCACAAATGGAGAGCCCGATAGGGGCCCATGTCAGCACCTGCTTTTTAGAAATGCCAGTCCTGAGCACCAGCAAGACCTGGCCCACTTAAAGCCCTGAATAAAGCAAGATGGATAACTTGCACATCTGGCAGCATAGCAAAACGTGGTGCTTGATTTATCGCTTTGGTCCCTCGCCAACAGACCCACATTAAAGCCTTTGGTGAGCCCTAAAGGAAGTGTTCTGTAAAGGGACATCGCCATTGCTCTCTGCCTTTAATTAGGATGGGGTACCCTCGTGATGGATTAAAGAGTGGGGCAGGGAGGCAGGCAAAGGGGGAAGGTTGTCCCGTGGTGACAGCTAGGCCAGGAGGCTAGAGGCAGGGGAGACTAGATTGTACAAGGGGTTGTCTACGCCTACAGAGGAAAGCTGAATGAGATAAGGAATAACAAAGTGGAAAGGAAAGTTGTAGAGCAGGGGGCGGAGCTATCAGCAGTACAGGATGTTCAGTGGCAGCGCTCCTTGGGGTGTTAGAAACCAAGTGCACCCACAGTATTGGTATGTTATTGTGGGTAAGGATGGGGGCTCATTTTCCCTGCTAGCAACTGGTCACATAGCACGCTTGCTACCCGGCTGTTGTAGAAGGGGCTGACAGAATTGGAGGGAAAGTCTGTAGCAGAGAAAAGGCTAAGAGGGGGAAGGTTCGACTAGAAGAGGGGCTAGGCTGCAGATCGAGAGGCAGATGCTGGGGACTGAGGTGTGATGGATAGGCGACGGTATGGCTGGAAAGGAGAAAGGCTGGGGTGGGGATTGGGAAAGCTGCGCTGGAGAGGAGGAGGCTATGTTTAAAGTAGGGGTGAGGCCGAAGAAGTCGAAGTCTAGGCTAGAGAGTGGGAAGGCTAGATCATAGAGAGAGAGATCATCTAGACTGGACAGTAGGAGTGCTGTGCCAGAGAGAAGGGAACCTGCTCTGGAGAGAAGGGAAGGCTAGGGTAAACAGGAGAGAGGCTAGGCTTGGCTGGCTAGAGTTAGGCTGGAGGCTGGAAATTGGATGCTAGACCAGAAGAATATTAGGTTAGTGAGAGGGAAGGCTAGACCAGAGGGAGTGATGATCAGCTAGGGAGAAGAAAATGAGGCTGGAGAGGAGCACCTGCAGTGTACAGGGTTGGTGCTTGGCGGGATGATAGCAATGCTGTGCAGGAAACAAACCGGCCTCTACAGACCCAAAGACAACAATGTCTGCTCAAGCAAGTATTTCAAGAAACAGTTAAAGCAGTGATACTCAAAGTACGGTCCGGGTGCACCTTGAGGCCCTCTTGACCTTTACGTGCGACCCTCTGGTGAACAGCACCACGAGCTGCTGTTTAGCTGCTTTCAGATTTTTTTTTTTTTTTTAAATAAACAGGCAAGTATTTATTAACCTGCAAATAAATGCATGCCTGGTTATTTAAAATTTTTTAGACCTCCTTACGCAATCCCTGACCCACCTAAGACCCCCTATCACCACCCTGCTGGTATCAGTGCGGCCCTCGGTCACACCACAGACAACACCTTTTAGCCCCTGGACAAATGTTTGCGAGTTCCCTTGAGTTCAGGCCTCTAAGGAGGAGCGATTCAGAATCTTTCTGATAATGCATGCAGCTCTACTAACCATCCTTCCTTTTGATAGTGCATGTGCCTGGCAGGAATTGTCCTCCTTTGAGACACCCTCTTCTCAAAGTGCAACATATAAGTACTGTTTATGTGCGAACAACGATAACTCGCAAAGTAATGGCTCCGTAGCCTTGCACTGCCAGTCTCACTCATGGATACTGTAGTCTACAGATACACGGGAAACGGCCACTACAACGAGGCCGTTTCCACGAGTAGCCATAACCACGCATGCATTACAACGCACGCGTGGTTACACGAAAAGCCTTTACCACGCATGCCTTTACTACGAGATACGTAGTAAAGGCATGTGTGCAAAAAAAGGTAACAAAGAAAAGAGGGGGGGGGGGCTTGGGGGGTCTCCCCCACCACAAAAAAACAACGTGGGTTTAATAAAGGGGGGTGAGGGGGTCTCCCCCCCCCAAAAAGAGAAACTCACCTGATTCAGAAAGATGAAAAAAATGAAGAGTAGAAATGTGGAGGCAATCGGCGTCGTTAGAGGAAACGGAAATACATTTCCGTTTCCTCTTAATGACGTGAAACGTCACCGCGGCAGGGATTGGAAAGAAGAGGACGTGGAGAGGTAAGGAGGAATGAGGGGGTGGTTTCACAGGGGAAAATTATAAGGGATAATTTAGTGATAGGAGATATCCTGTAACACAAAAATGCTAATAACATGCATAGTTTCACAACGAAAAACGTTGTACAAACGTGCGTGTTAAAGGCATTTTCGTGGTAAAGGAGATGCGTGGGAAAGGAATTCCGTTGTAACGCATGCGTGGTAAAGGCATGCATTGCAACGGAATTCGTTGTAACATCATACAATCCAGATACACTTAGCATTTATTCTATCGTTGTCTTCCTCCTCGAGCTGTCCAAGGTCTGAATTATTTTCCTCTGCTATGAGCCAACTTGTCCTTTACCACAGAACTGTTGAGTCGCTTCTGACTTACGGCAACATTTTTTTGTCAATTTTGTCCAGTTAGTGCTGTCCGTATAGCCCTTTAATGTGTATCTGCCCCCCTCTAGCTGATAGTATTGCCTCCTCTGACGTCCAATTCTATTGATATACAGATCATACACAAATCATCTTGAGTCTGGGAGGTGGGAACGGCTCCCTCAATGAACAATTCAGAAGCTGCCGTCTGTGGCCACCTGGATGCATGCCAGCACCCCAGGGCTCCACACTGACAAGATGGCGTGGGGAGGGGGTGGGCTTGGTATTTGGCAATCTCCTCTCTGGGGCTCAAACTGGCAGGAATCTGCCCCACCCCCTCTGCTAAGGCACACAATCTCGGAGTCATTTTTGACACAAAAATCTTTTTTGAGGGTCACATTACCAAACTTACCCCTACTTGCTTCTTTACAATGAAGGTTCTGAATGAGATTTGGCCTGTCTTGTCTAGTTCTGACAAGAAAACCTTGGTACGTTTCTTCATCACTACCAGACTACTGCAGCACGGGGTTGATTGGACCGACCACCTATCTATGTGACTAACTACAACTGGTCCAGAATGCAGCAGACAGACCTTGTCCAGACCCCCGCAAGTATTCCAGGATTTCTGGACTTTTCGGCATCTTTCCTCCCTTCACTGGCTCCCTCAACAGAAACATTGCCTTTGTAAGGCCTTGCACATTTGTCAAAGCTTAGCATGCCTCACTGCCCAATAACTACAAGTCATCTTTCTTCTCTCGCTACTATCCTTCAAGAATTCTTCGCTTTAGTTCAGCTCATTTAGTAAGCCTTTCTAAGTTTTGTAAGATGATTTTATGGAACAGGTCTTTCCTAGTCCTGATTGCTCAGGTTTGGAACAGGCTTCTATCAGCCATTTGTGCGGACCCCTTTTTGGCTTTCGCATTTCACTGAAAACTCCTCTTTTTCAATTGTAGGTTAGTTATTTCTTATTGTTACCTCTAGCGCCATGACACCCTCTGGTACTTTCTGGCTTTATAAAATCTAATCATTCATTTATATTATTAGTACTGCTCTTAACATCCGGGCGTAATGATGGACAGAGAAAGCCAGTTAGGAGGCGGTACACTGCGAATGAGAGTGGTAATTTGGAATGGAAAGGCAAATGCAGGTATGAAAAAGCCTAATCTGAGAGGGCACAAGTAGGAACATTTGGTAACTAGGAAATGGATTTGGGGGAGGGGAAAAAAGGTATCAACACGGTAAACAATGTTGGGGGAAAAAGGAACAGATGTGTTATAATTTGGTTCAAATACATACGCAATATTACACTGTACTAAAAAAAATGTCATGCTTGATTTTAATGTGACATTAGCATTTCTACAGATACATTGGGCATATTTACAAGAGTTTATCTCCACAAGAACAAAACTTTTCATGACGTTCCTGTGGCGATAAACCCTTTGCCTTATTAACAAGGCGATCTCAAGCCACTTAATATGACTTAATGGCGCCTTCTGAATAAGACCCCCTTTCCCGCAGCACTTATCTTTAAAGGGGCGGGCAATGGGTGTTGTGGTATGTGTTCCGTCACAACATCCATTGCTTTTTGATGCTGCCCCCTATTCACAAGGGTGGCGTAAATATGGGGTAGCGCCAAAATTAAGAAAAAAAAACCTGGTCTTGACATGGCGAAACAAAAAAAAATTATTAATTTCTCCTCGTTTTTGCTGTTTCTATGTGTGCTGCACTCACTGTGCAGCACATATAGAAACAGCAAATCACCATGAATTATTGTTTATGTGCATGAAGTGTCCCTTTCTGCACATAAACAATCATTAAAAAATTGACGATTTGCAACTTCTATGTGTGCTGCACAATGAAGCACACATTGGAGTTACAAATCATCATTAGTGATTGTTTATGTGTGGGAAGGGACACCTTTCTACACATAAACAATTGAATGAGCCGGGTTCCACATTCTAGATCTGTTCTAGATCTGCTCTGGAACCCCTGGTCAATGCCTATTTTTATCAGCATGAAAGCGGGTGGGGGCTCAATTGTTAGTCATTCAATCATTATTGTTAAAATGAACTGTGACTCTGAAGAATCACATTCTCCTGATTAGGTTTAGTTAGTTTATTACAAAACCAAGAACAGTTTGACGTACAAGCACCTCAAGATGAGGGTGTAGACATACATTGGAACTAATACAAAGCCAAACCTACGGGTAAAGTTAAGGTAGTACAGCATGCACAGAATAATCAGTTTAAGGACCAAAACACACAAAATACCCGCTTAGACATCAAGATTCTTCGTCATTGGAGGTTCGTAAGTATAAAGCATTAGTCTGTCTCTACACTATCACTGGCGTGACATCCCTACTTAGCATTTCCCAAGGCAAGATTCATAAAGGTGTCAGCATGTGAAGTCTTCCTAAGAAGTCTCTTCACATCAGATGGGTCAATTAGCATAAAGCTATAGAGCTCGTTCTAAGATGCCCTCTCTCTCAAGGAGAGGCAGAAGTCCCCCTGGACACTTTCCCTAACTTCGGTACTTCACTTTCACAGGTAGTATCCCAAAATGCATTGCAGCATCACACAATCCAGTATAGCCACCTTCACGTAGGTGATTTTTCACACTGCAGCAATGCTCCCAGGCCTTGGCAAGATGACCTTGATTCCCAGGCTTACCCCGATAAGAAAGTACAACAGTTCTTCATTATAAGTATCAAAGTTCAATGTATCCTCTTCTCCCTAAGCCTAACTCTTAAAACAAAGACATTATTCTAGCTAACAAGGATGGAACGCCCACCGTAACACCCATTGCCCACACCTTTCATGCTAAGTTTAGCGAGAAAGGGGGTCTTATTTACAAGGCAGCATTAAGACGCATTAAGTGGCTTAACATTGCCTTGTAAATAACGTGAAAACATATCGCCATAGGAACAACACTAAAAGTGACGTTCCTGTGGCGATAGAGGCTTGTAAATATGCGCTGCGTGTACACTTTAATTTTTTCAGAACAATTTATAGAATTCCCAAAACAATTTTTTTCCCAACATTTAGCAAGTAAGAGTCTGAGATGAGGCTAAATATTCAGCCCAAACATCAGCCTTCTAATTTTCTCACAAAAGGATTCCCCTTTGATGTTTTACGAATAAGTGTGTTTACCTTGTTTTTTAATAAAGTTTGAAATGTGTATGTCAACCAGCTGTTTTCATGTTCTCTAAGTGACACAGCCCTACGATGATAAATGACAAAAGAATGAGCTTAATACTAAAAAATGCACTGTTAGCATATGGATTGCAAACGTAAAATTGTACGGAAAAGGTCGCTTTTTAAAAAACACTGCAAAAATAGAACATTAGGCACTAGGTTTTGGGGAAAAACGTCAATCAATTTACTACACATAAAATATACAAAAAATCGTGATAATCAGCAAAAGAGAATCTAAGCTTGACATCTTGCTAGTATGATTGTGAAAAATGAGATGATTTGCTTGCACACATTCTAATTAAAGAGTCTATTTTGGGTAATAATTTGACAGGCTTAAAGAAGTGTATGCTCAACAAGACTGAAACGTTATTTGTTAATTGCTCCGTAAATCAGAGCAGCATGAAAATGATTCTTTTAAAAAGAGTGCTAATTAATATTTTTCAGAGATTCACTACAGTGCATATTGAATAGGAAGTCCGACCTCAGTGCTTTAATTGGAGGGGTTCTCCCAAAAAACAATACTATACCATGTGGCCCTTGACCACTAGTCTTCCGCCGCTACCCCCCGCTGCCGCTGTCCAGCTCCGTGGGACACACATCACTTGCAGCCCGAAGCTGCCAGTTCCAGCCCCTTGCCCAAAGTCAGGTGTCCACTTGCTCGGTTTCGTGCCCTAATTTCCTGAGTGCATCTGTCCACTGTTCAGCCAGTAACTGTTAGTTTTATTTTGCTATTTTGGGTTTTCTTTTGGCATTTGTCACTTTTCATTTTGCATATTTAGGTACATTTTTGGCTCTTAAAGTATTTAGTAGTTGCGCTTTTCTCCCCCTTCTCCAGCCGTTTCCAAAATCGCCACTCTCCCACCTCCCTGTTAGCCCCTCTCACCTTCCAGACCTAATTTAGGAGGCAGCTGTGCTGCTCCCGCGCTGTCTAGCCCCTTGGGACTGCTGCATCACTCGCAGCCTGAAGACCTCCCAGGAACCTCTGCTCTGCACACCTTGCTCTTCCATGGACACTTCGCATATGCACTACCACTCCAGAAGACGCTCCGTCTCCCATCTCGTCACCAAAGCCTGGAACACCCTCCTCGTCCACCTCCACATCGTGACCTTGCTGACCAACTTCAGGAAGGGACTGAAGACCTGACTCTTCAACTGGTACCTGTAGCAAGCACCTGCATACCCTCTTATGTGACAAGCCGTGCTTTATGAATACAACTTGATTGATTGATTGATATTGGTACTGGATTTGTGTCTTCTAGTAGGGTGGTCCAAAACTGCCCTTTCAGGCTAAAGTAACCACCCCAAAGACACATTTCCTTCCTTAAGTGGCAGCAGTGACTGACCAGGGGCCTCTGATGGATGTATCCTACATTCTCTTCTGCCTAATAAAATGAGTGTTCTTTGAATCTTTAGATAGTACTTGCTGTAGAATAACAACGGATACCTAGCAATTTGACCGATGCCCGATGGAGCTAGTTAGGTAGCTATAGATGAGATGGACTGTGGATTTCCCCCTCGGCTGTCACCTACCTACCCAGCTGGACATTGGGCAAACTTTACTTCGTCTCTCTGCAGTGTCTCCTTTCTCCTCCGCCTTCCGACAATTCAGCCGGCTTGCTTGACTTTCTCTTTGTCTTTTGGTTCGCCTGAATTACTTTCCCCTTGCTGGTCTTTCCTGACCGGATCTTCTTTCCTACCTCTTTTAACTTTTCCCCTCTTCCTCCTCTACCACATAGGATATGTGTATTTGTTTAAGCTATGCTCTAGTAACTCATGTTACTGCGTAACACTTATTTTCCCATGTTATACTTGGCTCCTGCAACTGATGGAATTCTGTAACTTGTTAATCCTCATGTAAAGCGCTCTGATACCTCCGGGTCTAGCCTGCGCTATATAAAACTCTTCAAATAAACAAATAAATAAATAAATCACCATTGGTGTGGGAAATCGGATATTCACTTTACTAAATCACTAGAACGTATTAAAAAAGTTTGTATCCTTGTTTAACTTCACATAGTTTGCAGACTTTAAAAAGAACTGTTAAGCAATAATATGTTGGGTAAATACCAGGTCTACTTTTGGAGAGAGTAGTCAGAGGCATAATGCAACGTGATGGGCTCCCATGAAGATTGTGAAGAGGGTTCCCAGAGTCTCTCATATGTTCCAGATATTCATGACCTTGGGCTGTGTGGGGCTTCCCTGAAAGGCTGGCGCCCTTGAAGCGTTAGGGGTCCTTCTGCACTGCAGGATTTTCAGGGGTCCGTGTTAACGCCCCTGAGAATAGTCCATTGTAAAATGTATTTTCTGCATGTTATTTTGTACCTGCTTGCAGGGTGAAAAACTATACAGATTCACAATGTGTCAGTTTACCATTTTTACAAAAGGTTGCTGGGAAAGTTTAATTTCACACGTCCCTGCTTCTGACTACAAAAAGGTATGTCAAGCGGCAGAGTTTGACAGCCCACTCTTACTAATGCCCTGTTACTTACTGGTAATATTCATTACTCCAAGACCATGTATTCCTCGTCACCATCCTCACATCAAAGTTTACTCCATACATGCAGAAACTAACCACCAAACTTGACTTTTCCTTCCCAGTCCAAGATGGTCCCTTACCTCTGAGTTCAAGTACCTCACTTTCTAAGAAGGACTTCCTGTTTTTTTCATTCTGCTACCAATTGCCATCTTGGCTTCAGATGTGTGTATTTTATCGTTCTTTTCTTTTTGTTTTTCACTCAGACCTGCTTTAGCAGTTTCTGTAATTTTTTGCTCACACTCGTATGCTGGGTATATGGGAGTCGGAGGGCATCTGTGGTGTGCTGGGCAACCTGTGGCGGCCTCAAGCAAGGGCGGTGAGCATTGTGTACATTTTAAAATTTTTTTTCTTGGCTTTCCACAGTTGCATTCATCCTCTATGCCACGATGATATACAGAGTGCGGGTCACTTTTATAACATCAGTATGGGCTAATTTTGGAAGTAATCTCTGAAATTATCTTCATAATTCTGATAGCATTGTCTATATGTCAGAAATAATTCAACCAGTCGGAGCATGCAGATGCTGAAGGAGTACTACGCAAGCCAGAGGCTTATTTTGAGATGTGAATGGTGTTGTCCATTGGTGAGAAATTCATAAACCAATTTGCGAGCGTTACCACCCAAACCCAGCCCTGATCTATACAGCGGAGGTGTTAAAGGCCATGAAGAGATGCAACAGGATCAGTGCGACCATTTAACCTTTCCCTTGGATTTCCAATAACTGGCCTCTGGCATCAAATAACCTCTGTTTCGGTAGTATACTCGAGCCTAAAGCCTGATTAAAAATGAAAAAGCAAGAAGCTATCTTCTAGTTATATTTTGAATTGTGCCATGACTACGTAATCAATTATTCTGGCAAGAAAAGGCAGATAAGAAGCCTGCCTGTAGTTAACGTGTACATTTGGATCCATTCTCTTCTTTTCCACCCTGGAGGCCACAATGGTCCCGTCTCTGTAAGATTGCATTTAAGATTAGAGTTATAATCAGCAAGGGCAGTCATATTTTCTTGTATTTAAAATGGCTGCGGCAAGTCTGATCTACAACCCTTTGATGGTAATCTAGCAAAGAATTAATTGATAACATTTGATGACAATAGGGAGAACTCTTTAAAATCTGATGTTGTGGCAGGTTTGGTAGTTTGTGCATTTTTGATGTTTGTGAAGGGCTCCTTTTCTGTTTTGGGTCTACTTATTAAGTGTGAATTATTAATAAATGTAATCACTGGGATAGCTGCTTTAGTCCTGGGTTGTTATTGATGATATTAGATTTCATTGAGAAACAATACATTTTCAGTAAATCATATGTCTTTGTGCAGCCTGCTTATTACAGCTTTAAAAATCTGAAGTACAAAGTCAGGTATTCATGTTCCCATAGAGTAACAATAAAACATCCTATTGAGCCAAGATCAAAATAACATTTCTTAAAGACCCAAGAGACAAAACGTGTCATGGTATGAGCCATATCAACTGTCAATATCAATATTATCACTAGATTATGCCCTTCCATGCGTGCCCGTTTCCGCCGCTGTGCAGTAAACAAACGAACAGGGCGGGGCCGTGACGAACCCCAGCCGTCATCAGCACACGAGCGCCGCGGAGCGTGACGGCTGGGGTTCGTCACCAGCATGGACGGGGTTAAAATGCCTTGTTGCAGCTTAGCCTGCTCTATAAGGAAATTCAAGAACTCTGAAAACATGTATTTTGTTGGCAGGTAAAAATTGATGAGTCGACATAGAAATTCACACGCACACACACATACACAGATATGCGTGTACACCCCAGACTCTCAGGCACGCCACTGTATTTTTCAGACTTGAATTTTTCAAGTATTCATTGGAGTCCAAGCAATTTTTCCAAAGTTGTGTAATTATTTCGTCGACTATCAAATGCTGACAGTTAATGGAAAGTGTTCATCCATGACCAACCTCATCAGCCAAGAAAATGATAACTGTCAGGGGCCATGACAGCTTCCGGAAGGTGTCAACAAGGTCATTACAAAGTTAAATGAGATGTCAGATTAGAAATTATTTGCATGATGCTTTCTGATCATGGGAAAAACAGGCACAGACATAGGCACACATATCTGAACTGGATGCACGTGTTAGCTGGAAGCAGCTGGCGAGAAGCTGGATCTGTATTATCTGATGTCGAAATGATGGGCAAATGTTTCAGAAGAGGAGGCTGTCAATATGTACTGAGTCGCTCTGTTTACACATGAGATATCTGCCTGTTTTTTTTATGAAAAAAAAACGTGCTTCTTGAAAATTGTGAAATACAACATTTTGGTAGTAGTGATTGGTTAATCGCACATCCAAAACCATCACATTTAAGGTCTGTAAAGTATAAATGATGATCCATAGTGAATGATAGTGGTGTTCACAAGGAATCCCACACTCCACTACCACTGGCGTGAGTGTTGACCATGAACCATAAGTTTAACAATGCACCAATATGAAGTTAATTATACTGAATTATGTGTAACATATTGGCCAGAATTTAAAAAGTCCAAGGCTTTCAATTAATGGTTTCCAGAAGTTTTATTCGGAGAAAAGTGTACCAGGTTTACACATGAACCTTAATTGGGTATTTGGATACAACAACTGGTAGTCAACATGTATTTCATCACAAGGTGACTATTTCAAGGTTGCAACAATTACAAACAAGATGTAAAAACTCTTTTTGGAGCCTTTGTGTTATATATGATAGCAATGTATCAAGAGATAAAGACAAAGAGAAAACTCCCCAAAAATCACAGTGGAGGTAATCCACCATTTTGAAGAGGTATATTGAGAACAAACAAGCCCCTGGAGGACTTTGGGTTGTAATATTGCCCTCATTTGAGGAATTAGCTAAGGACCTTCTGCCAGAATGGGCGCTATTGTTTCATAACTCTTCCCACAGTATGATGGCTATCATCATAGGACATGCTGAAAGGATGCACGAGATACTCCTACATTAAATAGAGGAAGAAATAAAAGTATTCAACCTGCCAGAGGCTACAGACAAGAATTATAACATTTTGAACAAGTTTGTTAATGGAGTGAACTGTATTTAAAGGACAAACAAATGCGTAAAATTGAACAGGTTGAGAATTATTTAAAAATGGTTCGGTCATTACTTATGCACACACAATTGTATTAAAACTAAAGAGTGCATAGATAAACAACAAGCAAGCACAATAAAACCTACAGTATCCACCAGCGAATCTGACTTTTCTAGTATTGTTAGTGACAGCAGTGATAGTCCATCTTGCAGAACTGATGGGTTGGAGCCTATGACTAGAATGACCTCTTTCTCTTTCTTTTTCATTATAAGTAGAAAGGTATCAGATTGGCAACAGATTATACTTAAAAAAAACAGGGTTCAAATACAAAAAGAACAGAAGGTGAAAAAGTAGAATCAGGTCAAGGCACAAGGCATAAAGAAAGGTATAATAACAGTTTCATCTTCTAGAAACCAGCGGAATTAAACTCAATACCTGCAACCTCTTCTCTTTCTGATTCAACAAATCCAAAAACCAATGATATTTAAATGTTAAACTTACCTGACCGCATTTTGAGTGAACACCTAATAAATGCGCTTTGTAAAGTTCTTGGTTTTTGTCCTACTCAGATACATATCGATATGCATAAATTTGTTTGCAAGTTTAGATCGATGAAATACCATATTGATAAACCAACTATTGACCACCAACCCACAGCTTTAGGGCCATCAGAATCCAACAGATCAATTAAGGGCATACATGATTTACAACTAGTGATGAAACTGAGTCACCAACACCATCTGTAGTTGATATTTTGTCAAACGTAATCATTGCCTCGAGGTCTTAACCTGGCTAGTGGTCAGAAACCAAAATCAGCATTTGTACATACTCTTGAATATGTTAGATACTTTTTACAAATCAGCAACCAAGGACCTGTATGAATTTGAAAACACTACTTTACTGGGCAATAGATCAACATCACACAATCACAGCGTGGAAGAGAGAAAGCTACACAAACTACTAACACAAGACTCTACTATTGTTATCAAAGAAGCTGACATAGGTGGTAACATATTTATTATGAACAAAAGTAACTATATTGAAGAAATAGATTTGGAGCTGATGGATGGCATAGTTTATACTTGAATAGATCATAATCCACTTAAGGACATCACTGCCAAAATAGAACTGAAAATAGTCTACTGGCAGGATGAGTTTAGAAATCAGGTACATGTTTAATTTCTCCCCCATATCCTTTTTTTCCACCTTGTTCCAAAACTTCACAAACAAGGGCCATTTCTGCATGGGAGGCCTAATATTTGTTGCATTGGTTCTACAATGGAGCGTATCTCAGAATATATGGATATCTATCAACAACCACAAGCACGGAATTTACCAGCGTTTATACATGACACTAAGGATACCATGAACAAATTGGAAGACATTATTAGCGTGGAAGAATACACTTTTGTTACACTTAATGTATGCTCCCTATATGCATGCATTCCTAAAGAAAAGGGACTCCGAGCCATGCTGCATTTTTTATCTGTTAGGGATGGCACATTGATCAAACACACTAACAAGATAGTTGACTTGATCATGTTGGTATTAGAAATTAAAGTTTTCAGGGATAATGGCAACTGGTTTATCCAAGCACAGGGAGTCATAATAGGTTCAGAACGTTCTCCATTCTTTGCCAATTTGTACCTTGGTTGGTATGAAAAATGGCATACTTAGATGTAACTGTAACAATGATGAAATGTTTCTTACAGAACTGAAGACACTTTTAACAAGAAGCTATCCTAATGAAATATTAGCAAACGCTAAACAAAAGATAATGAGGTCAGCACAACATACCCTTATACTTAATAGAAGAGAAAGGCAGACCAATTCTATTAGAATTTCATTTATTACATCATCTAGCAGTCTCAGCCATTGTATATATGGAACTTTATCTAAGCATTGGCATCTACTTAAGTTAGACAGTGACGGCACATAGTAGAGGCAAGACACTACATAATATTCTGTGCCACAGTTTCATGAACCTTAGCTACCCAAAGGCTTCTATAAGTGTGGACACTGCAATATATGCCAATTTCTGCAGGAAGAAACAACACATTTTCAATACAATATAAACAGAAAGTACAAGTTGGTATAGTTCATAAAATTCAACATGATATTTGTAGTGTAATGCATAATTTGCAAATGTCATTAGATATATAGTCAGCGCCTTCTGACCATTGAAAGACAGGATCAGGTACGTATTAGAGAAAACAGCAATAAAAATAAAAACTACTGTTTGGCGATCCATTTAATAATTCACTCTGAAACCTCACACAAGGGATGGTAAAATAATCTTAGCATATAGGATTATTAGGCTCAGAGTAATAGACAAAGGCCTTAACCAGGACAGGGAATTGCATGTTTTCCTGAACTATGCATTTCTGTTGCATCTCGATTTATTACATACACTATAATGGCGGATATCAACTATATATTACTTGCTGGTTATACATATAGATGTTACATTGCTTCGAGACCCTATATGCTTTTTAGGTTTAGCTGTCTTGTATACTGTACCTGTTTTGTGTCTATTTGACGTAAGGACAGCAGTTGACTACTTTTCTGATTGGGGTCACTACTATCAGACACTCTTGGGAATTTTACAAAACAAAAAAAAAGAATCTTTTGAGTCCCTGGTAAAGATATATATATAAGTACATGTGCTCTTTTCCTTTTTTCTTTTCCCCATCAAAACTGTTACATCCCTGGGTTAATGGTACTATTTTAGTACCTTATGTCCAATTGTCTGCCGAGTTGGCCACTCTTTTTCCTTTCAAAGACTCAGCTTCACCAACAGCTCTTGCCACTGGGTCCAGTCCTTTAGGATGTCCTCTTCTTGAGAGCCTTTTCAAAAATTGCTACCAACAAAATGCCCAACCGGATATTTTATTATTTTTGATAGGATAAACTGCCTACTCTAGTCTGTTTACCCAAATTGTACTGATGTGTGTGGTGTATGGATTATATTTTCAATCTTGCTAGTGAAAAAAAAAATAGGGGGAGGTGTATATGGCATCTACAAAATGTGTTACGTTTTTTTCTAGGCGTACCGACCACCATTGCCGGGGCCAGCGGGGAAGACGACTCCAGCCAGGAGGGAGCAGATGTGTCAGCTGCAGGGGGTGAGCTAGCAGCAGTGGTGGGCGGTGGTAAGTCATATTCCTTTCTTTTTGCCAATCGAATAATAGTATATACACCCGCTGCAAGGGTGTACACTGTACACTGTACTGTTGAGACTAAGTTGTGAACAGTTGAAGAAGACACCCTTTACTTAGCATTAACATTTACGGGAGTTTAGTAACTAATGGCCTCTTCTCTTCAACTCAGCAAAGAAACTTTTCTGAAGAAGACTAAGGGGTCCATTATGATATCGGGCGGATTGCCTCTGCCAGGCTGGCGGTGGATGTACGTTGTTACAACGCATGCTTTTACCACGCATGCTTTTACATCGCAGGTTTTTCAACGCAAGTCATTACAATGACTTGCGTTGGGGGGTGCTGGATAGTGAATAGTTTAATTTACTATTCCAACTCCAGTCCCCGTGGATAGTAGGGAAGGTGTTGGATAGTACATTAAACTATTACCTATCCTAGAGCGCCCCCCAGCGCAATTCGTTGTAATGACTTGCGTTGAAAAACCTGCGTTGTAAAGGCACTGAGTGGTAAAAGTTGTGTCGTAAAGGATGTTTCCCGCTGGAGGTAGACACCGCCAGTCTGGCGGAGGCAATCCGCCCTATATCATAACCAGATTTCCCCCCGCCATATTAGGATGGCGGGGGGATCACGGCGGACGGAAAGACCGTCCGCCACTTTTCCACCCCGGTCGCCTTGCGGCCGGGGCGTAAAAGGAATAATATGGTGGCGGTGTCTAATAGACACCGCCAGCCATATTATGATGTCAGGTATTTAGTGCCTTTCCGCGGCGGCGATGCCGCCATGGAAAGGCATGCAGTCTTCACTCTGGGGGCCCCCTGAGGGCCCCCAGATTGAAGTACAGGTAGGGGGTTACCTGTGATACCCCCCTTCATTGTCATTTACAAAGCGGCAGGCACCGCGCGGTGCCTGCCGCCTTGTAAATGACAATGTGAAAGGGCATTTTCAGCATTGTGGCGGGCGTCGCAGAGAGCACCGCCCGCCACAATGCTGAAAATACAGGTATTGCCCGGCACTGTGGCGGGCACATCCTAATAGCACCCCCGGGACCCCCGCACTTATGGCGGGCTGACCCGATTTTCGATGGGATGACAGCATCCTAATGAGGCCCATAGAGTCAGATCTTGATGGGTTGATGGAAAAGGGAAAGAAGGTTGGAAGGAGGAAGGACAGGTGACATGTAATATATGACTGGCAGAGAAGGATGCATGGGGGAATGAGGCCTGGGATGCATATAGATGGCTGATAGGATGCATCAGTGGATGAGGAATGGGTGAAAGGTGAAAGAAAGGATGCCTGCCTGGGTGGGTGAAACTGTATAGATGAAATAAATCATTGGGGTTTGATGGGTCAAACTTAATGGCAAGCACGGACACATGGGTAGTTAAATGACAAATGTATGTTGGTGAAAGTGTTGTTAAGAATAATAGCCATGTTTGGATGGCTTGATGCCTTGAAAGTATTAAATCATAGGTGCAGACTAGATGAAGCGAGTGTAAAAGAAAATTAAACCATGCCAGAGTAGCAAAACCAAAAGTGAAGAATAAAAATAATGCTAGAAGAACAACGTAATGATAAACGTAAACATTTCTTGGAAGAAGAATGAACAAGGAATGTTTTTTTTCAAAGTTTTCAAATCAAAGGTTGAGGTTGTTTTTCTGACTACTTCCTTGACTCAGAGTAGTTTGCAAATCCAACCTATATATTATGTATGTACCCACCCATCATCAATCACCTCCCTCAGACTCTGAGGCATATTCCCTCCCTACCCATGTCATCATTTTGACAGTGTAAGTCACGAGTGGCCTATCGGCTGCATGGTTATGATATTAGTGCCTCACATCACGTGACGTTGTGCTGTATATCATCATTCATTTTAGTAATGATATCATCTGCTTTGTTGTAGTAGTCAGGGTGAAAGTGAAATTGAGCATTCGCCATTGCATATTGCCATAATAGAAAAAGAGGTAATTGTGTAGTACAGCTGCCCCGCGAATCTGCGACACAAGTATGTCTGTCTAGGGGGCAAGCGGAGCTGGCATGCCTTCAAGAATAATTTAGCTAAACATGAGCTAAAAGAAGAGTACTTGTCTACTCCATCCATAGATCCATAGTGCCTAATGCCTGGAATTCTAATCACAACCAAATCTTAGGGGCCGAGGAATTCAGGATACCACAAATGTTATGTACTGCCAGTATTACTGTGCCATTATACTTTTATGTGTATAAGTTTCTGTGTTACTGTTTTGAAAAGAGTATTGGTTACAATTGTCTTTTTTTCTTGATATAACTACTCCTTCCCAACCCACCGGGCAGGAAATTGCAGCCAAGACCCGGCATCGGAAGCTGGAGGCCATCAGGGATGAATATCAGTGGTTGGTTGCTCTGGCAGAGGAGGAAGCAGCAGCTGCAGCCTCCAATGCCCCAGGCTCCAGCCTGCCCCCCCACCCCCCAGTGCCTCTGGTGGTACGGCGCGGTGGTCCGGCAGACACCCCCGCAAGTCAACCACTGCTGCCAACCCCTGTTCATGTAACAACTTTCTGAATTGCATGCTCCTCTGGATGGCGCACCTAGAGGCCAGGATGGAGATGCACTTCGACCATACTGAGCGTAAGATCTGGCTCCTAGCCCACTGCTAGACCTCTCTTGCCCCTTTTTTAATCTTTTTTGGTGGTTGGAACTTGGTAGGGAGTGGGTGGAAATGTAGGTTTTGGGGAAAACATGGGTGTTATTTTTTGTATGGACATATGGAATTTTTATGGACAATTGGAATTAAGTTTCTTTTTACTGGACATTGGTTGGGGGTTAGGGAGCGGGGTGGGTCCAAAGTTGTGGATTTCTTTCATTCTAGTTTATTTGTTAGGGGAATAAATTTATAGTTTCACAAATTATGTAAATAATTTTTAGAGGGGTTGCTCATTTACTTCGCACTGTTTTCTTTGCTGCAGGAGTGCAGCCTTTTTTAAAAATCTGATAATAGTGTAATACACCAACGGATAGATGCAGTACCCTCACTTGTCATACTACTGTCAGTCTCTTTTCCTAGTCTATGTAGTCTGCAACTAAATACCCTATGGACTTGTGGGTGTGTGAATTAATTAATTTCCATAGTATAAGTATAGTAAAAGTACAGTACACAAGAAGAAACCAAACAAGAAACCATGATAAGCAATGCTAAAGAAAAAAAAACAGAATGGTTGGCTAGCCTGGTACAAATTACAAACTGAAGTCGACTCGAGCTATGAATCTTGTAAGTGGACAAGCATAATCTTTAGTGTTGGAGAGATGATGATGCTGGCAATTATGATGGATTATGTTTCTTTTAAAAAAAATTGAATATCAATTACTGTCTGTGCATGGGTGGGCAATCTAATATATATGTTACCAGTGTGGGCTATAGTTATACTTAGAGCAGAGCATAAGAACCTCACCCTGACTGCCCTTGAGTTGGTGTTGCTTTCACCACATCTGCCCCACCAAGTGTATGATCAATTTATGGTGTCAATTTAATTTAGTCACACCAATGAATCACACAGCTCGGGGAAAGAGGGTTAGGGGTTTGATAAATAGATAGGAAGGGGGATTTGAGGTAAAGGTTTGACAAAGACAAGCACTACTGTACAAGGACAACACGTTCAGCCGACCATCAGAAATCTGTTATGGGAGGAAAAGGAAATGCATGCGTGATAATGAGTACTAGACTATTACAGGTAAATACATTTTCCGTCTGCCCCAGAGAGAACCAAGTTACATTTATGTTCTTGTCACAGGCTTTGAAAGATAGCAAATAAAATTAAAATATCCATAGGAGTCAAGTAAACAAACATAAACAATTGAAGAGAAAAAATTATTCTGTATATATTGCAAAACTGGGAGTTGCATCTCTGCACTGCATTCCTCTTGGACTATCCGTTAATCTTGGGTGCCTGGCGGATGTAGTTCGGTAGGGTAAGTGTGAGTTCATTCTCCATTATGGCGCTGGGTAAGGGCGTGTAAATGGAAAAAAATGATATTTTAGAATCAAGCGGAAAATCAAACGGCATAAAGGAGTGCATCAAGAAGACTTTGTTCCAGATGCAGCATGGCTAAATGTCTGTTACCGGCAGTTACCTTCTACAACAGGGCCCCACCCAACCTCCATCTAGCTTTGAATTTGACCCAGACAGCACTGAGCAAAGACACACACAGCAACATAGCATCCCATTTTCCCAATTAAAGTAAGTAAAAAATAAATGCACCGCTATCAGTCAATCACACCACACTCTTCACCACTACACTACACAGACATTTGTAGGTCTGGTGTTGTAGTTGTTTATCTTTAGACCACTTCAAAGTCAAGTCATCATCATCCAAATCGGTTAGTTTCAACAGTGTATTTGAAACCTTCAATGTTTTCTGATGGTAGTTCTCTAAGTAGTCATGCTCAAACCCTGAGACATTCCATCATCTCTGACCCTCCTGAGTCTGACTACAACTCTGAGTATGGTGTACACCTCTGTACCAATATAGTCCAGAGTGAGTCCCAACGCAATGTAGTGGATTGACCTGTAGTAGTAAAATTTTGTTATTGAACAACAAGAAGGGAAAGATTGACTTGACAGACTCACTGTAGAGTAGACTAGATTTGTGTTTACAAGCTTTGCATTAACTGAGTGACTTGTCAGGTCTGAGTCTTTGAGTAGCATAAGTGAGCATAAAACAATAACAAAAGCCGTGTGGACAGTGTGGAGTGGACACGGTGAAGGAATCTTGCTATCCCATCTTTCAAAGAGGAAGGAAAAAAAAAACCTTCAGGGGAAAATTTTTGATCAGACGACTGTAGGCCACCACAACATTTTGATTCTAAATCATCATCATCACTAAAACATTAAGTGCAACAAACAATCAGCCAGTCTCACACTGCCTATTGAAGTGCCACCACATGAATCATCTTTCTTCCTTCTCAAGTTGACAGACACATGATGACATGTGATTTGTAAGTTGACATCACAACAAACAACAATTACTCAGCGTGCAATGCATGCCATCATTTACCTGTTCTTCCGGTGTGCTCATCGTGATCAATTGGAGGCACATTGCAGAAGGCAGATCATCGATTGCTTCAATGTAAATCGAATTATTAATAATCTCAAATGTGAGGCAGTCCCTCTAGGCTAGGAGGAAAGGATAGATAGATAGACAGGGCCCAGGGTTGGAAGCAGAACAGGCACACATTTGTTTGTATTCTCCATTGAATGTCTGGCTTGAAGGAAATAGCTTTAGGGCGAGTCAGGACTTCTTCACTGCACACAGTTGCAACTCCAATCTGCCAATAAAAAGTGTCTAAGACGGTGGGGATGGTTTGGTCAACCAGACACACACAAATAATGAAGTAAATAATGTTCCTTAGCTATATCTTTTATTTGGAGGTTGAGGGGGGGGGGGTTGGACGTCAAAGAAAGAAAGAAAGTAACTAGAAACTATAGCCTAATTGTCATTGAAATAGAGCTCATCCTCATTCTCTGGTGGTTCGCCCATAAGTAGGTCGCATAACACACTACTTCCATTACCTAAGTTGCCCTCATCTTCTTCCTGCTGTGCTACTTAAGGCATGGTGTAATCTGGTGGTATAAATTGCTGATTCATTTTGATCATGGTTAACCTCTCCATGTTTTGGGGTGAGAAACTGATCACTGTCAGAACGTCACCATCACCACTGAAAACAAGCTCAGCAGAAACACTTGCTACAAGGCAAGCTAGATAGTTCATTGCCAGTCTGCTGAGCACTGTCCATTGGCGCCTTTTCCCATACCAATACAGCAATGAGTTTTGATCAAAGTAGACCTCTGTTGCATCATCCAGATAGGCCTGGAATATTCGCTCAATGGTCATGGGTGCTCGGCTTTACTCAGCCTCTTTTGCCTTTGCCTCAGCACTGGACTTAAGCCCTGACAGTAGAAACCATTCCTTTGCCGATTTGGGGGCTGACACGCCTGTTCTTTTTGTTGATGTAGTTCTTGCTGTTGTTGGTGATTTTGGCTGCTGTGAGCCAACTGCACTTCACTCAGGCTCTGAAGGTGAACTTGAAGGCTGCCCTGCAGTACTTGTTGTGCCCTGGAGGAGCAGGTCTCTAATTCCCGGCAGTTCTTTTTCTAGCTGACTGGCTTCCACTGCTATCCAAGTTTTGTAGTTGGCAACATCCCCGTCTGAAAAAGGAATGAAAGTGTACAGTACTGGTTTGTACGGTGTATCATGAAGTGTGGCATGAATGTAAAGGTTAGATGACACAATGCCTCTTTGCACCATTGTATTTTCAGATAAGCGAACGATTAAGCTCTACACCAACTCATATGCTTCTTTTTTTCCCTCCACTCCTGCGTACATTACAGACACCTCTTTTAGCTGTTTCTGTGCAACAATCAGCTAGCTTGGCCCATGATACAGTCCTCCTTGCTGACTTCACATGTGAAGACCTCAAAAGGAAGCAGCATCTCTGTCAGGCATTTAACTAGACTCCATTGGTCCATCTTAATGATCATGGCTTTCACAGTAGCATCCCCTCTTTGCATGACATATTCATTGATTGGTCTGTAGTGCTCACACAGACGTTCAAGCATGTCATTTTGGCACCTCCTGGGTGAGTGCTTTAACTGGCATTCTATTATCACATTGAATGATCCTCAGCTGCTTTTGGGCTTTAAAAGAATGACTGAAATGTGTGCAGATTCTTCTGCAGTTTATCAGTAAGTTGCTGACTCGTTCTTCTTTTTTCAGAAAGTGTTTAACAATGATCTTAATGCAGTGCGCCAAACACAGGGCCCTGCAATAGCCACCATCGGCCATGGCCTTAACCATATTACTGTCATTGTCCGTGGCAACAAAACAAATGTTAGGCCCTCTAGGTTGCATCCATTCAAAGACCTTAGTGTTAAAGTCTTCCAAAATGTTTGCAGTAGTATGGGATTTCTCCATCGCAAACATGGCTACTGTTGCAAGCTTCTGAGCGCCATTGAAAATTTAAGCAGTGTCAACACATGCAGATATCTTTTCTCCAACTGCCACAAAAGAGATCCAGCATGCAGTGATACACATGTAATCAGTGGCTCAGCAACTCGCCCACATGTCTGTCGTCAGGTGGATAGTGTGAACAGCACTCGCTGCAAAGCTTGTCCAAGCAATCCCAGCATGTTGTGATGTAATGCTGGAACAGCAACTCTGATGAAATAGGACCGGCTGGGAACCTTCCATTTCAGGCAGATGGGTTCCACAAATTCTAGAAAAACCCAACCCTTCCACAAAAGAAAAAGGGAGGGGGTCCAGCACTATCATCATAGCCAGATTTGCATTGTACAAAGGTGCCATTTGGATGGTTGAGTTCATACTGCCCCGCCGGCTTAAACATGCTGAGAATGGCAGCCTGGATTTTTTCTTTTCTGGCGCCACTGATGCAGATGACTTCTTGAGACCAGATACTGTTAGTCTCAATGCATGTTTTTTATTGTGGTACTCTTTTGCCTTGGACACTTTGGTGTCTTGGTCTGACTCATGTGCCATTGTCATGTTGCTGATGACGATGTGGGCTGTACCACTGCACTGCTTGGGACAGGGCTGCTTTGTGTACCGGAGAAAATCTCTCCCTCTTGTTTACCTTCCCCGTGATTGGATCTCCATCTCCTCAACCAACAACACTTGCAGTTTTTTGGCCGCTTCGATGTGCCTCCCACTGGATCAAGTGGTGTTTTCTCAGATGGTTGTTTGGCCTCCAGTACCAGAGTTTGTACCAAGCTTACCCCGACTAGCACCTACTCCACAAATGGAGCATTTAGCAATTTTCACCTCTTTCTGGCTTTCTGAAAAGAAGTCCCAAACCGGGGTGGTCAACTTTCTAACGTTGCTGGTGTCACTGGCAATGTTGGTTGAACTGGAAGGTGGGCATGACGTTTGACTCTCTGCAGTGCCTACTTCTACTGAGGTGGTTGTGGTGGATGTAGGTCGCTGCAGAGACTTTGTAAATATGGCAACTGGAGGTGGTATTGGTGGTATCTGTGTTGGTGTTATCCGTGCCACATTTCTCACAGCAATTTGGGATGGTGTAATGTTGGTCTCCACTGGGGCGGGGCTAATGACCATGATGTCTGGTTCGTTATCATCATACTCCTTTTGTACATCTACCTCCATAACTCTAAGGCTTTCTGGAACCTTCCTTTTCCCTATCCCTGTCTTGTGGTGAGTCTCACTCTCAGACTGAGGTGGGATCCAAGTGGTGTCTAGATCATCAGAAGAGGGCTTGGAGACGAATTTGATGGACTAACCCTCCTTTTACTTGCTGGGGATCTGGAAGACAATGGATCTTCTGAAAGAGTGGCTTGCTCTTCTTCCTCAGCAGGAAGCTTGATCTCCTAAACTGCCCCTACTTCTGGAGGAACTACTATTGGTGGTGGTTGTGGCTGTTGTTGCCCACTTATCTGAGTTTCCTGCATTGATTGGGTACAACATTGTGATAACGATAAGTCAATTTCAACATCACTGCTCGTCGCCATTGCCGTGATTAGACTGGCTGCCTCTGAGACAGATATGGGCTTGGGCCTAGGTTGGTGGGGTGGATCCACTGATGCTGGGAAGCTGCTCCCAGCTTGCTCCCTAGACACTGCTGCTGCAGGCACAATTTTTGGTTTTCCAAATAGCAGTGGCTTCATCTTCTCACTGGCAACTTTGACTTTCTAGGGACTGGTACTTTTCTTGGGGACATCTTGAAGCTGTCAGTTAGCACGCAGCAGCGCGTTTTGCCTAGATTCACAAGTTAAAGTGATGTCTATGGTCACACGTCACATGATGTCGTGAGCAGGGTGCAGGCCTTCTATCTGGCATTACAATGGGTGATGTTGTCTCCTCCTCTCTTGTGCACCTTAAAGCAAAGACGCAAGAAGAACAGCAGTAAATTGTGGCATTGTTGTAGTTCAATTACTCGTTAAAACAATTATGATATCATTTAGTGTGTGGTCACAATTGTTAGTGGTACTATTACCTCAGTTATTAAAAAAATTAACAATACAGTGTAACCATTTGTGAGACTTTGAGAACAACAGGGGCTTTCATGCTGTAGTGTACAGTATGCTCAGGAAGGATAGGAAAGAAGAACAATAACAAAAATACAAGTGTAACTGTTTGGCATTTGGCATTGTGCATCATGTGGGATGCGGCACTCAGGGAACTGCAGCTGACATATGACAATGGAACAATCCCTAGACAAAGAATACTGTTGTGCAAGGTGCACGTTATATAGCAGTAATGGGGTTAATTGAATTGATGCTAAGCCATGTTACTTTAGAACTGAAAAGGAGAAATTTGAAAAAGAACATGAATATTTTCTTTTAAACTTTGAAAAATTGGAAAAATATATACAAATTTAAATAAAAAAGAAATTTAAATAAAAATAAACAAAAAAGGAAAAAATAGAAATTAGCGTCAATTGTCTAATTATTAATTTATTAAGCTGCTAGTATGCCACATGGTCATCATCAACAACAATAAGAAGCAAGAAGAAAGCATTTGAGAACAAAGGGCCAGATGCATCAAGCATCCATTTTGCGATTCCTTATTAGCGAAAAATAAGGAATCGCTAATAGGGAATAGCAAAATGGAATGCATCAAGCAATCACTACAAAAATAGCGATTCCTTAGAATTCCTTAATTGCGACTCACAAATTGCGAGTCGCAATTAATGAATACCTCCCCATTCATTCCTATGGGCCTAGAGGCCCATAGGAATGAATGGGAAGAAAATCTCAATTTGCTAATCACAATTAGCGATTCGCAAATTGAGATTGCGAGTTCAAGGGTGCAGGGGTGTCCAAAGGACACCCTGTTGCACCCCTGATTTAGATCTGTGGACATATGTTGCGCACACACATGCCCTTAGGGCATGTGTGTGCGCAACATGAAACTTTGAAATATGCCCAAAAGTGCATTTTTCAAAGTTTTTGCAAATTACCATGAAGTTGTACTTCGTGGTAATTTGCGTGCCCTATTAGCGAATTCGCTATTTTTGACACTTTCATGCATTGCATTTAAGGAATCTCAATTTGAGATTCCTTAAATGCAAACAATCGCAATTTAGCGAATTCTCTATTTGCGATTTTTGCATTTGGGATGATGCATCCCAAATGCAAAAATACCGGTCGCAAAGGGGCAGATTCTCAGAATCTGCCCCTTTGCGACCGGTTTTTAGCTTGATGCATCTGGCCCCAAGAGAAGACATGCAGGCCTATGGCAAAAGCACACTGGCTGCATACACAAAATGACCACCAGCCAAATGGCTAGGGCACTCCAATAAGAAGCAATAAGCCAAGGGGAACAAAAGGGAAGACATACAGGCCTATGGCATAAGCACACAGACTGCCTGCAAAAAATGGCCGCCAGCCACATGGTCACAACTCACAACAACAAACAGGAGGCCTGGAAAACAATGAACACAAGCAGGCCTTTGGACACAGACTCTACAAAATGCCTCCTGGCCACATGGGGAACCAAGGCAAATGTTGGCCTACTATCGCAAACACACTCTCACACTGGCCAGGCAAGGGACAACACATTTTTATTGCAACAATGCCAAAACAAAAATCCACAGGGCTACAAGGTGTTGCAAGCTACAGCCACACATATCCAACAATGCAATTAACACACATGAGAAAAAAAGTGAAATACCACAAAAAACACATTTAGTATTTTCAACCCAATGCCATCCATGCCCTAAATTATGTTTTAATTCAAAAGACAACACAGAAATAGTTGTTTCATGCACCCATGAGTAGTTCTGGACCTAATGGCTGAGAAAAAGGCATTTTGGCAGACTGATGGGCTACATAGTGAATTAAATGAATATTGCAAATTGATTTCAAAACATGGAGAAAATGTAGTGAACTGTGCAACATGTTTCCTTTATAAAAGAAGAAAAATTACTTACAAAGACACAACTAGGCCCCTACAGAAACTATCGGCAACCCACCACAATACATTTTTAAACAATTTATGAAAAGTATAAATAAATCTAGGTGCATGGCCCCAATCAAACAAACAACACCAGTTTTCCAACTTACTTGTGAAATCTCAAATTCAATGTCCTCAAATCCAATTATATAGTATGCGGCAGACAAAAATCCTTCCAGTGACCCTTCCAGCTCCAAATCCAAATAAAAAGTGATCAGGAGTTGGACAAAGCACTGGAAGGAGCCTTCTGGACAGGAACAGGAAGTTGGAGACTCTGGGGCACTTCCTTCCTCTTAAAATAAAAATAGTAAAAAAAGAAAAGGGACTCCTTGCACAAAAAAAAGTATAGGCAAATGTCCATTTGAGGAGTTTTTCTTACTCCAAATCAACATTTCAAGAACCTTTTGATGCTGCTCATAGAGAGAACCTTCTTCAGATTGCAGTCACGGTAGATCCTGCGAGTTCAGGATCGCGTTCTTCACAATAGAAGCCTGCATGCGCACTCGAATGCCGTTTTGGTGACCGCAAACTCTCGCAGGACCATACGGCCACCTAGCAAATCTCATGGCACTCGCAAAATCTTGGCGGCGATCGCGGGCACCCGGTAAGTCGCTCCCACGCACACGAAAACACATTTTGGGCGTGCAAACACAAAAAATACTCTGCTCCATTGCGGAGTGCAGTGTTTTTAGCCAAATGCGAGTTCTATGCAGAACGTGGAGTTGCCAAAACTGTGCAAACTCTTCAAGCAGAGCATTGTTTTACGCCCAGGGTTACTTATCACCCCTTCATTGTTCATGTAGCCAGCTTGGAGCCAGAGCAGTGGAAGCTGTGTACTTCAAGCACTTCAAAGAGAATACGCTAATAACTTCTCCTAATTCTGTAGAAGGCACAGGGTATTAAAATAGGATCCATAGACCCACTCTTCAGTTCATTTTGTGGACCTGTGGAAGGACTCTCAGAAGACTGCCTGCTGCTATGACCTGTTGTGTACTCTACAACACTGCACTGATGCACCTGGAAGGACTGCATTGCTGCCTTGAACACTTAGAGGCCTGCCCTGCAGCTTGACGCCTCTTCCACTGCATGCACCCAAGACTACTAGAGGGATTCCAAGGGCTAGTTGTCTGGCCTCCTGATCAGAGCATCAGGGACATAAATGGCTCCAACCAGCTTGAACCCGCACCTGGACCCTGCCTGTGTGAGTCTTAATCCCCCCTACCCAAAGTAGAGCCCCTCCAGTCCAGGACCATTGGTTGTTGTGTTAAAGGTCCCCAGATAGATAGAATCTAAAACTTGGTGCTTACAAACTATTTGGGTAAAAACTATTCTGACAACCGAAAGTAGACTCGGGCCAACCTGCTTGTCCATCCACCCAAGTTGCATCGCCAGTTGACCTGACTTTGTGGCAGCTTCTAAACGGTTCTTCTAAACAGCAGGAAATCCTGTTCAGCAGTCCCTCGATAAAGGGTACCCGGGCTCATGAAACAATTGTTGGCTGTGGGCCCTAGCCTCGTCCCTGTGGAGATTTTTGATTTGCAAAAAAAGACTAAGGGGCAGATTTATGAAGGCCTTGCGCCGCCGGTGCGTCACTTTTTCCCCATGTTAAAAATGACGCACCGGCGGCGCAAGGCCTTCATAAATCTGCCCCTAAGTCTGAACAAAGAAATCTTCACTGACACTTCATCAGTGGCTCACTCAATAGGAACACCTCCTCCTCAGATACCACCTGCAGCCTTTTCCCGCTGACCTTTACCTTCCGTCTACACTTTTTCCAAATTTTTCTTCTAAGTCTAAAGATAAGTACGACTGGTATGCAAATGCACAATACATGTCCATGTCAAAACATGGGATGCCTTTTTGGAACAAAACTTCTAGAAACTACGGGGCAGGTTTACAAGAAAGTGCCGCAGCATGTCAACACAAGCCCTTTGGCTGCGCCACGCTGCAGCACTTTCAAAGCACAGGAATGCAAAATATTTACAATAATATGTTGCATTCCTGTGCTCCCCCCTGCGCTGGTGCACAAACAGCTGCCATACACTGGCGTAGGCACCCTTGCACCATGGTGCAAAGATGCCTGAGTCATGGGGTGATTGTTTTTGTGCAGGAAGGGGCGCCTTCCTGCACAAAAACAATCACTACATGCATTTTCCTCTTTCATTGGGTGCTGTAGAATGCAGCACGCAGTGAAAGAGGGAAAAATGAGGAGAAATGAAAAATTTCTCCTTGGTGCGCCTCGCTATGCCAGCCCTTGGGTGGCGTAGCATTTCGACGCATTTCCAGGTTTACGATTCCTTGTAAATCTGGAAATGTGTCTGGTTCCATGGGTGTTGCATGGGAACACCCACAGCAACACCCATGGAACGCCCCTTTCACGCAAAGTGTTGTGCGTAAAGGAGTTGAATTTACAAGGACAGGAAAAGTCATGCAGGGTGGCTTTTCCTGTCCTTGTAAATATGGGGCAGTGAAATGCGCCGCCGGTGTATCACGAAAACTGACGCACTGGTGGCACAAGGGGCTTGTAAATCTGCCCGATATATTGAATTCCTATCACTTTTTATATTCTGGACTATATGTTGCGTGTGCTTCAGTATCATTTGCTTTATTCTTGAAAAATGTGTTAGAAATGAATTTTGAAACTAGAATCACTATATTAGAATATAAATAATGTATGAAATATAATTAATTAACTTCATGTGTTACTCGGCAGGTAGGCTGGGAGGGGGTTGGTGGAAGACTCGTTTATCCCTCATAAATCTTGCTACATAACAGGAGAAGAATCTGGGGAAAACTCATTTCCCCTTTTTCATCCCCATTTTCCTCTGTTTCCTGTTTCTGCATTTGCCAATCTGGTACTATGCACTCTTGAACTTAACATTGAACTACCTATCTCCAATAACGTGCTCGTACACAGGCCAATATGCTTGTGCTGGTCCATTGAAGACCAAATAGATAGCATGGGAAGAGTTGTCTCCTACCTCATGCCTTAAACCTATGGATAGTTTGATCTCGCCTCTTCCTCCATTAAATTCACAACCACTTCCTTTTAGAAGAAGGAGATGACCACAGAGCTTCAGTTTTACAAAATAAAGAAGCTTCATAAATGATAGCTGAGGTTAAAGTTTCCTCACAAAGAGAATAAAAAGAAAAATCTCAAATGAATGAATTGTAATCAAAGTAATACTGGTTACCAACATCTTGCCTAGATCAGAAATGGTTGTGCACAGGTGCCTTAGAGGAAGGGCAATACAATACAAGCCTGGGCAATATTTAGAAGAAAAGTACACCCCCTACAATTTACCACTAAAAGACAGCATTGGCTGCCGATAAAAAGTGAGATAAAAGACAAAATTATTGCTCTGGTTATGCCAAAGGAGCACAGAAAGTTTTCATGAAACACTCCATGAAAGGACTTTGGTGCTTTTTGCAAAGTAACATTTTGACCTTCCCACTGCTGTAGGTGGACCTAACCCAAAATGTTTAGGTAACCTGGAAGTCCATGGCTGGTGGCACCTAATCTGCCAGCCATTTATTGCTTTAGTATAGCATCAACCCAGAACATTTACAACAGTCTATTGATTCAGTTTTAGAACATAAAAATTGATTTTCATAAGTTATCAATTTGCAGTGTCCATGCGCAGTATAACACATTCAACTGCCGTATAACTTCCTTGGATTCTTCGCAACTACCATTAGCACCCAGGTTTATCAGTTATAATAGTCAAAGTCTTTAACTGATCCTTCTAGATTTGCCTTCCTGCCCAGCAGATGATCAAAAATCTGTGCCAGAGTTCAAAGCTAACTCATTGAGTAACTTTTCCTGTGGACCTTCTTGGACAAACACAGTTGGCATGGGTCAAAAGATTAGTTTCTGCTCAGTAGGTATTTCTGTTTTTCACAAATGTTCTCCATTTTATTGGAGATTTATAGGTTGTGTGTAGCACACATGTCATCTGCTGTAGAATGGTTTCAACAATGGCTTTTATTAGAAATGTTGGGCCATATTATCATGAACGGGTGATACTGCCTCTAAAGCGGCAATAAGGGGCTTGATAATATGCCCTATAGAATTCCAATAGAGGCCCAGGTTTGATGTCCTTCACACCCAAACCTGGGCTTCTACAGGAATTCTACAGGGCATATTATCAAGCCCCTTATCGCCACTTTAGCGGCAGTTTCCTGCCGCTAAAGCGGCGATAATGTTATCGCTCGTTCTTGATAATACATCACAGGGTCTCTAGTTGTCAGTGGATTGCACCTTTTCCAAGTAGGGGCCCTCACTCCAATCAGGGTAAGGGAGTCATACATCTATGATAACCCCTGCTCACAACCTTGGTGACCTGGCAACAGCAATCAGGCTTACCTCAAAGGCAATGTATAACGCATTTGAACATTCACACACAGTAACAGTGCAAACACTTCAAAATGAGTCCACACCAGTTTAGTTTAGATTATCTGAATTGTACATGACCAAAATGACAAATTTCCAACATACACAAGTATAGATATCACTTTTCCAAGATTAAATAAGTTAAATCCATAGAAATCAATTAATGCATTTCTTTTAGCACACAGTACCTTGGATGTTCAAACCACAACGACGATGCAAGGGGCAGGGAAGGTGAAGGGCTGGAAAAGGAAAGTGATGCGCCACAGCAAAGGTGATGCATCAGTTAGGATCTGCCAGCAGGAGGGGGTGATGTTGCTGCATCGGTTCCTTGCTGCTACACAGGGGCGGTGATACGTCTGTTCCTTACTTTCAAGGGAGGTGAGGCGTTAATAACCTTACTGGAAAGGGAGCTGATGCATTGATCTCCAGACACACTTCCTTGGATCTGTACTGCAGGGCTATGTCAATGAAGAAATCAGCACCCAGGGACAATGCTTCGAAAACCCAGAAGAGCTGCATCGATTCCACAGCCACAAAGCAGGCGAGATTTGGAGTGGTGAGTCACGGACTTCGGTGATGCAGTGCTGGAAACTCACACTGAGGAAGTTCTTCTAATGTACTTCAACGGAATCCAGGGGCCTGCGGTGAAAGCCGGGTCAATGCACCAATCGGGAATTATGCTCCGGTGCTGACAGCATCTATGTGTTGAAGTTTGTAGTGATGCATCGATAAAAACAGATGCTGGGAGTCGTTGTGTGAATTTTCTCCTTCAGTTCGCTAGATTCTACTTCCAAAGGCCAGGGAACTGGATATGGCACAAATTAGCAAGTCAGAACTCTCAGCAGAAGAGCCCAGGCATTGGTAGGTGAAGTTTTTAATGGCCCTGAGACTTCATAACATGAAACAAGCACACACAAGCCCTTGGAGAACCTTGGAAGCAGGATACAGAAAGCAAAGTCCAGTTATTTCACTCCCAGGACAGAGGCATCAAGCAGCAGACCAGCACAACAAAGCAACAGGCAGAGCATCAGTTCTTCCTACAGCATTCAGCTCTTCTTCCCAGCAGAATGCCCTTTACTGCAGAAGTGTTCTGATATGAGAGTGTCAGAGGTCCAAAACGTATACCCCTTCATGCCTTTTACGTAGCAGATTTCAAAGGATAGTCTTTGCAGTGCACAAAACCCTGCTTTTCCCTAACCTGGCTCTAGACACACAACAGGGGGATGGAGACATATTTGTGTGAGGACAGGCACAGCTCTATTCAGGTTTCAGTAACAACTCCTCCCACTGACTCTAGCTCAAGAAGGCCCATCAACCTGGTAATGGCCCATCATGATATGCACGGCACACCATAGCGCCCTTTGTGTGACTTTCTAGAGTAAATGCACAAGAGACCAACTGTCATCCTAACCCAGATGTGGATTCTTCAGGCAGGCAGAGCCACATACTGGTTAAGCAACAAAACGACCACTTTTTAAAAGTGGCATTTTCAAAAACACAATTTAAAAACCAACTTCACCAAAAGATTTTCTTTTAAATTGTGAGTTTAGAAACCCCAAACTCAAATTCTCTATCCGCTCCCAATAGGAAATGATGCTTTAAAGGTATTTCAAGGCAATCCCCATGTTACTAAATGGGATAAATTATCCATGCAATAGTGAAAATTAAATTAGCGGTATTTCACTATTAGCACATGTAAATTACAAAAGTACATTTGCTACTCTGCCCCTGGGGTTTGCCTAGGGCCTACCTTAGGGGTGACTTACGTGTATTAAAAGGGAAGGTTTGGGCCTGGTAAATGGGTGCACTTGCCAGGTCAAAATGGCAGTTTAAAACTGCTCACAAAGACAATGCAGTGGTAGGTGTGAGATATGTTTGCAGGGCTACTCATATGGGTGGCACAATCAGTGCTGCAGGCCACTAGGAGCATTTGATTTACAGGCCCTGGACACCTGCAATGCACTTTACATAGGCACTTACTAGTAAATCAAATATGCCAATCATGGATAAAGCAATCCCCATACAATTTACACAGGGAGCACTTGCACTTTAGCACTGGTCAGCAGAGGTAAAGTGCATGGAGTCTCAAAACCAGCAAAATTAAATGTAAAAAAACAGCAGGTCAGGAGCAAAAAGACGGGAAATCTCAGCAAAGATGCCAGGTCTAACAGCCTTCATATTTATTGTAGCCCAATGCACATGCAGAGGTTCTTCTATAGTTGTGCCTCATTTAGGAACTGGAATGGTCCACTTTATCAGGTTAATGGGATTACGGTTAAGGGGGGTACTGCATCTTCTGCATCGATGGTATGATACATTGTTTTCATTCTGCACACAGCACTTGACCCACTGAACTAGCTATGTGTGGCCATCAACTAGTTCCAATAATCCCAGGTTACAGATTCGAGCTAACAGCAAAGGCATGCATGTAACAGCCCAGATCCCACTGTGCCAGCATGCACATTTATCCAGGAATATGTGTGGTGCCATTGTTGTTAAACAGGGCCTGACTGGGAAAAGCAACCAGCCTTGGCAGATTGCTGCTTAACCAGCCCTGTAAACCGGAGGGGGGGGCATAAAAGGATCTTTTCAGAGCCTCTAGATGACTAGGGAAAAAATATCTACCTTCTAAAGTCACACACGGTAGAAACTCATGGCCTCTTAGGTCCTCGCAAGTCATCTTGCTCAAACTACACACGTACAGACTTAAAACTCGAGGAGGTAAATCCTTAACTTTTCTTGATACAAGAGCTGGAATCTACTCCCTAGGGGGTTGAGATTCGTTGAACCTGAAAGAATCTTTAAAAGGCAGCTCAGGACCTGGCTTTTTGGTATTAGAGATGACATGTGCTATTCACTCTTTCTCTGATTCCTTTCCACTCCCAGGCTCGATCAAGACTGATTAAGCTCACACCATCAACCTCACTGCTGCTAAGTGCCAGGATGCTCCCTTGTGAGTGCTCTATAATTAGAACATTCACTTTAATTCATTGTAATCATTACAGTGCTAAATCTACAACCCCCTGACATTCCCATATTATGGTTATGTACACATATCATAACTTATTCCTCCTCCGTGTGAAGCTGATGATCTCATACATAAAACCACTCATGACACTGCATCACATCATCAATGACATTGTGAGGAAGCTGTGTGCATTGTGACGTAAAACATTATATTAGAAGAGTATCAATCATTGTGCTAGAATCACACAACTCAGGGCACAATGTTCCATCAAAGCACTCAGTACTGATGGAGCCCTGCAGCTCATGATACTAGGGCTATTGACAAAAATTCTATCAATATGCAATCTTTAGATTTATGCATACATAATTGGGTCTAATGATGCACACGCATGATTAGTTTTAACATATAATACACGTATTTGCACTTTACTAGTGATCAGTTGAAAAGGTTATATTGCTGTGTTGTTTGAATTAGTGTAGTACTCAGTCTGACTCGGTGATGGCCTCTCAGCGCTGCCTGTTGTCAGCGACAAATGCAGATCATTCCAACGTTTCAAACACAGTCCAGACTCTAATAAATGAACGTAATGATGTTTATGAGAAACATTCGATCCACGTATATTCAGAATGTGTCTTTTATTTCACAGCAGCGCAATAATTCCATGCGATAAATTCATCCGTACATTTTTTAGAACTGCATAGGAACTGAAGATGGGTTCCCGAGTAGCTGATGGATTCTCAAGGGCTGCACTCCCTACTGTTCGTACCCTCTTCCTGTTTAACAAACACGTTCTCCCCTCTTCTGCTGTCCTTGTGAGGAGGGAAAGGAAGACAGGCAGCATCATTCTAAGTAATTAACACAAGCGCTTACGTGTGAGCAGGTGCAGCGCCCACCTGAGACAGGTGCAGGTCGTTCTGCCTCATTCGTGATGGGGCGCCACGGATCAGCGCTCCCATACTTTCCATGCTCGGCTGGCCATCCATCACTGAACTGCATCATGCACCTGGAAGAGTGAAACATGTCCCCTGTCAGGCCCAAGGATGCCAGCTGGGAAGGTCACGCCACACCAGAACAAACACTGCCGGGTGGAAACTCACCAGCTGCTCCCGTCGGTCCCAAAAGGAAGGCAGGCCAAGGAGCAATTTGGAGCTCAAGAGCTTGTTTCACGGCGCTGTGATCTCCACCGATGGCAACAAATTCTGATTTTCAAGTAAACTTGCACGTGGCGTCCACTTGCGCTCCATGGCTGCTTACTCTTTCACTCTAAGTAAACCACGAGGCAATAGTTTCTCAGAAATAAGCTAATTTAAAATCTATAGCACATATTATTATTCAGTTTCCCTGCAGATATCTTACTTTACAACAGATTTCTTAATGCAATACAAATATGGTACTTTTTTTAAAATATTCTGTATTTGCAGCTCAATTCCCTAATGCATCTATCACAATGTCAAATGTAACATTTCTGGTGGGTCCCTTCAGTCTTTCATGCTTCTGAGGTCGATAAAATGAGTAAGATTGAGTTGGGTAGTATTACAAATCTTGGGCCTGTTTTACAAAGGCAATCTGAGACAAAAGAGGTAATATACAAGTCGTATCTTTATATCCGGAGTCTGGCCGGAATCTCCGGCTGGTGCCGGATTAAGTGTAATCAATGAGCCAGAAAGCAATTTTTACAAAAAGGAACATTAGGAATATGAGATAAATGGTAGAGGAGGTCATGAAAATCAGTTTGGCCAGGGAAAAGGGTGTGGCCAGACACTACATCACATCCCAGAAAAGTTTGCTCCTTTACATCATGATAAATGCAGTCCACAATTTGCGATCCCCAAAGTTTGGTTTAACACTAAAGTCAACACTAAGGGGCCGATTATGATGGCGAACGGACCTGAGTCCGTCCGCCACCATAGAGTAGGAGGGACCGTCCGCAGGGGCTGCGGCGGTCCCTCCGTGCAGATTAGGATGTGACCGCCAGGGTGGCGGTCACATCCTCAATCTTTAACATTGCGGCGGGTGCAGCTTCAAGCTGCACCCGCCGCAATGTTAAGAATGCATGCACAGCATTTGCGTGCACAAAGCAGCAGGCACCGCGCGGTGCCTGCCGCTTTGTCCACGCAAATGCAGGGGGGTACCATAGGTACACCCCATGTGCACCCCACACCCACCTTCACCCAGGGGGCCCGCAACGGGCCCCCGAAGTGAAGCTCCGTATGCTTTTCCACGGCGGAAAAGCCGCTGTGGAAAAGCATACTTTGTACTCCATCCTTATATGGATGGCGGTGTCTGATTGACACCGCCAGCCATGTTAATGCTTTTCCGCCGCGGTCGGAAGGCGACCGCGGCGGAAAAGCGGAGGACAGATTGTAAGACCCACCAGCCATCCCAATTTGGCGGTGGGTCTTTCAAGCCTCCGCGGCGGATTTCCCGCATCCTCCGGGCCGGCGGTGGCTTCCGCCTGCCCGGTGGATGCGGGAAACCTGCCATGGTAATAGGCCCCTTAGTGTGGTGTAACAGTAGAGTCAACACTGAGTGGAGCAATTTTCTGTGTGTGCCTGAATAACCAGCTAGAGTTAGCATGTAAATCATCTGAAAAGTATGAGTGGGATAAATAATGCAGAGCAAAAATGGCAACTAATAACACAGGGCAATTTATGTACACTTATGTCTGCCAGGAATTCAGAAAGGAATTTGTTATATGAGTATATTGGTTGCCGAGACTGCAGAGAAAGCCACAGTAGTAAATTTCATGCAAAGGGTCGAAAAGCGGCACAGCAAGGTACTGTTAGTTTGATATGTTTGGGAACACCCGCAAACTATGATCTTTCACTTGAGGTGCAATGTGGATTAGGACTACTGTATCCACCCTATATGTTTGGGCACTTTTCACACTCTCCCCTCTGATAAAGTCTGTTGAGTCCCACAGGAGTCACATTTAGCACACTGTCTAATTAATTAACCCTGGGCAGGGCTGACGGAGCGGCACTACTCTGAGGTCCACGGAGTTGGGGACCAACTTCGCGGAAACTCCGCCACCCGTCTCCACCTCCCTAGCAAGAATTACATGAATACACATTAAAGGTAAAATAATAAACACTTACCTTGACTGCGGCGTCTCCGGGCTGCTGTCCTTCTCTTCCTTGGCGTTCCATGGTATTCTGCGTAGGCACCAGTGCATTTCGTGCAATAAATTTGCATGTGCGGGCGAGCACGCCTGCGCATATCACCGAGAAGTGCCGAGGAAGAGGAGGACGGCAGCCCAGGGTCGCCACAGTCAAGGTGAGTGTTTATTATTTTACCTTTAATGTATATTTAGGTAATTCTTACTAGGTTGGGGCTGGTCAACTCCGCTGCGCTACGGAGTGTGCGGAGATTTCCCTACTCCCTTGTTCTCCGCGGAACGTGGAGTAGGCAAATCTCTGCATACTCCGCGGGCGGAGTTCTCCGCCCACAGTTATAATTAAGACTAACCGTGGGCGTAGCTGGCGGAGCGGCACTATGCAGAGGTCGCTCCGCTCAGCCCCCGCCACCATCTCCCCTAGTAAGAATACACAAATATACATTAAAGGTAAAATAATAAACACTTACCTTAACTGCGGCATCCTGGACTGCCGTCCTCCTTTTCTCAGCATTTCACGGTAAACTGCGCATGCACGCGTGCCCCGCATGTGCATTTCTCGCAAGGAATGCTTGGGCGCGTGGGCATGCGCAGATCCGTAAAGCGCCGAGGAAGAGGAGGCTGGCAGCCCAGGGATGCCGCAGTCAATATACGTGTTTATTATTTTACCTTTAATGTATATTTATGTAATTCTTACTAGGGAGGTGGAGGCGGGGGCTGGTCAACTCTGCTCCACCAAGAGTGCGCAGAGATTTGCCTACTCCACGTTCTCTGTGGAACGCGGAGTAGGCAAACCTCTGCATATTCCGTGGGCGGAGCAGAATTCTCCGCCCACGGTTAATTAATGCTTGCATATTCCCCATCCTGCTTGTTTAAGATAGCACCATAATGTTCGAATCATACAGTGATGATACATTGCTAAACTGGTTAGTTCACACAGAGGGGCCGATCTGATCTTGTTCGGAATGCATTGGGGACGAATCGTGTCCGGAATGCTTTCCAGATGACTCCGGTCTGGGAAATCTAACCAAACAAGTACAATGTATTTGAATGCATCCGGATATGATTCAGTCTGACTCCTATTGACTTCAATGGGAGCCTGTAGGCTGAACGTGTACACAGGCTTGCATTGTCAAAAGGGGTGGTTGGGGATAATCGTGCACCCCATGGTGCCTGCCACACTGTGCATGGTTGGGAAGAGGGGATCCATGGGTACCCCCACAGGCCAGATTCAGAGGGCCCCTGGTGAAGGGTGGCCTGCTACGGGCCCCCAAAGACCGATTCCGGCAGCTTTTTCGATCCGGGCATACCAAATCAGGAAGGTTGTCCAAATCGTTCATCGTACTTGCTCACTTGGAAAACCTAGTCCATGGAGCTGTACGATTCGGCTCTGGAAGGCTCTATCTCTCAGAATGCCTTTCGGAACCGATTCAGTCTGCGGTAAGGCTTTCAAGGCATCATGCTTGGTCATTCGGAATTGGGAGCGATGTGGTCGAGGACAAGGGCTCCGGATCGCTGTAGGCAATTCCGTATCTGATTCAGACTCCTTCCGTACAAGATTTGAATCGGCCCCAGAGTATATTCATGGATCATATATACATTTTTGACTAGGCTCAGCTTTATGTCTGGAAGACAAATATCCTTCTGTTTGGGTAGAGACCTTTTCTGATAAGTTTAAGTCTAATAGGTGGCACATGACAGTTGTATAGACAGTTTATCACCTTGGTTCAGAAAGAGAACAACGTCGGTATGAGCTCAGATGAAAACTTGTCCATGAAAGCCCCGTAAAGATGGTGCAGTGTGTTAAAGACTCACTGTTGAAATCTGTTGTGACCAACAGGCCATGAATTTGAATCCAGACAAGACCAACAGAGCTTCCAACCTTTCAAGGCCAGTGAATAGAGTACCATTATATTGGCCATTATTAGGACCTACTGTTGAAAAAAAGCCACACGGACCACAAAATAAAATATAATTATTATCATCATTCTCACTTTAGAAGAATTAACACCTAGGGGTCGATTCCGATCCTGGAGAAAATCCGTCCGTACGATTCGTATCCGGAGCCCTCTCCGTACGACTCGTACAGACGCAGTGCGACCCGACGAGTACGATCCAGACCGGGTAATCAGGACGCTATTCGTACGGTCCACGTCAGGTAAGTGCGATTCGTATGGAAAAACACACATTCACATGCACACCATTCGGTGCGTACCCCCCATGATGGCAGGGGTACGCATCGTACCCGGGGGGGCCGTTGCGTACCTGTTTCAGTGCAAACTCTGCTTTTACGGCTGTTTTCAGCTGCTGTAGAAAAAGGGTTGCAAGATGCGTACCCGACACGTATCGTACTTGCTGGGTCGTAAAAACCAGCCGCGAACCGTACATATGTCGCGTACAGCGGGTTCCGAGGGAGAATCGTACGGAGATTTGAGTCGTACGGTTTCTGTACGATTCGTACGGAGTCTAGCTCCTGGTACGAATCGTACTTCGTCGTACGTACGGGGGACGTTGCAGGGTACGATTTGGCTATTCGGAGCGGTTTTTCCCGAATCGGAATCGACCCCCTAATCTGCTTGATTTTCAAACTTGTGGCAAGGGGTCAGTAGCTAAGGAAAAGTTGGGCATGACTAGTATTTACTTGGAAATTTTATAAAAAGTGAAATCATAAAGGTGTCCTTAAAGGCTGGAATCAGGTTAATTGTGGGTTTAAAGAGACAGTAGTATGTGTTAAATGCCAGACAGAACCGACTCTGGCTCCTGTTGAAGAATGAAGGCAAGTGCCCTTAAACACTTTACATTCAGTTCTTGCATTTTCTGATAAACTGTTGTTGGATAGATACAGACCGATAGGAGTACCATGAAAGGACAGAATCTAAATATAATCTCTAATGTTGTTCTCTTTCAGATGTACTTCACAGACTTATAAAGAGTGTAGTCTTTTTAGATTCAGTTTGGAAGACAACCACCTACCTTGTTGGATACAGCGGCAAACATTGGGAAGAACCAGCATGAATAGAAAATCTTTGTTGCTATGTGTATAGTCTGTCTACAATTGATAACTAAGGAGGCAGACTGGGGATTATCAAACTAGGCAACCAAATCCTTGTGCTTTTATCTAGATGAGAAAATAATTTTGTGGCACACTGGCATGGTTGCTCACAGGTGTTTGAAACAGTATGAACAGTAGGAACATAAAGTGCTCAACTATTGTTTAGTGACTGATCATTATGAACATTGGAATAACACCCAGGTATATCATGTTAATCTCATTGTTTAAAAGAGTGCTATATTTAATATAGTTTTTGTTATATCATTTTTTCTACAGTATTTTACTTTTAGAAATGTTATATAATTGTAATGTTTTTTAAGTAAATATTTAAGCATTTTAGTAGCGGAAAGTTGATTTTGCTGAGAAATTGGTTAGGCATTTTTTTTTTTTTAATAAATCAATATTATTTTTGAAGAATAACCATGTATACTATATTGCTTCTTATATGTATTATGTAAGTATGTTGATATAAAAAGTTACATTTTTTATATTAATGGTAGAGTGTAGGGTTTACAGGAGAAAAGGCTAGGGAGTGTTAAGAAATGTCATCAAACAAATATTATAAACCTGTATATTTTTGAATAGTATATTTTATTAAATAAAGGCATTTTATTACTATTTTAAAAATATGTTGCTCATTCTTTTTTTATATACATCGTTTTTTATCTTTTTCATATACATAATTTTTGATAATATTTTTAAAATAGATCCTGTAAAGTTTTTGTGAAAACTAATTATTATAAAATAAATAATAGTATTAAATGTTTTATTTTTATGTTATTTTATTATTTTAATATTCTTGAAACATATATATTTTGTTTCTAAATATTTAAAATATTAACATTATTTAAGGTAGAAATTAGAGTACTAGTTGAAGGGGTGAGAACCCATTTCAAATAATAATTGCAGTTTTTGTCTGGGTGAACCGCCAAAGTCAATAAATAAGCCTCTGCTTAACCCTCTGGTAGCTTGGCACAAAGCAGGCAGGCTTACTGTACAGGGAATGTGTAAAGTATTTTTGCAGCATGCAAACAATATTAAAGTGAAAGCACAAAAGTAGTCTTCAAAATATTTTGAATTTTTTTTTAGGTTCAAATCTGTTTTTTATTGGTTGTAAGAAAAATAAACAAAACAATGCATTCACCCCACCTACATCCATAGGCCGGTGAGGTGCAATATAACGTAGGGAGAGAGATAAACTGTAAGAGGAAGAGGTGGGGTAAGATGAGGAGCTTGTTAATGTCTACAGAGAGGAGGGAGAGATAGGGTAGCAGGTAGGAGTGTATTGTCCAGGTGAAGGGGAGGTTGCTGCTCAGTTAGTCCTACCGCCGCTTGGTATCCTGTCCATAGTCCATAGTCCCGGGGATGAACAATGCTGTCCATAGCTCAGGTGCACTAGCTCACTGAGCATCATTTGCAGAGTGTGTAAGTCGAAGAATCCGTAAATAGGCCGGGCAAGACAGTTCTCTGAAGTCCCATGCCAAGAATTGTATTCATGGACCCCACGTCAAATTGGGGCAGCTTGTGTTCAATGGCAGCTGTCAGTCTCTCCATGCTGAGCAGTCAAAAAGGTTTGTGTAGTGAGTCCACGTGTGTGTGAATCGTTTTTGTACCCCAGTTGGACATAATGACATGTTTGGCTGCACACAGGGCAAACATAAAGGCTCTCCCCACTGCTGAGCGGAGGGGGCATGTCAGATCGCTCAGCACAGCTTGGGAGCCCTAATAAATGTAGCTGTGAAATTGGGGCATATTGGTTTTTGACATTTTATTAATGTCTGTCAGAATGTCTGTCCAATAGTGTTGTAATTTCGGGCATTGTCAGAAAATAGAGGTCAATGCACCCACTTGACCGCAGTTTCACCAACAGACATCATTTTCGTTTTGCTTCCACTTAGCCGTTCTAACAGGGTTTCTTTCCTAGAAGCACTATAGGCAGAGGTGGCCCTTTGTAGAATGTTTGACCATTGTTTGGGGGAAAAGTGTCTTTCATATTCTGATTCTCACCACAGATGGGCCTGGGACTTGGCAGTGATCAGGGGAGAGTGTAGGAAAGCATACATTTCGGAGAGAAGACCTTTATCCATGTGTCGAGGTTTGTAGAGATTTCTCAAATGGTGTGAAAGTCCTGCTAGCATGTGGGCATATGTGGAGCTGGGTCACTGAATGTCAATTAGCATCGTAATGCCAATATTCCATGGGGGGCAACCCATAGTCAGAGCTGAGTTGCGAGACGTCCTCTAAGCCCTGGTGAGAAAATAAGTCCCCCCACTCTCTTACAATTAGCTTCTTGCCAGCGAGGGAAAACCCAGGGTTTCTCATGATGGGGGTCTGTGGCAAAATATGGGTGGAGAGTTTATTCGTCATTATAACTGTGTCCCATGTTCCCATCGTTGCCCTCACTACTGGTGAGATGTAGAGCCCTGGTGGCCCGTGTTTTCGTGGCAACCAAGGAACTTTCCAGATGTAAATCCTGCGACCGCCTGGTCAATGAAGCACCAGTGTTTTTCTGTGTGGGCCCTTTTCCATTTCACCAGGTATCTCAGCTGAGTTGCCTGATAATAATGATTTACGTCAGGAATACCCAGGCGTGTCTCTGCTACAATGAGGTAGGCACGTTTTCTAGCCTTACGAGCCCTCATGCTATTCCAAATGTAGTTCTCAATCTGTTGTTGCAATTTCCCCAGTATGTATGGGGAGGTTGTTGGGGGACGGTCTGCATAACGTAAAGTATCTTTGGAAGAATGCTCATCTTGACCGCAGCTACTCTGCCCAGCCAGGAGAAGAGGCCGTCTTTCCAGGAATGAAAAAAGGTGCGGGCAGTACATAGGAGAGATGCATAATTATGCTCTGCCGTTTTCTCCACCATGGTGTGTATCTGCAAGCCCAGATATGGAACCCATTGGCTATCTATGGGAAGGGAAAGAGTAGCTCCAGCAGATGCCTATCACTCTGGGGAATGGTGAGGTTAAGGGCCTGTGATTTCTGTACATTAACTTTGAAGCCGGAAACCCTACCAAATGCTTTATGTTTTTGCAGGAGTGGCAGGATAGAGGTGCATGGCTGTGTGAGTGCGTTTATGATTTTGTCTGCATTGAGTGCAATTTTATGTTCCTGGTGGCCCATGGTAATGCTGATGATTAGAGGGTTCCTAGCAACTCTCTCAGCTACGGGCTCCATATATAGAGCGAATAGGAGTGGGGTGTAGGGAGAGGGGACATCCCTGTCTCACACCTCACCCTATGTTAAAGGGAAGCGTTGTCAGCCCGTTAACCCGCACTGTTGCTGTTGGCATGGCCTAGCTACTCCATATCCAGTGCACCAGATCAAAAGCCTTTTCGGCATTGAAAGATACTAAAAGAGCTGGTATCCAAGAGTGGCAGAATTAATCAATGAGGTGGATAAGATGCTTTGTATTATCATCACTACATCTCCTCTTGGAAATAAACACGGCTTGGTCTGGGTCCACGAACCCCTGCATATAGGGACCTAGACAGGCTGCGAGGATGCTGGTAAAATTTTGGTATCTACATTAAGTAGGGAAATAGACTGATATGATTAGCAGTAAGTGGGGTCCTTACCAGGCTTGGGGATCAGAGTAAGAGTGACCTCCTTCAATATCTCAGTAAGTGTACCTACATCACTGAGGTGCAAATAGGTACAGTCTTTTAGGGCAGAATTATGAGTCCACCACATGTTTCCTAGACCTGCTTCCCCCAGCCACTGGAGGCCCTTTGACTTGGGTGACCCTGTTTTCCCTGTTCTGTGTATGGAGCAGTCGAGCATCATGTCTGGGACCAGATTAAAGTTTCCCTCTAACAGCAGTTCTGCATCAGGTGTGACCAGCAGCCGTCCAACAGCATCCAAAATGAAGTCTTCCTGATGGGCATTTGGGGCATAAGTGTTAGTGATTGTAAATGTTGGTGTATTCATTGTGAGTCTCAGGGAGAGTAGTCTGCCTGGTAGTTCTGTCTGTGTCCGGAGGACCCTACCCTGGAAATGAGTTGCCAGCAAAATCGCCATTCTTGCAAATAGAAGTACTGGCAGTCAAACCAGCAGGATCGCATACATTTCCAGGCTCCCTTAAGGAGATGTGTTTCTTGTATAAGGCAGATGTCATAGTTAGAGTCTCTAAGGGTGGATAGGAGCGCTAGTCACTCTACCGGGGCATTAAGGCCACAGGAATTTAGATTTAAAATTGTAATCATTAACCCCCATAGGCAGTTGAGCTAATAGTGGTAAGTGAGGGTCGGCTGGCAATGGCTCTCCATGACAAATAGGACAGTCGAGCATCAAGGGTAGGAAGATATTCAACAGGGCGGCGTGAAAACAGTAGTGATCAGGGTCCATGTCACTAACAAGTAAAGGCCTCCACCTTGGGTGCTATTCAAGATTGATATAATGGGCAAAGACTTCTAGGCCCCGGGTGGTTGTGTGAGTAGAGGGAGACAAGATCACAATGATTGGGTCAAACAGACTTTCTGGCCAAGAGGCACAGCTCCCAATCCCATTCCCTAGGCAGTTTATTTGTCCCATGTGTAGCCTTGGCGTTGTAACAATCGGAGCAGAGCTGACCTCTCTCTGCAAATCTCATTCACGGTGCACTCAGCCGATTAATTACCCATCGATTGGCAAAATTGCCCCAAGGTGTCAGATGAATCCAGCAGGCTCCTTAGCCCCAAAGATCAGATACTGTCTTCCTGTAAGACCTTCAGGCCCAAGACTGTATTGGCCTCCTCCATTGTGCGAACCATATATGTTTCATTATCCGAGGGGAACTTGAGCTTAAAGGGAGGTTCCCATTTGAATCTAATCACCTCCTCTCATAGAAAGGTGGCGGCAGGTCTACGGAGCTCCCTACAGGTCTACGGAGGTCCCTACAACATTGTAAAGTGATGGTGAACTGGTCCAGGAACAGCCATAACTTTGTTCCTTCTAATGTAACTAAACTCCGATCACGCATTGCTGCCATGATGGCCTCCTTTTGGCGATAATGGTGAATGCACGTTAGTATATCTTGTGATGCTCGTGAGGGTTTGGACGGGCGGAACACCCTATGTGTACAGTCTAAGACCGCACACAGGAACAAGGCGGCCCGCGGGAGAGAGATCGCCTAGCACTCAGCTCCCAGATTACTCGAAAACGAGGAATTATCAGTTCCTTTTTCCTCCAGTCAAACCGCGGTGCCTGGCAATGACGATTGCCATTATCTGGCCCATCTACATACGAGCCATTATCGGTGACTCCCTTGTTACTCCATTCTGAATTGCTCATGTTGTCGAGACATTTTCAGAGCTTCAGACAAGCTCACAGTACAACCGATCCAATGTTTACAAATCCTTGAAGCTGATTAACATAGTCTTGGGCCTGCCCGGGTCGAAATTATCACCGACTGAATAACTACCCTTTGAACTTATCTCGTTGGACACTGAGGAAGCCCTGAGGAAGTCGCGGAAAGACTGTTCCACATGCGATGAAACAAATGTCGGCTGGCTTGCTTGAAAATTAAGAGACCAAACTGTTTCCAAACTACTCAAGGAACATATTGCATTTTGTTGGCTTACTTAACAGATCATATATTGTCTATACTGATACACTGTTTTTTCTATAATTGTTGTGTTCCTGGGTATTTGTTGAATCACAGTCTAAGACAATGTCTTTCTCTGCAAGCTCTATTAGAATATGGCAGAAGAGGCAAATCAGATAGTTTTTCAAGTCCCCCAAGTCATCTTGGAGAGGGACCCTCTTGTTTCTAATACTTGAGCGCTGCAATCTGTTCTTGAAGTCTTCAAGTTTATATTGAGGTCCTTCATTTTTGTAGCATACCTCCAGCAATTTTCGGAGTTGAGTGTCCAAATCCTCTTCTCATGTGTCACCAGTTTGTTCCAGAGTGGCTACTCTTTGTCCTAGCTCCCCCAACTCTCTTGTTATCTCTTTGATATCTGCAGTTACTTCTTGTTGAGTGCAGCTATGTCACTCTGGCAAAAAGAACAATTGATGGAAAGAATGCAGAACAATGTTATACATTACCCCAGTACAAAGATCTGGGCCTAAATCCATTGTTTTTTTCTCACCATACCATTCTAGTTTGGACCCAGTCATATGCAAATCAGTCTTGACGCTGCGCTCAATGGGAACAGTCCCTTGCTCACTGTGCCACTGGATTCAAGCTAGCCTGGCTGATGAAGGGTGACATACCCTGAAACCGGTCCCAGGATGCTTCTTCCCGGTCCAGGGATGACCTGGCTCGGCAGTTCGGTCTGGACTGTTCCCATGAGGCACAGGGTCAAGACTGATTTGCATATGGCTGGGACCAAACTGGGTTGGCATAGTGGGCAAAATAAAGATGGATTTAACCCAGACCTTTTGACTGGAGGAGAATGTTTGCATTGTTAGCATTCCGTCCATCATTTGTTTGATGTAACACTTTTCGCCCTAAGTAGAATGGGTATGCCCAGACATGGGCCCCTTGCTCGCTGTGCCATTGGAATCAAGCTAGCCTGACTGATGAAGGGTGACATACCCTGAAACCGGTCCCTGGATGCTTGCTTCCAGTCCAGGGAGGATCTGTCTTGGCAGTTCGGTCTGGACTGTTCCCATGAGGCACAGGGTCAAGACTGCATTGCATATGGCTGGGTCCAAACTGGGTTGGCATAGTGGGCAAAAGAATGATGGATTTAAGCCAAATCTTTTGACTGGGAGAGAATGTTTGCATTGTCAACATTCCATCCATCATTTGTTTACTGTAACACCTTTCGCCCTAAGAGGGATGGGTATGCCCAGACGTGGGTCCCTTGCTCACTGTGCCACTGAATACATGCTAGCCTGGCTGATGAAGGGTGACATACCCTGAAACCGGTCCTAGGATGCACTGTGCCACTGGAATCAAGCTAGCCTGGCTGATGAACGGTGACATACCCGGAAACCGGTCCTAGGATGCTTGTTTCTGGTCCAGGCGGGCTTGGCAGTTCGGTCTGGAATGTTCCCATGAGGCACAAGGTCAAGACTGATTTGCATATGGCTGGGTCCAAACTGGGCTGGCGGGGTGGGCAAAAGAACGAAGGATATAACCCAGATCTTTTGACTGGGGAGAATGTCTGCATTGTCAGCATTCCGTCCATCATTTGTTTGCGGTAAAGCTATGTCACTCTGGAGCATACTCCATGAAGGTGCGTGTGATTGGAGCATTCTTCTCTCGCAGGTCAGCGCCCGGCACCCAGTGGAAGGTGGTCCAGCAGGGTGAGGCATCGCGCTGTGACTCTGCTCTCTTTTCCAGGGGCCTGCTGAGTATGTCCTTCAGAGTGTGATCTTTCTTGGTGAAGTGTATGCCATAGTTGGTCTGAGTATATCTAGCACGGCAAAGCACTGAAGTCAGAAGGGCCAGATGATGTCTGGGTGCTCAGAGCAGTCCTCACCGAAAATTGCTATTCAAGCAGCAGGCATCCCGGGCAGGATGTTCTCAGTCAGGCCCTTTTCTCACCTGTGGGCTGCTGGCCTCAGGGGAGTGCTGGTATCCAGGAACGGCCCTCTGATTGCAGGCATATGCCTTTCTCCATGCTTTCATCCAGCCAGGGACCCCCTCATCACCTCCACTATCCAGTGCCCCTGTGCACCTACGCACGCCATGTGGTGTTAGGGCCCAATTCAAACGCCGTCCACTCAAGCGAGCCCCCCTCCAATGAGGGCAGTGTCAACTGATGAGGGCAGTGCCTGTGTCCCCTGCTCACCTGGCCAAGAGTATGGCACCATAAACTCTTTGCAGTCTCAGTAGAGACTGCTGACTCAAGGATACAGTTCAGGGTTCCCGGAGAGGCCACCATCTTGGGCATGCTTACCAGCCTGCGGCCCAAACCCAATAGCAGAGTGTGATTGCCACTGTTGGGGACTAGTTCTGCCCTCAGAGACTTTCTCAATGCATCCCCCAGTCCTGGACGGCATTTTGAGAACACGGGGTCAGCCAAAACTGTCCGTGTTTGGAGTCGGGAAGCAGAGCTCCACTTAGTAAAAAAAAACACATTCACCATCTTTGACACCCCCCCGTAGACTGCATTTTAAGAAATAAAATGACACCAAATGATAAAGATCCAATAGGTAGAAAAGTTTTATTGGAAACTGTTAGACCTGGCATCTTTGGCATGGTTTCCCCTATCTTTTTGCCTCTACCTCCTGTATTTTTGATGCTGTGCTGGATTTAGTTTTTGCTGGTTTAGATGCTTTGGACACTCTGCCACTGCTGATCAGTGCCAGAGTGTAAGTGCTCCCTGTGTAAATTGTTATTCTGATTGAATATACCTGTTTGGCATATTTGTATCACCATGAAGTCCCTAGTAAAGTGCACTGAGTGTGCCAGGGCTGGTGATGACAAATGCTACTAGTGGGTCTGCAGCACTGATTGTGCCACCCACAGGAGTAGCTCTAAAATGGTGTCTCAAGCCTGCCACTGCAGTGCCTATGGGCAGTTTAGAACTGCCATGTCCTCCTGGTCAGTGTCCCCACTGACCAGGCCGAACCCTTCCCTTTTTGTGCACATCAGTCACCCCTATGGAAGGCCCAAGGTACCCCCCTGGGCAGGGTGCAGTGTATTTAAAAGGTAGAGCATGTACTAGTGCAGGTGACATGCTCTGGTAGTGAATGGCAGCCATTTTCGTTTTTCACTACTGTAAGGCTATCTTGCTCCATAGATTAACATGGGGGATGCTGGCTACAGTGGTTAACAGCATTTCTTCCCATAGGAACAGGATAGGACATAAGTATCTAGTATCCCTGAACTCAGAATTTAATAACACATCTTTTAGGAAAGGTTGTTTTTAAATCCTGTGTTTGAGAACAGCACTTTTAGAAAGTTGCTGTTCTCTTGTCTGACCCTTCTGTGTACCTGGGCCTGTTTGTGTATTGACTGTCTGGTTTGAGAGTGACAGGGGCTGGGAAAATCCCCAGGAGGCTGGATGAGTCAGCACTAGGCTAAATGACTGCAATTGCAACTGGAGTGGTGGGAGGAGTTAGCACCTGGGCTGAATAGGGCTGTGCCTGCCTTCCACAATGCTGGCTCCACCACCCTGCTGGGCGGCTGAGGACCCTGCCCCTCACTCTGAAAGGAAAGATGCAGCCAGCAAAACAAAGTGCTCAGGATCCACCCAGAACTGGTTCAGACCGGGCTCAGGGCCCACTTGCACCAAGAGAACAAAGACTTTAAGGGTATGAGTACAGGACCCCTGACAACAGAAAATTAGATCATCCTGGAAATCAAGAAGGAACCTCTGCCAAGGAGAAAGCTGAAACTGAAGAAGGAATATTGTCCTGCTGTTGCTCTGCTGGACTGACCTGCTGTTGCTTTGCTGCCAAGGAGAGGGGAAGGACTTTGCTGCTGAGCTGTGTCCCCTGTCTTGAAGGAATCTCCAAGGGCCTGAGAAGAGTTGGCTCCCTGTTTTGAAGTCCCAGGAACAAAAGGACTTCACCCCAAGCTTCCCTGAACTCTGCTGAGAGAGTTCTGTCCTTCCTAGAGTGCTTGATCCAGTTGTGGGGCCTCTGGAAGTTGTACCTGTGCTGGGAAGATTGAAACTAAGCTTGAGTGACTTTTGAAACTGAAAAGTGTCGCATCGCTCGCTTGCGGAGCGCATCCCCGACAGTGCAAGAAGTTTCCCGCCGCTACGGAGGTCGAGATCGTCGCAGCGCCTGACGCCGCTGCCAGAGACGTCGCATCCTTCGTTTGCGGGACGCACCAGACCGGTGCGGGAGAATCGAACATCGCTGCGAGTTTCGTCGCAGAGCCTGTCGTCGCTGGGTTAGATCGCTGCACCGCTTGCTTGCGGACCGCATCACGTCGCTGCGAGCATCGTCGCAGAATCAACGCATCGAGGAGCTGTGAGAGAGAGGATCCCCGCTGGACCGCGCATCATCACCCCGGAGATCGTCGCAGCCCCTACGAGATCGTCGCATCGTGCCTTTGCGAGAACAGACTTCCTACGGAACCTACGCACCGGAATCCATACAAGTGGCCTTCCTCCCCATACAGACCGGATTCGTCGCAACACGCCCGCTGCTGCAGTGGGGCTGTCGCATCGCCTCCCCAGGGTCTCAGGAGCAACGCATCGCTTGTTTTCCACCGCACCAGCTTCTGCTTTTGGAACTTTGTTGCAACTAAAAGGTACTGTGAGTAAACGTGACGCAACTGTGAACTGTTCACGCATCAGTAGAGAATTCTATCGCAACATAGAGAATTCTATCGCAACCTAATAATTTTAACGCAACCTTAAGAACTCTTTTTGAAACTATAATCTTGAACTGTGTATGTTGGATTTTTGTTGTTTTGGTCTTGTGTAGTTTAGAATAAAATACCTTTATTTTTCTAAACTGTTGTAGAGTCAGTTTGTGGTGTCTTCACTGTGTTACTGTGAGTGTTGGTACAATTACTTTACGCATTGCCTCTGGTTAGCCTAGACTGCTCGTGCCAAGCTACCTAGAGGGTGAGCAGGGGTTATCTCAGAGGGTTATCTCCTTGCCCTGACTAGAAGCAAGGGTCCCTATTTGGACAGTGGTACCTACCTCTGCCAACTAGAGAACCCCAGATCTAACAGAAACCTATTACCAAAAAGCACAAAATGGCAACAGCAGTTATCTGGTTATGCAGGACAGGGTCGATGTCAAAAGTTAAGGCCAATGAACACGGGTTGGTTACAGGGGCAAAGCTTGTCCTGATGTAAAGTTTATCTATGGACTTATTAACTTTTATGGGGCACTAGAGGATGTCAATGAGTCATCAGCAAGGAATGCTGCAAGCTAGATCCAAAACGGGGCTTCAAGATAACTGGTGGCTGTTGTGCAGGGTCCTAGTGAGGTAGTTGATGAAGGCAGTAAAACGCCAAGCAGCCGCTGTGCATACCCAGGAAAGCCTTGATGTCATTTGTCTTCTATCTCAGTGAAGCCATCTAAATTCAGACTGAGAAACTTTTCTGGAAGTCATATCTCCTTGAGCGGGGCAAACCAGCAGGTAATAGTGTCCACTATTTTGATGTTGACGGCTATGGCTTCAATGGCAATCCCAGTTTCCATCAGGTCTCCAGGCAGAAAGTTGGCAAAAAGCTTCAAAGTTCAACTTCGTGCAGTTTGGTGACAGAAGGAGTACACCAGTGAAGGGTCCAGGACCTGGGGGGCATCTCTAGGGGGTGTTAGGACTCACTCCAATAGAGGCCATCAGCAGGGTCCAGGGAAGGTCCATTTGAAATTGGTCAGCTGGGCAGTTGCACGGAGTGGTGCTTTCTGGAAATTTGTGTCCATGTAGCCCAAATAGGATGTCAGTAAACTGTGTTCAAGACAAGCAGGTCCAATCTTCCTTTAAGTTCTCCAGACAGCAGTGCAGTCCTTCCTCTGATTCCTCACAATTCCAGGAGTGTTCTTAGGAGAGGTCTGTGGGACACTGTTTTATGCCTAGTGCCAGTCTGTGGGCGGAGGGCAAGGTTTTGTCCATCCCTAAACCAGTTCTGGTCTCTTACTCTCTACCCACTGGGTTTGTTGTCAGCATGACTAGAGAGACAACGGTGAGCTAAGCCTAGATTGTAGCTTCATCTCACAGTGGCATGATGGGCATCATTTGAACCTCTGGAAGAGGCTGAGAACAACCAAGGAGGCCATCTTGCCAAGAAAGGAACCCCCTCCTCACTTCCAGGGCCCTTTGTTCACTGCCTTGGAGCAAGACATACCTCACCACAGGGGAGCCATCAGGGGTCATGTACAGGGATGTATTGAGGGTTTTGGGGACCCTCGTCAACACCTAGTTTGCAGCCCCTTTCTCGCGACAACTCTGAATTTTTTATATATTTTCAGCTCAATTATGACGTCAGCAACTATGGTAAGATCACCAACAAACTTCTTTCTTGGACAGCTTACCTCTGTGTACAACCCACAACAAACAGTTTCTCTCTGGCTGGCCTACAAGAGTGAAGCAGAATGACTAGTGACATGAACACGCCAACTGCATAAGGTGCAGCAACTTGTGTCTCATTTTTTAGCCTGTATATACAGAGAACACATTTTAGTTTAAAGCACTCCAGTCCTTACTGTACAAGGAGCAGTGATTCTGTTAGTTAGCTATAATTCCACCGGCCAGCAGTGGCTCTACATGGAAAGGGACATGTGGCCTATACTCATGGCCTACTCTGGGATCCTACCTTGGTGAAAGCAGTGTTCAGCTGGACTGCACCAGGAAGACTAGTGGCCTTGTCCAAGCTTTCTTCTCACAATGTGTTGTACAGTTTTTCTGTCAGCACCATTCAGGCATACAGTGCTGATAGATGATTTTGGTCACTACACTGCCTCTGCTACCTGAGACTGATATTCAGAGTCTTGCAGTGCTGTGATTGCATAGGTCTGGCAGTGGCTCCAAAAAGAATGATATATTCACAACCTCTACTGCACGGTAAGCGTAGCATACGCTGCATAAAGGCAAAGGCTAGGTCTATCATGCTGGACCTATACACTTTAAAATGGTAAATGCTTGCTGAATCTAACCAAAATCTAAAAGGTATTTTTGTTTAACTCTCACTATCTCTCAGTTAGGTGCTGGAATGGGTGGGCAGCCTACAAAAATTAACAACAGAAAATAAGTAAACAAATAGTTTTTTAAAACCTCTATGCCGTCTAGAACTGTCACACACGCCTATAGAAGGCCCCCCTTGAAAGGAGGGGGCCCTGGGTAGAGCTCACTTGCCTAGACAGACCAGAGACAGTGGCACATTTCATGTTTGAATGTGGAGAGTATACCTTACCCAGGAAAAAGTGGCTTAAACATTTATGCCGTCAGTTGGGTACCAGGCGTCATGCGGAGGCAATACGAATACTAATGTCTGATAGTTGCACTATGTATGCTTGTGCTCTCGCTAAGTTTTTATCATGGGCTTGGGCTATCAGAGCTAAAAGGCTTAAATTAACTGTTTAATTCCTTCTTAAATAATTTATGAAATGCTCTCTTTTAATGAATACTGAAATGTTTTTAAATTGTCCAAATTCTTTGTATCTTGACAACTTTGCCTTTTTTAAACGAACCTATGTATTTTAAATGAAGCTTTTATGATAATTTATATCGAAATAAAGCCTTTTCGACTTGACTTGACTTGCCTAGGTCTTAAAATGTCTCTGGTAATGTGACAGCTGGACACGGACAGGAAAGCCTTTTGGTTTTAGGCTGCAAAATGCCAACTTTTTTAAAGTGTTGTTTCCAATATAGTAATATAAAAACGAACTTGACTGTTAAATAGGACTTTAAATTAATATTTAAACTAGCCCTTTAACCATTTTTCTAACTACTCCTAAACTCAAGTTAGCACCTATTAAAAGGTCAGAGTGCAAACCAGAGTAACCAGCCTTGCCACTGTGAAAATTGGGTTTGTTGGTTTTTCACTGCCAGGATATGAAAAACATACATTATAGAGGTCCTATTTTTTAAATAACATTAACGATGCGCTATGAGAATTTAGAGCCTCCTTTAGGGGTGACTTATACGTATAATTTTAGGCCTGGCAAAAGGTTTGTTTTGCCAGGAAATGGCAGTTTTAAAACTGCACCTAGGCTGCAAGGGCAGGCCTGGGGAAGTGTTTTATTGTACTACTTTTGTGGGTGATAAAAGAAGTGCTGCAGCCTATTAGTGCAATGTAAAGGAGTCTACAAGGGATTTTGTTTCTGATATAACTTAGTTTTTTTCAATTCAAATCGGTGAGTGAGTCATGTAGGATCAAACTCAAATGTGTCCACAGGACAACAACATCAATTGTGGATCAATGATAAATAATAGAAAGCACACGGAAAATCCTATTTGTATTGCAAGAATTTGAATATTTTATATATCAAAAGTAAGCTCAAGGGGATACATATACAGAGAATAAATCAATAGCAAATGTCATGAAAAGATGTATAAATCAATACAATATAATATAAATATACAAATTCTGTAGTGGTATTTGAAATAAATGTTATATATTGCTTTTATATGTTTGCACACAAGAATACAATTTAATATTTTAAACGAAACATTGATTTTTTTGTAACTTTAACAAATTAAAATACACAGATTTAAATTTTTTGTATTTTTATTACATGTTGATAATGCCAGTTTTTAAACAAAATCTTTCATGTAGGTGTGTTACATTTACGCAAATTGTCACTTTCCTAATATATTTCCATAAATATTGTCAATGTTTTAACAAGCATTTTATTTTTACAACAACATTTTCAAATTTATAAACACTATGTTCCGATTAGAATGGTGGTGGGACTTATGTCTGACAGCCATCCTAGTGGGAAATGGGCCAAGCTGTCGGCAGCCCCACAACCAGAATCATGATGGGACCGCCGGCAAGGCAGTCGCAAAGTGTATATTTTGTATGGCCGTGGGTGCTGCGGCTACAGCACATGCTGCGGTACAAAATATGCACCCCGTGCATATCCCTGTACAATGTGGCAGGCACCATGTGATGCCTGCCACAAGGTGCAGGGATATGTTGGGAGTCACCATAGGTGCCCCCCTGGGGCCGTATTGAAGAATCAGGGATGAAGGCGGCCTGCTAAAGGCCACCAAAGTCCTTTTCCTTCTACCTTTTCATGGTGGGTAAATCACCATGAAACGTCAGGCGAGAAGGGACATTGTAATCTCCACGGGGGAAAAAACCTTAACAACGTGGGCATCACATTGCAATGCCATTACAACGCGGTTGTTGTAATGGCATGCGTTGTGATGACTCACGTTGTAAAGAGGCTTATTCCCCTATGTTGGTGCTTGGCAGGCACTGCCGCTGTTATAGGGATACAAGTCCCTCCAACTGAAGGAGCCCATCAGATCCATGGTGGTCGGTCTCTTCGCCTGCCAAATATCCATCCACCATCCTAATGTGGTGGGCATGAATCAGTATTATGATGGTGGTGGGACCACCGCGCTGTCGGTGGTGGTCCCACCGTCATCATAATCAGGCCCTTTGTTAGTATATATTAATGAAACTATAAATAAAGATATATTTGTATAGTACTTTTTCATATATTTAAACTTGATTTTCTCAGCATTTCATATGGTTTTATTATATTTTTGAATTTTGTTAAATCATTTTGAAGCTCATTGGATGATTTTGTAATGCACTTTGTAATATGTTTACACACAAGAATGCAATTTAATATTGTATACGAAACATTGATTTTTTTGTAACTATAACAAATTAAAATACACAGATTTACATTTTTTGTATTTTTGCTACATGTTGATCATGTTGATAATGCCATTTTTAAAAAATTTTTTTTATTGGTTTACTTTGGCAGTGGAGAGTTATAAAGTACATTTTACAGAACAAGCATTTACAATGCAATGGTTTCGCCTTTGTTAAAGTTTGAGCTTTTGGTATTACTTTTGACAAATGGTCTTTTCTAACTTCTTTGAATTATGTGTAAAACGTTGATGTGTTTTACTTTACACAGAAATATGGAGTGCCTCTCTGGAAAACACCCTCTGAACACGCCCTCTTTACACATGCCTTATCTTCACTTGCCCTCTCTACACATGGCCCTGTGCAGAGAGTTTATATGGAGAGCGGCATGTGCAGAGAGGCCGTGTGTGGAGAGGCTGTGTGCAGTGATAGCGCATGTTGAGAAGAAGAGGGAAGCGACAGCTTGCGCATAACGTCCAGAGTACAGGCAGGACCGATGAGTAGAAGTGAGGCAGGTGGGGAGTAACTGGAGCTAACATGGCATCATATGCCTGCTAAGGGGCCCTGAGCATCTAGAATACCTTCATGGAGCTGGGTCTGGTGTCTCAGTGGACTAATGCGAACACTGCTGGGACCTGTGTACAACCTCATGGTCACAGGTTCAAATTCCGGTGGACCCACTCAGCCATTCATCCTTCTTAGGTCGATAAACTGAGTACTATTGAATTGGGTAACAATAAACATCTGTTTTCAGTGCCAGGGTGCCTATGGGTGAGCCTAGAGGTCCATGCTCCATCGAAGTGACAAACACACAAAGAAACTTTCACGTGCAAACGAACGATAAAGGAAAGATGAAGGCAACCAATAGTAAGTAATTGACTGCTCTAACTTTCAGTTAAGTTAACGAAATATATATTTTAAGAGTGCTGCTCGCATTTTGCTGTGCTTGGGTTCTACAGACCTAGATCGAAGTAGGCTGATGGAATTAAGTTTACTTATTTCAGTAATGCCTTCACAAGTAGCTGGGGAGATATATGGTAAGGCTTGTATGGGTACATGCTGACTCACATCCCTGCATTATATAATTAAATGCAACGATCTCTTTACTGGACAGCACCAATCAAAGAATAAATGCCACTAAGAAACAGGAGGTAAACCCTTTTCCCTCAGTATGGGAAGAAATGTTTAAAATACACATCAATGCATATTCTCAAGCAATGTAAACCACTTAAGCCGGTCCACGGTTTAAAATGTCAGTGTTTATATACGTTTTATGGAAGCACATCTTAGAGCAAAGCGTTATTACTATACGAAACGCTTGAGTAGAGCTGCTTTATTGGTCTCAACTATGGAGAAGAGTGTACAACAAATATTAAAATTCTGTTGAGAAACGTACTTCTCTCTACATGTACCAAGACTGCAAGGTATCGCCACAGTAAATAGAATACTAACTCAGCGATCAGGACCTTCTCCGCCATACTTCACATTCACAAAAACATTTCGAAATATGAGCTCCTTTGCAAAGACCGCACTCTGTCGGACACCATCCCTAGCAACAATCTCCTCCTGATCCTTCAAACATTGAATTATCGAAAAGAGCACTCTCGCTATCTTACTACAGCCAAATCCCTTGACCTCAAGAGCTGCCTTATCCAGTTAGAGGACCAAAGAGGTTGAAGCGCCCGGTATCCTGCGCACAATACCTTCCTAGTAACCTAGGCACGTTTTAAATATGCTACGTCTGTTCGCAATCCTACGGACTTAATTAGTACTAAATAACAAGCACTACCCAAAGCCTTGGACTAAATAAAGAAGTGATATGTATCAAACTCGTGTTGTACCAAACACCACGACCTTCTAGTTTTTACACAACTCAAGGCACAGCTCTAAAAGTTCTCACTTTCAACTCTGATCTTGTCCAAATCAGGGCCGTGAAATTACCGTCTGTTTCTATAAACGTACACCCAAGATCATTTCAGTTGTAGATCACCCAGTGCCATCTTTATTTCCTCCTCACGTCTTACCTGAACCTCCCTCAGTTCCGGTCCGAGCCATGTTTCCGGACGACTTCTCATCTCAACAGTATCATCGCTATACACGACCCTTCCCACTTGTGGTTTTTGCCTAGACAATATCTAGTCCTGTTCGTATCCCTCTCTAAGATCCCATACACACACATATATATATATACTGCCATGATAAACAGACACTATCTATAATATGCAATTGTGGCGACCACCATCGCTATGCCCACGCCCCTTACTTGTAAATAAGGAAGGTGAAATCTCCAGGGAGGCAGGGCTCCTGGTGCACCGGTAGGGATCCAATGTTTCACTTCGGGTCTGAAAGGTATGACGAGAGTGCTCCAAGGCCCGACGGTCCAGCTCCGCGAAGGCCCGCACACAGGCTCTGATTTTTAAAACCACCACACCCCCTCCGGCGTCTGCACTAGAGCAAAAGAACCAGTTTTCCTGTATACTCAGTATACGCTATACTCATCGTTCGTCCGACCTAGGCCGCAAAGCGAGCCCCGGTCTCGCTTGAATACCGTCGGCGCTGCCCAGTACCACGGGTCAAGATACCTCGTGCCCGAGCGCCCGGCCTGGGACGCGGCCTTCTCGGCGGACTGTATTATCACTCCCCCATGTCTCCTTACCGCAACCCCGCTCCTCCGGACTGCCGCAGTTTGGATCTCGTTTTCGGTTCGGAGTGGACGTTCCAGAGCAGCAACGGCTTCACCGACCAAAAAACACCAGGCGCGGACCCAAAAGGCAGATCACGCCCAGTGTCGCTGCCATTGGTCCAGCCGAGATAGCGCTGAATTGCCATTGGAAAAGGATAATGCCCATCAAAGAGTTCGGCTACTCAAACCGTCCCACCGAACGTCACAAAAACCGAGTCTGTCCCTTATTGGTTCCAGTGAATCCATGACTACTTTGTATTGGTTATTACCGCTGCCGCTCTATTTTCAGTGCACTGTAGTTACTTATCAAAACATACAATTGGCTCGTCGTGATGCACGCTCTGTTGTTATGCTTCCGGAATGTGCTGAGTTGTGAGCGGCGGGTTAATTTCCTGGAATTACTCACTCCCTCAGAGAGATTCCTTCCATTCATAACAAGCACCTACGAGGACACAGGGGGCGGGAGAGGACACAGACGGCGGGAGGGGGCGGGAGAGGACACGGACGGCGGGAGGGGGCGGGAGAGGACACGGACGGCGGGAGGGGGCGGGAGTGGACACGGACGGCGGGAGGGGGCGGGAGAGGACACGGACGGCGGGAAACGTGCACAGGACAGCGAGGGGGGGCGGAAAGGCACACGGAGGGGGCGGGAATGGACAGACTTTCAGTGAAAGGGGAGGGAACGGGAAAAAACGTAACTCCGCCCTGGGAAAAAATCTCGGGAACGCCCCCGAATCTGGTCCGGCCTTGACGGACAGATCCGGCACTCAATGGCTAGCCTCCATTTATGGAGCTAGCCAATGAGAGCCGGGGGACGTTCCCGAAGTGCTTATGGTCAACATAGGATTTCACCTGCGCCGAAAAGCTGCGCAGAGCGCAGCCTTCGGCAGGCGAAACCCAAAAAAATTCATGATAATAAAAAGAAGGTAGAACATAGTTTCATAATGATGTTGGGAAAAAAAAACATTGCATTGAGTACAACGTAGCATTATACAGTAGAAAAAACAAATTCAGTTAGATTATAGAGTCATAATAAACCTGTTAAATCCAATTATGAATGGGTGACCATAATTTCTTACCAAACATCCTCTTCCGTTGGCCCTTAAGTCTATATATAGCACCTGCGAGCCAATAGACACTTAATAACTTTGACTGTCAATGATGGAAAGCTGGAGAATCCACATCAAGCCAACGAGAAGTTATGCAGTATCTATACACTGACATGGCTATAAATAAAAAGCCTTCTTCTTCAACCGTGCTAATACCAATTTGGCCGGCTTGGATTCCCAGTACCACTAATTCTGGTAATAATACCGGTGATGACTCTAAAATGCTATCTAAAAAACTTTGTACTTCTTGTATAAATTGATTAAATTTTGGACATTGAACAAACATGTGGATTGAATCGGCAACTGCGAACCCACAGCGACTACAATTCGTACCCCCCCTTAGCTTTCCATAGTACCAATTTCGACGGTGTATAGTATAAGTCGAAAACAGCCATAAAATGCTGGCTTTTAAAAGACCCATTGAATAAAACCATACTGGCCATTTCTAAAGATCTAGATATATCAACCTTTTCTATTCCCAAATTCCCTTGCCATTTGTTAGTATATATCGCAAGGTCGTCTTTTATTCTATTTAACATCAATTGATATATCGTGCCGATTCTATTTTTCTTAATACAACTTTCCAGCACGTCTATTTTATTCATTGAACTGGTATTAATAAGATTTTTAGACTCTATAAAACTTCGGATTTGGAGATATTTGAAAAAATCTCCCCTTGTTAAACTACAGTTACCCTGCAGATATGAATATGATACCATTTGCCCATTCTGAAACAGATCTCCAAATAAGCTGATCTTAATGTCTATCCATCTCTGCATCACGGGGTCCCTGAAAATTTCAGGGAGCGAGAGATTTTTCAGAAATGGTGTATAATAGTTCAACTTCATATAAAAACAAAACTTTTTATTAAATTGTTTCCAAATTTGAAATGCTGTGATCAGAACCTTGAATTTAGTTTTTTTATAATAACTTGGTTCTATCAATCTGAGTAAATACTGTCGGGCTTCTACTCCTAGCAGCATCTCGTAAATAGAGGGGGCCATTGCTTCATCCAAACAAAAATCTGGAAAAATCATAATACCCATAGCTTTTAAAAAGATTGCCCAATAATATAATCTAAAATTCGGAACCCCCAGTCCTCCTCTTAATTTAGGAAAGGTGCACCATTTCAGAGATCTTCTAACTCTCCGATAGCCCCATACAAACCTAGAAGTAGTTCTATCTAATTTACTAAAAAAGACAGAGGAAAACAGTAATGGTATAGTACGAAATAAGTACAAAACTTTGGGGAATATAACCATTTTTACTGCGTTTGTGCGGCCGTATAGTGATAGATGTAAATTGTCCAGCCTCTCAATAGTCCTATTAACAGAAGATAGTAACAAATCTGTATTCAATTCAACAATGTCTTCGATTTTAGCAGAGATTGCCACGCCAAGATATGAAGCTGTAGAGGAATATAGTAAATCATCCGGCCTACCTGCAGCCGAGTGTATAAGCTGGGTTTTCGAAATATTTAGTTTGTATCCGGAAAATTCCCCATATTCTTGAGCGAGTTCTATTATTTTAGGTAAAGCTGATGCTACGTCTGTCGTAACAACAGCCACATCATCGGCGTATGCCAGAACTTTATAGGCCCCGTGGTGTAGCATGACCGGGGTAATCCTAATTTCTGTTATTAATCTAATTAAATACGGCTCGATATAGAGCGCAAACAAGAGGGGGGAGCAGGGACACCCCTGCCTTGTCCCCCTTGTGATAAACGAAGGATCGGATGTGCCAGTAGCGATATGATTACGGCTTTTGGATTATTATGTAACGCCTGGACTGCTTGAATATACTCTTTAGGAAACCTTTTCCAAGCTAAAACGGACCACAGGAATCCCCAGTTGACCCTGTCAAAACCTTTTTCAGCGTCCAGCAATATAACGCAGACTGGGGATCCTGTGGCCTGCGCCCAGTCCAATAATGTAATAATACGTCTGACATGGTCAGTGGTATCCCTCTTTTTTTATAAAACCGTGCTGGATCTTGGATACTATCGTTGGCATTATATCATTCAGTCTGTTTGCTAGTATTTTTGAAAAAACTTTACTATCTGATGTAATTAAAGAAATCGGCCTATCAGATCCCATTTCCTTGCTATCCTTCCCTTTTTTTTTTAATATCACTATAGTAGCCAAAGACCAAGAGATAGGTGGATGTCCTTGAAAGGCTTGTTGAAATATCTCAAGCAAGTGGGGTTTAAGCATATTTCGAAAAGCCCAGTAAAGTTCTAGGGGGATCATATCTGGCCCCATTGCTTTGCCTGGAGCTAAACTCAAAATAGACATTTCAATTTTATCCCAAGAAATAGGAGCACTTAAAGATATTATGTCCGCATCAGTAATAGGGAGATTATCAATATTCCTCAGATTATCCAATTGTACCCTGTCTTGGATGCCTTCATTGCCTGTTTTATTATATAATGATTTATAAAAATCACTGAATGCCTTTAATATCCCTGTTTGATTTTCTTGGGTTACACCAGCTAGGTCAACGATTTTTGTTATGTCATTCATGACTACTTTTTGTCTTAGCCTTTGTGCTAAAATGTTGCCTGTCTGATCATTTAATTCATAGCATTCTGTCTTATATTGTTTATACTTAATGGCAACTTGGTCGGCTAAATAAGCATATAGGGCAGCCCGTTCAATAGTTAAAAGACGCTGTGCTTCCTCAACTCCATGACCCCTACTGATGGTAATAGCTAATTTCAACTCTGCGCCCCCTGATTTGGTCGGATTTGTTCTTAAATTCTTCCTGTATTTTTCTCCGATAAAACTTAGAAAAGTGTATAGTTTCCCCTCTGATGACGGACTTAAATGTATCCCATACAGTCTGAGTTGAGGCCATCCCATCATTACATAGAAAAAAATCCTGAATAATTTTAGCCATGTATAACAAATATTGATCATTTAAGAGTAGACTCCTTTGGAACGACCATTGACGATTTGAGTTGGAGCTCTGGGAAGGTAATAATAACTCTAATATGAGAGGATTGTGATCCGAGACTAATTGAGGCATAATATCTATATTGGACCTTTCCAAAAAAAAGGGAGGAATAAAAAAAATCAGACGAATTTTCGGTGTGGCGGTGAAAAAAAGGTGTATCCAGGATCGGTAGGGAAAAATTTATTCCATGCATCAAACAACCCATTGCCTACCGCTAAGGCTCTTAAAGCTCTATAAGTCCTGGTCTTCCGGCCAGCATACCTCCCTTGAACACAGATATTACAATCAGACTCAATGTTTATATTCAAATCACCACAAAGAATTAGCAGTTGACACCAGGTAGCAAGTTATAGATTCATAGTGTCAAATACCTCACTGTCAACAAGATTCGGACCGTATAGACAGCACATTGTAAATTTGTTGCCTTCTATAATCAATTCTGCGAACCCCATCTCCCCCACTTGTCAGCTAATGTTCTAACACATTTCCCAACTCCTTTTCTCATAAATATCGCAATCCCTCTTTTAATACCGGTCTGCTTAGAACAAACTAAAAGGTCAAGACCCAGCCTATTCAATATATTTCTTTTGTCCCAAGAAATGTGCGTCTCCTGTAAACACAGTATATCGATTCGTGTCAACTGAATTAATCTGGACAAAATCCCTATCTTTTTAGGGTCATTAAGGCCGTTAATATTTAGCGTACAAATTTTGATCTTCTTATCCATTGTGCCAAAAAATTATTACCAAACTTAACATCATTGATCTTCCTGTGCAAAAATTTGTACAGATTATATCAGTTTTCTTGACTTTCTGTACCCTAACAACTACCACTGCCTTACACCCCCACCACCCCCATGCCCACCGTTCCCCCCACCCCACAACTACCCCCCTCCCCCCTCCTCAGCATATGAGGCTCAGGAACAATCAGTTCCTGTTAAGTATGGAGTGCCATGTCCCCCCACCCACCGGCACCCTTGGGGGAGAAAATAAACGGAACAAAAATCACAACCGTTTTGCAATCAAAGAGCATCCCAATGAATACATATAACATACATCTAGCATATATTTAGCATACATATAGCATAGATCGTATATCACCGACCAGCTCAGCCAATATTCACATCCCGATAACAATACCAAATCTATGGTTAGTGGCTAGACTTCTAACTAAGCTTCTTAGTTAATAGTTAATCAGAGCCTTATTTTTTACACCTCATACAGAATCTAAATATTCCTTAGCTTTGATTTCTGAGTGAAAAAATTTAATCTGCCCTTTGATCACTATTTTTAATTTAGCTGGATTTTGCAAAAAGGGATTAACTGCCTTAAATGCCAGCGCTGGGAAACTGTGGCCTGGCAGAAATCGGGTCGTACGAAAAATACACAGTTCTTGGCCGTGACTTTTTTATTGGGACGGGCTAGACTATAAATTTCTTCCCTACCGAGAAAATTATTGAAAGAGACTAGTATAGCCCTAGAATATTCCTGCTCGCCCTGCCTAGACTTTCTTATACTAAACGGGAATCTGTGCGCTCTTTGCACTTCTTTTGACTAGTCCCAGGATGTGAGGTCGGGAAATGCTTCAGTCAATAGTTCGATGATAAATCTTCTTACATCCGCCCCTTCCTTTTTCTCTGGTATTCCGAGAAAGCGCAAATTGTTCCTCCGTGCCTGGTTTTCCAGCCCAGCCAGTTTATATGAGATATCCTCTTTATGCGCTTTAACACTCTCAAGTTCATGCTTTTGTGCCATAGTCTCTTCCTCCAGTGCCAAAATTCTTGCCTCAGCCTTTGATACTCTGCTAGCCGTCTCAGTGCAAAGTTTAACAGCTCGTCGCACGGCATTTTTAACTTTGGAGCAAGTTGCCTGAGTACGCTGATTTTCTAACTTACTTTCGGCGCTATGAGTCATCATAGTATGGTAAATTGTAGTAAGGGTTATCTCTTGTTGGTTCACTGGAATGATCTCTTTTCCGGAACATTCTCCAATTATTAATCCCACTTGTTTGGTTAGTTCCAATGATGCAGAAGTAGCTGTTTCTGGGCCTTGACATGTTTCAGCAGAGTCGTCACTGATCCTACCAGTTACGCGCTGCGAGCCCTTTTTCTTTCGCCTTTTAACGGTGGAAGCATTTGAATGTGGCGATACTACATTGAGTCTTGATTCATCAGATTCGACTTCGACAGAATTACTTTCTTCGCCGTAGTCTGCCCAATCTTTACTATGGTTCATGGTCTCGTCTGAAGAGGGATCGGACAGAGAAAAAAAGTTCTCTACTACTTCCACTGCTTCTTGTGGTACAAAGTTCTCCAATTCTGCTGGTGTTGATGAAACATCAGTCATCTCGGACGCTCCCAAATTACCCGGCATCGCACCAGCACTAAAATCCAGCACTGTACCACCCTGTAGTTCTATCGGACCTCCATCTCCCATAATATGACTGTCTCCTGAGGCTAAGTCCCATATACCAAGCCGCATTAGCCCACCGTCGCTGGTATTATCACTTATAATCTGTACCACCTCATCAGAATTCTGCTCTGCTCTGCCGGTTCTATCAGTTTCATTCATATCGCTCTCCTTGCAGTTTCCAGCAGTCTGTTTCTTAAAGAGCGCTGGTACAGTCAAAGCCCTCCCTTTCTTTGAGGTGGGTGTATCTGTATCAGCATTAGTGATTACCGGTGTTTTCTTTCCGCCCGCCGACATCATACCTGAACTGTTTCCTCCCACGGCTCCTGCGGCAACTATGGCAGTTTTTGATGCGGTGCTCCTTGTAACAGTTTTAATCGGCTCCTTGGGCTCCTTGGGTGGTATTTTCTTTTTTCTGGTCCCACCACGGCCACGAACCATTAAGCTTCGGGGACCAAATACCAGCACGGGGAGACGCCACAACGGGGCGCACCGACGAGAGAGAAACAGACCAACAAGCATCCACGAACCGCAGACTGCGGAAACAGGTGAGGAGAACTTCCAGCTGAGTCGAACGAGACAGGGAGCCGCTTGATATCAATTTCACGCTACTTGCTCGCTACTTGCTGCGATAAAATTCAGATACCGTAGAAGCTAAAAATTAAAGCTAAAGACGCTTCCAAAGGTCGAGGAAATCCAGCTACATGTAGAACATTTTCCCCCCGGGAAACTCAGAGCAGGAAGCGAGCTGTTCACACAGCCTACGCCACGGCAGCCATCTTCTGCCAGTTTTTAAACAAAATCTTTCATGTAGGTGTGTTACATTTATGCAAATTGCCACTTTCATAATATATTTCCATAAATAATGTCAATGTTTTAACAAGCCTTTTATTTTTACAACAACATTTTCAAATTTATAAACACTATGGGCCGACTAGAATGGCGGTGGGACTTATGTCTGACAGGCATCCTAGTGGGAAACGGGACAAGCTGTCAGCGGCCCCACACCCAGAATCATGATGCGACCGCCGGCAAGGCAGTCGCAAAGTGTATATTTTGTATCGCCGTGGGTGCTGGGGCTACAGCACATGCCGCAGTACAAAATATGCACCCCGTGCATATCCCTGTACAATGTGGCAGGCACCATGTGATGCCTGCCACAAGGTGCAGGTATATATTGGGAGTCACCATAGGTGCCCCCCTGGGGCCATGTCGAAGGATCAGGGATGAAGGGGGCCTGCTACAGGCCCCCAAAGTCCCTTTCCTGCTACCTTTTCATGGCGGGGAAATCACCATGAAACGGCAGGCAGGAAGAGACATTGTAATCCCCACGGGGGAAACAACCTTAACATCGTGGGCATTACATCGCAATGCCATTACAACGCAGTTGTTATGACGACTGTGTTGTTACCACGCATTGCCATTACTACGCAAGTCATTACATCGACTTGCAGTAGATGGCGTGCTAACATTAGCAATAGTATACTTTACTATTCCAACACCTTCCCTACAGTTACATAGGCTGGAGTTAGAATAGTAAATTATACATTTCTAATGTCAGCGCACCATCTACTGCAAGTTGATATAATGACTTGCGTAGTAATGGCTTTGCGTGGTAGCAACGCGGTCGTTGTAATGGCACGTGTTGTGATGATTCACGTTGTAACGAGGCTTATTCCCATACGGAGATGCTTGGTAGGCACCACCACTGTTATAGGGATGCAAGTCCCTCCAACGGAAGGAGACCGTCAGATATTTAAACTTGATTTTCTCAACATTTCATACGGTTTTATTATATTTTTGAATTTTATTAAATCATTTTGAAACCCATTGAAAGATTTTTTAATGCACATTGAATTCTATGGATAGTATCATTTTCAATTTTCATTTAGCAGCCATTTTATTTTACCATTTTACTTTTCTTATTTGGTCTATGCATTTCATTTTGGTTTGTTCCTAGTTTGTGTCAGTCACAGTTCCCTGCTGATGCTCTATGGATCAAGTGAGACTACTTTTACATTACTTTGTGGGAATTTGGTGTTTGGTGGATGTGTTTAGTGTTACTAAAATTAGTAGAGGTTAATATTTTGTTATGGTTTATTAGTTTAGTGGCAGGTTTTAGTTTAACTGTGGGTCGTCTAGTGTGGTAGGTCTTAGTATCTAATGTATGCATTAATATATTTTTGTAATATTTTGGATTGTATGTATGTTATTTTATAATTCATGTTATTTTTATAGTGATGATGGGGATATTTGTGTTGTGTGGGTGGGTGAGTTTTATGACAGGATTTTTGATGCTTTTACTATCTTTGGGTGTATTTATTGTTTTACCTTTTTTGGATGCATTTCATTCTTTTTTTCAACTGAATTATTTTTGGTTATATAATAAATTTACATTATTCCATATTTCCTTTATTGTTTGTTTTTCCTGGAGTGTTTTTCATACTTTATTTACTGTCTTAACCCCTACGACGCTCATGTCGAGCTCAGCTCGTCATGGAGTTTCCATTGATTTCAATGGAAATTACATTGAAGTGGTACCAGGGGCTCAGCATCCAAGTGGTTAAATGAATGTCCTTCTTTTCCTATGGATATGTTATTGCAGCCATGGCTGGTGTATGTAGAAAATGTGGGGAGAGTGGTGGGGTGGAGGTGAATTTGGCAGATGACGATGAGCAAAAATAAAAGAAAATCACTTTCATAGTGCTCGCCGCATCGCCGAGTTGGCGATGCAGTGAGTGCAAGGTAAGTGATATCATATTTAATTTAAATTTTTGTTCATCATCGACTGTCAACTCCCCCCCACCTAGCCCCCACCCTACCTCTCACCAGCAACAGCTGTGTTTTTGGATTACAGTTTTTTGCTTTTTTTATCTGTTTTTGTGTTAGTAGTTTTTGTAGAATAATTACAGATCTTGTACATCAGCGACAAACGGTAGAGCATAATTTTTATGGCAGGCTGTTGGACCACTGCCCGCCATCACAGTGGTCTGGGGACCGCCCAACAGGCAGGCAGCTGTCTGACCTCCCAATTACAATTTGACTTCCGTGGTGGTTGTCAGAAAGTACTTTTTTTACTATGGCTTGTGCTGCAGACCAGGAAAGGAGCTGCAGCACAACCCGCAGTAGAAAAAAGCACTTTGTACACATCCATACAGCATGTGCACATGGTGCATGGGTGTGTGGGGGGCCACTACATGTACACTCAGGCAGGGACCCATGAGGGACAGGGTCCCTGTTTGGGGCCGCCAAATTATGTTTTCATCTGCCTTTTCATGGCATTCAGACCGCCATGAAAAGGCAGTTGGAAAAGTAGTTGCAGCCATTGCCACTAAGCACAGTGGGGAGAGGGTGGGAAGTCGACAGACGACGGAATAGGATTTATTTATTTACTAAATGTTCCCTATTCCGTCGTCTGTCGACTTCCACCCCTCTCGCCCTGCCCCTGCCCTGCCCCACTGCCATAGCAGCGCCAACCACTACTGTGGAAAAGGACAATGTAATCCCGGTGGCGGTGCCGGCGCAGGCAACGCCAAAATGTTATGGATATGATACTGACCACCGCCACAATGGCCTGACTGTGGCGTTCTGCCCAACATTGTAATCAAGCACCAAGTTATATTTTGTTGTACTTTTGTAGTGAATGAAAAATGTTTTCACAGTGTTTTACTTATTGTGGTATTTGGCTAGGTGTTATGTATTGCCAACTAGTAGTAGGTGTTTGTTTTTTAACTGGGTGTGCAGGTTTTTTATCGCATTTATTTAGTAATATGCATTTAGATTAAACTTATTATTGAGTCTGACCATGTATTGTTAATCGCAATATGTATTATACTGAATAGTAAAAATTATTAAAATAGTATTTATAAATCAATATGTCTGTTATTTTACTATTTGCATTGTTATTTTAATTGTGATGGGAGTTTTGGAGTTTTTAGAGTAGTGTTTTTGCAATGAATTTCAGGTATGATAAGCCTTGGTTATGTACACATGTTTGTACTTTGCATTGAAGTATTTGATACATTTATTTGGTTTGTTTAGCTATTTTAGGTTTTAGCTGTGTAATAGATTGTTCTATTCTAATTTGTTGGTGGCTTTGTTCTTTTTTAATAATTGTAAGAGTTTGCCTTGGAAGGCATTGTGCAACCCTTCCAATGCATTGTTTGCTTGACTTGTTGAGCTGTATCGCTGTGTAATATGTGTTTGACACCAGTCTTTGTTAGTTGGGTTGGCGTATGTGGCCACAACAGTGCAGTCTGCCAACCCAAGTATCTTCAAAATAGTCAATTAGTGGACTTATTTTGTATCATGTGCTTGATAGCATATTGATTATAAAGGAGTTTGTAGTGATTAGCTACTTTTGTGACTGGTACATATGCGAGGGTGAATATTTTTTTAACTTGTGAGCAAACTGTGCATTTGTTGACTACTCCACACTTGATGTAGATTTTTCAAGGTGTCTTCAAATGGTTTGGTGAAATGTATCCTAAAAAACCTGTTTGCCTCTGTGTGGGTATTTTACTTTTATACCATGGAAAAAATCATTGCTTGGTCAAAGACAATTATATCTTTTTAATGGTTAGAAATTGTTAGATTTCGGTTTTATTTAACTGAGTAGTTGTAGTATTTAGCACTTTATTTGTTAAGAAGTGCATACACTAAAGGTATGTTAGTATTGTGCTACTCTTCGTGTATGGTATAAATCTGTGTGAATGGTAGCAGATATAAATTAAAAGTGAAATCCAATCATCCACATTTGGCTTTGTGTTAATCTTGTGTTAATCTTAGCAGGTTCATTTCTGTGGCACATGTAACTATTCCTAGCCTAATTACGAGTCTGGCGGTCCGAGTGCTGCCAGAGTCTTTGTGAGGCAGTGGTGGCAGTCCGACTGCCCTATTACGAATTGGGTTGTCAGACCGTAATTGGACCGCTGGCAGTGCTGCAGGAGTCAGGGCCATTGTAAGATGCATGTGGTGCTGCTGTGTCACCGCCATGCATATTACAAGTTTGAGTGCCGCCAGTGTTTTCATGGAGCTCTTTCCTCTATGAAAAGGCTGGCGATGCTGAAACAAAGGGGGCACCACCGCCTTTGAAAGAGGAACCACCATGCTGTGCCATCAGCCCGCACGCGAGACCACATAATCACTTGTAATTTGGTGGGTGAGCGGCAGCGGCTCTTGGCAGTGAGGGGGCACAGTGGTGGTGGGCCGCCCGCCCGCCCCCACAGCTCAAAAAGTCATATTTGAGCCCTCTGTTGTTGCTGTTAATGTTATCATACATAATGAAGGGTTTGCCATTATGTGCTGTAGTTAAATTATTGGTATATTAGGTCTCCAAAAAGTTTAGGAGCATTAGAGGTTCCAGTAATAGGTTTAAAAGCAATAAAATACAGAAATGTGCAATACAACAACATACATTACATTGGAAGTAATGCATAAAGTTAAATATATATGAATTCATAAGGATAAAGACTGTATCTTATTTAAATATAAGTAATACAATAATAACACGAATGGAGGTTAAAAGAATTCAGTTTTCAATAAAACAATAAGCTATTTGATTGAAAAACTCTAATGACTTATGGTGAGATAAAAAGTAATTTTAAAGCAAAAAAAATTAAGAACTTGATATAAGGTGAAACATCAAATTGCAAACAATTAAATGAGAGCAAGACAGGAAATGTGGGTATAAAGAAAGTGACGAATAATAAAGGAGAGGTATCAATGCAGTAAAATATAAAAGAATATAACATAGTATAGAAAATTATATAGGGAATTTAACCAAAGATAAAAAGGAAGAATTTTAAGGAAATGAGAGGAGAGCGGATTTAGAACAGGTTTTTAGTGTTGGTATGTAAATGTATGACAGTAAAGGTGAGTAAAGAAGAAAATAAGAAGCAAGAGTAAAATAGAAAGAGAGAACAAGTTATGTAACATGTTACATGTTAAATGGGTATTTATATAGCGCACGTACATCCACAGGTTTCTTGGCGCTGTGGAGTTTCAGCTGTGAACAATTAAGCAAGTAGGCAGCTATTTGTATGCCAAGGTGAATAGCCAGGTATTAAGTTGTTTCCGGAACCGAAAATAGTCACTCTCAAGCCTGAGGAAGGCAGGAAATGTGTACCAGAACTTAGGACCTAAAAATGAGAACCAGGTTCTGCCCATATGTTTACGTTGAAATCTGGGCACAATCACAAGATTCTGATGCGTAGATCTCAGAGTGCGTATTGGTTGGTGTTCTTGTATAGCTTTGAAAAGTATACAGCCAGTTTTAAACAAAGCTCGTTGCTCCACTGGAAGCCAGTGGAGATCTTTAAGTAGAGGTGTGATATGGCATTGTCTATCCTTCAGGTAGATGATTCTTGCTGCTTGATTTTGGATTATCTGAAGATGATGTCGCTGGCATAATGGGAGTCCAACGTGAAGGGCATTCCCATAATCAATTTTAGGTAGAATAAGAGCTATAGCAATTTGGGTAATAGCTTCTTTGCTAAAAAAAGTCTGATCTTGTGCAGTATGCGCAATTGGACAAAGCATGCCGATGTCACTAAGCCAATTTGGGTGTTCATAGAAAGATCCGCATCAATATAAAGGCCTAGGCTCTTTAAAACTGGTTTTGGAGTGGGTGTCGCGCCCAGTTCCGGGGGCCAATAAGAAGGGGTCCAGTGAAAATGAGCTGCATGTCATCAGCATAGTTGAAAATCTTTATTCCCGTCTGCCGCAGACTAGAGATCAGGGGACGTATGTAGATATTAAACAGAATTGGCAAGAGAGAGGAGCCCTGTGGAACCCCCCAGCTCAGAGCTACCATTTTGGACTTAAATGGGGGTAACCACACTGACTGTTTACGGCCCTCCAGAAAGAAACCAAACCAGTTATGATACATTAGAATCCACTATAGAGCGACCGGAATAGTCTATCACAGAAGGATTATTCAATTGTAGAAATGGGGACCAAATTTGTTTAAATTATTGTGTCTGATCTTGCAAATTGTAGATAACTCTTTCCTAAGAGGCAGTTTGAACCATAGCCACCAGCAAAGATTCCGAAGAGGGTGGAGTCGAAGATTTCCATTGCCGTAGTATGCATATTTTAGCTGTGGTTAGGGCGCTATATAGAAGACGGCATTGTGGCTTGGAAAGGTGTGGTAAAGTTCATAAATCATGCAGAAGAATGGTGATAAAAATGGGATCATGTGAGAAACACTGCTGCCTCAGTTTGCGCTTCTGTGTTACATCATATGGTCCACATGGGGTCCGAACGCCCATGTGGACAGTATGATATACCACAGAAATGCAAGCTGAGGCAGCAGTGTTTCTCAGGATTATCCTCCTCTGTGTAGAATACAGTTTTAAAATCTGAGTATACAGCTCGTCGCCTCTCATTATACTCATTCATCCAGGACCAGATTGCAAACAGAAATCCTTTTATATATTGGCACCATTTCACTACTCAGGAGCATCTTTCCAGCTCCATAGTTGATACATGCTTAGGATCCCATTTTTATCATTCAACGGGATGGGCATATGAAGTAATAGCCCGCCTTTGAGAACACATTCTATTATCATCAGGCGACATATCTTCACCCGAGAAATATTTGGGAAGTGGCATTCCTGGAGAAGGCAGACCACTGCCGAAACGCGCGTAGATGAATTACTGCCACGTCTCATTTTGGTGCATTCCTTGATTGTATATCCAATTGTGATCACTATTGGGATACTGTTTCACCACCTATTTACAATTACTATAAATCAAATGTAAAGAATGTTTCAAAGAACTCTAATCATCTGTGTGATCTGTATGTATGGGTATATGAATGAGTGCAGTATGCATGTAGTATGATATAGTAATTTCTCTGTCATAATGAGTGAGTTAAATATGGTAGAACTGATATAGAAGATATTTAATAAAACATATTTTTGTATTTTTATACATTGAGTGACGGAGTCCTCTATTGAAACCTCTTTCATGATGAATTTTTAAACATATATTGAAGTTGCCCTAGGAACTCTACAGTATAACCAGGATCCCATACTGTTTTCGAACACTTTATACCTACTACACTAACTGCTTTATTCCACTTTTAAGAAAAATGTTAGGCCATCAAATGTGCAGTGAACTCCTGACATAATTACCTTTGGGGCATCAGTTAATTCTTTACACTGGTGAAGCTCAGTTAATATGACTCTTAGATCATACAATAGCAAGGTATTCCAGTGGTTCCTCATATTTAGGCATATATGTTCACAACCCGCTATCAGGTTGGTAGTATCCAGAGAGACACTGTGTTCGCCCCTGGTCCTTCTTTTGTACCCTGATGAAATTTCAGCAATATGAAGCCATGTACAAGTCTCTGTTTTAAGTATAATGGAGATAGGGCGCAGGACTTAGTTGGAGGTCGATAAGATGGGCAGGACCAGAATGTGTGGTTGCTATTGAAGGTCAGGTTAGAGCATTACTTATCTAGTAGGTTTCAGGTTCAAGAGGCAGATACTTTTCTGCTGGAGGGCACTTGCCAAGGATCTGTTAAATAAATGATGGCTGGATGTTTGAGGGCTTCTGCCAATCAGAGCTTGAAGTGGGCCATGTTATGAAGCTATGAAACTGGAACTATGGACAGAGAAGTAAGCAGGTATGGTTCCATTCGGGCGGGAGGAGAGAGGTCAAGATTTCCCAATTGATACAGAGTGTGAAGTTAACTGAAGAAGAAAAAAGAAGCCCAGCAGGAGAAGGCTGGATGTCGGGCTAACACAAGAAATGCAACAGCCAAAATGCAGCCTTGAGCTTAAATACTAGGGGATGCTAACAGAAGAGTGATGTGGAAAAACCCCACCCAGAGACATGCAGACCTGACCAATGAGGGAAAAGGGGTATTTATAGCAATAGTGAAAGGGGGACAATTTAAGGAAGCCTAAGTTTAAAACAGAGGCAACAAGGCTCAGGATATCTGTAACTATTGTGCTTTTCCCCTCAAGCTCTCACAAGCAAGTGGAATCACAAATAGGGTTTTGGGTTATGCTAGTTTAGAAGGGTTGAGCTGGAGGATTGTGGGACTGACGTGCCTTCCCTCTGACATTTTTCACTGGTCAATCCAACCTGGATACTCAAGTAGGAATTTTAAAAACAATAGCGGCCTTTTTTGAGGGAGTTTTTTATAGAGTGAACTAGACCTGAAAGTATTAGAGCACGTTACATGATCACCAATTGTGGTACAGACGGACACATTCATTTTGGTTAGGCGGTGCCAGACAGAATATCGAATTTGAAATGTCGACATACACAAATATCGAGTCAGAAATATCGTGATGCAAAAATATTGACAGCAAGAATATCGTGGTCAAGAATATCAACTTGAAGGTTACAAATATCATTTTTGAAAATATCGAAGTCATTAATGTTGTTTGCAAAAATATAGTTGTTTAAAATAGTGATGTTTTAATTAGTGCTATGTATTTTAGTATGTACTTTAAAAGTATCTGAAATATTTTTTGGTTCAAATATTGCTTTTGTTTTTGAATATAAGTGTTAAATATTTAGAAGTTATTAACTTTATTTTAATAACATTTTGCATTGTTTACTTCTGTAGCGGTTTGTGGGTTTATAGGGGAATAGGGTTGGAAGTAATTTAATTATAATATTTTTTCTTTGTAGTATTTATTTAATTTAGATTTTATAGTGTTATTTGTGGGACTTAATTTATTATTAATTAATTATGACTTGGTTGTTAATTATTAATAATTAATTAATTGGTAACTATGTTAAATGTGTCATTTCTTTAGGAGTGGGTTTTGGGTTTATAGGGGAATGGGGTGAGAAGTAATTTAATTATAATACATGTATTAATACTTTTCATGTATTAATACTTATTTAATTTATATTTTATATTGTTAATTGTGGGAATTAATGTATTATTAGTTATTTATGCATTGCTTGTTAATTAGTATTAATTAATTATTGATAAATAATTATGTTAATTGTGTTATTTTTTAGGAGAGGCTGGTGGTGATTATAGTATAAGTAATTTATTTATAATTTTTAATAATTATTTGTTAATCAATGCTAATTAATTAAACATTAAATGTGGCAATTGTGTCATTAATTTAAGATATGAGTTGTGGGGTTTTCTAGTGGTAAAGGGTGGGAAGTAAATTATTTTAAATTAATTAATAAGTTGTTTTTAAATTGACATTAATTTATAAATGTAAAATTAGTTATGGAAATTGTGTAATGATAGATAGGCGTGGGTTGTGGGGTATATTGTGGTACAGGGTAGAAAGTAATTTATGTTTAATTAATTAATATTTAGTTGATCATTAATATTAATTCATCAATTCATAAATATTTGTGGTAATTGCTTTATTTTTATTTTGTGTGTGGGTTTTGTTTTTATAGGTGTAAAGTTTGGGGAGTAAATTAATTTGTATCTGTTTTTAAAAAAAATTAATAATAATATTTCTTTAATTGATAATTAATTATGTTAATTATGGAGGTACAATTTTTTTAAATGTAGATGTGTATAGTGAATTGTGTGGCGTTAAAGGGTAGGAAATAAAACAGATTACATTTATGTAATAATGTTTTTGATTATAAATAATTTCAATTAAAAATAGGTATTTGTAAATTATTTTAACATTAAAAAAAATATTTCCAATTATTTGTTCAATCTTTTTAACAATATAAAATGTTTCTATCTTTTTTAAAACAAATTATATTTCTATATGTTTTCTTTTTTTGTTTTTTAAAATCTTTTGTGTTGTAGTTGATATTTTGTTTGTTTTAAATTTTGAACTGACTTCAATGGGAAAATTAAAGTTTACCCCTCTGCTATCCAACACTTTCCCTACTGTTGCACTCATTTTTACAGCATTATTGATTTCATGAGTACTCTAGGATCCCACGTATAGAGTGTGTGTTTTTCGTTATATGTACTGCATGTCAAAGTTTGTCCTTTTACGTAAAAATCAAAGGGGTAGCACACCACTCGAAGATCATTAATAAGTGTAGTTGTGCACGAGTTAAAATTATATCAAGTTTCCCTTCCACTTATTTGGGAATGTAAGTATCCAATATGTGTACAATTAAACAGTAACTGTTGTTTTTATCTTTCCAGATTGCATAGAAAATTATACTGATTGGGTATTGTATTTATGCATGCTGAAGGCACATTACACCTTGAAACATTCAGGGACACCTAATAGGATAACCAAGAGTGGTTAGAGGTATCATCTAAGTTAGTCCCGAAGAAAAGCCTAGGGGAAGGCTTGAAACATGTAGACCAGTGAGAATCTCACTCATTATAGCGCATAGTTCTCCAATCCCCATTTTAATGATACCAGCTATAGGAATTATTAAAATGTAGGTTCTGTGTAGCCAGGTATTTTTTAGACTCACTACTCTTTTTGACCCTTCCACTCTCACTACATCACATAGTATTATCTTACGAAAAGTGCTCCCACGTCTCCGTTGGTCGTAGCATGCCCCGTCCTGCAGCAGGGCAGGAAGAACCCGATGATGAAGCATGCCACTAAAGGACTTGTTGGTGGGTGCGGGTTAATTTAAGAAAACTTATCATTTTCCCAGAAGAAATCTATCTTTTCTTGGGAACACTGGAATGATAATATTTGTGCACAAAGTGGAGGTTTCATAAATGAAGGGTGGACTTTCTTTGTTTTTCCAAAATAAACCTTTCACCAGGCCTAAACCTTCCTTTTTAATACATAGAATACACCCTGTGTGTAGTCCTTAAACAGTTCATAGGGCAGAGAGCATTTTATTTCAAATGTTTTCATATTACAAGGCCCACCTCTTCCATGTGAGAACATTAGAACATTGGGTTACTTTATTACATTTAATAAGCAGTAACATTTGGTAGGTAGAAGGTAGGAAAGTCATGTTTGGTGTCTGAGGAATTGTGATTGGTCTCCATGTAGTCCCCATAGACAGCTAACACACAGCAAACACACAAAGGACTTTACACTAGCCTATTGGGCCCCCAGACATACTGGGACCAGGGCAGAGAGACAGGAAGTTCAGGACACCTCTATAGGGCAAACTTTAGAAGCTTCTCCAACTTCAATGTGGGCACCAGGTAAAAAGGGAACCCTCAGACTGACACTTCAGTACACTCCTGGAACTGTGAATATTTCAGAAGAAGGATGCCCTTTTTAAGGCCCGCCCTGCTTGCTAAGAAGGAAGACTGGACCTTCGCCCTTCATCCCAGGCTGAAGTGACACCAAGAGTCAATCGACTAACCTCCAGCTAGGTCCCTGATGCATGCTGCAGTGACATAGCAAGGTCCAGAGGACTCCCTGCAATGGCCCAGCTGACCTGCTGCACTGGACCTGCAAGTGAGTTCCTGATCCCCAATAGGTGCCCCTCAGGTCCTGGACCCTTGGTGTGGCCTCAGTTGAACTTCTTGAAGAAAAAGAGAAATTCTGATTTTTTGTGCTCTTTATGACCCAAACAGGCCTGCGCCATCTGCCAATGGGATTCTCTCATGAAACTGCTACAGCCACCACCAGTGAGGACCAGCAACATAAGATCTGCACTTTTTGCTCAGCATTATTGGCCCACAGTGATCGTCAATGCAACTTTCAGGCGACCACTAACCCCAACACCCAGCCTACTCTTCAAGCTACGGCTCTCCCTGCTCCTCGTAGGCCTCCTCCACAATGAAAAGAACTCTTAACACTGGACTGTAGAATGTAACTTTTTCAAAAGGACTAACCTGGTCCCTGTACCCGAAGTGCGCTACTTTGCAGGCATCAGGTTAGCCCAGCACCATGTGACTCTGGGCAATAGCTTGCTTAATCTTCCCGACGGCCTTCCAGAGCCTAGAGACCCTTATGGGTGATTGTTTGCGCTTTACAAATGTGGATTTAATATTATTACACATGGAAAACATTCAATCCTCTACAGCCCCTAGCTGGGCAGCATCCTAGCCAATCATAAAGTTCCACTGGAGTGTTGTGATTGGCTTGGGGGGAGGGACGCTGCCTACTTCCTGCAGCAGAAGCAGGAACAGACCGAGTAGTGACGACTAGGGCCCCGGGAACCGAACCGGCAGAAAGGTAGGTCTTTTTTTTTATTGAAAACCCCCTATCGTACGACCCCCCCTTCCCTTGTGACCCCTCGCCCGTTCCCCCCACCCGGAGTTACCCTGCGTATGCCCCCCCACCCGTGAGCCATGCCAGCCGCGACTGCCAATAACACGGGTTCTCACATTGGCAATATGACACACAATGTGGCCTTTGATCTTCAAATATTTTGTGACAGCTCTTGCAGTTGCATAATAGCTAGTGTCCTGCGCTTGCCTAGAAAAAGAGAACCCCTTTACACTTAATGATCGTATTGCCTATTGGTAATCTTCAGAATACGAATCAAGAAGTTTGCTTCCAGTCTGCTTCTTTCCCTACCTCCTAGCAAGAGACAACTACATTTGTCTTGCGAAAACGGGTGTACTACGGTGACGTCGGGGTCTTATGATGATAGTCTAATGCAGAAGTAGGACTATGTTTTTAATTCAAGCAAAAGTGGGAAGGTGCTGCCAGGGGGCAGAGCTTCAGTGATTAGGACTAGGACGAGCGAGGAGTGAGGATGAGGAGGTAATGGGCTTCCTAAAGACTGTAAGGAGGGTAGATGTGGCTCTGGAGAGTTGCAATCCATCTGCATGAATCCGCTGATTCCTTCCTGTTCACTTCATCAAGAAACAGACTGAGCTTTTCAAGGCTTCATACAAATTAACACTTTATCTGCTGGACTGTTCTTCAAATACCGAAATAAGCCGTTGTTTTGCCTTCTGCAGTAATTCTGAAACTGCTCTAGGCGCCACCATAAGACTGCTGGCTCATTATAGTAGTGGGAGCCCAGAATTCATCACAGCACGTGGCTATCATGCAACGATGATATTTATAAATTAAAATGTGCTATCCAGTAAAAAAAAAGCGACATCTTTTTATCCTCTCCTACATGTCAAGTCACACCGATTAGAAGATGGCCCTTTGTTTCATGATGTCTAATCAGGTTTTGAGACCTACTGTGCTTCTTTGACATTATTTACTGGACGTCCTCCTTTCAGGTCCAGTGTTTACAATGGCTGCTACATTTGAGTGATTGCAGAAATGCGGCAACCCCTTCCTGTGCAGGCTTTCACTAATGAGTATGGCACCATATAGAATGATCCAGGTGGCTTCAGCATGCCTCATGAATATTAAAAAAACACAGTGGCTGGAACTGCTTGCATAAGGTCACTTTTTCAAAATCCAGCTTTGCACATCTGGTGCTGTAATTTTCGAGGCCGTATGACTATTAATGTTAACATAATCACAATAATGTTGTAATTGTAAGTGTTTAGCCTTGTAATATGCCATATTTTGACCTTGTCACAGAATTTACAACCCCATTGCTACATAATTTAGTCAGCCCTTTCACACATTATGGGCCTTTATCTTATTATTGTTTTTTTTTTTTTTGTTGCAGTTTTATACAAGACAAATTCAACCCGAAGGTATTGGAGCACTTTACATGAGCACACATTACACAAGAAAGCATTTAATTTTTAAGCATGGAGAGAGTAAGTGATTTGCCCAGTTTCACGGGATATTGAGGCGTAGCTGAAACTCGAACCTGGTTCCCCAAATTAAAAGTATGCATCTTTGGCCATTATGCCACATCCTCTGCGCCGAAATCTTTTATCTATGTTTTATTCAAAGAGTAGGTTCCCTCTACTCTTAAAGGGCCCGATGTAGGTGATCCTCATTTACCGACTCTAAAATACAGAATTTTACCGATTCAGTATTCTAGATTCGGTAAATGAGATGTAGCTGAAAATTCTGTATTTTTTATCGAATCGGTAGGATTCGGTAATTACCGAATCGGTATTTACCGATTCGGTAATTGCCATTGAACCATAGGAATCAATGTCAATTACCGAATCGGTAAATGCCGATTCGGTAAAAATACTGAATTGTCAAGGGGAACAGGGTGTCACTTTGACACCCTGTTGCACCCCTGTTTTTGGCTTGTGTGCCATGTGACCTTAGGGCATGTATGTGTGCCACATGGCACAGGTGTACATGCACAGATGTGCATGTACACAGGAATTCGTTATTTACCATGCAATAGTATTACATGGTAAATAACAAATCAATAATGGCCTGTGGCACTGTTTGAAGTGCCACCTACATCTGGATTTACCGATTCGGTAAATTTACCGATTCCGTATTTTACAGAATCAGTAAATTTACCGAATCGGTAAATATACCGATTCTGTAAATATAAGGCCCCCTTCATGTCAAACACCAAATACCGGTCGGTAACGGCCGAAATCGGCCGTTACCGACTGGTATTTGGTGACCTACATCTGGCCCAAAATACTTTCATAAAACTATTTTGTATGCAACCTATGTTACTTCCATCGTCGCTTAATTCTAATGGCCCGTCTATCCGAGTCTGCAGGCATCTTAACTGAAATGGTAAGGAATGCAGAAAGTGTTCTCCTCCACTTCGAAAATAGAAAATTGACTTACTTCAGCTAAATCCTAAATATAAAGATTGCAAACAGTAGCCTTTATCCTATGTTGAAAAAAAGTGAAATTACCATTCACTCTGCATATAACAAACAAATAGCAGGAAGTAGAAATTCTGCCATGTATACAGAAGAGGCAGAACTCTGAAAATAAAAATAATTAAGCGTTGCCACAATAAAAAACGCTGCACAGATTAAAAACATAGAAACACGAAAAATGAGCACCCTCCAAGACGGGGACCTGCTGAAACCTTTCGTATTTTAAACACCATATACATTTCTCCCCTACACTGAGGTGTATGCCTTTCCACAGAGGACCTTTAAACGACCACAAATCAAATGCATTGGAATGATTCTAAAATTCAGGTACTTCATATTTTGCCAGAATAGATTCTACCATGCAAGCTCAGTGAAAGATGTAACTAAAATCATAAATTGTATAGTTAGGTTTACTACTAAGAAGCACAAACACTTTAGAGGAGTTTTGAAAATGCTCCATTGGTATGTTTGAAAAGCCGCCTACAGGCCCATGGCTTGGACCATCTATGTGAACAGATTTAATAGCTCGAGCAATCTTTCATCTGTGGTTAATTCAAAAAGCAGGTTAACTCTTAAATAGCTTTTATAAAATTATTCTGTATGTAAAATATGCTACTTTCAAAGGATAATCAAAAGGTTGAAACAAAATGTCTTCTTTTAAGTTTGGCTACTAATGCTTTCTGAATTCTTTTGAATACATTTTAATTTCGAATCACGAAGGCAGGAAACAGATTCTCCTCATCCTTGAAAGAGGCACCCAACGATACCCCAAATTCAATGTGCTGACGAATGGCCAAGGGAAAAGTCCATTGTACACAGACGTGCAGCCTCAATTCAAAAGGGTTTTGTCCCGATATATGTTCAGAAAAACTAAAAAAACAATAACTTAAAATGGTGCTATAATACATCCTTATAGAGCAGCATGCAGAGAAGCATTTTGAAGATATGACTATCTCCAATTTAATAATCCCAGGCGGACGGAACATGGTCAGAGTCATTTAGTACTATAGAGCCTTACGCACAGTCCAGGGAGAGCATGCCTGTAGCTGGTGGTGAGCTGTGGAGGTCATCTTCACAAATGGTTCTGGGTGAAGTTTTGTGTCTGACGGCAATTCTTTTGTCAGGTATGACCAGCAGTAAGATGACTGAATATCAGTAGATAATCAACTGTGACCTTCACAACAGACTTCTAAAGAGAGTTAAGACCTTATTACGATTTCCACTGTGTAGCGGTGGGTCTGCACTGCAGCCGCACTGCCAAAACCGTGGTCAGACTACCTGCCAGATTAGGTTTTTGGCATTCCAACAGCGGTGCCTCAGAAAATGGGCACAGCAATGGGAACACCAAACACAGTACATGGCAACACAGTACATGGCACGTACATTCCTACACTGCATGGCATGCTCTGTAGAAACTAGGGAGCATGCACACAAGGGGCACAAGCTGTGCCCCCCTGAATGCATCCGCATGCAAAGGAGGCACAGGGCCCCCTTTGTTTCTTCTCAGCCACAGTATTCATGGAGTTGGAAACTCCATGACACCACTAGTGGAGAGGAAACTCGTACATGCTTGGCAGTCCCGCCAAGTATATTGCGGCCCCCTGACCGCTGCAACACCGCCAGGGAATGGTGGGTCTCTGGTGGCAGTGGTGGGGCTGTCGGTGGTCCAACCGCCAAAATCATTATAGGGTGGTCAGGAGACCGCCACCGCTGCACCCCCATGAGCCTGGCGGTTCATATCTGAATGGGTCTGTGAGTAGGTGTAAATATCTGAATGGGTCTGTGAGTGGGTGCTTAAGCATCTGAATGGGTCTGTGAGATGCTGTGAGAGTGAATGAATCTGTGAGTGGGTGAATAAGTGTCTGATTGGGTCTATGAGTGCATGTGAGAGTGTCTGAGTGGATCTGTGAGTGGGTGTGTGAGTGGGTGAGTAAGCGTCTGAGTGGATCTGTCAGTGGGTGTGTGAGTGCCTCAGTGTCTGTGTGGGTGTGTCAGTAGCTATGTCAATGACTCGGCCACAACCAGCCCTATTATCCAATAAGAATCCACTGTTTTGCACAAAATATCTACCCAAATGGAGTTCTTTCTACTGGTTAATTACTAAGTGCTACCTCCTTGGATAGATGTCCAGTACTTATTCTACACTACAGCTGTAGAAATGTCACCAGTGACCTTGTGTGCGTTTTGGCAATATGATTGTTCCTGGTGCGTCTTTATTCAGAAATATATGAATCCACCTATAGTGAAGACGATGAGACAAAAAAAGGTAAATATCCAACAAAAAAATGGGTCCTTCCTAGTAACTATATGAAGTAAGTGCTTTGTTTGGTGGTGATGTCCTTGAATACCTCAGCATCAAGAACTCCTTACCAAAATTGAAGGGAAATGCTCTGAGGGGTTCTTGTTAAGCTGTTAATCAGCCTGGAAAAAGGCAGGAAGACCTTTGGATACTACTATGGTAGGCGGGCCAAATGGGGAAACTTCCAAGTGATTTGCCTATTTGCATACACCTAGCAATTTAAAGGGAGAGCCATGGACTCTGCTCTGACCACGACAGGACAACAAAGAACCCACTCATCACAGTCACTACAGATTGCACTCCAATAGATCAATGCATTCACCTCTACAAGGAATATCAGATCATTTTTCAACACATACGAAGACTCCACTGGTTCCCCGTGGAGAAAATAGTCACCTTCAAAATCCTCACTTAAGCCTACAAATGCCTACACAACAACGGACCCAAATACCTCAACGACAGAATCAACCTCCAAGTATCCAAAAGAAACCTTCAATCTACCAACCTCGCACTGGCCAAAACTCCATGAATCCACAGAGCCAGAGCAGGCGGAAGATTCTTCTCTCACATTGCAGCCAAGACTTGGAATGAGCTACTGGCAGACATCAGGTGCGCACCCTCCCTGAACACCTTCAAGAAGACCCTCAAGACATGGCTCTTCGGCTAAACAGATCTGCGGATCCCCCCTCAGCACCTTGAGACCCTCACAGGTGAGTAGCGCGCTTACAATTCCCTGATTGGTTGATTGGAGTTGCAGAGAAAAAACACTTGCTTTGCCTTCACCAAGCCCAGGAGTTAGGATCATTAGTCCTTTAAAGAAGTGGACCTTCAAAAGGGACACCTGCTATGTTTTTCTTAGTAAGTACTTCTTGTTGAGGTTTAATTTCTGTGAAATGAGCATCAGAATGGCATTAAGGACCCCATCCCCTGGTGCCCGGCCATGACTTAATGTGAGAGGAGGGCTGTGTGGCCTCCCTCCCCAGACCAATTTCAGCCCCAGAGACTGCATCCTCCAGAGCCTGGCCACCAATCAAAGGGGGAGAATGGCTGTGCGCCCTCCCCCCCTCTCTGGGCCATTTTGGGCCCTGGAGAGACCATCCTCGAGCATCCTGCCATGACTACCTGGATGCCCTGGAGCCCACCCAGGGTACCAGTGTGGTTTGGGACCGCGAGGGGAGCCTCAAGGCCCCCACCGGCCCAGCAGGCTCCCTGCCTCCTGCGGGAGCTGGCATTGCTCTTCCACGCAGGGAGCTGCTGGAAATGCTGCTCCCTGCATGTGAAAGCATTCCTTTCATCTCTTTTCTTGTCCACAGATCCCGCTTGCTGGAAGCAGAGTGTTTGCTTTTGCTTGGAGGGACCTCTTAAAGCTCCTGCCAAGCTAAATCAAACAGCTACATCCCGGCGCTGGGCACCCCGGGACACAGCAGGAGCTGGCCCTGAGGGTTGGCGGTTCCCAGGGCCATATATGACTCCAGGAGGTGGCCGGCTGCCACTTCCTTTGATTTTTAAGGGTATTCCCCGGGAGGTGATGGGCCTTGGGTTTGAGAACGGCTCAGACGCACAGCTCTCCCCTTCTAAAAACAAAAAGAAAGCCCCATGGAAGTTGTGTTTCCCCGAAGGTCCACTCCCCCCCAAATATTTTTTTACATCCTCGAGGAGGTGTGGGTCCCTGAGGGGCAAAGTGTTCACCGCAGCCCTGGCTTCATATTAACATGCGCCCTGGGGAGATGGTGGTCCCCGGGGCATGCATAAGCTCTTTGAGGGGGGCCCGTGCACCACCTCTATTTTTTTGTAAAGTCTGCATGCACCTAGGACCTGGCCCACTCGGGGCGACATTAAAATTAAGCGCAGGAGACCGCACATGTATTTTTCCAGTTCATGATGAAATTCACGAATATTCGTGAATTACTGCATGAATTTAAAAAAAAAGCTTTTTGCTCTGCTGGAGTCCCTCTGGGACCCCAGAACTAAGGCTATGGGTTAGGGCATTCATACCCTGCTCCCTTTTCTTTTTTTTTGCATTTTATTACCAAGATGGCTGCCAACACTTCCTGGTTGAAGTGTTGGCAGCCAATCAGAGCTCTGCAGATCTATGCACAAGCTTGTCATTATTCGCGAAGGCTAAGCGGTTGTAGATATACAAAATTGGATTTCCTTTAATTTCTCACAAACTATTGAACAAATTTGCACCAAGTAACTGAAACCATAATCTGCAAACCAAAAGCTACCATTCTGCCAAATTTGGTGTAATTCCGTCCATCAATTTGGGTTGTAGTAGTGTACCAAGCCCCTGTGGGATTTAACATCAGAACTGAACTTTTCATGTACAACTAGAATTACAGACACGCATTCTGGGGGAAATTTTGTGGAGATTTGTTTACCGGCGTCAACGATATAGGCAAGTCAAAATACTCTTTTCAGTTGGAAAAATGGTCCTAATTATACTACCTACTGGAAACCGCTAGTAGGTAATATATGTATATTTTCATTGGACAACCAAACTCTACACAATGCTGATGATGTTTGCTTTTAACCCATTTGAGTACAATGTTGTTAAAAAGAAAGAAAAGCAACTCTTTGTTCTCATGATGTAATAGAACAAGGGAATCCAATTAATGTCTAGACCAATGTCCCCTTTTCTAGATATCCTTTGACTTTGTAAATGATTTACATTAATTGAATGAAAATGTATTGTATGTTAATATTCTGAAAATCTGGATAGGAGCTGGCCCTGCTGCACCCATGTTACACCACCCTACAGTATAAGAACTATTTAAGTAAACTTTCTCAGTTTGAACTGCTCACTTCTGAAAAAGGGCCCCATGCTCTGAAAATCTACCGTATCAGGATTGCCCAAAGAGGTTACTATTATCTGTTGAAAAAAATAAATCGTGATCTACAAACTGAATGTTAATATTGATTCTGTGATTTAGATTCCTGAATTAATGGCAAATGACTACATTCTCTGAATGCAGCTTTTTTTCCAGCAATGGTGCAGATTTTGAATGCTATGCCAGTGCTGCATCAGTACACTGATACTCCATGACCAGCTTCCACCAACAAAAGGCTAGTGGTCACAACCTGAAAATAAATGCCGACAAATCTGTGGTGACATTGTTATCGCAGCATATATACCAACATTTTTTGCAATGGAACTTTAAATCCAAGGAGAGGGATGAGCTATAATATCAGGGCATCTGCATTCTGACTCTATATGATGTCACTAAATTAAAGGAGGGGTATGCAAAGACGGTTGATATATATATATATATATATATATATATATATATATAGACTCAGACTGTGCTAGCTACGAATATGGCATTGGTAATGAGTTGAGTTATTGTCTGTCTTTCATCAACCCATGAATGCAGACACTGTTCTTGTAAGGTTTCATGTCAGAATCAATAGCCCACAACTGGCATGCCTCCTCCATCATTGCAATCTCCCTTGCACGCAAGCCAGAGTTCACTTTTCCAAGCAGTATCGTGTTATAAGAATGCTGCCAACCAGGCACTGCTTCTTGCAGAACATATTATGCAAACCACGAGTGATAAAGCCCTTAAAGGAAGTTGGTGGATTTCCAAGTAAGCTGGCCCTTCTAAAAGGCATTAATTGTGAGTGTCCCGGTATTAGACAAACTAATTACCTCATCCAATAAACTCCCAAACAGCGGTGCTCAGAATTCATCAGGAGCAATAATTATCACATATTCTGATTTGAGCCCAAAAAATGGGGTATAACATGTAGAAAAGACGGGGCCGGCATCGGACACGCCGAGAAAATGGCGGTCCTGCCTGCCCCTAACGACGTGGGAGATGGGCCTGTCGCACACAGCAGTGACGCAACAGGCGCGCCTCCAACATGATTGGTCGTGGGTCATGGGTTGTGACCCGGAAGTGAAGCGAATCACTTCCGGGTCACGCAAGTGTCCAGCACCAGGCTGGCTAGAACCGGTCTGGTGAAAATTTGCCTTAAAAGGCTGTAGAGCAGAGGAATCTTCCTCTTTGCCATCTGCGCTCCCCAGCTTGGAAACCAGCCTCACTAGAAGGCTGCTATTTAATTTCTTTATTGCTTTGTTTTACAGGATTCGAGGGACATCGAGGACTTGGAGATTCTGTGCTGGTTTTTTCCTGCAGGTTGCCGAGCATCGCAAACCCTTGGTAATTTTCTCATTTTTTCTGTTGACAGAGTGCATGCACTAAGAGATTTATTGTTATGGTGCATCCGGTTCAACACAAGGGTGATGAAGCAAGATTTCGCATATTACGCGACTTGCTTGAATTCATGAACCTCGAATAACATGTAACAAAGTAATTCAACTTGTGTGTCTTACTAATTTTCTATTATTTTGGATGTGCGTGTATATTAGTGATGCTTGCCTATGTGTTTTACTAATACGAATAACCCTTGTCCATAAAATGGCCGCCGCTTGGGGATTTTCTACTGCGCATGCGTTAGTCACACTCACGTGACGTGACGTAGTTGCAGTTTTGGTGGGAAAATGTGCGCATGCGTATTTACCTCTTAAATGGCTGTCTGTATACTCACATGGTGAAGCTTGCGCTGATGCTCTCATGTTATTGTCTGTTGCACTAATTCGTAATCGCATAGTATATTTTTATAGTAAGAAGTATAAAGTGGTTACTCATGGTATATAGTACATTCATTTATTTCTATGTTTTAATTTGTTCTCGCTTACGTTTCATGTATCTACGGCATGGAGGGTTGATGGGATGCTTGAGAGTCCATGTTGAAGTGCAGTACTGCGCATGACCAAGGGTGGCAAAGTGGCATTGACCAAGTGCCAAGTGAAGGTCTCTGCCAAGATGTGCCTGGGAAGATACACCTTCACCCAGCCGGAGAAACTGAAATGTCCTGCATTGGATACAATTGTATATCTTCCTATTGTATTCTGTAGAATAGGCCATGGGAACCAAAATCTGCTAGGCGGTTCCATAGCATGCAAATATGAGCTTGTAGAAGTTTGTTCTGATTGGTGTGTTAACCTATCCTACTTGGGGACCAATCGAAATTGGGGATTCTGACACTTTGCAACATTGGGGGATGGTACACTGACCCGAAAACAGTATAACCAGCCTAGGTTTAGCTAGAGAAATTGTCCGACTTGTCTGAATAGCTGACCTGTCACTGACCCAACGCACTCAATAGGTGACTGAATACAGAGCGCTGCGGAGCACTCTGTCCGAATTTGATCATAGACTCAAAGGTTTTACTAAACCTTAAGTGCTGGCGGAGCACTTTGCTGGGGAGTTCGCTAACCCAATCGGGGTTCTGACTGATAGCTGCAGAGAGGGTGGAGCGCAGGCGTTGCTTCCAAACTGCGGGTGCTGGTCGTGCCTTGGTGGTGCTGTCCTGATCCTAATCTGGTTTTCCTGTCCTGTCCTGGGGTGTCCATTCTGCACCTGCTGTCCCACTCCTTCCTGGGGGTATTTCCTGTCCTTGACTGATCCGTGGCCAGGGTTGGTTTTCACACCATTCTAGGTAAATATATTGCTGAATTCTATACTGCACCTTCTATTTTTCTGCCTTTGCTTCAATAAAGACATATCTTTGCATAAGTAAAATTTCCATGCTTTCCGCAAACTTCTAATTGAAAAGTCAATGCATTTATTTTTATAGCGTGTTCCTATGTTTCCCTACCTTTTAGAGCATATTCTCTCTCTATATTTGCTTATGAATTTTCGATGTGTTTTATAACTTCCCTTTGCAAACTGATTGAAGTACCATCGTTAGATTTATAGCGTGTTCCACTTTTTCCCTTCCTATTAGAAATATAGGACTCCTCATTTCTATTCATTCTCATGAAGTACGTCCCAATAGTGTAATTCTAGTATGTGCATAAATTTGCCCTTTATAGTTATCCATTCTCGAATTCCATTCCTGAAATCTGCTTAGCATAATTTCATGTTCTTACCCTCTAATAACTCATAAATGCTTGCCCTTATATTTTTCTTATATGGTTATGTGATCTTTGTTATCTTGATCATTGATTGTCTCTTGGTTGTGAATTGCTTACTTTCCGAACCTGAAAACTAGATAAACCTTTAAAACTTCTCATTGTCTGTGATTATTTGATGAATACAGAGGTAATAAAAGTCGGTATTGTATTTTGCCTGCTTTTCTTTTACAGCTAGCTCCCTGATCCATTGTGGTCATAGGTACCCGTAACGGTGGATTGGTAAGTCGGGTACACTAGAATTAATAGGAAGGAATCAGGGTTACTGGTAGTAGAGTTGTAAGGTCACCTGAATAATGTATATGGTGAATTGAAATTTATGGGCCCGAAACGTATATGATGAAATTGTTTGGTCTGGTGACCTGCGATCTCTATCAGTAATTTTCTGGTAGCAGAGGTAATGGTTAGGGATTAGTTAAAGTTAGGTAGGACTAGTAAAGCTAGACAAGTTGGATGCTGCTAGTTGAGAAATTATTGCTGCTAGAACAAACGTTGATGCTGCTACAAGGGTAAACAGTTCATGTGATTTGATCACTCACGTGAAATGCTTGCTTGAAAATGTATGAAATGTTTTAAATTGTTTTTTCTATTATTATACTGATACATGTATTAACCCATTTGTTAGTTACTGTTACATGTTTGTTGGGGATCCCCGGGAAATCGAATAGCGGGTGGTGAAGAGAATCCACTTGCTTTGAGGTCACTGACTTAAGGAAAGTTGGTGCAGGTTAGGTAGAACTGGAAGCACTAACTAGGGTTTTTCTGAATGAATAGTTGAATAAATGATAGCAACGAGTTTACTGGCAAAACTTCTATTGTGATATAACCTAGTAAGGGTCGCACCGGAAGGAGTAACAGGTTCATCGGAGCTTGGGTGATAGCAAAGGGGTTCGCTGGTGAAACTTTAGACTTAGTATATATCCCAAAAAGAAGTGGATGAGTCGAAGAAGTAGCAGGTTCCTTAATGCTTGAGTGAAGGGTAGGCAGAAGAGATCTATCCGTAGTGTGTGAAAAGTAAATGGAAGTAGTTTACTTGCAGTGAAACAAATCTTTACTGTCTAGACACTTGAGTACAGTGGCGAATGTGTATTCGTTGTTAAATAACCAAGCACTACCACTTTAGAAAGAAAGAAAGTTTCCGTTACCTTGTGAAGGAGGGAGACAGTTGCGAAGCTGCTCTGACGTCACTCCGTACCGCGCTGGGATTGGTAGACGCAGCGGGTGTGTAGCGGAGCTGGAATTGTAAAGGAGGGGTGAGTGCCGAAGCGTGAGAACTGTCTCGCGAAAAGGCCGCGCACCCATTGGTCGAAATTATTTGAAACCGTGCATTTCATTGGTTGCACGAAAATAAAAGACGCACTTGGATTGGAAGTGATTTTGTAAACAAAAGTCACTCGTAGGAATCGTATGTGGCATTCGTATAGACCGCATACCAGACCTGATCCTCGGTGTATGGGGTTTGAGAACGATCAGTGGAAAGGTCATAAAACAGACATTATGTACGGAAATAAGAGAAAATTGTCTCTTGTAAATAAGGTAAAGAATTATTTTAAAAAGGACAAACCGATTAGAACCAGAGAAGGTGTTGTCATACCGCCACAGAATACTCCCGCATCTTTCATGATGTTCGATAAAGGGTATCACTCGTGTGTATGGTTGGAAAATTGGGCAGAATACACAAAAGATGACGGAGTATTGGCTTTTCCGTTAGAGGGTACATTCAATGGCAGGATTTTATTTAATTTGAGAACCCAAATGAATGATTTACAACCCAGACCTAGATTAACGCAGTACGAAGCATTAGAGGAATGGGAGATTGAGGCTTTTGAAAGAGACAAGCCCCGCATGGATAAAGGTTTAACAAAATGGTATCCGAAACTGAAACAAGAGACCCGAGACAAAAAGATGAAACAATGGAGACAGAATATGATTGTAGAAGGACTGTTTCCAATGATGCCAGTGGGTGGTCCTCCTGGGGGGGAAAAGAAATCAGAAAAGTGTAAACATTGGGTGCCCATTGGAGAGTCGGATGATGAATTATTAGATGACCTGTTTATGAGAAGTCCGCCTCCTTACAATGAAAGAAATAGACCTTCCAGTGAAGGGGATAATTCTCGAAGACCTCCTCTCCAGGATGAGGCCAGATCTGCAAGTGTAGGAGGGGGTTGCCAAATACCTCCCTATACCGAGAATTTAGGACCCGTAGATACGAGAAATATTTACCCTAGAATACCCGCTAGTGGAGAGGCGAGATACTCACGTGAACGAGACTTTTGCTCTAGAATTCCCTACGAAGGTGGGGAGAGACCCTCAAGTTCAGGAATGCCGTTCTTACAACCTCAAGGTGAGGAAGAACCAAGATCCCTAAGTACAGGACGTTTGTTCTCAAGACCTAATTATGGTGAAGGACCAAGTGAAACGCACCCCACGGCCCCGAGGTATGCTCCAACTTTAACCCCGCAGGTATTACATGAAAAATCCTTAGACAGGTTGTTGGAAGAACGGGAACTAGAAGCTCTAGCCAAACAGAGAGCTGAGGTAATTCAGAAAATCTCCCAGTTAAATACAAGCCCTGACGCCTGGACAATCCCAGTTACTATTGGACCAGTGGTTCCGTTATATGGGGACCGACAAGGGAGTCCAAAAACTCCAGTTATTACCCCAGTTATAGCGCCGCCAAGACCAGAACCCTTAATCGTAGATGACCAGACAAGTGAGTGTGAGTCTGAGGTCTCGCTAATGGATCTACCCATTAGGGACACAGGGAAAAGGATGCAGAAAAGACATCATCCTTTCAACACGAGGGAGATTCAAATGGAATCGACTTCGGGTACTAAGAGTGTCACGTTGGTGACTCCTGAAGAAATTGAAAGATGGAGTCAAGAATTAGAAAAACAAACTCCGCAGATGAAACCTTTAGATCGCTACAAATTGAGAGTAGAAATAGAAGAACTAATGGCAGGAAACGTAGGACTAGACCGATTAAACACCTATTCTGAGGAAGAGCTGCTGTTTATCTGCAAAAGTCTTACCCGAAATGCCAGAGTACTCCATGAAAAGCTAACAGACACTGCAGCTAGCATGGGAATAGATATTTCAAAATCAAAACCTTTGCAAAAACCGTACAGAGCAGATTTCTCAGACAAAGATTTGGAAAACCTGAATGTGTCAGGGAAGAAGGCACAGGTCAAAGAACTATTGACAGTGTTGCAGAAATGGGGAGATGTAGAAAGATGGAAAGCCAGATGGGCCAAGAAGAAAGATGAGGCCAGGTCTAAACAAGTAACTCCTGAATTTGTTCTAAAGGAAGCTGACAAACCAGAGCAGTTGTACCCTATGCGAGAAGTGCCAGGTGGAAAATATGTACATGTGCCCTGGTCCAGACAAGATATTGTGTCCTTTACAAATGATTTCCCAAAATTGCGAGAAAAACCCGTGGACTGGTACAGGCAGGTGGAAAGGTTTGTAAAGGTGCAAAAATGCCTATGGAAAGACTTGGATGGGTTCTTTGACATTGTGGTCCCTGTAGATTTATGGACCGAGTGTAAAATAGCCATAGCTTGGCCTAGTGAGGAATACCCGAGGGACTCTAAAACAGGAGAACCCTCTAAGGAAGTGATGAAAAAATATGATCAGGTAATTCAACATCTGAAGCAAAAGGTGCCTGCAAAGGAAACTGATTGGACCAAGATAGATAGGACCACGCAGGAAAGGGATGAGACTGTGCACTCCTTTTATGAAAGACTGTTACAGGTGTTTAAAACGTACAGTGGAATAGATAACATCGAAATGAAGGACATGACCCATTTCATTTACAGGTTTGTAAACGGTTTAAGACCCGAAATTTGTCAGTGGATCAAAGATAATAAAATGTGTTGGCAGTCTAAGACAATGGATGAGGTCCTACGGTACGCCAAGTACTGTGAGGATGAGATGGCAGAAAAGCGTAAGGCTTTGAAGGAGAAGGTCATGTGGGCACAAGTAAAATTAGCTGAGCAACAGGAAAAACAATTAAATAAAATGAATAAGAACACCCAAAATCAAGGTTCTGGGGGTGGAGGGAAGCCCAAAGTAAAAATGAGCAGAGAGGAAGCTAAAGAAAAAATTCCCTGCCACCAGTGCGGAGAAATCGGGCACTGGAGAGACGAGTGTCCATATTTGCAGAATGATAATACCCAAACCCCTGATTTAACTCCACAGACGCAGAATGAAAAATCAAGAAAGACCCAGCATCAGGTAAAGGCAAGTCAATTGCCCCGAGCGCCAAAACCGAATTATAAGGGAAAGTCGCCACAGGGTGATGACATAGAGATCTGGGGAGGCAATGAGAATAGAAATGCAGCAACTTCGCAGTTTTTGTTGAATGACACTTTTCTCTGCGACGATCAATGCTGACGGGGCCTGAGAGGGGAGGACGAGGAGTGCGTACTTGGCGCCTCCTTGACGGTAGACCAGTCAGGGCCATACATTGAAGGAAAGGTTGATGGAAATGATGTCACCTTTCTATTGGACACTGGTGCTACCCGTTCTACTGTGAGAACAGCGGACGTTCCAAACCTACCCCTCTCGGGAGAAGCAATCCAGGTAGTGGGTGTGTCTAATCAATTGATTAATACCCCAGTTACTGAGCCCATGGAGATCACAATAGGGAACTTTAAAAAAATGCATAGATTTGTCGTTTTTGACACCAGTCCAGTAAACTTACTAGGACGTGATTTGTTGTGCAAAATGAACTGTACTATCTTTTGCACCCCAAAGGGCGTCGAAATTCAAACCCCAGACGAAGATGGCATATACAAATTAATGTTAATCTGACCTGACTCAGAAATTAAACGAAGGACTATACAAGATTTACCCGAAGAAATCCAAAAGACAGTGAAACCAGAAGTATGGGACTTTACAGGAAAGGATGTAGGATTAATGGCCAATGTAGACCCAATACAAATATCCATGAAAGAAAATGCAGTTTACCCCAATACCAAGCCATATAAAATGAGTGCCGAAGTGAGAGCAGGAGTTGCCATCGAAATACAGAAATTACTAGAAGCCAACATCATACAAGAAGTGATGAGTAGTCCGTTTAATTCCCCCATAATTGGAATCAAGAAACCTAGTGGCAAGTACAGAGTAGTGCAGGACCTGAGAAAGGTAAACAAGATCGTTGTTCCTTGCTGTCCTATTGTCCCGAACCCAGCAGTAATCCTGTATCAGATCCCCTGGGATGCTGAGTGGTTCACTGTGATTGACTTGTGTCACGCATTCCTTTCGATCCCATTGCATCCAGACAGCAAATTTCTTTTCTCATTCGCTTTCGACAGTCACGTGTACGTTTGGAATAGCGTCCCCCAAGGGTACACAGAAAGCCCCTCGATCTTTAATCAGATTCTGAAAAAGTGCCTTGAATCCTTAGTTTTACCTGGAAACTCTGTTTTGGTGCAATATATAGACGACCTCTTGGTGGCGTCTAAAAGTCATAGAGATTGTGTGATTGACACCATTGCTTCACTGAATCACCTAGGTGAAAAGGGACATAAAGTGGCTCCTGAAAAATTGCAGTTCTGTTCAAAGTTAGTGAAATATCTGGGGCACCAGATAGAAAAGGGAATCAGAAAAGTCACCTCAGAGAGAGTCAGAATAATTCAAAAGATGTAGTTACCCCGTACTCAGAAAGAAGTCAGAATGTTCCTTGGGGTGGTAGGTTACTGCAGGCAATGGATTGTGGGATTCGCAGTCCTGCAAAGCCTTTATTAAAAATGACAAAGAAAGGAGCAAAGGACCCAGTGGAATGGGATGATGAAAGTTTAACAGCATTTACTAAATTGCGAGATTGCCTGTGTACAGCCCCTGCTTTAGGGATGCCTGACTATTCCAAAGAGTTTGCACTATTCTGTGACACACGAGACAACTGCGCATTGTCAGTCTTAACTCAGGAGCATGGGTTGACTAGACGTCCAGTGGCATATTTCTCTGCCACTTTGGATCCAGTGGCTGCTGGATTACCTGGGTGTCTGAAAGCAGTAGCTGCAACTTGCACGAGTTTAGAACAGAGTGAATCCATTGTTATGGGACATCCTGTAACTGTGTATGTTCCACATGCAGTTGTAATTTTGCTGACCCGAACCAAGACTCAGTATCTCACCCCTAGTCGGCTGACTAAATACGAGAGGATTCTCGTGGGTGCTGCAAATGTAATCATCACTCGGTGTAATATCTTGAATCCAGCCACCCTACTCCCTGACTCAATGATAGTAGAAGCCGAGGGAGAAAACGAGCATGACTGCATTGACCTGACAGAATTCAGTACTAAACCCCGCCCAGACATTAAAGAAACGCCTTTGCCTGTGGAAGACTTGGAGTTATTTGTGGATGGCTCATGTATGAGACACGAACTTGTAGGCCTAAGTGCTGCTTATGCTGTAGTCACTTTAAACAGCATTAAAGAGGCATCCTGTTTATTTGGAGTGAAGTCTGCACAAGTAGCCGAATTGATTGCATTGTTAAGAGCCTGCAAAATTGGGAAAAACAAAAGAATAACAGTATATACTGACAGTCAGTACTGTTATGGGGTTGTGCATGACTTCGGCCAATTATGGCTACAAAGAGAATTTCTGACTTCATCAGGTACTCCCATTCGAAATGGAAGGGTTGTACAAGATTTACTGGAGGCAATCCAATTACCAAAAGAATTGGCAGTGGTCAAATGTGCTGCTCATAAAAAGGGTCTTGACCACGTATCTTTGGGAAATAATTTTGCTGATGAAGTGGCCAAACATTGCGTCAGAAATTGCATGTCTGTAAATGTTAAACTGGGGGGACTTGGAAACAGCTGCCAACTTATGGTGTTTGAAGAAGTGCCCACCTGGGAAGAGGTGAGAGATTGGCAGCATGCTGTGCCATCGAGAGAGAAAGAAAAGTGGAGGAAACTTGGTTGTCGACCCAGAAGTGAGGATGATGTCATGGTGGGCCCAAATGGTATGCCTGTGTTACCTAGACATCTGCTTGCGTCTATGGCAAGACTGATACATGGAGGTTCACACACTGGTAGGGATGCCATGGTTCTGGTTTTCCAACAAACATGGTATAATCCGAAGTTCAGGAAGGTAGCAGAATCACTCTGCCAGAGGTGCTTAACATGTCAGCAGTTCAACGCTGGCAAGAGGACAGTAGTTGAACTAGGAAAAATTGGGAAATCAGGGGGTCCCTTTGTGAGAATACAGATTGACTTCATCACCATGCCTCGTTGTGAGGGAAAGAGATATGTCCTTGTCATTGTCTGCCTATTTTCCAAATGGGTGGAAGCCTACCCTGCCAAACAGAGTGACGCCATAACAGTAGCCAAATTGTTACTACGAGAATTGATACCTAGGTTCGGGGTTCCAGTCACTATTGAATCAGATAGAGGCAAACATTTTCAGAATGAGGTAATCGATCAGCTCTGTAAAGCATTCCAGATCACCCAAAAACTGCACTGTGCATATCGTCCAGAGGCTTCTGGAGTGGTAGAGCAAATAAATGGCACTATAAAATCGAGGTTGGCAAAGATGTGTGACTCTACTGGCTTGAACTGGATAAATGCCTTGCCTCTTGTTCTGATGGGACTTAGAAGTATTCCAGACCGAAAAACAGGCCTGAGCCCGCATGAAATCCTGATGGGAAGAGTGATGAGACAAGCATGGGTACCAGGATACAAACTGTTAAACATTACTGATGATTTGGTACTTGAGTACTGCAAGCAACTAGGTGACCAAGTGCGTTCTATCTCTCGCCAGATTGGGGAAGACGCCGTCGCCAATCCAACAACTCCAGTCCACAAATTGGTTCCTGGCGACTGGGTTAGAATCAAGAAACATACTCGTTCGAGTTGCCTTGCACCGAGGTGGGGAGAAAAACGCCAAATAATACTGGTGACCACGACAGCGGTGAAGTGTGCAGGCGTTCCCAAGTGGATCCATGCCAGCCATACACAGAAGGTAATTCCAGACAAGGAACCTGGAGCTGAAGGTTGTCCAGCTGAGGGGTCTGCAGACGTTGGTCCTGAAGTAGCTGATGACGAACAGCCGAGCACCAGCCAAGAGGATTGGATACCCATAATCGACCTAACTGAAGATCCAATCAGAACAAGAGAGCGAACCTACAAAGATAGAGAGTGGAATAGAGAGGACGAGATAGGCACAGGCGAAGATCCCCAGATTATTGAGATTCACGTCAAATCTGAGGACGAAGAGGAAGGTCAGACAGGGACAGAGCAAGTAATCGACACACCTCCACTAACGCCTGAAATTGAAAGAGGTCAGACTAGAACTAGTGTAAAGGTTCGAGCAGAAGAAAATCAAGGGATCGAAGTGCTTGAACAGGATCAGATAGAATTAGAAGAACGTTTTCAGGACACAGAAACAGAGACATTCGAAAGCCAAAACCAAAATTCACCTGAACCAGGCCAGCTTAGCAACCAGGCAGAAGAAATAGATACAAGACCTGGGACTAGTCAGACAGGAAGGGAAGAAACAGAAACAGAAGTGCCACAAACAAATGAGAATAAAAGAGCATTAGAAGAAAGCCAAATCACAGTGCCAGCTAAAAGACTCAAGAAAAAGAAAAATATCGAACCAAGGTATATTAAGAGACTGAGACTAAGAATAAAAACAGTAGAAGAGAAACTTGCAGAAAGAAGAAAAAGTCCTCGTATCACCGAACAAACTGGAGAAAGCTCCAAAAGAAGGAGTGATCGAATAAAAAGACTGAACGAAAAATACCAAGATCCTGAATGGACCTATTTAATTTTGGAGGATTTTGAGGATCTTGATATAACTGACGAAAGTGACGGAGAACCGATTGCTGATCAGTCTGCGGAAGAAGAAGACAAACTAACCTGAAGTTGCGCAGAGTAAGCTACCTGTGCAAAGTTACAAAGAGGGGTTGAAAACTTCTTCTGAGCGAAAATGTCTGATTCAAATGTGAATGGAAGGCCTAGACGCAGTTGTTGCAAAACATGCTGCAAAGTATGTATATGTAGTGTAGCTATAGTGTTAATAGTTTGGATAGGACTAACAGTTTTCATTCCTTATATGGTAAGCAAAAATACTAATATTGACCCTACACAGACTGTGACCACTGACACTGAAGAGCTGACAACACGAAGTATAGAAAGACGTGAAAAAGCACTCAGATAAACAAAACGATACTTAGAAGCACCAGATGAGGAAGGACTACATTATCACGGAGTTAAGAACCAGACTCATTTAAATGTTTTCGCAAATCTGTTAGTGCATTATGTAGAAACTATGGAAATAGAAGATTGCTATGTCTGCATGAAGCTACCTACTTCTGTAGCTGAAGGCGTGACTTATCATCACCTACCTTTGACCTATGGAATTTCCTGTAGTATTTTAGCAAGCTTATTTTACAAAAGAGGACCGTTACAGTACTATTACTCTAACTCAGACGTAATATTTTCTGAACTTCCTATACGTGGAAACCTGAATCCTGTACATACTAAAAGTGACGTTACACGTTATATGGGAGAATACTTTCTGACTATAGGTACCATAGACCTAAATGACGCACACAGGGACAACTTGACCTGTTCATTACATGAACAAGAGAAAATGTTTCTAAACATGGCAGAGAAAAGAAGGGAGAGTTTCCAAAGAAAGGCAAATGACAAAAGACAAGAAACTCCTAAATGGGCTGAGAACATGGAAAGCACCTCAGATGGTGGGAGTGGCCCTGCTTTGTTGCTGGATTTCGAAAGGAAAGGGAAACTCTGTCTTCATCGCGAGAAGACTAGTTATTATAATAACATTTTCATTGGTTCCAGTCAATGTGAACACAATTAAACGGTAATTGGAGGTTGGGGTTTCAAAAATGGGTCAGAACCTGTGTTTCCCGGAATTTATTATATATGTGGAAACAAGGCTTATTTCAAATTGCCGGATCACTGGTATGGATGCTGCTACTTTCGCATTGTCTTCCCGAAAATATACCATGTGAATGAAATTGCTGGAAGCAATGAAAACACTAATGGCTTAGTGCGTAGTAAAAGAGAAAGCGTAGGTGAAATAATGGGTAGTATTTTTAGTGCACTGATTTGCAAATTATCCACAATAGTGGATGTGTTGTCTACTGACACAGCTCATGGATTTCTGTTGGTCAATACCGAAATGGTTGCGATCAGATCAATGGTTTTGCAGAACAGATTTGCGCTTGACACCTTATTAGCAAAAGAGGGCGGAGTCTGCCGGATGTTGAAAGCGCAACATTGTTGCACTTACATACCGGATAGAAGTGTACAGATCAAAAGATATGTGAAAAACATTACTCATTTGGAAAAGGAACTCTAACCACTGGAGGTTGACAGTGCCTGGAAGAGACTTACTGATGGTCTCTCCAATGTAGGTCATTGGTTTGCTAATTTAGGTAAAGGATTATTGTTTAAGGTACTGATGCCAATTGGAGTGATAGGTTTCATCATATTCCTTATATTTGTCTGTTGCAAATGTCGCAAACACCAAAAGAAGTACACTGTGAGTAAGAGAGGTGTGAAACGGAGTGTGAATGAGCTTGAATTAGAAGAAATGAATAATCAAATTTACAAAAGGGTGACAAATTCTCACCCTAACAAGGATGTGAAAGAGAAATTGAATTGCCTGTTGGAAGAGATTGAGATGCACAAAGTGTGAGAGAAGTTGGCATCTGGTTCCATTTGTTGTGATGATAGTAAATATCATCAAAGAGGGGATTGATGAAGCAAGATTTCGCATATTACGCGACTTGCTTGAATTCATGAACCTCGAATAACATGTAACAAAGTAATTCAACTTGTGTGTCTTACTCATTTTCTATTATTTTCGATGTGCGTGTATATTAGTGATGCTTGCCTATGTGTTTTACTAATACGAATAACCCTTGTCCATAAAATGGCCGCCGCTTGGGGATTTTCTACTGCGCATGCGTTAGTCACACTCACGTGACGTGACGTAGTTGCAGTTCTGGTGGAAAAATATGCGCATGCGTATTTACCTCTTAAATGGCTGTCTGTATACTCACATGGTGAAGCTTGCGCTGATGCTCTCGTGTTATTGTCTGTTGCACTAATTCGTAATCGCATAGTATATTTTTATAGTAAGAAGTATGAAGTGGTTACTCATGGTATATAGTACATTCATTTATTTCTATGTTTTAATTTGTTCTCGCTTACTTTTCCTGTATCTACGGCATGGAGGGTTGATGGGATGCTTGAGAGTCCATGTTGAAGTGCAGTACTGCGCATGACCAAGGGTGGCAAAGTGGCATTGACCAAGTGCCAAGTGAAGGTCTCTGCCAAGATGTGCCTGGGAAGATGCACCTTCACCCAGCCGGAGAAACTGAAATGTCCTGCATTGGATACAATTGTATATCTTCCTATTGTATTCTGTAGAATAGGTCATGGGAACCCCAAATCTGCTAGGCGGTTCCATAACATGCAAATATGAGCTTGTAGAAGTTTGTTCTGATTGGTGTGTTAACCTATCCTACTTGGGGACCAATCGAAATTGGGGATTCTGACACTTTGCAACATTGGGGGGTGGTACTCTGACCCGAAAACAGTATAACTAGCCTAGGTTTAGCTAGAGAAATTGTCCGACTTGTCTGAATAGCTGACCTGTCACTGACCCAACGCACTCAATAGGTGACTGAATACAGAGCGCTGCGGAGCACTCTGTCCGAATTTGATCATAGACTCAAAGGTTTTACTAAACCTTAAGTGCTGGCGGAGCACTTTGCTGGGGAGTTCGCTAACCCAATCGGGGTTCTGACTGATAGCTGCAGAGAGGGTGGAGCGCAGGCGTTGCTTCCAAACTGCGGGTGCTGGTCGTGCCTTGGTGGTCCTGTCCTGATCCTAATCTGGTTTTCCTGTCCTGTCCTGGGGTGTCCATTCTGCACCTGCTGTCCCACTCCTTCCTGGGGGTATTTCCTGTCCTTGACTGATCCGTGGCCAGGGTTGGTTTTCACACCATTCTAGGTAAATATATTGCTGAATTCTATACTGCACCTTCTATTTATAGAGTGGAGAAGCGTGGCCTCAGTGGTTAGAGGCGGCAGACCCGGAAGCTGAGATCGACTGTGGACCAGGGTTCGATTCCCCGCCTCGGCGGGTCTCGGGCTCAAAAATTCCACGAACTCGACAATTCTCGCTCTGGTGCCTACTCAACTCACGGGGTCACACTCTGCAACTCTGGGCAATAGCTTGCTTAATCTCCACTATGGCCCCTCGCGGCGGGATGCCTGGCTTTCACCTTGTGGACACCCTGCCGGGGTTTCTCACAGGGGAATACCAGGATGGGTTCCCTAAGCAAGCGCCGGGACGCTTACGGGCAGCTGTGCGCTTTACAAGTCCAACACATTTACACATTTACATTTTCTGTCTTTGCTTCAATAAAGACATATCTTTGCATACGTAAAATTTCCATGCTTTCCGCAAACTTCTAATTGAAAAGTCAGTGCATTTATTTTCATAGCGTGTTCCTATGTTTCCCTACCTTTTAGAGCATATTCTCTCTCTATATTTGTTTATGAATTTTCGATGTGTTTTATAACTTCCCTTTGCAAACTGATTGAAGTACCATCGTTAGATTTATAGCGTGTTCCACTTTTTACCTTCCTATTAGAAATATAGGACTCCTCATTTCTATTCATTCTCATGAAGTACGTCCCAATAGTGTAATTCTAGTATGTGCATAAATTTGCCCTTTATAGTTATCCATTCTCGAATTCCATTCCTGAAATCTGCTTAGCATAATTTCATGTTCTTACCCTCTAATAACTCATAGATGGTTGCCCTTATATTTTTCTTATATGGTTATGTGATCTTTGTTATCTTGATCATTGATTGTCTCTTGGTTGTGAATTGCTTACTTTCCGAACCTGAAAACTAGATAAACCTTTAAAACTTCTCAGTTGTCTGTGGTTATTTGATGAATACAGAGGTAATAATAGTCGGTATTGTATTTTGCCTGCTTTTCTTTTACAGCTAGCTCCCTGATCCATTGTGGTCATTGGTACCCGTAACAGTGGATTGGTAAGTCGGGTACACTAGAATTAATAGGAAGGAATCAGGGTTACTGGTAGTAGAGTTGTAAGGTCACCTGATTAATGTATATGGTGAATTGAAATTTATGGGCCCGAAAGGTATATGATAAAATTGTTTGGTCGGGTGACCTGCGATCTCTATCAAGGGCATCACTCAAGGGGATACAGACAAGCCTGCATTCCATCGCTTCTGTGAGCCACACGGGCTGCGATTACTCGCCTAACCTGCTGGACTAGCTGGTGTGGCGTGGCTCTGATTGCATGGGTGCTTACTGCCGGTCGTGTACCTTCAACAACGTAAGGCAAGGGCCTGGGCGGTGCTACCAGGCTTGGGGAAGCATTGTGTGGGGATTGTTTCCAGTGTGTGCCATTGTCAGAGTGAACGTGTTTGAATAGGGCAAGCATTGCATACGCAGTGGTAGTCTGAGTACTGTTGGAATAAATCCACAGGGATTGAAGCAGCAATAGCCAGTAAAATTAAAAGGGGCGATAAGCGCACTTGCATGGAACACATGATGGAGACAACGATGCGCAAAATGGTTACCATGGATAGGAGATGGATAAAAGTAGATAAACTGGGGCAGAACCTGGCAGATCTCAGGGAGAGTGTGGAAGGTCAAGCTGGGGGTTTAACTTTAGAGAGAACCCAGGCGAACCATAATACACCCCAAGCCCAGGGCAGAATTAGATCCTCTTCCTAAGCGGGTTAGGTCCAAAAAGGGGGTACAAAGCCTGAAACACCAGTGCCAGTCTCCCAGCCCAGGGATGAGGAGGAAGTTCCTGGTCCATCTGGAGTGGTGCCACTGGGAGGGGTTCCAGGGGTTGCTCCATTCCTGGCTATTCCCACGGGGGTGGCCCCGCTAGGGTGTCCATTGGGAGTGGTTCCTCTGGGAGGTGTTCCTTCAGGTTCCCCGGTATCAGTCGTTCCTGGGGGGTTCCGGTAGGCAGCAATGCACAGGTTCCGGTGGCTACAGTTACAAAGGATACCCCGGTGGGCGCTAACCTGGTCCCATCTGATTTAGTGGCACATTTAGCTGCAGTTCTCCCTTGGTTGGGAAGAGCAGGAATGTTGTCAACATCAGTGGGGGTGAAAGAAATGGGGGAGGATCCTGTGACAGAAGCTAAGAAGATGGTAGCTCAGTTTGTTGCAACACCTGGCACATCACTAGGTGGGGGACAGGGTACTCCTGTTCCCAACCCAAACAGTGGGGTTCCTCCTTCAGAAGTCAACAAAGAAGTACCAGTGGTCAGCCATGCGAAGGAGAAGTTGATGGAGCCTGCTGGGACTGGTTCAGAAGGTAAGCAGGTGACATTTCCAATGCTAGGTGTGGGTGAATCACGTACCTGGAGAGAGAACGTTGCTAGACAAGTGACACGGGAAGTAAAAGAACTAATATGGTCAGGCAGTTATGTTAATATGTTCTCTTTGCTCTTGGATGAAAGAGAAAGGGAGGAAGCCAAGAAACAGAAGGACTGGATGCTGCCTAGAGAACTGGCAACTGAATTGTTAAAATTCAGGGATGAAGAGAACTTGAATAACTGGATCAGGAGTTTCTCAGTATTCATGGCAGTGATGGAAGAATGTTTTCCTAACATACAAGCAGAGATGGCATGTTATCAGAACCGCATTACCATGGCCCATGACATTGACTTCAGGAGGGCTGACCCGGCCCTTTCCTGGGACCAGGTTGACACAATATCCTGGTTGGATCAGTTTGGGGCGCAAAGAAACAGAACAGCGAAAGAAAAGAAATGAAGTCAGACTAGAAAAAGAATTACGAAAAGCAGCTCATTTAGCCGTGAACAAGTTGAAAGAAGAAATAAAAGAAAGAGAGGAAGCTAAACTAAAACAAGAATCTGAAACATCAAGCCAATGTCCCGTTAGAACGCCCGCCACGCTTTACCCTGAGCTACCTTCGAAGCAGCGAGCGAACGATGATCTCCTGCTAGGTCCCCCGATCATCTACATGCCCCCTCCATACGCCCCTTCCCAACCCCTAGTGCAACGCACGCAACCCCCAAGCACAGATGAGAGCGGTACCAGAGCCTCGGTCCTCATGGCCTCCGCGCCGGCCGAGCCCCTTGTACTCAGCGCAGCGCAAGCAGCAACAATAGATGACCCCGACACCGAGAAGAAAGACTCCGCTAGATTAAATCGATTGAGTAAGAATGAACAAGCAGGGATTGATAAAATCGTAAAGACGTTAGTGGAACGGAAAGAAAGCGAAGATTACGTAACAGATCTATGCAATTCGTATGCCAATAACTACAAACGACACTTTGTTACACGTTTCTGTTACCACACCCTTAACGCCTATGAGGATCGGTACCAAGCCAAAGGTCCTGAAAGCCTAACGACTCTGTATAGAAAAGTCGACATTGTAGACGAAGGTGAGTGTGATGTGACGGACCTCTTCATGCGCACGCTTGAAGTCTCCCGCCACCTCACTGAACAAAGATTAGAAGCTAGCACCACGACCCCTGTAGCGACTGTACCTCAAACCGAGGGAACTAACACCATGATGCCGATAAGAGAAGCAGCTCCTTATTGGGTCCCCTCACGAGGACAGGGAACACACGACGATATTAACCACCAAGATGCGAGGGGGAGGGTAATGTACAACTGGGTCTACCAACCCTGGGATCGGCAAGACATCCTGACTTTTCGAAAGTCCTTGCCTGATCTACGAAAGAACCCCACTGCCTTCTACACAGAATTAGGTACCGCCTTGGGGTCGACGATTATGACCCTAGCGGACCTCGACTTGTTTTTCGGCCTATGTCTACCAGCTGATGTGTGGAAGCTAATCCGGAAAGTCGACCACCTTGAGCTGTTCGGACATACCTGGTTACAACTCGATGGCATAGACAAGCAACGAGAGCCCGGACAGAAACCTTTGAAATCAATTCTAGACCTGCCAGACAAAATCGTACAAAAACTCAAAACCATAGTCCCAGAAAAGAAGGTGGACTGGTCTATAGTAACGGCCTGCTGCCAGAAACCCCAGGAAGACGTATCAGAATACTTTTCCAGGTTCGAAACAGTGTTCTCCGACTACAGCGGCCAGGACATGACCTCTGCAACCGGACATCACTTATTCGTCCAGAATTACGTAAAGGGCCTGACTCCAGAAGTCTTGCAGAAACTGCAGACTAGTGAAAGTAGTTGGGCTGCCTCCAAACCCGCGGCTATCCTTCAGATGGCTCAATACTACGAACGACAAAAGAATGAGAACAACAAAGCGACTGAGAGAAAGAAAAAGGACTTGAAAGAACGAGTAATGATCGCTCAATTGCAAGGAGTGACGATAGGTAGGGTACCGTACAAAGGACACTACCAGTCGACTGCCCCTAGAAATCCACCCCCTAAAGACCGTACCCCCGCACCCTATGCTGGACGGACAGACATTGACGACAACCAGTGTGCGTTCTGCAAGGGATTTGGGCATTGGAAGTCCCAGTGTCCGGTCCTGTTAGAAATGTACAAAAATAGAGACACAAAAGACGTAGCGGATGGGCCGAAAAATAGAGGACAGGGACGAGGGCACACAAACGACGCTAGCAATGACAGACCAGGCAGACCGAACACTTTTGACCGCCCCCGACAGAACCAATGCCAGCAGGCTGACTGTGACGATGCCCGCGACTTCGCATAGGACTGCCAAGGGCAAGGGAGGGATCCAGTCGAGCTCTATGTTGACCAGCAAGGTCCTTATGTCACCGCTAAGGTCCTAGGTACGAAGTCTCCATTTCTGGTAGACACTGGCGCGACACGTAGTGCGTTATCTAAACGACTGATTCCAAGGGCACCCTTGTCTGGCTCACACATAACATCAATAGGTTTTGATGGAACGCCCTCCACTAATCCCTTGTCTGCGCCGATCTCCTTCGACTTGGACAGTAACCACACTGACACAACGTTTCTGCTTTCCTCCAACACCCCCAATGCCATTATGGGACTTGACTTACTGAAGCATTTCCGAGCTACAATTAGGTGTTCACAGGACAGAGTTCGAGTCATTCTGTACGATAATCCGACTCTGCTCAGACCTTATCCCTTACGACACATGTTCTCCATCTCTGACGCTGACTCATCCTTACTCGACTCTCTACCTCTGTATCTGTGGGCCAAAACTGACGCTGACGTAGGACGCATGATGATTGACCCTGTGCACATAACTGTTCGCCAAGGTGCGATACTCCCAAAACTCCTACAGTATCGGATATCGCCCGAAGGTGAGAAGGAATTGGTAAAGATAATTCAGTCCTTGGTAGAGGCAGGAGTGGTAGAGGAAGTAGTCAGCAATATTTGCAACAGCCCTATCCTACCCATTGTAAAGAAGCAGGGTGAGGGAGACGAGAAAGCGTACCGCTTCATCATCGACCTTCGAGAGGTCAACAAAGTGGTTGTACCTCAGTACCCCGTAGTCTCGGATATCACCACCATTCTAACCCTGATTCCTTCCACAGCCACCACCTTCACTGTAATCGATCTCAATAATGCATTCTTCTCCATCCCCATCCACCCAGACAGCCGCTACCTTTTCGGCTTCACGTTAAAATCCCGCTCATATAGATTTTGTAGAGCTCCCCAAGGTTACACAGAAAGTCCCAGCATCTATAGCCAGGCCCTCAAGAGACAGCTGGACGCCGTTCAGCTGCCGGATGGAGTGGTGTTGATACAATACGTCGATGATATCCTTTTGGCGGCCGACACCACTCCACTGGCAGTCACTACCACTGTCCAACTCCTGCACTTCCTTGCGGAAAATGGCCACAAGGTCTCCAAGAAGAAGTTGCAATTCTGCCAACCCCAGGTCACCTACCTAGGCCACCTCTTGTCCAAAGATGGGAGAAAGCTTACACCCGATCAAATTCAGGCCATTCTAGAAACCCCTGTCCCAAAGACCCAGAAACAAGTTTGCTCCCTGGTAGGCCTCACCTCCTTCTGCCGGCAGTGGTTGCCAAACTTCAGCCTCATTGTAATACCACTGCTTTCTCTACTAGCTAAAGATGTCCCCTTCCCGCTCCCTTGGACCCCCGAATGCCAATCCTCCTTCAAAGAACTTCAAGACGCCCTTTGTTCTGCACCAGTCCTAGGAACCCCCGATTATACCAAACCCTTCTCTCTCTACACTCACGAAAGGGAGGGATGCGCTTTGTCTGTCCTGACTCAAACCATCGGCCCCAAGCAACGACCATGTGCCTATTTCTCTGCCACTCTTGACCCCGTAGCGAGAGCCTTGCCTGCCTGCCTTCGAGCCGTAGCTGCCGCAGCTGTCTCTATCCGACAAAGTGAGGGGATCGTACTCTCGAATTCCCTCACGGTATTAGTGCCCCATGCTGTTGACACCCTCCTAAACCAGACTAAGACGCAACACCTGACTAGCGCACGACTGACTGGATATGAACTGACTCTGCTTGCACCCCACATCACGCTGAAAAATGCACCCCGCTGAACCCAGCCACCTTGTTGCCTCTGCCCGAAAATGACTCAAATGTCCCCCCTATACATGACTGTGTGACCCTCACGGACGAACAGACTAGGAGTAGAGTTGACCTCCGAGACACTGCCTTCCCAAACCCTGACGGAGAGCTATGGGTAGACGGCTCTTGCATTAAACTCCCCGACGGCACCACCTCAGCTGCCTATGCAGTTACCATAGCCTGAACTGTAGTTGAAACCGCCCGCATCACGCAACGATCCGCACAGGCGGCATAACTGATTGCCCTCACACGAGCATGTATCCTAGCAAAGGGGACGACAGCAAACATTTACACGGACAGCCAGTATGCCTTCGGGGTGGTTCATCATTTTGGGCTCTTATGGAAGGAGAGGGGATTTCTGACATCTCATGGCACACCCATCCTGCACGGAGATCTAGTCTCCGCTCTGACTGAAGCGGTTCTCCTCCCCAAACGACTTGCCGTAATCAAATGCCAAGCACCCAAAAAGGTGACAGACATCATTGGACAGGGAAATGCACTGGCCGACATCACTGCCCGAACCACAGCTGAGAATAGGACGACGACTCACATGTACGTGACTAGGTCACAAGCAGAAAAATGGACGGACGCTAGGCAAATTATTAGGGACATCCAAATGGCCAGCTCACCACACGAATTGACTGAATGGGCACGGGTGGGATTAAAAGATGATGAAGGCTGCTGGCAGACAAAAGACACGAACAAATGGTTGCTACCCAACTCGTATCTGATCCCCATACTGACTATGGCTCATTCCCCTGCACACATAGGATCTGCCCCTATGACCGAACTTGTCTCCCGAGTTTGGCATAACGATAGAATTGCAGACTCAGCCAAACGATTAGTCCAGCAATGTCTAGTCTGCCTGCAACACAACCCTGGGAAAGGAACTGTCGTACCCCGGGGAGGGTTTGGGGTCCCCAACCATCCATTTGAAGTCCTACAGATGGACTATATCCAGTTAGAGAGATGTCAAGGACTGAAGTATGTACTTGTTGTTGTATGCGCTTTTAGCAAATGGGTGGAAGCCTACCCGACGCGTGACAACACTGCCATTGCCACTGCAAAAGTGCTACTGAAAGAGTTCTTCCCTCGCTACGGCCTTTGTCGTATTTTATGGAGTGACAATGGCCCCCATTTCGTAGCCGAGGTTATCCAGCTTATCCTGAAGGGGCTGGGGGTACGACAGAAATTCCACGCAGTTTTTCACCCCCAATCTGCTGGACTGGTCGAGCGACACAACGCCACATTGAAACTAAGACTGGCAAAAATAGTGGCTACCACAGGACTAAAATGGCCAGACACTCTTCCCCTGGCATTGCTGTCAATGCGTTCCACCCCCACCAAACACCACTTGACTCCTTACGAGGTCGTTTTTGGGCGACCCATGAGTATCTGGTCTGCACCCAAACCGACATCTATTCACGACGTCCCGGACGTCCTAATGTCTGACTATCTGTATAACCTAACTAAAACGCTGTCTGTTATTCATCATCAGGTGCTGCAGGCCATCCCCGATGCTTCCAGGGGCCCCAGACATACCATCCAGCCTGGAGATTTCGTCCTAATTCGGAACTTCCTGCGGGAGAAGAGTCTGGAACCCCGCTGGACGGGCCCCTGGCAAGTTTTGATCACCACCCGAACAGCTCTTCGAGTGGAGGGAAAGCGCAATTGGCTGCACGCACACCACTGCAAGAAGATCTCGTCGAATCTGACAACAACCGAAGGCGTGACCACGCAAGAAGAGCTCCTGAACAAAGATCGACCATCCCTGAGCTGCTACCCGGAAACAGACGCGCTTGAACTGGCAACATATCCCGACCCCACTGTGCCATCCAGAGAAGGGTACAACCTGCGACGAAAGGAGGGAGCTTCGGCTAAATAGACCACTGACTAAGTTTATATTCTCAGAGCGGTGGCCTAACGCTACTAAGGTCGCCAGGAGAGAAGCCAAACGAAGCTTGTGGTTCTACCCACTACCGAGCCCCCTTGAAGATGATGGAAGCACACGACTTGAAGATGGTGAAAGCGACCGGATATCCAAAGACCCACTACAGAAACCCAAAGACTGACAAAATGCACAGTTCAAAGACTATTGCCTTCTTTGTTACCCTTCTCTCCTGCCTCTTCCTCATAACCACCCTCTGGATCTTGGAAGAAGGCTCACCAGCACATGAGACACTTCCAGCCACCGTGCTACCTGTCACCGTGAAGGAACACCACCTGATATCTCTCTCACCTCAACTCCGAGAAAGACGTAAGGAGTACTGGAATAACTCCTTCATACAACTTTTGCAACAGCACAACCTTGCCGCCAATGCCACCAACTGCTGGATCTGCGGGTTGCTTCCGCATGCCACTGGACATTCCGTCCCTTTCATCCCCTCACCATTCTCTGTTCATGGCTCCTGCCTCGCCTGGTTGATTCTCCTGCAAGAGAGCTACAGAGATAAGACAATCTCCAGCGAAACCATGTCACACTTTTATCAAGGGGTCTGGCTGAACGAAACAAAAAAAATGGCTGCACCCTTTTGCCCACTGACGTCCAACACCTCTGTTCACTTGGACATCCCAGCCAAAGAGCGTGTCGAAATGCAGGTGTTTAACAACCCGGCCAGACCTACCTTCTCCTACCTCTGGAAACGAACAGCAGCCACCCTGACTGTGGCCCTATCTGTTGTCAATGTCTCGGGTCTTGTATGCATCGAAGGCCTCGGGACACAATTTGTAGGTCACAGTGCCTGCAACATCACCAGAACCTTTGACACGACTGACCCACCCTCTTTTGTCACTTCTCCAAACATGTACTTTGTCTGCGGTACGAAAGCCTACACCTGGCTCCCAAAAGGCTGGGGAGGTACCTGCTACATTGCCTTCATCCTTCCTCCGACCTATGTGGCATCTGCAAACCACCACCAACAAAAACGAGAGAGAGACATTGAACAAGCCGACTCTGCCGGAGCACAGTTCCTGGACGCAATAAAGGGACTTGTTCCACTCTGGGGTCCAATGGCAAACAGCCGTGCCATCCGACACTTGACCCAGGCAGTTGAAACAACCATGAACATTACAGCTGGCATCCTCACAAATAACACAGCCGAGCTTCAAGCGGTCCGCTTGGTGGCCCTTGAGAACCGCCTTGTTCTAGATGTGGTTCTAGTAGATCGTGGAGGGGCATGCCGCATCATTGGGTCTAGCTGCTGCACCTATATACCGGACAATTCACCCTCAGTGTACAAAGCCATTGAACATCTCCACAGACTTTGCTCAGAAGTCCACCAGGAGCAAGAAGAATGGTCGCTTGGCGGATGGTTCTGGAGTACTGTAAAGAACTGGGGGTGGAGGTTGTTTACAATTATACTGCTACCCATTGTTGTGTTATGTGGGTTCTGCCTAGGAATTCAATGCCTGCCGCCTTTGTGCTCACTATGTGCAAACTGTATCTGCCCAAAGACTCTGGACTTTGACAAGGAACGCATGAGAGCATTGTACGACGTCGAGGTTAAGGGTTTAATGAAGATCGATATCGACTAGACAAAATGGCTAGATATGTTGAAAAGGGAGGACTGTTAAAATCTGGTTTGCGATGTCAACATTATCGGCGCCATCTTGTCCCCTTTCAGACTCACGCACACTTACAGCAGCAGCCATTTTTTTGAAAACCATGGTCTCTCTGCCCACTGCCAATAGCCAGCGCGTCTCTCCCCCTCACCCCCCCCCCGGCCTCACAAGCATCCCCCGCGCCCCGACAGCCCCCGGTCTCTCCTGCCTGGGCCATAAATGCACCTCCAGCGCGACCCTGCCTCCGAGCCGCATCCCGTGCTGAACCCCCTCGCTCTTTCATCTCATTCATAGAACAGGCCCTTTTGATAACCTCTTCCTCCCTGCCCGATTGTCCGGCCTGATCCCAGGCCATCACCTAGCCTAACAGATACAGTTTATTGCCCCCTACAGTAGGACCTCGCCTCACATCAAAGGAGCGGGGATTAATCAATGCCTTCACACCCCTAGATCCGACCGATCGCCCGCATTCCTGTTCCCAGCGGAATGTCCAGATGCGCGATAGCCATCATGCTGAGATTTGGGTGAGGACCCCTACTGTAGATATGTGTGAGAACGGGCCTGAACCGGGGATTCCAAAGATGCCTGTTTCATACTTCAAAGCAATACCACGGATGTCATAAATGTAATAAAGCCATAAACTTGTGTATAAGAGGCCAGGCCTCAGAGATGCGGTTAGAGCACCTCGAGAAGATACCCTGTTGTCTGATTTGACATGTTCTGCTCCGTCGGAATAAACTCCTGTTTCCTGCCTTCCAGTCTCCAGCACCTGCCTCTTCATTTGGTAACCTTGAGTTGGGTGAGAGGCGGCTATCGCCGGGCAAACCTTGAAAAGGGGTAATCGATCTGACCTGCTTGCCCTTTTCCCACAGAGTACACAAGGTGGCGCACTCACCCATTGACATAATGGCTACTACCCCTTGGCTAAATAGGTATCCTTGTGGTGCTACTGCTATGACTCTGCAAGAAGGTGTCATGTGTGGGTTTAGGATCCCTGCACCTGACTATTTGGAGGGCACCTGAATATAAAAACCAACTTTCAGTTAGGACTAACCCAGGCGTGGCGGCGACAAAGATTACTAAGGAACTATGCCTGGGCAGAAGAATGGGGCCATTTCACTACATCCCGGTACATAATTTTGTCTGCTCCCCTTTGGGGGTGGTCCCCAAAAAAGAGAAGGGTGAGGTGAGGTTGATCCACAATCTATTTGCACCTAAAGGCAACTCATTGAATGATGCCATTAGTGATGAGATTTCTAGCGTTAAATATGCGTCCTTTGATCAGGCTGTGGACATGCTGAGGGGCCTGGACCCTGGGGCATTGCTAGCTAAATCTGATATTGAATCTGCTTTTCGGTTGTTGCCAGTTCACACTGAGGATTTTCACTTGTTGGGATTTAAGTTTCAAGAAAAATTCTACATGGATATCTGCATGCCCATGGGGTGCTCGGTCTCTTGCGCTTACTTTGAAAAATTCAGTTCATTCTTGGAATAGGTTTTTAGACAGGTGACCAGGCATCACTTTGTCATGCACTATCTGGACGACTTTCTTATCCTGGGGTCAGTGGGCTCCCGGGAGTGTGCGTGGGCACTGCAGGAATTCTGCACGCTCATGCAGGCTTTTGGGGTCCCCCTGGCACCAGAAAAGACAGTGGAACCAACAGCAATGATAGAATTCCTAAGCATTGAGTTAGATTCAGTCCAAGGGTGTTTCAGGTTGCCGGTAGACTAGAAGAAAAATACAGGACAGCGTTGCAACAATGCTTGGCCAAGGATAAAATTACATTGCATCAGTTACAGCAGACAGTAGGGCAGTTGAACTTTCCCCTCATAGTGATACCAATGGCGCAACCATTCTCAATGAAAATCACCACCACACCAGACTGTCTGCTGAGGTTAGGCAGGACATGCAGATTTGGATGGCATTCCTGCAGGACTTCAACGGCAGGGTAGTGTGGCCCGGTCCACCCACTACCTCCGCAGAGTTAGGTTTATGGACTGACACTGTGGGTAGTGTGGGATTTGGCGCCATACTTGGTAATGAGTGGGTGGCACAGCAGTGGCCAGCATCGTGGGTGCAGAATGGGTTAACAGCTAACATTGGTTTCTTGAAATTGTTCCCTATCTGGGTGGCATTAACAGTTTGGCCTAAAAGACTGCATAATCAATCGATGGTGTTTTGGTCTGACAACATGACTGTAGTTGAATGCATCAACCAACAAGCAGCAAGGTGTAAAATGATTCTCCACCTGTTAAAAGAGATAGTGCTGTTGTGTATGAAAGAGAACATAGTGTTTAGGGCTAAACATGTGCCAGGTGTTAAATCATGCTGCTGATGCACTCTCTCACTTCAAGATGCAGGTCTTCAGAGCACACTTCCCCTCTGCAGAAGCGAATCCAACATCCTTCCCAGAAGTACTTTGGCTGATTGGTGCCCCCAACTAGCGAACCTCGTTTCAGCTAGCCTAGCAACCTGGATCAGGAAAGCTTATGAAGGGACGTTTTGGGCATATTGTGCATTCTTGGGAAAGGATAAGGCAGAGGATGGCATGACACAGGGGCACTCCTGCATTACTTAGGTGCTTTACATGAAGAGGGGAACTCAGCTGCAGCAGCCATGTGCCACGTGGCAGCAATATCTTTCTTCGCCCCAACCAGAGCCAGGAGAGATCCCACCAATAGCTTCACTGTCAAGAAGGCTTTAAAGGGTTGGCAGCGTATCCAAGGGTCAGCACCGGACTTGAGACGTCCAATAGGAGTGGAGTTGCTAACATCCTTACTGGGGACGCTTGACACTGTCTGCAACACCAAGGGGGAAGCTTTGCTATTCAGGGCGGCATTTTCACTTGCTTTTTATGGGGCTTTTCGCATAGGGGAACTGGCGGCCCAGAATAAACAGGATGTGCAAGGGGGTCTGCAGTTAGACCATGGAAAAGTACAAAGCTACGCCTTATTGATATCCATTAGGAAGTCCAAAACTGATCAAGAGGCCCGTGGTGAGGGGTTAGTGCAACATCGGGCACATGGTAATTCTTGCTGCCCCGTAGCACAATTAGAGGCATTTTTAAAGCATAGACCTTGTACAACGGGAGGGACATTATTAATCCATGCATACCGTACCCCGCTCACCAGGTTTCAGTTTAAAAGAGTCATGGATATGGCAGGACAGCAGGCAGGTTTGGATCCCAGTTGCTTTAGAACTCATTCTTTCAGAATAGGGGCTGCCACTGAGGTAAAAGCAAGAGGTTTTTACAGCAGCAATGTCAAAAGAATTGGGAGGTGGTCCTCCAATTATTACAAGCGCTATGTATGGCTGCACATGTTGTAAGTGGGACATTAGCAATGTACTGATGTATGTCTTTTTCTGCTTATCTCTACAGTTTCTCAAACCTGTCACGCAGGGGGGAAACTAGCGCCGGCCCATCAGCAACTACCACCTAAGCAAAGACATGCACCTCCAACAGAACTAGGACCACATGTGGTTTGGATTATAGGCCATTCATATGTGAGACGTTTGGAGGCATTTTTCTTTTCAGGGAATTACAAATACAGAGCTGAGAAGGCTTGTTTTTGGGTCTCACTGCATGATAGAGGGGGTCTCCGTTTGAGTCAGTTCAGGGGTTTTGTAAGGGAACTTCTGAGCAACGGGGGCCTCTCCCTAATATAATTATCTTATACCTGGGAGGGAATGATCTGGTGAATCTGGGTAGAAGAGGGCTAGTGGAATCCATAATCACAGAAGTGGGTTGGGTAGCTAAAACATGCCAGGGGTGCACCATAGTGTGGTCACAGATGGTACCTAGATGTCAATGGAGGGGGGGAGTCTGTGAGGGCACTGAACCACTCAGTAAGAAGGATCAATAACAAAATAGAGAAGTTGTTTAGGTCTCCTCAGTTACAGATGTTTGCCCAAGGGTGCATCAGGAGGATCTGTGCTTCTTAAAAGAAGGTGTCCACCTATCAAAGGTAGGTAATGCAATCCTCTCAAAGAATTTTCTGGCTTGGTTAGGGTGTTTCAGAAGCAGGGCATGACTTTCTAGTTAGCATAGTAGGGGGGCCAGATAGTTGGGAAACTATGCTGACCTTTGGCGGCAAGGTCATGTTTGGTGAGCAGTAAATTGAAGGTTCCATTCTTGAATGGGAAAACAACAGTTGATTAACAGAATGCAGAACAATGTCATACATTCACCCCAGTACAGAGATCTGGGCCTAAATCCATCGTTGTTTTGCTCATCATGCCATTCCAGTTTGAACCCAATCATATGCAAATCAGTCTTGACCCTGTGCCCCATGGAAACAGACCAGCCTGAACTGCCAAGCAAGATCCTCCCTTGACTGGAAACAAGCATTTTAGGACCGGTATCTGGCTTTCAGTCCTCATCAGCCAGGATAGCTTGATTCCAATGGCATGGAGAACACAGGACTCGTATCTGAGCATACCCGTCCCACTCAGGGTGACAAATGCAAAAACAAAAGTTGATGGACAGAATGCAGAACAATGTCATACATTCACCTTAGTACAGAGATCTGGGCCTAAAGGCATAGTTTTTTTGCTCACCATGCCATTCCAGTTTGAACCCAGCCATATGCAAATCAGTCTTCAACCTGTGCCCCATGGGAACAGACCAGCCTGAACTGCCAAGCAAGGCCCTCCCTGGACTGGAAACAAGCATCCTAGGACCGGTTTCGAGCTTTCAGCCCTCATCAGCCAGGATAGCTTGATTCCAGTGGCATGGAGAGCAGGGGACTCACGTTTGAGCATACCCGTCCCACTCGGGGTGACAAATACAAAAACAACAGTTGATGGACAGAATGCAGAACAATGTCATACATTCATCCCAGTATGGAGATCTAGGCCTAAATCCATCGTTATTTTGCTCACCATGCCATTCTAGTTTGAACCCAGCCATATGCAAATCAGTCTTGACCCTGTGCCCCTTGGGAACAGAACAGCCCGAACTGCCAAGCAAGGTCCTCCCTGGACTGGAAACAAGCATCCTAGGACAGGTTTCAGGGTTTCAGCCCTCATCAGCAAGGATAGCTTGATTCCAATGGCATGGAGAGCACGGGACTCACTTCTGAGAATACACGTCCCACTCGGGGTGAAAAATGCAAAAACAACAGTTGATGGACAGAATGCAGAACAATGTCATAAATTCACCCCAGTACAGATATCTGGGCCTAAATCCATCATTTTTGATGGGGTCGCCCAAGGGGGAGGGACAAGTGGTCGCTCCTAGAACTCCAGGGGAACTTACAGCCTTTTTGGCTGGATGGGTGCGGGGGAGTGAGGAGTTACGCTTTTCCTAGGCTGGTTGGCCACCCCGCATTTGCACAATGGTGCCAGTAAAGGGGGCAGAACTGCAAGGGCCCCTTATGGAGATAGTATACAGAGCATACAGGGGTAACCGGTGGGGGAAGTACCTTCACGGTGAACTGGCCCTCTGCGCATGCGCTCTCCGGCTGGAGGGCGGGCTTAATTGATAAGGATCTGACACCAGTTATTGACCTTGGCTCAAATATGGGTACGCAGAAAAGTAATTGCCATTATGATTATTGATGATGATAAGTTTAGATTCGGATAGGAATAACTTGTATTAGAGTTATGTTAAGGTTAGCCATCTGACATCTGTACCTATCAATGTAATCAATGTCAATTGTATGTTTTCTGCGTAATTTTTATAAATATTGTTATTATTAATTGTTTAATTGTTTGTTAATAAATACAGCCGGGGAGTTATCTACGACCCCTTTCTCCAAAGAAACTCTTGTTCTTGATATTATGTGGGTCTTGACAAGGGAGGAGGGGGTATAGGTAGTCCCAGGCCATATAGATTTCGGTACTTGCGGCACCAAAATCTACATGCCTATGTATTTTGCTGGACCTCTTCTCTCCCGCCTAAAACAGTAAATAAATTTCGGCAGGTAACATCTGTGGATGTGAACTTAATTGCAGCTAGTAATGGACTATAAACATTGCACTATTTATAATTTCAGTCTATCCCCAAATTGGTGTTTTGCACCAGAATTGTAATTTGCTAATTCCTCTGAACAATACTGAAATTGAATGGGACACACTTTGTAGATAAACACATCTTTCGCACTTGTATTTAGGAATGCTTTCTGAGAAGATGTATTCTAGGAGCTTCAAGACGTTAAACCTTGTCAATAAACAATAGCAACACTTCAGGAAATGGAAATAGACGTTTCTGTAAACATTGATTCTTGCAAAGCAATTACTGATGTGGATATGGAAGTTGCAGCTAAAGGTGTGCCAAGTTAAAAAGCAATCACTTTTAAATATTCCAACGTTGGCAAATGTCTATTGAATATTTTTCTAACGGCCCACAGTTTGGAAACTTTTACACTTAGGCACATTCCTATCCAATCAAAACAAACTACTTAGGGTCCGAGGGAATATTTACCGACCACGAATACACAATCCCCAACAAACAAGAACCTAAGCAAACGAACAGTGTCAATGGGTCAAAAATAACTCTAGAGCTACCGAATTGCACTGCAATTCAGTAGCTATAGAGTCATTTACATCCTGTTCTCACCCAATTAAGTTCACCTAATAGTACAGGACATATTCATCCGGGTCCTGTAGGTGACCTTTTGCATCATATGGTATGAGGAAGCCCAAATGATGAATAGAGTGGTACAGGACAGCTACTGATGGGTATCCTTGAATACCAATAGGTATCTAGAGGTAGCACCCATTTTTCACAGAATACAATATCCTGTTTAGATAGGTTTACGTCACATTTGAGTACAATGGGGCAGATTTATGTTAACTGGCGCATCCTCAGGGATGCGCCAGTTAATGTGCGCCACAGTGCGCCACAGCTCCGCCACCCATGGTGCGCCGCATTTATAATGCGGCGCACCATGGGGCAAAAACGGCACAGATGCGTGACGCATCTGTGCCGTAAAGGTGACGCATTGCTGGAGTTGCGTCGCAAGCGCGACGCAGCTCCAGCAAGGCTCAGGGGTGCCCCATCTTAACAATGCTGCGTCAAGACCTATGCCTGCTTCAAGCAGGCGCAGGCTTTTGACGCAGCATTGGCCTGAAAGTGACTGAGTGAAATCTTATAGATTTCACTCAGCCACTTTTGCGAGGCGCACCTGCCCCGGAACGCCCACCCTGCGCCGGAACGCCCACAAGCGGCGCAGGGCTTTACAACGTGACGCATCTGCCTAGATGCGTCACGTTGTAAATCGTTCGTAGGGATGCGCCACGTTTACGCCGCCTTGCGTGACGCAACAGCGGCGTAAACGTGGCGCAAGTGCCTCATAAATCTGCCCCTAAGTTTGTTTTATTTTTGACCCATTGACACTGTTCGATTGCTTACATTCCTATCCAAACCATGGCTTTACAACAAACTTTATGTCACACATATCATTGTTTAAAGTGTTCTGAAGAAGGTATATTTTAAAGATAACTGTTAGCGTTCTTCTCCGCAAAGCCAGTTTGCAGAAAAAAAGGTCAGAGAATTGAGTTATATTGCAATTATCAAAGCAGCGTGAATCACACACTTCAAGTTCTGCATCGTGTGGCTGGGTTCTAAAAGCATGAAAATGATCTCTGTATGCAGAGAAAAAAACTTCATGCGGGCAAAGTAAATCATGGAAACCTTCAGTCTAGAAAAGGAGAAAAATTGTGAACTTTGTAGGCAGAAAAGATTTCGGGCAATATTATCAAGAACGGCGATAAAGGGCTTGATAATATGCCCCTGAGAATTCCCATAGAAGCCCAAGTTCTGGTGTGAAGGGCATCAAACCTGGGCTTCTTTGGGAATTCTCAAGGGCATATTATCAAGCCCCTTATCGCGTCTTTAGCAGCAGTTTCCTGCCGCTAAAGGGGCGATAATGTTATCGCCGTTCTTGATAATATGGCCTTCTGACTTCCTCTTCTGTAACTTAATAATGGAACAGAGAATGATTATATAGCCCAACAACCGTGCTCCACAGCAAAGAACATACTGAAAATGTGAGCATACATACTTAATCTTTCTAGAAATTTAAAACAGACTTAAAATACAGCAGAAAATGTAGTTTTATTTGTGGAATGTGGTTATTTTTTAAAGATGGCAGCATTAAATATGAATTTATTAAATTGCATAATCATTTTTTATGAAAATGCTACAACAGTAGATGTTTTAGAATTAGCCTAATGATTTGAAAATAACGCAATAGAAAAAATAAAGACTCAGGGGCATATTATCAAGGAAACGCGATAAATATCTCATTTCCCGCTTTGCGCGATTCTATTTAAAGCCGCGTATCGCAGGATTTAATCGCAGAGATATCGCGTTATTATCAAGGCATATCTCCACAGTGATTAAATCCTGCGATAGCGGCGTCGAACAGAATCGCGCAAAGTGGGAAATGCAATTTTTATCGCGTTTCCTTGATAATATCCCCCGTTGTCTCCCCAAACAATCCACCTGCCATTAAAAGTATGGCTAAGGCAGTTTCTGACCAGATTTCCACGGAGAAATGTAAGGGAACGCCTACTTTACATGTCATTAGCGATATTCATCGCTGACATGCAAAGTGGAGCTTAAAGGGCTGCTTACTCAAGGAAACATGGTTAGCGTGTCCTTGATGATTAAGCGTTAAAAAAATCACCGCTTTTCGGCCGAAAAGGGCTGCTAAAGCAGCGGACTTCGGCTTGATAATATGCTCCTCAGTTGAAATGCCAGTGTTTTTCAGAACGTCATGCGAAGTATTGTTAATGTGGACATTATATGAGCCATAATCCGATACCCCTCTGTGCAGAAAAAAGCATTGCCAAAGCCAATAAATCGAGCATTGGCTGCTTATTTTGTCAAGAGTTATGCAAAACTTGATTGTTAGGGAAGCTGTTAGACCCACATCCATACATGAAAAAAGAAACATTGACTAGAAGCCAAAATATTTTTGGGGTGTCAAAAAGCACACATTTCCGTAGTAGTCCTTGACATAGGAGGGAACTACTTAGGGCCTGATTATGGTTTTTTTCAGTGAGGTGCCTGGTATGCCCAACCGCTGCAACGCCAAATCTGTAGTCGGTCCATCTGCCATATTACGACATTTTTCATGTCTGGCAGGCTTTTTTTTTTACATTCCTGCGGCAGTGCCTCCAAAAATGGGTACCGCAATGGAAACGACAAAAACAGTTTGTGCATGGCATGGAATGTAAAGTCCATGACGTGGAAGAGGTGTGGTGCAGCGGCCAGGGTGCCTGTCTCCGGACCGCAGGGTTCACCGTTCGATCCCCGGCTCTGGCGGCAGGTTAACACAGCACCATGTGACTCTGGGCAACATCTTGCTTAATCTTCCCAACGTCTCCCAGCGCTGGTACACCTCCATCGGAGATAGCTGTGCGCTTTACAAATGCTGGCATTAACATTTGACGTGCAGGAACTGGGGTTCATGCACACAGAGGGGCCACATGTTATGCCCCCCTGCATACACTCTATGACCCAGAGGCAACAGGGGGCCCTGTACGGCCTCCTTTGTTTCCTATCCACCACCGCCATGAAAACAGTGGTGGAGATGAAACTTGTAATGTGCTTGGTGGGACCGCAGGTATCCCGCCAAGCATATTGCTCTGCGGTCCCACCAAGCACATTGCTGCCTCCACACAATCGCACAAACATCAGGGCAAAGCAGTTCACTGGCAGCTGTGGCGGGGCAATGACGGTCCGACCGCCCTAATTGTAATGGAGCAGTCGGAAGACTGCAATCACCGCGTCCCCACGAGTTTGGCGGGCCACAGACTGTCAGATTTTTGATCAAGCCCTTAGTGTGTGGATGTGCTCCTTGTGAAAGGGTAGAAGGCCATAACTCACAGTGAAGTTAGCCAATTGCTAAATTGAGCTGACCGATTGCAGTACGCTGTAGTGGATGGAAGAACAATGTGAATGATATTATAACAAAGCAATGGATGAAGAAGACTTGTTAAACGCCCCTGTAATAGCATGAATATTGTACATTTAAGTTTTATTTACCTCAACGGCACTTAGCTCGTGACCTGGCCCATGGATTGGGATAACCCCTTCACCTCACTTTCAGAAGTGACTTAAAATGGATGTCTCTAGATAAAAATCAAGCTACAATAGCATAAGATCTTCAATAACAGATTCAGGAGCTTCTTTCCCTCAAGCCAGGAGGAATGTGGCGGTTTTCAGGTCGGAAACCAAATGTGTCCATAAGAATAAATGAGGCATAATTTCATGACATACCTACAGAGCTTCAGATTTCAAAATGTCCACACACCATTTTAAAATGCAGTACGCCAAAGCGGGGATTTCACAAGGAATTTCCTGTGAGATGAATTTATGCTATCTACATATTCTTTTTCCCTACTTATTTTTTTTTCCAGGATAACCCTAGTTTATTGGAAAATCAGATAATCCACCTTTTCACATTAGTTAAGCTATTTTTTTCTAATCAGGTTCCCGCTGTAACTGCTAAACGCCTTTACAAGATTTGATATTAGATTAAATGGTTTATATGTTCCTGTAGTAATCATAGAGATACGCACAGAATGCTCCAGGGAGGTGTGCATCCTATAATAACGTGGCGTTGAAATGCGGTTCATTACCACCAGCCGTGTTCAAAATAATAAGCCGTGGTGGTTAATTTAGAAACCCACTGGACCGAACAGAATTGAATGTTGGGATTTAGCACAGATGCGAGCACAGAACGTGGGCAAGAGACAGGAGATAGGCGTCAGGGTTTGCAGATATTTCTCCGACTTCCGGAACACGTCTGAGGTTATATTCATGTCACTGTTAACGTATTTACTGGCTTGAGGCAAATCACGACGCCAGCAAATATGTACTGTGTATTTTAAACTCTCTCAATATACATTTTTAGCGAACCTAAGAATTCAGCTTTTGATGGAGTGTGGAATTTATGTAAACATAGGCGCTTTTCGTATTTGTATGTTGATGCTTCGATACACAGTCAGTTGGGTCTTCTTATATCTGTAATATAACTATCCACAGACCAGCACCCGGTAATGAGGAGCGTTGAGGGATCAACTGACCAGTGGATGCATGTGTTGCTAATGTGATAATTAAATACACTGGTGTGTGGTACCCAAATGGACAATTGAAGATCACTCCAAAGTGGCAGAATATCAGTCAAACAGGTGTTTTTCTGGTAAACATCTATCACAACGCAGGTATTACAATGTAATACCTTTACAATGCAGTCAATACCACAACTGTGTTGTTACCACGAGTTCCATTGCAATGCAAGTCATTACAATGATTTGCTTTAGGGAATGCGGTGTTGGACTGGTGTTGGATTTTAAGTCCAACACCTTTCCTACTAATACACCGACTGGAGTTGGAACTATACCAAAGTCCACCACTTCCCTGAAGCAAGTCATTGTAACGACTTGCGTTGTAATGGTACTCTTGGTAACAACACAGTCATGGTATTGACTGCGTTGTTAAGCCACATGTGGTTTTGGCATGCGTGGTAATAGATGCTATTCTGTTTTTCTGCAAGGAGCAATGGATAGACCTGGAATGAACAGCTTTTTTAGTACGTGTGAAGAACTAACCCACATCCTGGATGCACATAATTAACAATATTAATACTAATAACCTTTTGAAAGAGGCAAATGTCCTTGATGGAGAGAATAAACCTGGACTAGAGCAACTCCGAGTCATGAGATACCAGTGAAAAGGCGATGTGAAATCTCTGATGGCCTTCAATGTCTGTTGTCTTACTTTAATACACAGCAGTTACTTTGGGTTCTGGTGCCGTTATTGATGAATGTCCTCACTGGTTACTTCTTGTATGACATCACCCCTGACATCATTCCCCTTTGTCTACAGTGTCCGTGCATTCAGAGCTAGCTGTGCATGACTGAAAATATATGGCAGTCACTAGGTACTGGGCATGGATTTGGTTATGCCCTTTGCCCCAGAGCTCCTGCTTCATGACTGGGGGCGAACCCAACGCCCAGTGCACCTTGATCCCACATGCAATTTCAGATGTCCATTAATGATGACCAGTGACCCAAGAGCTGGCTGCATATATCCTTCGGCCAATGGCAATGCCTTTTCACCGAGAGCTTACTGCTAATGGCCATAGGAGTGCATCTTTAACTGTAAATCGAAAGAACAGCACAACAAAACCAAAGAGTTCAATGAAAAGCCAAGTTATTGAGGTTTACACGAGTTACAAAAAAACATCTTTAATGAAAACCATAGTTATTCTAATAAAAAGATTCAGTTGAAGGGATCTCACGGATGACATCGCAAAATACTTCACTGTTGACGTCACACACGCACCATGGACCTTACCAACGAAATTCATGTGGGTGCTAGGAAGATTGGAGAACTAAGACCAGAAAGTTCTGGCCATTGTCAAGGAATGAAAGTTGGTAGAAATTAAAAGGGTATGGGGCAGTGGGCCTGAGTGTAAGCTTCTACCCAGAATTCACTGAACAATGCAAACAGCTAAGCATATTGAGCTCTTGTTGTAGGCACCTTGAAAAGAGGCATGGTTGGATTCCAGCCACTGGTCTCAGAGTTCTTTGGGTATGACTAAAAGCTATAACAGAGGACCTGGGATTACAAGTGGTCAAAATAGTTTATGAATACAAAGCTAGTTCTTAGCCAAGAATGATCACCTCTGGCCCAATGGGGCTGGAAGAAGAATGTCTAGTGAAGTCTTGGAATGCTTGTATGTTTGAATATCAAGCAGAAAAACATTGACCTGCAAAAATAACGTATCCAAAATGCTGACTGCGCAATATTGTTGAAGTACGTTTTGGTACAAATTTCTTCTACCAGCTCAACTTCTATTTACCTTGATGATATGTTTCCCTCTAATGGAACTACAACCAGCGTAATTATAGTTAGGCCATACGAAAGGCGTTTTTTATTTTCTTAATAACTTCCTTGCTGTTTGACAAATCTGTACAAAAACTATCAAAAATGAAAGGTTCCTCCGCCTTGCTCCTTCATAGAAAGTTTTGCACTGATCAGTCAAGCAGAGGCTAAGAAAAAGGGGGTTCCAAAAATGGAACTTGCCTTCTAATTCCGAAAGAAAAGTTTGCTCTCTAATACAGAAAAACAAATGAATGAGACCAAAGAAGAACAAAATGGTATACATTTACTCAAAGCGCGCTATTTGTGATTTGATGTAACTCTGTTCAGCCATTTGAGAAATTATCATTTAAAAAGGTTCTCAGGTTGGGTATGTAGTAGGAACCCTCAGAAAAAGTTATGATATATGACAGTTGATTATCAATTTCGAATTAAACAAATTCTAAAACCTGATTTTTCTCCCATTAGGCACTTTGATACCAAAGTTCCTGAAAAAGAACCATGGTTCTGAGAGATTCCAATTGTCTGGTAGCAACGCCAGGACAAAATGATGCATACACCATTACATTCCCCAAGGACTTGTTCCCTGTTGGAAATAACCATTTTTTGCTTGGTATTCCCATACATTTTTCTTCCTGATCTAGTTTGTGTTGGCTTCAGGACACTGCAGACTTTACTCAAGCTAACCAGCGTTAAATTGCTTGCGCTTTTCCTTCCAAACATGGTAAAATTGGTATAAACCTAACTAGCACACTTAATTCACATCTGAGGCCATGTTAAATGGCACAACATGTACCCAAGCCCTGTAAACTAAATGCTACTTGTGGGTTGCAGCACTTATTGTGCCACCCACTAAAGTAGCACTGTACAACAGGTCTCAGGCCTGCCAGTGCCACATGTAGTGCAATTTCAAACTACCATATCAGCAAGACAAAATAAACCTTTTTACCAGGCTTAACTCTTCCCTTTTAATAATTATAAGTCGCCCCTGACAGCGCATATTGAAGGGTGCATTGTAATAAACAAGTAGGACATGTGCACTTAAGTTTTACGTGTCCTGGCATGGAAAACACCCATATTTGTTTTTCACTGTGAAAAGACTAATACTGGGTTTCCTTATTACATTTATTAAAAGATAACTTCAGTTTGGGAACAAATATGTCTTCCATTCATTAGAACTATAATTTAAAATAATCTTTTATGGTAAAGTTGGATTTCAAATTACTGTTTTAAAATGTCACTTTTAGAGTGTTGGCATTTTTCCACCTAAACCAATTGTGCCTTTCTACCAGTGACCAGGATCACATGCCTGTTAATGGGTCTCCTGTGGTTTGATGTGTATTCCTTCTAGAAAGGGGAAAATGGGTCTTGAGTGTGGGGAATGGTGTTCCTCTCCAGAGTAGGATAGCCTAGGTTGTTGTACCAAGTCCTTCCTGAGCTTCAAAGGGTAGCCTCTGAGCCTTGTCCAGCCCGTTACTGAATTCAGAAGATGACTGCCCTATCACGGGCAAATGCACCTCACAGCTGTGCCTGCCTGCCCTTATTTTTCCCAGCCAATCTGGAGCCAGACTCAATGGAAAGGGGAGAACTAACCAGAACCAGTTTAAGGTTAAGCAAAGGGGGTGTTCCCCGCCTGCAGGCCAGCACTGGGTTCAAAACGGGCATGCTTAGAACCTAGAATAAGAACACTTCTTGATCTGATAAGGTTCAGAAGAAGGACTGCCTTGTTGTCAGAAAAAGGAAGACTGGACCTGCTTGCCTTCAAACCAGGACAGCAGAAGTGACTCCAAACTTCCATTGGCTGACCTACAGTTTGAGCTCCAAGGACACAACAACCTTCCAGAGACCTCTTCTGATTTCCAGTTGAACAGACCCACCCGGCCCTAACCTGCTCCCATCTTCTGGCCTCTGTCAGATTACGCCCTGACCCCCCAAGGGCTGTCCTCAAGGTCCTGGATCCTTGCCTGGAGTCAGAGTGTACTCTCCCTGCTCAACTGTTGGTTTCACCTGATCTGATGGAAAATGGAGCAGACTGATGTAGAGCTTCACATTGTAGCACCCCACAGCTCCTGATCAGCAACTTCACCGGCCCTGTGCAGGACGAAACATGGGCCTCACATCGCAGCCTCTGGCAGCTCCAGATCAGTGTCTTCACTGGAGCTGATGGAGCACAGGATGAAAATTTGTTTTCCATCGGGATGCAACAAGTCCCATACCCGACTGGTACTCCATCGAACTGGGCCTGAACTTGTGACTGTGCCTGTCCGGCGTGACCAGATACCCGCAGTTGGTGCTTCACATCTTTTGCCTCTATTTTCAACTTCAACTTTATGAACTCATAACTCTGGTTCTATTGAGTGGAGCTTTGTCATTTTGGTGTAATTTTATTTCTTACAATATTATCTATGTTTTTCTAAATTGGGCTGAAATGTTCCTTATCATTTCACTTTATTTTCTGTTTGAGTGTTGCATACATACTTTACTACTTTACACATTGCATCTAAGTTAAGCCTGACAGCTTTGTGCCAAGCTAGCAGATGGTTAATTGTGGCTCACCTTGTCAAGGATTGTCATTATTACTTGAAGTGGGTCCTCATCCCTTCAGAAAACAATTCAATGTCTTACAGTCCTGAGTCCTGCAATGCACAAATGAGAGCAGGGTGAGCACACCAGGACTTCTAGGACCATGTGGGTGGTTGGGGGAAGGAGTACAGTGATCTCACCCATGTTTTAAATTAAAACATATGTAGTTTTCATACCAGGTACCATGGCTACTGCGGAATACAGCAAAGCCCCTGTGAGGTACTGTCGTAATAATGAGATACTCTCAGTACCATGGTAGTAACACAGTATCAAAAAGAGAGGTTGGCTGCCGCACGGAACACCATGCTCAGTTGCAGGGCTTCAAGTGGGATGAAAAAGTTGGGGTGGGGGTCTCCAATAGGGGCGTGGGAAATGAGGTCTAACTTTTAAACCTTTCCAAGAGGTATGGCCTGTCACTAACTGGTAAGGCTTTACCCATGTAAACTAAAATCCAATTACATTTGGCAAATATGTGGGCATAACTCTATGTGCTCTGCAGGGAGGCCAGGAATGTGATGTGCATGAGTTCCGATCATCATTATACTCTACTGTCAGGTAGTGTGAGAAGCACACACTCCCTTTGGCCTCAACTCCAGAGTTCATTGTGGCCTATTATAAACACTCATCCAAAATCAACTCACACAGACACCTACATATTATTAATTCACTGGCCCCACTCCCCTTTTTATTAGAGTTTGGGCCAGGAGATGGGGTCCCTGCTGTATCAGGGAGGGGGGGGCTATGCGCCTCCCACCGCCTTGCATATATGTTTTGGGCCAGAGGTGTGGGTCCCTGGTGCCACTATTGGCTTGGGGAGAGGGCCGTGCACCCCCTTGCCATTACATATATGGTTTGGCCCCAGGTGATGGGATCTCTGGGGTCCCTTATGGATATGGGAGGAGAGTCATGTGCCTCCTTCTTTACAAATATCATTTGGCCATGGGAGATGGGGTCCCGGGGGCCCGAAGTGGCTCGGGTGGTGGACCACAGTTAGAAGGTGGTTTATTGTCGGGGGTAAGTATGCATTTACCACTAGTAGGGAGGCCACAGACAACGTACTGGGTCCATAAAATGGTCTCTATAAATTAGTCCCTTACTCAACCTTTGGTAGCTGACACCGAGCAATTAGGCTTAACTTAGTATAAAGGCATGTAAAGCATTTCAAAACACCAGTACAGTAAATTAGTAAGACACAACACACACTAAAAATTCCACACCAATTTATAAAAATAGGAAATATTTGTATCTTTGAAATGGCACCAAAAACAACAAAAATCCAACGTAGGGAACCAGAAATATGAATTTTTAAAGAATAAACAGTTTCTAGTGCTTAGAAACCAATAGAGCCAAATTGGGACATCTGGTCTCGCTTGACTGGAACAAAGTCAAAGTTTCAGGCCGACCACGATGGAGCCCTGATTGGATACACTAAGCGGGAGGGCCTTGTCCACATTTTACCTTCACACTTAGGGGTTGATTACGATGTCGGTCTGAGTCTGCAGTCCCGCTTCCCATATTATGATGCGAAAATTGTATGTTTTCTATTGCAGCTTGTGCTGAGGGCTGCAGTACAAGCCTCATTAAAAAAAACTACACTTTGAAAACATCCCTGCCTCATGTACCTGCCACACGGGACATGGATGTTTGACGGGACACCACGGGTGTCCCCTGGCCTTATAGTAGAGGCCGTAGGAGGGCTTGGGCCCTGCCAGGAGCCCACAAAATCACTTTCCAATAGCCTTTCCCAGTTGGAAACACCAACATGGAAAGGCTGTTGGAAACGAGCATCATAATCCTGACAGCGGTGCCTGAGCCTGATCTGCCAAACCGAAGCCTCGACGGGATCTCCGATCCTTTCTGAGGCGTTGGTCTTTCCCCCAGCCATCAGCGGTCTGACCAACTGCATCGTAATGTGGAGGTCGGACTGCTGTTCCCGATGTCAAAGGGACCGGCACGGACAGAGCTTTAGTGGCAATCCGCCCAACATCATAATCGGCCCTTTAGAAAGTTTTCTGGAGCTATTTCTTCCGACAGCCCTCAACCCTCCACAGCAGGCCAGGCCCGGAGAGGGTTTACTCGCTTGACTTTCCTCAAGGCCCCAATTAAATCCTTGAAGTCGGGAGATCTGGAGTCTTCAGCAGGACGAGTCTGAGATCCTGGCTGGGTCATGGTTGAAGGTGGCCAGCTTAACTCTTGCGGTCGGGCTGATCACCTTATTGAGCAGAAGTTCTCCTTGTAGGTTACAAGTGCCTAGAATACAAATCCAAGGGTCAGGATTTGCCTCAATTGTTCTTGGGAGGTCTAGGCTTCAGATTCCACAATGCACCTTGTCAAATCCTTAAAAAGTCCACTGGACAGGAGGGGGACTCTTGATGGAGATGATGCAGGTGAGCTCTGTTAACCTGTAATTTGCAGGGAGTCCACTCCTTACTCCTCCTTGATGCAAGGCAAAGACCCCAATCCTTTAGTACCAGAGTTGCAGCACGTGCAGTCATTCAGATGGCAGGCCTTTGGCTGCAGATCCATATTCTAACAGGACTCTCCTCCTTCTTCTTGTAATTTTAGGCAGGGGAACTGAGAGGCTACACAGCTCTCATAAATTTTGCAGCTTCTGGTCATCGAACAGAGGGGCACCCTGACCAATGGGATGTAAGGGGTCTTGCAGGCACATGACCACTTCTTCCAAAATGTGGCATAATCTTGTCCCAGAAATCTCTGCAGTGGGGTAAGACCTGTCCAAAACAAACTCAGAGTGTGACTAATTTCCATATCCCCCTACTCACATCTGCAACTTCCGTCTTTAAGCCTCCCATCTGGCAGGAAGAGTAGGTGGGCCTCACTGACATTCTTGCCTGTTCTGCTCTTCTTTGAATCTCATGCTTTATGGCCCATCCCCAGCTCTGAAATTCCTGTGCCACTACAGAGTACTCCCCATCAGATCTCTGCTCCGCCAGGCCACTTATCACCTAATCTAGGCAACCTGACTAATCCTGTTAGAGTTGATCAGGGAAGACTGCATGAAGGCTGCATTTTGATTTACAGGCAAGAAAGTCTTATTACTTCTTTTCTGTACAAGTTATGATATATTCAACCAGGTCAATCTGTTGGGTTTATTCACACCATTCTTCTAAGTCTATGATTGATATTTTATTCTCTTCCTAGCAACATTTATGCGTGCATAAAAATGGGAATGTTAGCCTAGGAGCTAAGTATCTACAATGGGGAAAAATACCATGGGTAGATTTCCCGCACCAAGATTTATAAAACCTCTTTTATAAGTACCTTGCTTATAGTTACACGACCCAGCACTGGGACACATAAGGGAGACCTTGGGGGTACCTAATATGTTAAATAGTGTAGGCTATCACTTTACAATTGACTTTGTAAAGAATTTATATTTAAAAGCAGTCCTATAAGGCAAAGCTGTTTTTAAATTGACAGCCAGACACTCAGCATTGTACAAATGCAGAGTGCATGAATCTGCTGGGATTTTAAACCTTAATGCCCTATTATATACTAGGGTCCTATATGTAACCCTCTTGCCCTATTATCTATTAGGGACTTACAGGGTCTGTCAGACCAATTGTAAGTGTACCCTAATACCTAGTGTACCCTATTGCATGTGCGTGTTTAAACAGAGCACTTTCCCTGGCCCTGGTTAGTAGAGCCCAGGGCACAATCAGTTACTAACAGAACCAGTCACCATAAAAAGGGGGTGAACATGCCAAAAAGGATGACTTTCTAACAACCACTGACGCCGCTCCCCTTAAACAAAAAGCTCTGGAGAATGCGGTTGCCACAATCCGTAGGTCACCCCTACGTCGCATGTGAAAATCTTGTGTGGGATTGGCAACCTGCAGGGGGTTGGCTACAGGCTCTGCGGCCAACCCTCTGCCATGCACGGCCAAAGGCAGTGTGCAGTGTGCATTGTGGGATTGGCTGCCTGTGAGGGGATGGATGCAGGGAGTGCCTGCAAGGCAGTCTGGGTGGTCAAACCCATGTCGCACACAACCAAATGTCATGCATGGCGTGGGGTTGGCTGCCTTTAGGTGTGTTGGCTACAGGGCCTGGCAGTGCACAGTATGGGTTTGGCTGCCTGCGGCCAACCCCATACCATGCACAATAAAAAGCCAGCCCACACTGTGCACACCCTTCGTCCATGACGGGTGGTTTTCTTTACGTATGGTAACAAATGATTGCTTTACGTGAAAAAATTCCCTGGAAAAAAACACAGTAAAGTGACGTTATAGTTAGGAATTGTGATTATATTTTACTTAACAATGCAGACAACCTTAAAAATCCACTGAATAAAACAAAGGTTAAATTAATGTTATAGTTAGGTGAGAATTTCAGTGACCAAACATAACATTTTAAACATACAAAACCACTGAAATTCACCATTTATAGTTACCTCTAGTAACTACAACTCATTCCCAAAGGCAACTATAACTCACATCCTTGCCATGTACTGCTTATTACCCCATATACTATATCACACATGACGTCTTGTATGACATCATTAATAATATCACTTCAACATTTGCAATAAAATTATCGATGATGAAACTGCATGGCAGGTGTGCGAGTTATACTTACCTATAGCACAAGTTATAGCTCCATAGCGAACTATATCTGATGAATTTTTGTGGTTTTGAACATTTAAAACATTGCATTGTCACAGACTTTTGCACCTATAGTCGCCACTGCATACTTCTGGTTCAGCTGAGCCGGGACTCCTTCTGAATCAGGGAAGGGTGGCCATGTGCCTTCCTGTTTGCAAATATCATTTGGTCATGGGAGATAGCATACTCTGGCTCAAAATGGCTTGGGATGACGGAACACACAACCTGCTCCCCTTAACAAAAAATGCCCCAGGGATGGGGTTGACGCAGCCCGTAGACCAGCCCTACATTGCACGCCAAAGGCCATCTGTGGCATGGGATTGGCAGCCTGCAGTGGGGTTGGCCCCCTGCCATGTACTGCCAAAGACAGTGCACAGTGTGGGGTTAGCTGCCTGTGGGTGGATGGACGCAGGGTCTGGCTGCAAGCCATTCTCTGTGGTCAACATCATGTCACACACAACAAGTGCAAGTGCCATGCATGGGGTTGGCTGCCTCGAGGTGGGTTGGATACAGGACCTGGCAGTGCACAGCATGGGGTTGTATACTTGCGGCCAACCCAATGCCATGAACAACAAAAGGCAAGTCCTGCGTCCAACCCCTCCCTGCAGGAATCCCAACCCATGCTGTGCACACCCTTCATTTGTGGTGGGGCGGTTGTTTTTGCATATGGTAACAAAATATTACTTTACGCTAAAAAAATCGCTAACAATTCACTGAAAAAAACCTGAGGTTAAAGTGAAGTTATAGTTAGGAATTGTTATTATATTTTACTTTACATTGACAAAAACCTTTGCTGAAATAAACAAAGGTCAAAGTAATCTTATAGTAAAGAAAGAGTTTCAGTGACCAAACAGAACATTTTAAACGTATAAAACCACTGAAATTCACCATTGGTAACTATAACTTGTGCCCTAAGGCAATTAAAGCTCACACATGATATCTTCTATGGCATCATCAATATTATCACTTCAGCATTTACAATGAAATTATTGATGATAATAGTGCATGGCAGGTGCGCTTGTTACAGTTAAAGTAGGACATGCGTTATACTTATCATAGCTAAATATCACTGATGAATTTTAGTGGTTAAATACAGTTAAAATGTTACAATGTCACTGAACTTTGTACCTAACTATAACGTTACTTTTTAAGCGGAAAAAAATATATACATATAAGTATATATTTATTTATATATATGTGTGTTTTTATGTTTCCACCGAAAATGCATTTTTTGTAACTTTTGATGCAGAGTGAATGGATCTGCACAAAATTCGGCAGTCACTTGGCATAGACAGCTAAGGGGCATTTTGCCAATTTTTATGCAAACTGGTTGAGGGTAGAAAGTTAAGTGTGAAGAATGATTTCCCCCATTTTAGCTCACAAAGAAACATTTGCTCTCTCTTACAGTCCAAATCATTGAATTTATACCTGACGTGGCATGAGAGTAGAACTTTACTCAGAGAGTTTACTTTTGTTGTGTTTGTGTACATTTGTTCAGTAGTTTTTGAGATATAAAAATGTTAAATGTAGCTGAGCGGGTTTTAAAGAGTGATCTTTTTTGTACATCTGTGCTATTTGGGATTCACAAATTCTTTGTGAAACCAGAACTTTTAAAATAAAGGAATCGGATTTGATGAGTGAGTGTTTTCTCTTATCACCCCTTACAGATCCACAGTTCCAGACTTGGTGCCATGAATCCTAATGTGCTGATTGGTTGCCACATGTGAAAACTCTTGTGGAGGCAAAGTTTCATGGAAGGCAGACATGTAAAATGATGGTCAGGGTCCACTGTACTGAGAAATGTATAACAGACGCCAGTTGTACTTTTGGAGCTGGGTATTCTGATCCCCAAGGAAGGTAAAGCAAATCTAGGGAAATCTTCCTGCTCAGGTACCTCATGTTCAGGGCAAGCTTCTCCTACCCAAGCATTAACTAACGTTGATTCCTGGAAATGCATTAAGTTGCATTTAGAATTCTGAACCTCTGAAAAGGCAAGATGGATCAGTGAAGCTTGGCCTGGGTTTAAGGTTCCTATCAGGACACTTTCCCTGGATTTGCACTTTCATACTAGGACTCACAAATCCTGCTCCCCCCAAAAAAATCTGTAGAATATTAAATAAGGCAAGGCCAAAGACCAAGATCGATTGGGCAACCCTTCTCTCTGGTGGCAATTGGCAGCCCTCGGCATTTTAGGGTCAGAGCTTGACTGAAGGAAAGGCACTGCAACCAACCACTGAGGAGCAAGTCCAAAGGCAATGCACAGCAGGTGTTGGATGCCTGCACCAGGTTGGTAGAATAGACTGCCCGGGGACCAGGACCTCTGGCATACACCCGCTGCAAGCAGGTGAAACCCATGCACACTGAGGATTGACAATATTTGTGCACTTTCTGAGCAATAACTGCCCTTTTGCTTTGATTTTAATAGAGAGCTTCATTTGTGGCTTTGTTTTTTCAATGAGGTAACCCTATTCACTTGTATGTACCCTTTGAACTCTGTGTATTTGTTCCTGCCAAGCTCAGTGCCCCCACCCCCATCCAAAGCCGTGTACAGCAAGGGTAGGTCATACTGGAAAAAACAGGGGCTGCCAGCATGGCTCGCGGTGGCGGGCCAAGGGGGTCAGGGGGTGGGGGTTCTTATGTGGTGGTGGGGGTTTAGGGTTCGGATAAAATAAAAATCATCTCTGCTCCTGCTCTCCTGCCTCTGTCTCTGACAGGAACAGGAAGCAGGCAGCCAGGCTCCCTCCCAAGCCAATCACAATGCTGCAATGCAGCATTGGGATTGGTCTGAGCGCTGTGACATGGCACTCAGCCAGGGGCTGTAAGGGGGGGATGTTATCCATGCAGGCTGTAATGCAGCCTGCATGGAGAAGAAGAAAGTGCGCATGACCAGTTTGGGTGGCCTGAGAGGGCTGACCAAACAGTCATTGCACACTTAGGAGGGCGCAAACCACTCCTCCCCTGCCCTGCTCCAAGAGCAGAGCAGCCCCACCCACTCACCCACCCGCAAAGCAGCAGGGTGCAGCCTATAATGATAATAACGCAAACTTATTATAATTTTATCTTTCTGCTTCCCACTGCTTGAAAGCAGCGTGGCAACGCTTCTGGTAGGAAGTTGAAATCAGATTGGAAATTGCCCGATGCAGTTTCCCAAGACCTAACCACTTGTGATTGGTCTGTAGTTGTTTGGTTTGTCTCATTCCAGGATAAATCTTATTTAAAGGGCATACTTAGGCTGTGTGGAGTTCTGCTAGAGACGTGCATGCTGTTAAAGAGTTTTTGATTGCATTTATTACTGGAATTGCATTTACTTAACAAAACAACTATAAAATGGAACACCAATATAACAAAACTACTACAATGCAAAAGCCCCACTCTAACCTCCTATGAAAAGAAATGAACTCTTACTGATCTACATGACTAGACGTGGGTCCCTTGCTCGCTGTGACACTAGAATCAAGCTATCCTGGCTGAAGAGGGGTGAAACCCCGAAACCGGTCCTAGGATGCTTGTTTCTGGTCCAGGGATGGCCTGGCTTAGCAGTTCAGGCTGGACTGTTCCCATGAGGCACAGGGTCAAGACCGATTTGCATATGGCCAGGTCTAAACTGGGGTGGCATGGTGAGCAAAGGAATGATGGATTTAACCCAGATCTTTTGACTTGGTGTGATGTTTTGATTTGTTCTGCATTCCGTCCATCAATTGTGTGGCTTTTGCTTTCTGATGCCACAGACTCACCATCAGATCCATGCCCACCTCAAATATTAAATAACAATTTTATTTTCAACTTGAGTTACAATTCCTGGAGGAGAACTAGCTACTATCTGATGAGCAAACTGGTTTCCACCCTTGGAACGGCACAACATGAGCCCTGATCTCCATAGTGGATAATCTTAAAACAACAATGCCCAAATTCTCTTTTTTAATGTCAGTCAATATCTCTTACTCTTTTGTCAACTCTGTGTCTGCTGACAGAGTTTCCTTTTATTTGAGAATGTTTCCATTTGTTGTAGTCAGATGATCAGCTGTTGAGAGTGGATTTGGATCGAGATATAGTCCTGGAATTATCATGGATCTCTATCTATTAATGCTCTATTCTCCATCGTGTCTCTACCCACCTGGGGACACAACACTGAAATATGGCCAATACGCCATTTGCAGAGAGGCCTATTATAGCCTATAAGACTACTAGATGAACAAGCCTGTGCCTTCAATCACATTTCTGCAAATCCTAGCTGGAGAATAGTGCATTAATAGATAGAGATCTACGGTAGGAGGATCACAACCGTGTGAATCCCTTCCCCAACTGAACTTTGCCATCGGGGAACTTTCCATATAATGGGGAAATTTACAGGTGCTCCACTTCATTGGTGGGAAGCCAAATATTGAACACTTACCTCCATAGAAATGTTCCCTACTTGGGGCTATCTTACACGACTGCCCAGAGACTAAAGGTCTCTTAATTCTGGTTCTCAAAAGAAGAGGATACTTGTATTTCAGTTAATCTAAACCTCTTTGGACCTACAAACATTCACACAAAAAGCCTTGAAGAAGTTACTTGTGTAACAAAACACGTGTCGGGTGTTTCCATCATTGCCAACAGAGAGGCCATATGAACTTGACCTCCGTCGATTTACTAACGATATCAAAATCTTTGAAAAGAAACATATGTTAGTGTTTGGATTACACCTTGGCTATTGGTTGTGTACATTTTTATGAAACATTATAACTTGGTATTAAATTACATTTTGCAGTTTAATTGAATGGACTGGTTTCCTGTGAGTAATCACATAATTTGTAAACTGTAATTGATGTGCAATCCTGTAAAACCATCACTACCTTTCATGTCTATGTTGAACATTCATGGATTGTCAGTGTGGCTATTTGGATTTGGTCATGTACTGTTATAGCATCTTGATGGTTTTGCTTCATTCTGGGAATATACGGCATGGAAGAGAGTACAGAAAAATGTGGGTCATATGTCATCCCTTCTCTTGGATCTTTTAATTAGCTTCCTTCTTAGCCTCCCTTTCTGCATCAGGGCTGTGCCTCCATGTCTATTTTGGCCTCCATTTAATCTCATTGTGGGTCTAGTTTTTTATCTGTAGTTGTGCACCTCCAGTTCATCAAAGACCTGACTGCTGGCTTTAGTGTAAAACTCTGTTATCGATACAAGGGGAGGAGGGTGCTTTAGCGGCTGGAATAGCTAGCTGTTCCAACATTGCAGTTCTCCAGGCAATCTGGATATACCGAAGTAGATCTTTGGTGTTCCTCTGGCCCACTACTGCTTCATGATGGTTTTGTTCATTTTGTTAATAGTCTGCATGGCAGTAAATACAAAAAAAGGTGCACCGCACCGAATTTTGTTTCTTCGCATTGGATCACTCTTTTTACTTACTTCCTTTTTGCATCAAACATCCACCGGGATGTATGACGTTACAACGCATACTTTTACAACGCCTACATTTACAACGCATTTTTTACACCGCAACATCCATTACAACGCACACTATTACAACGCATGCCATTACAACGAATTCTTTGAAACTACCTTTACAACGCATTCCACTACAACGCATACTACATTTACAACGCATACCATTACAACGCATTACATTATATTGCATGTAAGGTAAGTATTGGATAGTGTAGGGGTAAAAATTACTATTCTAACTCCAGGGGGTGCAACAGTAGGGTAGGTTTTGGACAGTGTAGGGGTAAAAATTACTATTCTAATTCCAGGGGGTGCAACAGTAGGGTAAGTGTTGGATGGTAATGTTATGCGTTGTAATGGTATGCGTTGTAATGACTGAGTTGTAATGACATTCGTTGTAGTGGTGTGCGTTGTAGTGTCATGCGTTGTAATGACTGTGTTGTAAATACATGCGTTGTAATGGATTTTGCATTGGAAAAGTTTCATTGTAATGGTAGTGCGTTGTAAAAGTTGCGTTGTAAAGGTTGTTCCCCATCCACCGCCTCCTTGTGCTGCTGTCTACATTAGTTTCAATAAAGTCTCATCATAATGCATTTGTTTTATCCGCAGATCTGCATCACTTGACAGTCCATGAGTTGACTGCTGCCTCGAGTGTAAAACCCTGATGTCTGGATTAGTATGGGGTAGCTCAAGTACCTACTCAATGTTGCTTTCTCGATAAACTTAATAAACAGAAAATCTTTGATGTTCCTGTGGCCCACACTTTTTAAAAATATCTGTAAAATGCTCCCCTGAGCTCCTATAATGAAACTCCTTGGGCCTCATTTATGAAAAGTAACGCATCGCTGCGTGAAAACAGCGGTGCGTCACTTTTCACTGTGCTCTCCCTGCGACACTAACGATGCGTCATATTTACAGTATGACGCATCATGTCGCAAGGAGTTACAGATACGTCAGTATTTCTGACATATCTGTAGGCGCAAAAGTGACGCATTGCTCGAGTGTGTCACAAAAGTGACGCAACTCCAGCAATGTGTACTGTCACATGGGCAAATCCCATGATGTTAGTGCCTGCGTCAGTCTTACGCCTGCCATGAGGCAGGCGTAAGATTTTGACGCATTAGCAGCCAAGAAATGGCGCAGTGAAATCTTATAGATTTCACTGCATCACTTCTATGACTCTTTCTTGCGTCAAAATGCCCCCCTTGCACCCATTATACCTGGCACAGGTATAATGTGGCGCAGGGGTTTACAAAGTGACGCATCTACCTAGATGCGTCACTTTGTAAATGTGGCTCAACAAGGCGCATTTTTTACACCACTGGTGTGTCACAAAAAGTGACGCACCGGCGGCGTAAAAGTGAGGCTCACCCTCATAAATGAGGCCCCTAGATTGCAGAGACGCTTCAACTGACCTTAAATTGTGCACTTAGATTTGAAGGGCTGACGGGTGTAATTTAAAACTCTGTCCCTCAGCTCACCCTCATTGTCATTTGAAATTCCATCAAGTAGGATCCTCAGTGTGACTGAAAGGAAAAAAGGTGATGCTAAAGCTTCCACAAGGCTTTGTTTCCTCCTGATCTTGCATTGCATATGTTACCGAAGGCTTCATTGATTACCACTTGTACGTGTAGCTCCTTATGGCCCCCCTTTACACTCGAAGATTTGTGCCTCTGGCTTCTATATACTACTACTGCTCTCGGGCTGCACAATCATGCCATGAAAAGATTCTGGTCTCTTAATTAGAGCTCTCTCAAGAAGTCACATAGGGGACATGGGACTCAAGAGATGCATCATCGGAGTGAGAAGTACAAGTGTGGACACTCTGGCTACTACTTGCTGATATTAATCCAATGACCTTCTCACGGTTTGACCCTTGTCATCATGCTTTGCATGCTCAAAAGTAGCCATGTAATAACACCATTATGTGAGGGCTAGCATTTTCCAAGGGGTGGGCAATGGCCATTAACCCATGGATGCCCTCAATTCACCAAGAACTGCACACTTATAGTGGACCTCACGTTATCAAGAATTACCATCCTAGCATTTTAGAGGAGGCTGCAGTGAGCATAACATTTATTCATAAATGCCAAGCAGGGACATATGCAAACACTCACAGGGTCTACAACCAGAATATCAAGGGTGTTATTTAGAGTTTGACGGCTGGGATACTTTCTCAAAATGTAACAATTATCCAGTCCTCCGTATTACAAGTGCCATAGGCTATAATGCACTTGTAATACAGTAGACGAGACATCCAGCACTAACTAATGGATTCCCTGCATCCACCAATCTCTAAATATGACCATGCTTTTTAAATATCCTCCTACAGAAATGTTGTTTCGAGAATATAGACTACTGCAACATCATAGAGGTCAATATAAACGTACTGTCCTTAACTTCACATCTACATACCTTCATTATATATGTATGTATCTTCAGTTTATATGTATATGCAAAGTTAATAAAAAAATCTATACTCACCTATTCATATTTACCTTCATGAAACCTTGGTATCGGGATAATATGATATTTTTGTAGGACAATATTTTTCTTGTGGATATTCTGACATACAACCTACCAAAAGGCCTACCTAAAGGGACTCAAATATGTTCATACAAATATAGGCTTGTGCACTCACATGCACATACTAATGCATCCACACATATACATAAACACAAGTGTGAAGGTTTCTTAATGATTACATTTTACTGCAGTCAATAGCTGTCTTTGTGACTCTCGCTGTAGTCAGGAGCAGCTCAATCGGCTAAGGCTCTGTGTCGGTACTCCTGAGAGTAGGAAGGGGTGATTGGAGTGCATCTGCTGACTTGGATGAGGAAACAAGTGGGAGAGCTGGTGGAGGCAAACAAGAATGCCTTGTGGTTGAGAGGGGTGAAGGGAAAACAAGAGTGCCCACATGAATGAGGTGAGCAGGTAAGCAGCAGTGCCTGCAGTGAGGGTGGGAAGAGGACCAGGGGTAATTTCTCATCGAAGGGTGACAGTGTGGAGGTCTTGAGGGGAAACATCCTTTACAATGAAACTTTTACAACGCAGTGCTTTTACAACGCAGGTTTTACAACGAAAACCATTACAACGCATTGCGCTGGGGGGCGCTCTAGGATAGGGAATAGATTTAATGTACTATCCAACACCTTCCCTAGTGTCCACGGGGACTGGAGTTGGAATAGTAAATTAAACTATTTACTATCCAGCACCCCAAAGCGCTATGCGTTGTAAAGGTTTGCGTGGTAAAAGCATGCATTGTAACGTCATACATCCGGTCTTGAGCATCAGGTAGGCCAAGCCGTTAATCGGGAGAGCCTTGCTTAGCTGGGTGAGGTCGGTGACAGAAGTGCTTACTATGTCAATATTTGGTGGGCTCCAAAATTTTTCGCAGAAGCATGCTTCCAGCACAGCCACAGGTTGCGACTGCCAAATTGGAGCTAGTGACGACTTGTGGCCATCATATTGCCAGTACAATAAATGTGCAGTAACACAGGTGTAAGAAATTGGAATATTAGTTGAGAGGGGTAATTGCCCACCTCAAGTAATAATCACAAATCTTGTTAGGGTGAGTCACTAAAGTCACTAAATTAACCCAAACTTAACCCCTGATGGCTACGGCACAGAGCAGACACATTTAACTTAGAGGCAATGTGTAAAGTGCTGATGCAGGACCAACACACTAATAAAGTTAGAACACAACACAAGAAAAAACCCAAATCAAAATGAAAAGAACATTCTTTAATAAATAAAATGACACCAAAATAATCCAAACTGGGGAAACAGAGATGTTAATTGTTAAAGTTTTATATTAAAATACAGTTTTAAAATGTGTTAGGCATCAACAGCAGTCAAGTGGTTGTGGTAGACCAGGACATAGGTGCGATTTGAAGCTGATAGAGCAATGTTCAGTTCCAGAATCCAGGCTGACCCAATCAGATATTTTATTTTCGAAATTAGTCTCTTAAATGGAAGCCTAAAATGTTGGGCAAGGCAGGAGGTTGTGGCTGAGAAGGGCACCATGAGGTCAGATAGCTGTCAAATAAGGTCCCGGTGATGCTGTTGACCTTGGGTGGGCAAGCTTGCAGCAGGATAAACCTGAATCTTCAGTGCAGCTGCAACCTTAATAAGATTAGCTTGGTGGGTCTGTCTTGGTCCTGCGGAGGCCTTTTGGATAAAAAGTGTGCTAAAATCCTGTTTTCTCAGGATATTCGGAGGACTTTGACACAGCCCAGGGATCCAGGAAATGTGGAACAGCAATTAGAGGTGAAGACTCACTCCAGCAGAAGCTACCAGCAGGATTCTGGGCAGACCAAGTTTGAACTGGTCAGCTGAGCAGTTGCAGGAACGCCTCATGTGCTTGTTCAGTCCCTGTAGCTTCAACAGGTCAGAATTATGACCCTTGGACGTCCTGGCTACAAGAGGGAGAGCAGATCCAGTCCTTCAGGTCTCGTCTCAGGACACCAGGTTCAGTCCTCTTCTTATCCTCCACTGGTCCAGTAGTGTTCTGAAGTGGGTACTGGGGATGCTATATTTATGCCTGTCACCAGCTTGTGGGTGTGGGTGACTTTGGACAACTCCCTAACCAATAGAAGTTCCATGGGGTTACCCTACCATCTTTTGCTGCATATCCTGTGTTTTTCTAGCTCAAAAAATCACACAGTGCCTATCCCTGCCTACATCCAATACGGGGAAACCCTTCTCCCCCTGTGCAGAGTCTGTATGTCCACCCCAGATGTCAGGGAAATGATTAACCCCTCCTCTGTGGTCACTTCAAACCAGTTCTTGGGGCAGCTCCTCTCCCACAGTAATTGGAGCCTGACTGACGGAGAGAACAAAGAAGGGGTCTGTGCAGGTGGTACCTCACATTTGTGACAGGGGAGGACCCTTTGAAGGTAATGATTTTCCTGGGCACTGCCCAAATAACCATCCTGCTAGAGGAACAGAACACCCCACCCATACCTAAGCCTTTAGCTCTGCTCTGGGGGCAAATTTTTACACCTCTTTTCAGGGCTAATCACTCAGATGGCTTCAGCTATAGGTTAATGCAAATTAGCCTCAAGAGGCTTTAGAAAAGGAAAAGGTAACTTTCTGAAAGTACATTTTACTTAATATTTACTACAAATCTGACTTTCCCAGTGAATTTGGCTTTAAATAAAATAGTTTATTATGACCCATTAAATTATGGTTTAAAAGCTACTTTAGTCAGGCTACAATGGTAGGCCTAAAGTCATGTCTACTATGTCGCTGTAGTGTATGGCACAATAAGTGCTGAAGTCCACTAGTAGCATTTCATTTAAAAGCTCGGGTATACCCTGTACAACATACTAGAGACTTACAGGTAAGTTAAATATTCCAATTACTAGCATACCAATTCAGCCATGCTAAAATGGAGAGCAAAAGAACTTTACCAATGGTTAACAGAGTTAAAAATGCACATAGTACTACAGCCAGCAAAAAGAGAGTTCTGCAAAAAAGGTGAAAAAAACAGGGGGACAATACAAGAAATGTGGGTTTTCTAGAACAGTCAATTACTGGAGTTGCATTAAGCCTGCAATACTTCTGATTTTCTCAAGTGAACTCCTTGCAGCTTTGCAGAAATAGGTACCAATGTCCTTAAGAGGAGGTAAAGCCTTGCAAAGATTTCTCCCTCTAATCGCTATGCGCTCTTCATTTGGATTCTTAACTTACCTGCAAGAAGTCCCAGTCTTCCATAGCATTGTATTTAAGTGTTTATGTTGCTTTTTTCTGTAATGCTTTGCAAGGGGGCAAGTGCACTGAGAGCATTTTTTGTCTATATTCTGCAATAGCCTATCCTCATTACATTCACAAATATCAGAGGTGCTAGAAAATATATGTAAGAAACGTGGTTATTTATTAAGGGGAGTGAAACCTTCCTAAAGCAGCAACCACAATTCATGTCATGGCAAAGTCACAAATAAACCCCAAATTAACCTGTGCTCAACCCTTTGGTAGCTTAGCACAGAACAGTTAGCTTTAACGTAGAGGCAATGTGCTAAGTATTTATGCAGCGCTTCAAACAGTAATAAAGTAAAATACAAAACAAGAAAATTCTTATACCAATTGTGTAAATAGCGGAGATCTTAATAAGTAAATTAAGACCAAAATGACAAAAATCCAATCAGTAGAACCGGAGATATGCAATTTTAAAGAGTTAAGTAAAAATAAAGCAAAGAAGCTGAAAGTGCCAACTGTGCTTACCTGGTCGCACCGGATTGGGACTAAGCCACAAGTTCAAGCCCACCCTGATGGAGCGCAGGCTGGCTACAGGGGCCCAGTTAAGCAAGACAATGTTAAATCCATTGTGAAGAGGTGTGAAGCCCCAAGTCGAGGATGAGTCCCACTGCAGAGGCGATGCGAGGTGTGTGCAAGGAGATGCATCACACAGTGACGGTTCCGGGGAGCTGCAAAGTTAGGGGCAATGTCTGCGTCGAGATGCGTCACACATCGGCAGTTCCAATGGGTTGCATTTGCTGAGGCAATGTCCTTGCGTTGACATACGTAGGTTCCAATGGTCAATGTGAAGTCCATGCATCAGGGAAGTCCACAAAGTAAAGGCTTTGTATCATTTTCGACATTGATGCATCAAGCAGCAAAGGTGATGCTCTGGTTCTGCTTGGGATTCAGAGTGGAGGAGATGCATCAGTTCTGCTGGATCCACAGATGGGCTGGCAGAGCACCTTCATGGCCACTTTCAGGAGTGCAGGACTGGGATGGCACTACTTGTGAAGGCAGGACTCACAGATGGCAGAGTCCAAGTGCTGGGTTCTAGGTTTTTGGAAGCTTGTTATGTCCTTGAGGCTTCTGATCAGGCGGCCAGACAACTAGCCCTTGAAGTTATTCAATAGGCCTGGGTTTAGAGAGGTAGAACCAGTCCTTCTTACCCGGGCAAGAGGTTAGCAGGTTAGCAGAGTAGTCTTGCAGAACAGCATGCCAGAAGAATAGCAGTCCTTTCAGCAGCACAACAATCCTTCCTCCTGCAAAAGCCAACAGGTCCAGAAGTGTACTGAAGAGTTAGGTTTAAGGATCCAATATTTATACCTGGTGCTTACTTTGAAGAAGAGGAAGTTACTAGAGGTTTCCACCCCCCTGAGGTGTCAGGCATCCCATACTTACCGGTCCTGGCCCCAGCTTGTCTGGGGGTCACATAAGACAATGTCATACCCTTTCTGAGAGTGTTCTGGCAGAGTTTTTGTGATGTGCAGGTTTGGTAGGTGACAGCTATTCTCCCTTGTTAACTCAGACCAGCCCATTCTGCCAACACCTATCTTCCCTTTGTTTCACTGTCTTGGAAGAATATACAAAGGCCAAATGTGAGCTACATCTAGTCATGTGACCCAGGCTCAGACTGCAGGCACCAAATGGTTAGGATAAATAATTGGCAACTTTCTAAAAGCTGCATTTTCAGAATTGTGACTAGAAATCTGACTTTTTATCATTTAAGTGGCTTTTAATTATAATTATAATTCTTTAGACACCAAACTCGACCAATCTACCTGTCCCTAGTTGGAAGTGACAGCTTATTTAATGTGATAAGGTAACATGTCCAACTTTTTAAATACACTGCACACTGCCCTGTGGCTGTTTAGGGCCTAATCTATGGGTGACATGTATATGCATTGAAAAGATAGATTAGGGCCAGACAAGAGGCTTACCTTGCCAGGTTGAGCTACCAGTTTATAACTACATGCACAAGCTTCAAAAGCAGACCTGACACATGTTTAAAGGGCTACTTAAGTGGACAGGACAAGCAGTGCTGCAGGCCCACAAGTAGGCAAATAGGGTGTAAGCCAACTCTATCATGTTTTAAGGAGAGAGCACAATCACTAACTCCTGGTTAGCAGTGGTAAAGTGTGCAGAGTTCTAAATCCAACAAAAATGAAGTCAGCAAAACAGGAGGGCTGAAGGCAAAAAGTTTGGAGAGAACCATGCCAAGAATGCCATGTCTAACAATATATTAATGAGCACAGACAGAAATAAACATCAATGGCTACAAAGAGGAATAAATACCAATGTCCAGAAAACAATGAGCATCCATGCCCCAGAAACTAATGAAGAGCAATGGCTCCAGGCAATAATGAGCATCAATATTTTAAATACGATATGACAAATTTGGATATTTACATTCATGTTTAAGATTATGAAGCTTTAAGAAATGTGTAAATTATTTAAATATATTTGGATATGTGACTATGTGCAGTAGCGGTCGGTGGTGGGAGTGTTGCTGGGCGGTGACGTGGGGCGGGGGAGGGGCAGGGTGGGGGGTAGTAAACTACAGATTATGGCCAAATACAGGTAAGTAAACATATAAATAAATAAAACGAATTTCGTTGTGGGCCCTGCATCGCTTCTCCTAGTGGTTTCAGTGCTATACAAAACAAAGGAAGAAATGAATCACTTATATTGACAGCGTCCCAGCGTTTCTTCATAAAAGAGTGAATGAATTTAATGGCACATAGGTAGATTTCTAATGAATCTTTATATTCCGTGAGATTGACATATGAATCTAGTCTGAATGGTACTCTGTAGGAAAATACGTATGTTTAAGTAATTTTAAAAGATGAAAAGAAGTACATTTAGGCAAGCCCTACGGAGCTACACACACACATTAAATACGGCTTCTAATTGCAGGGTGCGATTATGATACAAGCTCACATCACCCGCAATTGAGCAGAAACTTATTTCGTTAAAAAAACGCAATTAATTTTAATTTACTTCCACTAACAAGAGCCTTTATTGCACCCCTATTACTGCAAGGAGGAGCGGTGGTAGTAACAAGACATAATTGAGAGGACAGATGCCTCATTAGCGTTATCAAGTTTTTTTTTTATTAAAACAAATAAACAAAGAAGCAGGCATGTTATCCAAAATTTAGCGTTATGTGCCGCGTTCCAATTATAAAAATAAACGCAATCCCATTCACCGCCGTGACCTCGGATATTTCACCAGCGGCCCGCAGCAGTTTTTGTCACTGGGGAATTTGCGTTGCTATTTTTTTTATCGTGATAAAATACGACGAATGGAAATGTTTCTGCTCTGCTTGGTAGGAGGCCTGTACTTATTGGAGATATAACTCACCTCAGGGCAAGACTTCTGTTCTAGCGTTTATAAAGACAGCGCTGCTGCTATTAATATATATTAACCCCACCTGCGACCCCCTACCCCTGATAAAATATATTCAAGAAACAGTTTGGCTTTCATGACGAATGCTCTGGCGCCGTTTTTGGCTCTGTGAAGTATCTTTGCAGTGGGATAAGAAGTTAGTTCGAAATCAACGTACCTACTGAGCTAAATGTGAGAAGGTACCTTCTAAAGTCGACCCTTTGATAGGGTGGAGCTGTTCTCCACCCTATCAAAGGGTCGACTTTAGACACGGTCCTGAGACGCAAACATTTACGCCCCCCTCCGCGAACCATTAGTCTGAGGGCCGGAGGGCGTACAACTCGATATAACAAAATTCGAGAAGTCACACAAACGTGACAGCACGCAAGATTCGCCCCTTCGCCTAAATTCCCTAAGGTTATTACATGGTTCATCCTAATTCTGGGAAATTCACTACCGTCCTGTGAGTAAAAATATAGGGGCTTATTTACAAGTCCCTTGCGCCCCGGGTGCCTCACCCTAATATGGGAGACATGTGTATGTATATACTCTCGATCTGCTGTAGTGCTCCAATCCCGTTGGCCAGGCGCACAATATAAAACACTGCACACAAGAGATATCAGCTCTACTCCAGCCTTCTTGTAGTTAACTTTCTTGACAGGACAATGGGAGCAATAGGATGTGGCTGGTGAGGGGTAAGAGGTAGTGAGTGATATGGGGAACGTTGAGCATGAAAAGAAGTGTGTCAGTGAGCTAGATGCCAGTAGAAACAGTAACGATCACATTGGCTATTCGTGAATGCAGGTACACAAGACAATTATTTTTAATATGAAAAAGGCTAATAGGAGTGCTACATAATAAGGATCATTTTATATCTAAAAATGTATTTTACATTGCAGGAGTAACATGTGCGCCCCATATGTTTCCATACAAGGTGAAATAAAGTAAACAAAAAAACACGGTGGTGTCCCAAACAGGAGCTGCAAGGAAAAGCAGTTGTGAAGACGCTCTTGTGAAGCCGGGACGACTGTCTCTAAATAGACACTGTGAGCAGAGGCTTGCCAGAACCACGTGTCCCTGTTCTATGTCTCGGAGTAAAGTGCTCCTCCCCTTGGGCGTAGGAAGTGTGGGGGACACGGGAGATATATCCCCCCAGATTTTAAGAGCTGGGGAGACACAGGGGACAAGCGTGGGAGGTATGAGGGGACAAAAGAATTTCCCCTCCCCCTTCTGTTATTCGCAGGGCCATTAGCGCGCAGGAACTTGCAGGAAGGCTTAGCTTCTGGGAAGGGCAGAGAAGGAAAAAAAGCTGTCTCTTTTCCTTCATACCCAGAGAAGGCAATGACAGTGTCAGGGGAGGCCTTAGGTATGTGCAAGCTGTGCACCTGCACAGGGCCACCAAACCCCAGGGGCCACCACGCCAATATATATCCTTAATATAATAATCCTCTGAGGATGGATACATATTTGCGTGGCAGCCCCTGGCAGGGATTTGGCTGTCTCTGGCTCTGTTCCACTTCCAAACACCCTGATTCCCCCCTCTTCACTGTCCTCCGCGCTCTGCCCCGCCCGGACCCCCTCTTCTGGGGCCCCCTACCTATGCTCCCTGCCCAGGGCTGCCTAGAGCCGCCCCTGACAGTGTCCACTTCTCCTGATCCGCCTCTGGCAGCTGTCCTCCTCCCCTCTCTCTTTCTTTATTCCTCCATCTCTTTATGTCTCTGTCTCGCTCCTCCTTAAGTTCTGATTTCAAGAGACAGCTCTTAGGTACTCTCTCTTGCCTCTCCTTTTCTTTATTTGTTTCCCTGTCAAACGGATCCAAAAAAGGCAGAACACTTTGGCTGGAGATTTCCTCATTTGCTGACCGTATTATAATTCCTAAGAAAAACCTCAGGATGGGAGAGAAAACATAATTAAATACCTAAATAAAGCGATACAGAGTGGTCAGCAGACAGGCCAGATTGTAATTTACACCCACACACTTTAGCGCCACTTTACAGAGTTTGCCAGTGAAAGCGCTACTTTCTTTTTTTCTTCTTTCTTTGAACAACATTGTTTTTCCAGGGTGGGGAAGTGCACCATTTCTAAAGGGACTGCAATACCTGGTTGATGGGTGGAGTGGAAACGTTTAATACGTTTTCAACTACCTGTTTTAATTATTTTAGCTTATAACTAAACTGCTTACATTTTGAAAGGATATAAGCAATGGACATTGAAACGGGTCCCTTCATGGTCCTGTAGCCATGCCCTGAATTTTTCTGGCAAAATCACTTACTGATTTCTGAATAATTAGTTTAAAACTGTTAAGGTAACCATGTTGTTCCTGAATACATTTCACATGCTTTGCTTATTCTTGCATTCCTTATGAGTGTTTGCTTTTCCAGGGTGTTATTCATTTTTTTTAGGCAGCATTTTACTTTTGTCTAGTGCAAAATTTGAATTTAGTTGCAGCATAATTGATTTGTAGCTGAAGGCAGTGCAAGTTTCTCTCAGTGGGGCAGTATGGTATTCAGTGTGGGAGAGGATGTGGCACTCTGGACAGAGCTGCTGAAGTTGGAACTTGAGCACCATTTTCAGCTTTCATGACCAGTCCACCAGACCACACTCCTGACAGAGCTCATTCCGATACTACACCTTAGAAGGCCCAATAGACCTTAGAAGCCCGGGTGTTTTAGCACCCTCAGGTGGACCCTAATGGTGGCAAGTGTGAGTTAACCTTGAAGGCCTGTCTACCACAATCCATACTGCAGTTCACCTATAGTCTTGCGAGCAGACATATGAAGAAGCACACCCTAGATTGACAGTGACTGTCACTGAGGTCACAAGATCCTTGAGGCCAGTCCACCGCACCCATTGGTACCTCCATTGGCCTTATTCAGCAGTAGTGGTGCAACTCACCAGGGATCAGCAATGAAGGATTTGCGTGCACACCAAACTTAGGGGGTGATTATAATGGGGGTGGGTCTGCCACGTCACCCCATCAGTGGTGGTCCCACCGCCATCGGTGACTGCATTACCGCCAGCCATATTACAATGGCGGGTAGTTCCCTGGTGGTCGGAAAGACCAACCGCCACACACCCAACTGGCTCCTTGAGCTCGCCAGTGCGATGGAGCGGCTTGTGGTTCCTACAATGCTGGTGGTGCCTACCAGGCACCACAGTAGGGATTACGATACCCTTTACCCGCCAGCCTATCCCTGGCGGTTCACCTGCCCTGGAAAAGTTGGCGGAAAGGGACATTAGGGGCCAGTAGTAGGCCCCTTTCCCCCCAGCACCCAGACATGGGACCCGGGGGCATCTAAGATGCCCCCCTACATATCACTGTACCATGTGGCAGACGCCGCATTGTGCCTACCACGTAGTGCAGTGATATATGTAAAATGTCCGTATTTACGTTGCGGCGGATGATGCAGCCAGCAGCACCTGCTGCCATGTAAAAGATAGGCACTGCAAATGCCATAATGGCGGTCGCATTTTAATGCCTATCGTGGGGCCGCCACCTTGAAGGCCAGTGGCCCATTCCCCGAGTAAATGGCGGACGGACTGAAGTCCGCCTGCCATCGTAATCAGCCCCTAAGTTTGCAAACTTCATGGTCTCTGCTTCATGCACAACACTTTTAACATGCGCAGTCTGCTTTCGGGCCACTGGAGTTATGCAGAAATGGAGGCCAAAATTATGTTGCAGTGTTGACTAAATTATGCAACAATAAAAAGGCTGCAGCGTAATGCAGTGCATTTTATGATACTTTATTATTTTAACTTATTTATCCATACTAACAGCCTCTGCAAAGCTTTTGCCTCATTAGTACCTGTTTAACATACAAATGCAGCAGTGGGAAAGGTGACCAGTCAACCTTTGCAAAGGGCCCTACACTTCACAGCGACATAAATCACATTTCTTTTAGTAATTTTTGATCCGTTTGAGCTACAAAATTGTTTTGGGTCAAATCATTAGATTATGCAGCAGATGATATATTATGTGGCAAATATGATACATATAATCAACCGGAGAGAAAGGCTATATGAGGCCACTCTTCAAACCCTAATTACCAGATTACAACAACAAAAGAGTGCCTGGTACTCACATGAAACCTAGAAAATGATTACAAATGTTACTTTGAATGATGTAAATATGACCTCTGGAGCAATTGGGATATGTATTTTACCTGGTCCCCAATGTTCTATCTGGTTTTTTTTGTCCTCTCTTTTTAGAGTAATTACAGATAGTATTAGATACCAGAGATAAGTGCCCAATGGGTATCTAGCTATTAACCGATTTAATGGTGGTTCACTGTAACCATTTTGGATAATTTTGCTAACAGTAAAATATTGTCACCAGCAGGGAGCTGTAATTTCTATTGTAATTTTTATCGGAATATAGGACTAGCAGGAACGGGCCTTTGTCTCCATCAAAACATTGATATAACAACCATTGTTGTTTCAGGATTGCTGACTAAATAAAGCTTCGTGATCTTGATTACGATGGTGAAGTTGACGGTCTAGTATTCCTGGAACGGTCACCGGAAGTGCACGCTTACCGGAAGTGTGCTCTTTCCGATCGATCGGTTTTGTTAGCGAGTACACAAGAAAAGTTTTCTATTGATGCCCGATTTTACCCTGAACATCAATTCTGGTCTATAAGTTATAAATCCATAATTTGCAAGGAGTTATGGGTGAACTATTTGTACACATTCGCCAACTATACAGCGATCCCGATCACGTGATACGTGGCAGGGTCACGTGCACGGGACTCCCGGTGAAATACTAGGGCGGTTGTAGTGTAAGCAAGATCGGGACTACAGTGGACCTAAAGCTAGGTTCCGGGCGGCGAGTCGTTGTGTTTCAAGTAAGTGCTCGCTTTGCAACAGCATTTAAGGGGTTTCATGTTATGGTATCTATTAGCATTATTTTGCTGATACTGGCTACTTGTTTTGCTTCTTTCAGAACGAGCATAACGTGAAGAAATTGTCACACTGATAGTCCATGTGGCACACTTGCTTTACGATATTTGTGAGTGAACTGATGTTTGACTTTAAGTTTCTTTATGATCTGTCTGGATTTACTGATCATTCAACTCTTTAACCAGGGTCTTGATCGGTTTTTTATGGAGTCCTGCACTGGTTTTTAATCGTGGGATACGGCTCCTTGGGAGGGACAAGAGCAGGTTTCTAACATGAATCCAGGAGATACTATTCCATCAGACCGTTAAAATACAATGAGGTCCATCTGTAGAGAGTGGCTGAAATACAGTCAGTTATAGCATATGCACTAAGTAAGAAGGAGACCCAGAAAGGATCTTGGTAAACCTTAGATTTAAAATGGTTTATACATGTCAGGTCGATGAGACTGCTTATCATACACACGATATTCATGTGTTCTTTTGTATTGAATCACTGATTGTCTCCGGGCTAATTCCAGGAGTACTGGCTGCGGGTAAAACCGTGAGTTATATAAGGAAAGAATTATATCCTTGTTTTTACACTGGTATCCCCACGGAGTGGACACGCCTTAGCGAGCGTGGACCCCCGGAGGACTCACTCCTTTATTTCACTGGTGCTGAAGAAAGCTGAGCATAACACGCATTAGACAGCAGAAACATGTTGTGAACAGCTGGTCCATTAATAAAGTTGTTTGGGTCCAGCTGTGATCTTTTAACAATCTATATATAAACACTTCATTCAGGAGGGCCTAAGGGATATTTAGAGACCTGCATCGGTTGTAACCCCCATTGTACTGAAATTTAAACAACCTAGAAAACCAATGGGTCTAACATCTGAATCATGCGTCAGGAAAAAGAGCTAATGTCACAAACTCAGCAAAAGTACTAGCTCAAGGTGTCATCCAGAAGATAGTTAACCCTGTGTTTAGCAAAGTGAAAACCCATGTAGGATTCCCATCAATATCGTGTATGATCAATATTCTCATGTGGTCCTCCGTCCTTGGTCCCGTGTCTCTAGATCATTGAGACAGAAGTGGTACCATCTGCGGACACATGGACTCCACATGCCAACACAAGGACAACCATAGGAATCTGATGAGACGGGTAGGTGCAGTGCAAAACAATAAGTGTGTGGAAGGATAAAATAGGATAGAGAATCTCACTCCAACTTTATTCTATCAAGACCTCTTCCTAATTAAAACCAAAGAACAGCGCAAAACTATATTACATGCAGTTTAACCAATATCTGCATCGGGGCCAACATGTTTCAGCCTGTGCGGGAAATACTCCCAAGGCTTTCATCAGGGCCTCTGTTCTCTCAATAATGCGACTGCAAAAAGTGTTGGTGCCAGAACTCAAAATAATAAATTCAACCAGTAAAGGATATGAGTCTCCAAATACTGTGGCTTTACTCCTCCATGACACCTGGCAATTCTTTAGAATCTATAGAGGAGGGAACCAAACAAAAACACAGGAAAACACCATCTGTAAGCAAAGGACTAAGCATACCTTTCATATATGTCTAATAAAGTACATATGATCACTCACCCAGGGTGCCCGGGGAAGAAACCTCACCTCGTCCTGGACCTGGCTCAGGCGTAGTGAGACCCCGCTCTGTAAGAGGAAAATACACCGGAACAAAATAAGGGTGCGGGACATCTTTATCCACTACAACCCTCATTCCCTTGTTTACCAGTGTAAATACTCTCTCTTGCATAAAAACAAACTTGTATTACTTGGCCCCCACTAACTGGGACTTCACCCCACTAGAAATCCCATTGGATACTCCTCATATTCAACAATTAGTTAATTAGCAAGATTATGGCTGAGTCATTCAACCCCTCAAGTGACCAGATTCTCTCTATAAGTATTGTTCTGACATCTCTCATATAGAGATTAGTCACGCTTGTAAGAGGGGTTAAATACCATTGGAAACAGAAAACGAAAAATAAGCCAAAGGGGAGCCCGAGGTGGAGCTCCTTACCTGTCCGGCGTTGTCCCGGATAATGGCTGAGACAGGGGGAGGCATGGAGCAGGGCTCGAGATCTCCTTTTCATAGACAACTCGTGATCTCACCCCCAATAGGGATCGGGAGTGAGTGCCCAGCGCTGTCATGTACATAGTCCTACATTTTAACACACCGTCCCCAGTGCGCAATTAGTTTATTAAGAGATATTCTTTCCTACATCCTGAATGCGTCTCAAGCGGTATTGAGATAGTTTACAGGCATCTGTGCCGTGCCCCGCTGTAGCGTAATCTCGCGATGTTGATGGAACTACGAAGTGACGCAGTAGCGTCCATATTTGTAATCCGTTCGCAAGTGTAAGGAACTGATGGAGTCGGCATGTAGTTCTAACCCTGTTAAAACAGTTCAAGCATTCTGCGGGCTGACAGCTCGGTTGGGAGCCTCACAGGAAGAAAGCCCAGAAACTGTTTAGAAGTGAGCAAATCGATGTAAGGGGAAACTACGGAATGACATCATAGAGTCCATTCTAGTAGTCCCATTACATGTTATGCTGGAGATGGTCACACCTTAAGGTCACAATGTAATCCTGTCTATGATCCTCCGCTTATGATGAAGTGGCAATGGTGCACAACCTGAGATACGGGAGGCCCAGAGCCTGTTTTTATTATTGGGGTGCATTCCCAAATCAGAAACCCAGGGGCTCATTGGAGTGCTAGTGTAGTTTGAGTGTAATGCAGGTGGTGTAACCCAGTCTATCTGAGTGTAAAAAAATGGGACAGTCGAAAGTATGTGAAAAACAAGTTCACTTAAGACTCAGACAGGGGATGTCATCGTTCATCCCCTGTGTATCTGTCCGCAGTTTATGCACCCATTTTTGCTCCTTCTGAAACAGGAAACCTGCCACATCAGTGATGTGTGATGGTATGAAAGGTTTTTCAAGTACTGTCCACGTGAAGTCAGTTTCTGCATGGTTTTTCTCCAAGAAATGTCGTGTTAACTTTGATATGTTCTTCTTACACCGGAAGGTGCTTTTGTGCTCAAGCATGCGTACCTTGACTTTTCTTGTCGTCATGCCAATGTACTTGTCGTTACAAGAACATGTAATCTGGTAGATTAGATTCTCACTGTTGCAATTGGAAAATTGACGTAACTCCCATGGTTTCGTAGTTCCAATGTCTAGACTAGTGACATTATAGGTGAGGGCAAACATGGAGCAATTTCCACATGGGTGGTGCCCTTTTATTGCAGGAAGGTCCCACAGGGTGCCTGGTTGCCTCTTTAATTGTTCCTGCGGACGGGTATGAACTAAGCGGTCTCTCAGGCTACTGGCTCGTTTGAATGCAAACAGAGGGTATTCGATCTTATCTTTTCCACTGTTAAGTATCCGCCAGTGACGTCTCACAATGTTTTGTACATTATTGGACTTAGTGGTAAAGGTACTGACCAAAGTTAGTCGATCTTGCTGAGGTTCTCTTGTGGAGGCTTCAAGCAATGCTTCCCTATTATTGTTCGCCGCCCGTTTCCTGGATCGCTGTATCAGCTTTTTGGGATAATGTCTTTCTATCAATTGCTGTGATAATGCACTAGCGTGGGTGTTGAAAGTATCTGTAGTGGAGCAGTTGCGTCTGAGGCGTAAAAACTGACCCACAGGCAGATTGTCTCGTAAGGATTTGGGGTGTTGGCTCTCGTATAGGAGCAATGAGTTTCTTGCCATGGGCTTACGATAAAGTTCCGTTTCCAAACCCGTTTGAGTGACGTAAGTCGAGAGATCAAGGAAGGCTATTCTATCCTTGCTGGTCTCGATAGTGAACCGTAGGAATTCATTCTGTACATTCAACCACTGGTGGAATTGAAGAACAGTGTCGCTGTTCCCTCTCCAGATTAAAATGACGTCATCTATATAGCGTTTCCACCACACTATAGATGCACGGAAAGGGTTAGTCGCTGCCAGCACAGTTTGTTCCTCGAATTTGTGGACATATAGATTAGCCAGCGATGGGGCAAAAATACTGCCCATGCTGGTCCCTGAGACTTGAAGGTATAGGGTCTCTTCAAATTTGAAAAAGTTTTCTTTCCAGCGATGGGGCAAAAATACTGCCCATGCTGGTCCCTGAGACTTGAAGGTATAGGGTCTCTTCAAATGTGAAAAAGTTTTCTTTCATGGCCATCGTGGCCAGACTCATGATGAATGGGACTGGGGTGATGGAGTCGATTTCTGTCTCACCCAGGATGGATCTGATGGTATCTAGAGTCTCATCCTGGGGGATGGAAGTATATAAGGACTCAACATCAAGTGAAACCAGCAGGTCTGTTTCTTGATTGAAGTCAATTGCGGGAATCATTCTCAGAACGTCGGCTGTGTCCTTCAAGTAAGTGGGCATCGTATGTACTGTGGGACGTAGAAAATGATCCACGAAGGCAGAGAGTGGTTCTAACAGAGACCCCTGCCCTGAAATAATCGGTCTCCCTGGAGGTGGTCGTTGTGCTTTGTGAACCTTGGGTAAGGTATAGAAATAAGGCATAGTAGGTACTTGGGCTTGTAAAAATTGTGCTTCTTTCTGAGTTACCCAACCTTCTGACAATGCCTCTTCTACCATAGATTTAATTTCACTAGTCAGTCTAGGGGTGGGATCGAGGGTCAGTGTTTGGTATGCGGTCCTATTGTTGAGTTGTCTCAAACACTCAGTTCTATAGCTGTCCACATCTTGTATCACAATAGAGCCCCCTTTATCTGCTGGCTTGATTATGATAGTTCGGTCTTGTGTCAAAGTTCGTAAGGCTTGCTTCTCTCCTCTTGGTAGATTATTGAAGCCTTTGTTTTTATTGGACCAAATTTTTTCTATATCATCCTTGACAGCCTGCTCGAATGTCAATACTTTGGATGGAATTGAATGAGTAGGGGGGCAGTAGGTGGATTTCACACTCAGGCCTGTGTTGGTATCTTTAGTTTGATTCAGATCGTCAATGTTTGTGTTCAAGAAAAAGTAATGTAATTTCAATTTGCGAAAGAACTGAGCTAGTTCTGTTTGCAATAAGAAAGGATCTCCCTCCTCAATAAACACAAAACCTAAGCCTTTGTTCAAGATGCGTTCCTCAGTATCTGTTAGGATTCTCTTGCTCAGGTTCACCACTAGACTTGGTTCAGGTGTACTGTCTATTCCTGGGCACCTCTCCTCTTCTGGCTCCTCGTTCCTGCATGGGGACCCTCCGTCTCGTCCCAATGTACCTGTGCTGGTGGCTGGCCTTGTGCCTGTGCTAGTCCTGGCCTTCTTTTTCCCCGAGACCGGCGGGGGCCAAACCGAAAAAGCGGCTGATTGGAATAATTCGGATAACCCTGAAACTGTTGCGGAAAAGGTTGTTGGAAATTACCGGGTGGCCCCCACGGGGTAGGTGGCCACCAGGGTTGTCCTGGCATCATTGGTGGTCCCGAAAAGGACTGGTATCTCCCGGATCTGCGTTGTCCTCTACCTCCAAAGACAGGGGCTGTTGTACCTGGGTCGCTGCCTGAGTCTGAACTGGACCCTGAGTAATTAGACCCATACCTTCTGCCACTTTGGTTGTAGTCAGGGGCTTTATAGTTATCACTGGTGTATGGATATACTGTGTCCATTTTGAATTTTGCCAGGTCTTTCTTTTTTTAAACCTTTATTGTGAAATGGCAGAAGAACAAATACGGGCCCACAACCACCCGGCCGGCCACGATACCATTCGAAGGAATATCGCAAGCAATGCGGCGACTCAGTAGCACATCTACACAAAGTGACAATCAATTAGGGTTACACTGGATACCATCGTGTTACTGAGAAACAGGAGCAATGAAGGTTAATTTTAAAGACTTTTTCCCTAATATAAAACGTTTTTAAATATAGCACACAAAGATAAGCAGAGTCCGTGCAATCCTGCAACATGAGTAGGCAACATCGTTGAGTGAATATCTGCAAATAGTGAAGTCCCCCCACTCAGCATGGTGGCACAAGGATATATGCAACAGAAATATCAAACAACTGGTATATATCATGTCTATCGTTACCCACCCCGTTTCAAACCCACCCGCGGACCCAAGTTGGAAACAAGAAAAGAAAAGAGTTGAGACGAAAGGAGAAAAATAAGGCCCATAGAAACGAAAACGGAAAAAATAAAAATCCCCACCTCCTACCCCCCACCCTACACGCATGCAGGGGCTACGGCCTACCCCCCCCAGCAGTGTGCCTGTCACCCAATAAAGAACCCGAAATATAGAAACGAAAGAAAGAAAGAAAAGAAAAAGGAAACCACATAAGACCGGAGGAGGGCATAATCAAATTCTCCCGGACTCCTCCGCCAACATTTGAATTCTACCCCATATATAAAAAAAAAAACAACAGCAAAATGAATCAAGCACAGGATGGAATGGGGAGAATCATCACATATCACAGCAGTACGTGTTGTGGAAACGCTCCAGACCGCGTCCCCACCGGCCGATCAATCACAAGTTGTAAAAAAAGGAATCCCTTAGCCCTGGCCAGTCCGTGGGCGTCTCCCCAAGCATGGTGCCAAAAGAAGACCCGCCCCAGACAGAACAAAGGAACAAAATGGCCACATTCGGTAAAGGAGATGTGCACCAAAACAAAATGGACATCGCCAGTCACAAACAGTTCCATTGGCCCAAAGAAGGGGCATCTCCAGGTTCGCCCGATGAAATGCAGTACATTGTAGGGAAAGCCAAGTCAGCGAGACAAAGGCATCAAGGGGAACAGGTAGCTGTGTGAGCGGCGTCAGAAACAAAAGTAGCGAGATCAAGGGTGAGGGCTCAGGCTTCGGTAGAGAGGGAAACATTATAGCGCCGCTTAGGTAGGCGGACTGCAGTCCGCAAGCACCAACACAGCTGAAGGACCGATCCTCTCCGCACTCGTGTGGCAGCACCGTTGCGCGGTCAGAAATCAGTGGAGGCAGGTCAGCACATCGTTGAGAGCAGGGTAGTGGCGCATTGCCCAGAGCTAGTGTAACATCATCAAGCTTCCCACTCAGCACTCGGGAGCACTCCCTCCATTCAGTTCGCAAATCGGCAAGAGCGGCAAGAACTGAGCCATAAGTTAACACAGGCTGCAGATCCAACAAGTCCGTGATACGAAATGTGACACACGGTCCAACACACCGCTCACCTCCATGCAGGGCGACACAGTCAGGAGTCGATGAGACACTCACCCCCACAGTCAAGGAGCCAGCCGCCATTGCCACCCCGTCAGGGGATGCACAGGAATGTGGGGGCGAAACCGACACCGAGAGGCTGGAGTCAAAGCCGCCGAGCTCGTCCGGACACGCTAACACCGTTCAACCCACAGCGAGTGTCATCTCCTTTGCGGCTCAAGGCGGGGGAATACACGGGGGTGATCCACGATGGCCAGGCAAGCGCCAGAATGGGGTCAGCGCAGCACAGCTCACCTTCAGCGTTCCACAAGGAGAAAGGAACAGAATGAGCTCCCACTCGGCCGATGTGCACAGGTCGCATAAGGGTCCGTCTTTTTCCCTCACAGCAGGCAGCGCGTCTCACAGTGCCAGCTCCGCTCCAGCTCGACCGTCCGTCGTCGCCCCAGCAGCCTCCGGCGGCATACGGTAACACAGGTCCCGGTTCCAGGGCTACAAAGGCCGACAAACAGTCTCATCGATATCTCCGGTTACAAAGCAGGCAGGAACATCGGAGGAACGCGAACCACACCAGCGCACTGTCACAGTCCTCCCGCCGCAGCGCTATCACAGGATGGGGGTCAGGATATCGTCGCGGGAGACAAAGGCTTGCGGAGCCGGGAGCCTACACGTCCGTCTCAGTCGCCATCTTAGCTCCTCCAGGTCTTTCTTAAATTTGTCTAACTTGGACTGAAGGATAGTGTCTTCATAGTCCTTAGTGCTCTTGTCTGACTCGTCCTTCTGTTTCTTGAAAACCGGTGTGGTCAGAGTGGCCTTGATTTTTCCCTCCAGGACTTGTATATCTATTAGTAGTGCGTCTGCTACCCGTTTGGATGTGCTGATAGTCAGTATCAGCCAATCCCGAGTGCAGCGCCATGCTATCAAGGACCAGTCTGCCAGAAAAGCTTTGTCATTGAGAAAGAGCCGAGGTGCGTTTGTCACTATAAGCCCTGGTGGTGCACAGTTTGCTCTCAGGTACTCCGCCATGATGACACCATCGGTCTGAGTCCGGAATGCACTTTCTTTTGGGAGAGGACCTTGGTCCAATCATCGGTGCCTACCACTCCTGGTGCTGGTAGAGTATCAAGAATACTCGGCATGTTGTCAAGAATCGATTGATAGACAGAATCGTCATATGCTATGCCTCTACGTTCTGACATAGTGAGTGAAAGTTTGGAGCAACCAACGGGGAGAAAAAGGGGGGAGTCCCTTAAGTAAGGACAACAACACAAGATGTAAAAATCACTGTATTAACTAGTGATCAGTCAACAACTGTCTCCTATAAGTACAGTCGTTTATTGGCCCGCGGCAGAAATGCCGCTCAAAACATATATAAACACTTCATTCAGGAGGGCCTAAGGGATATTTAGAGACCTGCATCGGTTGTAACCCCCATTGTACTGAAATTTAAACAACCTAGAAAACCAATGGGAGACACCTCCCCCGGGGCATCTCTGATCATTCTCCGCTCTGGCTTTGTTTTGAGGTGGGGGTGGAGGCGGCGGGCCGGGTGGCTCCTATCAACCCATGGTACCTCACCTCCCCCGAGACCCGCAATCTCTTGATTAAGTCTTTGGACAATTATTTTTTAGACAACGAGGGTTCCGTCTCCTCTGCGGTATCCCTGTGGGAAGCCTTTAAGATGGTGATTCGCGGGCAGGCCCTTTCCCTTATTACTGAATCCAAAAAGGCGCGGAATCGGGAGGTGGTGGACCTTGAGAGGGAGATTGCTGAGATAGAGGCTGACCTAGAATCGGATGTTACATCGGATAAACTCCACGCCCTGGGTCTGAAACAATTTGCTTATAAGTCTTTGGTCACAGATGCGGCTAAACTGATGTTTCGGGAGCAACAGGGTCGTTTGTATGATGTGGGGGACAAAGCGGGTAAGTTATTGGCATGGTTGGATAAGAAGGTGAGGGCGAATCGTGTGGTGCCTGTGATTCAGACTTCGAACGGTGTGAGAGTGACAGACACGGTTGGAATAGTTGAATGTTTTGCGGATTATTTTCGTGTGGTTTATACCCCTGTGTCTGAACGGGATGTTGATGACTCTCGCCTTTTGTTGCGTGATATAGCTCTGCCCAGTGTTTCCGATTTAGACCGAGTCTCTTTGGTCTTTACTACGGACGAGATAGCGACGGCCATTCGCTCACTCCGTTCGGGCAAAGCTTTGGGCCCGAATGGATTGCCAATTGAATTGTACAAGCTAAGTCCTGACAAGGTGGCGCCCTATCTTCGCACCATGTTTTTGGAATCCCGCGAACGGGGTATTCTCCCATATGATCAGCGTCTGGCTACGATAGTTGTTATCCCCCAAGAAGGTAAACCTCGGGACCTTTGTTCATCTTAAGGCCCATTTCCCTGTTGAATGTTGAACCTAAAGTCCTGGCTAAGCTCCTGGCTACCCGCCTCTTGACGGTCATTAGTGGCTTGGTTCATCCGGATCAATCCGGATTTATCCCGCATCGCAACACGGCTCTTAACCTACGTCGTCTCCACGGAGCTGTTGCGAGGGCGGGGCTTCTGACGGAGCCGGCCATTTTGGCTTCGCTTGACGCCTCGATGGCCTTTGACACGGTAGAGTGGCCCTATCTTTGGGCAGCTCTTGAGAAATTTGGTTTTGGACCTGAGTTTATTGGTTGGGTGAAGTTGTTATACGCCGAACCCTTGGCACAGGTAGTGGTGAACGGTCGGGTTTCTGTCCCCTTCTGTCTTGGTAGGGGGACCCGTCAGGGGTGCCCCTTGTCTCCGTTGCTTTTCGCGCTTGCTTTGGAACCGTTGGCTGCGTGGTTTCGATGGGAGCCTTCACTCAAAGGGATCCGTTGGTCACCGGATTTCGAAGACCGCGTCTCGCTTTACGCGGATGACATTCTTCTGTATCTTACTTCCCCGCATAAATCCTTAAATGTTTTATTTGACGTTCTTACTTCGTTTGGTGCTAACTCGGGTCTGGTTATTAATTGGGCTAAGTCTTGTGTGTATGTTCTTTCGGGTGTTTTGCCCCCATTACCGGACAGGTTTCCTGTCCAGGTTGTCCAATCTGGCTTCAAGTATTTGGGGATCTTTATTACGCTGGACTCCTCGCTCCGGTTCGAGCGTAACCTCCTCCCCCCGCTTCTTGGACTGCGACTGGATGTGGCCCGGTGGCGTAAGCTACCCCTGTCTCCTCTGGGCAGGGCTGCCCTTTTTAAAATGATGTCTTTGCCGCGATTCCTCTACGCGCTTCAAAATTCTTTTGACGACATTCCCGCTACCTATTTCCGAGAGATCAAGAGTCTTCAAAGGCAGCTGATCTGGGACGGGCGTCCACGTATCGCCCTTGCGAAACTTACCATCCCTTGGTATGACGGGGGCATGGCGCTCCCCGATATCAAGAGATATTATTGGGCTTCCCAGCTGTCTGCCATTAACCACGCAATGTATTCCCCGGGTCGGGATCCGGCCTTTGAGATGGATAGACTCCAGCTGCCGGGGGGGGATTTTAATAGAGCGCTTTATTCCAGATCGGCCGGGCGCCATCTTGTGGGCCCGTCCAGGACCGCAGTCAATGTGTGGCACGCCGCGAATGTGAGTTTGGGATGGGAGAACCGACTGACAATGGCGACTCCGCTTTATGCTTCTGAACGTTTGGGGTGTCTCTGGTCGACTAAGGGCTTTGACCGCTGGGATATGATTGGTATATGTAAAGTGGGTGATGTCTGTGTGAAAGGTAGAGTGAAGTCTTTCCAGGCCCTTAAGGCAGAATATGACTTGAGTGATAGAGAGTTTTTTCGGTATTTGCAGGTCCGGCATGCCCTGACCTCAGTTCTGGCTCCTGATGTGACCCTGCCCGAGTCCTCCCCCCTTGAGGATCGCATACTGGATGGACACCTGCCCGATAGCACTATCTCCCTTATTTACAAGAAACTGATTAATAATCGCGCTGATTTATTGGTCCGACTTAGGGAGGTTTGGGTCGGTGACGGATTGGACTTGGATGACGAAGATTGGCAGTCGGCACTCTCTTCTCCGAAAGAGGTCGCCATCCCCGCCCGTCTCCGTTTGGTTCAACTTAAGATCCTCCACCGGGTGTATGTAACTGGTCCGCGTCTGGTTATGATGGGTTTTTCCCCGGATGGCTTATGCAAGCGTGGTTGTGGGATGAGTGCTACATTTCTGCATATTCTTTGGGAATGCCCGATGGTAGCAGCCTATTGGAGTGCTGTGCTTGCGGTGATGACTGTTGTGACTGGTATTACCCTGCGGCCTGAGGCCCGACGATGCCTGTTGAACGTGTGGGAACCCACCGACTATTCTGTGGCACAGACCAGATGGGCGACCTTGGGATACATGGTCGCGAAGAGGGACATTGCGCAACTCTGGGGCGCATCCAGACCGCCCGAAGTCTCGGTGTGGGAGGATAACATGGACTGGTCCATGTTCCGAGAGAAGACCGTCTATGTGGCTAGGGGCAGACCCAGGGCGTGGACGAAGATTTGGGGTCAGTGGAATGCATATCGTGGAGATATTTGTACCCCTCCCTTGGTTGACACTCCCGATGTTACCCTATCTCCCTAGGCTGACGTTCCCGAAAATTCTTTCCTGTTATTTTGGGATTTTCCTGTCCTCCCCGCTGGCCCCCCCCCACCCCCCCGGCCTTGCCGAGTTCCATTGATTTGCTTTTGTCTTCCTGAGTAGTGTTTCTCCCCTCCGCCTTTTGGGCTGACTTGATTAATGTGCATTCGCCTTGTTTAGAGTTCGTTGTTTTCATGATTAATACAGAAAATTATTATGTTCTGTCCTATGTTTTGAGCAATAATTGGTATATGCTTTGTGCCTGGCCTCGAAAGTGATCGTTTGCTTCTTATGTTGTACGTTGCTATTAGCGGCCAGCCCGTGTGGTTGTGGGACCATCTCTGTAATCTTTATTTGATTGCTCAATAAAAGTCTTTAACCAAAAAAAAAAAAAAAAAGAAAAAAAAAAAGAAAAACAATGGGTCTAACATCTGAATCATGCGTCAGGAAAAAGAGCTAATGTCACAAACTCAGCAAAAGTACTAGCTCAAGGTGTCATCCAGAAGATGGTTAACCCTGTGTTTAGCAAAGTGAAAACCCATGTAGGATTCCCATCAATATCGTGTATGATCAATATTCTCATGTGGTCCTCCGTCCTTGGTCCCGTGTCTCTAGATCATTGAGACAGAAGTGGTACCATCTGCGGACACATGGACTCCACATGCCAACACAAGGACAACCATAGGAATCTGATGAGACGGGTAGGTGCAGTGCAAAACAATAAGTGTGTGGAAGGATAAAATAGGATAGAGAATCTCACTCCAACTTTATTCTATCAAGACCTCTTCCTAATTAAAACCAAAGAACAGCGCAAAACTATATTACATGCAGTTTAACCAATATCTGCATCGGGGCCAACATGTTTCAGCCTGTGCGGGAAATACTCCCAAGGCTTTCATCAGGGCCTCTGTTCTCTCAATAATGCGACTGCAAAAAGTGTTGGTGCCAGAACTCAAAATAATAAATTCAACCAGTAAAGGATATGAGTCTCCAAATACTGTGGCTTTACTCCTCCATGACACCTGGCAATTCTTTAGAATCTATAGAGGAGGGAACCAAACAAAAACACAGGAAAACACCATCTGTAAGCAAAGGACTAAGCATACCTTTCATATATGTCTAATAAAGTACATATGATCACTCACCCAGGGTGCCCGGGGAAGAAACCTCACCTCGTCCTGGACCTGGCTCAGGCGTAGTGAGACCCCGCTCTGTAAGAGGAAAATACACCGGAACAAAATAAGGGTGCGGGACATCTTTATCCACTACAACCCTCATTCCCTTGTTTACCAGTGTAAATACTCTCTCTTGCATAAAAACAAACTTGTATTACTTGGCCCCCACTAACTGGGACTTCACCCCACTAGAAATCCCATTGGATACTCCTCATATTCAACAATTAGTTAATTAGCAAGATTATGGCTGAGTCATTCAACCCCTCAAGTGACCAGATTCTCTCTATAAGTATTGTTCTGACATCTCTCATATAGAGATTAGTCACGCTTGTAAGAGGGGTTAAATACCATTGGAAACAGAAAACGAAAAATAAGCCAAAGGGGAGCCCGAGGTGGAGCTCCTTACCTGTCCGGCGTTGTCCCGGATAATGGCTGAGACAGGGGGAGGCATGGAGCAGGGCTCGAGATCTCCTTTTCATAGACAACGCGTGGTCTCACCCCCAATAGGGATCGGGAGCGAGTGCCCAGCGCTGTCATGTACATAGTCCTACATTTTAACACACCGTCCCCAGTGCGCAATTAGTTTATTAAGAGATATTCTTTCCTACATCCTGAATGCGTCTCAAGCGGTATTGGGATAGTTTACAGGCATCTGTGCCGTGCCCCGCTGTTGCGTAATCTCGCGATGTTGATGGAACTACGAAGTGACGCAGTAGCGTCGATATTTGTAGTCCGTTCGCGAGTGTAAGGAACTGATGGAGTCGGCATGTAGTTCTAACCCTGTTAAAGCAGTTCAAGCATTCTGCGGGCTGACAGCTCGGTTGGGAGCCTCACAGGAAGAAAGCCCAGAAACTGTTTAGAAGTGAGCAAATCGATGTAAGGGGAAACTACAGAATGACATCATAGAGTCCATTCTAGCAGTCCCATTACATGTTATGCTGGAGATGGTCACACCTTAAGGTCACAATGTAATCCTGTCTATGATCCTCCGCTTATGATGAAGTGGCAATGGTGCACAACCTGAGATACGGGAGGCCCAGAGCCTGTTTTTATTATTGGGGTGCATTCCCAAATCAGAAACCCAGGGGCTCATTGGAGTGCTAGTGTAGTTTGAGTGTAATGCAGGTGGTGTAACCCAGTCTATCTGAGTGTAAAAAAATGGGACAGTCGAAAGTATGTGAAAAACAAGTTCACTTAAGACTCAGCCAGGGGATGTCATCGTTCAACCCCTGTGTATCTGTCCGCAGTTTGTACACCCATTTTTGCTCCTTCCGAAACAGGAAACCTGCCACATCAGTGATGTGTGATGGTATGAAAGGTTTTTCAAGTACTGTCCATGTGAAGTCAGTTTCTGCATGGTTTTTCTCCAAGAAATGTCGTGTTAACTTTGATATGTTCTTCTTACACCGGAAGGTGCTTTTGTGCTCAAGCATGCGTACCTTGACTTTTCTTGTCGTCATGCCAATGTACTTGTCGTTACAAGAACATGTAATCTGGTAGATTAGATTCCCACTGTTGCAATTGGAAAATTGACGTAACTCCCATGGTTTCGTAGTTCCAATGTCTAGACTAGTGACAGTATAGGTGAGGGCACACATGGAGCAATTTCCACATGGGTGGTGCCCTTTTATTGCAGGAAGGTCCCACAGGGTGCCTAGTTGCCTCTTTAATTGTTCCTGCGGACGGGTATGAACTAAGCGGTCTCTCAGGCTACTGGCTCGTTTGAATGCAAACAGAGGGTATTCGATCTTATCTTTTCCACTGTTAAGTATCCGCCAGTGACGTCTCACAATGTTCTGTACATTATTTGACTTAGTGGTAAAGGTACTGACCAAAGTTAGTCGATCTTGCTGAGGTTCTCTTGTGGAGGCTTCAAGCAATGCTTCCCTATTGTTGTTCCCCGCCCGTTTCCAGGATCGCTGTATCAGCTTTTTGGGATAATGTCTTTCTATCAATTGCTGTGATAATGCACTAGCGTGGGTGTTGAAAGTATCTGTAGTGGAGCAGTTGCGTCTGAGGCGTAAAAACTGACCCACAGGCAGATTGTCTCGTAAGGATTTGGGGTGTTGGCTCTCGTATAGGAGAAATGAGTTTCTTGCCATGGGCTTACGATAAAGTTCCGTTTCCAAACCCGTTTGAGTGACGTAAATCGAGAGATCAAGGAAGGCTATTCTATCCTTGCTGGTCTCGATAGTGAACCGTAGGAATTCATTCTGTGCATTCAACCACTGGTGGAATTGAAGAACAGTTTCGCTGTTCCCTCTCCAGATTAAAATGACGTCATCTATATAGCGTTTCCACCACACTATAGATGCACGGAAAGGGTTAGTCGCTGCCAGCACAGTTTGTTCCTCGAATTTGTGGACATATAGATTAGCCAGCGATGGGGCAAAAATACTGCCCATGCTGGTCCCTGAGACTTGAAGGTATAGGGTCTCTTCAAATTTGAAAAAGTTTTCTTTCATGGCCATCGTGGCCAGACTCATGATGAATGGGACTGGGGTGATGGAGTCGATTTCTGTCTCACCCAGGATGGATCTGATGGTATCTAGAGTCTCATCCTGGGGGATGGAAGTGTATAAGGACTCAACATCAAGTGAAACCAGCAGGTCTGTTTCTTGATTGAAGTCAATTGCGGGAATCATTCTCAGAACGTCGGCTGTGTCCTTCAAGTAAGTGGGCATTGTATGTACTATGGGACGTAGAAAATGATCCACGAAGGCAGAGAGTGGTTCTAACAGAGACCCCTGCCCTGAAATAATCGGTCTCCCTGGAGGTGGTCGTTGTGCTTTGTGAACCTTGGGTAAGGTATAGAAATAAGGCATAGTAGGTACTTGGGCTTGTAAAAATAGTGCTTCTTTCTGAGTTACCCAACCTTCTGACAATGCCTCTTCTACCATAGATTTAATTTCACTAGTCAGTCTAGGGGTGGGATCCAGGGTCAGTGTTTGGTATGCGGTCCTATTGTTGAGTTGTCTCAAACACTCAGTTCTATAGCTGTCCACATCTTGTATCACAATAGAGCCCCCTTTATCTGCTGGCTTGATTATGATAGTTCGGTCTTGTGTCAAAGTTCGTAAGGCTTGCTTCTCTCCTCTTGGTAGATTATTGAAGCCTTTGTTTTTATTGGACCAAATTTTTTCTATATCATCCTTGACAGCCTGCTCGAATGTCAATACTTTGGATGGAATTGAATGAGTAGGGGGGCAGTAGGTGGATTTCACACTCAGGCCTGTGTTGGTATCTTTAGTTTGATTCAGATCGTCAATGTTTGTGTTCAAGAAAAAGTAATGTAATTTCAATTTGCGAAAGAACTGAGCTAGTTCTGTTTGCAATAAGAAAGGATCTCCCTCCTCAGTAAACACAAAACCTAAGCCTTTTTTTTCAAGATGCGTTCCTCAGTATCTGTTAGGATTCTCTTGCTCAGGTTCATCACTAGACTTGGTTCAGGTGTCCTGTCTATTCCTGGGCACCTCTCCTCTTCTGGCTCCTCGTTCCTGCATGGGGACCCTCCGTCTCGTCCCAATGTACCTGTGCTGGTGGCTGGCCTTGTGCCTGTGCTAGTCCTGGCCTTCTTTTTCCCCGAGACCGGCGGGGGCCAAACCGAAAAAGCGGCTGATTGGAATAATTCGGATAGCCCTGAAACTGTTGCGGAAAAGGTTGTTGGAAATTACTGGGTGGCCCCCACGGGGTAGGTGGCCACCAGGGTTGTCCTGGCATCATTGGTGGTCCTGAAAAGGACTGGTATCTCCCGGATCTGCATTGTCCTCTACCTCCAAAGACAGGAGCTGTTGTACCTGGGTCGCTGCCTGAGTCTGAACTGGACCCTGAGTAATTAGACCCATACCTTCTGCCACTTTGGTTGTAGTCAGGGGCTTTATAGTTATCACTGGTGTATGGATATACTGTGTCCATTTTGAATTTTGCCAGGTCTTTCTTAAATTTGTCTAACTTGAACTGAAGGATAGTGTCTTCATAGTCCTTAGTGCTCTTGTCTGACTCGTCCTTCTGTTTCTTGAAAACCGGTGTGGTCAGAGTGGCCTTGATTTTTCCCTCCAGGACTTGTATATCTATTAGTAGTGCGTCTGCACCCTTATTTTGTTCCGGTGTATTTTCCTCTTACAGAGCGGGGTCTCACTACGCCTGAGCCAGGTCCAGGACGAGGTGAGGTTTCTTCCCCGGGCACCCTGGGTGAGTGATCATATGTACTTTATTAGACATATATGAAAGGTATGCTTAGTCCTTTGCTTACAGATGGTGTTTTCCTGTGTTTTTGTTTGGTTCCCTCCTCTATAGATTCTAAAGAATTGCCAGGTGTCATGGAGGAGTAAAGCCACAGTATTTGGAGACTCATATCCTTTACTGGTTGAATTTATTATTTTGAGTTCTGGCACCAACACTTTTTGCAGTCGCATTATTGAGAGAACAGAGGCCCTGATGAAAGCCTTGGGAGTATTTCCCGCACAGGCTGAAACATGTTGGCCCCGATGCAGATATTGGTTAAACTGCATGTAATATAGTTTTGCGCTGTTCTTTGGTTTTAATTAGGAAGAGGTCTTGATAGAATAAAGTTGGAGTGAGATTCTCTATCCTATTTTATCCTTCCACACACTTATTGTTTTGCACTGCACCTACCCGTCTCATCAGATTCCTATGGTTGTCCTTGTGTTGGCATGTGGAGTCCATGTGTCCGCAGATGGTACCACTTCTGTCTCAATGATCTAGAGACACGGGACCAAGGACGGAGGACCACATGAGAATATTGATCATACACGATATTGATGGGAATCCTACATGGGTTTTCACTTTGCTAAACACAGGGTTAACCATCTTCTGGATGACACCTTGAGCTAGTACTTTTGCTGAGTTTGTGACATTAGCTCTTTTTCCTGACGCATGATTCAGATGTTAGACCCATTGGTTTTCTAGGTTGTTTATATATCTTTTAACAATCACCTGTATCACTGATCACTCACTTCACTAAACACTTTCTTAACAAAAAAACCCGCTCCGCTGCAATTGCAGGCGTCGAAGCACACAGGGGGGACATTCGGTCCCTCCCGTGGGAACCCCATGATGAAGCATGTCACCACTAGGGTGAGTGAGGGTTCTTTTAAGAAAATAATTTTTTCTCACTTTTTTTCAGTCTGTTGACCGCGCATGTTAGTATAGTTTTTATATACTGTGTTTTCTTTTAGGTAGGGACATTGTCACTTGTGAATTCACAGTATCAGGCACTCTTTTGTTGTTGTAAGCAAATATGATACAGCCATAGTTAAGTGGGAAACATTTTTCCACTTAACTTAATTTTGCCCCAGCATTGTAGTTGATCAATTTGCAAGTTCCCCAAACCCAAAAGTCGAGTTTGGGCACAATTTGTGTTTTATAAGCAGTCCTACAACACAGGGCTACTTTTAAACTGAAATCAGGCTTCAGCAGTGCACACATGCAAATGCAGAAAGGGCTGCTGGCCTCTAAACTGCCATGCCCTATTATATTCTTGGAACTTAAAGGTAGTTCTAAGCCCCTGCCCTATTATGTACTAGGGCCTTATAGGAGAGGTCATGCCTATCATAGGGGTACCCTAACCCATAGTGCACCCTAGTGTATGTAGGTGTTTTAACAGTTTCTTTAGGTGTCTCTTTCAGAATAGCACTGCCCTGTGCCTGTTCAGGCAGAGGCTAGGGTCAGTCAGAGTCAGGTACCACCAGTACCAGTCAGCAAAACGTTGGGAAGTGCCCAGGGCACAGGATGGCATTGCAACACTAAAGAAGCACAAACTCAGATTTTAAAATATAGCACCATGGTTGGGGGTTTCTCTTTAATAATCAGAATTGATTTCTATCCTAATGAACCCATTTTCCAACATTAGGATAAGGAAAGACTGGGGAAAAATCATAACGTTCTAATCTATACCTTGAAGTTTTCATGCAGTTTGATGACGGTTAATAGCTCACTGTTCAATGTTAGGATTTGAACTTATAAACTGCAATTACCAAAAGAATCTCTCAGACAAAAGCAGAAACTCACTGACCTATTTACATGATATGCATTTTGTGATCTGCGTGGTACACGTTCTTTGCAGCAGGCATATTACCTCACTGTGGCTACCTTACCAAGAGTCTAAACTTCCACTGGACAAACCTCCGATCTCTCGCAATAAAGAACATTAATCACCGAAGTTATCTTCACATTTTTATTGTTGCCTGAAAATTGCTGGAGACCAGGAATGCAGCAGCAGGTATTTTTCAAACCATAATGCACGTGCAAGCACGACGCCCCCACCGGATGTATGACGTTACAACGCATACTTTTACAACGCCTACCTTTACAACGCATTTTTTACACCGCAACATCCATTACAACGCACACCATTACAACGCATACCATTACAACGAATACTTTAAAACTACCTTTACAACGCATTCCACTACAACGCATAGTACATTTACAACGCATACCATTACAACGCATTACACTACATTGCATATAAGGTAAGTGTTGGATAGTGAAGGGGTTAAAATTACTATTCTAACTCCAGGGGGTGCAACAGTAGGGTAAGTGTTGGATAGTGTAGAGGTTAAAATTACTATTCTAACTCCAGTGGGTGCAACAGTAGGGTTAGTGTTGGATGGTAATTTATGCGTTGTAATGGTATGCGTTGTAATGACTGCATTGTAATGGTATGCGTTGTAGTGGTGTGCGTTGTAGTGTCATGCGTTGTAATGACTGCGTTGTAAATGCATGCGTTGTAATGGATTTTGCGTTGTAAAAGTTTTGTTGTAATGGTAGTGCGTTGTAAAAATTGAGTTGTAAATGTTGTATACCGCCCCCACCCTAAGTCGGAGACCTTTGTTTGCTTGGTACATGAAGATGCAAGATTCATATACATGTTTTTTTAACATTTGGTCTGATTACTATATGACTGTAAATAACAAAAAATCATACATGCAAACTGTGACAACATGCCTGCTTTTCTCAATATTTCACTTCGAAAGTATGCAATTGTAGTTGTTTAACGGGCGGTGATTTGTATAGGGTCACTGGGAAGTCCACAAGGTTGTCCCTGTCCCCCCCAGAATGTTAGTGTCTCCTACGCACCTGCTTCTCCCCAACTTTAAATAATCAAGATATTTCAAATTCTAAAGTAAAGCAATGCGCTTATTGGACCAAGTAAAAAAACCACATTCCTTAATGTCATGCTGTAAAGAAAGATGGCCATATATACAATATTCTGTGGTTATACCCAATTAGCTTTCTCAGCCACACAAGGGGCCTCCTTGCCTAAAACATCTCTGCCAGAAATTCTACTGAGTCTATAGCAGCTTCTGGAATTCGCCATGCCATGTATGGGTGCTGGAAATGTATCATCAAATTGGTCGTATATGGTCAATACCCACATTACTAGTCTTCCAAACATGCTGGGTTCATTTAGTGCGGGTTTGGAACACTCTTCATATCCTTTGTTGATTTTTTTTTTGTGCAGAGTTTTATATAGCGCAAACTTGACGTGAATCGGGTATCAGATCGCCTTATATAGCACCAGTTACATTACATGAGGACACACATTCATTGTTTGTTAGGACGAGGAGATTACGTGATTTGCCCAGAATCAGAGGATGTTCAGCGTCATTTCCGAGACTCGAACCCAGTTCCCCAGATTCGAGGTCAACCGCCCTAGTTGTTAGGCCTATCTAACTCATGGTGGTATTTCTCATGGCAATATCACCAAACATGGTGACAGATCAATTGACCCAGATATGATGACTGCTCCACCACAGCATTCCTTCAATCACCTTCTTGTTTTTGAAGTAAACGCCCAGAGTGCGACAAGTATCCCCAGACATGGGTCTAGAATGGCAGAGTCAGCAAAAAATATTAGTCTGGAATGCACCCCAAAGTGATCGCTAGTGGCTGAGAATAACGGGGCATAGCTTTGCCAGCAAGATTTGGGGGGTGTGAAGCTCAAATTTCCCAACTAAAAAGCAGTGAGCTTCAGGATGGAGGGGTGAGAAGATGAAGGTTTGGGATAAACTGTTTCCATGAGGAACAGGTTTGGTACTGATTTTAATTCGGTGGGACTCTATCTAGAGTGCACAGTGAATGAAAACCGATGGGTTGGAACCAGTGCTTATTTTGACCCTGTGGTTTCCGGTGCTCTTCACCAGTACTTTATTGTCAACGCCAGCAATTATGACAATCTTCCACATAGTGGCTCTGTTTGTTTAATTTGGAGACAAGCACAGCAACAGTTGGTAATTGATTAAAAACACATTAAAAATGAATACTACCCGTCACCAAACTCATTCTTATAGGTGTGGGTGCCCGGAATAGTCAGAGTTATCACACTTGCACGAGTGTGATGGTTAGTAGTTTTGTTGTTACTATAATTGGTAGAACTGACAACTGCACTGGGTGATGAAAGTGGAAGTTTCCTCCTGAACAGTGCCTTGGCAATTCTTTTTTTACAAATTAAGCAATGGTTGGAATAGTACCCTGATGGATTGCCACTGGATAGACTATTTGCCAGATTTCTTCTCATTACCTTTTGGGTGTTTGTTAGTAGTATGCCTGGAAACCTGAGATTGGCTCAGCATTCCAAGTTTACTGCTGCTAATGTTTGTGAATTCCAAAAAGTACATTTGCACCTATTGAAGGAGTACTTCTATGAATGCAGATTTACTATTTGTTTGGTAACCAGCCATGATATATAAGTTTCCACTATAAAAAATGAGTAAGTTATAAGCTCTTAGTGAAACAGGATGAGGAGAAAGGCTGGTACAAGCATAGCAGTCTGGACTCGGGACATCCACGCCCAACTACCAAGTCAACAATGCATTTGCGGGGGCGGGGGGTCACATCTCAAACACTACCCTGAAGTTACAGCCCTGCCTACCCCACATGGGCCTAGTACTTCTCCCTGGGAACACATGACTACTGCTCAGACGTGAGTCCCAGGCTCTCCACACCACTGGAGTCAAGCTATCCAGGCTGATGAAGGCTGATAGCCAGAAACCGGTCTTGGATGCTTGATTCCGGTCTGGGAAAGACATGGCTTGGTAGTTCGGACTGGACTGTTCCCATGAGGCACAGGGTCAGAGCTGATTTGCATATAGCCAGTGTCTAACCCAGGGTGGTGTGGAGTGCAAAAAAACGATGGATTTAGGCCCAGATCCTTGTACTGGGGTGAATGTATGACATTGTTCTACATTTTGTCCATCAACTGTGTTTTTTGCTACTGTCATGTACAAAACAATGGCCTGGCGCCCCTGTCCTGGGATCTCCTATTTTAAATGTATTTTTACTGTACATACTCTTCTTTGTCTCTGCTACGAGATACCTTGATAGTAGAGTTGTTAATTCGGTGCATGTAGGCATGCTCCATGTTTATATCCTTGCCTTTTATGGACCATTTTATAAAGTAACTGATGGCCCCATGTACTAAGCCGAGTAGCAATTAAAGGTGGGCACGCCAGCAAATTGAAAGGACGTGCTGAGTCAAAGGTCTGGCTTGGCTCTAAGAGTGAATGCATGAGTCAACCCATTAAAATGTTTGGCATGTATATCGTGCAACAAACATAATGTAATTAAATGATACAGGGCCATATGTAGGAAGCCTAATTGCGCTTGGAAATGCTGAAATTCAAAGAATTTCAGCATTTGCGATCACAATTAGGACAGTGTGCTATGTAGCACACAAAAAGGCACATGCAAAATAAGGAATCGCAAAATTTGCGATTTCATCTTTTGCGATTGCATTTAAGGAATTGCAAATTGCGATTCCTTAAATGCAATGTAGGAAGCACCCAAGTTGTGCAAATTGTGGCTTAAGGAATCGCAAAATACCACCAACTTCAGGTTGGTGGTAAATTGCCATTTCTTTGAAAAATTCACTTTTTGGCATTTTTCAAAGTGCCATGTGGGTCACATACATCCCCTTAGGGCATGTATGTGGGCCACATGTGCACACATGTTAATTTCAGGGGTGCAACAGGGTGTCCTATTGACACCCTTGCAACCCTGAAATTGCATTCTCAATTTGCAATTCTCTAATTGAGAATCGCAAATTGAGAATGTCTTCCAATTCATTCCTAGGGGCCTTCCAGCCCATATGAATCAATGAGAAGGTATTCCTTATTTTCGAATCTCAATTTGCGATTTGCAAATAAGGAATAATTGGGATTCGCAAAAAGATTTGCTAAACCTACCTACATTTCGTTTTGCGATTCTCTAATTGCGATTCCCAAAAAATCCCAATTTGATAATCGCAAAACACAAATTACCTACATATGGTCCACAGTCTCTTCGAAATTCAAAAAGTGTATTCCTTTAACATTTGTAAGAGTTTCACCTTAGTACATCAGATTATGTTACTGCAAAAACAGACATTTATTAAAAGTGGAAGTTTATAAACACGAACTTTAGAAACATTTATGGCTTGTTCCCCCACTAATAATGCAATAATAAACTAAGAGGTAAGTCAGTAATGATGTAAACCCTCAATTGGACTAGATTCTTACTATAGCTTGAGCAACATCATAGTCTATTAAATCAAACATAACAGGTGCTTGAACACTACACATCATGAACTGAAGCATTAAAAGTGCTCTCATAGGTGATAATAAAGAAAAGGGAGGCTCTGTGAAATAAAATGTTTGTCTAGGATCAGACAATTTGGAAGGCAGGGCAGCTGGTGTTTATGACAGGTTACAGAAAAAACCTTCCATCATCTTGCTGTTTTTCCACCATCATTTTTAGCAGCGTAACCATTGCTCAATGAAGAATCCTGGGGTTAAGCTGAAGGAGTCTCGGCCAGCGGCACATCCAATATCCTAACTCGGTGGTGAAACAACATGAGATATGGATGGGAATTCCAATATATTTTGTCAGGATTGCTGTTTTTGACATGCTCTAAATGAGGGGTAAAATATTTTGGTGTGATTTATTTATTGCAATAACATGGTTATGCCTTCTTCCATCAGCCCAATGAATTCTCCCATGGTTGGTATTTTGTAATGGTCCCTAGTATTAAGATTCATCAAGGACTGGGCGAGTTTATTTGCACCTGGGCCTGCTACACCCTGTAGAACCCTAGCTATGTAGAGGGACCTTTCACATGCAGAGCATGCAGATTCCAAAGTATGAATAGCGACTCTGTGCACTCTACATTAGGGCATACAGATACACCTACTATGATTACCCGTCCTACGGAGATAGGTCGGAAGTTAATCAACCCTAGTACATTTCCATCGCATGAGTGGAAAGGTTTTCTGGGTAACATTAGATCACTGCTGAAACACGCACTTGAAATATGGGACGTGCTTGATTCAGAGAAGCCGGACTTAGGCTTCCTGACCAAGACATGGTTAAAGCCTAGCTCCACACCTGTAATCTCGGTGGCACTCCCCGAAGGCTATAAGATACAAAGGCTAGATAGACAATATAAAAAGGGAGGAAGAATAGCCATTGTATATAAAGATTGGGCTACAGTTACTGTTCTGGAGGAACTATGTAACGAAAAAATCTCCATTTTCAGTTAGATTTCACCACACAGTTGAGCTGGAAGGAAGCCCTAGTCTATCACCCCCCAGACCCTATTGCGGATTTCTCTACTAAGTTGGTGGAACGTATAGTGCCACACGCGATATCTACCAAAAACGTTCTCCTACTTTGAGATTTTAATATACATGGTGAGTGCGTGGACAATACGGAAGTAATGGCTCTCCTCGCCGATCTTGCGGCTCTAGATATAACCAAGATTAATGATTTCCCCACTCATGCAGCCGGTCACATCTTGGATTTTATTTTTACAATCTCATCTCGCATTACCCGTGAATCCCCCCGAACAGTCAGCTGGTCACACAACGCTTTCATTGATTTTAGGATCTGGGGACCAGGAGGCCAGGAAAAGGCGGTTCTGATTCTAAATATTAATTCAGACAGTGGCATAAAATCACCGCTGAAGATTTTTCAGCCATCTTCCCTGCACCATGGGAGGGGGAACATGAACAGGTAGAGGAGGGGTTAGCTCGCTTTAATGCATTAGAAAAAGCTGCAATCAACCAACTTGCACCTTTGTAAACCTCTACGAGTAAGTCAAGACAGGCTCAAGCAGCTTGGTTTACTGCAGTACTACCTATTGAGAAAGGACATTGCAAAGATCTTGAAAGGCGGTGGAGATGGTCCCACTATTTTGGTGATAAAGAAATATATAGGCTTCCCCTCTCCCAATACCACAAAAATATCAAAATTGCTCAGAAGACTTTCATCGCTTTGCAATTAACCCAGGCAGGGAGCGCCCCTAAAATATTGTACCAGATCTTTAAGTCCTTTACGAATCCTAAAGCATGTGATCTGGAAGAACCCTCCTCCCTAGCTTTGTGCGACACCATTGGGGAATATTTTGGGCTGAAAATTGAGGCTATTTATGATACAATCCTTACAGCTGGTAATAAGAGTCCGGACATAACATATGAACACCTCCCTGACATGAAGGGGACACCTCTGACAAGTTTCCCCCCCTTGACCTGTGAAGAGGTAAAAGTCTTATTACATACTGTCAGATCAGGCTCCCCTCTCGATGTTGTACCAGCAAAAATATCGGCGAGCCTCTCAAAACAGCGGTCCATTTCTATCTGTTCCCTTTCGAATGCATCATTAAAGGAAGGCTATTTACCTTCTGAATGGAAGGCAGCACAGGTCATTCCACTACGCAAAAACACCAAGCCCTCTATGAAAGTTCTATCTAACTTGCGACCCATATCCCTCTTACCGCTCCTGAGCAAGATGCTGGAAAAACACATTAACAAGCACTTATCAGAGTATGTCGAAGCGTCAGATTGCCTCGATGTGTCACAATCAGGCTTTAGGCCGAAATATAGTATGGAGACAGCCCTAGTGGCTGTCACGGACAATACTAGTCTAGCACTAGATAAAGGACAGTCCACCCTACTGGTGCTATTAGATATCTCGGCAGCTTTTGACACCGTCAACCATCAAATTTTGCTCAGGAGATTAGAGGAGTCTGGGTTAAAAGGAAAGGCCTTGCAGTGGTTGACCAGTTTCCTCTCTGACCGTTCCCAGACAGTCAGCCTGAGTCCTTACAGGTCTAAGTCCAGGAAGCTGTACAAGGGAGTCCTGCAGGGATCTTATATAAGCCCTAACTTATTCAACATCTAGATGGCTTCCTTGGCCAACCTTAAGAGGACTTATGGATTTGTACCAATATCATATGCGGATGACACCCAGCTTACCTTCTCCTTTGATAAGTACTCCACAACAGCTCAGACCAACTTCTCTACCAACATGCTAGCAATATCTCAATGGATGTGCACTAACTATCTCCAATTAAATGCCGGAAAAACAGAGATGATGCTATTTGGAGAAGCCACCATGCTATGGACACCAGAGCGGTGGCCTAGGGAGTTGGGTGGCCCCCGCTTCAAAGGCATCAGTAAAGAATCTATGGGGTGCGCATTGAGCAGAGTCTAAACATGAAAGAGCAGGTGTCTTAAACAGTTAGTTCATGCTTCCATTTACTATGACCGCTGAGGGGTGTATTTCCGTTTCTTCCAGACTACACACGGAAGACTCTTATCCAGTAAATAGTCTTTAGCCACTTTGATTACTGCAATGCCCTACTGATATCAGCTAATGAGGCCTTGCTGGATCATTTGAAGGTGGTGCAAAATACAGCAGTGCGGTGTGTACTGAACGCCCCTTATAGATCGCCGTCGAACCTGCTATTGCAGCCGCTGCACTGGCTTCCGGTGCGCAAACGAATACAATTTAAGATCTGCTGCATCACCCATAAAATCAAACAAAACAAAAGCCAATGCTGGTACTCCCTGTTCACCAACCAATATTCTTCAAAAATAGCTGCTTTGAATTAAACAAAAACAACCTGTTTTTAATTTAGCCCCCTGCGGGATTTATTCTCTTTTAGTAGAATTATTTTCTTTTTTAAGCACACTATTTTTCGTGCATGGAAAATACAAAATACAAAATACAACGAAATTTTTATATACAATATATACATACAAATTTATAAACAATATTATACAAATTTCATACACACTTGGCCATACAGTCATACACAAACCACTCAAACAACTGGAAGTGAGAAAACAATGAGTCCACGTATCGGTGACTTATTTGATGGAAAATAATTCTTTTCGTGATTTTCTAATTCTTAAAGTCTGTTTTTAGTCACAGTTTTACCAAAGTCACTCATGTGACAACATTAATGAAAAGGCTGTTCCAAAACACTAATGGTAACCAGATACGGGACAAGACTGGTCGACGCGTTTCAAACCCCTTCGTCTTGGTGGGGTTCTCCTCAGGACCGGATAGGTTCTGTAACAATAGAAATGGCTAACTTAGGATTGCTTATTCAAAAAGTTGAAAGGGACGTGCTCCAGTGAACCAAAGCGGCTCCCTACCTTAAGCTGAAAGTCAATAGTCGCAAACAGTGGTGGGCGGGTGAATTCCCAAAGTCGAGTCTAATTTGTATTTCCCCAAAGGAGTGATCACAGAGACTGTGTGAGGAAAAACACAAACGACATTCAGTATTTAGTCAAACATCCCAGCCCATTCATTCTGATCATCTAAGCAGAGAGAGGGGGGGGGGGCGTCCTACTCACCCGCTAGTACACAGCTTGTGACTCGCTGTTCTGTCCTCGTTTGCTCGGGAGCGGCCGCTCCTTTGCTGAAATGAGAAGGAAAATTGTGTAAAAAAACCTTGCGTCTCAGGCGCGGTGGCGGTGTAAAATAATCCAGCGGGGTTACACACCGATTAAGGAAAAAGGCATCCGTCCTTCTCCTCGGTTCAAACGAATGGTTCAAACGAATGGTTCCCTCGAGTTAGGAACTGCCAAAAGTACTTCCTGGTTGCGGGTTCAAACCCGGTAGTCCTGGGACTTGTAGTTCTGTGACCATGACAGTCAAGTCACACAACGAATGTAAACAGTGGACTGGATTGTGGACTGGACTAGGCGGACCCATTTAGCTAGTGCGGCTTAGACGTTAGGCTTATAGATTTCTGAAATTTCATTTAATCCTCGTATCGCGGTGTTGAACTTCATTATAAGCATTGCTTCGCGTTGTGATAATTTAGCATCGAGGTCGCCGCCCCTAGGATCTTTCTCAATTTTGGATAACACTGTCCAACGCAAATCAGTTTTCTCATGTTTACATTTTGTCCAATGGTTAACTAGTGGGGCATTTTCCACTCCTCTGCGGATACGCGATTTATGTTGCGTTATCCTGTTCCTGATTTCTTGTGTAGTCTTCCCAATGTAGACTAGGGGGCACGGGCAGATGATGGCATATACGACATTTTTGGATTTACAATTCGTAAAAGTGTCGTGCTTCCAATGGATATTCTCAAATGTGAATATTGAGTCCTCAATGGTTTCATTACAGCAAGTGCACGTTCCACACTTATGATGTCCTTTGGGCGGAGGTAATCCGAAGAGACTTTGTAATGTCGGTGCCTTCACAATTGGTAATGCCGCCCTTACAATATGGTTAGCCACGCTCTTGTCCTTTTTGTATGCAAAAAGTGGCGGTGCTGAGAAATCCTCGTGCAGATTTTTTAGTAAATGCCAGTTGGACATAATGAGTTTCCTATGTAGGTTTGCAGCTGGACAGAAGGTGGTGACGCACACCATCCTTCTCACATCTTGTTTGATTTTTTTCTCCAGTAAGGTTTCTCGTGGAGTCCACCAGGCTCGTTTGAGGGAGTTTTTTAATAATTTTTTAGGGTAGCCTCTCTGGATGAGTCGGTTTTTCAGATGGTCGGCATGTTTGAAATATTCCTCTTTGTTCGAACAGTTTCGGCGAATTCTTAAAAATTGCCCATATGGTAAATTCTGTTTCAAGCTACGAGGATGATTACTGTCAAAATGCAAAGCTTTATTCCTATCTGAGGGTTTCCGGAATAAGGTTGTGCTTAAGCCTCCCTCAAAAGGTTCCACTTTAACGTCCAAAAAGGTGATCGATTCATTGGATGCTGTGACAGAGAACTGGATGTCAATCGTTCTCGAATTCAGCCAACACACAAATTGGCCCAAATCTTCATTTCCTCCTGTCCAGACAAGAAATATGTCGTCAATGTACCGCATGTAATGGGAGATGCAGCTCCCATAGGGGTTTGCGTTATATATGAATTTTTCTTCAAATAACCCCATGAACATTATGGCTAGCCCTGGAGCAAAGGGGCAACCCATCGCTACCCCTTTTATCTGATAGAAAAATTCTGCATCGAACGTAAAAAAGTTTTTTTGTAATGCAAAACGTGCAAGGTCAAGGATGAAATTGGTAGGGACTCTTACTGGTCTTTCTCTTTTTTCCAAAAATACAGTCAAAGTTTCCAGTGCTTGTTCTTGGGGGATTTGGGTGTATAAAGACACCACATCCAATGTAACTAGGAGCTGTCTGTTATGGTTGAAGTTGATGGTGGAAATTCGATTTAGGAAAGCAGTTGTATCTTGGAGGTGGGCAGGGATGGTCTGAATAAAAGGTTTCAAAAAGAAATCAATGTATTTTGCAATGGGTTCGAAAAGAGAATCACACCCTGAAATTATAGGGCGTCCTGGTGTTTTTTTTTCATCCTTGTGCAATTTGGGGAGCACATAGAATACAGGTGTCCTGGGATTTTTATTTTGTAAAAATACTAGTTCCTTAGGTCCTACAAAACCTTCGTCAAAGCCTCTTTGGATAACGTCGAATAATTGATTCCTTATTTCAGATGTTGGATCTTTCCCGATGCGTCTGTAGCAGTTCTGATCATTAAGCTGGCGGTGTACTTCTTGCTTATACTTGTTAATGTCCCAGATTACCACTGCTCCGCCTTTATCGGCCTGTTTGACCACAATGGTGTTATCATTCTTCACTGTTACCAATGCATCTTTCTCAGCTTTGGAAAGGTTGAATTTGACGAATGTTTTCTTTTTTTCAATTGAGGAAATTCCAGACAAAACAGTGCGTTCAAACGTTATAACTTCCTTCGGGACTTTAGGTCCTTTTGGACAGAATGCCGATTTTCTCTTCAGGCCTGTGGTTTCCTCATGAGTATTTTCGATTGAGTCCTGGAAGAATGTCTTTAGGCGAATCTTCCGGCAGAATTCCAATGTCTCAAGTTTCATTTTGATGAAATCCGTGGGTCTTGATGGTACAAAATTGAGTCCTTTGGTCAGAATAGATGTTTCAGCTACTGAGAGCGCCCTGTCTGATAAATTGTAAATTGGTGACATTTCTAATTTTTGTAGGATTTTTGACGTGTTCTCATTTCCCATGGTTGGGTGTAGCGTACTCGGCCTCTGGGTTTCTGTTGGCCCCGTCCTAAAAAAGGCTGTTGGTTTTGGGGTTGTTGTTGGTACTGATTTGATCGATTTCCTGCCCTATTTTGAGGAGGTCGATTGCTGTTGTCTGGTTCACTCCCAGACGATGATGTGGTATCTGAGAAAGTTAGGAATTTTCGACGCGATCGTCCTTGGTTATCCTGTAAGAAGCGACGTGAGTCAGAATGTGTGTAAAAGTCCTTGTTGAGATACGGATAAATTGATTCTAAAGAAAAGTTCTTTTTGTCCAATTCAAATTTGTTATTTTTTTGAGTCACTGTAAAGTCCTTGAATTCCAAGATTTCCTTATCGATTTTTTCCAGAAGTGTTTTGGAATCTGTAATTAATTGGTTGGTCTCAATTTCCCTTTTTAAAGTTTCTATCTCCTCCAATTCCTTAAGTGATGTCCTATGTGCAGTCTCGATGGTCAGGACCATGAGGTCCCTACTGCACTTTGTTTCAATCCCACTGAAACCTTTTTTATACACTGGATCGTCAGTGAACACGACTGGTATATTGCGGATCACGAGTCCCGCTGGAATGGTACCTGACCGGAGGTGCTGGAGTAGAAAATGACCATGCAGGTCTGTCCGGATTTGTTTCTTACGTAGACGAGTTAGTTTATCTGACTCGTTCTGAGTGTTGGCAGTAAGGCTGAGGGCTGCAGAGGCAAACACTGGAGGATCCCTAATCAAATTTTGTATATGCTCTTCACTAAAAGCAAGTGTATCTCTTTCAGCCATGACATAAAAGTTAAAGAGTTAGACAAAACACACATAAAACATGTGAGTGAGACAAGTGAAAAAGTGAAAACTAGAAGACTAAACGCGGGGAGGAAGAATCCCCTACTATGTCGCCATGCACAATTGCCCCTACAATGGGCATAACATACTGTTCAACAAAACACAACTACTACCCTGCGGTAGAAATTCCTACATACCAGGACCTCGCGAGCAACCGCCCGCTCAAAAGTCTAAGAATCAAAAAGGGTCTTGACTCCTTACTCAGCAAGGCTGAGTCCAACCAATATCATCAAACAAAACAAAAGCCAATGCTGGGACTCCCTGTTCACCAACCAATATTCTTCAAAAATAGCTGCTTTGAATTAAACAAAAACAACCTGTTTTTAATTTAGCCCCATGCGGGATTTATTCTCTTTTAGTAGAATTATTTTCTTTTTTAAGCACACTATTTTTCGTGCATGGAAAATACAAAATACAAAATACAACAAAATTTTTATATACAATATATACATACAAATTTATAAACAATATTATACAAATTTCATACACACTTGGCCATACAGTCATACACAAACCACTCAAACAACTGGAAGTGAGAAAACAATGAGTCCACGTATCGGTGACTTATTTGATGGAAAATAATTCTTTTCGTGATTTTCTAATCTAATTCTAAAGATCCTAGGGGCGGCGACCTCGATGCTAAATTATCACAACGCGAAGCAATGCTTATAATGCTTATAATGAAGTTCAACACCGCGATACGAGGATTAAATGAAATTTCAGAAATCTATAAGCCTAACGTCTAAGCCGCACTAGCTAAATGGGTCCGCCTAGTCCAGTCCACAATCCAGTCCACTGTTTACATTCGTTGTGTGACTTGACTGTCATGGTCACAGAACTACAAGTCCCAGGACTACCGGGTTTGAGCCCGCAACCAGGAAGTACTTTTGGCAGTTCCTAACTCGAGGGAACCATTCGTTTGAACCATTCGTTTGAACCGAGGAGAAGGACGGATGCCTTTTTCCTTAATCGGTGTGTAACCCCGCTGGATTATTTTACACCGCCACCGCGCCTGAGTCGCAAGGTTTTTTTACACAATTTTCCTTCTCATTTCAGCAAAGGAGCGGCCGCTCCCGAGCAAACGAGGACAGAACAGCGAGTCACAAGCTGTGTACTAGCGGGTGAGTAGGACGCCCCCCCCCCCCTCTCTGCTTAGATGATCAGAATGAATGGGCTGGGATGTTTGACTAAATACTGAATGTCGTTTGTGTTTTTCCTCACACAGTCTCTGTGATCACTCCTTTGGGGAAATACAAATTAGACTCGACTTTGGGAATTCACCCGCCCACCACTGTTTGCGACTATTGACTTTCAGCTTAAGGTAGGGAGCCGCTTTGGTTCACTGGAGCACGTCCCTTTCAACTTTTTGAATAAGCAATCCTAAGTTAGCCATTTCTATTGTTACAGAACCTATCCGGTCCTGAGGAGAACCCCACCAAGACGAAGGGGTTTGAAACGCGTCGACCAGTCTTGTCCCGTATCTGGTTACCATTAGTGTTTTGGAACAGCCTTTTCATTAATGTTGTCACATGAGTGACTTTGGTAAAACTGTGACTAAAAACAGACTTTAAGAATTAGAAAATCACGAAAAGAATTATTTTCCATCAAATAAGTCACCGATACGTGGACTCATTGTTTTCTCACTTTCAGTTGTTTGAGTGGTTTGTGTATGACTGTATGGCCAAGTGTGTATGAAATTTGTATAATATTGTTTATAAATTTGTATGTATATATTGTATATAAAAATTTCGTTGTATTTTGTATTTTCCATGCACGAAAAATAGTGTGCTTAAAAAAGAAAATAATTCTACTAAAAGAGAATAAATCCCGCATGGGGCTAAATTAAAAACAGGTTGTTTTTGTTTAATTCAAAGCAGCTATTTTTGAAGAATATTGGTTGGTGAACAGGGAGTCCCAGCATTGGCTTTTGTTTTGTTTGATGATATTGGTTGGACTCAGCCTTGCTGAGTAAGGAGTCAAGACCCTTTTTGATTCTTAGACTTTTGAGCGGGCGGTTGCTCGCGAGGTCCTGGTAGGTAGGAATTTCTACCGCAGGGTAGTATTTTTGTTGAACAGTATGTTATGCCCATTGTAGGGGCAATTGTGCATGGCGACATAGTAGGGGATTCTTCCTCCCCGCGTTTAGTCTTCTAGTTTTCACTTTTTCACTTGTCTCACTCACATGTTTTATGTGTGTTTTGTCTAACTCTTTAACTTTTATGTCATGGCTGAAAGAGATACACTTGCTTTAGTGAAGAGCATATACAAAATTTGATTAGGGATCCTCCAGTGTTTGCCTCTGCAGCCCTCAGCCTTACTGCCAACACTCAGAACGAGTCAGATAAACTAACTCGTCTACGTAAGAAACAAATCCGGACAGACCTGCATGGTCATTTTCTACTCCAGCACCTCCGGTCAGGTACCATTCCAGCGGGACTCGTGATCCGCAATATACCAGTCGTGTTCACTGACGATCCAGTGTATAAAAAAGGTTTCAGTGGGATTGAAACAAAGTGCAGTAGGGACCTCATGGTCCTGACCATCGAGACTGCACATAGGACATCACTTAAGGAATTGGAGGAGATAGAAACTTTAAAAAGGGAAATTGAGACCAACCAATTAATTACAGATTCCAAAACACTTCTGGAAAAAATTGATAAGGAAATCTTGGAATTCAAGGACTTTACAGTGACTCAAAAAAATAACAAATTTGAATTGGACAAAAAGAACTTTTCTTTAGAATCAATTTATCCGTATCTCAACAAGGACTTTTACACACATTCTGACTCACGTCGCTTCTTACAGGATAACCAAGGACGATCGCGTCGAAAATTCCTAACTTTCTCGGATACCACATCATCGTCTGGGAGTGAACCAGACAACAGCAATCGACCTCCTCAAAATAGGGCAGGAAATCGATCAAATCAGTACCAACAACAACCCCAAAACCAACAGCCTTTTTTAGGACGGTTCCAACAGAAACCCAGAGGCCGAGTACGCTACACCCAACCATGGGAAATGAGAACACGTCATCCTACAAAAATTAGAAATTTCACCAATTTACAATTTATCAGACAGGGCGCTCTCAGTAGCTGAAACATCTATTCTGACCAAAGGACTCAATTTTGTACCATCAAGACCCACGGATTTCATCAAAATGAAACTTGAGACATTGGAATTCTGCCGGAAGATTCGCCTAAAGACATTCTTCCAGGACTCAATCGAAAATACTCATGAGGAAACCACAGGCCTGAAGAGAAAATCGGCATTCTGTCCAAAAGGACCTAAAGTCCCGAAGGAAGTTATAACGTTTGAACGCACTGTTTTGTCTGGAATTTCCTCAATTGAAAAAAAGAAAACATTCGTCAAATTCAACCTTTCCAAAGCTGAGAAAGATGCATTGGTAACAGTGAAGAATGATAACACCATTGTGGTCAAACAGGCCGATAAAGGCGGAGCAGTGGTAATCTGGGACATTAACAAGTATAAGCAAGAAGTACACCGCCAGCTTAATGATCAGAACTGCTACAGACGCATCGGGAAAGATCCAACATCTGAAATAAGGAATCAATTATTCGACGTTATCCAAAGAGGCTTTGACGAAGGTTTTGTAGGACCTAAGGAACTAGTATTTTTACAAAATAAAAATCCCAGGACACCTGTATTCTATGTGCTCCCCAAATTGCACAAGGATGAAAAAAAAACACCAGGACGCCCTATAATTTCAGGGTGTGATTCTCTTTTCGAACCCATTGCAAAATACATTGATTTCTTTTTGAAACCTTTTATTCAGACCATCCCTGCCCACCTCCAAGATACAACTGCTTTCCTAAATCGAATTTCCACCATCAACTTCAACCATAACAGACAGCTCCTAGTTACATTGGATGTGGTGTCTTTATACACCCAAATCCCCCAAGAACAAGCACTGGAAACTTTGACTGTATTTTTGGAAAAAAGAGAAAGACCAGTAAGAGTCCCTACCAATTTCATCCTTGACCTTGCACGTTTTGCATTACAAAAAAACTTTTTTACGTTCGATGCAGAATTTTTCTATCAGATAAAAGGGGTAGCGATGGGTTGCCCCTTTGCTCCAGGGCTAGCCATAATGTTCATGGGGTTATTTGAAGAAAAATTCATATATAACGCAAACCCCTATGGGAGCTGCATCTCCCATTACATGCGGTACATTGACGACATATTTCTTGTCTGGACAGGAGGAAATGAAGATTTGGGCCAATTTGTGTGTTGGCTGAATTCGAGAACGATTGACATCCAGTTCTCTGTCACAGCATCCAATGAATCGATCACCTTTTTGGACGTTAAAGTGGAACCTTTTGAGGGAGGCTTAAGCACAACCTTATTCCGGAAACCCTCAGATAGGAATAAAGCTTTGCATTTTGACAGTAATCATCCTCGTAGCTTGAAACAGAATTTACCATATGGGCAATTTTTAAGAATTCGCCGAAACTGTTCGAACAAAGAGGAATATTTCAAACATGCCGACCATCTGAAAAACCGACTCATCCAGAGAGGCTACCCTAAAAAATTATTAAAAAACTCCCTCAAACGAGCCTGGTGGACTCCACGAGAAACCTTACTGGAGAAAAAAATCAAACAAGATGTGAGAAGGATGGTGTGCGTCACCACCTTCTGTCCAGCTGCAAACCTACATAGGAAACTCATTATGTCCAACTGGCATTTACTAAAAAATCTGCACGAGGATTTCTCAGCACCGCCACTTTTTGCATACAAAAAGGACAAGAGCGTGGCTAACCATATTGTAAGGGCGGCATTACCAATTGTGAAGGCACCGACATTACAAAGTCTCTTTGGATTACCTCCGCCCAAAGGACATCATAAGTGTGGAACGTGCACTTGCTGTAATGAAACCACTGAGGACTCAATATTCACATTTGAGAATATCCATTGGAAGCACGACACTTTTACGAATTGTAAATCCAAAAATGTCGTATATGCCATCATCTGCCCGTGCCCCCTAGTCTACATTGGGAAGACTACACAAGAAATCAGGAACAGGATAACGCAACATAAATCGCGTATCCGCAGAGGAGTGGAAAATGCCCCACTAGTTAACCATTGGACAAAATGTAAACATGAGAAAACTGATTTGCGTTGGACAGTGTTATCCAAAATTGAGAAAGATCCTAGGGGCGGCGACCTCGATGCTAAATTATCACAACGCGAAGCAATGCTTATAATGAAGTTCAACACCGCGATACGAGGATTAAATGAAATTTCAGAAATCTATAAGCCTAACGTCTAAGCCGCACTAGCTAAATGGGTCCGCCTAGTCCAGTCCACAATCCAGTCCACTGTTTACATTCGTTGTGTGACTTGACTGTCATGGTCACAGAACTACAAGTCCCAGGACTACCGGGTTTGAGCCCGCAACCAGGAAGTACTTTTGGCAGTTCCTAACTCGAGGGAACCATTCGTTTGAACCATTCGTTTGAACCGAGGAGAAGGACGGATGCCTTTTTCCTTAATCGGTGTGTAACCCCGCTGGATTATTTTACACCGCCACCGCGCCTGAGACGCAAGGTTTTTTTACACAATTTTCCTTCTCATTTCAGCAAAGGAGCGGCCGTTCCCGAGCAAACGAGGACAGAACAGCGAGTCACAAGCTGTGTACTAGCGGGTGAGTAGGACGCCCCCCCCCCCACTCTCTGCTTAGATGATCAGAATGAATGGGCTGGGGTGTTTGACTAAATACTGAATGTCGTTTGTGTTTTTCCTCACACAGTCTCTGTGATCACTCCTTTGGGGAAATACAAATTAGACTCGACTTTGGGAATTCACCCGCCCACCACTGTTTGCGACTATTGACTTTCAGCTTAAGGTAGGGAGCCGCTTTGGTTCACTGGAGCACGTCCCTTTCAACTTTTTGAATAAGCAATCCTAAGTTAGCCATTTCTATTGTTACAGAACCTATCCGGTCCTGAGGAGAACCCCACCAAGACGAAGGGGTTTGAAACGCGTCGACCAGTCTTGTCCCGTATCTGGTTACCATTAGTGTTTTGGAACAGCCTTTTCATTAATGTTGTCACATGAGTGACTTTGGTAAAACTGTGACTAAAAACAGACTTTAAGAATTAGAAAATCCCGAAAAGAATTATTTTCCATCAAATAAGTCACCGATACGTGGACTCATTGTTTTCTCACTTCCAGTTGTTTGAGTGGTTTGTGTATGACTGTATGGCCAAGTGTGTATGAAATTTGTATAATATTGTTTATAAATTTGTATGTATATATTGTATATAAAAATTTCGTTGTATTTTGTATTTTGTATTTTCCATGCACGAAAAATAGTGTGCTTAAAAAAGAAAATAATTCTACTAAAAGAGAATAAATCCCGCATGGGGCTAAATTAAAAACAGGTTGTTTTTGTTTAATTCAAAGCAGCTATTTTTGAAGAATATTGGTTGGTGAACAGGGAGTCCCAGCATTGGCTTTTGTTTTGTTTGATGATATTGGTTGGACTCAGCCTTGCTGAGTAAGGAGTCAAGACCCTTTTTGATTCTTAGCATCACCCATAAGGCAGTGCATGGCAATGGGCCATCATATCTGGTGGAGACCCTTAGAGACCTGCGATCCAGTTCTAAATCCCTTCTCAAAGTCTCGCGCATTAATAAGGCCAGGACTGGGGGGAAGCCTTTTTCCTACCATGCCCCACGAATCTGGAATTCCCTCCCGCTATCACTGAGGCAGAGCATGGACCATTTCCATTTCAGAAAGTCCTTGAAAACATTTCTAGTCTAGATGTGTCACACAGTATTAGCTTTTTTTCCTACTCGCCCGCAAGCGCAGAGATACCCCTACGGGGGGATTCAGACGCTATATAACTAATAAATAATAATACACCCTGTATCGCCTAATGTACAAAGTGTTTTCCTGTGATTAACACCACAACACAGTGCTTGTACATATCAGACCTGCCAACTCTAACAGAATATTCAGTGTGAGGAGAGACAGGGCATTGGAGGAGGTCGGGCCTCATGCATAAAAGTAGAGAGAAGGCACTTTTGCCCCAAGTACTACTAGTTAGCAGTGGTAAAGTGCACACAGTCCTAAAAGTCAACAAAAACATGTTAAAAAACAGGAAGGAGAGAAGGCAAAAATTTTAGAGTGACGCTGCAGAGAAAATACCAAGTTCAAAACAAGGGTTGAGCACAGGCTTATTTAATGGCTTTTGTGGTTCACCCTGATAAGTATTGTGAAGATTATTTTATGGGGGGTTACAGCCCCTCAATTAATACTAATGGAAATGTATTAAAATACATATTGTCTCTTTTAATTGCATTTATGAAGCCTCCACTATAAGGCTGTATCCTGGAAGTTGGCCTCAACAGTTGAAAACAGATGCCTTGTATCTGAAGCACACCATTGTCTCTTACTCAACTGCTCAGTCTGCTTATGCATATACCTATGATGACCAAGAGAGTGACTATGTGCACTTCAGCTGACATCTGCCCAACAATGTGAAAGCTCATTTCTTGAATTAGAGTAAGGATACTGTGTGATTCCATGTCACTGTGGACAAAATGTTACAGAATGGTTTCAGTTGAATTTCATTAAACACATAAAAAAACAACTGCTTCAGGAAAGTAAAGTATGTAACAATCTGATTCTCTGCCTAAGAGATAGTACTCAAATCTAAAATGCCCTACATAATTGGTAGAGTGAAAGACAAAGATCACAACAATTTTTAGTGCTGTAGAAAAAAGAGAACAGTGATTATGCAAGAGATAAGAAGCACCTCTTGCCTCACACTTAATAAAAAAGCTACTAGCTCTGAGGATGGTGAAAAAGTATTCCAAGCATGATGACTGGTAGCTTTAAAGAGCAACTGGACATACCTGTAAGAGTGGTTCAGACTCTAGGCATAAGTTTGTGTTTGCACTCTGAACAGTGCATTGACTGTAATCTTGAACGCTCTCCTGGTTGGCGCCCTGAAGATCGAGTTAAAGGTTTGGCGTGTTGCTCACCAGGTCAGTGTGCCCTCTTCATAGTATAGCCCCTGAAGTCCCAAATCCTGAAACTGAACTTCCAAAATATTAACCGAAAGGAGAGCAACACAATCCCGGATATCAGGTGCTAAACAATACCCACCTCGCTGAGTATCTAGTTCCAAAATTGTCAAGAATATAGGCATTCCAAAAATACTTATCTCTTACTACTCATACTTATACTTATCACTTACTGTGTCACAAAGGCAATGGAGTAAACTCCCCGCCAAGACTGTGGTCCGCCAGCTGTGTTTAGATGCAGGCAGACCTTCGCGCTAATCCTGGCAGAGAGTACTTAATTCCCTCCGATGGCTCTGGGGAGTCGGGCTGTCCATAACATTACTACATGTACGCCCGACCAATGCGGGAAGGGTGGACAGACATGTAGTAATTTTTTACTGTTTCTTACCACCAGATGGTAAGGAACAACAAAAACATTTTAATGCTCCCCCGCCATAGGAGAAGGCTGCCATGGTGAGGAATTTTGCGATTTTCTTTTTGTAAAGAAAAAATGATTGTTGTTTGTTACAGGGCTGCACGTTTCCAATGCACCCCTGCAGCAAACAGTAAAATGTATTGACAGGAAACACTGTGAAGGTGGTTCCTGCCAAATACTTAGGGGCATATTACCAACAACTAGCGATAATTATCGATATGTTGGCTTATCGGCAATAATTTTATCGCCGTGTTGCGGCGATTTTTTATCGCTTAGGAGCCTTGCTATTATCAACGGTTTATCTCCTAAACGATAAATATTGGCCGAAATGCATGAATATCGCTGTAAAGTCAGCGATATTCATGCATTACCGAGCTAATGCTCTTAGCCATGTTATCCACCTCCCATTGGATAACATGGCTAAGAACTTCTCAGGGCAGGTGTTAGCTTTTGGAGATATTCGCGCTTAGCGCGAATATTTCCAAAAGTTGGTAATAGGAGATAGCGATGTTAGCGACTGTTTCCAGTCGCTAAAATCTTGGCACGCCCACTTTGCATGTCATTAGGGATAAATACCTCTGACATGCAAAGCGGGGCCCAAGATGGTCGCTATCTCCTACTAGCTGTCGCTAACTGGTGTTAGCGACAGCTAGGTAATAGGGAGATAATTTTATCTCCGCTTCCTTGGCTTTTAAAGCCAAAAAAAGCGGAGATAAATCCCTTGAAAATATGCCCCTTAGTTTGTTGGAAATGGGATTCTGGTTGGCTGAGGTATGCACCGAGGCTAAGCAGGAACCACCACTCTAGTTAGGGTAAGCTAGATACTCAATAAGATAACCTGGGTTTACCCTCTGGTAGCTTGGCACAGAACAGTCAGGCTTATACACAAAGGCAATGTGTAAAATATGTGTGCAACACACCCACACACAGTAACACAATGAACACATCACAAAAAGACTACACACAGACTTAGAAAAATAGAGAATAGTATTCTGAGCAAAATAAGATCAAAACAACAAAAATATAATCAGTAGAAGTTGAGATATGAATTTTTAAACATTAATGCAAAAATGTTGCTTAAAAGTCACCAGTGGTCAAAATGTTGCTTGAGGTTGCGAGGGACTGGTGCAGATCCAAAGTTTAGGCCGACCGCAATTGAGGACAGGTCGGTTACAGGTCCCACACTGGGACCGCTGAGAAGGTACCTTGGATGAAGCAGAGTCGATGCTGAGAGCAGGATCCGTCAATTTTTTCCACCCAGTTGGGTCGCAGCACAGCAGCGGTCTGTGCGGGTAACAGTGGTGGGGCTGTGGGGCCAGGTGGGGGGGGGTTGAGAGATGCTGCAGAGGGAAAATTAAATAAATAATACATTTCCCTCTGCATCGTTCCTTGAAATCCCCCCTTACCCGGCCTCACCGTTCCACCACTGTTACCTGCACGGACCGTGGTAGTCGCAGCATTGTCGTCGAGCTTTGCTGAAGTGAAGGCAATGCGTCATCGTCAAACTGTACAAAGTGTCATCATCAAGCCATGCAGGCTGTAGAACCACTGTCGTTGAACAGCCTCTGAGTCGGTGTCGAAGGGCGATGCAGCAGAATTTCTCACACAGTCGATGCAATGCATAGGTTTTTGATAAAAACAACAGCAGAACCTACTTCTGAGGCCCAGAGCTTGGAGGGGGCACCTCAGGCAAGGGTAGGACTCATAGACGGCAGAGTCTAGCAGCACCAGCAGAATTGATTGTAAGAAGTGTTTTTTGAGCTCTTGGAGATCACTTCGAGGGAAGTGAAAGTCCAACTCTCATTCCAGGAGAGTCAGCAAGCAAAAAGCAGTCCTTCCAGAAACACAGTCCAGTAGAGTCCTTTAAGAAGCACAGCAGTCCTTTTGTCAGAGGTTCAGTTCAAGACCCTGAGGTGCCTGATTTTAGGGGGTCAGAGACGAGGGCCTGAATTAGATCTTGGCGGACTGCGATGTAGTAGGCTTTTTTGGTGGTCTTTCCACCCGCCTACCTTGTGGTCCTCCGGCTCAATTTAGATGATGGTTCAATGGGTGAGAAGACTGCCACGGTCCCGCTGACTCTGATAGGACTTCACTCCCTGCCCCTTCTGAGGGGTGGGCTCCAGCAGGCGGTGGCGGGACTTCAGCCAGGATTGCTGCAGTCAGTATTTGGTTCTGGCTTGTTTCTAAGGGAATTTCAATAGGAATCCCTCCTATTGTAAATCGGCAGGAACTAACAAAAAGTGGTAAAAACTCATCTTTTTTTGGGGTACAGGCAGCAGTTTCCCCCTCTTCACCTTCGTCCAGGCACCCTCTGTCCTGGCGCACCTTAACTGCGACGGACTGACTCCCCATTTTGACGGACTTGAAGGTAAGTATACTTGGTGTGTGCGGGCCAACAGTGCATGATATGCGTATCCTGGAGGGGTGCAGTGCAGAATGTACAACATGGGGTCACTACACCTAACCTACATCCACATATGGGCACATACACAACATATAAATGGTATGCGTAAAAAATAAAATTTCACTTTCCTGTCTCCCTACCCACATGGTCGCCCCGACTTCACTCCAAGGACAGAATACCGTCAACCTAAAGGGAACATCTAAATCAGCTCAGCGGGATCCTGCTGCTAGGACAGCGATGCAGGGCCAGTAATCAGCACAAAAGACTGCTGCCGTCTGTGTATCGCATATACTTCTAAATAGATGGGCTGCACTCCATCAGCCCGATGGAGTACTGGAGCACGCTGCTACAGTGGGCAGGTGGTCGGAGTACCAAGATCTAAATCAGACCCATGGTACTTATACCACAAAAAGTCCCTTTGATGGATGGGGTGACTTCAGAGCGACTCCTGAAGGAAAGAAGGATCCCTTTAAACCCAGTCCTATCTGCCAGGCTGCCTATGGGGGGTAAATCAGTGCTTTGAGAAGGACAGGACACAACCTATTGAAGTGTACGTGTTAGCCCCTCTCATTCCTCTCTGCCCAGGAAGACCCATCAGAGTGCAGATGAGTGTTCAGAATACAGATGAGCCTCACTTTCCTGTGTTTATCGCTGTCTAGAGGGAGCGCACAAAGTGTAGCTTTCACCCAACCCAGATGTCTATTGAAGACAGGTTGTCAGGCAAAGAGCAGTAAGTACAGAGAAATGTCCACTTTCTATAAGTGGCATTTCTAAAATAGTAATGTGAAACCCAACTTCACCAGCAAGGAGGATTTGTCATTATCACTCCAAACATATGAAACATGAAAAAGCTACTCCTTTCTGACTAGGAATTACAGCTTAAAAGTGTATTAAGGTATTATGAGAGGGGTAGGCCTCACAGTAGTGACAAACATAATAGGCTGTTTGTCACTACTAGGACATTTATACATAAACGTACATGTCCAACTTTTTACCGACATGGCACCCTACCCATAGGGTTACTTAGGGCCTACCTTACTGGTGAGTTTTAAGCCTGGCAAGTAGTTTTAAATGCCAAGTTGAATTGGCAGTAAACAGCACACATATAGGCCATGCAGTGGCAGTCCTGAGGCAGTTTTGAAAGGCTACTTCTGTGGGTGGCACAATCAGTGCTGCAGGCCCACTAGTATCATTTCATTTACAGGCCCTGGGTATATTGTATACCATTTTACAAGGGACTTACAAGTAAATCAAATATGCCAAACAGGTGTAAACCAATTATACCATGTTTAGAGGAGCAGAATATGCACTTTAGCACTGGCCATCTGTGGAAAGGTGCCCGGAATCCTATAGCCAACAAAATGAAGGTCAGAAAAAGATGAGGGGAAGGAACAAATTTGTCATTTATAAATTTGTCAGAAGGAGTAGTCTTGGCCTGGCAGACGTAAAGTCCTACACCAGGCCAATGGTTACTTTTCCATCCACCAAAAATTAAATCGGGCCAAAGGTCTGAAATCCAACAGCCATGGATCTCATCAGAGAAGGAAGGTATGGAGTCCCCAAGCTATTCAAGATCACTGGTCAGAAACAGATTCAACTTGAGCCTTGGGGGTACTCACTAAGAAAGATCAGTGTGAAACATAGAATACTGCATAGCACGAGCTGTATTTCATTTAGTGATTGATCTTTATTGATTGATTGTATTTGTATTGTGCACAGTACGCAATTTCCTCCTAGCGCAGTTGTATTTTGCTTTCAGAATGAGAAAAACAACAGGGGCCTAATAGAGTTCTGTGATAAGATGAGTAAGCCTAAAAATCATTACTTAAATAGAAACTTTATTTAACAGAGTTCAAATCCATAGTAATCAATATTCCTTCCTAACTTATTCTAATATTTAGGTACCAGGAATGAGAAGCTCCTTCTACCCATTCTTCGTAGTTGGAGTGATGGGTTGTGATGTCATTATTGTTTTTTTCCACAGATCAAAATGGCGTCCTCTGTGTGGATAAGAATAGTTTAGTGAACAGGCGACTGATGCATTGGCCATGGAGGGCTTTGGTAACTGGACAAAGGGTTTTGAATCTAATGCGACCCTTCACTTTCAGCCAGGGAAGAATCTGCATACCTCCATTGCATGAATATATGTACACCCACCCTTAACCCTGCATTGTGAGCTGTCTTTAGTTTAATGGGAAGATAGGTAGGAATGCCGGCACATAGGAAGAAGACAGAACATTTTATTAACTATTATCACAGGAAAATATGTTTTTTTTACAATTTACGTAACCAGGAGACTCACATACAAGTCTAGTAATAGTGTCAAAGTGTGACTTAGTGGCACATTAGGAAATATAGTGCTCAGTGTCCCAATTGTGCTCTGCCATAAATACCACAGTAATAATACATAGTAACAGGACTTCCCTAATCATTGGAACTTCTCAACTTCGTACTGATGGCGAGGACTTCCAAAAGACGACCAGAAATTTGACAATGCCTGTGGTGGCAGATGCTCTATTAGATTGCCACCTAGCAATGAGCCTGCATGGTGCATTGAAACTTGGATACCACACAGGAGTGAATGTAAAGAAAGGAGAGGCTTAATACCAGGGTGCTGCTCATTGACAAAGGAAAACCAAGGGTCGGATAATCAACCATAACAAATGATAAAATCATTAGGGGTGAATGTATTTCATTTTGTGCTGGTATAGACAACACACATTTGTGCTGCACATCTCTGTAATTTTCTTTATGGAGCAGGACTTTACCTCACTCAGTATTTGATGTTCCGTGAAGTAATAATTAACTTAGATATTGTTATGACTTTCCTTAGCAATACATAATAAAGATGTTGATAACTTTTATTGGGCAATCACAAGAAATACAAAGATTTTATACGGTATTAGCACACAAGTCTGATGTCTTGAACTTGGCGCTTTTAATCATGTTGCACTTTTCTTGGTTTGTCTACTAAAATGGCCTGTACTCACACCCTAGAGAATGTCTTCTTGATCCAATGCAGCAACGCACAACTTTTTTCTTTGCTCTGATAAAAACCTGTAAACCAACTAAATTTCGCAAAAAACATTTTATCATTCACTACATGTTCTCAGAAAAAAAGGTAATGCTAATCTTTACGAGTTGCATACACTGAACCGTGCCAGGTGAATTTGCAATAGTAAATGGTAATTTTGTAGTGGCATTGGAACTCACAAGCAGGTTTGAATAGAAGGGCTGGTGCAAAATGTAATTTATACCTAATCAGTGCAGATGTTGGTTCATGACCTGTGCACAATAACAGAGAAATATACATAATACAGCCCTATACCTACCACTGAATATATTAACCCATAAGTTCTCTTATGGCTTAATATACATACAAGCCTTCTTATCAGTTATAAAGGGTTTCTTTCTGTAGAAGGCAGTGCTATTTGGCAAGTAACATACAATCATGCTGGCCATGTTGTCTAATAGAAATATCAGATCCATTGTTAATTCAAGGAAGATTCAGTTTCCCTCTGCACCTCCTACATGACTTATCCTCTAAGTAAGAGAAGCTGACTGGCTGTTTCACAGACGATATATTCCTGCAAATTTTGCTCTGGTTTCACGCAGTTAATAATTCAGCATTATTAAAAGTTCTTCACTGCCTTTCAAGAGCAGAATGAAATTTTATGGATTATGAAAAAGCCCTGAAATTGAATTAGAACACTTCTTTTAGCAAAGAGCTTAAGTCCTAAAACGTTTCCTCTTTTTCATGCCAAGGTATTCCAATACATTTAGCTTCGAAGTATGCTGCTGACCCGGTCATGGAGAATTCCTTGCGTGCTTTAAATTTCTCAGAGTTTCAGTGAAATGTTGAAATTATTTTTTAAATCATTGGATAAGAATTTGTGAGCTGCACATATGGCTGATCTTTTTTCACAGGATGGGTGCGAGCGTCAAGCAAGGCATTATGTGGGTGGGAGCCAGGGGCGGCTCCGCCATGGGAGCAGAGGAGCGTCGCCCCACTTACGTGCCACCCAAGGATAACAAATAACTTGGCAGTTGATTACCATTTTATTTTTTATCGGCCTGTCCTGAACCGAGCATCAGGAAGGGGCGGAGCCTGCAGAGTGAGCAGGGAGGAGTGGTGGTCACAGGGCTACCTTTGCACTTGTTTAAAGTGTGCATGTGTTTTTGGACGGCCGTATTGAGACGGCCAGCCTCACATGCGCACTTTAAACCGCTTAACCCAGCTGTCTTAAGACAGCTATGTTGGTAGCAAGTGCAGGCATCCAATGCTCTCGGGAGCGTCAAGAGAGACCTCTCCCACCAATCAGGGCACTGCTCTCATGCTGGTTAACAGCACGTGAGCAGTTCTGGATTGATCAAGGGTGTTTGCTGGGACCTGCACTGCAGTTCCAGCAGACAATGTAAGAGTGAGGTGGACGTCGTCAGGATCCAGCAAGTGCTTTTCTTTTTCTTTTATTTTTTAAATGTTGTTTACCCCGTGGGAATGGCCATTAATCTCCTTGCCAGCCTTCAGCTCTTTTATACTTAAAGGAGGGCAAGTATTCTCATCTATATCAGCTCTGTGAAACAGATGACAAGCTGAAGACCTTATAATCCAAAGGCCAGTATCAACACAAATGCACACTAGTTAATCCCAACATGCACACTCCAATGGCCAAGAACAGCCTGATGCCAGCTATATGCCTATACTCACAGGCCAACTCAGAGTCCAACCCTCAATTACCTACATAAGTACAAGTACTCACCGCCCATTTCTGGAAAGAAATAAAAGAGTGGATATTATCACACATGCATAGAAAAAAGTACAGTTATGCTCCCAAGGTCAGTTTTTATTGACCCATTGCCAAAGAATAATATAAATCCCCAAAATATAAGCCTAATTTCCAGACTGATCGCAGGGCCGATCCTAAAAAGTCAACTTTCAGGTCAGCCCTCAAAATCCAGCCTTCAAACATCACTTGCCAAAACTCAACCCAAAATCAAGCCCCAATGGTCTGTGGTTCAATGCCCCACCCAAACACTGTAATGAATAATTATGCCATTGTTGAAAATGTAACATTAATAACACCCATGTCAATTTCAAAGGAACCCTGAATCCCAGGCCAACTCCAAACCTATTCTTAAATCTCAATAGTCCTTTTAAGTTCACAAACCACTCATACTGATAATGCCTAGACCAATCCCAAATCCTTTGCAATTGGCAAATTCAAAACCATGAACTCCTAACCTAGTGATAAAAAACAATGAACAGAGCAAACCCAATATGAATCGTTAAATACCACAAAAATCATTAGTAAAAGGAAAAGGATTTTTTAATTTTGGATTGGCTCCTGAATGTGTTATGTTATTTCTCACTCTGCCTGTGCTGCGTGGGTATTTACCCTGTCACCCCAGATCCATTCCAACATCTTCCTCCCGTTATGCTGACCTTCCCATCTTTCCATATTCCAGTTCCTGATGCACAGTTTTCCATGCCCACGGACTGCCATTGCCTTTTTAATTTTGGCCTCTTTCCCACAGCTACTGCCTTTTTAATTCTGTCTTCCTTCCTACAGCCTCTGGAAGCCCTGCCTACTAACACGGCTTTCCAGAGTGGCTACCATCAAGGCCGGGCTCTTGTATAAAAACAACGCCCCTGCATGTGCCAACTACTTGGCTTTCAGACTTCTTAAGAAGAGAGCCTGTTTGCTCTGAGGTCCTGTTTGTTTTTTCAAGACTTGACACCACTTATCCAGTCCTAGAGACAGGACTCTCTGGTGGCAGCTACCTTCCATCCTGACATTCTGTGTCAAAGGTTTCTGCTCAAGGCTATCACAGCAAGGAAAGCGAACAAGAAAGTCATTACTTGCACAGCAAGCAAAATCACTGCACTCTTGTGCTAGCAAGGAACATCCAAGCAGCAACTTAAAAAAGGCTTGTTGAATGATGGTATGATGAGGCATGTTTTAGGTATTTAGGTTAGAGCAGCAGCCAAAGGCCACAACAGTTAAGCCAGACGAAAATAACTAAGAGGACAATGAAGGTAAGACACCACTCTGAACTTTAAGAACAGGCAAGAACCATGAAAAGTCCAAAAAAGAGTTAACTGCTTAATAGGGAACACACTCTTTTATGGTTTTCCGTAGCTCACCCTGAGGGTAACGCAGTCCTTGGTGTCTTTAGGGAATAACAAAACCACAACCCTCATTTGCGAGGGAGATACATGATTATCAGCCTGGCTACTTATTGACGTGCCACTACAGAAGAAGTCATTAGGACCCCCAACATTCCTTCCCTCATAAAGACAAGGTACACACGCAGGAAGTTGGGATTGGGTGGAATCTGGTGCGACATGATAATAGTTTGGGAGTATAACCTTTCCTCTACTTCCTAACAGAAGGGATCCTCAGCTTCACTAAAGGTGCGACCTAGGCGATTGGCGACCAAGGAAGTCATAAGACACCCACCCAATTCTTAGAAGAAGTTGGATGGCTCTCTTATTTTCAACTTTCCAACCCCCTTTGATGTGGGGTATGCTCCCTGTACACAGTTATCGATACAGTGTCTATGGTACCAGTCTTCAGGGGGATTTCTGGTCTCGGGTTCGCTCCTGGTACAATTCAGGTGAGTGTTTTCTTGGATCTGGCATGCTATTTGTCTTTTGAGGAAGGTCCACATGGGCACTAATGGAAATTCGTGCCTGAAATACTGTTGGGCAGTTCACTGTAAGAACAATTTGTGGATGATCAAATCAGGGGTGGAGACTTCTATAACAGAAATTAAGAGTTTAAAGTTACTACTACTTACATTGAACACATAGTTGGAGATTTCCACCACCGCGGTGAAGATCTTTCTTTGGGAAAGCAGAGAGAAAATTATTAAAGATTATCATTTTTTCAAATCACATAGTTTAATATAAATTGCAAATGCTAATTAACATTAAATATTTATTTTCACACTAGAAGTAATAAAATCTAATTTACAGCACATTAACTGATCACATTAAATGGGTTTTAAAAAACAGAGCTAATTTAACTCATTAACCTAATATATGATTAAGAATTATTTAAAAATATTCCAATCTTAAATTTTTAATTTTCTCTGTAGTAAATTATGCTAAAAACTGGTTTAAATAATCTAAATTATTTTTAATTACATGCAATTTTAAAATATTTTTAGTATCAGCATTACCTTTTAAAATAATAAAATAAGAATGTCATAATTATGTGTACTATTTAATATGCACACACACTCATATATTCAAATAAAAATAAACGGCTTAAGGGCAGTTACTTTTGGAATTAAAAGTGATAAGTCACTAGGATACGCAAGTTATGGTTAGGAACTCAATCCATTACTTGCATGACTGCCATTCAACAGCCTTGCAAACAGTAACTTTCACACCAACTGCAATGCTTATGCTTTTCCAATGAAAATATGGAAAGTCTACTATTGCTGCCAGAGTATGTATCTGCATATATATATATATATACAACCAAAAGAGGAAAGAGGAGCCAGTGCAACAGAAAAGGTGGGAATGACAACAAGGAGTATGCGGTTAAAGAAACCTTAAAAGAGGGCCTTAATTTGTGCCCTACCACCCATATGGATCTGGCACAAACCAGAAGTGACTTATACCAATATATTCGAAAGATTAAGTTGGCAAAAGTTTTCATGGAAAAACAACAATTGAAAACGCACCAAAAGACGACTGTGAAACCAATTTCAGATTTATTGGTACAGGACTCTGCAAGCATAATGACATTAATCAACCTGGACATGACAAAGGAATTTGATAATATGAGTTTGGAAGAAGCCTGCTTACATATTGTGGCTGGTTTGAGTGGAAAAAAACCGAAATCAAGATTCTATCCTCAATTACCAGATGGGAATAAAATTAACATTATTCATGAAGCGATAGTACATGATATATACAAATTAAAGAAAACAAAACACACTGACAATTTGAAATCAGAGGAGAGAAAAGCATTTAATGATTTGACTCAGGATGATGACATCGAAATAAAAATAGAGGACAAAGGGGGAAACATCATTGTATGGGCAAAAGTGGACTACATAAAGGATGCTCATGACCAACTGAGTAACAATCAATACTATGAAAGGCTATTCACCATTCCAACCCCAGGCATGAAAATCGAATTGGACAAAAAATTGCAGAGATGGTTAAGTAAGAACTTAATTGATATGGAGGAATACAAATACTTAACAACACAATTTCCAATAACTGCAACCATGTTTTTTTTCACCAAAAATACAGAAAAATCGCACAAAACCTCCGGGACGTCCTATCATTCCTGCAAAAGGATCACTATTTGAATCAGTGGCCAATCATGTAGATAACTTTTTGATGCCCTTTGTCCTAAATCTAAGCTCCTATATCGGAGATACGAGTGACCTACTGAGACACCGTAATGGAAAACCGTGGCAGGAATCATATAGATCAGTGTTTCCCAAACTGTGGTCCGCGGACCCCCAGGGGTCCGTGACACATTCCCAGGGGGTCCGTAGGCAACAGTTTTAAAAGCACAGAAAAGTTTCTTGTATAATTAGCAGCTTTCCAGCAGTAATAAAAGTGTCAAGATAAAGCCAGTGATTAATGTACCTGCTGGAGCATGAGGAGAGTTTTGTTTAGTGGCAGCTTTGACTTTACTAATGTAGCACAGAGGGTTAATGTGCCTACTTCAAAGAACGTGTAACATGCATTTTAAAAAGCAGCATTTTATGTGCATAGGTTTGTGGTTACTGCTTTTGTCACAGATTCTTTTGTTACTGTGCACTTCATAAGTGACAATCTTAATGTAGCAGAGGGACCTATAAACTGTGATCAAAGAGCTGTTTGCAAACTGCATGGTACCAGTTAGTAACTTTTGTTTTTTCCCAGTTATTCATTATCCTGATGCTGCTAAAAAGATTTATTTGGGTGGAAATACATGTTTAGTGTTAAAGTCAGTGCTAGCCACTGTGTTATGTTCTGAATCCTGAGTTTGTGCTTTTCCAGACCAAGCACTCTTTAAACATTTTATATAGACACAGAATTACATGTACGATTCAATGTCTCTATATGTGTGTGATGTAAAGTGCTCTGACATCCTACAATGGTATGAGAGATGCTATAAAACAAATGAAATGCATGTGACAGAGGGGCTATAACTTCAATATAAAATACTAAGGGCCAGATGTACGATCCGTTTTTATATGCCTGAACGGTTCGTGAACCCGCTTTCACATGCAAAAACGTATTGGGCCATGTACATTGCCTATTTCGCGAGTCGCAATTTGTTTGCGACTCACTAAATAGGTTTTGCAACTTGCTATTTGGAAGGGGCATTCCCTTCCAAATAGAGAGTCTTAAAACCATGTACAAATGTTTTGCGGTCGCAAAACACTCGCAATTACCACTTACTTCAAGTAGATGGTAATGCATTTGCAAATGGGAAGGGGCCCCCAGGGGACCCTTTCCCATTTGGGTCCCCTTTGCAAATGCATGCAAAATTATTTTTTAAGGGCAGGCAGTGGTCCCAGGGAATTCTGCCTGCCCTTAGAAAATGAAACGAAAACGTTTCATTTTCTTTTTTTTTAAAATGCATGGTAAATGGGCTGCATTTTTTTTTAAACTGCTTTATTTAAAAGCAGTCCCAGACATGGTGGCCTGCAGAGCCCAGCAGGCTGCATAACTAGGAGGGCTGCCATTCCCAATAGGCTCGCAAATTGCGAGAGGCTCATTAATATTAATAAACCTCGCAATTTGCGACCCCATTGGGAATCTGAAACAGTGTTAAACACACTGTTGAACATTTCATTTAGCGACTCGCAATGTGTCGCCAATTGCGAGGCGCTAAATGAAATGGTCGTACATCTGGCCCCAAAATCCTTAGGGGCAGATTCACAAGCCCCTTGCGCCTCTTTTACGCCACCGTTGCTTCACTTTTGTGATGCAGCGGCGACGCAAAAGATGCGTCATGGTGCAGAGTATTTACAACGTGATGCATCTTGGAGATGCGCCACGTTGTAAAGCCCTGCGCCAGAAGGAGGCGTTCCGGCGCAGGAACGCCTCCTAAAAGTGGCTGAGTGAAATCTACAAGATTTCACTCAGTCACTTTGTGGCCCATGCTGCGTCAAAACCCTGCGCCTGCTTGAAGCAGGCGTAAGGATTGATGCAGCATTAACAAGATTCGGCCCCCAGAGCATTGCTGGAGCTAATGTCGCGCTTGCGACGCAACTCCAGCAATGCGCCACCTTTACGGCACAGATGCGTCATGCATCTGTGCATTTTTGCCCCATGAGGCGCAGCATTGTAAATGCGGCGCATCAATGGTGGCGGAGGCATGGCGCACAATAAGTGGCGCATCCCTGCTGATATGCATGGATGCGTCACTTATTGTAAATCTGCCCCTAAGTACTTTGAGTATTTGTTTTGTGTGCACATGTGTGTATTTTTTTTCGAATTACTGTTTTAATATTTGAAATTTAACTCATACAAATTGCTTGGGGGTCCCCGGCTTCCAGTGGTGACTCAATGGGGGTCCTCAGGAGTCAAAAGTTTGGGAACCACTGATATAGATTAATCACCATGGACGAAGTGTCACTCTATACAAACATTGAACACGAAATTGCTATCTCTGCGTGTGAGTACTTTCTGAAGGACAGAAACATCCATTATGCTCAACATAATGTGATGTTCCTTGAAATGATCCAGATGTGCTTGACTGAGAACGTGTTTCACTTTGGTGAAGAAATCTATAGGCAAGTAAAAGGCACGTTGATGGGCTTTTCCTGTAGTTCTAGCTCTGCCTGTTTAATGATGGGCTGGTGGGAGCAAAAATGGGCCTGGAGACTGGACAATGATCGATTTATTAATAAGAAAATATTGTGTTTCAGGGTCATTGATGATCTGATGATCATTTAGGAGGGAGCAAATGATGAATTTGCCGAATATTTTAACACCTTGAACTCCACACCAGCTAACTTAAAATTTACCTATGATATCAGCCAGGCTAGAGTAACTTTATTAGAAGCAGAAACTTACATCCGAAATAGTCAAATACTCACCACTGTACACAGAAAGTAAACAGCAACAAATGTGACACTGCATGCAGAGAGCTTTCATCATCAATTGTTAAATTAAAAATTCTGTATGGTAAATTTCTTCGTATACGAAGAATCTGCTCGGAAGAATCGGAATGGGAAAAACATAGCATCATACGGCACAAAGATTCCAATGAAGTGGTTACCCGGCAAATCTAATCTCAAACGGATGGAGCAAAAGTGAGCGAAAAGAATGGAATGAACTCCTGAAAATAAAAGCAACGACGCAGAAGGAGAAATCAGAAACTATTAGATTCATTACAAGATACTCAAAAAAGTCGAAAACAATAAAAGAAATACTGAAGAAAAATTGGAAGATTCTCCAACTGGATCCAACTTTTTCTAAAATTATGGGAAAACACCCCAACTTAACTTTCAGAAGAGCAAACAATTTGAAGGACTGTTTGATCCACAGCCATTTTCGAAAGTAGAAGAATAAATCTATGCAATAGCTGAAAACAAGGGTATTTGTCAAATGCCAAAACTGTAAGGTGTGCCAGACTGCCAAGACAATTCAAGAAGTCCAATGAGCAAACAGAAGAATTTGGAAAATGAAAAACGGATTACTTGTGAAAGCCAGTACGTGATATATGTGATTGAATGCCTGTGCTCGATGAAATATGTTGGAAGTACGATCTGTGAACTAAAAAAAACTATCCTGGAACATGTCAGGGTGACAATAAATAATGATCGGGCGAACGCAGTGGCAAAACATATGGAAGTTCACCACGGAGGTGATTGGAAGAAAATGAAATTCTTTGCCATGGAGACTGAGAATTGGCTAGAAAGAGGCGGGGACCGTGAAATGCGACACCAAAAGAAAGAATCTCGTTACATATTGGATTTCAAGTCCTTCACTCCATATGGGTTTAAGTAAAGTGAAGAACTTAATGTTCATTTATGGAAAGACCTTGAGTCAGGACTGCTTTGTTTCCTGTAAATATTTTAGAAGTTAATTAATACACACTGTACTGGTAGACAGAGAGCACTTGTAGCCACGCTTGAATATAAGGACATGTTTAACATGATGTACATTGTGCCTTGATGGGGATGCCAAAAGTAATTATTTGTCACAGTGAAAGTTAGGTCATTGACTAACTATGATGAGGTCGATTGTGAAGGGATCACGAGAGATGTATATGATTTGAAAGATTCTCACTGGAGGGGGATATGTGAATAAATCTGTTTCTTGGTAATGATGTTAAAATAATTAGGAACGGATATTGACGAGTGATTCACAATATTGATTTGATCATTCATGGGATTTAAAATCATGTAATTTACAGTGAATTCATTGTGGTTTTAATTTAATTTAAATTTTTTGATAACTGCATTCTAAACCAGTCATATGATTGAATTGTGGAAACTACAACTCCCATAATGCTCATCTTGTGTCAACAGGAAATTATGTAATTACTGATAATGCATATATGGTTTGAGATACAAGGGGGCTTTACCGCGAACCAAGGTCTCAGCGAGACCGAAAAGCGTTGGTCCTGTGTTTTCATGACTGTTGATTGAATTGTTGAAATACATCTGAGGAAGTAAAAAGAACGTACAAATCCTTTGGCGTGCAGCCCAATTCTTTTCTCGACGAGGGAAGAGTAGTGAAAACATATATATATATATATATATATATATTTTGGGTCAACACTCGGGTCAACACTCGTTATTCTCCTTGGAGGAGATTGAAGTATATATATATATATATATATATATATATATATATATATATATATATATATATATATATATACATGTGTGTGTTTATATATGTGTGTGTGTGTGTATAAATATATATACACATTTGTATATATGTATATATACATATATGTATATATCTGTGTGTGTATATATACATCTACTGGCGATCACCAGTACAGAGTTAAAGTTAGGACAAAAGTTTCTGTAGGACAAGTGTTTATTGTTTTGTCAATAACTTTGGCGCAGCTTGATGAATCTAAGCAACATTTTTAAAAATCATCTCCTTTTTGGTTCAGCTGCTGTGTCAAAAGTTGCGAGGGGATTTTTCAGGCTGTGGTCATGAAAAAAGGAGGGGGTTTCAAAATGCATATTCCCCATGTTATGTCCATGGAGATTTTTCATTTTTCAAAATGACTACAGCTCAAACCTTTAAACAGAATTACACCAAATTTAGCAGAAAGTTAGATGTTGGTCCAGAAAGCATGTTCTTTGATTTGGTGTAATTCTGTTCAGTATTTTACGAGATATTTAAATTAAAAAAAATTAGCTATTTGGTAGCCCAAAAGCCTACTGAAATGCTACTGAAATTTGATTGACTGACAACACTTCAACCAGGAAGTGTTGCCAGCCATCATGGAACTCGGTTGAACCAAGTCCAACAAAAAAAAAAAAAGGAGGCAGGGTAGAAACACTCTTACCCCTAGGCCTCTTCTAATTTTTGGCAGGATCCATAGATCCGGCCGAATCTTTTTTTTAAAATGAACCGCAGGCTGCCATGCTTTGTTCATTATAATCCTCAGGATTCAAGCTATCCTGACTGATGAGGGGTGAAACCCGGAACCTGTCCTAGGATGCTTGTTTCTGGTCCAGTGAGGATCTGGCTTGGCAGTTAGGGCTAGACTGTTCCCATGAGGCACAGGGGCAAGACTGATTTGCACATGGCCACGTCTAAACTGGGATGACATGGTGAGCAAAAGAATGATGGAGTTAACCTAGATCTCTTGACTGGGGTGAATGATTTGATATGCTCTGCATTCCGTCCATCAATTGTGTGGTTCTTTTTTATTTCTCACCCTAAGTGAGCCGGGTATGCCCATATGTGGGTTGCGGGCTCACTGTACTACTCTATTCAAGCTATCCTGGCTGATAAGTGGTGAAACCCCGAAACCTGTCCTAGGATGCTTGTTTCCGGTGCAGGGAGGACCTGGCTTGGCAGTTAGGGCTGGACTGTTGTTCCCATGAGGCACAGGTTCAAGACTGATTTGCATATGGCCAGGTATATACTAGTGTGGCATGGTGAGCAAATAAATAATTGATTTAACCAGATCTCTTGACTGGGGGTGAATGTTTTGATTTGTTCTGCATTCTGTCCATCAATTGTGTGTCTTTTAGGTCCGAGGGACATTTTATTAAAATAATGGATGGGAGTGCACAGGCCCACCTCCTGGGGCTCACTACTGTCAGTAAGTGAGGGAAAGTTGCAAACCAAGCTATTCAGGAAAAAGACACCAGGGAACTCTACAATGCATGCAAATAGCTTTCATCCGGCCCACTTGAAGGCAAGCATCCCTTTGTGCGTGTATAATTGGAGGATAACTATAAAGTCCCTGTAACCTTTGTTTTTTCCAGTGTATTTTTAAGGATTTTGAATTCTATTTCCAAACTATAATGTCCCTGTAAATTTTGTTTTTTTTCCTATGCATTTCTACATTTTTTAATGTTATTCCATAACCATACCCTCCCTGTAACCTTTGTTTTTTTAGTGAATTGCTATGTTTTTGTAATGTTATTTCCTAACTATAACGTCCCTATTACTTTTGTTTTTTTAGTGGATTTCAAAGTTATTTAAAATTGTATTTCCTAAATGTAACCTGTAACCTTTTAGAGTGGGTGTGTCAGTGACTGTTTAGGCACGTGAGTGGGTCTATCAGCGGCTATATGGGTCTGTGAGTGGTTGTGTTAGTGTCTGTGTGGGTATGTAAGTGGCTGTGTGAGTGGCTGTATGGATATGTGAGTGTGTGTGCCGATCTGTGAGTAGGTGTGTGACTGTCTGTGTGGGTCCATGGTCTGAATGGGTCTCCAAGTGGGTGTGACAGTGTTTGAGTGGGTCTGTGTGTAGGCATGTGAGTGTCTGAGTGGGTCTGTGAGTGAGTGTATGAGTGTCTGAGTACATCTGTGAGTTGATGTGAGAGTGCCTAAGTGGATCTGTGAGTTGCTGTATGAGTGTTTGTGTGGCTCTTTGAATGGGTTTGTGAGTGCCTGAGTGGGTCCATGGGTGTATGTGTGATTGCCTACATGGGTAAGTGGGTGGGTGTGTGAGTCTCTGAGTAGATCTGTGAGTGGATGTGAGAGTGTCTGAGTAGGTCTGTGAGTGGGTATGTAAGTGTCTGAGGGAATCTGTGAGAGGGTGCCTAAGTGTATGTGAGTGGGTCTGTGATTGTTTGTGTTGGTCTGTGAGTGTAGGTGTCAGTGTTGGTCTGTGAGTGCCTGTGTGAGTATGTGAGTGGCTGTGTGAGTGCCTGTGTAGATCTCTGAATGGGTGTGTGAATGTCTGTGTGAGTCTGTGAGTGGTGTGTGAGTTCCTTTATGGGCCTATCACTGGGTGTGTGAGTGTCTGAGTGGGAATGTGAGTGTGGTGTGTAAGTGTCTGTGTGGGTCTGTCATTGTGTATGTGAGTGTCTGAATGGGTCTGTGAATGTGTTTTAGTGTCTGAGTGGGTCTGTAAGGGGTATCTGAGTGTCTGTGTGGGTCTGTGGGTGAGTGTGTGAGTATCTGTGTGGGTGTGTAAGTGGGTGTGTCAGTGCTTGTGTTGGTGGCTGTGTTAGTGCCTGTATGAATCTCTGCATAGGTGTGTACATTTCTGTGTAGGTCTGAGAGTAGGTCTGTGAGTGGGTCTGTGAGTGGGTGCATAAGTTCTTGTGTGGTTCTGTCACTGCATGTATGAGTGGGGCTGTGAGTGAGTATGTGAGTGCCTGTGTGGGGCTGTGAGTGGGTATGAGAGTGTCTGAGTGGGGCTGTGAGTAGGCATGTGAGTGTGTGCATAGGTCTGTGAGTGAATGTGTGAGTGCCTGTGTGGGTCTGTGAGTGTGTGAGAGCCCCTCTAGCACACCAATGGGGTCAGTGTATCACTACATTGACATCTTTAATCTTTTTTCAGATACAATTAAAGACCCCGGAACCGTTCCCTGACACTGAAATGGTGGTCGCAATCTCCTGGTCAGGTTGTGGTCTTCCAATCACTGCAATGCTGATGGCGCGTGACATCCTGGATCCTCCTTGGGGGATCCGCAGTGGGTCCTTGTGCCTAGAGATCTATGTTTCTTTCACCATCAATATCTCAAAAACTACTCAATGGATTACCACCAAATCACAAAAAGCACACTTTCTGGACCAAAGTCTAGCTTTCTGCCAAATTTGGTGTAATTATGTTCAGCAATTTAGGGTGCAGTGATTTCGAAAATCTCTATGGGAATCAACATGGAAACACACTTTTTCTTGACCACCCCATTTTCTTGGCCCCCATTTGACGGATCTCCCTTGAAACTTTCCATGTACAACTAGACAAGGCGGGACACGTATTCAGGGCTACTTCTAATGCTTCAAACTTTTTGTAATGGCTCCATGAAAATGGTAATGAACTCTAATTATGTGATCTGTATTTGCCCATATGTATTGTCAGCGCAATATAAATGTTTCTGGAAAATGTTATTTTTTCATCTTGAGAGATTACAGTATTTGCCATGAATGAGGAGAAGTTTGGGCTATCTGGCGGCCTTGTGAAATTCATAGAGTCTGTGACTAGTCAGTGCTCCACTTGATATATGTAAGGTAGTTATTAGCCAAACTAGATATGCTGACTAGACACATTAAACATTTTTAGTTTCTTTATTCAGCATTCCCTGTCAGCAGATTTATTTTAAAACAAAGTGGATTTAATAAAAATGTTGATTTTATAGTACATGTATTTTATTTACATTGTACTTTGTATTGTTAAGAAATAAATATTAAATATTACATCATGTACAATAAAAATGTAATTTTCAAACTTCCTTAAATAAAAGTTCCCAATCACGAAAAGCAAATATCAGTTCACAGGTCAATTTAAAGGACAATAGACAAAGGTCAATCCTCTTCCTTTGGCCAATCCCAAAGCAATCCTAAAATGTATTCCCATTTTAATAATCCAATTTGAATCCTGAGTGAACAATACAGCAAATTCCAACCTCCTAAAGCAAATCCATATCTTAGAGTAATCCAAAAGACAGTGGGGCATATTAGTAAGAACGGCGTTAAAAATTATCGCCGCTTTAGCGGCAGAAAACTAAGGGGCATATTACCAAGCAATAGCGATAATTATCGCTATTGCTTGGTTAGAGACAAAAATTTACCGCTGAGCTGCGGCGATTTTTATCGCAAATAAACCTTGGTATTACCAAGGTTTATCGCAAATGCGATAAAAATCGGCCGCAATGCATGAATATCGCTGAAAAGTCAGCGATATTCATGCATTACTGAGCTAATGCTCTTAGCCATGTTATCCACCTCCCATTGGATAACATGGCTAAGAACTGCTCAGGGCAGGTGTTAGCTTTTGGAGATATTCGCGCTTAGCGCAAATATCTCCATAAGTTGGTAATAGGAGATAGCGATGTTAGCGACTGTTTCCAGTCGCTAACATCTTGGCACGCCCACTTTGCATGTCATTAGTGATAAATATCAATGACATGCAAAGTGGGGCCCAAGATGGTCGCTATCTCCTACTAGCTGTCGCTAACTGGTGTTAGCGACAGCTAGGTAATAGGGAGATCATTTTATCTCGGCTTTCTTGGCTTTTAAAGCCAAAAAAGCGGAGATAAACCCCCTTGATAATATGCCCCTTAATCCTTAATACTCTTGCTTCATTAATTATGCCCAGTGCCTCAATCACGACCCATCTGCAAGTTCCCTAAGTTCAAACACCAGCATTTCCTGCAGCAAATAATTCTAAGCCCATACTGTCCTCCCTCATCCCTTGTCTCTGGATGAATTCATGGGGGCAAATTTACTTAGAAGTCATGCAATGCAGTACAGCAACCAAAGTTGCTGAGCTTCTTTGGATGAAAATGAGAAAGCAGGATGACACAATCTATTCTAAGATATTGCACTGTTGCTTTCTAACCTGGTACACTTCAAGTTACCATGTATCCACCGCCATCCCATCACACACACAAAAACCCTTGCCTGCACCACAAAGCAAGGAAACATGCATGATGTCCACCATAAGTTATAAACTGGAAGTCTATTGTTACAGTTAAAATAAAACTGGGCTTAGACATAATTTAAAACCTTTCCAACTTAGTATATTTGTTGTATGGGACTGCACACATGCAACGTTTCCATGGTTTTGAGATTTTATTTCCAACTTTATGTCTGCCTCAAGGAGGCATACATTTGTGGTGCAAAGCCCTGTCTACAGTTATTAATAGATAGAGCGTTGCATCAAAAGGCATGGGTGGTTGCATAGGAATTCTGACGTACCACCCATGGAACACCCTCTTGATGCAAAGTAGGTCAATTCAATGCATGGTGTTACTTTGTGTTACTTTAGGTCTACTGTCCAGTGCAAAACAAGCTTTGTGTGGGAAATTAAATCCCTCATAAACATCTTTGGCCAGTTTGTGTCACTTTTGGCGACACTGCACTGGCACAACGTGCTGATAAACCTGGCCAATGATCTCTCCATCTTAGAGCTGTTGCTTCATACATGATCTTGTCTTATATCACAAACATGTACTAGGGGGCATTGTAGTTCCCCATTATCCATTTAATGATCTGGCAAACCAATGTAATTATTTTCTAGAACACACTAACAAAAGGGATGTGAGATTGGCCATCATCCAAAAGCCCACACCTTAAGTATTCACATTTATAGCAGGTTTGCCCCTGAATGAGAATTATTTTAGTAATGCACACATTGTCCCCATCCGTCCTCTTTTTATTGGTAATTTTCAGGATTCACCTAGCAAACCTGACTTCCATGACTTTATTTCATCTATAGTGCTACACAACTCCTCAGTTATGAACCTTGGTGATTTCCGAAGTGGTCAGTCTGATAGATGGTGACTAAAAAATGCATAATTTTTCGCAGGAAAAACATGAATTCAAACAACATATTTCTAGTTCCACAAACATAGCAGGACATACATTAGATAACATTTTCTCAAAACATTAGGACTTAGACTCTCACAACAGCTTTATCCACTCCACTGTACTGACCTTTAAGGCATACATTCATTCATCCACATACCATATGAAAAGGTTCCTGTGCCACCAAGACACCTAGCAGCATGACCTACCTTTGTAGTAAGGCTAATGCAGCTTTGAAGCTGATTTGTAAACATTTGTGGAAATATGATAAGACTCTAACTCTCTTTGTGAGTTGGCAGCTGGTCCTTGGATCCACCAAGACAGTAATGATATGTACTCAACTGACCTATCATAAGACTGACCAACATACTTAAACAATACTACCAGGAAATCAGACATATCTAAGCTATCGGTAGAGCCACCCTTGAACATGACTATTTTAAAAGCACTGAAATAGTAGAGACCCGTCCCAGCTAAAGTGCCGGGGTGGGTCAGAGGAGTGAGTTCTGAATGGGGGGATCTCGGACAAAAAAAGAAAATGAATTACCTGGACACCGCCGCTGCCCGCCACATTGCTCTCTTTCAGTCTTCTTCTGGGCACAGGCTCCCAGACTGCACTGCAGCCAATCATGTTGATGCATGAAAGCAGCATCAGGATTAGCCTGAGCGCTGTCAACTTGTTCTCCCAGGCAGACTGGGAGCCTGTACCTGCTCTCTCCTGCCCAGCAACACAGCTGGGACTGGAGAGATCTTCAGTGCGCATGATGGGTCAGCAGCAGGCCAAACCATCATGCGCACTGTAACATTGCCCACCACTCCTCTACCAGCAGTGTTATCCCCCTGGGCCCTCCCCCAAGACTCAGAGTCCTGCGAGCAGGTCCAGGGGGAATAAGGTAAAACAATAATAAACCGGGTTTAAAAACCGTTTTATTTGAGGGTGGGGCGGAGCTTCCCCGGCCTAATGGAGGGGCCGCTAATGTACTGAAATGTTTCTGAGCAAGCACCGTGTTTAATGCTCTGACTTAGCGAAGTTGTTTGTTCTTCAAAAACAAAACACTCGAAGCAGAAGCTTGATATTGAAAAAAAAGTCCCTCACAATCCGGGATTTGTTTTCCAAGGATGTAGTAGTCATTTCTTAGGTTTTCTATTAGGGACCACCAGGTTCTCCCTGGTCCTATATAACAGGAAAAAAGTACATTGGAATGTCTGCCCTAAACAGAACAGTCAGTCTGAGGTACTTTGGCTGGATCATAACCAAATGTTTCTGTTGGTGGAGTCATCGTAGGCTCATCTGTTGGAAATACAGCGGTTCCCCCACATTCCCCCAAACATTATTTCAGTTACACAAGTAACCTTAAAAGTGCATACAAATCATGACATTGATATTCTCATAACAATCTATTGCACACAATACAAAATATAAAAAACACAGGAAGCAAATACATAGCATGGGCTCGGTAACAGAAAAAAATGTAAAAACCTCTTGGGTCCGCCATCGTATCTAGCTGAAACCAAGACCAAACCTTATCAAATCCTTCCATCTTCCAAAAGTTGTAATAACAAATAAAGTGCAAGTAACGAGTAGCAATGAGTTTCACATAGCCCAATGTGCCCCTATATACATTTATGAAACAAAAACATAAAATCCCAAAAACAAAATCATTTCATAGGTTAAACATAGCCACAAAAGGTCCCCAAAGAGCTAACCTGCTGGTGCCCACCCAACAGAAAACCCCGCACTAATTAGCACAATATAATTTTTCTTCTGCTGATGGCACATTTTAAAAAGAAACACCTACATAATTTACACATTTGAATGGGAAGTTAAGTTGTTGCAAATAAACAAGGGCTGCACCACTGCTTCTGATTCCCTGCTCCCCAATGATTGGAATTTAAAACATTTTAGTTAAAACAGACTAGAAATGACAGAAGAAGGTAAAATGCAGCAGATTCTGTGGGGAGGGTTCATCCCAATAGGTACATCAATACTATGGTGCACTCAGATTGGCCAAGTGGGAAACCAAGGTACCATTTCACAAAGCCCAGCTTAAATTGGGCTGATAACATTCAATTTCATGTATTATCTACCCACTCTAAATCCGGCTCCAGGGCTCGTGTAGTTTTGGAGAGCAGAATGCTCCCTAACAGTAATTTTTAATGTGTCAATTTCCTCCCTTTGACAACATCTTGATATATTTGAGTCAGGGGATTCTCAGTTCTCTGTCACATGATAGACAATCAATAATGCTCTTACTGTTAAATGAAGCATGTGGATTGAGCACCACAAGACCAGGGGTGCCATTTTAATAATATTATCCACATATTCGACCTCAAGCTCCAGGTGTATGTTAAAGGTTGAACATGCAGGTGGGACACACAGAAGTCATCTGAGCACCCTGTTTTGTTCTCCTTGGAGAGAGTTGATATTCGAATAACCCCATATACCTGACCCATGGGTGAGAATAGGGAAACACTTTCTTCTGTACATCCCCAACAGAGGAGCCACCTGTTTTTTTCCCAATGCAGGAGGCTAAATTTAAAATATACACTGCTGAATTCACAAATCTTTTGTGCATTTTGGCAGTACAAGTTCCCCAGTTACCCATAGCATCAAATACAAAACCCAAATAGGAAAATGATTGAGTAGAAGGGACAGGGTGACTTTGTAAATGTATTCCTCTCATCTTGGGGTGCCTAGGACTGCAATTCATAATAAAGGTTTTGGTCTGGTTGGTGACAGGGCCCAGTGACCCCATATAGAGGACAAATTCACGGAGCTAGAGGTTTAGTCCATTAGAGGTTCTGGAAAGTAAAACACACCCTGCAGGTAAGAGCGGTGAGACGGGTGGGGGGATTTCGACAGATGAGGAAAATTTAAATAAATAATTAATTTACCTTCATTGTTGTCTGTCAAAATCCCTCCATATTTCCCCCACCGCTCTTACCTGCACGGTCCACGGCTGGTAATACAGCATTGTCCGCTTAGTGCAAGACTGGTACATTTTTATTGCCAAATAAGGGGGTAACCAAATCTTTTTCAGACAGGGTTGTACCTAAACCAATGACATAAAGAAGTAACAGTATCAGGGCCAGGACACAACCAAACATTCACCTAATGGGCTGTACCTTACCGAGGCTGAAAAAATCATTGTGGAGTGGCTGCAGGAACTCCAATAAGCCGCCATCCAGCCCAAGTTGAATCAGGATCTCTCACAATTTAGATCTTATAATGCTGTTGAAAGTGCAGAATGGGTCAATGAAGGCCAGGCACATGGAGCCCTGCTTAGTGACTGCATATTTTTCTCATCAGGAAATGAAAATTTAGCACTGCTCCACCGTGCCAAGGCCCTCACAAAAGCTGCACTGCATCTACGACAGCGTGTCCGTCTCCCTAATCCAAGTTAAGAGATGCTCCAAAACAATGCTCCCTGACAGCTTTACAGCTGAGTCAAGCAGGGATATCAGTAGTAACACCCTGATGATTGAGAGTAGCCCTTTTTAAAGATTGGCACAAAGATGGCACTGTGCCCTCAGTTCCAGGAGGAAATTATAAAGGCCCATCGGCACCCCATTGGGCCCTGGTGCCTTGTTAGATGGGCTCTTAATGATAGTCTCTGTGATTTCCTCAAAGGTGAATTCCAAGGCTTTGGGAAATACCACCTCCTCCTCATCTTGCTTATTGGTGGTGCCCAACCCATATAATTCTTTAAATGATTTACCCAGTCCTCAGGGCTAATGATTGTGACAGCAGATTTGGTTTAACACTCACAGATATGCTATTATTAGCCTCAGCCCACCAAGCCCTAGAGTCCTTCATTCTGCATGCCATAACCAGCTTCTCCCAAGATTTATTTTGTATCTCTTTACCTGTATTCCGTTGAGCTGCCTTATAACTCGCTCTGCAATGTTACAATTTGCAGATAGCCCTAGGTTTGCAGATATCCATAGGAATGTAGATTCGCTCAGGCATTCCTACACGGTTGATCAAACCATGTAACCTCATGATCCCTGGCTCTAATGGGTTTTAAGAGCAACCTACTCACTGCTAAGCCCAACTGGGCAAAGTAGTTGGCCACAACCCAAAGGTTATTGGGAAAGGTAAGGTAATTAAATACCATGGGGAGACAGTTCAAACACAGTTTTGACATAAGGGGTTTCCTCCATGCCTGGCGGAAACCCTGAGTCTTAACAATTAAAGATTGTATATCCACTCTATTGTTACCTCTCCCTCTCCTGGAGATACTCAAGCCAGCACTTAAAGGGTCATGGTCATTGTATATACTTTCTGCAATTTCCCTCCTGGAAACCCTAGCTAACAAATCTTAGTTAGCAAAAATGCAATCAATGACTAACCAACACTCTCCACTTTCGAAGGTGACCGTGGCTGAATAGAACGGATCAAAGAGTTCAGTAACACTAGTGAGATCCAATTATTTAATAAGTTGAAAAAGAGCATGGCCTCTCTAGTCCGTGGGATGGCTTTCACAGCCTATACTAATGCTATTAAACATAGTGCAATCTCTTTCCTCCTGTGTCAACCCAAATACCTAAAATAATTTGGTACCCTTTGTGCAAAGAAGCAAATTTGACTTCAAGACCTAATATAAAATTTGATAATGTATTAAGAACGGCATTAAGTCGGACTCAAAATACCTGTTGTAGAAAATGATTAGCAAAATATTCAGGCCATAAGGGCACATAGATAAAAAGGCTTGCATTAAATCGCTACTGGTAGGGACCAAGCTTAGGGGCCTATTAGGATGACGGGTGTAGGTCCCGTTCTTAGAATTAGGATGCACCAGCCACAGTGGCGGGTGCATCCCACATTTTTAAAATTGCACCGCCCGCCGCAATGCTAAAAAAGCATGTTGTGCGTTTCAAAGCACAACATGAGAAGCACCGCGTGGTGCCTGCCATGTTGTTGGAGAAGTGTGGCTCACTGGTTAGAGAAGGCAGACCTGGAAGCAGAGGTCAGCCCGGGACCAGGGTTCAATTCCCGGCTCGGCGGGGTCTTGAGTCCTAAAATGTCCATGGACTCGACAATTCTCGCTCCGGTGCCTACTCGATTCACGGGTTCACATTCTGCGACTCTGGGCAATAGCTTGCTTAATCTCCACAACGGCCCCTCGCGTCGGGATGCCTGGCTTTCACCTTGCGGATACCCTGCCGGGGTTATCTCACAGGGGAATACCAGGACGGGTTCCCTAAGCAAGCGCTTAGAAACCGCTTGGTGATTTGCGCTATATAAATTCCTGTACATTTGCATTTACATTTGCACTTTGAAATGCGGGGGGGTGCACCCCCCCCCGGTGTCCCAGGGGGCCCGCAACGGGCCCACGCAGGGAGTCTCTGCATGCCTTTCCCTGGTGGCATTGCCGCCACGGAAAGACATTCCCCAAAGCCTATCCTAATATGGCTGGGGGTATCTGATAGACACCGCCACCATATTAGGAAAAGCGGTGGACGGTCTTTCCCTCTGCTGCGGACCCCCAGCCATCCTAATGTGGCGGGGGGTCATTTCTGTGCGGATGGCTGGCGGATTGCCCCCACCAGGCCGGCGGTGGCTACCGCCAGCCTGGCGGGGGAAATCCGCCCGCCATCCTAATGGGACCCATATATTGGTCTCCAAGGTTACTTTAAACCAGGCCACTAGTCCCGCCCTTGCCTTGCTAAACGGAAATGGATCCACATGGACAAATTTGGAAATATAGCCATTCCAGCTGATAACTTTGGTAGCCCTATTCTCTTGGAAGAAGATGATATCATATTTGAGTAAAAAATCACCCTAACGCTCGCAACTCATTTTATTTGCAGGGCCAGTGATATTCCAGAAGAGTATGGTAGCCATTGGGCAGAGTCAACTGGTCTGAGTAAGTTTGCCACGCATGCTTTAGATTTAGCAATGGTGTGGCACATGCTGTTTGCTGAATCATGACGGGACTGGGCCAGACAACAGCGTAGCTTACTCTGCAACTAGAATCCTGGGGAAGGGTCCCCTCAGTCATCTGGCAAACACTATGGCCTCATTCATGAGGTTTTGCCATAGGGCAGCACTGCAGGCCTTCCTGCTGCGCTGCCCTACGGCAAAGAAAAAGGGGAGGAATGCATCATATCTATCATACACGGCATATTCATGTCCTTTCCCCCTGCGTCGGCTCACAATGGGCTGCTGTGCGCCAATGCAGGCTCCATTGCACCTTTGTGAGAGGGGGCCTGGGTTGCGGGGATAATTATTTTTGAGCAGAAAGGGAAATCTTCCTGCACAAAACCAATCAGAAGAGGGTTTTCCTCTTTCTATGTGTGCTGCTGAATGCAGCACTTATAGAAAAAGGAAAAATGCGGAGAAATAAAGATATTTCTCCTCGTTGTGCCTCTCTTATGCCTCCCCTGAGGAGGCGTACGTTTTTGGCACTGCCTCTGATTTATGATTTTTCATAAATCTGGGGCAGTGTCAAAAAGCCATGGATGTTGCTGCGGACACTCCCAGCAAAGAAGTGGCTTTGAGCTGCCTCGTAAATATTTAACGAGCTCCTGCGCCATGGAATGTCACAAAAAGTGACAATCCGGTGGCGCAAGCTTCCTCATAAATGAGGCCCTATGTCTGTCATTACCTGGCAGGTCATCCAAAGGAATAAAGCAATTCTGAGTGGAAATGTTGTAAGGGAGTGACTGGGCTGATAGAGAACAATGAAGGCAGTCCCAATCTCAAAATGTATGTATAGGCATTTATATAGCGCACTACTTACCCGTAGGGTCCCAAGGCGCTTCGACCGCTGCGAAACCCTTCCTGGCTTCCCTGAGAGATGGTCCCTTAATGGGTATCTCCAGGGTGAGACCAGGCATCCCCGGCGGTCTGGTGGGGCCGTTAGTGAAGATGAGGCAAGCTAATGCCCAGAGTTGCCGAGTGTGATCGCTGATCAGAGTGGGCACCGAGGCGAGAGAATTATCGAGTCCGCTGACCCTGGTCCAGAAACCTGCCGCGCCGGGAATCGAACCCTGGTCCCGGGCCGTCCTCTGCTCTCGGGTCTGCCGCCTCTAACCAGTGAGCCACACTACTTCACTCAAAACATGTTAACCAAATTCTACAAACATATCCAAGGGCCAGTATCTTTAATTTACCAGGCTTGTTATGGCCATGGAAGGGGGCTCAGATAAGTTCACCTGCAATCCTGGGGCTTCTAAAGTTGACAATAACACAATCCTCTGCAAAATCTTTGTTTATATTCCTAAGCCAACCCACTCTTCACTCCATGAGGACTTAGGTGAATATTTTGACCTGACACCTAATACTTCCATGAATCCAGTGGATGGCTTTATTAATGAGCTTCACAGTATTCTCATTTACTTCGGGGAGTAGGATTGAGACATTTGCCATAACTATAACATAAGGGCAAGCGGCCAGCGGTAGGTCACATCTGGAGGCATTCCCTATAGCTGATCCCACTTGCTTATACAGTATTTGGGTATTACTGGGCCCTAGGCTCCTCAGAATAACCCAGAAAGATGGTTGTAGCTGGACCGGTCTCTGGGGCTCCCCCTAACATGGGTAGCTGCCTCCTCCCCCAACCCAGATGCTGTGGCTCCTTGGTGAGGCTTGTCCTATTGTAATGCCTCCTTTCCCTACTATTCTTTGAACCTACCCTAAGTACTGTTCACTTAATTTCTTCTCAAAACACCCTAGGGGGCAGATTTATGTTGGGAATGCGCCACGTTTGCGTCACGCAACTGCGGCGTAAATGTGGCGCATCTCTACGACCCATTTACAACGTGACGCATCTAGGCAGATGCATCACGTTGTAAAGCCCTGCGCCACTTGTGGGCGTTCCGGCGCAGGGTGGGGGTTCTGGGGCAGGTGCGCCTCGCAAAAGTGGCTGAGGGAAATCTATAAGATTTCACTCAGTCACTTTCAGGCCAATGCTGCGTCAAAACCCTGCGCCTGCTTGAAGCAGGCGTAGGTCTTGACGCAGCATTGGTCAGATAGGGCACTCCCGAGCCTTGCTGGAGCTGCGTCGCGCTTGCGACGCAACTCCAGCAATGCGCCACCTTTACGGCACAGATGCGTCACGCATCTGTGACGTTTTTGCCCCATGGTGCGCCGCATTGTAAATGCGGCGCACCATGGGTGGCGGAGCAGCGGCGCATTATAACTGGCGCATCCCTGGGGATGCGCCAGTCATCATAAATCTGCCCCTAAATGTTTATACAACCAATGCAATTTGGAATACAGATGATCCGCAGCATCCTTGCTAAACTGGATGAACATAACCCCAATGGCTTCTTTAATAGAAAAGTGAGTTTCAGACATTAGGTTCCGTGAGGATCTGGGCTTGCTCAAATTGGCTATTTGTTTGAGGTTTACCCCTTGTTTCCATTGGTGCTGGGTGACATAACTGACTTAACGACCTGCACATTAGGGGGAGAAGTGCATTTCTCAGGGGTGGTCCTGCCTGCACATTCCTGACCTTACATATAGTGACTCCACGAACCGAAAGTGACCACAGGCCCCAGGTCATATCCTTTAATACAAATCCAGCGAATCATAAAACTGCCCCCCCAACCGCTTGGGGAATACACACGGAAAACCTAAAGCACCTCAAGTGGAGCGAGGACATTACCTCGAACATTTTGCATGTAAGCAAGGACATCATAAGAGAAGGAACCGAGCAAGAGGCCATTCCGACTGTAACATGGACGATGCTCTGTTCCCATTTGACTAACCTTTTTCCAGTAAAACAGTAGATTCAAAGGGCAACCCAGGCTCGCCAGTTTACAATTTCATCCCAGACAAAGTCTCTCAAGAAAGCTAGAAACAAGGCCTTGCGGGAACTGGCAAAATCCCCTGGGAACAGTGATCACTTAATGCTTTACCAAACAGCCCAAAAATCCTTCAGGCTGGCGATTTCCAAAGATAAACGGTCTCACGAAAACCAATTTTGGTGTAAATTGGTGTGGGAGAGCAAGAGCAAAAACTCCAGAAAATTTTGGGCCCTAATTAACCGCACAAACTCTAACACATCGACGTTTGGATCAGCCAATATCCAAGAATCAGACTGGGCATTATTCCTAATGGACCATTTTAAGTCTCCAGAACATCTAGGCCCATAGGAAGCAGTGCCCCAAACAAGACTGATTTCGGCTCTGGCATCACGCGGAGTACACCCATCAAGTGCTCATACCCCGCCCACAAGGATCTTGAGATGACACAAGAAAGGGTTGCTAAAGCAATGTCAAAAGCAAGAGCTGATGGTGCGCCAGCCGAAATGGCTTGCCACAGAGCCTGTTTAAATCAGACATTGCCTTCTGGTCCGGAGCACTAATAAATCTCTTCAATTATGCCCTGAGAACAGCAACTATCCCTGATTCATGGCGGGGCGCTATAATCCATCCAATTTATAAATCAGGATCACACGCCTCGCCGAACAATTATAGACTCATCGCACTTTTGGACATCGAGGCCATGCATTATGCAGGCCTCCTTCTGGAGGACCTGAGGCTATGGGTGAAGGACCACAAATTGATGCCGATGAATCAAACAGGGTTTGTTGCTAACTCAGGGACCAGGACTAATCTGTTAGCGGTATCAACTATTGTCGACAAAGTACTTTTATCATCTAGGTTAGTGTTTTGCTGCTTTGTCGACTTCAAAGCAGCATTTGACAGAGTCCCCAGGGCAGCTTTATGGGCAAAACTAAGGAAGTGGGGGATCCCAGAGAATTTATTAGAGGCAATTATCCAACTTCATTCCCGTACTTGGGTTAGGGTAAAGTTGGGGTCCGGCACACATCTCTCGCGGAAAATAATGACAACTAGAGGCATGAAGCAGGGATGTGTGCTGGCCCCCCTTCTCTGCAACCTGTTCATAGCGGACCTGTCGACGACCTTGGACGATACTAATAGTCATCCACCAAAGGTGGGAGGTTTGGCACTAAGCAACCTTTTGTATGCCGATGACCTTGTTCTTTTTAGTCTCACGAGGATCGGGCTACAAAGGCTCATGGACAAATTGCTTAGTTATACAATCATGAACCAACTAGAGGTCAACCTAAAGAAAACGCAAGTCGTGCCCTTCGGTAAGAAACGATGTGCTGGCAGCGGGTGGTCATTTAACAACACAAGCCTCGCCATAGGACAGTCGTATAAATACTTAGGTGTTCACCTGGACTCTAGATGTAATCTTATAAAACAGCGTAATGAGATTGCAATCAAAGCTATGACCCTTGTGGTATCACTGAGTAAGCTTTCAAAAAATCTCTCAGGCCCAACTTTATCGCGCCTTCTAGAAGTAATGAGAGCGAAAATGTATCCTACTTTATCATATGGCATAGAGATATTCAGGGGAAAAATTAACACCGCTCTGAATCAGCATACAACTAAAATTTATAAAAAGGTTGTCCAGCTACCAAAGTCTGCATCCACTGCACTGATAAGACTGGAGATGGGGCTATTAAACTATGATGCCTCCAACATCGGGTCATACCTGAACCTCTGCCACAAACTGAGGCAGGCGGACCCAGGCACACTAGAATCACTAGTCTGGCTAGAAATCACCCAGAAAAACCCAAGTGGAACATTTGGTTGCTTTTTTAAGGATGGAATCCAGCAAATGTCAGCGAGTGATTTATGGGACCTTAACCCTAGCCAGACAGCTTTTAAAATAGGGATCAAAAAATGTGTGAGAATGAGATCACTCAACATGGATAAAGCACACTTTTCGAAACGTAGTCATGCCTGGGCTCTTGTAAACTCGTACAAACGGCTAGCTTGTGCCCCCTACTTGGCCTGCACATACTCATTGTATTTAAAATGCAGCCTTACCGCTATCAGAATGGGCGACTGGCGATTTTTGCACGATTTACCTCCCTGGCGACGCACGGCAGAAGACCTAACCTGCAGAGAGTGTGGTAAAACAGCTGAAACTCTGTTGCATGTGGTCTGCCTCTGCCCAGCTTTAATTCCGAACGTAGGTGCAAACTTAAAACTGAATGGAATAGGCTGGGTGCCCGGACCTGTAGGCAAGCAATTATGGTAGCTTTGAATCCCGATAATACTGTTTTAAACATAAAACTTACTAATTTTATTCAGCAAGCATACCGAAATTTTAAACAAAAGGGGTCCTGTTAATGCGTTCCTCCCACTCCTTTTAATTATTTAATATACTCCATAACACATTCCTGTCTTAAGGGAGGATGAAATGAAATGTTAGAAACGAAACGTAAGAAATGAAATGTTAAGATCAGTAGGCCTAGGAATGTTGGTTGTTTTTTATCGTATTATATCATTGACAAAGAGTGTAACATAAAAGGGCTGAAGAGAAGAGTGATCTTGCACAATTTGGTTCAAACTATCCTCTCCTCTTAACATTACCACCCTGTGTTTTTATTTTATTCCTTTAAATTGTCACGGAATAAGGAGGCCTAAGAATGATAACCTCTATTTCTATAATGGCTAGTTTTGTGTTTTCCCTTGCTTTTTGAATAGCTGCTATACAATGTGAATTTTGTAATCTTCTTTTAAAGATATATGTGTTATATCTAAATAAAGTTATTATTTTTACATATAGTGACTCAAGGTTCCTTCATCCAAATCAGTATTATCAGCCCTCTGGCCCATGGGTTCAGGATGTGAAATAAGGGAAGCCCCACTGCCATTGGGCAAAGTGACAATTGATAACTAACAATACGTTTTCTTTTATTGATGGCACCATAGCCTTTTCAATATACCCATCTGAGGTGCTGTTTTCTTTTTTTGCAGCTACCTCCTCCATATTAGGACCTAGCTTTCACCTAACCATTCTAATATACTTGTAGGGAAACAACAGGGAGGTCGGTGGTACGCAACAAAATGGGTTTTGATAGTTCTGGCAGCCAATTACAGTCACGGTTGACACTCAATAGCTCACAGTTGAAGTTAACAGTATCTTTAGGAGCAAAACCAAGGTGGGTGGCCGAGTCCAGCCTCCTCTGGGTTTTGCAGAGCTTGGATGGGTCTACTTGTGGCTAAGACTTCGCCCGGGCACGATCCAATGGCATCCCATGCTGAGGGAGTGTGAGTCAGGTTTTAAAGTGCAAGGTGGTAGGGGCGTGTTTTCGAACCCCATAATCACCTGAGGCTTGGAGTTCAGCTAAATACACTGCCAGTGGCTGCAAAGGTGCTGGTAAATCCCACGCTGCAGAAGTGTGAGGTGCGTTTTAAAGCACAAGGCAGTCAGGGTGTGTCTTCAAGCCCTGAAGTCACCTGGGGAACGGAGAGCACCTAATTACACTGGCAGTTGCTGGTGTCGGTAAGTCTGTCAGATGTAAATAGAGGGGGAAAACAGTAATTTTGCTGGTTGAGACATCTGCCATATTTAAGTTGGAGGACCCCATTCACAAAACACTAATTGAGGTATTTTATCTCCATTGAAAACACAGTTCTTTCCATAAATCATTGAATCTCAGGTGTGATTAACTTCCTGACATTACTCAAGAAGCAGTGGACAACCCTCCAGCACTATGACCTCAATTGGTTTTCCAAGCTACTTTTTCCACAGAAAAGGAAAAACAGCCCTGAACTAATGGAAAAACTAAGAGATAAAATCTCAAACTATATGGAACAACAACCAAAAGTGATAAGAATTAGCATAGTGCTTTCAGTCTCACTTACTTCTTATGCCCCTTGAAGGAACATTCATAGAATTCCAAAATTCAAATGTAAGCATAATATTTTAAATGACCATCTTGCGCATGAGGTACCCCTAGGTTTTTGCCTTTTTTATAGCTGTGGAACTCTATGCACTTCACTCCTGCCAACCAGGGGAAAAGAGCGTATGATCCCATGATTTGACATGATGAAATTGGCATACTCCTCATTGGTATATTTAACTTACCTTTAAGCCCCTAGTATATGGTACAAAGTATACCCAGGGCCAGTGCGTTAAATGTCACAAGTGGGCTGCAGCACCCATTGTACCATCCACTGTAAATCTGACTGCATGCTTACCCTCTGTAGCCAGTCTGTGCAACTGCATATTCAGTCTGTCAAAACAACCACTTTTGACTGGCCTAAACCTTCCTTTTAATTACTAATAACTCCCTGTATGTAGAGAATAATGCCCATAAGGCAGTGGGCATTGCATTTATAAGTAGCACATGTACTGTTGTATAGCATTTTAGGACCCTACTGTAATTTTCCCGATTCATGCCCTTATATAGGTATAAATCACCATATCCTTATATAGGCATAGAAATCATAACCATATTTAGACATAGCTCATGCAGTCCAATTACGGCAGGGCTACTTCCACTAGTGTCGAAAATCCACAACGATTTCTTGGAAAACTCAGCTTCAGCAGTTAGGGACTTCCCCTTGCTTGAATACTGACTTGTCCAAGAACTCATGGAGTTTTCAAAGAACTGAGACTCTTTGATGACGTTATTATGTCCACCTTTACGTCAAACTCGGCACCTTCAAGGTATAAATATGCCCACACTTGCCTTAGCAAACATACAGTGGTCTGGAGCAGTTTGACTATCTACTTGCCCGACGCATCCTGCTACAGTAAGTGCCGAAGGAAGCCGACCCTCCAGGAGTCGAACTGAGAGAGACGCTGTCTTTTCTCTTGCTGAGAAATCCAGCTCCACGGTTTCCAAGCTACCCTTGCGGGTTGCTGGGAAATCGAGTCCTGAGCCTGACCGGCTTCATTCTAAACCAAGGTACGGAGCTGATTAGACCCTTAGAGAAATCTTGGATAGATTCTTGGCAAAGAATAGTACATTTATGCTACACTTCACTTACTCCTTCCCTCGTACTAGGCTTAGGTTAGGTACATCTGGGTAGGCGTATTTTAGATGCACCATTTGAATACTTTTTAGCCTCTGTTATTTATGTATGTATTTATCTATGGTCTAGGAACCATACAATGCTCTTACAGTATTATATTATCCTACTCTTTTTACTGTGCGCATTATACTTTGCAACCTGTATTACGATTGTAGCAGTTCATTTCTTCTGCTTGAGAAAGAAGACTGTTCAATAAATACCTTTTATTTGAAAACGCCCATCTATCTACTTTTCTGCAAACTCTGGTGAAACGAAGCATGCACGAATGACTGAGTAAAATATCTATTTATTGTTTCCACGACTCTGAAGATCAGTTTTATCTTGAGGAAACAAAGTGGTCATGTTTATGCGGTTGTCAGAAACAAAATCCCTTCTTGTGAACTCGAGAAAGTTTCTAGTGACCTCTGAGCTAGCTGGTACTCACAATTAAGTCTAATATATTTTGATAGAGACCTAGTTGACCTCAGTCCTAGGTCTAATCTATAGGATGTATTATTCCAATGCGCAGAGCCTATTGGCAATATAGGAACTACACTACAGTACAAAGGCCCTAAAAGCAATTTTTCACTGATACAATATTACAATTAACATTTTCATCACCAGTTAGGAAAACCTATACATTTCATTTTAGATCTTTTTCAAATATCTATTACAGGTCCGATTCATTGGTGAATTCGACTTTGTAATAAATATTCTGGAAAAGGTACTTTTTTGGAAGATTCCTTTTCCCTGCCTAAAGCGTTCAGAGGCCTGTTATCCTGACCTTCATTTGTCACCCAGGAGCTGAATGGCCCTCTTGGTGAGGGCGAAGGACTTGGGTGTTCACAAGTTTTCTGTTCCTCTGGCAGGATGACCATCTGGGCTGTGTCCAGAAATGCAGTAAACTTAAACGGATCTACCCTGTCACAGACAGATGGAACTCAATGCTCCCCCTTCTTCTTGTTCCCCAAGTGAGTCAGGAACACAGCGTAGTGGTAGAGGAGCTGCCCACAAATTTGGTAATGTGACCACAGAGCATGTTCAAATCTTCCCCGAGACGCTAACACCAAAACACCACCAAACCCCAAACACGCCACTCAGGTGGACTGCATCAGTGCCAACACCAGGGGACGCAAATAAATATTCACCAGTGAGAAAAATGTCACCTCACGAGTAGCCATCCCCAACTCAACCACACCCTCCCATGGCTGTACAACATTCTCTCTCAAATCTTCAGGAACAAAATCACTGCCATATACAGCAACATCAACTCACAACTGGACCTGACAAATCTTGGCAAATGCCTCACAATCTTATCAAAAGAACCAAAGCTAACCACATGACCTGGTATCAACCTAGAATAAACCACCATCACAATGGGTTTCCACCAGACCCCTGCTCCAACCATTTCTATTCCACAGTACTGCAACCGATCAGCACCATGCTCACATGCATCCTGAATACCTGCACCTCTTCCGTGACTATCCTAAATGCTTCGAAACACACAACTGTTCTCCCGTTGCTAGCTAAACCCTCTGAGGACCCTTCAATGCTCACTAACTACTGACAGATCTACCTGCTAAGGTCTTAAAGAAAATCATCAACAGACGCCTCACTGAATACCTCAATGAACATCAACCCCTCATCACCACTCATTCTGGTTCCAGACCCATCAATTGCACAGCAACTGCCCTCATCGTTACCACAGATGACATCCACATGACTCTGGATGGATAAGACATGGAGGCCCTTATCCTCTGGACCTCTTCACAGCATTTGACATGGTCTCAAACCCGGTCATCATACAACCCTACACTGCTTAGAAATCCAAGTAAACACACTCGGATGGATCTGCTCCCTCGTAACTGGAAGGACTCAGTCAGTCAACCTGGCATCATACAACTTGGACACATGACCCAATCTAATGAATTTATGATTCATATAGCCATCCTCATCTGCTCTCACAACATTAATGTCTGCTCCTAAGCTGATGACATGCAACTCATTCTCTCCCTCATGGACAAGACTTCAAGCACCTGGGACAAGCTCAATGCCTGCATGACTGAAATTTACCACTGGATGAAGACCAAATGTCTGAAGCTGAACACTGACAAGACAGTAATTGTGAACTCTTGAACTCTACCTGGAGGCCAGAAGACATAGGACCAACACTCACCCCCACTACCCACTCCAAAACCTAATTTTCACCAGCAACAGCAAGCTTGACTTGACCACCCAACTCAACACCTTAAACGCCTCAAGTTTTCAGACCCTGAAGCTGCTGAGGAAGATTTTCAAATGACTCCTGATTAGCACCAAGAAAAGAGTCATGCACGCCCTCATCACAAAGCAGGATGGACTACGAGAATACTCTCTTTGCTGAGACCAACCAAAAACTCATCAGAGGGCTGCAGACCATTCAGAACCTGATGGTCAGAATCACTCTCACCCTCGCCCCACTGCACTCACATCAAGGAGCTCTATAGGCTCCAGATACAAGCACAATTCAAACCCCTCATCCACACTTTCAAGGCACTGCATAATAGTGGACAAGCATAAACAATTGCATCTGTTTTCACAAACCTTCCAGGGACCTCTGTTCATCTGTACTCCTACTTGCACACATCCCAAGCATATGGAACACCAGATATGGTGAATGAGCCATTTCCTACATCACTCCTAAAGCATGGAAATGACCTTTCGTCACACATAAGAACCTCCTCCTCACTTCTTCTGCAAGAAGCCGAAGACCTGGTTTTTGAAGCAGTCTCACTAGGCCCTAGGTTTGACTAAACTCACATCTACTCAGCACCAGGATGCCCTCCAGGGTGCTGGTGTACTCTACAAATCTGCATAACATAACAGAGAGGAGGGGCTGCTCTCATCCCTGGCCACACCTCTGGAGTCAGTGCATAGGCTCTGCACAAGGTGAGAAGGGTTTCACCATCTTGGATTTAGGCATACAGGGGCACTGTGGAATTGTTTGATGTAGGGCATCCAGTAAAGGCTGCAAATGTGGATATGGTCACCCCAGGGAGTTTTTACCCTATTGGATAAGGTATGGCTAGGAGTTACCTCGCCCAGAATCTGAGACCCTACTCAAGACCTTTTCTTAGCCTGTGGAAGAACAGAAGAGTACTGGACCTGAGCAGAGCCTAAATGTCTGACCTCACTCTTCCTCTTGTATGCAGGATAAGATGTGGAATTTAGGGGTCTTTAGGGTGACCGCTTGCTCAAGCTACAGTGACACAACAAGCTACAAAAGGCATTTTTTGCCCCTGTCCAGCTGATGAATTCCAAGGACCTGCCTGGGACTCTGCTGCTGACCACAAGGTCCTGGCCCCAATGCTGGTGTTTTCTGAAACCTGTGACTTAAAACATTTTGGCTTCAAAACCTCCAGAGGATCGGGACAAACCTGCCATCCCTTTCTGATGAAACTGCACTGTTAGACCTGGATTTTTCAGCAGGTTCATCCCCAGACTTTTTGCTTTTTGACCTCCTGTTTCTGACCCTCTTTTGTTGGTTTTATGACTCTGGGCACTTACCACTGCTGATCAGTGCTAAAGTGCATATGCTCTCTGAGTAGATTGTTAACATGGATTGCTGTTTCCATGATTGGCTTGTCTGACATACTACTAAGTCCCGCGTACAGTGCATTGTTGTGTGTCCAAGGCCTGTAAATCAAATGCTGCAAGTGCACCTGCAGCACTGACTGTGCCACCCACACAAGCAGCCTTGCAAAATGTTTTCATGTTTAGTACTGCCATGGCAACCTGGCAAAAGCACCCACTTGCCAGGCCCTAACCTTCTCCCTTTTCTTACATGTGAGTCAAAGGTAGGCTCAATGTACCCCTGTGGGCAGGGTGCTGTATGTCTGAAAGGTAGGACATCTCATGATGTGTGAGGCATGTCCTGATAGTGAAATACTGCCAATTTCTTTTTTCACTATTGAAAGGCCTTCTGTCCCATAGGATAGAATGGGAATGGGAAGGCCCTAACCTTCTCCCCTTTCTTACATGTGAGTCAAAGATAGGCTCAATGTACCCCTGTGGGCAGGGTGCAGTATGTCTGAAAGGTAGGACATCTCATGATGTGTGTGGCATGTCCTGATAGTGAAATACTGCCAATTTAGTTTTTCACTATTGAAAGAACTTCTGTCCCATAGGATTGAATGGGGAGTTTACTTATAACATTTCATAAGTATAACTGCCCAAGGAAACAAGATAAGAAAGTGGAGTTTGGTATGCTTGAACTGAGGATATAAAGACGCATCTTTTAGTAAGGAGGATTTTTATGGTCTGTGTTTGAAAATACCACTTTTAGAAAGTGGGTCTTTTCTTGCTTAGCCATCCAGCATGCCTCTGCAAGGTTTGTGCATTGACTGTCTTTGGAGTGACAGGGGTTGGGGATGTGCATTCTGTTCATACAGCCACTTGGGAGGGTGAGGTGTGTCCTGCCTCTCCAGGGTGGGTCAGAGCTGGGCTGAATTGACCAGGGCTGCATTTAGAGTAGGGGAGGAGATTTCCTTTACAGCTGATAGGCCTGGTCTGACTTAGACATTGGTGTTTTCACCTCTTGCAGGGAAGGTGGGCCAGAGAGGGCAGAACTGTTTTTTGCTGAGCACATACACTCTCTGCCACAAGAGAACAAAGGAATGTTTAATATAAAAAGTGGGGCCCAGACCTCTAACTTTTAGATTATTTCTGGAATTCAAGAGGAACCTCTGCCAAGGAGAAGAGCTGGTAAAACTGAAAAAGAAATACTGCTCCTTTGCTGCGTGCTGTCTGGGGTTTACCTGCAGTAGCTGTTTCAGCCAAGGAGAGGATAAAAACGTTGCTGTGTACTGTGTCTCCTGTGTGAGGAAGTCTCATGGATATAAAGACTTCACCACCAGCTCCCCATAGCTTTCTGGCTGGGAGTTCTGACCAGCCAAGTGGTGCCTGTTGCTGAGCTGGGCCTCTGGAGGTTATTCCTGTAGCTGGAGGCTGGAAAAGAAACTCGACTTCAAGAAGCATGACGCATCCGCACCTGTTTCCGATGCATTGCTGAAAAAAATAAGCAGCGCCTGCCCACGGCTGGTGAAATCGCTGCATGCCGAATCCCCTGCACCGGTCTCCGAAGTCCGAAGATCACCGCAGATTCCAACTGAGGCCCTGTTGTGCAGCTGCAGGAACTAAAGCATCTTTGGACAGCGGCTGGAGACCCCAACACAGAGCCATTGCCACTGTCGCATCGAGAACTGAAACAACCCTGATCCTCACACATCGCACCGGGGCACCATGTCTATAAGAACGCCGGAGCAGCAGTAAGAAACCAACGCATCACCTCCCGGCACAGTAGGAAACTAACATATAACCTCCCCTTCATTAAGGAACTGGCGCATTACCGCCCCTGCGTGGCAGTAAGAAACCAACGCATCACCTTCCATGGGTGTAAAGAACAGACGCATCACCTTCCTGGCGGCTGTTTTTGTTTATGATCGTGACGCATCCAAGGTACTTTGTTTTGAAAGTGTTGCATCTATACTTTTCTAAGGACAGAACATTTTCTACCTTTTAAAAGTCATATTTTGATTATTGTATCGTGGATTTTTGTTGTTTTGGACTTGTTTGATTTAGTTAAAGATTCCTTCTTTTTCTAAACAGGTGTGGTGTCATTTGTAGTATTTTCTCTGTATTACTGTATGTGTACACAAATGCTTTACACACTGTCTCTGAGATATCCCTGTCTGCTTGTGTAGAGTTACCAAGGGGGGGAGCAGGAGTTATTTTAGAAGTGTATCCCTCTCACCATGATTAGGAAGAAGGGTGCCTACTAGGACAAAGGTGCAAACCATTGCCAACTAGAAACCCGCATTTCTAACATGCACTATCACTCAGACCTTTTCCACAGCAGCAAATCAAAATCAGTGGGACATCGCAGAGAAGGTATCCAGCCTTGGTGAGCTCTCTTTGGATACAGCTTGCAGACTTGCCCTGCTGGAAGAATCTGAGCTCCAAAGTATTGTGCGAATCTGAAGGTAGAAATCTTCACCAGACAAAGGTGTGAAAAGCAGCTGGTCACCGAATGACCTTCTCACGTTGTGAAATTCAAATTTCTCCTGCTTGTAGTTTTCCCCGAAAAAGTCAATGGTTTCACTGAGACCTTGTCCAGATGCTGTCTGGCTCCATGGAGCCCTCTCCTGCTACAGCCTACTACTTTGCCCCGCTGAGGATTGTTGACTTCCAGTGCAGAGACTAAGATCGAAGGTAAAACCTTTGACCTGGTCAAACTTGCTGTCTGTATCCAACCCACCCTCCATCGTGAATTACCTCAACATATGCCTAGGTACTGTTGAAGCACAACCAGAAGACTGTGTTTGGCACTTAACACCTTTTGGTTGTATTTTTATATCTAAAATTTAAAATTTCATAGCTCCAATATTGCTTATTCCTTTATTGGGTTTTTGCTATTTTGATGTCATTGTTTTATTACAATTTTCTCTATTCCTTTAAATTGATTTGGGATTCCTAATGTGTTTTGTTTTTACTTTACTACTGTCTGGTACTGCATACATAAACATTGCCTCTAAGTCAATCAGGTCTGCTCTGTGCCATTGCTACCAAGGAGTTGAGCTCAGGATAATTTAGTGACCTAAAGGGTTCACCATGACAAGAGTTGTAGGTATTATTCGAGGGGGTACTAACTCCCCTAAATTAATACTCTATGATCTTGCACATGACTTTACTCATGTAATCACTTCAGCAATTAAGGAGCTGACCACTTTGTCGAGACATTTACAGATCTCAATCCTAAACCAGCAAAATTATTGGCCAGATTAGACAACTCCCAGTCTGACTCATGGATTCCACTCCTTCTTCCTACCACTGTCAGTGCCTTTCTCCACCTAACCAATGCCATCTTTCTGAAGCTTGACTCCCAAAATGAGATTCACTGGTTGAAACCTAAGCATCTGGGATCATCTGGAAACTCTTCCCACAATTTCCTTGGCAGTTTTAACCATTTTAAAAGCTACGATGAGACCTATCCAGAGTACATGAATAATTTGTACTTCAAGCGTTTGTTGAAGAGGTCCATAATCAACTGAAGTAATACTGAATGTCAACAGAAGAATCACCAATGGACTAATGGACCAATGGACTATTTCTGGGTGAATTGAGCAAAAAGCAATAACTGTATTGAGGGCCAGAACTGTGAAAAGGTAGGGCCGATGTCGACCAAGAACCTTCAGTGTTTGCCCGGCGTTAGCCGTCTCTCATACCATCCGATATTACCAAACAAAGAGGCAGGCGCTGGAGACAGGAAGGCAGGAAACAGGAGTTTTATTCCGACGGAGCAGAACACGTCAAATCAGACAACAGGGTATCTTCTCGAGGTGCTCTAACCGCATCTCTGAGGCCTGGCCTCTTATACACAGGTTTATGGCTTTATTACATTTATGACATCCGTGGTATTGCTTTGAAGTTCAAAAAGGCATCTTTGGAATCCCCGGTTCAGGCCCGTTCTCACACATATCTACAGTAGAGGTCCCCACCCAAATCTCAGCATGATGGCTATCGCGCAGCTGGATATTCCGCTGGGAACAGGAATGTGGGCGATCGGTCGGATCTAGGGGTGTGAAGGCATTGATTAATCCCCGCTCCTTTGATGTGAGGCGAGGTCCTACTGTAGGGGGCAATAAACTACATCTGTTGGGCTAGGTGATGGCCTGGGATCAGGCTGGACAATCGGACAGGGAGGAAGAGGTTATCAAAAGGGCCTGTTCTTTGAATGAGATGAAAGAGCGAGGGGGTTCAGCACAGGATGTGGCTCGGAGACAGGGTCGCGTTAGAGGTGCGTTTATGGCCCAAGCAGGAGAGACCGGGGGCTGTCGGGGCGCGGGGGAATGCTTGCGAGGCCGGGGGGTGAGGGGGAGAGACGCGCAGGCTATTGGCAGTGGGCAGAGAGGCCACGACACACAATGGCTGCCACTTACGTGCATGATGGGGCCTAAAAGGGACAAGATGGCGTGGCCACTGTTTCACGATTTTCACTTTACTTTCAACAGTGGCTGTGGTAAACATAAATGAACGCCGCTTATATATACCTCATTTTAGTCATTTTCCACAGAACATTTAAACTGATAGCCAGGTGGCTTCCAATATGCCTTGGTTCCAAATCTTCAATCATTGTCATAGGTCATCATTTGAAAGTTCAATTGGAGAAGGAGAAAGCAAACACCCCCAATACTTCTTGATGTTCTTGCCTGCCTTGTATATATTACATCATCTGACCCTCCTCATGCACCTCAGTGACAGTGGGGAACATAAAAGTGATATGAGCTGAATCTTTTCCTTTTCCTCTGTCTGCACTCAAATTGTATCTGCTCTACATTTCATTACAATCGCCTCAACCAATTAATGACAGCATTCCAGAGGACTCCATGGTTGCCCCAATACTGTTTAAAAACTGTCGCAGGCCTTTGCCCTATCTCATTGAATTTCTCAGCCTAATCTAATTGATTTATGGAGAGAAAAGTCAGGCACTTCTAAGAAGTAGTACTATGATCGGACATCAACCGTTTTACAGTTAGGGGCTTATTTATGAGAGCCATGCATCACTCTTGCACCGCGTAATGCAGTACATGCGCAACGCAGGGCTCTCATTTCGATTTAGGAAGCCATGCAAATTCACCCTGTGTGGCTTTGAGTGGAATCACAAATCATGAGTAAGGCGAAACAGCGCCGAATCGCTGCATTGCCTTAAAATGCATGCAGGAAATATTGCTGGGGCATTGCAGTGGGGATTCCCACTCAAAACCCATGGAATTTGATGCTGCCCCGGATTTACAAAAACATGCAAAAAACCGGCGGAAGTGCCAAATCTGTACGCCTCCCGAGGTAAGGCGTAATGAGGAGAACTGACTTAATTTCTCCTTGTTTTCTAATCTTTGGATTGTTTTTGTGAAGGAAGGTGCTCCTTCCTACACACAAACAATCATGCCTGCAAAGGAGGCATCCTTGCACCATGGTGCAAAGATGCCTACACTGGCGCTAGGCTGCTGAAATGGCACCAGTGCAGGCAGAAAAACAGGAATGCACTGTATTGCTCAAATACGGTGCATTCCTACCCTTTCACTTTGGTGTATCGCAGCGCAGCACGGGGCCTTGCTTTGCTGCCCTATGCCAAAATTCCATATAAGAGATCCTCCGTTTCTGCCTATGAGCCATCCCCAACTGGATGACTGAAAACCAAATGAGACCAAACCCGGGAAAACCAGAAATACACTCTTTGTCTGCACACTGTTGGCATATGTAAATTGGCCCACCATGTTCACCAACACTCAAAGGGCTAACTCTGGAATTGGACTTCAGCCTTGAACGACAAACAAATGAAGTTGGAAAGACTACTTTTTATTGACTAAAAGCCTTCAGGAGAACTTTGCATTTACTGGGCTTTTGTCTCCAGATACGGGCAAACTAAGACATTTTGGTTTCATATCTGGACTACGATAATACACTCTATTTTGCTGCTCCTGAACAGCTACTTTACAGTCAAGAACAGATACAAAACACTACAGAGCAACTTAATATGGAACCATAAGATTAAACCAGGACAGCCCTAGGTGTTCAGGCCTTGCTATGATTTGGAAGAAAAGCGTATTTTGAGGAACTCTTCACTACCAAGATACAACTTCATACATATCACCACAGTCAAAGTCTCTATTCAATACCAAATTAAACATTCAATGTACAGAAAGTCCTAAGTCAAAAGCTTAGCTTGTCCAGGCTGCAAAACCTTTCAAATGTGCTCCCTACTAAGATAAGGAACCTTGGTGATCTTTCAGAAAGCAAGAACATCCAATTGAAGAAACCAATTCCTAGTGAATATACAGGTATTGAGGACACACCTAGTTAATGTTGTTTTTACCACTTTCTATGCCACAGCTGATTAATATCTGTTATCCAGATGCATGGCCTCTGCACATATATATTCTGCATGCTTCCTTCATGTTCATACATGTGCATCTATAACTTCCTGACTGCTCCACTGCTGCTGTGAATTTACGCTTAAACACTGAGTCAGCAGTATACAGTGTAGTGTTGTGCTCTAGCCTTCCCGCAGTCACGTGACATGTGAGAGCCATCGCAGGAGGCAGTGACGCAGGGGGCTAGGCATTCTGACTGCGGCACTGGGCGATACAGGACCACTCTCCGCTTTAGAGATATTGCACTGACAATAAAGTATACAGAATGCGTCCCACAGCCTCCACTCTTCATTCCAGGGGGGCCACGCTTTGCATCTCACAGTGGCGATGAGGCAGACGGAACAACGAGCCGCCCAACTTCGGCCAGGAAGGGGAGAGCGTCACCTGCAACGAGGCGGGGGACACACCGCTCCTTGCGCTCCACCTTGCCCCGCTTCCAAAAGCAGCATCATCCAAGTGCAGCATTAGCATGTAGTCCAGCGCGGAGCGCGGACCATGCCCACGTGAGTCTTGGCACGCATTTCGGCATGCGGCACGAGCACCACTCCATTCCCTGCTCGGCACGGCCTACCATAGGTGCAGCCTCCACCAGGCTCCAATTCAAGTGGGGCCGGCCAAGGCACCGCTCATATTTGGTGTACGAGGGGCAACCACCAATGGGCAACAGGAGCAGTCACCACCAGGCCCCATTCAGAGAGGAGACAGCCATTGCACAGCACAGCCTTAGTGCACAGGTTGCCCACCCATACAGGGAAAGGCCGTGCGCTAGTGAAATCGCCCCCTGGCCTAACTCTACGAGGACCCACCCTCTGCACGTGGCCCACTCGGCACCAGCCTCACCACCTGCTCTCCCAGAGGGCTGGGTACTCCGCCTAACACCCTTACAGAAGGGGCCCTAGCCAGCCTCCTGTGGCCTCAATGACCTCTTGGCCACAAGTGTTGCCCTACAGACCAGCACGAGAGCAGCCCCGAAGAGGCACGTGATAGCCTGCAACCCAGGAAGCGGTGCCCTCTTAGCCCACGCAGGGGTGCACCCCCTCCAAGCCTGCCGTAGCCCCCACTGGGCTCTAGGTGTACCGTGAATTTCCACCGTTGTCCTTGCCACATGCACCATGTGCGCACAGACCTTCTCCTTAACCAACCCAGTGCCCTTCCTGTCTAAACCCGGGAAGCCGGCCATGAAATGGGCTGATTGGAAGGGGTATTTCTTGAATTACCTCTCAGCGTTGGAGGACTAAGGCGAGAAGGAATTCTCAAGCAAACGGCGGAAGAAGATCCTGTTACACAATCTAGGGCCGGTGGGCCTGCGCGTTTATGACCCGATGGTGAAAAAGACCAGAGCTTCGACCGACGACGACGTTTTCCAACACGCCCTTGAAGACCTGGACAGCCATTACCAGCCTGTGATTGCACGGCCATCAACCGTTACAACTTGGATGGAAACAGGCAGAAGCGGAGTCAGTGGAGGACTATGTGGCGGCCCTGAAGTAGCTGGCCATCAACTGCAAGTTTGGCACCCTGCACGATGACCTAATACGAGACCAAATCATCATGCACTCAACCCACAGGAAAAGCTCTGGGTGAGCGGTGAAGAGCCTCTACCGGAGATCATCGCGATTGTGAAACGGGCAGAATTATCCAAGCTATGCGCTCTCACAGCCAAAAAAGATATAGTGCCACAAGCCACAGTATAAAAAAGCACCAATCGCAAGGCGCCACCATCAAAAACCACGACGGACTCCGCCTCACCCCGCCAAGCGACGTCTATGGGGAGAGGTCCTGATCGCCCCCCTCAGGGTAAACAAGGCGCCTGTTACAGGTGTGGCAGCCACTCGTTCTGTGGCATCACAGGACACTTCGGCAAGGTCTGCCATCGGAGACCCAGAAATGCTGCAGTCAAATATGTCCAAGACGTCTTCGATGATCAAGAGGGAGCAGATCTATCTGACCAAGATAGCATTCTTTGCATTGAAGACCACATCCTGGGAATAGGGGGTGTCCCAACAAAAAAATCCTCATGCAAGTTGTCGATAGGGGTCGTTCACGGCGTCATGGTTGCGGACACCCTATCGCCCTACACCATCATCCAGAAACAGATTTGGGACCGAGACTTCGCCCGAGTGGTGGGGAACAGCGTCATCCCACAGACATCCACCCAGTCACGTACACGGGAGAACGGATCCCCATGGTAGACTTATGGCAGCTTCTGTTTGAATTCCAAGGTTGGCACACCACTGCAAAATTCAACATAGTGAAGAAGGGCCCATCAGTCCTGTGGTGGGTTGACCAGGGATAGCTTGGCATCCAGCTCAACCCCGGTAGCGACACGCAAAAGCTTCTGATGGCTGGCACGTCCATGCCGTCCTCACTCCAAGCAGAGTTCTCCACTGTTTTCAGCAACCAGATTGGCAAGATGTGCAAGTTCTCCCACAAGATCGTACTTCAAGACGGAGCGGTATTAGTCACCCACAAAGTCAGGAACATCCCGTTCAACTGCCATGAAGCAGTACAGCTAGAACTAAAGCGCTTAGAAGACCGCTGCATCATTGAACCGATTGAATGTGCCGAATGGCTCGCGCCTTTGGTGGTGGCGAGCAAACCTAGTGGGATGATCCCCCTCTGCATTGATATCCGCAAACTTAACAAAAACATAATTGTGGACAAGTTTCCATTGCCCAAGATAAACGAACTGCTCGTCCCGACAAAAGGTATCAAGTGGTTCTCTACCATCGACCTCAGTGCCGCCTACCACCAGGTGTCACTCCAACCGTCATACCGAAAACTCACATCCTTCATCACACCCTTTGGATGCTACAGGTTCAGACGCCTGCCCTTCGGGCTCGCATCCACACCGGCTGTCTTCCAAAAACTCATGCGCAAGCTCTTCTAAAGTGTTCCAGGAGTCCTCTACTTTCAAGATGACATCCTTGTCATGGGGAAATCCAAAGCTGAAGATGAAAACATCCTGCACACCGTCCTACGCATGCTCGCAGCCAATAGCCTCACGGCCGAATTAGAGAAATGCAAATTCGGTCTTCGTAAGGTCACGTATTTGGGAAATGAAATCAGCGACATGAGAATCACCCCCAGAGCCATCAAACAGGACATCTGCAAGGCTGTTCCCTTACATGGATTCGACGGCTCTGCATCCAGCATCCTCACCACAGATGCCAGCGACAAGGGACTGGGAGCAGTCCTGTCTCAGAGGACTTCAGGTGGCACCGAAACAATGGTGGCATTTGCATCGAGATCCCTCACCCCCAGTGAAGAGAAGTACAGTGTGATTGAGAAGGAAATGCTAGCTGCCATCTGGGCAATGGAGAAATTCCGACAGTATCTGTGGGGATCACGATTCACAATCCGCATGGACCACAAGCCCTTGATCAAGGTCCTCACATCCAGCAGAAACATGACAGCCATTCCACGCTTCGCTAAAATGACATTGCGCCTGTTTGACTTTGTCTACTATGTTGAGTACATCTTGTGCCCTCAGAATAGAGTGGTGGATTTCCTGAGCAGGGCAGCAGCCATGGAGGAGCCCGTCACATCATCTGATTGGGACAAATACGGCGTCGCCTTCATGGTGGATCATGAACATACCATCAGTGCCCAGGACTGGGCAAAAGCCTACACGCAAGACGCGGAACTATTCCAAGTAAAGAGGTTTGTCACGATATGCTGGCCTGAGAAGAGGCACATCGACAGCAGCCTTAGAAAATTCTAGGAAGTCCGAGAGGAACTCTCCATTGGCGAGGACTCCATTTTCCTGATACGAGGTGAAAAAGTGGTGCCCCCGAAGGCTCTGTATAAGGCTCTGCATAACCACATACTTCACATCAACCATGAAGGACACCTAGGCATCGTGAAAGCCAAGAGGTGGATGAAGCTGCTGTACTGGTGGCCCCCATGGATGTCCAAGTAGAAAGGTTTGTGAGGGACTGAGCCCATTGCGCCAGAGCGGACAAAACCCTTGTCACCTTGAGGCCCCCCCATGGGTGAGTTTTCCACTCTAACAACCCCTAGGAGGACTTATCCACCGACATTGTAAGCCCAGTCCCAGACACCTGGGGCACACCTAAACACCTCATTGTTGTCTTGGACCATTATTCAAAGTGGCCAGAAGTCGAAATCTGTGAGTTGATTGATTCTGATGCCGTCATAACCTTCCTCACCAGCATCTTCTTGAGGGAGGGCATTCCCAAGTCCATCATCAGCGACAATGGACCCCAGTGAAAATCAGCCAAATGGACAGCCTTCACCAACAGAAACGGAATCCAGATGAAGTGCACTCTGGTCTACCACCCAGCCGGGAACTGCCAAGTAGAACGATTTAACCTGGTGATTATGGGCTCAATCAAAGCAACCATCAGTGCTGGTAAAAAGTGGGAGTCCGATGTCAGAATCACAGGATGGGCCTACCGCATCGCACCTACCTTGACAGGCTACAGCCTGTTTAAGATCATACAAGGCAGAGAACCCTTCACCAGAGACAACACAGCCGGGATGACCATGAGACTACAAGACCACGTGAGTGCGGCCGGACCCACAGCCAGTCACGAGGGACAATCACCTGGACAGCTGACTCCATGTCCGCCAAGCCAGGACGAATACGGAGGGAGCATTCCAGACGAGACACCCAACTCCTCCCAGAGAGACCAGGAGGAGGACGCGAGGTCAGACGGACCCCGGGGAGGAAGAGAGCAAGGGACCGGAACGCACACCTGCAAGGGCCGTGAGGTGAAGCTGCCTAAGCACATCAGTGACTTTCAGTTGTGAAACCATATCTCTCTCTCTATCTCTATCTCTATCTCTATCTCTATCTCTATCTCTATCTCTATCTCTATCTCTATCTCTATCTCTATCTCTCTCTCTCTCGTTTTCTATCCCTTCCCCACGCTTGTGGGCACAGTTACAGTTATGTCCACTATTGTGAAGGGGGAAGATTTGTAGTGTTGTGCTCTAGCCTTCCCACAGTCACGTGAACTGCGAGAGCTATCGCGGGAGGCAGTGACCCGGGGGCTAGGAATGCGGACTACGGCACAGGGTGATACAGGACCGCTCTCCCCTTTAGAGATATTGCACTGACAATAAAGTATACAGAACGCGCCCAACAGCCTCCACTCTTCATTCTGGGGGGGCCGCGCTTTGCATCCCACACACAGCAGTAGACTAAGAGCAGCACACCTATATTTTCGAAACAACATGCTGGCATATATGTCAGCTGAACCACCCACCACCACCTGTATACTCCACACATGCATGCCGGATGCTTCTTGGAGGGGAAACAACCTTTACAACGCAAATTTTACAATGCACTACCATTACAACAAAACGTTTACAACGCAACATCCATTACATCGCATGCCCTTACAACGCAGCCATTACAACGCATGACAATACAACGCATACCACTACAACGCATGTTATTACAACGCAGTCATTACAACGCATACCATTACAACGCATACCATCACAATGCATAGTACCCTTACACTATCCAACACTTACACTACTGTTGCACCCCCTGGAGTTAGAATAGTAATTTTTACCCCTACACTATCCAACACTTACCCTACTGTTGCACCCCCTGGAGTTAGAATAGTAATGTTTACCCCTACACTATCCAACACTTACCCTACTGTTGCACCCCCCTGGATTTAGAATAGTAATTTTTACCCCTACACTATCCAATACTTACCATACATGCAAAGTAATGGTATGCGTTGTAATGGTATGCATTGTAAAGGTAGTATGCGTTGTAATGGAATGCGTTGTAAAGGTAGTTTTTAAAAATTCGTTCTAATGGCATGCGTTGTAATGGAATGCGTTGTAATGGATGTTGCATTGTAAAAAATGCATTGTAAAGGTATGTGTTGTAAAAGTATGCGTTGTAACGTCATACATCCTTCTTGGAGGGAGGTAACAGCACTTCAGATGAGCACTACTGCAGAAAAGTACTAAGGAAAAGCAAAAATAATAACATTAGCAACTTCACAGGGTGGAGAGGGAAGAAAACAGCTCCGCTACCAGAATATAGAGTCTTTACTATGATGCTAGATCATTTTCTGTCACAAATATCGATTGCCAAAATAATGACGAGGCAAGCTTCTGTAAATATTGGTTTACTATACGTAACTATATATCTATGTACCATGACGATACATATATCGCCAAGGTCGATAAATGCAGAGTGTTGAGGATAGTAAATCTTTACTTCCTAATGCTTACCCTCTCGATAATTTAGTAATTTGTATTTTGGTTATGATAGAATTAGCACAATATATATATTTTGTAACTTTTTACTATGTCATGCATTACCTTTTACAGTCACTACCAGAGTTTCTTGGTCAATATTATGTTATCAAAACTTAATATAGCACAGCAAATCACCCCTATAGTCATATCTCAGCACTGAATACAGTCCCAGATAAGAAGGAAAAGAAGAGAGATATAAATTAAACGTCATTAAGAGATTCCCACTTGACATCCTGCAAATAATACGCACAAACTAGCCTTTTATGGGGCACAAGATGCTTCAAAAAAGGTTTTTAGGGCCATATGTATCAAGCCTTTCTCCCATTTGCAAATGAGCAGATTCTCAGAATCGGCCCGTTTGCGAATTAGAAAAAGGATTTTGGGATGTATCATTGCAAAAGGGCATGGCAAAATAGAGAATTGCAAAATTTACGATTCTCTATTTTGCGAATGCAATTAAGGAATTGCAAATTGCGATTCCTTAAATGCAATTCTTGAAGCACCAGAAATTTGCTATTTGGCCTTAAGGAATTGCAAATTACCACCAACTTCATGTTGGTGGTAATTTGCAATTTTCTTTAAAGAAGCACTTTTTTGTTTTTTTAAAAGTGCCATATGTCGCACATACATGCCCGTAGGGCAGTATGTGCGCAAAATGTGCACATATGCATTTTTCAGGGGTGCAACAGGGTGTCCTTTTGGCACCCTTGCAACCTTGAAATTGCATTCTTAATTTGTGATTTCTCTAATTGGTAGTCGCAAATTTAGAATGTCTTCCCATTCATTCCTATGGGCCTGCTAGCCCATAGGAATGAATAGGAAGGTATTCATTATTTGCAAATATCAATTTGTGAATCGCAAATAAGGGATGGGCCATATGCATCAATGTAGGATTTTGCATTTCCTAAATTGCGAAAATTAAGGAATCGCAATTTAGGAATTGCAAAATGCTATGCATCAAGAAATCCTAAAAGTTTTTAGGATTTCTTAATTTTCGGTATTTGCGATTCCTTAATAGCGAATCGCAATTAAGGAATGGCATTACATAGGAATCAATGCCGTTTTGCACTTTTTTATTTTGCGAATCCCATTTGTTTGATGCATTGCAAGGGTGCAGAGGGGGGTCCAAAGGACCCCACCCTGCACCCCCGAAATGTATTTTAAAGTGCATGTTTCACACACACATGTCCTAAGGACATGTGTGCCTGTAACATTAAAGTTTAAAAAATGCATTTTTGAGCATTTTCATAACTTTTCGCAAATTACCACGAGGTTCAACCTCGTGGTAATTTGCACCCCCTAATTGCTAATTCGCAATTTGAAAACAATCATGCATTGCTTTTAAGGAATCGCAAATTCCTTAAAAGCAATCGCATTTTTGGAAATCACTAAAAATAGCGAATTCCACAAAAATGTATGATGCATCCCAAAAACTTATTAAGGAATCGCAAACGGCCGAATTTACCGATTCGCACAGTTTGCATTTCCTAAATAGGTTGATGCATGTGCCCCATGAAAGATTCACAAAATTTTTAGCAAGTTGATGAAACGGAATCAATACGACTTCTATCAGGTTTCATAAACCTTGGTCACCAAAGCCTCACATCTGTAAATAAACGTTTAGCAGTTGGAATATTGCAGCCTAGTTCCTCTTTTTCCTCCTCCAGAGGCCCTCTTTCTGGCAGCACCACTCAGAATTGCCATTTTGTCAGCACACAGCAAAGTCAGATTTTTTTGGCGGGCAACTAAAGAGTTTGATGGATAATGTTTACTTTTCTCTGCTAAATATTTCAGAAAAAACACTGCTAAGAAGAGCTTTCCAGAAATTACAAATGGCAAATCAAAGTGTCCATGTTTTCGTTATTTATTTTATTCTCTTCCCTAATGGACTTGAGGAATGAGTGTCAAAGTGATGGATTGGTGGCATGCTGCCAAAGAGGGAGCAGGCTCAATGGTGCTGCATTTGTTGTATTATTTTTAAAACAGGTTCGAAATAGTTACTTTCAAAAGTGCCAACATATTTCTCACCGTGCGAGCCAGGGCTTAAACTCACTGGAGCCAGCTTACGTATGTGCGGGGCGGAGCAGGAGCGATGCAAGCCTTTCAGTGCCCTAGGCAAAAAAAAAATTAGGTGGCGAAATATGTATGCTACCTTCACTCACCTTTTGGGAATGCCAGTCTGAGACCATTGTCAGCTTTGTAGACAGGTTTTGCAGTTGCTCATCTAACCCAGAATATAACATTAAAGACCAGCAAGGTTTGAGAGATTTTAGGGCAAGATGTACTATTATACTGGACGGAAAAACTGGTCGCAATTTGCGCCAGTACTTTTGCTACAAATATCAAAGATTACGGGTCAGGTGTACAAAACACACAAGATGATGGACGGAATGTTGCACAATGGCAAAACATTCATCCCCGTCACAGATCTGGGTTTAATCCATTGTTGTTTTGCTCACCAAGCCACCCCAGCTCAGACATGTCCATATGAAAATCAGTCTTGACCCTGTGTCTCATGGGAACAGTCCAGACCGAACTGCCAAGCCATGTCTTCCCTGGACCGGAATCAAGCATCCTAGGACTGGTTTCTGGCTATCAGCCGTCTTCAGCCATGGTAGCCTGACTCCAGTGGCGTAGTGAGCAAGGCACCCACGTCTGGGCATACCCTTCCCACATAGGGTGAACAACAAAACGCACAAGATGAGGGACAGAATGTTGCACAATGGCAAAACATTCACCCCCAGTCACAGATCTGGGTTTATTCCGTCGTTATATTGCTCACCAAGCCACCCCAGTTCAGACATGGCCATATGCAATCAGTCTTGACCCTGTGCCTCATGGGAACAGTCCAGACCGAACTGCCAAGCCATGTCTTCCCTGGGCCGGAATCAAGTATCCTAGGACCAGTTTCTGGCTATCAGCCGTCTTCAGCCAGGGTAGCCTGACTCCAGTGGTGTAGTGGGCAAGGCATCCACATCTGGGCATACCCTTCCCACATAGGGTGAACAACAAAACGCACAAGATGATGGACGGAATGTTGCACAATGGCAAAACATTCACCCCCAGCCAAAGATCAGGGTTTTAATCCATCGTTATTTTGCTCACCAAGCCACCCCAGTCCAGACATGGCCATATGCAAATCAGTCTTGACCCTGTGCCTCATGGGAACAGTCCAGATCGAACTGCCCAGCCATGTCTTCCATTCACATTCACATTTGCGAGTCGCACATTGCATCAATTGCAACTCGCAATTTGGGACTCGCAAAAATGTAAATGTACAACAGTGTTTCAGATACTGTTTGCGATTCCCAATGGGGTCGCAAATTGCATACCTCATAAATATTAATGAGGCAGTCGCAATTTGCGACCACCACGTCTGTGACTGCTTTTTTAATAAAGCATTTTTTATTTTTTTAAACGCAGCCCGCTTTTTATGAAAGGAAAACAGGCTGCATTTAACAAAGTAAAATGAAACTTTCAGTTCCTTTTTTTTAAGGGCAGGCAGTGGTCCCTGGGACCACTGCCTTCTCTTAAAAAATATTTTCTCTCATATACTCACAAACGGGAAGGTGTCCCCTGGGGCCCCTTGCCGTTTGTGAGTGGTTTACCACCTACTTAAAGTAGATGTTAAACTGCGAGTGTTTTGCGGCCACGAATGCGGTCGCTATACAATAGTACATGGCATGGTGAATCTCTATCAGGAAAGGACGCCCCTTCCTAATAGCGAGAGGAGTAAATGTTATTTTGCGAGTCAGTGACTCGGAAAATAGCATTTGTACATGCCATTATCCTTTTTTGCAGTCGCAAATGGGAGGATCTCCCATTTGCGGTCTCAAAAAAGGGTCGTACATCTGGCCCTAAATACTGACCAATCTATTAATAGATTTTTTCATAAAATTCCAGATTCAGAGTGGATGACAATTCCACTCTGCCTAATTAATATTCTCAAAGCATGTCGCAAATTTTGGCTCTCTCCAACTGAATACAATAATAAGAATGGTGCACTCAAGAATTAGCAAACTGCCTTGTCTTTGACTGCATGTAAATAATTTTTTTTTTTAAGAATACCGGTTTCCTTGAAGAAAACAGGGGCGCATTTTACTTTTTTTTTTAGTAAAATATTTTCGTTCTTTCCCCTGGACCACTGCCTATTCCCGCAGAAACATTTCCCAAAATTCAAAAAAGGGGAAGTGATCTAAGAAGACCACTTCCCTTCTTCAAATGTGCCACCACTTCAGCTTGGGGGCTGGTAAATTTTCAAGGGTTTACAACAGGAATTCCAGTCACAAACCATTGATATATTTGATACCGATATGGTATTAAGGGTTGCTGAAAACACATCCCTTCCAAATATCTAATCAATAACCAGATGCAAACCCATTTTAGGAGTCAGTTTAATTTTAATGACTCCTAAATTGGGTTTTGTTCAGTAGCGGCTGGTGTGGTGGCGGGGTGGTGAGGCGGGGAGCTGTTGGGGGATGACGTGGAGAAGGGTGGGAAAACAGACAATATTCATAAAAAAATACAAAGAATTGACCTCCCGCCGCTCTTTTGCGTGTCCTTACTGCCGCAGGCTCTGGATGCGGTCTCCTTCCTCCTGGCGCTCTCCTCAGCTGACTCGGATGGAAAGGGAAGGACTTCTGCCCTAGTCCAACACGAAACCAACTAATCCTGAACCTGCGCCGCAGCTCCAGAATTGGCTGGAGCAGGCTAACCAAACGCTCCTTTTGAGTCTGGGGGCCTACGGCCGCAATCCCTCAGCTGTTTCTCAGCCTTCGCATAGCTCACTGGCAGGGGGCTGCATTACTAGTGCAATCGCACTGATCAGCTCCACCCCTTGCCATCGTTCTGTGACAGTGCGATCCTTGGCCACATTGATAAAATTGTATTTATTACCATTTTATTAATATGTCTGCCTGCTGCACAAGTAGCAGGCGGGGCGACGCTCCTCTGCAATAATGGAGGGGCCGACGCTGGGTATGTAGGGGCCAAAGACGTTTTTGTAGTTGGAAACATCAAATAGGAGTGGTTGTGACTGCAAACAACATATATCTGACCCACAGTCAGGTATTAGCTACTTGACCACACATTCCAGAAATCTCTGCGTCGTTACTTTGAAACCCCTCAGCTGCATAGTTGTTGTGCATGTAAGTAAACAAATGTTACTGTATACGGTCTGGATTAAGAGAGTTTTAGTTCTCCACTTGAGTTAATATCAATGGAAATGCATGAATAGTGCGAGAATGCTGGAAGGCAAACATGAGGGGAGTGGTACAGTTAAGTGTACTAGTTATTTTGTTGGTCAGAGCTCTCCCACACATTGTAAAGAAGTAATAGACGTTTCCCCCTTGGGCCTCCACTTCCCATTAGTAGTTGCCTTCTTTATTTTATAGGGGCCTCTGGAGGTTAAAGAGGAATAATCTGTACTTCATGCCACTGCAAGCAACCAAGAAGTCACGTGGCAAGTAGAAGCGGAAATCCTTCTCCACGGTCTGTGTTGCTCTGCTGTTTCCCAGTTGCTTCCAGTTGGAGCAGGATACAGAAGAGCAGGGATGCTGGGCACCACCCTCTTTCTAAAGTTTCTCCAACATTGCCGTAACCCACTTACCTCCATCATAATGGAAGGGGATGATGCTTAAGAAAGTTAGGAGAGTGGTATTTCCTATCCAGCGAGGAGGCGAGAAAGCAGGCTCACAATGATGTTTGTCTTCTCTCACCTGAGTTTCATGAATTTTGTGTAAAGAACCTGTGGAAGGCACTGTTAAAGCAGGAGACTGCCTGAACAGCTGAACTCTCGTAAATCCTTCCTGAACTGAGAGCCACTAGGATGGGTATGCAGAGAGGTGCCTCACTGTGCATCTCCACTCCCATCTCCATATCTTTCTTGTCTTCTGCTGGGAACACACTGGGAGGTCCCAATGAGACAAGGGCCCACTTGTACCAAAGCCCACTTTCCAGTGTCTCTGCTTGTGATGGTGGTTGTGTTCCTGGGCACACATACGCATCATGGTAGTACCCAAGTAACTAGATATGCAAGGTTATGCATGTATGCATATGATGCTGTACATGAAGTAGTAATGCCAGTAATTAGGCCTACACTGATTGTTCCTGGAATATACTGTCATTATTAGGCACATGCAGCCTGATTCATCAAGCTAAATTGCACTTGCAAAGGGCAAGAATCTCAGGGGCACATGCATCATTGTACGATTTTGCGCTTCTTAATTTGCGAAAATTACCGAATCGCAAATTAAGAATCGCAAAATGGTATGCATCAATTTTTTGGCTATTTATTTGGGATTCGGTAAAAATCGCAATTTTTACCGATTTCCAAATAAATAGCGAATTCCTAAGTGCATTTTCGCAATTCCCAATGATTCCTATGGGCCAAAAGGCCATAGGAGTCAATAGGAAGGCATTTCCAAATTCGCAATTTGTTGATGCATTCCAAGGGTGCAGGGGGGGGTCCAAAGGACCCCCCCTGCACCCCTGAAATGCATTTGAAAGTGCATGTTTCACACACACATGTCCTAAGGACATGTGTGTCTGTAACATGACAGTGTAAAAAATGCATTTTTTTGCATTTTGAAACATTTTCGCAATTTAACACGAGGGTCAACCTCGTGTTAATTTGCACTTCCAATTTCAAAATTCGCATTTTTTAAAAAATTGATGCATTGCTTTTAAGGAATCGCACAAATGTGATTCCTTAAATGCATTCACATTTTTTAGAAATGCAAAAATTGCGAATTCTGAAATAGAGTTTGATGCATCCCAAAAACGTATTTAGGAAGTGCAAACGGCCGAATTTACCGATTCGCTCCGTTTGCACTTCCTAAATAGGTTGATGCATGTGCCCCAATCTTGCCTTTTGCGAGTGCAATTTTTGCATTTGGGATTCATCATCCCAAATGCAAAATTTGCTATTAAAGAATTCGCACATTTGCGAAGAATTGCATTTAAGGAATCTCTATTTGAGATTCCTTAAATGCAATTCATGAATCATTTTAAAATTGCGAAATTGCAATTTTGGGCCGCTATTTACCGAGAGGTCAGACCTCGTGGTACATAGCAAAAACTTAGAAAAATGCATTTAAATGCATTTTTCTAGGTTGCATGTTACACGCACACATGTCCTTTGGACACGTGTGTGCACAACACCAATGTGGATTCCATTTCAGGGGTGCTACAGGGTGTCCTTTGGACACCCCTGCACCCTTGAAATCGCATCCTTATTTGCGATTAGCTAATTGCTAATCGCAAATAAGGAATAACTCCCCATTCATTCCTATTGGCCTGTGGGCCCATAGGAATGCATGGGGAGTTATTCCTTATTTGCGATTAGCAATTTGCTAATCGCAAATAAGGAACATGTAGGAATCGCAATATTTTTTGCAATTCCTACATGAATCCCGTTTTGCAAGTCCTTAATAGCGATTCCTTATGAATCGCTATTAGGGGCTCGCAAAACGTGAGAATGATGAATCAGGCTGTAAGTGTCTTCACTAGAGCATAGAAAGCAGTTGTGTTACATAACTGCAGTTGAGCATGGAATGGTTTTACCTGTATACACATGCTCTCCTGCAGTTATATGACAGACGCCTCTAGGCAAATGTCTTGGCAAATGATAATGCACCCAGCATTGTGTGCCTATACCTTGTTATATGAGGTTGTGTGTGGAATATTGTAGCTGTTCGAAGCACATTAAAACTGTACCTGGGCATAGGATTGCAGGACAGAGGAATATGTGGTTGCACCTGGGAATGTGAGGCTACATTTGTACTTTAGATGATTGTAGATGGGAATGCATGTAGCAAAAGATAAAGCTGAACAAATTAGCTTTCTCAAAATGTGTTTATTTAGTATGCTGTAGAAGCAGTCCTGATTGGAAGCTATGAACTTAATGTCCGGTAGTAATTTCCTTCGTCAATAATCTTCACAGGAAGAGAATCGATTGGTTTCAATCAATCAATCAATTAAAGATGTATAAAGTGCACAGCTACTCAAGAGTGTCACAACACTCAGGCCATATACACAATTCTCACACAACTGAATTACTGAAAATCTGTTTGAAACATCCAGGTTCTGGCTGGAATACTCATGCAAGGCTCCCTCAATGGAGAGAGCACCTCCGTGCACAACTAGAAGACCGCAGGTCTAATTCCATATAAATCAAAATATCAAATGTTTATGCCAAACGTGGTTTTGAACAGCTGTCACATTTTATTCATGTGTAACAGATGAAAATCCATGAATGTATCCACAAAATAAACTTCATTCCATAGGTGAATAAGTTCCAATCATCAAATTATTGCGCATCACATTATGCATCCCAATGCATTTCGGGTCAAGCCCTTCTTCAGGGGAAAGCTCTAAGGAAACAATCCAAATGAAAACATTTCAATCTCATGTTCTGCTAAATAATAACCAAAAGCATGCATCACAAAAACTCCATCATAATGTGTATTCATGCAAATAACTAAGATAAAACACGTGGCGCGAGTCATAGGTGCATATAAAAAGCGTACTAGATAAACGTGCTAGTGCTGGTGACAATACAAATAAACATAGCGGTAACCTAACCATGATCGCCGCATTAAAGAAAGAAAGTGCTAGTGCTCAAAGTAGCCCACCGTGATAATGCTCTGTTACCAGACAAAAAATGCGTGTTACAAACAAATATAACGTGTGCGTTTAAACACCCTCGTGCTATACAGTCTGAAACCTGTGAATGACAGCAGTTAACGTGGCTAAACGTGGGTCCGAAAGCCGGTACTTACAGGGTGCGGATGATCGAGTGACTCTGCAAAGAGTCGTCAAAGCGGTAAGCCGTCAAGGAGTGAGGGCGTGAGTGCTCAATAAATCAAAAGTACGTGGGGACCAAATCCGAGAAAGAAACAAAGGACTAACCACATGTGCTGCAAACACAATAGATCACCACATTGGCGGCCATCTTAGAGTGGTAAAAACGAACAAAAAAGCAAAAAACTATGAAAACATGCAGGAATAATAAGTGCACCAACAGATAAACGAACAAACATATAAAAGACATGCAGATACAGAGTTAAACAGTAGTATGAAACACGTTTACAGATAACACAAAAATTCCATACGGTCATTAAGACCATTCGGTGCCATGGTGGACATAAAGCGGATCCAAAAGTTTTCTCTTTTCAATAGAGTGTTCTTGTTATTACTGGTGATTTTGACTTGTTCAAGAATTTGAAACTTCAATTGCGCCACACTGTGTCTGTGTTCAAAAAAATGAGTGGCCACACTGGATTTCGAGTTTTGTGTACGTATATTGCTTTTATGTTCCAAGATCCGTGCACGAATCTTTCTCTCCGTGTGTTCAATATAGCACTTGCCGCAAGGACATTTGAGCATGTAGATGACATTGCTGCTGTTGCATGTGGCATTCACTTTCAATTTTATGGTGTATCCTTTCATAGGGTGTGTCGTTTTATTGCCAGGGATACAGTTCCCACAGTTACTACAATTATAACAGGGCTTTAAACCATTGTAGATCAGCGAGGATATAGTTGACGTTGGGTGATTCAATAGCTCTTTGACGTTACGACCTCTGGTGAATGCAAACATGGGAGGTTGGATAAACAGACCATTGAAATCGGGTTCCATAGCTAGGATGGGCCAATGTTTCCGGATGATATGTTGAAACTGATTCGACAACTTAGAGTGTTTAGAGACAACCACCATTCTGTCAGAGGTTTTTTTTGGTTTGGATTTCAATAGTTGTGCTCTCACACATTTATCAGTTCGCTCCATGGCTAAATCCAAGATAAGTGTGGGATAGCCCCGTGCTTTCAGTCTTTCCATGGTATTTCTGAGGGCTTGTTTACATTCCTGTTCTTTGGACACTATACGTTTCACTCTTAAGAGCTGAGCGTAAGGTAAGTTATTCTTAAGGCTGAGTCGATGAAAGCTGCTATAGTGTAATATGGAGTTCCTGTCTGTGGGTTTCCGATAAATCGTCGTGTACCAATCTGTGATGTCACGATGTACTTCAACGTCCAGGTAGTGGACGCATTTCTCACTGTGTTCCCAGGTAAACTGGATACGTTCATTGATGTTGTTCCAAGACTCAAGAAAGATGGTAAGGGTTTCAGTAGAGCCTGCCCATAGTAAAAAAATGTCATCTATGTACCGGAGGTACAGTTTTCCATGTAGCAGCCAATCATTTTGGGACAAGATGTGCGACTCTTCAAATACTTGCATATAGATGTTAGCATAACAAGGAGCTGCCGAATTTCCCATGGCAGTTCATTTTTTAGAACCAGGCCAACAACAAAAAGATCCCGGGGGGGAAAAACCCGCCGAGGTAATCGGAAAAAACCAAACCGCAACCAAACCGAAGAGGAACAACCGACGGAAATGAAACCAGATGACAATTTGGTTATCAATATCTCCTCAACCACATTGTCGACTTTGGAAATCAAAACACTACAAAAAGGCCAATCCTTCGTGCCCACCACTCTTACCCTTACCATCTTTCTTGAGTCTTGGAACAACATCAATGAACGTATCCAGTTTACCTGGGAACACAGTGAGAAATGCGTCCACTACCTGGACGTTGAAGTACATCGTGACATCACAGATTGGTACACGACGATTTATCGGAAACCCACAGACAGGAACTCCATATTACACTATAGCAGCTTTCATCGACTCAGCCTTAAGAATAACTTACCTTACGCTCAGCTCTTAAGAGTGAAACGTATAGTGTCCAAAGAACAGGAATGTAAACAAGCCCTCAGAAATACCATGGAAAGACTGAAAGCACGGGGCTATCCCACACTTATCTTGAATTTAGCCATGGAGCGAACTGATAAATGTGTGAGAGCACAACTATTGAAATCCAAACCAAAAAAAACCTCTGACAGAATGGTGGTTGTCTCTAAACACTCTAAGTTGTCGAATCAGTTTCAACATATCATCCGGAAACATTGGCCCATCCTAGCTATGGAACCCGATTTCAATGGTCTGTTTATCCAACCTCCCATGTTTGCATTCACCAGAGGTCGTAACGTCAAAGAGCTATTGAATCACCCAACGTCAACTATATCCTCGCTGATCTACAATGGTTTAAAGCCCTGTTATAATTGTAGTAACTGTGGGAACTGTATCCCTGGCAATAAAACGACACACCCTATGAAAGGATACACCATAAAATTGAAAGTGAATGCCACATGCAACAGCAGCAATGTCATCTACATGCTCAAATGTCCTTGCGGCAAGTGCTATATTGGACACACGGAGAGAAAGATTCGTGCACGGATCTTGGAACATAAAAGCAATATACGTACACAAAACTCGAAATCCAGTGTGGCCACTCATTTTTTTGAACACAGACACAGTGTGGCGCAATTGAAGTTTCAAATTCTTGAACAAGTCAAAATCACCAGTAATAACAAGAACACTCTATTGAAAAGAGAAAACTTTTGGATCCGCTTTATGAACACCATGGCACCGAATGGTCTTAATGACCGTATGGAATTTTTGTGTTATCTGTAAACGTGTTTCATACTACTGTTTAACTCTGTATCTGCATGTCTTTTATATGTTTGTTCGTTTATCTGTTGGTGCACTTATTATTCCTGCATGTTTTCATAGTTTTTTGCTTTTTTGTTCGTTTTTACCACTCTAAGATGGCCGCCAATGTGGTGATCTATTGTGTTTGCAGCACATGTGGTTAGTCCTTTGTTTCTTTCTCGGATTTGGTCCCCACGTACTTTTGATTTATTGAGCACTCACGCCCTCACTCCTTGACGGCTTACCGCTTTGACGACTCTTTGCAGAGTCACTCGATCATCCGCACCCTGTAAGTACCGGCTTTCGGACCCACGTTTAGCCACGTTAACTGCTGTCATTCACAGGTTTCAGACTGTATAGCACGAGGGTGTTTAAACGCACACGTTATATTTGTTTGTAACACGCATTTTTTGTCTGGTAACAGAGCATTATCACGGTGGGCTACTTTGAGCACTAGCACTTTCTTTCTTTAATGCGGCGATCATGGTTAGGTTACCGCTATGTTTATTTGTATTGTCACCAGCACTAGCACGTTTATCTAGTACGCTTTTTATATGCACCTATGACTCGCGCCACGTGTTTTATCTTAGTTATTTGCATGAATACACATTATGATGGAGTTTTTGTGATGCATGCTTTTGGTTATTATTTAGCAGAACATGAGATTGAAATGTTTTCATTTGGATTGTTTCCTTAGAGCTTTCCCCTGAAGAAGGGCTTGACCCGAAATGCATTGGGATGCATAATGTGATGCGCAATAATTTGATGATTGGAACTTATTCACCTATGGAATGAAGTTTATTTTGTGGATAAATTCATGGATTTTCATCTGTTACACATGAATAAAATGTGACAGCTGTTCAAAACCACGTTTGGCATAAACATTTGATATTTTGATTTATATGGAATTAGACCTGCGGTCTTCTAGTTGTGCACGGAGGTGCTCTCTCCATTGAGGGAGCCTTGCATGAGTACCTTGGTTTTCACACTGCCGGAGCAGACAGTGTTTCCTCTTGCTGCACACTCACTGTTCAAAAGACACTACTTGATTTACCCTCAGCTGTGCGAGTTCCCACACTCTGTTTGTTCTGGCTGGAATACGCCTGAAGCGATTTTCACTGCAAGTCCAGATAGAGGGCATTGCATGCCTGAACCACAAGATAGGAGAAGGACAAATCAACCCATCTTTTCCTCCTAATCTCTGGTAAAACGACCAGCCTGCACGAGAAGAGTAGAAAGTTCAAGCTGGGTGATAATGGGAGATCCTTGCAGAGAAATACCTAGGGCCTGTCTGATAGACAGCTTGATGGGCTAATGTCAGAGTTTTACACAGATTTATAAAGATCTGTGCTATATTGAAAATCTGAGAATGTGCCAAAAACGATGGGTGTATAGTGGGAACACACACTAAAACGCCTATTGCGTGCCTTTCCCATGCAGTGCAAGGCAACAGAGCAACTTGCGCTCTGTTGCCTTACACCATATCTGAGAGGCCATGAAAAAACACTCAGGGTGGATTTCTGTGGCCTTGTAGATATAAGTAAGCCCAGTGCGCTGCTGGAACGTCAAGAAAAGTGATGTTCTGGCAGCGCACTGGGCTTGTAAATAAGTCCAGAGTATATCCATCATGGCTATAACCACAATTAAGGAGTAATTAATTCCTGTGAATATAGTTATAGGCCCACATCCATCATAGCAAAAACCGGTCGAAACATTTTTGCATTGGGGATGCATCATCCCCAATGCAAAAATAGCAATTTAAGTAATCTCTAAATTGCGATTACTTAAATTGCAATTGCATTTAAGGAATCTCAAATTGAGATTCCTTAACTGCAATGCATTAAAGTAAAGAAATTGTGATTTCGCTAATAGGGGGAGCAAATTACCATGAAGTTGAACTTCATGGTAATTTGCAAAAACTTTTAAAACACATGCCCCTTCGGTTGTAACCACTTACCCTACCATGGTTTACATCCTTAGTCACTCTTTTGTTGTTTAAGTGTATTTGTAAGGGGAAGAAGAGTAATTCTAAACAGTGTCTCTCTCTTTGGTGAAGTGTTATTTGCAGCGTACAGCTGCGAGAGTCTTTTATAGATTCCGTTCTAAGTGCTTTTTAGTTCCCTCACTGACAGCATGGAAGACTTAGGTCTCTCTTATTCGAGAGAGGAGGTAGACGCCCTCTTGTCAGATCCTTCTCCATTTTCAGATCCTTCAGTTGCGCAAACCATCTCCCAGACAACGGAGTGGGATAAACTTACTGAGCAAAAGAGAAGTCGCATACGTGCAATTTTACATGGTACTATTCTTAAGGAATATCTCAAAAACAATACAGCACCAAAAGGCCTTTTGGTGACCAATGCTCCAAGAATTTTTTTGGATGATGTCACATTTAGGAAGGAATGGGCGCAAATTGCATGGCATTGCACCCGCGACTGGGGAGTGCTTATTATGAAAACAGCTCTTTGACTTTCAGAAGCCCTCCTAGTCAAAATCCAGCTTACTGAGACCCACTTTCGAACCACCCTCACTGGGTGCAAAAAAAGATTAGACAAACTTAATAAGGAGCTAAATGAATATAAAGAGAACCTGGCTCAAACTAAAGCCCAAAAACTCCAGAAAGATCTTAAGCATTGGTCATATCTTAAAACCTATCCCTATGCAAGCCCGGACTATGTACCACCTAATTGACCGAGTGCTGAAACTGATGTTTCAGGGGATGAGGGTTCCACGACTAGTGGATCCAGCACCGATAGCTCAGGGAGCAGACCACAGGGGAAAGGCAGGTTCAGAAGAGCACAAAATCCCCAACCCTGGTACCCTTTCCCTCAGATGGGGGGTGGGGTTTTTCACCAGACGTTCCAACAACCTCCTTTTCCACCAATGATGGGGTGGAATCCAGCACCTATGCACTTTCCCCAATATCAACAGAATATGTGCCCCCAGCTTTTTTTAGGGAGGGGCAGGAGAGGCCGGGGCAGGATAAGAGGGCCCAATCAAGTACACTGGGTGCAGGGAGAGACAGTAGGCGACAATACGAGGAGGAATACCCTGGAACAACGAGCAGGCCCAAGCAATCTGAGAGCCTGATCACAAACTTATCCACAGTCAACCTGAGCACTGACGAAGTATCCCTACTGGAGAAGGGCCTAGGTTTCATACATACGGCACGGCTGGATCGTTTCAAATTACATTGCGAGTTGTCGGATTTCTTTCGCAAGTTGAGACTAAATAATTTCTTTGAAAATCAGACCATGGAGGGGTCACAGGCTACATACAACTAGTGATACTGGCTTCAGACCTAATTCCACGTTCACACTCCCTCCTCAAACTATTCCTCCCGAACTAATAGCTTTTGAACAAGCGATTTTCAATGAAGTTGAATCCATGAAAGATCCCTCCCTTTTCAGGAACATGAAAGGGAATGAATACCAATCCTTGCAAAGCCTCCAATCTAATGCCAAGATTGTTATAAAAGCCGCGGACAAAGGCGGAGGGATAGTAATCCAAGATGCGGAGGCTTATGATGCGGAGTGCACACGACTCCTGAGCAACGCGTCCAACTATGTCCTGCTGAGAGAAGATCTGTCTCCTGCCCTCCACACAGCTATCTCGGATTTGGTGACCACAGCTGAAGAAAACGGCCATATCACCAGACAGGAGGCCACTTTCCTGACTACATCGGATGGAAAAATCCCCTATTTCTATACATTACCCAAAACCCATAAAAACAGGGTACCACCACCGGGACGACCGATCGTCTCCGGCATAGGTTCTCTCCTGGAATCTTTGTCTAAATATTGTGACTTTTTTCGGAAGCCTCTCATTCAAGCCACAAGCACATACATCAAAGACACTAAAAGCCTCTTGTCCTTTCTTCGAGACATCCAGATGCCAGATGACCCTTGTTTTTTGGTATCTCTAGACATTGAAAGTCTTTATACCTGCATTCCCCAGGATGATACCATCAGGGTTATAACAGAAACCCTAAACCAAATAGTTAGGGAATTTTTAACCCCAACGGACTTTGTGGTGGGCTGTGCTACCCTTGCACTTAAACGCAACTTCTTCCAGTACCAGAATGAGGTCTACCTGCAGGCCACTGGTACTTCGATGGGCAGTACTTTTGCTCCACCTGTCGCTGGTCTATAGGTATTTGGTTTTGAATGTAGGCACATTCTAGCCCCTTCAAACCCCTTCTCACAACATCTAACTTTCTGGCAAAGGTACATTGATGATGTCCTTGTCATCTGGAAGGGGTCGGAGACCCTCCTTTTGGCTTTTCTACAATGGATCAACACATGTGATCCTCATTTGAAGTTCACACATCATTATGATAAGGAGGAAATGTTCTTCCTGGATTTGACAATCAACAAGGTGGGGAATCATTTGAGGACTAAAACCTACCAAAAACCCACTGCTAAGAATAACCTTTTACACTTCTCAAGTTTCCACACACACCCACTTAGGGAGAACCTCCCCTTTGGGCAAAATTTGCGCTTGAAACGCAATTGTGAGTGAGGTATTCGATTTCAAGAGACAGGCACAAGATCTAACCTGCAAACTACATGAACGGGGATATCCGGAGCGTATTCTGAAAATAACTGCAAAGGAGCCAGAAATCAAAACCGAGATGCCCTCTTGAAGGATAATCCCAAGGATCAGGCTGAGAACATACCATTGACATGTGTCACTACCTACAACCCCATTTCAAATGATGTAAGCCGTTCCATTAATAAACATTGGAAGATCTTAACCAGCAACAACCACGACTGGGAGAAACCTCTGTTCTCTTATAGACGGGCGAGAAGTCTGAAGGACTCACTTGTCCAAACACGCCCTAAGAATCAAGGACAAGAAGAGGAATAGATTGTTCTGAATACGTGGTGTCTCCCCCCGATTACTGGTCACTACCCCTGTGGGGGTTGCAGTATATGCCACCTCACCACTCCTACGAAGGTTCTGGACTTGGAGCAAGGCAAACAATGGTTCCAGCGTAGACACACAAATTGAAACTCGTGCAACGTTGTATACTTGATCACCTGCCGCTGTGGGTTGCTGTACGTGGGAATGACCACAAGAAAAGTTAAACAGCGTATCTGCGAACACTGCAGTAATATAGGATGTCAAAGAAACACCACCAAATTAACAGCACATTTCCTGCAATCCAACCACACTCCCAATGACATCAGATGGACCATAATAGAGCAACTTCAGTGCAATACAGGGTCACAAGATCTCCTTTTCGAAAAAAAGCAACGTTGGATTTACCGTCTGTCCACTCACCAAACAGGACTGAACGATAATATCCCGTGGGGCACTGTAATGCGACGATAATCAATTGACATATACTGCTTTGACTCCCCAAAGGACACTCTGAGCATATAACCGTCTCTCACGAGAGTAAGATAGACTGCCAGCCCGACCATAGTTGTGGCTTTATAACACTTCCCTTTGTATGAACACCATCACTAGTCTATATGTGTTTCAAACAATATCTGCAGACTGCCGTCGATGGGCGTGACAATATTGTCTGACACTACAACACCATCTCGAATACAGGGGTTTGTGTTTAAAATAATTTTTATCACAGCATGTAAAGCTACCGCTAGTCGGCATTTAAAATCAGGCGGACATCCATTCCCCCATAAAGGGGTGTTCAATGTCCATGGTGTGAAATAAAAACCTCACCGAAGTGTACTTTGGTTACTCTCAATAAAATTATTTGAGCAACAATATGCACTTCTCCTTTAAATTTCTAGCTAGAACTGACACACAAGCCCATGAGCGACGTCACGGTCATGTGACCGTACACACGTATTTGTACTTCCGCATTACGCCCGTTCCACAATATTCGGGCCGCGGATGTGTTTTGTGCAGGTCGCGTGAGGGATATCGTCGAGTTTGAAGTAAGTTTCTCGAACACCAATTGGGTGCTCTGTGCCCTGTTTAAACGTATTCCCGTATGAACATACAGGTTTCTTGAGCATTCAGTTTGTCCAGCACCATGCGGGTTTATTTAACAAACTTTCCACACGAACACGCTGGGTTCTGTTTGCTTAGTGTTCCATCCATTGGTCTAATTGAGGCAGTCATCTGCAAGCTACATATACACAGTAAAAAATATGCGGGTTGTGTGAATCAATGAGTATCTAATCACAATGACTTTTTAAACGTAACAATCTTCCCATGTTCCTTTTTATTCTCAAGACTACACTTGGCGTGAAGGTTACCCCTGCCGCGAGTCCCAAGAAGTGACACTGACTTTGTCTTCACGTAAGACTTCTCTGATTACGAGGTTTTCCAAGCTTAGGCGGCCATTCCTTTCGGATACGGCAAACACTCTTTAAGTGTTCAGGGATAAAGCACTGACCAACTGGGCTGTCATATATCAGATGCACGATTGAATGTTAATCCTTCTCTTCTAATGAGCCTTGGTTTAAAATATTTCCGATTATCTTTTTCACAGATAATGCATGTTTAAAAGAAACATGCATGGTATATTATTCAATTGACAAAAGTCACCAGTACACAAATTGATATGTCGTCTATCACAGCGCATAGAGGGCACCACTCAGGGTTCTTAGAGTGAGATATGTGTGACCCACTCCTCACGAATGCAAGTGGCAAGATTACTTGGCACCTTGAGAGGGGGACGCAATTTACAAACGTTGATGTTGCTTTGTTTTGCATACCTTTTATCTTTTCACAGGTTTTTGGATGCTTGGAAATCCCGGGAATGTCCATCCAAACCGTGAGTTAGTTCCAGTAATACACCCCCTCCCGAGGTCAGGATACGCCTTAGCGTGTGTATACCACCCGGGGTCATTTTTCTCTTTGGTTCTGATGAAAGCTCTGCTAAACTAGCTACCATGAGCAGAAATTTGTTGACCTTTTTCACATTAAGGACATAATTGGCTCAATTTTAAAACCAATCAGTGTCCGCCCCACTTGTTTTTAACGAACGCATTCTGATCCTTCATTAAAATTATTTTTCGATACAGTCTGCTTTCTTTTAATCATCACTTATCACTATCACAAACAAAAAAAACAGCTCCGCTGTAACAACAGGTGTTGTAGCACACCGGGGAGACATTTGGTCTTCCCGGTGGGAACCCCATGATGTCACCAACCAGGGTGGTGAGTGAGGGTTCTTTTACTAAACAATAGTTTTTCTCAACTAATCTAATTTTTTTCCCCAGTTCTCCCCTTCGGTTGTAACCACTTACCCTACCTTGGTTTACATCCTTAGTCACTCTTTTGTTGTTTAAGTGTATTTGTAAGGGGAAGAAGAGTGATTCTAAACCCTGTCTCTCTCTTTGTTGAAGTGTACAAGATGTACTCAGGGGGTCAACAGGGAGTCCTTTTGACACCCTGGCACCCGTGAAATTGCATTCTCAGTTTGCGATTCTCTAATTGAGAATCGCAAATTGAGAATGTCTTCTTATTCATTCCTATGGGGCTCTAGGCCCATAGGAATAAATTGGGAGGTATTCCTTAATTGCGAGTCGCAATTAAGGAATGTTAAGAAATCACTATTTTTTAAGAGATTTCTACATGCATAGCCTTTTGCTATTCCTTATTATCGAATCCTTATTTTTCGCTTATAAGTAATTGCAAATGGCATTGTTGATGCATGTGCCAGATAATCTTTATTTCATTCTATTTACAGCACCAGGATGCCTGTTGGCAATCATGCACTCTAAAAAATAGGCTCTTTGGACAATTATGCTGATTGTTTTATGTGTCGACCACAGAGAGCGTTGAATATCAAAAGACAGAACTGTTGTTTCCATTACATGAGCTATACTTAGAGCCTCCTGCTCATGATTGCTTTTTTGTCTCTCTTGATTTGGTGGCTTTCCTCCCTATTCTTGCATTTATCAAGTCCAGAAATATCGGATTGGATAAAATGTATCCCTTCACCAGGCACTTGAGTAGACTTTTTAATTTTGTGCTAAGCACTCAATGGGAGCGTACATTTTACCTACAAACTTTGTCCTTTGCTTTCTACTGCACAGTCTCTTTTCACTGCTGGCTTTCCAACGTGTATTTATTTTTACTTTTTGTATGTGGGTTTAGCTGCGGTGTATTGCTCCTTTGTCTCCTGCCTACATTTGTATGCCTAGTGTGCACTTGTTGTTCACTTGTTTTAAAAAATGTTTTAATATTATAAGTTACCATTCTAACATGGTTATCTACCATGTAAGAACACTAAGGGCCTTATTACGATCTCTGGCAAAAACTCTTCCGACGATTCTTCTTCGGAATCAGTTCCAACTGATTACGATCGTTCTGAACACTGTTCGGAAAGTCTTTCAATTACTTCATTGGGAGCATGTGTCCCTACCGACAACACATGCTACCAATGAAAAATGTTTTGCTTGCGCAAAACTTTGCACCCAGTGGAAGGCACCCCATGGTGCCTGCCAAACTGTCCAGTGTTTTAAAGAGAGTGTCCCTTGGGTACCCCATGGACCCCAACCGGAGGCCTCAGGATGAAGGGGGGTCTTCTACGGGCCCCAAAGTCAGTTTCCGACAGCGGTTCCGTGTCGCACAGACCGATTCGGAAAGGTTGTCTGAATTCGACATCGTAATGCGTCGTTCAGAAATGCGGTCCATAGAGCTGTACGATTCAGCTTTGACTGACTCAGAGTCTCTGAATGCTGGTCGGAACCGATTTAGACTGAGGGAATGGTTACCTTTCCATCGTAATTAGACAGTCGGAAATGTTTTTGAGTAGGTAGTAAACACAGGTTCCAGCATGGTTTAGGGGAATCCGCATTCCGCTCGGAGCCTTTCCAACCGACATCGTAATACGGCCCTAAATTGAAAATAGTTACCATGCTTCACAATGCATGTGAATTGACGTACCAACACAACAGCATTCCAATGTACGTGCGCATATGCATCAAAATGCATGCATGCACATCTGCAACAATCTTGAAAGGGCTTATCTTCAGGAGTATGATGACTCGATGCATGAGTTAGCTTGCAATTGAAAAAAAGCGTAGGCAAAACCAATAATTTTGCCTCTTAGATCCTAGAACTAATGGCTTGGCATGTGCTTGTACAGCAATTACGTTGCTTAATGCTTCGCCCTCAAGTTACCAAATAACATTGTTGTTAATTTGTTTAGTTAGACTCTCATGCTGGCATAATTCTGACTCTTTGTTCAATGTGCTGAACTCAGCTACTCTGCACCTACAAAGTTCACCACAATTAAATACATATGTAGATTAATATTTGAGGGTGAACTCTTCTGCATAATTCCATCTGCAGCAGTCAGTAACATGTTATGACAAAGCAAACTCATGTTTATATATTTATTTTATATAAACTGGTTTTGCACATGAATAACATGACTACCATGGAGCAGATTTTATGGCTACAAATAGAAATGGAGAAAACCAGCACATGGTTACTATACTAAATAGTGTGGTAAATAGCCTAATGTAGCAGATAAGCATCTTATGTGTTGTAAGATAGTATGTGAGGGGGTGGTACTTTGCACCTTTTCTTCTGTGGCAGTCAGTTACAAAACACCTTTGACTGATGCAAACAGAAATGAAGTTAAACAACACATGGTTACCATACTTAATATATTGCTGAAAATCAGATTACAGCAAACTCTTCCATGATCAGTACCAAGCCCAGTTGTGAAAGGGGGAGGGTTGTGCATGGGGCTAGCTACCCCACCATTAAAAACAATTCTTGCAAGAAAAACGTCATCCGAAACAACAAAATGCTTCTATGCCTTGGGGGGAGAGGAATCTCCTTCATGGATATCTATGATGCCTTGTGGTGAAAGCCAAAGATCCATGGAAGCCACAAAGCCAGTCCACCTGCTTTCTACCAAGATCATCAACATCAGGACATGGAATGTGAGGACCATTTACGAGACAAGCCAACGGAGCTCTGAATATATGGGAAGCCCACTATCCCAGAACCATCACAGCGACCTTCCGCACAAAGAAAAAGAGGATCAACATGAATGTTAACTAGTGCTATTAACCTACAAATGATAGTGAAGAAGAGGGAAAAGAACAGCTTTACAACAAAATTCAATCCAACCTGGAGAAATGCCCTGAGAGAAACATTAGCATACAGACAGGGGACCTCGATGTCAAGATTGCAAGAGACAACACCGGTTACGAAAAAGTCATGGACAACCATGGCCTTGGCAACATGAATGAGAATAGTGAAAAGCTAACAGAACTCTGCACTCTGAACAGTCTGGCTAAAGGTAGCTGTATAGTCTCACAAAAAACTACACAAGGCAATGTAGGTGTCAGCAGACCATTCAGCAGAGAACCAGATTGACCATGTCTGCATAGCCAAGAAGTTCTGGAGGCCCCCGCAGGATGTGAGAGTGATGAGAGGAGAGGACCTAGCAACAGACCATAACCTTGTTGTGGCCAGGCTGATGCGAAAGCTGAAGAAATCATGGATGGAACCAACAATCCGATACCAGCGATACAACACCACCTTCCTCAAAGATGCACAGAAACTGAGTGAATACTCAGTCACCCTCAGCAACAAGTTTGAAGTCCTGAAAGTCTAGAGGATGACAGCACCCCTGTAGAAAGGCAGTAGGAGAAGTTCAAAGACAGATTGATATCAGCCTACCAGCAGGTATTAGGTTACAAGAAAAATCAGCATAAAGAATGGATCTCCACCAAGACTCTCTGCAAAATCCAAGAGAGAAAGGAAAAAGAGCTGGATTCAACACACCAGTTGAGCAAGAGAAAAAAAGTGAAATCTAAGGGTGAGTACACCAAGAACAACACAGATGTAAAGATAAGCTTAAGAGCAGGCATGCAAAGATTCATCGGTGGTCCTGCCATAGACGTCCAGGAGCAGCAAGCTGACAGAATTCTACGACATAACAAAGAACTCTCCAGCAGACACAACAAGCCAGAAAGACCTGTTAAAGACTAAGCTGGTAAGACAGTAATGGTTAATGAAGGCCAACAGCGAAAATGGATGGAGCAGTTAGAAGAACTAGTGAACCAGCTTGTGCTGCAGTCTCACCCAGACATACAGGCAGCTGACAAGGACTTGCCAATCGATTGCAGTAGACCAACCAACAAAGAAATACAGCAACCCATCAAAAATCTCAGAAATGGCAAGGCAACAGGATCTGACAACATTCCTGCGGAGCCACAGAAGGCAGATATTGAAACCTCAGTAGACCTGCGTTACCCCATGTTTGCAACAATCTGGGAAGAGAAAAGAGTACCATCATATTGGAAGGAGGGATATTTCATAAAGATCATGAGGAAAGGTGACCTGATTACCTGTGCAAACTACAGAGCAATACCTCTGCTATCAACCCCCGGCAAATTAATAAACAAAGTCATCCTGAACAGAATGAAGGAACAGATCAAAGCCCAGTTGTATAACCAGCAAGCTGGGTTAGACAAAGATAGAACCTGCATAGACCAGATTGCAACACTGCCCATCCTCATTGAGTAGTCCACGGAATGGACCTCCCTGCTCTATCTCAACTTTATCGACTATGAGAAGGCATTCTACAGCATGGCCAGAAAGACCTTTTGGAAAGTCTTCCATCAACTAAGGTGTGCCAGATACACTTGTAAGAACCACCATGAACTCTTACTTGGCAATGACCTGCAAGAATATTATGTGCAACTCACAGAAGTATTCCAAGTGAGGACTGGAGTTTGCCAGGGTTGTTTGCTCTCACCTTTTCTCTTTTTGCTGGCCATAGACTGGACAATGAAGGCATCCACAGCAGGGAAAAGAAATGGGATCCAGTGGACACCTTGGTTGCAGCTTGATACCAGGCCCTACGCTCTCATACCCCTCAGCAGCTGAAAGAGAAGACCATCAATGTGGCAGCAACATCAGCACAACTTAGCCTTAGCATCCACAGGGGAAAAAAGAAGATCCTGAAGGTTGACATGGGGAGCACTGCTGCAGGCACACTTACTCTTGCAGGTGATATATTAGAAGAGGTTGAGGCCTTCACCTACCTGGGCAGTGCCATATCCAAGCAGGGCGGTACAGATGCTGATGTAAAGACAAAAAATGACTAAGTGAAGGCTGCCTTCATTCAGCTAAAGAAGATCTGGAGCCATAAGAACTTAACACTGCAAACCAAGGTCAGGCTTTTTAACAACAACTTAAAATCGATCCTCCTGTATGGGGCACATCTTGGAGGGTAATAGTTGCCTAAAAAAAACTTCTCAAAATCGACTGGCCAAAAGCCATCAGTAACAACGACCTATGGCAGCAGACATACCAACTCTCTGCCAATGGAGAAATCATGAAATGATGCTGGGGCTGCATAGCTCACACTCTCCTCAAGCCCACATCAAACACCACCAGGCAAACCCTGACCTGGAACCCTGAAGGAAATGAAAAGATGAGGGCCAAGAAACACCTGGCGCTGAGGCCTCAAGGCTGACTGCAAGGAGATGGGCTACACCAGGCGTCAGATGAAAGAAAAAAACTCAAGACAGAGATGGCTAATAAGTCCTGTTGATTGCCTATGTCCCAGGAGGGGTAATAGGCATAAGTAAGTAAGTACAGTTCTAAATATTTTATCTGCTGCAGACACAAATCTCGCTCCTTGTCCTTCTTTGGCACTCCTTTGGCACTAATACAATACGTTTTGCCTTCTTATGGCAACACATTTTTAGCAAAACCCCATGCACAAGTCTCTGCAGTAGCCATTTTTAAATAAAACGTCGGATGCCTAGAAAGGTTCTGTCTTATCATCAGGAATGCTCAGAGGAAGAAATCAGCTCTATGACTTCATATCCTCAAATCACAGAATATTTCTACTATAAGGAAGTCCTTTTACAACTGGTTCCCTAAAATTTGAAAGTCACACCCAACAAATGTTTGCCTGCCACCCTAAAAGAGTAAAAGACTAAACTAGAGAGCCATCCGCTAGCCATCTGCTAGTGCAACGCTTATTAATATTCTTGAACAAACTCCCCAGAATATTTCCACTCACCTGTTCGAGTAAACTTTTAGAAAAACATTAGTATCTAAGACGTACCGTCTATTTCTCATTTCTTGTTTGTTTTGTTTTACTCACTTGATGACGCAAGATTTTTGCAATATGTAAAGCACATTGGCACTTTGTAAGGATCAATATTTCTTTATCCGAAAAACAAATATATCTAAATTACTACATATCCAGATCAAAGCTGTCTGCATGGCTAGAATGCGCCCAAAGGCTTTTGAGCTTGTCTCTGTGATGGGGACCCTCTCCACTATGCAGTTCTGCAAACAAATGAGCCACTGAAAGGAGCTCTCGATGTCAGCCCATCGCTAATCTCCCTCATTTAAAACGTGTCTTGCATTTCTATGCACAGAGGTTTTTATTGGCTTAAGCATTGCACGTTAAGTGTTTCAAACAAGTTTTTAATCGGAGTTTAATAAAGCTAATATTGCGCGCTAATTCGATATAAATTGGTTACTCCAATAGTTTTCAGGGTTTAATTAACGTCTGATTAACTTTACTCTAAACTGTGTGCTGATTTACACAGAAAGAGTGGATTATAATGGGTCCACTTTAGGAATGTCTCAGCAACAAAGGTGATAGAAAATAAGGGGGAAAAAGATTTTGTTTCTCTGCAAATATAGCATGGAAGTAAACTACAATTTGGGCTGGAAGCTCACAACATGTATCCAGTCTTACAGCCTCAGTGCACCCACATCGCCTCAAATCTCCTTGGAGAGCGTCTCTATGGAGGTGGGCAAGAATGGCAGTGGACTGAGATGGACTGCTTTGTCGAGCTTGTGGGTGCACTCACACAACTGCTTTATCAATTAAATAACCCGTGAAACGCCATATGACGTGGCTGTCAGGCGGGCTGTTTAACACGTAGTGGTTGAGGAGGCTGACCCACTAACCCTCTCCGTATCTAGGGGGCCGATTATGATGGCGGACGGATCTGAGTCCGTCCGCCACCATAGAGTAGGGGGGAACGTCCGCATGGGCAGCGGCGTTCCCCCCGTGAAGATTAGGATGTGACCGCCAGGGTGGCGGTCACATCCTCTATATTTAACATTGCGGCGGGTGCAGCTTCAAGCTGCACCCGCCGCAATGTTAAAAATGCATACATTGCATTTGTATGCAGAAAGCGGCAGGCCCCGCACGGTGCCTGCCGCTTTCTGCATACAAATGCAGGGGGGTACCATAGGTACCCCCCTTCACCTAGGGGGCCCGCAACGGGCCCCCGCAGTGAAGTTCCACATGCTTTTCCACGGCAGAAAATCCGCCGCGGAAAAGCATCTTTTCATGCACTTCCTAATATGGTGGACGGTGTCTGAGAGACACCGCCACCATATTAGAGCTTTTCGGCCGCGGTTGTAAGCCAACCGTGGCGGAAAAGCTGCGGACGGAAACCAGGACCCACCAGCCATCCTAATGTGGCGGTGGGTCTTTGGTGGGTCCGCTGCGGTTTTCACGCATCCCCAGGGCCGGCGGTGGCTTCCGCCGGCCCGGAGGATGCGGAAAAACCGCAATCATAATAGGCCCCCTAGAGTGTGTTGATGAATGCATTAGCTCTGACAGATAGCCAACGCTGTGTACAATCAAAACTTACTAGACAACTGGCAAATATGGCTTTATGGAAAAAGCACTGGGCTTAAAGGTTCCAAGAGCAGTTACCTCTCCCTGCTGCAGTATGTTTCTCGGTTGATCTTTGTCTTAGATCACTACATCCATAGGGGGGGTAATTTCTCTAGCAATGGCTCTTTGGGCCATTTGGGAATGATAAAGTCCAAAACCGGCAGCTTATTTCCTTTATAAACAGCCAGACTGCTGAGAGATACCAGTATCTACATGCAATGCAAAGTCCTGCATTTGCCCTTTTATGCGGGTCAAAATCAACACAGCGCTTTGGTGTAAGACATTCCTTTAAAGGTTTGGTGCAAACAACTCATGGTTCTTTTCTCTCAGTTAAAGTCGAATAAACTCATGGTGCCCCATGATGGTGCACGGTATGCCATCCTCTACTGGTCTACGTATGACAATGGCAGATACACTGTCCTATTTAGCGGGGGTGTCGATTATGTTCCAGTGAGAGTGCACTATTTTATTTGCTGACTCCCCTGCTGACTCCTGTTCCCTGAAGAGGACGAGGAGTTCCAGCACCCTCTAGGTGGGTTCATGAGTTTGTTGGCTGGAAGACCTTGCTATCAGATTTCGGTCTGGACCTAGACTGACTGCAGCAGAGGCGCCTTTTGTTCCAATGGTGCTGTTGTCGCTTATTGCTCCCACTGCGGATGTGCCTCTGCCACTTACACCTCCGGGTAGTTGTGCGCTATACAAATCGCATAAATAAAAAATATTTCAACCAGTAATCACTCATTCCAACTGTCTGCTTTACTATCTCTTTAGCAACGAGACAACTCCGGGTACAACTCCGGGTACTTGTGCCCTATACAAATCGCATGAATAAATAAATAAATAATCAGGCTCGGGTGCTGTGAACTGGGGACCAGTGTTTTCTTATGACTAGGCACTTTTGAGGCATTGATGTTCTCTGGTGGACTATATGCCGGATTAACGGCTAATCACTCTACCTGGATGGCAACATGGCATGGGTGGCAAGGAGGCTGAGCAACACCAGAGAAAACAGGTAAGCTTCAGCTGCTGCCCTCTAAGTAGACAAGCTCCTCCACTGGTTTAAAGGATCCCAAATAGTTTAGAGGCACAGATACTTCCACCACGCGGGCGCTAGCATAGGGATGTGCCTCGGCCACTTACTTTTTTATACGACCAGCATTGACCCTTCAACGTTTTCTATGATTGGGGCTGGAGGTGACCTCAAGCAGACAGGATTGCTGCACTCAGACTCTAAAGGCAGATGTAAGGCAGAGGATAACTCTTCCAGCTCTCCACTCTGCCTGATAGCTTCTTATAGTGAAACACAAATGAAGACGGACAGTAGGATAGGTTAAGCAGACAGGTAAAGGGAGACTTCTTATTTCCTCTGTTGGAGAGCTTCTTGTTAAGCCCTCGGCCATTCTGCACATTATCCCATGAGTAACTGCAGGCTGGAAGGGTGGAATAGGCTCAGCTATTTAAACAAGGAATGAATCAGAACACTGGTGCACTAGGCCTTAATAATGGAATATTTACAATCAAATGCAGCACCTACCGGTTTGAAAGTCTGTAATGAATAAAGGATATTTTTGGAGTATAAGTAGTTCATGGAAGACTGGTCCCTGATTGAATGAAGATGCGGTAGCAATTCGCTGATCTTAATTATAAACACAGCCAAGCACTTGTCAGACGCCATGATTGTGAAAATAAAAACAAACGAGGACCATGTAAAAACCCAGGTACAGATTGGAATTTACAAGAAAAAATTGGATGAGTTGAAAAAAGAGATCTCTCACTATAAAGATTTCCTCACACAGATCTAAGTTTCTAAATTACAGAAGAACATAAAAAGAATTCCCACACAAAGGTATATCCTCAGACAACAGATGAACAGATTGAGCAATAAAACATCCAATCACAATCTAAGACAGGAATATCTGACATTGACTGGTCCTCCAATTCTGATTTTGAGGGATGGAGTAATGACATTACTGCAGGAAACAATAAAAACAGAAAAAATAGAGATGAGGCAGAAGGTTTAATAGAGGTTTCCCATTACCAAGCCCATCTCCACCAAACCCCATTACTGCATATGTACTTTTGGCCTGCACCGTGTGGCCAGGCACCTGCGGCAACACAGCCCCCATTTCACCCAAACAACCATCATTTTTTAGGGTGGCGAGGGTGGAGGGGACGAAAAGCAGATTAGAGAGTCATATGGGAAGAGCAGAAAGGGGGGGAGGGTTGACCAGGTAGTAAGACCAGGGATCAACAACAGCTGCAACAAGGGAAAAGCAGCACCTAGAGCTAGTGGTAAATATGACACCTTTTTAATTCTCGGGTGAAGAAATACGTGTGCTTGAAAAAGGTCTCAGATTTTTTCCCACCAAAAACACAGGCAATTCAGCCTGAGATACAAAATAGCAGAATGCTTTAGAAAGATTTGGATCAGAGCTTCCCTCCCAGATATCCCTGACACTGTAGCGGCAACAACACTTACTTCTTTGAAGAAGAAATCATTTAATAATCCTCCAGCAAACGCATTAGCACCCAAAGTTTTAGTAATGGAACAGGCAGTCATAAAGGATATTGAGGCGCTAAACACTAATGAGGTCGAGTATCATAACTTTACCACCAGAAAACAGAAAGCGCAAAAAATTGTAAATTCTAGGGAAGGCATGGTAATCAAGTCTGCTGATGAAAGGGGAGTGATAGTGATCCAGACAGCTGAAAATTACAGAACAGCATGTTTTGAATTACATAATGACAGAGGAAATTACAAAATCCTTGCAAGGGACCTCACAAAGGAACTACTCAAGTAGGTAAGAACCATTGTTGAGAATGTAAAAGGACAACAATGAGTACCTACGAAATAGGCTGAATTTCTAGTTAATGAAGAACCCAAAACCTCTTACTTCTACAACATACCAAAAATCTTTAAAAATGGGACTCCGCCCCCTTTGTGTCCTATATTTTCAAGAATTGGGTAATTACTAGAACTTTTGCCAATTTTTGTGGACTGGTTCCTAAGACCACTAGTGTCCGAAACTCCTTCATAGATTAAGGATAGAAAACACCTCTTGAACATCCTTAAGGATATCCAATTTGATTGATCAGAAGAGGTGGGCTAGATGTAGAGGCCTTCTACTTAAATGTATGGCAGTACAACACGTACAAATACAACACATGCCATTACAACGCAGGTATGTTGGAGTATTATATTTGAAACCTGCCAGAACCGCCGCAACCGTGAAAAATAAATATGTACCTGCTGACAGCAAGTTGGGGCATGACTACATGGCAAGGGGAAGTTCACTGAGACTGCGCATCTTCAGGTACAAAACTTTGTGCAGTATGTGGCAGATGAATGGGTTATCATGCTTTGATAATGCTTTCCAGAAAAAGGAACAGTGGGATATTATGCTATCAGCACATGATTAAAGAACAGTAGATAACTTTTTCCTGTCATCACTGAGAAGTAAAAACGGTACGGTGATTGTAATATACTTAGATCAATGACATGCTAAGATGGCAGCGATACAATCTGGAAGGACGATTGTGTAATAGTGGTCCTTTCTTTCTTTCCACTGTAGGGGAGCCGAGCAGAGTATTTAACCATCTGCAAGTAAATTAATTGTTTCACAAGGGGCATTTGAGAAAGACTTGATGCCGAAACACGTCATGCACAGTACAAATAAAATGAACATTGAACCCGCACAAGTGCTTCAGTTATGGCTATGATCCTAGGGGAGGGACTTTTATGAAGAAGATCGTCTGATCGAAACGCATTGCCAATAACATTTATTATTTACACTGACCCTGGAGTGTGAGTCTTTTTTCCTGCTGAGGGAGGTGCTTACAGGATTTTGTCTTGAATTTCCAGCCGGGATCTGACACCCAGAGCTCGCCCCAACCCGAGTGGAGAGCTGCTGAAACTTTTCAGCGAAAGTCACAGCGATACTCAAGGCACCACAACAAGGTACTAGTTTAAAATGTGATTTATTTCCACACCATTGTGCAAAGAGAGCAAAGATAGGATGGCCTACGTGTTTCGGCTACCTCTAGCCTGCTAATGTACCATAGCTATATATATATATATATATAAAAATGACCCTTCCCACCTAAAAACCCAAACCCACCCTAAAGCCTAAACTTACCCTTCCCACCCAAAAACCCAAACAAACCCTACAATTATCCTTCCCTCCCAAAAAACCAAACCTACCCTAAACCCTGCAAGTAATTCCAGCAAGTAATTTTAACTTTCATTGATTTCACTAATACTGCCAACACCTTCATATCCATCATTTCAGTAATGTTATTATCCCCCACAAGTGAAACCAATGAAATTTGAATTTACTAATCACAATCTTTGATGTTACAGCCATGAGTGTGTGTCCAATGGCAGCAAGGAGAACATCCACTAAAGGACTGAGATCGAACACTTCTTGGTTGCAAAGAATTGATAAAGGTGTCATCGGTGAAATGCATGAGTGAAGTGCTTCTAACCGTGCTGGATGAAAGTGGCTGATTGATTGTCATGGAGAGTATAATGACAAATCCGTCATGTCACACACTCTGCATCCAATGTGGGGTTAATAACATTACTGAAATGATGGATACGAATGCATTGGAAATATTAGTGAAACAAATGAAAGCTGAAATTACATGCTGGAATGACGATTTTTTTAAATGTACCAATCACAATCTTTGATTTTACAGCCCCAAGAGTGTGTCCAATGGCAGCAAAGAGAACATCTTCTAAAGTTCTGAGATTGAACACTACGTGGTTGTAAAGCATTGCAGGTTAGGCCGCTCCCCACGCAGCACAGCTCCGCCTGTGTTTCTCTGCCTTTGGTGCCCACAGCTGCAGCTCCGAGAGTTCGTCCCCTCCCCCTCTCTGTGTGTATTTCTTTGCCTCCCCTTTATTCATTGTGCTGAGTTGTGTTAACTGTTCTGTGCCGTTTTCTGCCGTTTTGGATTACTTTCATTGCCCCTTTTGTTAACTGTTTTGTGCCCTGTCCCTTTTTGCCTTCCGTATCCCTGTCTCTTCCTGCCGCTGCCTCCCTGCAGCCCGCCCCCGCTCTCCCATTCGCCGCCACGCTCCCGCCTCCCAGCTGCTCCTTCCTCTCACCTCCCCTAATATGGTGCCCGCTGCGCGGTAAAGGGAGCGACCTTTGACCCTGCTTGCAGGTTAGGGCGCTTGCCATGCCGCACAGCTTTGCCTGTGTTTCTCTGCCTTTGGTGCCCGCTGCAGCCACTCAATTACTCAATCAGGACATTTGTTAAGCGCGCTACATACCTGTGAGGGTCTCAGGGTGCTGGGGGGGAGGGGGTGCTGCTACTGATCGAAGAGCCAGGTCTTGAGAAGTCTTCTGAAGGCCAGTAGGTCTTGGGTCTGCCGTAAGTTGGTGGGGAGGGTGTTCCAGGTCTTGGCGGCGTGCTGGGGGAAGGATCTACCGCTGGTGATCGTTCTTCGGATGCGCAGGACTGTGGCGAGGGCGAGGCCGTCGGGGTGGAGCTTGAGGGTAGGGTCGTAGAAGCTGAGTCGTTTGTTGAGGTACGCTGGACCGGCATTGTGGAGAGCCTTGCGTGCGTGGATGAGGAGCTTTAAGGTTATCCCCTTGTTGACCGGGAGCCAGTGTAGTCTCTTAGGTGGGGTGTGATGTGGCTGCGGTGGGGGATGTCGAGGATCCGTCGTGCCGAGGCGTTCTGAATGCGTTGCAGTCGTCTCAGGAGTTTGTTTGATAATCCTGCCTAGAGGGTGTTTCCGTAGTCCTGCCTGCTGGAGACAAGGGCCTGGGTGACTGTTCTTCTTGTTTCGGTGGGGATCCATCCACATGAAGATCCTACGGAGCATTCGTAGGGTGTTGAAGCAGGATGAGGAGACAGCATTGACCTGTTTAGTCATGGAGAGGGTGGAGTCGAGGATGACCCCCAGGTTGCGAGCATGGTCAGTGGGTGTCGCGGCTGATCCCAGACTGATGTCAGCCACCAGGAGTCGTCCCAGGCTGAGGGGGTGGAGCCGAGGATGAGGACCTCCTTCTTGTCCGAGTTCAGCTTCAGTCAGCTGTTCCTCATTCATTCGATGACGGCCTTCATTCCTTCTTGGAGTTTGGTTTTGGCAGTGTTGGGGTCTTTGGTGAGGGAGATGATCAGCTGATTGTCATCGGCGTAGGAGATGATGTTGAGGTCATGCTGTCGGGCGACATGAGCGAGGGGTGCCATGTAGATGTTGAACAGCGTTGGGAAGAGCCATGGGGTATGCAGCAGATAATCTCGGTGGCGGTGGATCGGAAGGGTGGAAGGCAGACGCTCTGAGTTCTGCTGGAGATGAAGGATGTGGTCCAGTCCAGGGCCTTCTCTTGGATCCCGGCGTCTTGTAGGCGTGTTCATAGTGTGCGGTGGCAGACCGTGTCGAAGGCGGCTGACAGGTCCAGGAGTATGAGGGCTGCTGTTTCTCCGTTGTCGAGCAGGGACCTGATGTCTTCGGTGGCGGAGATGAGGGCGGTTTCGGTGCTGTGGTTGCTGCGGAAGCCGGACTGAGATGGGTCCAGGATGTTGTTGTCCTTGAGGTAGCGAGTCAGATACTTGTTGACGATATTCTCGGTTACCTTCGCTGGGAATGGGAGCAGGGAGATGGGAAGGAAGTTCTTAAGGTTCTTGGGATCCGCCTTGGGCTTGTTGAGTAAGGCGTTGATCTCGGCGTGCTTCCAGCTCTCCGGGAAGGTTACTGTCTCCAAGGAGATGTTGATGGTTTTCTGGAGATGGAGGGCGATGATTTTGCTGGCTTTGTTGAAGACGTGGTGTGGGCATGGGTCGGACTGGGATAGAGTTCATGATTTTGATGGTGTCGTCGTCATCGATGTTGGACCATGCAATCAGGCTGATGCTGGTCGTGGCGGTGGGGATCTCAGTGGTTGGTGGGGCAGTAGTGGTGTTGAATCTGTCATGGATGTCTGCGATCTTGTGGTGGAAGTAGGTGACCAGTGAGTCGCACAGGTCCTGGGGGGGATGTCATTTGTGTGCGAGCTGGGGTTGGAGAGTTCCTTCACGATGCTGAAGAGCTCTTTGCTGTTGTGTGTGTTGTTATCCAGACGGTCCTTGAATGTGGTCCTCTTGGCAATTCTGGTGAGTTGATGGTGTCTGCGTGTGGCGTTCTTGAGGGCCGTGTAGTTGCTTGCTGATTGTTTGCGGAGCAAGTTCTTCTCCAGTTTCCGGCAAGTATGCTTGGAGGCCTGGAGGTCTTCGGTGAACCAGGTGGCTTTCTTGCTGGTGTGGCTGTTGGAGAGAGTCTTGAGCGAGGCGAGAGTGTTGGTGCAGTCGTCGACCCACTGTCAGAGGTTGAGGTCGGCGGTGTCGGGTTCGGTGGGGTCGGCTGGTGGGTTCTGGGCGAGGGTGGCAGCTATCTGTTCTTCGGTGACTTTGCCCCAGCATCGACGCGGCATCTGTTGGGTGCGGGGTGTGTGGTGGGCTTCCTGAAGGTAAAACGGACGCAGCGGTGGTCGGTCTAGTGGGGTTCGGTGGTGTGGTTGAAGGTAATGTGGGGGCTTGTGGAGAAGATGGGGTCTTGCGTGTGACCAGCGGCGTGGGTGAATGTTGTCAAAAGCTGTCTGAGTCCGAGGTTGGTGAGGTTGTCGATCAGGATGGTGGAGTTGACATTGCTGTTGTTCTCGAGGTGGAAGTTCAGGTCCCCAAGGAGGATGTCGTCCATGGAGGCGAGGGGGTGGATGCTGATGAGGTCGGCGATGGAGTCACTGAACTGTGGTCTGGGTCCATGGGGTCTGTAGATGAGGGTTCCTCTGAGGCGGTGTTGGCACCTGTGTTGATCTGAAAGTGCAGGTGTTCAGCGATGCTAAGGGTGTCGTCGGTGCTCGTCGAGACGCTGAGGGTGTTCTTGTGGTCGATGGCAATTCCACCTCCTGTTCCATTGGTGCGGTCTCTGTGGGCGATCTAGTAGCCTTACGGGATGGCTATGGTGATGTTGGGTGCTGAGGCGGGGTTCAGCCAGGTTTCCGTCAGGAAGGCGAAGTCTGGGGCGGTTGAGCTGAGGAGGTCCCAGATTTTGACGACGTGTTTGCGAGCGGAACGAGGGTTGAGGAGGATGCACCTCAGGTGGTTGGGTTCGTTGGTTGGTGGTTTCACGGGTTGGATACTGGTGAAGCTGCAGTTCCGGCAGGTGAAGGGCCCTTGGGTGCGCTTGGGGGTGGCCCGGTAGCAGGTATGTTCTCATCCGGGGTTGAGTGCTTGGAGGGTGCTGGCATCGTAGTGCAGTCGGATGTTGTGGTGTCTTCAGGGTCCAGGGGTTCTGGCGCTGGGCGCGGTCTGGGCGCGGACTGGCGCAGACCGGCTTGCCTTCGGCATGCCTGCTGCGCGCCATAAGAAGGGGAGGTGGGAGGTAGGAGCAGCTGGGTGGGGGAGATGGGTGAATGGAAGCGGGGGTTGGGGCCGCAGGGGATGCAGCGGGGGAATGTGGGGCTGGCGAGGGGGCAAGGGGTGAGCGGGTGTGGGAGAAGGCAGGCGCAGGCCAGGGCACAGGCCAGGGCACAGGCAAAAGGCAGTGATTAAGGCGAGAGATGTAAACAGTATTAACAGACACAAGATAAGGAAACAGCGAGTGGCAGAGTGCAAGGACCAGTGATTTAAGGGGGAATAAAACAGTATAGGCGGTCACAGGGTACAAAACAGTGAGTGATGGGGCTCAAACCAATAATGCTGGAGAGTACACAAGGTTAGCGGGCACATGATCCAAAAAAGCAAAGAGGGACAGAGCAGATCGGGACCTACCAGGTGGGCCTCGAACTCGGCAGTAGCTTGGTGGAAGCACGGGTGCAGACTGGTGGGGCTCAGGCAGGCAGGTCACTCCCCATTCCGCGTAGGGAGTGACTTGCCTGAGTGCATGAGTTCGCCCCCCATCTCTGTTTGTATTTCTTTCCCTCCCCTTTATTCATGGTGCTGAGTTGTGTTAACTGTTCTGTGCCATTTTTGCCGTTTTGGATTACTTTCATTGCCCCTTTTGTTAACTGTTTTGTGTCCCCATCCCCTTCTGTATCCCTGTTCATCCCGTCGCTGCCTCCCTGTGGCCCACCCCCCGCTCTCCCATTTGCCGCCCTGCTCCCGCCTCCCAGCTGCTCCTCCCTCCCACCTCCCCTTATATGGCGGCCGCTGCACGGTAATGGGAGCGACCCTTGACCGTGCTTGCAGGTTAGGCCGCTCCCCACGCCGCACAGCTCCACCTGTGTTTCTCTGCCTTTGGTGCCAGCTGCTGCCGCTCCGTGAGTTCTCCCCCTCTCTGTGTATATTTCTTTGCCTCCCCTTTATTCATTGTGCTGAGTTGTGTTAACTGTTCTGTGCCATTTTTTGCCATTTTGGATTACTTTCATTGCCCCTTTTGTTAACTGTTTTGTGCCCCATCCCCTTTTGCCTTCAGTATCCCCGTCTCTTCCTGCCACTGCCTCCCTGTGGCCCCCGCTCTTCCATTCGCCACCCCGCTCCCGCCTCCCAGCTGTTCCTGCCTCCCACCTCCCCTTATATGGGGGCCACAGCAAGCCCGTCTGCACCCGTCCGCGCCTGGACCATGCACCGGGCCAGAACCCCTGGCCCCCGTGTCACCACGATGCCTGACAACACTACAATGCTGGCACCCTCCACGCACTCAATATTGGACAATTACACACCTGCTTCCTGCCCTCCCTGAAGCCCACCCACGGACCTTTCACCTGTCGGAATTGCAGCTTCACCAGCATCCACCCCGCCAAGCCTCTGATCAGGAAAGAACCCAACCACCTCAGATGCATCCTTCTCAACACCCACTCCACCCACCCGCAAACACGCAGTCGAACTCTGGGACCTACTCAACTCCAACTCCCCAGAAGTCGCCTTCCTGGTGGAGACCTGGCTGAACCCCTCCTCGGAAGGCTACAAGATCACCTGCATGGATCGCATCAATGGAGTAGGAGGAGGAATCGCCATCGTCCAAAGGAACACCCTAAGAGTCTCGACCAACTTCGACGACATCCTCAACACCTGCACTTCCAGATCCACACAGATTCCAACACCACCCTCAGAGGAACCCTCGTCTACAGACCCCCTGGACTCCGACCACAGTTCAGCGACTCCATCGCCGACTTCGTCAGCACACATACCCTTGCCTCCACGGACTACATCCTCCTCGGGGACCTGAACTTACATCTCGATAACAAGAATGACATCAACTCCACCACCCTGCTCGAAAACCTAGCCAACCCCGGACTCAGACAACTCGTCACATCACCCACCCACTCTGCCGGCTACACGCTTGACCCCATCTTCACTGCAAGCCCCCACGTCTACTTCAACCACACCACCGAACTCCACTAGACCGACCACCGATGCATTCACTTCGCCTACTGGAAACCTACGACGCACCACTACAGATGCCTCATCGCTGCTGGAGCAAAGTCACTGAAGACCAGCTAACCACCACCCTCACCCAGAGCCCACCCGCCAACCCCACCAACCCCGACACCGCCTCTTGCAACCTCAGACAGTGGATTGACGACTGCGCCAACTGTCAAAGCCCAGCTCACCTGAGTTTCTGTTCAGTTCTGATGGAGGTTGAAGACAGTCCGACCCCCCCCTGAAACTGCTTGTTCCAGCACACTAGTTTTAAACAGTGCACTAAAAACTAGAAGCTCAAGGGAAGGGGGGAAGTAGATAAAATAAAAAAAATGAGAGACAATACCGTTCTTGCGTTTCCACTGTTGAAGTGCTGCTAAAATCTGCGGCCCTCTCTGACTTCTGTAGAAACTGGTGCCTAATGAAACATAAACAAAGAACAGATAAGTGCAACCTATCCCTAAATGTGTTCCTGACTAACCCTTAATCTATTAGAAATTTTCTTCTAAAAGTACCTCTTGGATCCTGGTCTCTAGCTTCCAGGTTTGGAATGTGTTACTGTTCTGGGATGTGCTTTCTATTACTGTAAAACTTCTGTAAAATCAAACGAATATCATTATCAGAATTACCAACATCTAACATTCACCTTAACTAAAGCCTAAATTCTTAATAGCAAACTCACTTTTCAAATATTTCCAGCCTTTTTATGAAACAAATGCTGTACTTTTACATCAAAATACTGCAGGTAATTTGTGCAAGTCCTTGATTTACTGTTTGCCTTGCTGTCAATGGTTTCCTCGGTTCGATTCTTAAAAGTTCCATGTAAAACAATGTTTATTTCACAAAGTTCCACAAAGTATTCTTGTAACAAAGGGTTGGAACCACAAATTTCGTGGAAGATATCTTGTTCCAAATTGTCTTTACATGAATCCAGAAATCGCCGTCAAAGTTCTTTCAGGTAATAAAATGTTTGGCACTTACTTGTTGCTGAAAAGGGATACTGATCAGTCTAACCTTGTCCTCTTTCTCTTTTGCAGGTCGATTGCAGTGGACAGAAGAGGGGTTGAGGCAAGAAGGAGCCGGAAACCGGAAGAAGGAAGAGCCACCAGCCGCGCCCGTTGAAGCCAATGAAGGTCTGGAGAGAGCAGGAGTGCCAGCGCCGAAGGATCTGTTCTCAGGTAAGTGGGAGGTAGACGAGCACAAGCACGGGGTGAGGCTCAGGGGCTGCCTTTTATAGACAGGGCTGGGTGTGGTTCGAAGAGCTGGGTGTGGTTCGAAGAACTGGGTGTGGTTCTCACAAGAAGGTGTGCAGAGCTTCAGTTATTATGCTAATGAGTTGAGATAACACATGGCCTAGGGAGGAGTGCTCTAAATAAGCCTTGGTAAAAGCAAGGTCCAATGTGCAAACAAGACAGCAGTGTCCAAACTTGTGAATACATTGAGCAACATACACAGAAGTCTTAGGGAGGGGCTGAGATAACAACAAAAGGCTTTCAAAAGTATGTTTTGAAAGAGAGCTATTACAGAGACCACTAGTGCAATGAGAGGGGACATGCTCTTTGCTCTGCACAAACCCTAACACCAACACCCTCGCCCCGATCAAGAAAACCTCCAACAGACACACCAGCAAAAAAGCCAGTTGGTTCATTGAAGATCTCCAGGCCTCCAAGCAAACCTGCCGGAAGTTAGAGAAAAACTAGCTCCGGGAACGAACACAGGACAGCTACACAGCGCACAAGAACTCCACCCACAAACACCATCACCTCATCAGATCCATAAAAAGGGCCTCCTTCAAAGACCGCCTAGACAATAATGCACAACAGCAAACAGCTCTTCAACATTATGAAGGAAGTCTCCAACCCCAGCTCCAACACCAATGACATCCCACCCTCGCAAGACCTATTCAAATCGCTGGCCACCTTCTTCCACCGCAAGATCGCAGACATCCACGACAGCTTCAAGGCCATGACTGCCCGACAACAACTGAGACCTCTGCCCCAATGACAACCACCCACACCAACCACCTGCTCTCCTGGACCAACATCAACGACGACGACACCATCAAGATCATGAACACCATCCACTCCGGACCTCCCTCAGACCCATGCCCACACTACATCTTCAACAAATCCAGCACAAGCATCGAATCCCACCTCCGGAAAGTCATCAACATCTCCTTTGAGGCAGCAACCTTCCCAGAGAGCTTGAAGCACACTGAGATCAACGCCCTACTCATGAAACCCAAGGCGGACCTCAAGAACTTCCCGCCCATCTCCCTGCTCCCCTACCCGGCAAAGGTCATCGAGAAGACCGTCAACAAACAACTGACCCACTAGTTCGAGGAGAACAGCATCCAGGACCCTTTCCAGTCCGGATTCCAAAGCAACCACAGCCCCAAAACTGCCCTCATTGCCGTCACTGATGACACCAGGACCCTACTAGACAATGCAGAAACCACAGCCCTCATCCTCCTGGACCTGTCAGCCGCCTTCGACACGGTCTGCCACTGCACACTACGAACACGCCGCCACAACGCTGGGATCCAAGAGAAGGCCCTGGACTGGACCACCTCCTTCCTCTCTGGCAGAACACAGAGCATCCGCCTCCCCCTTCCCTCTCCGAAGCCACCAAAATCATCGGCGGTGTACCCCAGGGATCATCCCTCAGCCCAATGCTGTTTAACATCTACATGGCTCTGCTCTCCCACGTTGCCCGACTGCACAACCTCAACATCATCTCCTTTGCCAACGACACCCAGCTGATCCTCTCCCTCACCAAGGACCACACACTGCTAAATCCAACCTCCATGAAGGAATGAAGGCCGTCGCTGACTGGATGAGGAGCAGCCACATCACACCCCACCTGAGAGACCTGCAGTAGCTCCCCATCAACAAGAGGATAACCTTCAAGCTCCTCACCCACGCACACAAAGCACTCCACAGCACCGGACCAGGTTACCTCAACAGATGACTCAGCTTCTACACCCCCACCCGCCAGCTCTGCTCCACCGACCTCGCTCTTTCCACGGCCCCCACATCTGCAGAGCAACGTCCGGTGGCAGATCGTTCTCCCACCTCGCCGCCAAGACCTGGAACACCCTCCCCATCCACCTACGGCAGAGCCAAGACCTGCTGACCTTCAGAAGACTCCTCAAGACCTGGCTCTTCATGCAGTAACAGCGTTCCCCACCCCCCAGTGCCTTGAGAAGTCTGCTTGGATTATATGTTATTTGGATACTTTGAACCCGCTGAGTGCTTAAATTCATTGTGGAAATTTGTGTTTGAAGAATTTTGCTTGAAATACCTTTTTCACGATGGAGGCACCCGTTTTTTGAAGAGTTCAGCAGTTTGGAGTGGTATTTGATGAACAATTTGAATATACTGCCTGAACTGTCGCAGTCAGAATGTTGGGACATATCTGCAGACAACAGGTCAGTTTATTACAAAATGGATTAGCGCTTAGTTACTAAAACTAGCGCGTTCAGACTGAAACCAATGAAAGAATTGACATTACGGTTTAACAAGGGTTGCATTGTTTAAACAATTTTATTCTTTGAGGTGTTTCTTTCCTTGCTGGATGAAAGTGGGTGATTCATTGTCATGGACAGTGTAATGACAAATTCAGCATGCCACTCACTCTGCGCCCAATGTGGGGGTTGATAACATTAATGAAATGATGGATACAAATGTGTTGGGAGTATTGATGAAACCAATGAAAGATGAAATTACTTGCTGGAATGATGATTTTTTTTAATGTACCAATTTCATTCTTTGAGGTTACAGCCACAAGTGTGTGTCCAATGGCAGCAAGGGAAACATCTACTAAAGGACTGTGATCGAAAACTTCTTGCTTGTGAAGCATTGATAAAGGCGTCATCACAGGAGCGCGTCTGCTTGGATTCAAAGTAATTTGGATACCTTGAACCTGCTGAGTGCTCCAATTCCTTTGTTGAAATTTATGTTCCAATATATATATATATATCTATACATATATATATATATATATATACATATATTCACTGAAAAAACATAGGTTTCAGGGGCTGGACATTTCACTCGTACAAAACCCTAGAAATTCCACTGTATTACATCATTCATGGCATGCTCAGTGACATTACTGATGACATCACTGATGACATCTAAAATGACATCACTGATGACATCTAAAATGACATCACTGATGACATCATCCAGTGACTGTGTGTTTCTGTAAAGTTGAAATACGTTTTATATATATGTCAAGGTGTATTGAAGAATCAGTGGGTGTATAAGTGTCTGGATGAAGGATTTACGAGGTGTGTGACTGATTGTATAAGTGACTGATTAAACGTGTCTTACTGAATGGATGTATTAGTGACTAAACTGTGTGAATGTCTGTATTAGTGTGTCTGTTGTTGTGTAAGCTAGTACATGGGTTAGTCAATATCCACATGACAGTTTATATGGGTTATTGACTGTTTGCCTGAGTATCTTTTGTGATGCCTGAGTGTGTGTGTCGGTGCGTTGGAGGTGTGACACTCTGTGCATAGATGTGTGACTAGTTGATTCACTGGGTGAATGGATTCAAGACTGCATGTGGAAACAGCTCTATTACTGGGGGAGTGTGTGTATGGGTGTGTTCGTGAGTGAATGGAGATCTCAGTGTAAGTAGCTACATATGTAAAAGGCAGTTTATGTGAGTGTTGGTGTATATAAATAACTATATATGACAGTGAGTGATTACGAAAGTGACTGTATGGATGAGTGTGTACTTGTATCACTGATTATATAAGAGAGTAAGTATGCACTACTATCTGTATGAATTAGTGAGGTGGTGTGTGTATAACTGTATAGGTGAGTAAATGGGAATTTGATTTTAATATATTGGGGAAAAAAGAATTAATAAAAAAATTATTTTAGACTTTTGTTTTGTTATTATTTTACATTAAGAATATGAAATATAACTTAAAAAATAAAATAACTATAAATAATTATATTTAAAAATGTAGGAAATTAGTATAAAAAGACAGAAATATAATAACGAATACCTTTAAAAATGATCATTTACAAAACCTTTGAAATTCACTGAAAAAAACATAGGTTTCAGCCACGTTATAGTTAGGAATTAGCATTTAAAAAGCCTTTGAAAGTCACTGAAAAAACCATAGGTTTCACACATGCTATAGTTACCTGGACATTTCACTTATACAAAACCTTTGAAATTCCCCGTTACAGTTAGTTCAGATAACTATAACTTGCGCGCCCGCAATGCACTGCTGATGACGTCACATACTACATCACTCATGACATGCTCAGTGACATCACTCATGACATCACTGATGACATCTCAAATGACATCACTGATGACATCATCCTTGTGAAAAAGTGGCAGACCTCCTCTCAGCGTAATATAACCCTTGATACACACATTCAAAAATTGAAACTAAAATTTTCAAAATAAATTGACATACCAATACCAGTTACTACAACCTATTCAGGAATTCCAAGATTTACATACACATCCACTCATTCACCAACAGTCCTATACAGACACCAGGTATCTCCAGTTAGCACCACAGAGCTGCGTTGCAGAGAGGTGTAAAAATGGGCATGGCCTGGACCACCTCTCTGCAACACAGCACAGTGGCGCTTACTGGAAGCACCTAGTGGACAAGTTGGCCCCCATGGGTCCCTCAGGATTGAAGGGGAATTATTTCCCCAACTTAAAACGCACCACAGGGCGTTTGCACACGTCGCCCCAGGCCCTGTCCCCTCCCTTCACCACTCTGTGTAAACGCGCCCTGAGCCCGTTCTAAGTTGAGAGATTAAGTCCCATTGAATCCTAAGGGTCCCTAGGGTCAAACTAGCCCACTAGGTACCTCCAGTAAGTGCCACAGAGCTGCGTTCCAGAGAGGTGTAAAAAGGGGCGTGGCCTCTGAACACCTGTCTGCAACACAGCTCCCTGGCGCATACTGGGGATACCTGTTGGGCTAGTTGTCCCTCAGGGACCCTCAGTATTAAAAGAGAGTTAATCCCCAAACTTAAAACGCGCCACGGTGTGTGTTTGCACAGTGGTGAAGGAAGGGGGTGTAGCCTGAAGTGACATGTCTGCAAACACACCCTGTGGCACCGTTAAAGTTCGGGAATTAAATCCTCCTCAATTCTGAGGGTCCCTGGGTGCCAACTAGCCCACCAGGTACCTCCAGTATGCACCAGAGAGCTGTGTTGCAGAGATGTGTTCAGAGGCCTCGCCCCTTTTTACAACACTCTGCAACGCAGCTCCGTGGTGCTTACTGGAGGTACCTGGTGGGCTAGTTGGCCCACAGGGTCCCTCAGGATGAAAGAGAAATTAATTCCCCAACTTAAACTGTGCCACAGGGTGTGTTTGCACACATATCAACTCACGTCCCGCCCCCTCCCTTCACCACTGTGCAAACGTGCCCCGTGGCGCATTTTAAGTTGGGGTATTAACTCCCCTTGAATACAGAGGGTCCCTGGGGTGCAACTAGACCACCATCTACCTCCATTAAGCGCCACAGAGCTGCGTTGCAGAGAGTTGCAAAAACGGCGTGGCCTCAGAACACCTCTCTGCAACGCAGCCCCCGGCGCATACTGGAGGTTCCTGGTAGGCTAGTTGGCCCCCAGGGACCCCCAGTATTCAAAGGGAATTTGTTCCCTATCTGAAAACATGCCAGGAGGCGCGTTTGCAGAGTGCTTTAAGAAGGGGGCTGTGTGGCCCCACTTCTTTTCCAAATATTCCCTAGGGGCTGCCCCCATTTTTTTTTCTTTTTTAAATATTGGGAAGGGGGCTGCGTGGCCTTCCTCCCAAGGCCAAAATCTGCCCCGGGGACCCCATTCCCCGGAGCATGGCCATATAGTTTATAATTTTGTTTGGAGGGGGGCTGCCGAGTACATACATTTTCTGATACCCCAGATTCTGAGGGAGAGAATATTACATATCAGTATGAGCAGTCAGGATCGCATAGAACCTTTAATCCCAATCATAATGCCCCACAGCCTTTTTTAGGGCAGCATGGTGCCCGGAAGGGCAAACCCAAAGTCAGATTTCAAAACCAAACTCGGGGCAATTATCAGAATGCATTTAATCCGCAGAACAGCAACCAAATGCTAGACACTCGCAATGGTCAATACTGGAGGAGAGGAACATAATCCCGATCTTTAATCTATCCTCTCAACCGCTGGACATTGCGAGCACCAATCTGCTATCTAAAGGGCTATCGTTTGTTCCCCATTCGACCACTAACATCTTTGAATTGTATCAGGACTTAATCACTTTTTTCCACAAGGTTAGGCTCAAGAAATTTTTCAAGGATAAAGAAGAGTCATGTAATAACATCACCAACCTCTCAGGTATGTCTAATCCCTCTGTATTTATGCCTACTTTAGATCAACTTGGACCTGAAGTCATGGTATTTGAACATACTGTTCTCAATTGTTTGAATAGAGCAACACCATTTGCACCTAAACCCCTTTACAATCTGAACAGAGAAGAATTTCAATCTCTTCAAATGCTATCTACTGAAAAGGCATTGACTATCAAATGCTGTGATAAAGGGGGTGGTATAGTGGTCATTGACACTTGTATCTATGAACAAATAATGAAGTCTCTTCGGAACGATATCAACTTTTACTCTCTGTTACATTGAGATCCTAAACCCCAAGTGAAGTTAAGAATCCAAAACTTGAAAAGACATGCATTCGATGATGGTCTTATCTGTAGTAAAGAATTTGATTATCTTAATCAACAACAATCCAAAATGCCATGTATCTATGGCATTCCCAAGATTCCTAAGGATGTATTAGACCCTCCCTATCGCCCGATAGTATCCACTATCGGTATGATTACAGAACCTCTTTCTAAATATTCAGACAAATTATTAAGACCATACATATCGAAAATACCTTCATATGTTATGGACACTACAGCCATTATCAATAAAGTGGAGCATCTTTCTTTTCATCAGGCCACCAGTATTCTTGTTACGCTCGACATCGAGGCTTTATACAGTAACATCCCACAAGATAAAGCCCTAGCAGCCACTTCTTGGTTTATTGACAAATACCAGGTAACATTTCCTAAAACTTTTCTTCTTTAATGCTTAGAAATAGTTTTAACGGAGAACACCTTAGAGTTTGGCAAAAACCTATATAAGCAAACGAAGGGCGTAAGTATGGGAGCCTCTGTAGCCCCATTGGTGGCCAATATTTATATGGCCTATTTTGAGATGATACATATCTACAACGAAGTGGCCCCCTTCTATGAATCTGTTTCCAACTGGTCACGCTACATCGACAATATTTTTTTTATTTGGACAGATACAGAGTATAAATTGACTGAATTTCTTGAGTGGGTCAATGTTTGTGACAGTAATCTTCACTTTACATCACACACTAGTAGAAACCAAGTAGAATTTCTAGATATCCTCATATGACACAAGGAAGGAGCCCTAGAAGTAGATTAGTTTAGTAAACCTATGGCACGTAACACTTTACTTCACTTTAACAGTTATCATCCCCGTGCCCAGAAGGAAAGCATTCCTTACAGTCAATTTCTCCGTCTTTGATGCAACCGTTCGAATATTCAGGATTTTGACATCCAGGCAGGTTTGTTGAAAACAAAGTTTCTTGCTCGTGGATATCCACATAGATTAGTCCGGTAGTCTTTTAAACGAGCACGCTTTTATGACCGTGACTGCCTCCTACAACCCAAATCTTTGGCTACCAAAAATCAATTGGTATGCATCACTAGACATTCGACAATGAACAACAAAGTTCGTCAGATTGTCAATTCTAATTGGCATATCCTCAATAGCAACCTAGAAGAAAACGAAAAGATGCCTAAACCGATGTATGCTCACAGAAGAAACAAGAACAGAAAGGATTACATCACCCGCTCCAGATTTATTGAAGGAATACCATGTGTTCAGAAGATTATAGATGGCAGTTTGCCAATCACAGGTACATACAAATGCAGGAACTGCAAAGCTTGTGAAACGGCTATAGAAGGCACTAGTTTCACAAACCAGGGTCACACTATCCGCCCCCGCAAGTTTTCCAACTGCAAGACCAAAAATGTTGTTTATCTTTTGGTCTGCCGTTGCGGACTTGGATATATGGGTGAGACTGCTAGATCTTTTTGTATCCTTTTAACAGAACATCGCTCAACTATCCATACTTCTAAAATGAATGCTCCCCTGGTCAAACACTATTTAGATTAGAATGTCACCTCAAATACAACGAAACACGTTGGTTCAACATTGAAAATCTTGATGTAGTAGGTACCATCAAAACTGAGGAAATTCGGAAAAAACTGGAGGTTTTCTGGATTTTCTCCCTGTCATCTAATAAAAAAGGCTTGAACAATGATATCCCGTGGGAGAATGCTATAAAATATAATACTAAATGAATGACCTTCATTCTTTATTATATATAGTTGCTCCTGTGCCCATTCGCTATGAGGCTTCTGTGTTCATTATTATTGGATGAACCTCTGGTGTTTATTAATTTTGTAGCCTCTTTTCATTCATACGCTGTAATCACTGTTCTCATTTTTCTTTTTATATTTACCCAGAGTCGCATTCTATCTGTTGATCATTTCCCTAATATTGTCTCGATATGCTACATTCACTTTTCTATGGTTGGCAGTCTAGTGCCCCTGTGTAAATTACACTCACATTAACCATAGAGTCTCGTGCTAGACTGTTTACATCACAGCTTCTCCGTTTTTTATAAGGTTAGCTGTATAGCGTTTTCACGCATTAGTTCACCATAGAGTCTTGTACCTAAATTACCAGAACGCCCCATCATGTGTCATTCTATTAACGAGCTCTAGCATTTGGCGCGTTTTTATGCTAATAAGCTCACCGCAGTCGGCATCCCCAACTTCTTACATTTCATGACGGATCCCAGGCAGACGCACATGCTCGGGGCAGCCCGTAAGTATAGTGTCTGTCTTTAGTGTCTTATCAGTGCGTATGTTTAGTTCTTAGAGAGCCCAGGTCGGTATTGCATTTCAGTCTTGGCTCCGCGTTATATGCGTCATGCCGCATTCTTGTTACATCTTGGGCTGACTTTTCTCCACTTAAGTTCAAGGCGTGAATCCTGAGTCATATTAAGTATATTTCAATTTCCACATTTGAGCATAAGAATATTTGTTTGGGTAATAGTAATGTCTCCTTAAATTGGGTTTCTAGGTTTAGTTATGTTTTTAGTTAGCCTATTTGGTTTCACTTTGCATTCTGTCTGTTGCCATTCACTTAGTCCTACCCCCCTACCTGGATATAGTGATTCAGTTTGATCCAGCTCGGATCACACTTGCAGGATATATTGATCTGCAGTTGTCATATTAGTCAGTGAACATTAGCCATCATAGAGTGAGTTGCCCACTAAAGTCTTATACCAATCTTTTTTGTAAAGTAACATATGTTTCTTCTATCGTTCTAGATCATTGCTTTAGGCACCCCTGACGGTCTACATCAATTTGTATACTCTGTAGTCTGCCCAGGACTTTGGCTCCACATCCTTTTACTTAAAGCCCAGGTAAACATATGTTAGTTGGCAGATTATTTCTTAAGATGTTTTGAATGTTAAAAGATAAGGCCTTTTAATCTATTTTTATTTTATTTGTGTATTCCAGTTTCACTTGCAACCACTGTCTGTTCTTAAGTTCACCAACAGAACAAATTAAGTTTCACATATTTGGTTGTGAACTTATACTTTTAGACGTCTTGGGCTCAAGAGTCCAATTGCATGTTTTTATGTTACACCGGAGTTAACCAAGTCTTCAGGTATTTGAGTGTATATTCCCAGTACGAAATATCAGCCACATGCGTTATGGAACGCAATAGGTCTTATATATACATGCTTCTCTAGATTTCTCATCATGGAGTCCTGACCTTTTTCCCTGACCCTGTCGTATATCCTCGATTGGGCCTTTCAAAGTCACAGACAGGTAATAATCTACTGTCCCTGCAGCTTCATTTCTCGGATGCTTCATGGAATTTATATCTAAAGGCCTTTCTTTGCCCTTTCTGTTTTGTTCGATTGAGGCCACTTCAAGCTTTTAGAGATCGTGGTCTACATCCCAGTGGTCCTTAAATAAAAAATATTTTGTAGGTAAGCTTTGAACAGTTTCTAGATACGGGTCTCTTAAACTATGATCTCCACTCATATTTTTTGTTCTATATCACGTGATATTGTTTGGTTCTTTATTCTACTTTTCCTTTAACTTACTTGTGTGCACTATGTAAATATCTCAGTCACTTATCGGGGGCCTTATTTGGGTCTTTCTCTTTTCTCCTTGGTATTTTTGCCATTTTCTGCACCTTGAAATGTACTATTCTATGGTCAATTTTTAAATATGAATTTTTATAATTTTTTTATGGAACACCCCAATATGTAAGTAACATGCACTCAGTGTACCATATTGTTGTATGTACAGCGTTATGTTATATGAATGTTTTTTTTTTTATATACAGAAATTCAAGTGGTTTCTCCTGAAGAAGGCGTTGGTTACACCGAAACGCGCGTAGAGATTGTCAACTTTATCTACTCAGATTCAGTGACCCTTGTAGTATTTTATCATATGGTGTTTATATTGATGTGTCTTTTTTGTACTATTGTGCAATGAAAAAATATTAAATGTAAGGTCAGATTGTATTTTATTATGTACCCGATGTTGTGATGTTTGTCTTAAAACCAAGAAATATATATATGTATGGATATAATAAAATGAAACGTTTTTAACAGTTTTTTGTTGGTAAACTGAGTTTCTGTCTATCAATTCATATGTGTAAGACCTGATTTAAGACAGGTGTCAAGTTGCCTAGGAATTGTTACCACTTTAAGCATTGTTTCTCCGTCCTAGGAACGTCTAGCAGATTCGGGGGGTCCTTTTTTAATATATATGAAATTGCCCCCCTCCTAAGGGCCGGCCTTTGTGCGTTTTTTTGTATATTTTTTTTTATTTTGGGAGGGGGCCGCGTGGCCCCCCTCCAGGGCCACTTGCAGACCAAGGACCCCATCCCCCGGGGTTGTCCCTCTCCGTTGGGGACCGTGGGGGGTCCCCATTCCCTCCACGGTCCTGCCAGCTCCCCGCGTCCCTCGGGAGCCAGCATTGCTTTTCCACATGGGGAGCTGCTAAGATGCAGCTCCCCGTGTGGAAAAGCAATTTGGTTTGAATTTTGATAGAGTGAGCAGGTTTTCCTGTTTTTTAAAATTTCAAACCAAGTTTGCTATGGCAGGGTGGGAGCCGCACGGCTCCCGCCCTGCCATAGCAAACTACAGTGTCCCGGGGTAGGCACCCCAGGACACTGCAGGAGCTGGCCCTAAGAGGTGGCGGTCCCCAGGGCCACAACAAGGCTCCAGGAGGGGGACCACGCTGCCACCCTCCCACATCCTACAAAGTCCCGGGGGGGTGGTGGTCCCTGGCGCTGGGGGGTCCATCACGGACCCCCCAATTTAAATATTTAGAGCCCCGGGGTGGTGACGGACCCTGGGGCGTGTGGGGGGCTTGAGCCCCCCACACAGGGTGTTTTTTTTTTAAAGCCCCGGGGTGGTGGGGGGGCCATGAGCCCCTGCATTCTTTTCTTAAAGCCGGGGCTTGGGGGGGCCTTTGAGCCCCCACCCATTATTTTTCGAAATCCTGGGGGTTGCGGTCCCCGGGGCTTGGGGAGGCCTGAGAGCCCCCCCACCCATTATTCTTTGATGTCCCGGTGGTGGCGGTCCCCAGGGCTGGGGGGCCTGAGAGCCCCCCGCACTTAATTTCAAGAAGCCCCGGGTGGTGGCAGTCCTTGGGGATGGGGGGCCTGAGAGCCCCTCAGCACTTAATTTCAAGAAGCTCCGGGGCGGCGGTCCCCGAGGCTGCAGGGGGCCTGAGAGCTCCCCACACATAACTGAAAAAAGTGCCGGGGGTGGCGGTCCCTGGGGCTGGGCAGCCTGTCGGGCCCCTTTTGCATAAACAGTATTGCCCCCGGGATTGGCCCCCTGGGAGATAATTACCAAGGAAGCACAGGAGCCTGCACTTAATTTTTATTTTTTATTGGCATGATCCGCACATCCTATGCGGATTTTGCCAATTTCGTGGGGTTTTTTCTGCTTTCTTGTGCCTCGGTTCTACCGAGGCACAAGATGGCTGCGAACACTTCCTAGTTTGGAGTGTTGACAGGCAGTTAACATAGAGCTTGTCATTGGGAGGGTGCGCGGATCCTGTGCGGCCATAGATATATATATGATTTTACTTTTGATTTTCTTAGGAACTACCGAACGGATTTAAACAATTTAACAAAAAAGCACAAGTCTGAACCAAAGACTACCTCTTTGCTAAATTTGGTGTAAATACGTTCAACAGTTCAAGCTGTAGCTGCGGCTAAAGGTTCCTATGGAAAATTGCATGGGGAAAACACGTTTTGGCACCACCCTTTTTTCTCAGCCCCCGCTTGACGAATCACCCCGAAACTTTCAGGATAGGAGCGGATCGGAGTGCCTCACGAGTTTTGAAACATTCGCGAAGATTCGTCGACCAGCGGCAAACTTATTGCAAATAGAATGTTGCGGATTTCCTATGGAAAATAGGTCTTAACTATAGCTACCTACTGACGACGGCCAGTAGGTTTTATATATATACATACATATAAAACCTGTGATATGGCCTATCCAGTAGCCCGGCATTTTCAATTAGAACACAAAAGTGATAGCAATCTTCAGAGATTTTTTGCTCTAGATCATGTTCCCATACATCCGAGAGGAGGTGACAGGGTGATGACTAACCCTGGGCGTCCGATTTGGCTACGCCCACGGAGTAGGCATAGTGTTGCCTTCTACGCATTTTGCGTAGACAGCGTAGCCGGCAACACTACGCCCACTCCGTGTGCGTAGCCGAGTCGGCCGCCACCCGCCTCCCTCCCGCCCTCCCCTAGATACATTATTTAAGCAACTACCCTGAATAAAACATTTTTAAAGCACTTACCTTGTCCGGGGCTCGTCCGGGGCTCCCTCTTTGAATAGCGTCCTTTCCTGGAAACAAATGCGCATGCGCGGTCGCCCGCGCATGCGCATTTCTCGGGAGAAATGCGCATGCGCGACCGCCCGCGCATGCCCCGGACAAGGTAAGTGCTTTAAAATTGTTTTATTCAGGGTAGTTGCTTAAATAATGTATGTAGGGGAGAGCGGGAGGGAGGTGCGTAGTGGGGCTACGTGGAGTGCGGGAGTGGGCGTAGCTTCTCGCCCACTCCGCGTAGCTCCGCGGAGCCCCACTATGCCCACTACGCCCAGGGTTAGTGTTGACGTTAAGGAGATTAGAGTCTCAATATATTATCAACTTACAAACTAGGAACCCGAAGGTTTAAATACCCATGAAGAATTAACAGTACATTTGGGAAAATGATGGTTGGATGTTTTGATGATCAGTATACGAAAAGAAAAGAATTGATGAAATAGGATGTTTTGTTGATCAGTATATGAAAAGAATTGATGAAATGCAATGGTTATGACTGTATGTTTGGTAAAGAATTGAAAAAGTGGTAGTTAAAAAGAGAACACCCATTCAGGGTGGCATGTGAAAAAGTTTAAGAAGAGATAATGCCCATCATGGGCTTCATGTAATGTGGTATTGCTGTGCATATGATATGCAGTTTCCTTTCTCCCTTTTCCATGAGGCATTGGGAATTAGAAATCATGTTATACTGACCCATCTAAGGGTTTAATGTATTTAAATACTGACGCATTGATAACGAATTAACATGTTTAAATATGGCGTCTGTATGCTCTTCAATACAGTCCTCTTTTTATGTTCATGCACTTGTTGAGAAATGAAATGACGTATATAAAAAACGTCCGTTTCGGACGCGCCAATGTATCATCGACAAATGCGACTGCCGAAACGCGTCTGGTTACTAAGAGTTCGGAATAAAAGCTTGTAACTCGCCCCTGTGAGTGCTTTCCTTTCTTGACATACGAGGCAAGGTTGGAGCATCAATAGTAGCGGGAGGCACCGCCCGCGAAAGCACCCGTTCCTGAGTGCGGACAACTGGTGCAAATCAAATGAGCTTTAATTATATGTCGCGCACCGCCGCCTGAGAGAGACACGATAAACTGTGCAAAGAGCAATGAGCGGCGGAACGAGGGTGCTGAAATCCGCAAAAAAACAGGATTTCCAGTGGACAAACTAAACATTTACGAGTTACGATGTGTAGCAACTCGGAGCGCTGCGAGGCGGCCTTAGAAGTTTTTAAAAATAAATCAACAACAAGTGTGCTAAACACTCAGAGGGAGGACCGGAATGTAACCACATTGGCAACTGAGTTTGCTGCATTGGAGAGGCTGAACGAATGTGAGATCAGGAAATGGTGGGAGGGTACCTCCCTACAAAACTATGTAGAAGTGGGGAGAGTACTAAAAGGTCTCCGTATTTACACTATACCGGTCTACGAAAATCCGGATCCTCAACTACTTGAAGAATGGGCGGAATACACGGCCCATTCTTGTAAAAGGATGCTGATCATTTTGATTAAATTCATATGGAGTGATCACGAAAAGGCCAGGAACGCCATTGATAAATTGGAAGCTGAGATTGCGAAAGACGACAATAAAGTGAAACAACAAGAATTGCGGAACAGATGGTGAAACGCCTAAAAAGTTATGAAGGAAAAATCAGGCAGAGGAAACAAGAGAAATTCGAACGCGATGAACGCGACTACACGCAAGGAAGGGTTATTACGTTTCAGCCGCGGGCCGTGGAGGGAGTTACGGTGGGGCAGGGAGGCGGGGAGGGGGAGGGGCAGGGTGGAGGGACCTAAACACTGGCATATGGATTATTGCAGGTAAGTACACAATTTAATTATTAAAACGAATTTCGTAGCGCGCACTGCATCGCACAATGCGATGCTGTGCGCGCTACGAATTTCGTTTTAATAATTAAATTGTGTACTTACCTGCAATAATCCATATGCCAGTGTTCAGGTCCCTCCACCCTGCCCCTCCCCCTCCCCGCCTCCCTGCCCCACCGTAACTCCCTCCACGGCCCGCGGCTGTTACGTTTGCCAAAAGGTATGACGCACCACGGAGGGCTTTGCAAGATAAATCCAAACAACAAGCCACGGAGCAGCCCGAGACTTCGGAATCAGAAGTAACTACCCCAGAGCAGTCAGGAGACGAAGGCAGCGGAGCATCAGGGGTTACGGCGAACAGGTTCCCTTTTCAGGACAAGTTCCGTGTGGTCCGCCAGTCCTTTCAGAAAACCAGAGGCAAACCACCAGACCAAAGAAGCGCAGGCCAACGAGAAGGGGTGGCCAGTGGCGTAAAAGGTCGACAATCACCCCCTGTCACCAGGAGCAAGAAGAAATTCTTCAAGCGCAGGTGAATGGAAATGAACAGACAAGAGGTGAGACTTTAACTATTATTAACCTGACCACGCGCATATTGACATCTGCTGAGGTGGAAGTATTAAAGTTGGGTTTCACCTTCTGCCTGCAAAGGAATTTAGAGTAAACACAGACTTGCATAGACCTCTTTAAGTTTACAAGAAAACAGAAATTACAAAAGTTCTTTAAATTGAAGCTCAAACAGGAGAATAGAAAACAAAAAGAGCAGCAAAGTGCAACAGATCTGTTGGTAGGCCGTGACATACCTGGGATGCAAACTCTGGAAGATCTGATAAAAGAAAATGAGTTGGCCAATGAAGAACAGGACAGTATAGGAGTGGCGGGGGTAGTCCAAAAAAGTGCAGAGACATCCTTCAAACCGGCATCCACTTTTTTACCACAAATGCCAACAGATATCATTGACACTTTCACAGATGTGGTCACAAAAGAACTTATGATGATAAGACTGAAAGACCGGGGAAGAAACAAGCGGTAGAACTTTACCTATGCTCAGTCTCAGGCTATTGAAAGCTTAAAGGGGGACAACACAATTGTATGCAAGCCCTCTGACAGGGGCAGAAATATAGTGCTTCAGACGTATGAAGCATATAACAAAGAATCCTTAAGACAATTGTCTGATGAGTCATTTTATAAAAAACTAATAAAAGTGTGTATCTCTCAAGCATTAACAAATGTCACGCAATGTTAAAAAACTGGTATGAAAGAGGGATGATAATTACAAAGGAGTATTTGTTTTTAAGATATTTAAATCCCATCACACCGTGTTTTTATTATCTGCCTAAGGTCCATAAAGACGCAGTTACACCGCCTGGTAGGCGGGGGATTTCCTCGCAATCTAGCCTCCTGGACCACATTTCCATCTATATTGATCACTTTTTGTCTGAATTTGTACTGTCACTGAAATCCTACATAAAAGACACTAAGGACTTTTTTCAGGCTGTAGAAATGATACAGTGGCAGGAGAGTGATCTAATGATTGTCATGGATATAACGAGTTTATACACATGTATTGCACACCCTGATGGTATGAAAGCTGTCCGGTATTTTCTACGGAACAGGCCAGTTAATTTCACACACCATAATGATATGGTGTTGGAATTCCTGGAATTCTGTCTACATAATAACATTTTTTTGTACCAAGGTCAGTATTATCGCCAAGTCTCTGGTACGGCAATGGGCACCTGCTTCGCCCCCAGCTATGCAAATTTATTCGTGGGCTGGTGGGAGGAGCAGGTGGCCTGGGCGGCGGACAACAGAAAATGGACCCAGAACATAGTCGTTTGGCATCGATATATCGATGACCTCTTCATTATTTTGAAGAGGGTCAATCGAAACAGCTGAGGAATATATCGAAAGATTAAATGCAAACGAAGTAAATCTAAAATTCAGTGCAGACATAAGTTCTGTATCTGTGAATTTTCTGGATCTTGAGGTGTGTGTAATAGATGGGAATCTTAATACCAAATTGTTCCGCAAGCCCACTGCGGGCAACTCAATATTACATGCACAGAGCAGTCACCCTCCAAAATTAGTGAGGAGTATCCCCTATGGGGAACTCCTACGTATCAAAAGAAATGATACAAGAGATATGGATTTCAAAACCCATGCTAAGGAATGCATGGACAGATTTAAAGCACGGGGGGTATGAGGATTCTATACTCCAAAGTGCACTCAGGAAGGTAAATGGAATTCCTAGAAAGCAACTGTTTAAAGATAAAACCAAGGCTGTAAAAGAGAGTAAATTTCGGATGATCACAACCTTTTCTGAAGAGGCGGGTGAGTTAAGGCAGATTCTCAAAAAAAACTGGAATCTTTTGAGACTAGATCCAGTTATAGGAGTGGATATCCCAGACCAACCACTATTAACGTTTAGGAAAGCTAGATCGCTGAGAGACTCTCTTACCAACAGTTACCAAAACGTCCAAGTACCAAACCCGCTGGCCAACAAGTTGCAGGGATTTTATCCCTGTAGAAAATGCAAGGCTTACGCAGGGAGTAAAAAGGTAAAAACATACGAAGTTCTGGGACTGAAAAAACCGAAGATGATTAAGAAATTCCTAACCTGTAGTACACCATACACAGTTTATTGCCTGATCTGTCCATGTAGGCTTAAATACATCGGAAGCACAATCCATGAAACTAAGAAGAGAGTTCTTGAACATACCAGGGCTATAAAAAACAGTGATATGGCCTATCAGTAGCCTGGCATTTTCAATTAGAACACAAAAGTGAGAGCAATCTTCTGAGGTTTTTGGCTCTATATCATGTTCCCATATATACGAGAGGAGGTGCCAGGGTGATGACGTTAAGGAGATTAGAGTCTTGATATATTATCGACTTACAAACTAGGAACCCTGAAGGTTCAAATATCCATGAAGAATTAACAGTACATTTGGGAAAATGATGGTTGGATGTTTGGTTGATCAGTATACGAAAAGAAAAGAATTGATGAAATAGGATGTTTTGTTTATCAGTATATGAAAAGAATTGATGAAATGCAATGGTTATGACTGTATGTTTGGTAAAGAATTGAAAATGTGGTAGTTAAAAAGAGAACACCCATTCAGGGTGGTATGTGGAAAAAGGTTAAGAAGAGATAATGCCCATCATGGGCTTCATGTAATGTGGTATTGCTGTGCATATGATATGCAGTTTCCTTTCTCCCTTTTCCATGAGGCATTGGGAATTAGAAATCATGTTATACTGACCCATCTATATATTTATTTTATTTATTTAAGTAACTTATACAGCGCGCAGCTACCCCAGAAGGGGTGTCCCGGCGCTAAAGCAGAAACTCACGAATAAAGAGGGGAAGCAGGAGGGTTGTAGGACTAGAATCGTGATCTGGAGAAGAGCCACGTTTTTAATTTACTACGGAAAAGGGATTCAGAAGGACAGAACCTGAGGTCAAGTGGGAGGCAGTTCCATAGTTTAGCAGTCATCACGCTAAACCCTCTGCCGCCCATTCTGGATCGTCGAAAGCGTGGTACAATCAAGAGACGTAGATTATTAGATCTCAGTGTTCTAACTGATTGAGATATTACCACTCGCTTTTTCAGGTATCCTGGCCCTAGGCCGTTGATAGCACGAAAGGCGAGGGTGAGAATCTTGAATTAAATGCGGCTTGCAATGGGGAGCCAGTGTAGCTCTTTGCAATAAAAAGCAACCGACTGACGGTAGGGGATATTTCCAATCAGTCTAGCTGCCGCATTCTGCACAATCTGAAGACGATCAATCAAGTATTGAGGGGCACCAGCGTATAAGCTATTGGCGTAATCTAAATGAGATGTGATGACGGCCTGAGTGATAGTTCTACGGGCGTCTAAGGGGAGGTAAGGAAGGATCTTTTTAATCATGCGAAGTTTCGCGAAGCAGGCTGAGGTGACCTTGTTAATTTGCGCTTTACAGGAGAGTGAATCATCAAACTGAAAGCCAAGGTTACGTGCTGATTGGACCGGGGAGGGCGGGGGATTAAGCGCTGTGGGCCACCACAGGCTGGGGGATATTGAAGTTTTCTGGTTAAAAAATAAGACCTCTGTCTTATCAGTATTAAGCCTAAGGTGGTTGATGGTCATCCAGGCACAGATGTTATCCAAACATTGGCGGAAGTTGGCAAAGGTGGAGTCAGAGTGGTCTCTAAAAGAGAATATCAGCTGAGCACCTACCCTGAGCTCCTTTGGGGCACTTCCGTCAAGCAGCCACTCTGTTACACCCTACAAACAGCGCATCTTAGCGCTGTGTTGAAGGGAAATATTCCACGGCTGCCATCGCTACTGTCACGCTGGGACACGCCCACCCGCGAGGCCACGCCCCCCCCTCTCTACAAATGTGCTTTCCACGCAAGCGCAGCAGATGAGCGCAGCGGGAGCGCCTAAGGCAAGCCTGTCTGCGCCCGTCCGTGCCTGGCCCATGCCTAGGGCCAGTCCCCCTGGCGAGCAGTCTGCTCCTGGTCGTATTAACTGGACCAGATCCCAGCTTTTGCATCTAAAGCCTACAACCTGTCCGGCCTCTCTGCGCTGCTGTCCCTGCCATCTGGAAGACGCCCCCTTCTATTGTCTACAATGTAATTTTACCCTCCCGCCATGGAGCCTTCGCCCCTCTCCCTGCCTCAGCCTGCCCAAGCGCCTGAACCATCTTTTGACGCTGAAAGCAGGTTTGATTAACTGTCGTTCCCTTCCTCGTCATTCCAACGAGATCTGGGCGTCAATTGTATCGGACGCCTGGGATATTTTGTTTCTCACCGAGTCATGGCTCAGAGATACCTCTGACCCTGACATCCACCTAGCTACCCCGCCGGGTTATCTCTTTAAGGGTATCAATCGTGAAGGGAGCAAAATAGGAGGCGGTCTTGCCATTATCCTAAAATCCCATCTCAATTTGTCCATTACCAAACTGACGAATATCGGGATGATTGAAGCTATGTACTTCACTATTGCGGATACCGCGGCAGTAGTCCTGGCGGGTATTCTAGTCTACAACCCTCCTACTGCCTCGACTCTCTCTTAAACGGCATTAACCCACCTGATGGCTGATCTTTCCCTCAAGCACCAACATTTCATGGTGCTCGGAGATTTCAACCTCCACGTGGATAATTCTCTTTGCTCAAAAGCCAACTACTTGTTGGAAACGATGCAGAGCTTGAACCTGTCTCAGTTAGTCAGGGGTCCAACACATACAGCTGGGCATACACTTGATCTTATCTTTGCCAATTTCTCGAATATTACAGTCCATTCTTCACTCCCTCTTACCTGGTCAGATCACCATCTTGTCCCTTTTGACCTAGAGATATGCTCAAGGCCCACACCCACTGTCCTTGGTAAAGAGCTGGGAAGAAAGTGGCATAAAGTTACCTGTTCGACTTTAGATCCTTTATTTAATTATCAGCCGGACCCTTTGTCTCGTGACATTGATGAAAATGTGTCCAAACTTAATTCCGAGCTACTCCTTGCCATTGATTCCATCACCCCTCTCAAACCTATTACCTCTGCTCGAACACGCCCCTCTGCCCCGTGGTTCTCTCTGACCCTCCGCGAGGAAAAAAGCAGCTGCAAAATACTAGAACGCAAGTGGCGGCAGAATTATGACCCTGAATCCAAAGCTTCTTACAAAACCGCCTTGAAAAAATTTCTTAAACAAAAAAAAGCCACCATGAGAGATTATTTCTCACTACAAATCTCCAACGCTAAGAACTCCTCCAAAACCCTTTTTTATATTGTTAAAGAGTTTGTAAACCCTCCCGCCAGGGCTTCGCAGAACCCCTCTAGCCAGGCACTATGTGATGGACTGTCCGATTATTTTCTAGAGAAAATCGATAAAATTAGTACTTCATTCCCTGTTGAGGAACCATCTCCGGTCCCCCCTGATATGGCCCCGGAATTGACTTCTCTACAGTCTCTTAACGAGCTGTCTCTTGAGACCGCACTCAGGTTATTCACCCAGTGCAGATCAGGCTCGCCTTCCGACCTTATCCCTGCCAAGGTCATGGGTGACCTAGCCCCTATATTGGCTAGTCCCTTTCTTTCTATCTGGAATGCCTCTCTCTATCATGACATATTTCCATCTGCTTGGAAGGAAGCTCTGTTGGTTCCATCCTGAAAAAGCCTGATGCTGATCCTACAAAATTTAGCAATTTAGCAATCTAAGGGTTTAATGTATTTAAATACTGACGCATTTATAACGAATTAACATGTTTAAAGATGGCGTCTGTATGCTCTTCAATACAGTCCTCTTTTATGTTCATGCACTTGTTGAGAAATGAAATGACGTATATAAAAAACGGCCGTTTCGGGCGCGCCAATGTACCATCGACAAAGGCGACTGCCGAAACGCGTCTGGTTACTGAGAGTTCTGAATAAAAGCTTGGAACTCGCCTCTGTGAGTGCTTTCCTTTCTTGACATACGAGGCAAGGTTGGAGCATCGATATATATATATATATATATATATATATATATACACGCAGGGTACGCGTACTTCCAACTAACTATAACGTGGGAATTTCAATCGTTTTTTGCGAGTAAAACTTCCAGCTAACTATAACAGGTGTGAAGCCTATGGTTTTTTCAGTGAATTTAATAGGTTTTTTAAATGCTAATTCCTAACTATAACTGGTGTGAAACCTATGGTTTTTTCAGTGAATATATATATATATATATATATATATATATAAATATATATATATTGACTGAAAAAACCATAGGTTTCACACCAGTTATAGTTAGGAATTAGCATTTAAAAAACCTATTAAATTCAGTGAATTTAATAGGTTTTTTAAATGCTAATTCCTAACTATAACTGGTGTGAAACCTATGGTTTTTTCATTGAATATATATATATATATATATATATATATATATATATATATATATATATATATATATATGCAACAAGATATCTCCGACGGGAGAAAATCAATTCACCACAATTTTGCCTTGCGTTTTCGTTGTGCGTACCTCTTCAGGTAAATCACGCCGATGTTTTATGCAACAGGGTGTCTCCCACGGGAGAAGGATGAGTCGCCACAACCTTGCCTTTGACCATTTATTCGTGCAGGGTGAACAGGACACAGCGTTTTGTCGACATGTTTCGTTTCTGCTGGAAACTTTTTCAAGAGGTTACGCCTGCCACATGTTCAGTTCGCTGGTTGACTGCAGGTGATTTTTGATAATTTAACATAGCTCAACATGGCTCCGCCCCTTAAGAATCACTTCCGTTTGTGAATGGCATTCTGGTACCTGTAGTATGGTCAGCGTCCGATTTGTAAAAATGTTTTTTTCAGTGGGTGGTGGATAATTGTCCTGTTGTGGTGCCAGCCACTTTTAAAACCTCTGCTCCGATGTCATGATGCTGGTTCCCCCTTCTGTCAATCCCCTTTTCGGATTGAATGGGGGCCGGATACCGGAGTCCAGTCCCCGGGAGCACCGCAGACCCCTAGTCCGAGTAACGGTTCAAACAAGGGAGGTTCAGGTGCGGGGCTGCATGGCGCTTCGTTCCGTGTGCGTCCTCTTCAGGTGAACCACGCTGATATTAATTGCAACAAGATATCTCCGACGGGAGAAAATCAATTCACCACAATTTTGCCTTGCGTTTTCGTTGTGCGTACCTCTTCAGGTAAATCACGCCGATGTTTTATGCAACAGGGTGTCTCCCACGGGAGAAGGATGAGTCGCCACAACCTTGCCTTTGACCATTTATTCGTGCAGGGTGAACAGGACACAGCGTTTTGTCGACATGTTTCGTTTCTGCTGGAAACTTTTTCAAGAGGTTACGCCTGCCACATGTTCAGTTCGCTGGTTGACTGCAGGTGATTTTTGATAATTTAACATAGCTCAACATGGCTCCGCCCCTTAAGAATCACTTCCGTTTGTGAATGGCATTCTGGTACCTGTAGTATGGTCAGCGTCCGATTTGTAAAAATGTTTTTTTCAGTGGGTGGTGGATAATTGTCCTGTTGTGGTGCCAGCCACTTTTAAAACCTCTGCTCCGATGTCATGATGCTGGTTCCCCCTTCTGTCAATCCCCTTTTCGGATTGAATGGGGGCCGAATATATATATTCAATCAGAACAGGTAGCCTTTTGCGAAGCACTGCCACATGAAGTTTTTCAATAAGCACATTTATTTGAATCCATTTCACTTGCTCGATCCCCAGCAGATTTCAGAGTCTCCTTCGAACATAAAAGCCTGACGCGTTTCAGGGATGACCCTTTCCTCAGAGGCAATGTTCGTGAAGGTCAATCAAACAGTTTCTGGTAGTGTCCACTCAAAAAGCTCTCACCTGCCTCTATGGGCGTGTCTCAGGCGCACTGCATCCTGGGCTTTGTAGTGCACTAACCTTTAACCCACAGTGGGGCTGCTTCTTCAACCTTGCAATTGGAACCAATATTCTCCCAGTGGAGCGAGGAGAGCACTGGAACCTCTCAGGAAGCGCACTTGTAGCAGCGAAAACGTGTCCAAGGCAGCACCACCTGTGTTGGCGCTGCGCCTGCCTTCGTTCCATAACTGCAAGCTCTTACAAAAAGCCTGCATGGACCCTCATTCAAGGTGGGACTTGCTTCTCGACTGGGCAACAGCCGAAAAATATTCAATCAGAACAGGTAGCCTTTTGCGAAGCACTGCCACATGAAGTTTTTCAATAAGCACATTTATTTGAATCCATTTCACTTGCTCGATCCCCAGCAGATTTCAGAGTCTCCTTCGAACATAAAAGCCTGACGCGTTTCAGGGATGACCCTTTCCTCAGAGGCAATGTTCGTGAAGGTCAATCAAACAGTTTCTGGTAGTGTCCACTCAAAAAGCTCTCACCTGCCTCTATGGGCGTGTCTCAGGCGCACTGCATCCTGGGCTTTGTAGTGCACTAACCGTTAACCCACAGTGGGGCTGCTTCTTCAACCTTGCAATTGGAACCAATATTCTCCCAGTGGAGCGAGGAGAGCACTGGAACCTGTCAGGAAGCGCACTTGTAGCAGCAAAAACGTGTCCAAGGCAGCACCACCTGTGTTGGCGCTGCGCCTGCCTTCGTTCCATAACTGCAAGCTCTTACAAAAAGCCTGCATGGACCCTCATTCAAGGTGGGACTTGCTTCTCGACTGGGCAACAGCCGAAAAATATTCAATCAGAACAGGTAGCCTTTTGCGAAGCACTGCCACATGAAGTTTTTCAATAAGCACATTTATTTGAATCCATTTCACTTGCTCGATCCCCAGCAGATTTCAGAGTCTCCTTCGAACATAAAAGCCTGACGCGTTTCAGGGATGACCCTTTCCTCAGAGGCAATGTTCGTTTTTTAAATGCTAATTCCTAACTATAACTGGTGTGAAACCTATGGTTTTTTCAGTGAATTTCAATGGTTTTTTAATAGCAAATCTCTATAGGTATAAAAAGTAAAACATTTTATAACGAATTTTATATTGTATAATTATGTAATATATATATATTTTTTAATTTTTTGCCCCGGAGCGCTCCCGGGGCGCGCACTGGTGAACGCACGGGTAAGCGCAATGTTACGGCGCGCCCCGGGGCGCGTACCGGTGAGCGTCCCATTAGCGCTATTCTTGCAAACGAAAACAACATTGTGACGTTTTGCGTAACCGCGTGATGCGTCATATGACGCACTGCGTAAGCGCACCCGGAAGCACGCGACGCATACGATCGCGGAACGTCCTGACGCGCTTACGCTACGCGCCCCGGGGCACGTAGCGTAGGCGCGTCGGGTCATGTGATCTGAAAATAACACTTTTCATTGGTGCAGATCAGTTTTGGTTTCCAAATGATGAAAACTTGGATCATGTGACTTGAAAATAACACTTTTCATTGGTCCAGAACAGTTTTGTTTTCCAAATGATGAAAGACCCCACCTTTTTTCCTTATTCTGACTTTGTCCTTTGACTGAGGAAGACCTGTTTGGAGATCTGTCTCTAATCTTTTCTACTTTAAAATGGCTACAGTAGCAGCAGCAGCTGGAGCTTCTGCACCACCACCACCAGCAAAAGGACCACCACAACATCACTTTGGTGGTCAGGAAGAAGAAGAGGAGGAGGAGGAGGAGGAGGGGAGAAGGACATTCCTCCAAGAAGACAATACCCCATATAGGCCAAAGGAGCACATAGTATGGGAGTTTTTTTCTATTCCAGGGCAAAAAGAAAGTCAATGCACCAAAGGTGACTTGCCTAATCTGTGGCATGGAACTTTCAAGGGGGAACCCTAATAGGAAATATTCTTTTGGTAATTATACCATGATTAGGCATATGCAGCGCAAGCATCCCAGGAACTATGCTGCTGCAGAGATGAGAGAAATGGCCAGTAACCTTTCCCAATCTTCAGCCAGCAGCTCCAAAAGAAAGCAACCCACTCCATCGGGACCAGACACAAGGGAGACAATGCCAATCATCCAACCACGGTTTGGGGAATTCAGGGTGACTTGTATTTTTTGTGGTAAGACCATCAGCTATGGTGAGCAGAGCATAAAGCTCATCGTTCTTGCAGGTGACAACCACAATTGCCCCAAAAAACCCTAATTTTTCCAGATTTTTTTTTTTGCTCCAGTTGAGCCGTTTACAATTCCCTGTTTTTTGTTTCCCCCCTTAAAAAATACAAAAAAAATTTAAAAGTGTTCAGAAAAGCCAAAAAAAGTAAAAAATGTTAAAAAAAAACAAAAAAAAAAAAACAACAAAAAGAATTACAAAAACAGTTCTTTTTAGAACTACCTTTAATTTATAAAAATAAACCTATATTTTTAAAGAATCTCTGTCAATCTTTTTTCTGCAGGGTACGCGTACTGGTACGTGCACCGGGGCGCGCACCCAAATTTCTTTTTTTTTAAAAAATAAAGAAAGAGTGAGCATGAGGGAAGAACACAGAGAGAGTAATGTTTATAGAAAAAGAGTTAGAGGGAGCAACACAGAGGGATTGTTTTTTACATAGTAAAAAACAGAGACGGGGTAATAGGGTGTAAGTTAGAAAAGGAAAATGAATAAGGGAGCGAAAGAAGGGAAGAAAGAAAAAGAAGAATAAAGTAGAGGTACTGGTAGAATGTGAGTGGGTGTTGAAAGTAAAAGGAAGGACAGTAAAGAATGGGGAATGAGGGGTAGTGACAGAACTGGAATAAATGAACAACAGTGAGGGAGGGTGAGAAAAGAGCAGTGAGTGTAAGTAAAGAGGGGTGAAAGAGGGTGGATAAAAGTGAATAAGGTTAAGACATGGGGAGTGACAGAGAGAAAAGAGAGAGAGAGTAAAGGAAGGAGTGACTGAAAGAGTCTGAGTGAAACAGGAAAGAAAGGTAAGTAAGGCAGTGTGGGTGACTTATAGGGAGTCAGTGGGTGTAGGTGGGGGTGTGGGTGTGTAACGTGTGTGTGTCTGGGTGTGAGTGTGTGGCGTGTTTGGGTATGGGTGGAGGTGTGGGTGTGTAAGATATGTGTGGGGGATGTGTGAGTGTGGGAGGTATGTGTGTGGAGTGTGTGTGTGTGTGTGGGATGTGTGGGTGTGTGTGTGTGAAGAGTGTGTGTGTGGTTGTGTGTGTGTGTGAGGTGTGTGTGTGGTGTGTCTGTGGGGTGTATGTCAGAGGTGTGTGTGTGTGTTGGGGGGGTTTGTGTGTAGGAGTGAAGTAAATGATTAAGGAAAAGAGACTGAGTGAGGGAGCAAAGGAAGGGAACAGGGGGTAAGGGAAGTAAAGAATGGGGACTGAAAGAAGTTGAATGTGGGAGGGGAAATAGGGAAAGGGTATTAAACATGGAGAATATGAATAAGTGAGGAAAGCAGAGTAAAGAAACAGGAGTGAGGTAGGTTGAGAAAATAGTAGTGAGGTTAAAGCAAAGGGTGATGACAAACTACATTTATTTAGTCACACTTACCATATAATAAATGTAACTTTAATTACATTATTTTACTACATTTTGTACCTGTAAAGAGAGAAGAAAAAATAAGTTATTATTAGTAAAATATGTATTTAAAATTAATGATACAAATGAAGAGGTTAAAAATCATAACAGTGTATTTAGAAATAAAGTAAGGTAGAAGGACAAAAAGAGGGAAAAAGAAATAGAAGAAGAGCAAATTACTAAGAGTAAGGCATATAGATACACTGACAGAAAGGAAGAGAAGAAGAGAAAAATGAACTGAAGGTAAGAAAGATACTAAAAGAATATGAGTTAGCAAAACTAAATCAAGAAACAGGAGTAAGTAAAAAGATAATGACTGAGAGGGAAAGGAGTCTAATAAAGGATGCATTTAGAAGAATGAGGAATGGAAGATAACTGAGAGTAAGTGAAGGAGAGTCATAGAGTTAAGGGATGAAGGGAGAGAGGATAATATAGAAGGATTGAGGGAAAAGGAGTGAGGAAGTTAGTAGACAGAGAGACTAAGGGAAAGACTGAGTGAAGTGGAGTACAATGAGTGAGGAAAGAAAAATGAGTAAGGGAGCAAAAGAAGGAAAGAGAGGAGAAGAGGACTAATGCAGTGGTACTGAGAGAATGTGATTCGGTGATAAAAGTAAAGAGTAGGACACTAAAAGATAGGAAATGAGGGGTAGTAATGGAACCGGACTGAAAGAAATAGGTTGAAGAACGATGAGAGAGGAGCAGTGAAGTTGTTGTAAGAGAAATGATAGAAGGTAGATAAACACAAGTGAACATAACACAAGGAGAGTGAGGGACTGAGGACATAGAGGTAGTGAACGGAAAATAGAGAGAAGAGGTCAAAAGAAAGGAGGAAACAAAGATAAGCGAGGGAGAGTGGATGATTTATAGTGATAGAGTGCGACAATACTGGTGAGTGAGTAAAGAGGAATTACTAAAAGAGCAAAGGAGGAAAACACAGAAAAAATAAAGTAAAGCAGACAGACTGAAAGCTGAATAGTTATGCAAGGGATATAGGGGATGCAGACAGTTGAAATGAGAATGAGGGGTTGTGAAAGAAGTTAAATAAAAGAACGGGGTTGAAAGAGAGTGAAAGAAAGACATTATAAGTGAGTAAAAAGAGCTGAAAGAGGGTGGAAAAAGGAAAGTGAGTGTGAGACAATGGGAATATAATTTAAATTACAGAATACAAACTATAGATTAACTTGTACAACATGTTACATAGTTTATTTTTGCTGTTCTCAGAATATATTGAATTTCACTTAAAAAAGTGAGTTCAAACTACTCATCATATGACAGCGGGGAAAAAAAAACACAATCAAAAAGATTGTGTTTTAAAAAACCCATCTAAACTTAAAAATAACAAATGTAAACTAATCTTTGATTCACTTACTTTTTCTTTAGGCCAAATAGTATATCATGAAGGTCCTTTTCGTTGGAAAGTACTCTGCTGTTCTGTAAAAATTCCATTTCATCGACTTTCTAGAAGAAAACCTCGAAGAACATCTGAAATATTTTTATTATTTTCATATACTCCTTCTGTTCCGTCATAACTCTTTGCTCATTCCTTCACCATTCCTTAAGGCCAAATAGTGTCAGATGTATCAGTATATTTTCAAATTAATTAAAACAAACTCTAAAATTACCGTTTTTCCGACGTTCTGAAAGAAAGGCTCAAACAACATTCTCACAATATTTAAATTTTCGTAATTCCATCTCTGACTCACTCATGTTCATCATTTCCTATAATACTGATATCACTTACTATGAGATCCACTTACAGTACCTATATGACAACTCAATTTTTTATATTATCTTGATCACTTTTACTCAGAATATAATTTTAAACAGCAAACTAACCTTTATTAACTGCTCCCGTCTTCATACGCCAATTACCTTTACTTAAATTTTGGTTCTAAAAACACTAGATATGAATTTTTTAAGTCAAAAGGCAAACGTTGTTTGAAAGTCAAATGAGTGTCATTACAAAGGGTCCAACCTTTACAACTTTTTAAATAGCATGTGTAATGCCCTGATGTTGTTGAAGGACTGTCATGATAAATAATAGCTACAGTTGCAAAGGTTCTTCCTGAAATTGATAACTGAGAAGCCACAAACTTTTTAATAGAAGTTGACAATTTACTTCCATCAGGTCTACATCGTTGGAACATTAAAATCACATATTTACCATAAGTTTGTAAAAATAATGTGGACAGCATTGCAGACTTACATTGGGTACATACCATATTGTGATCAGCTGCTTTAACTAGATTATTAAAAGGCACTGATTTGCAGTCTGGTAAACTCAAGTATATAAATCTTTCATTGTCTATTCTAGTACTACTTGATAAAGGACAGTTGTCACAGTCATGCTGCCATTGATAAGAAAGGCTAAAAAGATTTTTTATATCTACTCCTTCATCTTCCAATACATCAAAAATATACATTAAAAATTCCTGACAATCCTGCTGAATAATCTGTGAAAATTGATTTTGACCAGAATATATGTCTAGAAGATTTCTAATTTCCGAAACACTTTCTATTTTTGCTCTATCACTGCTAATTTTCTCAAACACAGAATTCAATAAACAGCAGAATGTTTGATTCCAATTTTCAACAATCTGTTCTTGTACATTTTGAAGAAAAAAACCAACATTAACCACTACATTAGCATAGCAGTTGACACCAGAACTGTTTTCAAACTGAAATCCAACAACATCTTCAACAGAATCCTTTTTCTTTCTGCTTACAATTACAGTTTCATCTACTTTTTGTCTTTTTGCTACTACCTCACTGCAATTATTCTCATTTCTTCTTTTTCGGCCTACCACACGTTTTTCAAACAGAGGATATTGAGGCAAATGTGGAGCATACTCTCTTCTTAACCTATTGTATTCTTTAACACAATCTAGATCATCACAAATCTTTGTTTCATCACACTCAATCAAGTACAATCCTGATAAAGTTCTAACTCGTGATAATGCCACATATGCCATACCCTCTTTAAACACAGAACTTCCAATGTTCACCAAAGCACTATCTACACTTAAACCTTGAGATTTATGAATTGTCACTGCATATGCCAAACAAACAGGAAACTGTTTATGGCGAACATATAATTCTTTCACAAGCAAAAATCTAGCTGAACAACGACAAATTTGTTCTATTTCGTCAATGCTATCAAATTTAATTTTTAAAATTTCAATTCCATCTCTATTTTTGGAATTCACAAAACCAACAACATGACCCATTGCTCCATTTACCAGACCTCTTCAACATTTAAATTCCTTCTCAAAATGATACGACAATTTAAACACACATTCAGAGTCTATTCAAAACCAGCAGTTTTAGATATAGTCTTCTCTAATGAATCCAATTTTGATTTTAAATTTTCAGACAAAATAATTGTTGCTCCCATATGCTCTATTTTATCTATAGCTTCCAGTTTCACTATGTCTTCATTTTCTAACTTTAACATTTTGTTGTTGAACATGGAACATTCTTTCAGAGTAGGCATCAAACATTTGCCAGATTTCTTCTCGTTAATTTTCTTAAAAATATTCTCTGGAAGAATGTTTTCATTTGGGTACAAATTTGAAATGAATCGTCCATGTAAAGCTTCTTTCCCATGCTGACTTACTTTTCCGATTCTTACATCTTGTAGAATATTTTTATAATCTTCATCCTTTGCCTGCCGCATATTTTGGAGTAGTTCTGCATATTTGAAATTTTACCATATATTAACGTTTTCAATGCTTCCTAGGCACTTCCTGGTATCTTCATGCGTGACCATTTTAAACACTGGTTGTCCTTTCACTGGAGTCAACTGCAGTAGATCTCCAAAAACCATAATGTGTTTTCCTCCGAATAACACATCATACTCTGTTCTAAGAATTTCTTGCATTCTCAAATGCACAAAAGCAAGCATTAGATTTGAGACCATGCTTACTTCATCAATGATAAGAAGCTTCATTTTCTTCAGGACTCTGGAAACTTCGAAACACGCATCTCCAGATAGCTTGTGGTATTGCAATTTGTTATCATGCTCAACTGGCAGCATCAGTAAACGATGTAAAGTAATCCCTTTAATATTATGTGCTGCCAGCCCAGTTGGAGCGGTAACAACACAAGACAGCGGTGATTCAGTCCTTTTCTGCAGATAAGTTGCTATTGCTTTAATCAGAAAACTTTTTCCAGTTCCCGCTTCTCCACTCACGTACAGTTGAACAGGCTTAAATGATGTACATGAGCACTCTTTCTTCTCATGACTGAATCCATGTTCAACCTGTTCTGTGACTTCATCATGTATCTGTTTCTGCTCAAGGTTTAATTGTTTCACCAAATCTTCTAAATTAATTACATCCTCTTGAGCTTGCTCCATAGCTCTTTCCACCTCATCCATGGCAGTGGCAGCTTCATTTTGGATAATTGGTCCTCCTAGTGGATCCTGACTCAATGAAGCAGAACTATGACTGTCTTGAGAACTGTCTCTCGCAATCTCTGCAGCAATTGTTGCTTCTTGCTGTATTTCTTCATTCAACATTTGCAGATAATTTGGAAAAACAGGACATTCTATGGTATACTTCGTTGCATTAAAAGAGTCTTCATAACAGAGAAAATCTCCAAGTAGTTCCTCTTCTGTACGCCATGGTTTAAAGAGTTGCAAAAGAGCCAAATTGTAAAATTCTCTTTTGTCTGGATTTTCACAACTCAATTTTCGATGATTAATCAAATGACCTTTTCTCTGTTTCACTAGACATCCTTCACATCCAATGACAGCATATATTCCATTATTGATATCTTCTCTGATGTTCTTCTTATAAATATATCTTTGCAGAACTTCATAGAGACAAGCGTTCTCAAGATAAAGACTTCTATTTGGATAGTATGTATCCAACATGTTTGTCTTCAAAATATCTGTACTTTCTGGTTCTTTCTCCGCCAAATACTCAATTTCTTGTACAGATTTCAAAACTCGATTTCGTGTTGCAGCAAGACCTAGACTCACCCAAATGATGGTTCTAGATTTGGCATATAGACTTGCTGATGACAAACGATCGGAATATTAATATGCTCCAATTTCTCGATGTCACAACATCTTTAGACTGTAACTGTATAATTTCTTGCTTAGACTCTTTTCATGTGAAATGTCCTCCCACATTTCCTTCAGTTCTGTCTTTTCTTTTTTTGTGATGTAAGACGTCACATATCGAGCCACAGCAATAGAGTTGTTAGCAACGAACTGAATATCAATGTTAGCATTCCACATGGACAAAATCACTGGGTTGTAGTCGTTGATGTACTTAGACTCTTCGTTTCTTTTTAAATTGTATGTATTTTTGGGTGATTTCCTCGTCACAGTATGTCACAGAGGAGACATCAAATTATTTACTCTTCCTTTAGAAATCACTGCTCGTGGAAAACCAAAACGACATTTTGTGTAGAACTTGTCCTTGTTTCTGAATTTTCGACGACAGTACTTTCCACAACGATGGGATTGAAAGCGTTAAACTTGTTTCATTAAACTGTTTTCTTCAGTAGTTTTCGGAACAGCACATGTTGAATACTCTTCAATGAAGCTCATCACTGTCTCATCCGAATCTGTTCCAAATTTGGGTGCATCTTTAATCCACAACAACATATATATGTGAGGAGCACCTCTCGCTTGGTACTCCTTTCTCCAAAAGAAATCCAAAACCTCTCCAAGGGGAGGATTTTTTTTGTTGGTAATGAAAGAGATCATAGCTTCAAATCTATGATTAAAATATCTGCATACATTCACTGGATCCAAAGAACACAGTTCTCCAGGTGTTTTGAATTCTATATTTTGTATATTTGCTTTTGCCTCGCGTATAAATTGAAGTAAGTCGTCCCATGCATACTCAGCACAGCTAAGAGTGGGGAACCATGTAGGAGTTCCTAAGTTTCTTAGCATACATTTCAATTCCCCATGACGACGGTACCAATACTCGTTTGTACCACGCTGACATGCCATGAGATTGATTAGATGAGATTCCAAAATATTATCTTGCAGATTAACTGTCTCCATAAAGTCCCTAGCCGAAACATTTTGGAGATGTGCTCCACTTTTCAGTATATGGTTTACTGCATAAGAAAGCCCAGACAAGTCACTTTCATACAGTAGATGAAACAAATATGGGATGCATTGACGAAACCTTGGATCTTCAGCATATAATCTTAAAGTCCGGTATTCAGATGCTGGAATTTGAAGTGGTCGATCGTCATATCGTCCACCTCGACCTGTTGGAAATAGCTGTGGAAAACAACGAGCTTCCAAACTTTCTTCCCATACACTAATGGGACTTCCTTTTGCTGATTTCATTTGAAACAAGTCAATTGCATTCCCCATTACTTCTTTGGAATGCAAAGGATGAACAGTATAATGTTCATATATTTCTTCACTTCTAGACACATCAACTTTTTCAATTTGGCCAGCTGAACAATCACTGTCTTCCTGTGCGGCTGTTTCCTCTGCTCCAACACATACATGTTTGTAGTACTCATTGTTTTTGATCAAATACAACGTTGGCTTTTTGACTTTCCTAACATCCACTAAATCTTGCCAGATTTTCTTACTCTTTGTCGGAACCTCATTAACTAGAATAACCAGAGGTTCCTCTTCCACTTTCTCTACACCAATTGTATCAATATTTTTCTTGAAATCTAGAGGCAAATAAACAACTCTTCCTTTTAATCCTCTCTGTAAATCTGAAGGAGGCAATTTCCCTATCTTAGGCTCCATGTGAACAATTGCCTGAAAAGGATGGACACATTGAATCAAAATACACTCATATGTATTTAAATCCATCAATTCAGGAGGAATGTCTACCAACTCAAGATTATTATGAACAGCTCTAGCAGGCATTCTGTTTTGATTTAATTTATCATAACAATATTTACAAATACGCTGATCAGAATTCAAATCAAAAGAATTCTCCACCCACAAATAAGTTGCAAAATCCTTCCACTCATAATTATTTATCTTTTCACTTTTTACGTATAAATCAACTAATCTAGTCTGATGATTATAATGAGTTCGTCGACAACACACACAAGTAAAATTCGTCCTTTCACTTGATTTCACCTTAAACCTGATAATTTCCTGGTCAAACTTTTCTGTAGTTGAAATCTGTACATCGTCTTCCAGATTACCTTGAATTTATGTGTCAATTTCTACACTGTCCTCTTTTTCACTAAAATAACAAATCTCAATTTCTTCACAAATCTTCTTCACATCTAATTAAGTTCCATGCAAAAGAGCACTGTTTAATTGTTTGAGCTTAAGTGCTGGACTTTTTGCATAATACAGCCTTCTCACTAATTTCCTCATTTTGTTATGATGCACTGCTAACATCCTAAAATGATGAAAAACACTCTGACAGACTTTTCTAGAAAGACAAGCCAGTGAATGCCCTTGCAAACCTGTGTTTTCTCTCACTCTGCAAGGATCTAAGTCTTGCAACATCTTCATTTTCTGTTTTAGAGTTTTCTTACTATATGTACGTAAGAAATTACAAAACAAATCGATTGATTCCTGTCGCACACTACAAATACTACTACACTTCCAAGTATACACTGGACCCTTAGTACGTCTCCCTAAAACTTCATCAGTTAACACCTCTTCTGGTTCTCTAGGCACAAGTTTCTCTTTTTCAATTGGACAACCGTCTTTCACCTCATATGCTCGACCACTGGTGTCAACTAAATGCACTAAATCATTCTCCTGAAAGTAACTCTCCTCATTAAAAAATGGCTCACAACTTGAACTGTGCATCCATTCTCCAGAAAAAACTTTACAAAAATTAGTCCGATTAATTACTCTTTTCCATTTCCTGTTTGATTTGAAAACATCAATTGTCTTGTTGTGTCCTAATTCTATTGATTATTAAATTAAATAATTTTTTCTTAACTTCAAAAGCATGATCAACAATCTTCTCTACACTTTTCTTTTTCTTATAAAAAGCAGATCTCTGTTTACCTTTTTTAATATTTTTTAATACATTTAAAACCACCCTATTGCGAAACATTCATTTACGAATGTCCCTAAATTGATTTTGCCTTCTATTCCTATACATATTATTGTCTCCTGCTGCAGTAGTAACATTTTTTCGGAATCTCTCCTTCCTCTTCAAATTTGCTCTCTCCTTCTCTTTTTCTACATTCTGTCCAACATTTTTTTTTGATCTACATATGTTCCGTAAGAAAGACTTGGGGGTCCATTAGGATGACGGGCGGACTTTGCCCGCCCGTCATCCCATCGTAAATCGGGACTGCCCGCCATAAGGGCGGGGGTCCCGGGGTGCCATTAGGATGTGCCCGCCACAGTGGCGGGCACATCCTGTATTTTCAGCATTGTGGCGGGCGGTGCTCTCTGCACCGCCCGCCACAATGCTGAAAATGCACTTTAACATTGTCATTTGCAAAGCGGCAGGCACCGCGCGGTGCCTGCAGCTTTGCAAATGACAATGAAGGGGGGTACCACAGGTATCCCCCATGTGCACCCCCCACCTGTACTTCACTCAGGGGGCCCGCAGGGGCCCCCAGAGTGAAGACCGCATGCCTTTCCGTGCACTGCACACCACACATCATAATATGTCTGGCGGTGTCTATTAGACACCGCCACCATATTATTCGACCGGGGCGGAAAAGTGGCGGGCGGTGTTTCCCTCCGTTGCGGTCCCCCCCGCCATTGTAATGTGGCGGGGGGAAAGGGTGGCGGGCGGGCATTTCTGTCCGGCGGATCGCCACCGCCACCATGGCGGTCGCGATCCGCCCGACATCGTAATGGAGCCCTTGGTTGTCTTACCAGGAGCTTTTTTCCTGTTTTTTGAAGTATTTGTTGTAGGAGACTGCTTTAATTCCGTTGCTGTTTTTGATTTTTTCCGCTTAGAATCTTTTCGTCTCCTTTCCCTTGAGGGCATATTTCCTTTCTATTGAAATCTTGATTTAAATCTGTGAAAAAAAAAAAATCATTATAGACCACTATTACCAAACAACAAAACAATGACAATAAGCAAACAATATAAACACTATAATACTTCTACATATCACCTTATCTCTGTTTTTTAAATATATTTAAAACAATATTTCGGGCACATGAATTACTTTTACATTATTGACAAGGATTAGATAGTATCTGCATGTTTAAAAAAATATATTTGCACATTTCACAATCATATCACCTGTGTTTCCTCAGATTAGTAAGCAGATTGTACACATGAGGTAAGGACTGTCCTGGGGAGCATAGGTGGTGAGGCCGGTGTCTAAGAGTGCACTGGACTGCACTTCATGAAGCCTATCCCCCACTGCACTCTTAGACACAGCCCTCACCTCCTTTCCACCCCTGGACAGACCTCTCTTCCACTACACTCCTCAACACAGGCATCACCTCCTATGCACCCCTGGACAATCCTCACCTTATCTGCAACCCAGAATAGACCTCAACTCATCTGCACCATTAGACAGGCCTCAGTTCATTTACACCCCTGAACACGCCTCATCTCAACTGCACCCTGTTACCATCAATTATACTCAATGTATTGAGGCCTGTTGAAGGGCCACAGATTAGATAATGTTTGTCTAAGGGTCAGAGGAGGTAAGTCCTCTCAATTGCACTCATGGACACAGGCCTCAACTCCTTTACGCCCCTGGACATGCCTCACCTCATCTGCACAATCCACTTCCTAATTTAAGGAAACACAGGTAACATACATTTCCTCTCTCTTGCAAACATTCCTACCAAACATTACCATAAAAATGACACAAACCAACAACAAACAAGCTCAGTCTGCTTCCTAATCTGAGGTAACATAGGTGACATGATTGTGAAAGGTTCAAATATTTGTATGTAATCATGCACACACTATTTATTCCTTCTCAAATATGTAAAAGCCATTCATTTGCCCCAAAATCGTTTTTTGAATAACATTTTAGAAACAGAGCACAGGTCCTATGTACAAGCATTCAACTTCACTAATGAAACCTCACTATTTCACAAAATAAAAATCTTCTATCTTGCAAATGTAGATACCAAGCATTATCAAAAAGCATGACACAAACCAACAGCAAAGAAGCCCAGAGCCTCATTTATGAGGCCCTGCGTTAGTTTTGCGCTGGTGATGCGTCACTTTTTGTGACGCATCGGCAGCATAAAACATGTGCCTTGTTGCGCCATATTTAAAAAATGACACATCTAGGTAGATGCGTCACTTTTTAAACCCCTGCGCCACATTATACCTGCGTCAGGTATAATGTATGCAGAGGGGGCGTTCCCCCGTAAAAAACCTTCTAATAGTGACGCAGTGAAATCTATGAGATTTCACTGCGTCACTTTTAGGACACTGTTATGTCAAAATCTTGTACCTGCCTCACAGCAGGCATAAGACTGATGCAAACCCTTTCACATTGGGCTTTCCCTATTTGAAAAACACGCATTGCTGGAGTTGGGTCACTTTTGTGACACACTCCAGCAATGCATCACTTTTGCGCTTACAGATACGTCAGAAATACTGACTTATCTGTAACTCCTTTCGACATGATGCGTCATACATACAAGGAGTGGCAGTGAAAACTGACGCATCGCTGTTTTCATAAATAAGGCCCTCAGTGTGCTTCCTAATCTGAGGTAAACAGGTGACATGATTGTGAAAGGTTCAAATATTTTTATGTACAAACATTCCATTTCAGTTCTGAAAACTCACTATTTTACAAAATACATTTCCTCTCTATTGCAAACATTCCTAACAAGCATTACCCAAAAAATGACACAACCCAACAGCAAAGAAGCTCAGTCTGCTTCCTAATCGTAGGTAACACAGGTGACATGATTGTGAAAGGTTCATATATTTTTATGTAAACATGCACACACTATTTATTCCTTCTCAAAAATGTAAAAGCCATTGATTTGCCCCAAAATCGTTTTTTGAATAACATTTTAGAAACACAGCGCAGGTCCTATGTACAAGCATTCCATTTCAGTTCTGAAAACTCACTATTTTACAAAATACATTTCCTCTCTATTGCAAACATTCCTACCAAGCATTAACAAAAAAATGACACAACCCAACAGCAAAGAAGCTCAGTCTGCTTCCTAATCTGAGGTAACACAGGTGACATGATTGTAAAAGGTTCAAATATTTTTATGTAATCATGCACACTATTTATTCCTTCTCAAAAATGTAAAAGCCATTGATTTGCCCCAAAATCGTTTTTTGAATAACATTTTAGAAACACAGCGCAGGTCCTATGTACAAGCATTCCATTTCAGTTTTGAAAAATCACTATTTTCCAAAATACATTTCCTCTCTCTTGCAAACATTCCTACCAAGCATTACCATAAAAATGACACAAACCAACAGCAAAGAAGCTCATTCTGCTTCCTAATCTGAGGTAACACAGGTGACATGATTGTGAAAGGTTCAAATATTTTTATGTAAACATGCACACACTATTTATTCCTTCTCAAAAATGTAAAACCATTGATTTGCTCCAAAATCGTTTTTTGAATAACATTTTAGAAACACAGTGCAGGTCCTATGTACAAGAATTCCATTTCAGTTCTGAAAACTCACTATTTTACAAAATACATTTCCTCTCTATTGCAAATATTGATACCATGCATTTTCAAAAAGCATCACACAAACCAACAGCAAAGAAGCTCAATGTGCTTCTTAATCTGAACTCTCTATCTATATTGAATGAATCATAACTCACCTTTACAAATGCTTTGGGAGATTGAGAACAGTGTCAGATACACACACCAATATTTCTTTAGCAGAGCAAAAGGTATGTACTCCAGGCACTGCAACCATGAATGGCACAGAAAACCTCTAATTCTACTTACATATTCCTCATGGTAACAAATCAAAACTCTTCCCTCTCTATTTTCAAATCAACACCCTTCCCCCCACCCTCAGCCCTTTCTACCTGTTACCATAGCAACTCCCTCCTCACTGAGCTCTCAGGGTTAAAAGTTTATTCTACAATGTTGCAAATGAACTCACCAAGGATGTTTGACCTATCAATAAACCAGCTTATCAGGTGCAATCTTTCTTTTAATGACTTTTTCTTGACCATTCAAATTACATGCACCCTAACTTTCAGTTTTCAACTATCTGAATCCACCAATCATTGCTTGTGATTCAAGAGCACTGAAACTCCACAGTTTTTTTTGTAAACTCCTACTGTTCCAACTGCCATTTCATTCCTACACTTCATCTGACTGCACCAGAACCTCCTCTCACCATGTACTCTGTCTGGATTATTGGACATAGCTACATTCACTGGGCTCAAAGGTATGCAGCTACCAGACATTTTCACAACCTTGATTTACCAAATGTGAACATTAAATGGATTGGCCAGAGAGGATTGAGATGTCATCAATTGATACCATTGGTGAAAACCTTTTTGCATCTGCCACACCCTCACCTCATAATTCTGCACTGTGGTGGAAATGACTTAGGCACTTTGACTGGGGTAGGTCTGGAAATGCTTTTAAAGGACACCTTTGAACAATTGATGCAACTTTTTCCTCAAACTGCCTTGGTATTTTCCAATATATGCCAAAGACAGAAATGGAAGTGGTCCAACCAATTTTGTCCACAATTTGAGAAAGCACGGAAACATGTGAATACATCTGTTTCTGCTTACATGAGAGACTATGGAATGGGTTCAATATACAACAACAACTTGCGTTACAACATGCAAGATATCTACAGAGGAGATGGTGTGCACTTCTCAGATGAGGGGAATAGAATATTCCTCCTGAATTTAAGATTGTGCATTGGAACCTACTTGTAGGTACCTAAATCAGCCCTAGAACCCAAAAGCTCTTTTCAGAGCTACCCTTCATCTGATCACTCAAAATGATTATTTTACTCTAACTTTTTTCACTATTTTTCACCAGAGTACGCTCCCCGGCGCGCGTACCGAGCGCTCACCCCGCGAAAAAATTTTGGGGCCTATATGAGCCTCCTAAGCCCCCCTCAGAAAACCTAGGGGGTCAGGAAGTGTCTACCGTGCCCCCTTTTACCCATTCCCAACGTTGTTTGTCCTCCATCTTGTGTCTCAAATCTACCGAAACACAAGATGGAGGACTCCCGTAGCGCTGCCGGTACGCGTACCGGGGCGCGCACCGGTAAGCGCTCCCAAAATTTTTTAAAAGTTAATTTACATAAAAACATTTGTAGAGAAGTTCACCAAATATAGAATAGGCAATACTACATACCAGTCCCTATCATTTTCCCAAATTTGGTGGAATTCCATTGAGCCATTTGGCCTGTAGCCCTGTCTAAATATCCTGATGTAAATTACATGACAAAAACACATCTGAAGTGTTAGAATTTACAACCAATTAAAATGTTACTTTCATTTTCCACTATTATTTCCTGACATTTGATTGGTTATGTACATGAATATATATAAAAAAAGAGAGGGAAACACAGCCATTTTGACTACTACTTCCTGAAGTACATTTGAAAAGAATTTTTACTGAGAACTTCAACTGCTTTCACAAAGGTAAGTTGTTATTTTGGAAAGTGAAGTATGTTATGCACTTTAAGTTCATTTGGGAAAATATTTTCTGATAGTTATATACTATCCCTCTGTAATAGTTATAGATTGAGATAGGCTTCTCTGTTATAGTTATGGATTGAGTTAGACTTCTCTTGTATAATTATGAATTTACTTAGGCTTTATCACATACACTTTTTATATTTCTACTTTCAGCCTGATACCATACACTGCCCAAAGATAACTTCACTGTTAAAAAATCAAAACTACCTGTCTGAACTTAAACCCAACAGTGCCCTATCTCTACTGAAATATTTATTGTTTATGCAATTTACAGCAAGAAAATGGAAGGAGAACAAAATAAAACTAATATTTCTTTTGAAATTGTTATGGAAAACAACCCCGAAGAAAATATTGCTGAGAATGATGACTTTGACTTTATGGATGAGTCTCTGGACCATGAATTACTTGAGTGTGTGGAAGCAATAGAATCACAGAATGAAAATGAGGACATTCCAGACAATATATTGTTAGAAGTTTTATTAAATTTTGAAAAAGAATCAGAAAAATAAATTTATATTTAATAATCAAAAATTGTTCTGTTCGAGACATTATTCATTTTTATATGTAATTCATGAAGTAGTACCAAAATTATTATAATATAAAGTGAGACTTATAGTATACTGAGCAACTTTTTTGTGTTACATAGTAATTTTGCTCATAGTTACTTCCTTTCTCCCACTTTATTATCTCCAATGTGTATTTGACATCACTTTTTCATCTCCTGCCTCCATGTTGTTTCTGCTTTCCTGACAGACTATAGTATAGATTCCATATACCACAATAACTTCTGTAACAACATGCAAATTATCTACAGAGGAGACAGTCTACATTGAATTTAAAACTCTGCATTGGTACCTACACGCTGGTACTTATATCACCCACACAACACAACAACTCTATGCAGAGCTACCCTACCTCTAAGCACTTTAAATTATTATTTTACTGTTTCACTGGGTTTCCCCATGTGTGAGGGGGGGTGAGGTGTGTGTGGGGGATGTGTGGGGTGTGTCTGTGAGGTGTGTGTGTGGGGGGGTGAGGTGTGTGTGTGGGTGTAGGTGTGTGGGGTGTGTGGGTGTGGGTGTGTAAGGTGTGTGTGTGGGTGTGTGGGGTGTTTGGGTATAGGTGGAGGTGTGGGTGTGTGAGGTGTGTGTGGGGGGTGCATGGGTGTGGGGGGTATGTGTGTGGGATGTGTGTGTGTGTGTGGGATGTGTGGGTGTGTCTGTGAGGTGTGTGTGTGTGTGTGAGGGGGGAGGTGTGTGTGTGGGATGTGTGGGGTGTGTCTGTGAGGTTTGTGTGTGTGTGTGTGTGTGTGTGTGTGGGTGGGGGGGTGAGGTGTGTGTGTGGGATGTACTTGTAGGTACCTAAATCAGCCACAGAACCCAAAAGCTCTTTTCAGAGCTACCCTACCTCTGATCACTCAAAATGATTATTTTACACTAATTTTTTTCACTATTTTTCCCCATGGTACGCTCCCAGGTGCGCGTACCGGGCGCTCCCCCCGCGAAAATCAAAACAAAAAAAAAAATGTTGTCCCGCGGGACCCTTTTATGGCCCCCACATCAAACCTAGGGGGTCAGGGGGGGGTCTACCCTGCCCCCTTTTGGTTATTTCCCCCTTTGTTTTTGCCACCTCTTGTGTCTCGATTCTACCGAGACACAAGATGGCGGCCACTCCGGACTGTTTCGAATGTTGACAGACACCCGAGAGCCAATCAGCTTTCTGCGCGCGAACTCGCGGTGCACGCCGGGAGCGCTCCCCGGTGCGCGTACCGGGGCGCGCCTATAGATATATATTTTTTTTTAACCTAAATTACTCAAAATCCACTGGATCACATATCTTGAGACATAGCAAAGGCACATCGGGCTACCAGTCCCTACAATTTTGCCACGTTTCGTGGGAATCCATTCAGCCGTTCGGGCTAAAAGTGAGTCCAACCGCCCTATCGAAATTAACATGGGGAAAACACGTTTTGGGACCCTCCTTTTATCTCGACCCCCGCTCAACGAATCCTCCCCAAACCTTTAGGGAAGGAGCGGACCACCATGAGGCAAATTTGAGGCAAATTACAGGCAGATCCCTCAATCTGCGCCATAGTTAATCCCAATAGAATGTTGCGGATTCCCAATGGAAAACAATCCTAACTATAACTACCTACTGGCGACCTGTATGTATATATATATATATATATATATATATGTATATATATATATATATATATATATATATACATATATATATGTGTGTGTGTGTGTACACCAACTCCATATAAGTACCCGGAAGGATGTAATGGCCAGGGCGCTTCTTTGGCAGTCGGGTAAAATGGAACTACAGATAGACCTTCTTCAGTCATTTTCAACATATCTGGCAGAAATAGAGAGCAAACTAATACAATTGGATATGAGCCTAAGAGCTCTGGACTTGAGTAAGTGCTCTCCCAGAAGTATTGAGAACACTGTTGAAGGGCATGAAGAATTTAAAGGAGGATTCAGCTTACCAGGAAACACGCTTATTGCAGGAGGAGATGGCAAGTGCTATGATGGCGGGTCAGGGAGATGAAGTATTAAGTCCCGAATTTACCACAGCGGGAGCAGAGTCGAAGTCAGATGGAGTTGCTCAACTGGAGCATTCAGAGAAAGTAAGAAGAGAAATCCCAAGTGAGCCACTACGTACAATTGAGTATCTACGGGTATTCAACTCAGCAGCCCCGCAGAGAATATAGTAGCTAAAAATGCAATTGTAAAAACAACGCATATTAAAAAGAGGAATATTTAAATCAACGTCAAAGATCCCTACAAAACTATTCCCAATATTTGAGCAGAAAAATACAGCAATGGACCTGAGGATGTCATCAAAAGCCTTGAACTTACGAAATGGTTCTGGTGAAATTGGATTAAATAAACAGGTGGACCCTGCCACTGACTTGTCTTTGGGGTATGCAGCATCCAACGTAGGCTCTAAGGTAAAAAATAATGGCCAGCGGCAAGAGGTTAAGAACACAGGGACACAATCAGTCTGGGGAGACCCGCTTACATATGATCCAAGGTCAGCACAGGATTACAGCCAAAAACCTTTAAAGGGAGACTCCCCATCAGGTGCATAGGGGGCGTATTTACTCAACTTGGACCATCAGGGCAGTATAGTATGTCCAGACACCTGGACCACCCAGGTGAGAACATCTTTAGACTCACAAAAGGTACCTGGGGGAAGTACAACCTCTGGGATCTGGATGCAGGAGCCACGAACAAAATGTCGCAACTCAGGGGCCAGGTGACAACTGGAGTATAGAAGAGAGCAAAGCGGAGTATAAGGTCACTACATTGATGAAAATGGGGAAGTTAAGCACTAACCATTTGGGTAAGGCAGGGGCGATGGCCATTGATCCGCCAGAACTGGTTTTCATTCCCATGTTCCGCCCAAGGGCCCCAGGATACGCTTAATTGGGAGAACCTGTTGGAACTATGTTTCCACATCCCATCCCTGAACCATATTACCTCAGAAGCCGTGTTATGGGTAAAATTTGACTCAAATGGGATGAACGGCACAGGAGAAGCTTCACGAACCGCATGGAGGAGTGGATCTCTGAGAGATGCAGTGTGGGGTGAAAAAGAAACTTTTGCGGCCTGTGGGATCGAACTCAGGAAATCTACCCCGCCAAAGTTTCTGGAAGTTCTATTAGACCCACCTACAGGTCAGTTAACCCACAGTGTCCTTATGGGTTCATCAGTAGAAACTTGGACCTGGAGGATACCAAAAGATTAAGAACAGTAAATATCATTTGCTCACACAACCTGAGAGAGGTGAGGATCAGCCCAAAAAAACTACTTGGCAGGAGACAGCTTGAAAGGCAACAGCCACAAACAGTTTTTTGGGCCGTACGCCTCAGTCCTGATGATAGTACTCATTTACTAACTGTAAACTGCAGTTGAAGGCTCTATTTAACTCTAGACTCCCAAAACAGTTGACACGGATGTCAAATCCTGGGATTACAATAATCTCATGGAATGTAGCTGGGCTCAAACAAATTACGTGAAGCGAGGAGGGGTGCCAATATTTGCGTGCTGGTGACATTTTATCTCTTCAAGAAACTTGGGCATTCACCCCCAACTGCTCTATCAGGCTTCCATGCCGCACAGCAGATGCCTTTTGGTCGCACATCTCGGGGTCTTTCAATTTTCATCAAGCATCCTGCCAACTTGTCTCTGACGGAGCTTTCCTGTAATTGTTCAGCAGCCCAAGTGATTCGCATTCATGGTTTGAACACAAACAGCAAACAAATGGTTGTGATTGTGGTCAACTGTTATTTTAAGGATCCCATGAACAAAAGGACAATCTTGGTAAAGCAGTTTCTCGATTGCCTCGATGTCCTCTTTCTTGAATATTTGAACTGTGAATTTATTATTACTGGTGACTTCAACATTAGGGCTTTGGGGGAGAAGGCTAAAGGACTTTCTAAGGAAAAGGCAGATTTCGGAATCAAGTTTTATGTAGGATTATAACTTAGTATCAGCTCATTTGGTGTGTGAGTCGAGAAACAAGGAGCTAATATTCCAACCAACCTGCAAAAATGTATGAACCATTTTATCTACTAGATTGGCTGCACATTTAGATCACTTTAACAAAACAATTAAAGCAGAAAGTGACCATAATCCTTTAAGGAGCATGCTGAGCTTAGACGTGAAACCAGCCAATAAAGTTATTAATGCGGGTAACTCATCTGGAGAGGAGGTAGTGAAGATGGTTAGAAAAATCAAATGGGCATATGATTATAAGCCCAACATTAGTACCTGGTTAAAATAACTCAAGGCTAATATAATTACAAATTACTTAGCAGGTTTCCTACAGGAATGGGGAAGGCTTATGGAGAACTTACGATATATATATATACTGGATCAGGCGGGCAGGTCCAAATTTCATAAAGGGGGGGGGCCCATCCCAGTAAGGTCAAGCAATTTTTGTAAGGCAATCATAGTATCCAGACAAGCGCAGCGTAAAGCGTGGTGCGTGCACCGGTGAAATCCTTTAAAAAAATACAGCTGCAGCAGTAAAACTGGCAAGAAGGTCCCATAATAAAATCATTTGGGAGATTCAGAAGGAAAGAAAGGATAAGGAATGGGTCACAAACTTTCAGCTTTTAAAGGATTCTAAGCGCAAATATTGGGCCCACATTAATACATAAGAAATGGCAATGCGGACAGGGAAAATGGAGTTTCAGATACAGTTTGGGTGCGCCATTACCCTGAGCTGTGTGTGGAACAGGTTGATAATTTATTAGAGGCTTCAGGCTCCTCCACTCCAACTTTACCTTTTAAAGAAAAGCTGGTCGTATCGGAATCAAGCCTACAGCATCAAGAGATTTTTATGGCAGGATCGGCCAGCCTGATGAAGAGTTCCCGGTGGCTGAGCGTAAATTAAATAAATAGCAGAAAGGTGGCCAAAGTACTAATGAAGCTCAAGCTAACAGAGCCCCTGGCCCGAATGGGCTCCCAGCTTACCTTTTTAAGGAGGTGCATGAAGGTTGGGCAGTAGTGCTGCCAGCTCTCTATAACCATTGTTTTCTAAGTGCTGACATACCAGAAGGCTGGAGAGTATCAACTTCATGCCCTATACTTAAGAGTGGAGATCGGACTGCAGCGCAAATCACAGATTGATTGCCTTACTGGATAGAAGAAGGGGGACATACCCTGAAACCGGTCCCAGGAAGCTTGTTTCCGGTCCAGGGAGGACCTGGCCTGGCAGTTTGGTCTGAACTGTTCCTATGGGACATAGGGTCAAAACTGATTTGCATATGGCTGGGTCCAAACTGGGGTGGCCTAGTGGGCAAAAAAAACAATGGATTTAATCCAGATCTTTTGACTGGGGGATAATGTTTGCATTGTCAGCATTCCATCCATCATTTGTTTGCTGTAACCCTTTTTGCCCTAAGTGGGATGGGCATGCCCAGACGTGGATCCCTTGCTCACTGTGCCACTGGATTCAAGCTAGCCTGGCTTAAGAAGGGTGACATACCCTAGAACTGGTCCCAGGATGCTTGTTTCCAGCCCAGGTATGACCTGGCCTGGCAATTCAGTCTGGACTGTTCCCATGGGGCACAGGGTCATGACTGATTTGCATATGGCTGGGTCCAAACTGGGGTGGCATAATGGTCAAAGAACGATAGATTTAACCCAGATTTTTTTACTTGGGGAGAATGTTTGCATTGTCAGCATTCCGTCGTTAATTTGTTTGATGTAACACTTTTCGCCTAAGTGGGATGGGTATGCCCAGACGTGGGTCCCTTCCTCACTGTGCCACTGGTTTCAAGCTAGCCCGGTTGACGAAGGGTGACATACCCTGAAATCGGTCCCAGGATGCTGGTTTCCGGTCCAGGGAGGACCTGGCCTGGCAGTTCAGTGTGGACTGTTCCCATGGGGCACAGGGTCAAGACTGATTTGCATATGGCTGGGTCCAAACTGGGGTGGCATAGTGGGCAAAAGCACAATGGATTTCACCCAGATCTTTTGAATGTGAAGAATGTTTGCATTGTCAGCATTTTGTCCATCATTGGTTTGCTGTAGCACTTTTCTCCCTAAGTGGGATGGGTACACCCAAGACGTGGGTCCCTTACTCACTGTGCCACTGAATTCAAGCTAGCCTGGCTGAAGAAGGGTTACAAACCCTGAAACCGGTGCCAGGATGCTTGTTTCCAGTCCAGGTAGGACCTGGCCTGGTAGTTCGGTATGGAATAATCCCATGGGGCAGAGGGTCAAGACTGATTTGCATATGGCTGGATCCAAACTGGGGTGGTGATGTGGGTAAAAGAACAATGGATTTAACCCAGATCTTTTCACTGGGGGAGAATGTTTGCATTGTCAGTATTCCGTCCATCATTTGTTTGCTGTAATACTTTTCACCCTAAGTGAGATGGGTATGCCCAGACGTGGGTCTCTTGCTCACTGTGCCACTGGATTCCAGCTAGCCTTGCTGAAGAAGGGTTACAAACCCTGAAACTGGTCTCAGGATGCTTGTTTCCCATCCAGGGAGTACCTGGCCTGGCAGTTCGGTCTGGACTATTCCCATGGGGCACAGGGTCAAGACTGATTTGCATATGGCTGGGTCCAAACTGGGGTGGCGTAGTGGGCAAAAGAACAATGGATTTAACCCAGATCTTTTGACTGGGGGAGAATGTTTGCATTGTCAGCATTCCGTCCATCATTTGTTTGCTGTAACACTTTTTGCCCTAAGTGGGATGGGTATGCCCAGACGTTGGTCCCTTGCTCACTGTGCCACTGGATCCAAATTCCAAGCAAGCCTGGCCGAAGAAGGGTGACATACCCTGAAACCAGTCCCAGGATGCTTGTTTCCGCTCCAGGGAGGTCCTGGCCTGGCAGTTCGGTCTGGACTGTTCCCATGGGGCACAGGGTCTAGACTGATTTGCATATGGCTGGGTCCAAACTGGAGTGGCGTAGTGAGCAAAAGAACGATGGGTTTAACCCAGCTCTTTTGATTGGGGAAGAATGTTTGCATTGTCAGCAATCCATCCATCATTTGTTTGCTGTAACACTTTTTGCCCTAAGGGGGATGGGTATGCCCAGAAATTGGGTCCCTTGCCCACTGTACTTCTGGATTCATGCTAGCCTGGCTAAAGAAGGGTGACATACCCTGACACCGGTCCCAGGATGCGTGTTTCCAGTCCAGGGAGGACTTGGCATGGCAGTCCGTCCTGGACTGTTCCCATGGGGCACAGGCTGAAGACTGATTTGCATATGGCTGGGTCCACACTAGGGTGGCGTAGTGGGCAAAAGAACAATGGATTTAAGCCATATCTTTTGACTGGGGGAGAATGTTTGCATTGTCGGCATTCCGTTCATCATTTGTTTGCTGAATTCTGGATATTGCTATGCCCGAATCTTACTAGAACTCTTAGAATCCTGGGTGGGAGAGGAGGGAAAATTGACTTTTCTTCAAACAGGGTTCAGGGCTGAGGCATCTACGGTAGACAATATTCAAGCTCTCTCTATCCTTAGGCATCAGGCCATGCAGAAGAACAGACCACCTCTTTTGTGCTGTTCCTTGGATTACAGTGCAGCAGTTGACAGAGCAGATAGGGCCATTCTTTGGAGGAAGCTCACGGGGTGGGGTATACCATTGAAGTTGTTAAGAGATATCATATCAGTGTATACGGAGACATGGGTCTGAGTGCAAACCAGTGCAACAACAGTAACACAGAAAGTGAAAACAAATTAAGGGCTAGAACAGGGTTGTGTTTGGCACCCATGTTTTTTAAACTGTGTACACTGCGGATTTAGGGAAAGCACTGGAAGGTTGTAGTTTAGCCCCCCCTTATCTAAGCACAGTTTGATAATCCAATATGCTGATGATATTGTGGTCATGGATCATCACAAGTCAGGTTTGCAAAGGGCTTTAAACACTTTGGGTAGATATAATAAGGCGAACCATGTATTGGTAAATCAGTCCAAAACTAAAGTCCTGATACTGGGGAGTTACCGCAGGAAGAAGTTGGCAACCTGGCAGTTGGGAGGTCATACCATGTCCACAGCAAGGCATTATAAATACCAGGGTGGGTGGTTTAGTGAAACTGCGTCTGCAGTAGCCCAAGTCAAACATCTTAATAAGAAAGCAGCAGCAATTACTTATTGAATTGGCCAACTGAATCACTTATTAAGTAGCGCATCAGCCACACTCATTTTAAGAGTTATAATGGCAACCTTACTCCCAGCACTGCAGTAGGGCTTCTTGCTTATCCTGGCGCAATAGACAATGCATTAGAGCAATGTCACATTAGAGCATATACAAAAATATTCCATCAACTGCAACACGGCGGACGCTCCAGTCTAAGACCTGAATTAGGGTTAATAATTCAACCCATGGTCTAGTAGACTTAACAAGGTGATTCTGCTATTTAAGATCAAGGAGTCCGCTCTGGGGGATGGTGCCATCCCTTATCAGGCATGGAAAACAGCTATTAACACGCAAATGAAAGAGTACTCCTGGGAACAGGGTTTAAGCTCCATTGAGAGTTGAGGATGGGCTCAGCCTCTAAGGGAGTCCTATCATGTTAGGAATCCTCATTATTGGAAATACTTGGGCCCAAATCCTTCATATGAGAGTGCCTGCATTACCAATAAGAGATTTGAACCCGTTTTGGGCAGGTAGAGGGGTGATTTTACCTGTAGGACATGCAGTTACCCTGACCTAGATCAACAAAGGAGACTACTGCTAAAACCCATTTTTTTGCAGAAGGGAGTTCACTTGTGTGCACAGGCATCAGCCTTTTGCTTCAGCAGCAGCTCATCCGGGGGGGCTGGGGAGATGTGCTAAATTTGTGAATATCTTAAATAAATTACTGTTCATCACCCGGGCGACGGCTTTTCCTTCGAAGTAATGGCTGTAATTAATATACCCACTCTGTAGGAGTGTAAGTTAGAGCAGTTCAGAAAGACAGTGGCCACTTAGGGCGGTGGTGATGTTTAATCCTGCTTAGACGGAACTCCCGGGATTTGGGGCTCCAATTGAAGAACTTGTATCTCTAAATTAGGCAATTTTAATCTAGCTCACGTTAGTAAAAATTAGCTCTGTGTATATCCTCTTTATTTTGTTTTAGGAATATTTAATATTTTTTATGAATCTGAATGACAATGAGATGATGTGCTGAAGTCATGATGGAGTTGACCCATTTGGGCTGGGCTAGAACTAGGCATTTGGGATTGTAATAAGGGCATTGCATAGGTTACTTGTAGACTGGATTATCGTTGGTCATATTGTTAATGTCTATGAAAAAGTAGTGTCCATTGTTGTCAGATTCTAATGATTTTATTTCTGTTTTGTTATGGTTGTAATTAACTATAAATAGATAACTATGTGAAAGGGTGTATCTTATTAGTAACTACTCACAGGCTGATATATGTATATCCTTGATTTTGGTGGCAACAATCAAAGGGCCAATTCTCCATTGGTGACCTTCTGTAGGATTTTGGTCTCCTGGTGAAATTGCCTAATGAAGCTTTGATGGTGTGATTTCCCAATTGTGTTTCAGCAATGAAATACGGGCCAAGACTTGAGTCACTATCATGTTTTGGATAAGCTACTTAATCTTGCACATTGATTGCACATTGATCAACATACATTTTAGGTGGGATAGTGGTGTGTGGGGGAAATCAGTGAGTAAAGGAGAACGTTGGTGTAGGTTTTATTTTACATGTAATTGTGGCATGAGGTGGAGGAGGGGGTTGGTATGTGTTTAGTAAGTTGAGGAAGGTGTTATTTGTAAGGGTAGAGGACACAGGCATTATTGTGGTGCCTTCAGTATTGTCCTAGTTTTCAATTTCATGCGCCCAATGACATAGAAGAAATTAAAAAGTGCAGGTTTCGTAAGGAAAATGTGTTTAATCTTGATGGGTTTTACAGGTTCCTAAATTGGTAGCTTTTTGTGAGATGGATGTATGTCCTTTTGATTTGTTTTGGCATAGCATGGAAAACCCAAAATATTCAGTAGACTACCACCCCCTTGTGTTTAAAGCCCTACAAAGTGAGTCAGAGGGAAGTAGGAAACTGCAAAGTGTAATGCAGCAAATATTAGAAATGATGGCACAGATACATGTCTGCCCTTGGCCCTTTTGATATTTATTTTCAAATATATAGATATTAGGAGATTCTAAAAGGCAACTGTGTGACCTAGTAAGGAGGGACAAAAAAACATGGAAAACACATCTATATGCCCCTATTCATGCCCCCATAAGCCTGTCAATTTTTTGATAGTTATAAAAAGGACCAAAATGGTGGGGCTTTTAATTCCACCATGTAACAACATACCTCGATGGATAAGTGAGAGAGGGGCATATTATCAAGAAACGGCGTTATAATTATCGCTGCTTTAGCGGTAGGAAGCTGCCACTAAAGCGGCGATAAAGGATTTGATAATATACCCTTGTGAATTCCCATAGAAGCCCATGTTCTGGTGTGAACCTGGGCTTCTATTGAAATTCTCAAGGGCATATTATCAAGCCCATTATCGCCGCTTTAGCGGCAGTTTCCTGCTGCTAAAGCGGCGATACGTTTAACGCCGTTCTTGATAATATGCCCCAGATTGAGTCAAATACAGCCAAATAACTTTGTCATCAGAAAAATAAATTAAGAAAGAGGGATGGATGTATCTGCGTAATAGTCACAGAAAGGGTCGACAGTGGCTCATACCTAGGAAAAGTGTTGATAAATCTTTTACAGCTTTGCAAAATGTGGCTCATTGTTTTAGAAATCCTAAATCTTTGGCTCAAAACCAATTTACAAACTTGATATAGGGAATCTGGAGGACTGTATATCTTGGCCCACCTAAGAATTACTTGAGGATAGTACTTCCCGGGCAGTGATAAACCCTATGAGTTTAGAGTATTCTTTTTAAGACTTTATTAACACTAATGGCCTAATCTACAGCAGATGATATTTATCGATGTAACTATAAACAAATAAATAGTAGCATTGGAGGTAATTAATAAGAAAAATATTAAAAATAATTAAATAGTATAATGGTGTTTCAATATTTGACTGCATAGAATAATAAAACCAGTCTTTGCTAACCAACCCCTCCTTTGTGCCCCTAGCTACATTGTCTTAGCTCCAAAAGTGTCTGTCTGAGTTCCCCAAGGAGACCTCTAGCCTGATAAAGCTGTGCTGGCTCTGAGGATCTGATGTCCATCTCTAGGGATGTGTATGTAAATGTGGGGAAAACTAAAAATTCCACTCTATCTAACACATTTCTAAACCAGGTTTATATAAACCTTTCTGAAGATTTTGAAAACAGCAAGCCTCATGAAGAATGATGTAAAATGCAAGAATTAGCATATTTATTCTGTTGCACCATCACTAACGTCCATCACACACTATAAGTCACATTGGCACACATATGTGAATAATTTATGTTTTCTTCAAAGTATAATAAAGCAATTGTTATATGTTATACATGTGCAATCGATACTAAATACAGCACCTGTTTAGAAGTCAAAAGTATGCACTCAGATAAATGAATATATGAAATGCAATGGCAGTGCATATAAAGAGAAATATAAAGATCATGTCAATGTAAAAGATAAGAAACCACTGCATGTATGTGGCCCCAACTAGGAAGGGAGTCAGCAGAGTAAAGACAAATGGTGCTGTTTATGGGAGATCACTTTTAGAATATGTGTGGTCAATAGACTGTCACAAGGGTCAGGCCTAGGATACATCTATTCCCCTCCCAATGTGAGACACATTATCGGTTGGCTAGTATAGAAGCTATGCCCCCGTGCAGAGTTCATATGCTACAGGCAGTGAACACATGATAACAAATCATGGAATAATATAAGATGGGGAATAAATGGCTGCATTTTTTCTAATGACTTCAAAGTGTAAATGACAACTTTTTTTACTTTCCTTAAATATAAGCAATTCCACAGAGTCCTTTACTGAGTAGGCAACATAGTCCACTGTTTAGCAGTGACCACAAAAAACTAGAAACCACCTAATCTAGAACCTCTGAAATGTGTAACTAAATCCACTGCTGTGGCACTAAAATGAAGGGATCTCATTAGGGAACAATAATTAATGTTTCTTATACAGTAATACATCATTGTTAAAAAGCCAACATTCCTTTGGTAAAAAGCCAAACGGATGACACTTTAATGATGTGTTTGCTCACAGCAAGGCAGAGAATAGCCGCTAAGACCAAAGACATCCGAGTATATCCATCCAGTTCAAGCAAACATTAAACTGACTAGTTTTAGAAAATATTTATTTTTGGGATATTACTCTGAGGAGACTTTAATGTAATGCATTACAATAGTCAAAAGACGATAATATGAGATGAGAGTATGATTAATCAATCAATCAATCAAACAGGGGTTGGTAAATCGCAACTACTCTCCTGCGAGGGTCTCAAGATGCTGGGAAGGGGGGGTGTCTCCTGTGAGTGCTGGGGTCATCCGAAGAGCCAGGTCTTGAGGTTATTCCTGAACTGGAGCAGTGTGGGAGCTTGGCAGAGGTGGATGGGAGGTCATTTCAGGCATTGGCTGTGAGGTAGGAGATGGACTTGTCTCCTGTTATGGTCTTGTAGGTGCATGGAACAGTGGTCAGGGAGAGGTCAGCTGATGGGAGGTGTATTTTGGGTGCGTGGAAGGAGAGACAGTGTTCAGGTATTTTGGTCCTGTGATGTGGAGGACCTTGATTGTATGAGTGAGGAGTTTGAAGGGTATTTTTCTTTTGATAGGGAGCCAGTGGAGACTGTGGAGGTGTTGAGTGATGTGGCTGTGACAGTGGATACCCAGGATCAGTCTTGCTGCAGCATTCTGGATGGTCTGGATTTTGCAAAGTAGTTTCTTGATGATTCCAGCATTGAGAGCATTGCCGTAGTCTAGTCTGCTACTGATGACAGCGTGCATGGCAGTTTTTCTGGATTAAGATAGGATCCATCTGAATGTTTTTCGGAATATGCAGTGGGAGGATACGGCGTTGTTCTGGTGGTTCATTGTGAGCGATTAGTCTAGTATGATGCTGAGGTCTTGTGCGTGGTCGTCAGGGTGGAGGGGTTTCCCAGGGTGGAGGGCCATCATAAGTTGGCCCATTCAGAGGGGGTGGTGCCAAGCATGAGGATTTCAGTTTTCTTGGAGTATGATAGACAACCTTCATACCTTTATGCAATACATAGGTCTGAATACTCTGTTCTGCTTCAAAAGTTTGAGATCGTAAAAGCAGTTAGAGATCATTAATACAGGTTATCAATAATAATGAATTGTCAATTATTATTCCTTGAGTTTTATCTAGATTTGTCCAGGGTCCGTGGATTACCTAGCTCAGGTGTCATGGTGCTCATAATTCGCAGATGGAATTGAGAGCACCAATTATCAAAATGTCATTCTGGTCTCGGTTAAGTTTTAGTAAATTTATCATCATCTAGGAGACAACTTCTGTAAGACAGGATTTAAACATGGATTTTGTATCACCTGGTGACTCGTTCAGTCTTATCACCAATTGGATGTTGTCAGCGTAGGTCACGAATATGTTTCTAAAAGATCTGATGAGACTAGCCAGCAAGGTCATATTAATGGACCTGTGGTACCCATCGATTGGCTGGCTTGAAATTAGATTGAAGGGATGTCTGACTTCTATCTATAATATAAGATCATATCACATTCTGTGCTGAGCCTTTGATGTGGCATTCAAATATTATGATGCCTTATATGTCATGAGGGATGATGCTAAAGGCGGCAGAGAGATGCAAATGAATTAATACTAGTCTGACGCTCCCGTGCAGCATCTCTCGTATATCATCAACAAATACTACCAGGGCAGTGTCAGTGCTATGCAAAGGCCTGTCACCTCATTTGCTGAGGCCCAAATGCCTTAAGTCTCCAAAGAAGGTAGAGATTTGATTAGTGATATGTTGTTCTGATATTTTTATTGTTACTGGCAATTTCGTTATGTTGTGAGGAAATGCAGTTTATTATATGATGTGGTTGTGTGACTTCACCATTTTATACCCTCAAAGACCTTTATTGTGACCAGTCAGGCTCATTTGCAAAACCTTAGCTCAAACCTGGGTAACTGAGCAAAGGCTTTTGGCAGTCAGGAACAAAAGAACAAGTGCAAAGCATTTAGAAGTACGAAAACGGATAGGAAAGCAACGTGACAAAGGAAATCTGAAACTAATTTATAAAAATAGATCTTATTTATATGAATTTGGAATCATCAAAATAAACAAAATCCACTGTAGTGACCCAGAATTATAAATCATTAAGGAAATCGTGAATCACCGCTTTTCACTCAAAATGCGAACAAGCATTGGCACTTGCAGCAGTTAGCAGGTTTTGTTTTTTACGTTTTGGAAACTTAGGGGCACATTATAATAGGGTAACGATCGTCACCGCCAAGCTGGCAGTGGCGACCGTTACGCTATTGTAATGTGAAATACCACTCCAAATATCATGATGGCGGGGAGGTACCACGGCGGACGCAAAGTCCATCTGCCGCTTTTACGCCGGTCGGCAATCGGTCCTATTGCCGTCTGGGCAGTGCTTGGGCAGTCATATAGAGGCAGTGCCCAGCAGGCACTACCAGCCATATTATAATGTAGGTTTCATTCAGGCTCGCCGCCATAGAATGGCTGGTGGGGATTGGCTTTGGGAGCCCATTGCCAGCCCCCTGGGGGGTGGGGGTGCACTTGGGGGGTACCCAAGGGACCCCCATGCAGTTCCCTGCACCAAGTGGCAGGCACCCCATGGTGCCTGCCACGTGGTGCTGTGAAATGCCAGGCATGCCCTTTTACCATTGCGGGTGGGGCTGCAGCCAGCAGCACCGTCCGCAATGGTAAAAGGCCAGGATGCGCCCACCAGTAAGGCGGGCGCATCATAACTGGGCCTTTGGGACTGCCGCACGTCTGGCGGTCGGTCCCATTATCGTTTTGGTTGTGCCCACCATCATTATGTGCCCCTTTGTGCTTGAGTACTCTGGCCCACTTTAGGAAGCCATCTCAGGCAGGGAGCAAGTCATAAGGGTCAATAGGGATTACTTAGGATAGTTACCTTGCAGTCAAAACAGTCTCCAATCCAGTTCCAGTCTCTGGGGGCAAACTCCCATAGACATCAATGGAGTAGTTCTAAGGCAACGGATATTGGGTGCTGAAGAGCCTACAGATGCTGAAGATGCTGTTCCAGTAAATGGGGTCTGCTTGCGGCCTTGACATTACTTTAGCCACAGAAGCTGATGTCGTTAGAAGTCCAGGCGAAATCCAGCATAAAAACAGTTACTATTGTTCTACTAGTTTTCGGTCATTTCGAAAACCGTGGTTCCCTTTAGCTGCAACTACTGTCCATTTTGGACAGCTAAACTGCACTTTGATGACTCTACTGGGCCCAGTGGACTTAGAACAACTTTTGAGTGTCAGGGCTCAGTCTCCTGGGCCATGCTTGGGTGGTCAAGGGCAAACAAGCAATTCTGGCTGCCAACTTTGCCAAGGTGGCTTCTTCAGCTTCTGTGGCCCTGGAGCTGTACCAGGAAGTCAGCCAATGGACTCTTGGAGTTCAACTCTTCTAATTGGGGTGTGGGGAATACTTTTCCCCAAGCAGGGCACCACAGGAAGAGAACTCTCTTTGACAGCCCAGAAACAGAAGTCTGTGATGCTTGTGTTTGCCAGGTCCAGGGAACATCAGGGCAGTACATCTCCAGTCCTCTCTTCAGTACAGATCTGATCATAGGTGTGGGTGCCGGGGGTGGCAGTTCTATTTTCACAACTTGCCCTCAGGGGATGCAGTGACTATTAGCCAATGGGCTACCAGGTCCCATCCTGCCTGATGTTGCATCTAGCTATCCCAGAGTGCAACATTCTGACCACCACCAATATGTCAGACGCCTCTCCTGGTGTTTGGAGCTTGGTAGCCCACCTCAGAGGTGTGGCTAAATGAGGGCAACACACCAACGAGAAAACCAGTTTGGCAATTGTTTTTCCTCTCTTTCCCCAATGGCACCCTGTCTACAAGAAGAAAACAGCTGACCGTCTCATGTGTATCCTCCATTTGCCCTTCAAAGTCCACTTCCCTTTGAAGCTTTCCCTTTAGGCTTCCAATTTGTGTGGTTTTCTTTCAGGTAGAGGAAACACCTCTTCCAATGGCAGGACTCTATGTTTCCTGTCTTCTGAGTCGTTCACACAGAAGGCTATCTTGTGTCCAGCTTATGTGAACAGTCACTGAAAAACTGGGGCAACAGAGTGGCAACTTTCTTAAGTTGTCTTTTACGCAAAAACGACGTTGAATTTGACTTTGTCATCAAGTAGGGTTTAATGTAACAATTCTTTTGATACCTCAAATTGTCAAGTTTCAGGAGCTAGCACAGCTGAATTGTTTGTTAGGGTGTAACCCTCTGATTTCCAATGGGGCTTCTAGCCTTTCCACAGTAAAAACAACAATCTTTGGATTTTTACTGTTAGAGGAGATGAAAATATATCTCCTACTTTTTAATATAAAGCACCCTGCCTTAAGCTGGACAGGCCTATCTTAATGGACACATATATATTAAAAAAGAAGGTCTGGTCTTTGCCATTATTTTAAATGGCATGGTTGAGTTAGCAGTTTTAAATCTGCTCTACCTGTCTGCAGAGCCCATGAGGAACATTTCTGACTTACAGGCTCTGGGTACCACTAATACCACATATTCGTGTCTTATAGGTAAGTTAACTTATGTCTATAGGTTATTAAATATACACTTTAGAGGGTGAGAGTACTGGAACTGAGGTCTGATTAGCAGGACCCAGTGCACCCTCAGACTTGAACAAGAAGCAGCATCAGTCCAAAACTTTGGGGTGATCATGCAAAACGACACATTCCATTAAATATTAGACTGTAGTTGCTCAGTGTATTTGGGTCAGCCAGAGACCTTTTCAGTACAGGAGCAATTATTATCTGTTTCCAGGATGAAGGTACCAAGGCTGTGGCAATAGAGGCATTATGAATAGATGTAATATTGTGGCTATAATAGGCTGAAGCTCAAAGTGAGTTTTATGAAGGCAATGATCTAATAGGGAGCCAGATTTAATTGTTTTTAAAATAAATGTTATGATCTATCGGGCTAGCTGATCCATAGATGTTAAGAGGTTATTATGGAAAGTGCCTCTGTTTATGTTTTCACTGAGTTAAAAAAAACCTGAAATCTTCTGTGCTGTTTTAATTGAGTTTAGAGATTTGGGATTTTGTCATAAAAGGAATCTGTTAACAAAATGCTAACAAAATGTCTGATTGAGGAACCAGTTTGCATTACATTCTGGATTAATGAAAAAGTCGGTAAATTTAAAAATAGTTTTGGTAGTTGTCTGACCATCTACAATGGTCTTTCTAAAAAAGTTACCCTTGTTGCAATTAAAAGTTAAAAGTTATGCTCTAGGTTGTACTCTTTCCTCCAGATACTTTCTAATTTTCTGCAATCCTGCTTGGCTTATCCAGTTGTAAGTACAAGCCCCTAGCTCCACCACAACGTCACTTTTTATGATATTGTGATGGTGATAGGGGCATTGCCTTATTTACAAGGCAGCGTTAAGCCACTGAGGCGTCGATACCGATCCGGTAAAATCACAGTCGTACGATTCGTATCCGGAGCCGTTTCCGTACGACTCGTACACACACCATACGACTCGGCAAGTATGATCCAGACCGGGTGATCAGGACGCGATTCGTATGGGCCACGTCAGGTAAGGGCGATTCGTACAGAAAAGCGCACATTCACATACACACCGTACGGCTCGTACACCCCATGATCGTAGGGGTACGGCTCGTACACCCCATGATCATAGGGATATGGCTCGTACACCCCATGATTGTAGGGGTACAGCTCGTACACCTACGATCATGGGGTGTATGAGCCGTACCCCATGATTGTAGGTGTATGAGCCGTACCCCTATGATCATGGGGTGTACGAGCCGTACCCCTACGATCATGGGGGGTACGTACCGTACCCAGGGGGGGGGGCATTCCGTACCTGTTTCAGGGCGAACTCTGCTTCTACTGGAGATTTCAGCTCAGAAAAAGGGTCGTACGGAGCGTACCCAACACAAATCGTACTTGCCGGGTCGGAAAAAGCAGCCGCGAACCGTACAGACGTCGCGTAAAGCGGGTTCCGAGGGCGAATCGTACAGGGATACGATTCGTACGGTCTCTGTATGATTCGTACGGAGTACGGCTCCTGGTACGAATCGTACTTCGTCGTACGTACGGGACGTTTACAGGTACGATTCGTACGGGGAAAAAACGCTCCGTACGACGATTCGGAGCGCTTTTTACCGGATCGGAATCGACCCTTTATTGTGGCTTAATGCTGCCTTGTAAATAAGGCACCATTTCACACTATGATTAGCATGAAAGGTGTGGGCAGAGTAAATAGGAGGCAGCACCAAAATTAAGACCAGGTGAAACCTGGTTTTAAGTTAGCGAAACGAGGAGATTAAATCACATACCTGTCCTACACTATGCGGAGGACGGGGATCGAATTACCCAAGTAATCTATCCAAAAATTTAAATCTCTGAGCAGGACAAAATTGGCTGCCATTAACAGCAAAAGTGCTAAATTTACTGTTGAACTGAACAAAATGACTGAAGAATTTCCATGACTGATGGAGTAATTGTTAAGTTAAAACCTAATTATAATTTTTCTGCATGCATGTAGAAAACCGTTCACCTTAAACGGTTTCACCTTCAAAAATTCTTTAAAAACCACCACTAATCCTTCTCCTATTACTTTATAGCTTGATAGTATCGCTATGGCTAGATCTGGATCAGATAATTTGTGCATCCATGGCTCCCTTGGAAATTAGATGTGGTAATTAAGGGCCAGATGTAGGTAGGAATCATTTACCGATTTTTAATTACCGAATTTTACCGATTCGGTAATTAAGAATCGGTAAATAAGAAGGGGGGGTATGTAGGAACATCCAGATGTTCCATTTACCGAATCGGTAAATATCTGTATTTACCGATTCGGTAAATACCGACCGGTAATGCTCCATTCATTCCTATGGGCTTTGAAGCCCATAGGAATGAATGGGGCATTACCGGTCGGTATTTACCGAATCGGTAAATACCGATTTTGACAAGGGTGCAGGGGGTGTCACTTTGACACCCTCTAGCACCCCCAAAAATGGTTCGGGGGCCATGTGGTAGGCAGACCTGCCCTAAGGGCAGGTCTGCCTGTCATATGGCACAGGTGTGCATGCACACATGTGCATGCACACCTGAATCGGTATTTTACCATCAAATATATTTGATGGTAAAATACAGATTCGGTAAGGGTTGTGGGACTCAGAAGAGTCCCACCTACATATCAAATTTAACGAATAGGTAATAATACCGATTCGGTATTTTACAGATTCGGTAAATTTACCGATTGGTAAATTTACCGAATCTGTAAAATAAGTGGCCCTACATATCAAAGCTCAAATACCGGTCGGTAACGGCCGAAAATACCGATTTTCGGCCGTTACCGACCGACCTACATCGGGCCCTAAGTCACACAGTTTATTTTATGTTTTGAAAGTGAGTGTGGGTTGAGTTAAGCACGTCATTTAAACCAGCTATGCAGTCTTGTTGAGGACTTAAGGAACAGTTTGGCTGGTCGAAATAACAAGCTATGCCTTATAAATGGCGGGGGAGGTCTTAGCTGAAGTGATCTGTAAATCTCTGCAAGCCCCATGCTGGTAAGGACCAAGACAGATTGTCAAATGTAGAGCCAATAAAATAGTGTGCGTATATCCTCTCAAGGGACATGTGAGAACTTGCCTCCTGGGAAGGGAGGGAGTCAATAGAGAATTTTAAATGCCTTATGTGGGTATTGATGCAATAAAGGAAACACCCTGTGCTTGTCGAGCTATTTTTAGTCCTAGAACAAGGCGTCATGATATGATGATATTTTTTAGCGTAGTCACAACTTTTGTTGTCAAAAACCCTGTTGGCAAATGTGTTCACCTGAGGAAGCACAATCTTAGCAAGACTGTAAAGGAAAAGTAACGTTTGCGGTATTATAATTTGAAAGGAATTTGCAAACCTGTATGGGTCTGGATATATTTATAAACCCTTTTGTCAATCTAACAATAGACTAAGAAAGAATACATTTTTATTCAGCGTTTCAGGCTGCTGGAAACTCCGATTTCTCAGGTGAAACTTTTGAAATTAAAAAGTGAGTATATAAAAAACTAAAGAGAGTTAAAGAAAAGAAGCTGCACTTTGTATTCTTTTCAACTGATTATCGCCTAAAATGTCCAGACATATACTTCTATTGAACTTCTGTAGCATGATACGACTGTATTCAGCCAGTATGCTGGGACTCTTCTTTGTAACTATAAAATGTATCTGAAATGTTGAAAACTTTTTATCTTTTGGGAGCATTTGCAGGCAGCAGCCTGCCTTCCCAGTGGCAGCCGGGTAAGGGAAACCAGCCTGCTGTTGGCCCCAGGCTTCCATCCTGGCCTGCACCGCTCCAGGGAACTTGACAGCCCATCTTATTGCATATGGATGAGAACGGGGGTCCAGAGGATGGTTGTGCACAGGAGAATTGAGCGAGCTGGTATGTTCGCCATTTTAAGAGCCGGTTGCTTCATATTATCTGGAGACGCCTTCATGAAACCCAACAAGAACTTCCGTTATTTGTAATTTGTAGATAGAGGCAACAGGAGAATGCTCAGGAGCTCTGTACCCGTTCCAGTGTTGTTCTGCACTGCACTTACTACTGCATATCTTCTGAAATGCCACTTCCTAGCAAACGTTTTTGTTTACAGAAGATATATTTGAAATCTTAAAATAGATATTTTCACACTTTATCTAAAATGAATTCCTGTTGTCTGCGGATGGCTTCTATCCAGGTTCTATTTCGAGTTAAGCCTGGTCCATGTGGTCACAAGCTAGTAATTGAATCGCTAGTTGTTATTCGTGTGGCTAATGATCTTTGAAATTGCCCGGCACCCACATTTTAGTAAGCGAGTGTGAAGTAAGCCTCTCATCTTTTAGGAGGGTTTTGGATTGCATGTGTGAAGGTTTCTTCTACAGAAAATATCAGGCGCGGCTGGCACAAGTAATAGTGTTGGGGTGGTGGGGTTGGTGGGGTGGAAGTGGACATACAACATGTTCGGGAAAATAAAATTACAATTAAAAAAAAACTCTTACCTTGCGCTCGCTGCATTGCCAGTTGGTAGGTGGCTTTATTTTTTTTATTTATTTTACTTTCCCTATCCCGTCGTTTACCCCTAGACCCACCACACGTCCCCGCCCCACCACGATTATCTGTGCCAGCTACGCCTGGAAAATATTGAAAACAATGGAGACAAATAGTTGTATTTTTTATCTACAATTTTACACACACTTGCTAAACAGACAGAGGGCACTTTTGAAACATTCCAGTAATTTCATTGTGTGCTATGAAGCCCAATCCTTACCATGAGTGACAGAGTGGCCAAAAACATGGACTGGGATGAAGCCTGAGTGATCCTAGTGGCTGAGATTAATTTAGGCATTTCTTCTCTTTATTGTTTGTTGAAGAAAATGCTCTATTTGGAACGGGTATGCCCAGACGTGCGACCCATGCTCACTGTGCTGAGGACGCAAGCTATACCACATTGACAAGTTTATATAGCCAAAACTAGTGCGGGACTGCTTGAGTTATCCTCTCGAGGAGACCTGGCATGGTACTTTGAGCTGGACAGTTCCTATTTGAGCAAGACCAAGAACCGTTTGCATAAGACGGTACTCTGCTTTGAACTGCACAGTGAGCAAAAACAATGGATTGCAATGTGGCCCCGAGCAATCACTTTGCTACTTTTTGTGAATTGGGCCTTTAGTGATCTAAGATTTTTTTTTAAGAACAGAAGCAGAGAAATTGGCCTGTAATTCAAAAGTTCATTTGGATCCAAAGAATAATTGTTTTACAAGGTAGTGTTTCTAAGTGGACTTAAATGAAGTAGGAAAGACACCAGAAGAGAGGGAGAGTTTAAAGGAGAAGACCACGTAAAGTAATAGAAGCGGTCCTTTTGTGCCACGATTCAAGTGAAAATGGTTGGAGGCATTCATAGCAACTTGTACAATTTATAAGAAAGAACTTTGCAAAGTTTAAGGAAGAAAATCTTCACAATTGTGCACAATCTGTCACAAAAGTACTGCATGTCCTGGGATACTCAGTTGGGTGCCAGCCCAAAGAGAACACAAAGATCCTATTTGCAAACATCAGAGAAAACTTAGATATTACCCAAAATAGGGAAAGGAAATTGGTGTGGCCTGCCTTAATCTATCAACGGCATACTATTAGTCCCATTGAAATTTCATTTATGCTGGCATAATCTTGCATAATTTCTGGAGTTTCATATGATGCTTGCTAAGCAAAAAGCCTGAGATTGCACCATTACTCAACAATACGTGAATACTATTTCATTTGGGTAAAAATCTTATTACATAGCACTGGAACAATGTGAACGAATGCAATGTGAGCAGCTGTTGTGCATGTCATGCATGATTTTGCGCAATTGTTTTATCACTGAACGCAACCTCGCATCCAGACTCAATGCAGGGATGCATTTCAAGCTAAGAATAGCACAGAATGCTGGACCAACATTTTGCTTAATAACACTTCATTATATACAATTTTCTGGCCATTTTGCATTATTTCCGCAAAGGAAGTTATGTGAATTTCGTTCAAGAGTAAATAGAATGCAAAGGACCATGGAACCAATCTGACTAGGCTCAGTCATTGGAATGGAATGTCAATCACACTACAGTTATGAACGGGAACACTGATCCCTCTTCCTATACCAAATCCAGCAAGTGCACATTGAATTGGAGGAACTGTTTGCAAGAAGAGAGCTACATCAAGGTAGACATACTTTTCAAGTCTACTTCCTCACCTGCACATCAAAGTGGCTACATACACCACAGGTGGTGGAGCCATGATAACTAAAAAAATGGAGAGGAAGTCAAGTGGGGGTATAGATTCTGTGGGGGCATACATGCCAAATCATGGTGGTTGTCCATCAATGCCAAGCAAAGAATAATTTCCAAGATAGTGCCCCACAGTCTTTCCTGTGCTGAAATGTCTAAGAGCTCACATGAAGTTTGCCCAAACCCCAAATCAGATGCCATACCAAATGCAAATAGAGTGAGAACAGTGCCAGACTGAGCCTGGCAGGAAGGAGGGACAAAGTAGTTAAAGTGGTAAAAGAGCCAGAAAACAGGGGCAGCAACAGCCAGAGACAAGCACAAAGTCCTCAACAAGACCAGTGGAGTGATCATAACTTTCGAACAAAAGACCACAAAGACACCAAGACAAGGTACACACGCCAGTAGCATTAAGCTTACCATGGTGCACAAAGGGAAGCTCAAGACCAACCCACAACTCAGTAAAAAGAGAAGATACACTCTGCCCAAGCGAAGGAGCTTAATCCAAAATCACCAACTCTAAACCCAACATGGAACACAAGAGGGAGAGTCCATGAGCAGCCACTTCTAGCAATTGAGGTAAAAAACGAAACTACCAGGAATGGGAGCTCTCAGGAGAAATGAAATTTTAGTCACACCATTGAGTGGACCCCCAAGATAAGCAAATGGTTCACAGCCTAAGCCCAGCTGGGATCATGCAACAGAAGGTCAAACAGAAATTCCAGCTCAACGCAGCCCTCATGCCTGAGTGAGGAGAGTGAAACAGAAAGCCAAACACAAAAACAAACTCAACACAGCCTCCAAGCCTAGCAGAGAATTTGCAACAACACGTCAAAGCATGAAACAGAAGTTCAATCACAAAAAACACCTCAACATAGCCACCAATCCCAACAGCGGAGATGTCAGAAGTCTGTAGATGTGAGTCCAGGAGAACGAGGCATATTGTACAAGTCAGAAGGAAGGACCAAGTCCTCCTTATACATAAGGTAGAGGCAGGCCAACACTGAATGGAGAGCCATCTTGGCTGAAAAATTAAAGAGCATGGAAGCCCAGGATGCCCAACCCTCATCCCACGAACCACTCATGAAGCAGTCAAGCCACAGCAATAGTACAGATAGAGAGTCACAGACAAGAGCCCCAAACCAAGCAAGGGTCATCAAGTGAACCCAAGCTTACCACTCAGCAGCAGCCATAAGTGTAGACATTAAAATCAAATCATAGAAGAAGCACTGGGACAAACATTAGTAGAGAGAGACAAGGGACCCGAAAGGTCAATAGCCACCCATCATCAAGCAAACCTCCAAGGGATTTGGCCCAGTATGGCCAAAATGGAGCCTGCCCTTCCTCACTTACCATGCAGCCTGTGAAAAGTAAGCTAGAAACTGTCCTATAGGAACACCCACCGCATGCACTCTGTGGTGATTTATCATAGCGCTCATTCGCTGTGTAGAATTTTCTTATGTAGGTGTTCTAAATGATCATGAAATGTTGGTGATTTAAACCAGGTGGACAGTTGTCTCCTGGTGCTGTTTAGTGTACAACGTAAATAAATACTACTCCCTGTTGACTTGTGTCTAGTGGTACAGTGTGGTGCCACAATTTGACAATAAACAGTTTGGCATCCACAGCGGGACCAGCATCTTGCAGGAACTGGAAAACTCGGTTGGTTCAACAGGAGTACGATGTTTTAGAACAGTGGGTGAGTCACGTTTATCTAAGTCTCCTAGAGTGAAAGGAATACTAGCGTTCTGGCCACGGTACGAGGTGAGAGCACAGTTTGGTTCTTAGTGGGCAAAAAACCAATGCGCTTCAACTTGACAAGAAACTGTTTGGGCTGGGCTTTTTAAATTCGACTGCCACCATTGTCAGCCTAACAGTTGATACCAGGTGTATCAGCCGCTAAGCGCAAGGAGTCTTATCATCATTGTCAAGCCCCCACATGCGTCATTACGGAGGCATGAGAAGCCCACTGAATCCCACAGTTAGGGGCCCATTACAATGGCGGACAGACTTTGAAAACGGGACCGCCACCATTGTCGCAGCGGTCCCACAAATGGCCAGTCTGGCGGGCGCATCCCGCATTTTAAACATTGCGGCGGGTGGTGCTGCAACCAGCACCCGCCTCAATGTGTAAAATTTATGTTGTGCATTTGAATGCGCAACCTAACAGGCACCGCGCCATGCCTGTCACGTTGTGCATTCAAATGTCGGGGGGTATTATGTGCACCCCCCACCCCCACAAACACTCTGGGGGCCTGCAATGGGCCCCCAAAGACAAAACCATGTGCCTTTCCATGGTGAGGTCTCCGCCATGGAAAGGCATTTTACGGCCATGATGATAATATGGACGGCGGTGCCTGCAGGGCACCGCCATCATATTCCTGGGCTTTTCCGCCCGGTAGGAAATCAGGCGTATTGCCTACCGGTGGAAAACCGGCGGACAGTCTTCCTGTCCACCGGGGTCCCCCCGCCACCATAATGTGGCGGGGGAAAAGTTATGCGGCTGTAGATTTTGGCAGGCAGATCGCCACCACCATACGGCTGGTGGCGATCCACCCTCTATCATAATGACCCTCTTACTGTTTTCCTGACATGTCCGGCTTGCACTGCATCTTTCATCTTCATCTCACACGGCTGGTATTTTGTGTGATGTACTGTCACGTGATACGCTCAACATTGCCGGAATCCTTTGGGATTTGGTGAAGCTGGAAGCTTTTTGTATTGGTTCTTACTGTGTCCATTGTCAGTGTTCTGTCATCAGTGACATGCACACTGTTTGTTCAAAACCATAAGCTATTTGATTTGGTTATCAGCGTGTCCATCTGCAGCCTTCTGCCATCAGTGACACACTGTGTATTCTAATTGCAATCGGGCTTCGCATGGAAATCCAGCATTTTACATTGGTAGAGTCTTGCTGCTTGTCAATGACACACGCACTTTGCCACCAGTGTTTTCACAATAATTCTGCATGTTTACTCGAAAGCCCTGTCCGTCAGTGACATGCAAACACTGTTTCTATAGGTACTATCATCGTGTTGTTGTCAGCTTCCTGCTAGTCAGTAACACATACACTTTTATGGTTTTGATGATCACCATTATTTTGAAAGTTTGGTTAGGAACATCATGTCGGTTTCTTTTAGGTTTTATTATCTGTGAGAAATGGTTTACTTTCTACTACGACCCATTATTAGAAGCTATATCATTGAAAAATTCTCAAAATATTTGTTTTTTATAATGGATGTTGTTTTGTTGGTGTTTAATACAGCTCCACATATTTCCATCCCCCATAGTCATTGTTTGTCTTAGACTGCCATTGGTTTGGGTCTACTCTAGACTGTATGGCCAAGTTTAGCTCCACATTTAGGGGCCGATTAGGATGGCGGTTAATCCGCATCCCCCGGGCTGGCGGAAGCCACCGCCGGCCTGGAGGATGAGGATTAACCGCCGCAGCCACATACAACTCCCACCGCCAGATTAGGATGGCGGTGGGATTGAGGTTGGACCAGCGGCAGACGGCAGGTCCGTCCGCCGCTGATCCGCGGGGTGGGGAGGGCCATTTGGTGACGGTGTCTGCAAGACACCGTCAGCCAAATTAGGATGTTCACGGTGACATGCTTTTCCGCGGCGGCTTTTCCGCCATGGAAAAGCATGTGGACTTTGGCTTTTGGGGGCCCGTTGCGGGCCCCCAGGGTGTCGGGGGTGGGGGTTGCACATGGGGGGTACCTAGGGTACCCCCCAACATTTACATGCACAAAGCGGCAGGCACCGCGTGGTGCCTGCCGCTTTGTGTATGTAAATGTATTTCATGCATTTTTAACATTGCGGCGGGTGCTGCTTGAAGCAGCACCCGCCGCAATGTTAAGAATACAGGATGTGACCGCCAGGGTGGCGGTCACATCCTAATTTGCACGGAGGGACCGCCGCTGCCCCTGCGGACGGTCCCTCCACCTCTGGGGTGGCGGACGGATGAAGGTCCGTCCGCCATCCTAATCAGCCCCATAATGTTAAAATGTGTGTTTTTATAGCTCAGATTTCCACTGTGAAGTCAGTGAATCCACCTCCTCCTTTTTTTTCAAACCCCAGGTCAATCACTAATAAGTGGATAACCTGGCATAGGGTATTCTCAAAGTATTTAAGAGCTATAGGAGGGAATCAATATTGTGCTGACAGGAAAAGGTTTCTTCTTGAGTATAATCTGGATTTTGAGGGGCAAACTCTATTTGAACATCTCCCCCTATACAGTATGCATCAGATGATGATGAGGAACTGGATGACTTTCAAGAGGCAGTTCTGAAATTCGAGAAACAATTTGATGTACAGCCAAGTCTGTTAGCAGCAGGCATTCATTTATCTCAAGAGAGCAGCACCAGGAGGAGTTGATAGAGTCATATGTTGCAGCTTTATGCATTCTAGCTGCTGATTGCAAACGTGAAGATTTCACAAAGCAGTTGATCAGTAATCAGATTATGGTCAGGTGTTGCGATAAAAAAGTACAGCAGAAACTTATCACGTATAAAAACCCATCTTTAAATGACACAATTATCATCGTAAACAGCATTGAAATTTATCATAAAGCCTTCTGAGAATTGATTAACAAAGACAGTGTTGGGGTATTGGCAGATAGTAGTTCCATGATGGAGTGTAATAGAATATCTTCTGTTCATAAGAGAACATTTGATGTAATATGAAACAATAAGAATCTAAGTGTTCATGGAACGTTGGTGATTTAAACCAGGTGGACAGCTGTCCCCTGTTGCTGTTTAGTGTCCAACATAAATAAATACTACTCCCTGTTGATTTTTTTCTTGTGGTATAGTGTGGTGCCACACACTCCCTGGAGTGGAAGAGTCTGCCTGGTCACCCCTGAATGGAGCCATTCATCAGGCAAGGAAGATATCCATGAGTGAAGGAAAGTGTGCAGCAGTGTCCCAGGGAATCAAGACAGAATACAGAGGGGAACCCTTGGCAGACTGCTGAACCCCCTGTGCCTCAGGTCGAGGAGGGCCGAGGAGGGTAACCATGCATATCCCTTAATGCCCATAAGCCACTACTCATGAGAGAAGAGTGCCAAGAAGACACCATATCAGCCGCCTAACAGCCAGATATCTTGCCTGCAAGCCTACACTTTGTCCACATAAGGCATTAGGCAAGATGCTTAGGCCCCCATTAGGATGACAGACGGACTTTGTCCGCCCGCGATCCCATCGCAAAAAGGGACCGCCCACCATAAGGACAGGGGTCCCGTTGGTGGCATTAGGATGCGCCCGCCACAGTGGCGGGTGCATCCAGCATTCCTACCATTGTACTGGGAGGTGCACTCAGCACCGCCCGCCTCAATGGCAGGAAGGCATGCTGTGTACTTCCATGTACAACATGGCAGGCACCGCGCGGTGCCTGTCATGTTGTCCATGGAACTGCTGATGGGTACCACAGGTACCCCCCATGGTCACCCCCCACCCCCTCCCCAGAGTCCTTGGGGGCCCACAACGGGCCCCCAAAGCAGACTCCAAATGCCTTTCCGTTGCGGCGTTGCCGCCATGGAAAGGCATTGCAAATTGCCCATCCTAATATGGCTGGCAGTGTCTGATAGACACCGCTACCATATAAACCCTTTTCTGGAAGGCCACTGATTCCCAGGCAGCCAGTGGGGATAGATAGGAGACATCAAAAATTACCCTGCTTCAAGGGAAAAATAGACAAAACTAACACTGGTACAAAGTTCCACTGTCCATCCTAATTTCATTAGGAAGCCGAATACCAAGAGCTAAATGCCGGCAGCATGTAGGATCATCATCCATCCACACAATTTACATTGCATGGATGGCTGATGATCCTAATGATAAAGAAACAATTTCAGCTTTGGTAGAGAACCCACCTCTTCACCAACTCACCCAAGGATGATGGTACATATATGAAAGAAACCATATCAGCAGAACAATCTCACACAGGAACACATAACACAGCTTGTGGGAGCAGACACAAGAAACTGAAAATGATGTGGGTCACTGCCCCCTTTATAGTCCTTAATTTTGGGGATGGGCCAAGCAGGGTAATGACAAAGGAAAGAAGAGAGGGTCTGATTTGTTTTAAAGTAAGCCAGTTGGTGTCTGATGTAGCCACATCTTACTTAGTAAGTAATTGGTCATGGAAGGCTTGAGGAGGTAATGAATTTAGGAGTAATGATTCAACCTTTCCCCACACTTCACTCATTGTTCTTCTGAGTCCCAGATAGATTTTAGAGGTGAAAGATTTCAAGCAGGGGTCCCCATAAGATTGAAGTGGCTTCAGGCCAGTCGAAAATATACAGTATTCGCAGATACTTCAGACAATGACAAGATTGTGCAGTCTCAGATATATATAACTTCAGTTTTGACTCAAAGCCAATAAAAAGCCCAAAGTCTGACACAAATGAATGAATGTCAAGAGCACACTAGATATAAACAGAGCGATAAAGAAAGAATGGATTAAAGACGAAGAAGATAGCAGAAAGCAATATCAGACTGTAAAGAAATCCTGTACAGCATAGCACCAAGCCAGTCCCTCATGTGGGTAAAGTCATTGATTGATGGCACTCTAAGACAATGGACCAGATTAAGCATTTGGTGTACAGGGTAATTTGTTGCAGCAGCGATGGAGTACTCTTTTCACCAAACTCTCAGTCTGCCTGCCCAATTTTGATTTGGTGGACTGCCCGGTATATGCAGACAGTAAAATTTACTGGTGAACAGTCTAAATTCTATTCCTAAATGTCGACCTGCCGAAATAACGAGTTTGAAATATCGAAGGTACAGAATATTGAGGTCAAGAATATGGTTGGACAGAATATCGACCTTAAGGTAAGTAATATTGAATTTTGTTATATCGATGTAAGTAATATAGAAGTTAGTATTATCGATATCAAATATATCGATGTTACTACTCTCGATGTTACTAATATCGATATTTGTTTTATAGTTATGTATTTTGTTATGTATTTAATATGTATGTGTTATATGTTTTTTGTTAAGTATTTTGTAAATTATATGTGTACTATTTTTATATATATAATGTTATTTTTAAATCAATGTTATGTTTTAGTACCGGAGCGGGTTGTGGGTTTATAGGGGAATAGGGTGGGAAGTAATTTAATTATACTAAATTAATTGTTAATTTTTAGGAATTATACATTAATTTTCAATAATTTTTGCGTTTAAGTTCTGTAGCAGGTTGTGGGTGTATAGGGGAATTGGGTGGGAAGTCATTTAATTGTAATTAATTAATAATTTATTTTTATTTATTGGTATTGATAATTATTTTATTTTTAATTAATTATTAATTGACAATTAATTATTTTAATTGGTAAATAATGTTTTAATTGATAATTAATGTTTGTAATAGGTAATATTTTTTTAATTGGCAATTAATTTATTTAATTGGCAATTAATATTTTTAACTGGTAATTACTTTTTATTAATTGGAAATAGTTATTTAATAATTGGTAATTAATGTTTCATAAAAATTATTTTTTGGTATAAAAAATAATGTTATTGTTAATTTTATTTTAATTGATAATACATTTTTAATAATTAATATGTTTTGTGGTATGAAAAATATTGTATTCAATATGTATTATTTGGTAACTAATCTTTTTTATTATTATTTATAGGTCTTTATTGTTAATCTATCATTAATTAATTATTCAATTTTAATTATGTTTTTAATAATTATTAATGGGTATTTGTAAATGATGTAGAGTTATTTAAAAATTAAAATATTAATTCTTTTAAATACAAACATAATTTATAAGTATGTTATATTTAGGCTTTTTTGTTTTCAGTTTCTGTTTTTGGTAAATTCTGGTGGTTTTCTGCAGTGTTTTCAAGTGATTTCAATACCTTAAAAAAACAGTGGTTCTCAATCGTTATACATTTTCGCACCATTTAAAAAAAAACAGAAACAGTGTTTTTCCGGTGTTTATGGAAAGTTTAGCTTTTATTATTGCTTGCTTTCTGCACTGATTGTGCATGGTATATACAAAGTGTACGTACAGTGTATATGAGGTCCAAATACAGTTTTTTCAAACCAAACTTATTGCAGTACACCATATTATACTTCTTCAGTGAGTCTTTGTTCATGTGTGCTCGCTCTTTTCTTCCCATGTAAAATATTTTCTGTAAAAACGCCCTCTCAACATTGGCCCTTGAGATGTGCAATGCCAAAACAGCCAGTACACAATTTGCTAACTCTGCCCACTGAGATAGCCTTCCACGCTAATACCGGTGCACTTGAAGAATGTGATTCTCTGGGAAGGTTCCGCAACAATACGTTGAACTGGGCGCTTATGCCCTCAGAGTTATTGAAGCGGTCAAAAATGTAGCAGGGCTTTTGAAACTACAGAGAAAATTCCCTTTTATAGAAGGGATCCAGAACTTGTAATAGTACCACAGTGAGGTTACATTGACTTCAAATGCCTTGGTTGGCGAAGGGAATTTCTCTGCATCATTGCAAGCCATTTCTCATATATTGTCAAATAAAAGTTCCTAAATTGCTCTTCAACATTGCTTTACTTATTAAGTATTCAGAAAAGAGGGTGGTGATGAACAGAGTGCCTGAATTAAGCAGACCACTCTTACCCAGTCCAAAGATCAGGGCTTGATCCATCACCGTTTTTTAGCTCACTGCACCATCCCAGCTCAGAACTTGGCTATATGCAAATTAGTCTGTTCCTGTCCCAGTGCATGATGGGAACAGGGCAAACCAAACTACCAAGCCAATTATTATACTGGGAAGGAAACAAGCTTCCGGGGACCGGTTTCTGCCATTTCAGGCGTCGTCGGCCCGGGTTGCTTGAATCCTGATGGTGCAATGAGCAAGGGACTCACATCTGAGTATACCCTTCCAAGCTTATGGTGGACAAAATTATTCAGAAAAGGGGGTGGTGATGAACAGAGTGCCTGAATTAAGCAGACCACTCTTACCCAGTCCAAAGATCAGGGCTTGATCAATCACCGTTTTTTAGCTCACTGCACCATCCCAGCTCAGAACTTGGCTGTATGCAAATTAGTCTGTTCCTGTCCCAGTGCATGATGGGAACAGGGCAAACCAAACTACCAAGCCAATTCTTATACTGGGAAGGAAACAAGCTTCCGGGGACCGGTTTCTGCCATTTCAGGCGTCGTCGGCCCGGCTTGCTTGAATCCTGATGGTGCAATGAGCAAGGGACTCACATCTGAGTATACCCTTCCACGCTTATGGTGGACAAAATTATTCAGAAAAGGGGGTGGTGATGAACAGAGTGCCTGAATTAAGCAGACCACTCTTACCCAGTCCAAAGATCAGGGCTTGATCCATCACCGTTTTTTAGCTCACTGCACCATCCCAGCTCAGAACTTGGCTATATGCAAATTAGTCTGTTCCTGCCCCAGTGCATGATGGGAACAGGGCAAAACAAACTACCAAGCCAATTCTTATACTGGGAAGGAAACAAGCTTCCGGGGACCGGTTTCTGCCATTTCAGGCGTCGTCGGCCCGGCTTGCTTGAATCCTGATGGTGCAATGAGCAAGGGACTCACATCTGAGTATACCCTTCCACGCTTATAGTGGACAAAATTATTCAGAAAAGGGGGTGGTGATGAACAGAGTGCCTGAATTAAGCAGACCACTCTTACCCAGTCCAAAGATCAGGGCTTGATCCATCACCGTTTTTTAGCTCACTGCACCATCCCAGCTCAGAACTTGGCTATATGCAAATTAGTCTGTTCCTGTCCCAGTGCATGATGGGAACAGGGCAAACCAAACTACCAAGCCAATTCTTATACTGGGAAGGAAACAAGCTTCCGGGGACCGGTTTCTGCCATTTTAGGCGTCGTCGGCCCGGCTTGCTTGAATCCTGATGGTGCAATGAGCAAGGGACTCACATCTGAGTATACCCTTACACCCTTCCACTCACTGCTCCATCAGGATTCAAGCAAGCTGGGCCGACGAGGCTGAAATGCCAGAAACCGGTCCCCGGTAGCTTGTCTCCTTTCTGGTGAAGAATTGGCTTGGTAGTTTGGTCTGCCCTGTTCCCATGATGCACTGGGCCAGGGACAGACTAATTTGCATATAGCCAGGTTCTGAGCTGGGATGGGGCAGTGAGCTAAATAACGGTGATGGATCAAGCCCTGATCTTTGGACTGGGTAAGAGTGGTCTGCTTAATTCAGACACTCTGTTCATCACCACCCCCTTTTCTGAATCGTTTTTGGCCACTATAGGTGTGGCAGGGTATACTCAGACATGAGTCCCTTGCTCACTGCTCCATCAGGATTCAAGCAAGCTGGGCCGACGAGGCTGAAATGCCAGAAACCGGTCCCCGGTAGCTTGTCTCCTTTCTGGTGAAGAATTGGCTTGGTAGTTTGGTCTGCCCTGTTCCCATGATGCACTGGGCCAGGGACAGACTAATTTGCATATAGCCAGGTTCTGAGCTGGGATGGGGCAGTGAGCTAAATAACGGTGATGGATCAAGCCCTGATCTTTGGACTGGGTAAGAGTGGTCTGCTTAATTCAGACACTCTGTTCATCACCACCCCCTTTTCTGAATCGTTTTTGGCCACTATAGGTGTGGCAGGGTATACTCAGACATGAGTCCCTTGCTCACTGCTCCATCAGGATTCAAGCAAGCTGGGCCGACGAGGCTGAAATGCCATAATCCGGTCCCCGGTAGCTTGTCTCCTTTCTGGTGAAGAATTGGCTTGGTAGTTTGGTCTGCCCTGTTCCCATGATGCACTGGGCCAGGGACAGACTAATTTGCATATAGCCAGGTTCTGAGCTGGGATGGGGCAGTGAGCTAAATAACGGTGATGGATCAAGCCCTGATCTTTGGACTGGGTAAGAGTGGTCTGCTTAATTCAGACACTCTGTTCATCACCACCCCCTTTTCTGAATCGTTTTTGGCCACTATAGGTGTGGCAGGGTATACTCAGACATGAGTCCCTTGCTCACTGCTCCATCAGGATTCAAGCAAGCTGGGCCGACGAGGCTGAAATGCCAGAAACCGGTCCCCGGTAGCTTGTCTCCTTTCTGGTGAAGAATTGGCTTGGTAGTTTGGTCTGCCCTGTTCCCATGATGCACTAGGCCAGGGACAGACTAATTTGCATATAGCCAGGTTCTGAGCTGGGATGGGGCAGTGAGCTAAATAACGGTGATGGATCAAGCCCTGATCTTTGGACTGGGTAAGAGTGGTCTGCTTAATTCAGACACTCTGTTCATCACCACCCCCTTTTCTGAATCGTTTTTGGCCACTATAGGTGTGGCAGGGTATACTCAGACATGAGTCCCTTGCTCACTGCTCCATCAGGATTCAAGCAAGCTGGGCCGACGAGGCTGAAATGCCAGAAACCGGTCCCCGGTAGCTTTTCTCCTTTCTGGTGAAGAATTGGCTTGGTAGTTTGGTCTGCCCTGTTCCCATGATGCACTGGGCCAGGGACAGACTAATTTGCATATAGCCAGGTTCTGAGCTGGGATGGGGCAGAGAGCTAAATAACGGTGATGGATCAAGCCCTGATCTTTGGACTGGGTAAGAGTGGTCTGCTTAATTCAGACACTCTGTTCATCACCACCCCCTTTTCTGAATCGTTACTTATTAAGTGGCAAGCACTCTAATATGGAACATGTTGCAGTTCCAAAGTCACTAAAGGTGTAGCCTAGCCAACTCTCAATGAGATATTTCACATATACACCAATTGTGCTGAACACTTGGCAGCCAAAGGTGTTTTCAGACTCTAGTTTTTTTATTATGTCCACTACAGCAGTTATTTTTCCAGTAAAATCTAAGAATGCAGTACAGTGTAGTTTTTGTTCAGATCACTTTCAATATGAGACTGAAGGTCCACACATTTCTTGCCTTTGGCATCATCACTCAGCATAAATTCTGTAAACGGTTGTCACATGTATAATGTAGCATTCAACACCCCTTGGATTGACCATCAGCTAAGTGACACAATTGGGATGACTCTTTCTTTGATGCCACACAAATCATAAAATGAGAAATATTTGCATTTTAGTTCCCGCACATAACAAAACAGTGTACCAGAATGGACTAAAAAGTTAATAGAATTCTTCATTAACTCTGAAGATGGTAAAGGTGCTTTCAGCATACCATCTAACAAGTGGCAATGATCTCTTACAGGGAAGCACTTCAGCTCCGGTATCGATTTTGTCAGGTCATAACACAACATTTTCATATACGTAGCTGAATCACTGCAAATACAAAAAAAATCACTCCAATCTTTGTTGAACTTAGAAAGAACCTTATAGCAGCAACATTCCAAGTGACACTGCGTTCCATGTTTTCCAAAAGTCTGATGTCGTTTTCACCACTATCCCATATGCTTGGTGATAGCACTCTTTTCACGTATACTTGTCACTATACCTTGCATTGAATGTTTAAAGCCTGAGGTATTAGCAATTCACCTACTATCAACACTGACTCACTAGAAACTGGGGGCGGATGTATCAAGGGTTTTACCCATTTTCTGTGGGTAAACGTGATGGCACATATTGGGAACGATTCTTATGAAGCCAGCCATTTTACCTATCATTGAAAGACTCAAAAGCAGCCAAAATATCAAATATGATTTTGATATTTCCTGATTCTCTACAGTTTATAAAATAATTTAACAAGACCTAAAACATGCTTCTTTAGACCAAAGACCACAAAACCGAAAAAGGAAAAAGGAAGAAGAAGCAATACTTTAGTGACATCCCTAAACAACAAACTCAAGCAGAATAATGTTATCCCAGTCTTTCTTAATGCTAGTTTGTATAGCAAAGTTACAATGTATTGGCCCCTTTAGGAAGGAAATAAATTACTCTTTCACTCTTCTTTTCCTTTCTTTGAATGGCATTAACTTTGTGGTTGAGAGGTGTTTTGTCAGTGTTTATATGTTTACACTGGTGAGGGCTATTTCCCTTTTGGTGGGGTTAAATCAGTTATTATAGGTTTAAACCTAAAACCCGACAGCCTAGTTATATTTAACTTCTATGCTATACAACTCTTTTCCTACTGTTGCACTCTCTGGAGTCGGAATAGTAATTTTTACCACTGTGCTATCCAACGCTTTTCTTACTGTTGCACTCTCTGGAGAGGGAATGGTAATTTTTACCCCTACGCTATCCAATGATTTCCCTACTTTTGCACTCTCTGGAGTGGGAATAGTAATTTTTACCCATTCACTATCCAACGTTTTCCCTACTGTTTCACTCTCTGGAGTTGGAATAGTAATTTTTACCCCTACGCAATCCAACGCTTTCCCTACTGTTGCACTCTCTGGAGAGGGAATAGTAATTTTTACCCCTACGCTATCCAACTCTTTCCCTACTGTTGCACTCTCTGGAGTGGGAATAGTCATTTTCAGCCCTACGCTATCCAAAGCTTTTCCTACTGTTGCATTTTCAGGAGTGGGAATAGTAATTTTAAGTCCTACGCTATCCAACGTTTTCATTACTGTAGTTTTTTTAAAACTTTGAATAGTAGTTTTATATATTTAGCTATTTAATATTTTTTTTATTATTTTAGATAATGTAGTATATAATTAATTTTAAAAATATTAAAGTATATTGAGTTTTTTTTATGTATTCAACATAATTATTTACTTTTTATTTATGTTATTGTTTTATGTGTGTAGATGTATTTGTAATTTATAATAGTTTTATTAATTTATAAGTTATTAAAATAATTATTAAAACTTATTTTAAGTAAGTATATATTATATATTGTATGTACATGTTTAATTAATGTTTTATTATCATATATGTATTATTTATTAATTTTAAACATTATTAAATATTTTTAACTATGTTTATTTTATTTATAAGTATTATTTACTTTATTTTACACATTTTTTTAACAGAAAAAAACGATATTTTTAATTACGATATTTTTATCATCAATATTTTGGTTTCGATATTTTTGTACTTACCATGTTGTAGATAGGATGTCGATATTCTTGCCTTCGAAATTCCTGCGTCGATATTTCTGTAGGTCGATATTTTGTAGGTCGATATTCTGTCAGTGATTCAATTTTACGGCATAAACCTTCCTCTGATGGTCCGAGGGAGTATGTGCAGTGAGAGGTAAGCCATCCGACCTCCTACCCTATTTAGAGTAGGCAGTGGGATTTTTCTTTTTTGTCTTTCACCCCAGGCAGAGTAAATATTTATAAAATAGACCCCACCCACACCTTGGGAGAAAAGTCCTAGGGTTTTGGGGTAAAAAAAAAATCTCCCACTTTGTGGGTTTGTTTTAAAAGTGTTTAAAGGTTTGGTGTAAGCTGTGCGCGTCCGTCATCTATGATGATTGCACACTGAACTTTTAAGTGGCTTTTCATGAACTACTGTGACAGAGGTCATACCAATCCAAAAGCCCTATGTATTGGAACCAAAGAACCATGTGGATTGCATTGTGGTCCCTACCACAAAACAAACACATTTCCACTCATAGTTGTTTGATGCACTATCATGGAACTATCTCAACTCTAGCTCCACTTAGAAGGGGCGAGTTAAATATCAACTTCCTCGAAAAAACATAAATCCACTGAAAGCCCCACCGGATTTACAGTAAGAGATATCATGCCACAGCACACTACTACTTTGCCAGAAATGATGGATGGATGGATGCAGTATGAGATACACTATCAATGGGCGTCCATCACTCTTAAGGAAAAGAAAGTGAAACAATCAAGTCCTGTTTCTGCTTACTCTCTTTACTGTCAGCCCAAGCTCTTCAACAAACATAGAGGCGTTGCTGATTTTTTCACACATCTATAAAGTGCTCAACATAACAGGTATGACATGTAGTGGACGCTTCTAGGCAAGGACACTGAGCACAGCCAGTTACAAACTTGACACTCTTGTCTAAGCCTTTACTTTGGGGTGTGACCGATAATTCTTTATCAAATCTACTGTCCAGATAAATGTTTGCTTTCTGTGAACTGTCTGCAGGGTCGGCTGGCAAGGAGGCCAGGCAAGCTTGTTGTTATGATCCTTCACAAATGGGACCAGGATTTCTACTTTAATTCCATTTAATCAAATACTATGTTCTTTTATTCAGTGGTTTATGTGGCCTAAGCGCCATCTATGCTGTTGAATCCAATGTAATGTTTAGTGTCTTTGGTGAAAATTTGGAAATTGACCTGAGTGTTCACGAATATGTTAGTCAACTGAAGAACGTACATATTGAACAATATTAGTGAGGGGCAGGGCACTAGTGTGGCTTGTGATTGTCCTAGATTGTTTTTGTTTCCTTTCATTTGCTTGTTGAATATCCTTTTGATATTCCAGTACTGCTTCCTCTCCAGGTCTTCTTGGTGAAGTTGATTTGTTTGTTCCTGCCATCAATTGTAGCTCTCACCAGAGACAGTGTGCATGCACTGTCACTTGCGATGATTTATTGTGTTACAAAATAGAAAAGAAACTATAAAAAGAGGTTTCTATCTTACCTATTGCATACCATTAGTGGGCTTCATTGTCAATCTTATTTTCTTTATTTTCATTTGTGAGCATTTGTTGATTCATGTTGCCTTCACTTTGGCTCAGTGTGTTTCTTTTGTTCTCTGGAGCATGGACCAAGTACTGACTGATTTCAAGACAACTTGAAACCATCAGAGCTGAAACTTGCACTTCACCATATTTCCAAGAGCTGAACACAAACAACTAGCAACATAGAAACTTTGTGGCATGTGACCAATTTCCGACAAATACATTTCTGCTGCCTGTTGCTATTTTGATGATGAAGATGTAGACATACTTCTTTCTTTTAAGACTGTTGCCATACCGTGTGATTTATTATGAATTTACGTTTGCCACTGTATCACATTTATTTATTTCTTGGTTACCTTTTTATAATTTAGAGGAGGCATTATTCCTTGTAAAAAACAGAGTGATTTAAATAGATTAATGTCTCACCTTAAAGTCATCCTTAAGTCACCCCACCTCCCTTTACCTCTACCACCCTTGAGCCCTCAAGTCAGCCTCCCCATTCTTTATCTTTACACACCCCTGAGCCCTCAAGTCACCCTCACCACTTTTTACCTCCACCGGCCCCCTGAGCCTTCATGTCACACTCACTTCTTTTTACCTGTACCAACCCCTGCGCCATTATATCTCCCTCATGTCCCTTTTGCTCTACCCACCCCTTAACCATCATGTGATCTCACCCCTTACCTCTACCCACACCTGAACACTCAAATCACACTCACTTCCCATTTACCTCTGTTTACTTCATTTTCATCGTCACCTCCCTTTACTTCTACCCACCCACAAACCCTACTCACCCTCACTTCCCTTTGTCTAAACCCACCTGTGAACCCTCATGCTACCCTCACCAGTCACCTTTAATTTCCTTTACCTCTATCCACCAATAAACCATCAAGAAACCCCTCCATTACCCCTGACCCATCAATTGAAACTCCCTTAGCCTTTACCTCTACCCACCCATGAAACCTCCAGCCACCATCAACTCCCTGTACCTCTGCCTACCACTGAGACCTCTTTATCTATACCCACCACTGAGTCTTGAAATCATGTTTATCCCCTTCACCTCCACCCAACTCAAACCCTAAAGTCACCCTCACCTCCCTTTACTTCTGCTGACTCCTGACCCCTTGGGTTACCCCTAACAGTCACCCTCACCTCCTTTTACTCTTGCCCACCCCTGAACCCTCAAGTCATTCTCACCTCCATTTACCACAACTCACTACTGAATCTTCAAGTCACACTCACCTCCATTTACCTCTACCCACCCCTGAACCCGCAAGTCACCCTCACCTCCCTTTACCTCTACCCATTCCTGAACTCCCTAGCCATCCTCACTTCCATTTACCTCTACCCACCTATAAACTCTCATGCCATCCTAACCAGTCACCGTCACCTTCTTTTACCTCTAACCACCAGTAAACACCCAAGTACCCCCCTTTACCTCTGCTCACCCCTGAACCATACGTCATCTTCCCCTCTCTTTACCTCTACCCACTGCAAACCCTCAAGTAACCCTCACCTTTTTATGTCCACCCACTCCTGAATCTTCAAATCACCCAACCTCCCTTTACCTCTACCCAACCCAGAACCTTTAAGTCTTCCTTACTTCCTTTTACTTTTTACCTCCTATGAACCTGTATGCCACCTCCACCAGTCACGCTCAATTTCTTTTATCTCTAACCACCAATAAACCCTGAAATAACCCCCTTTACCCCGACCCACTCATGTACCATCAAGTCACTCTCACCTCCCTTTACATCTACACACCCCTGAACTCTCAAGTCACCCGCACCTCCCTTTACCTCTACCTACTACTGAACCCTCAAGTCCCCTCACCTCCCTTTACCTCTACCCACCCCTGAACCCGCAAGTCACCCTCACCTTCCTTTACCTCTACCCATTCCTGAACTCCCTAGCCATCCTCACTTCCATTTACCTCTACCCACCTATAAACCCTCATGCCACCCTCACCAGTCACCGTCACCTTCTTTTACCTCTAACCACCAGTAAACACCCAAGTACCCCCCTTTACCTCTGCTCACCCCTGAACCATACGTCATCTTCACCTCTCTTTACCTCTACCCACTGCAAACCCTCAAGTAACCCTCACCTTTTTATGTCCACCCACTCCTGAACCTTCAAATCACCCAACCTCCCTTTACCTCTACCCAACCCAGAACCTTTAAGTCTTCCTTACTTCCTTTTACTTTTTACCTCCTATGAACCTGTATGCCACCTCCACCAGTCACCCTCAATTTCTTTTACCTCTAACCACCAATAAACCCTGAAATAACCCCCTTTACCTCGACCCACTCATGTACCATCAAGTCACCCTCACCTCCCTTTACATCTACACACCCCTGAACTCTCAAGTCACCCGCACCTCCCTTTACCTCTACCTACTACTGAACCCTCAAGTCCCCTCACCTCCCTTTACATCTACCTACTCCTGAACTCTCAAATCACCATTACCTTCCTTTACCTCAACTCACCCTAGCACCCTCAAGTCACCTCCACCTCTCTTTACGTCTGACCACTCCTGAAACCTCAAGTCACCCTCACCTCCATTTACCTCTACCCACCTATGAACCATTATGTCACCCTCTTCTCCCTTTACCTCTACCCACCCTTAAACCCTCAAGTCATCCTCCCCTCATTTAACTCTACCTTCCCCTATTTCCTCATGTCCCCATCACCTCCCTTTCCCTTTACCCATCTCTCAACACCCTCAGTCTCTCACACTCCCCTATACCTCTACACATCCCTGAACCTTCAAGCCACCTTCGCCATCCTTTATCTCTACCCAACCCCAAACTCTCAAGTCACCTGCAGCTCTTTTTGCCTCTACCCACCCTGAACTCTCAAGTCACCGTCAAGTCCCTCCACCTCTTCCTACCCCTGAACCCTCAAGTCACCCTTACCTGCTTTTACCTCTCCCCACCCCTAAACTCTCAAATCACCCTCACCACCCTTTAACTCAACCCATCCCTGAATCGTGATATCGCCCTTATGCGCCTTTAATTCTACCCATCCCTAGACATTAAAATTACTTTTTTTGAATATCATAAAAAGCAAGTTTTTAAAAAATGAATACTTACCTGCATGATAAAGTAATGCATGTTAAAGGTACAAATACTTACCTGCATTCTAAAGAATGTCTGGTAAAGGTTGCAAGGTAAAGGCTGTTTCCCCTAATACAGGACATATCCTCATATTTTCCTTAAACACACTCATGCCTTCACCCTAGAAGCCCTAAATATTTTAGGGGCACTGTTGATTGTTTTAGGGCTCTCAATATGTATGGTGGGCACCTTTGCCCCTTCGACAATTTGCCCCTCCTTCCTCCACTCTCCTGCCACACTCTATACTCACCTGAGGCAGCACATGTTACCATGCATTTTAATTCTCTATAGCTAAATGTTAAAAAAGACATTTTAAATAAATAGTAATCAGTGAAAATTAATATACATAATATAATGTTTGGCGCATCTGCACTCATCATAACAGATTGCCATGCAATATGCTGAAAAACCGTGCAATATAATGCAGCGCCACGCAAAAGTGCTCTCAACATATATGTTCCATGCAACCCATCCCAAAGCCACGCAACACTGCACAAATCAGAAAAACATCGTTTTATAGCAATGCAACACAACGTTACCCAAGGCTACAATATAAAATTGTTGTCTACAATTTTCTACATTAGAAAATAAAAAATCTAAAACACATCTGAACATAGTACAAGCAGTGTATGTAACAGATTAACACATTCAATATATGCACATTTGTCTCCCTTGTCCCCAAGAAAGATAGCCATCACATACTGTGAAGAATGTCAGGACACATTTGTTTCAACAAGCAAAAGAATTATACATTTAGTCTTGTTTAACTCAAGGGAAAATACACTTTTCAACACATTTTTCTTTATAAATTATCAATTACCTTCTGAAAACATAAAAGCAGATATCCATCATTTTTTTGCAAGTAGTACACTGCCTTCTGACGTGACTACACACACCATTAAGACCAGGATATAACGTGTATTTGTAAAGCTCACGTGTACCACGTCAGGGCCTCTTCGTGCTGAACAACAGATATTTATTGTTACCCAACTCAATGGTACTCATTTTATCAACCTCATGTGGATGAAAGGCTGAGTGGACCCGCCAGGATTTGAATCTGTGACCATGAGGTCGAACACAGGCCCCTGCAGTGGATGCATTAGTCCACTGAGCCACCAGACCCTGCAAAACCACAGCCAGTTCCAAACAATGCCTTCTAGCTATACAAGTAAGTAGAACCTTAACCATTAGTAATATCTAACAATATCAACGATAAAACAGACAGAAATATTTATAGAAAATTATTCAAAATTTCACAGACATTGTGAAAGTTTTCTGCAACCCTCAATTTAAGTTCATGTCTAGATTTACACCAAGGTAAGGTAGAAAAAAATCATCCTTATTTATAAGAAAATTATGAACATATTATTTAATCAAAGTAAAATGTGTCTTCTAATCAGATTAGGTATTGGACAGTGATTGGGGGTAAAATTACTACTCTAACTCCACCAGGTACTTACCTTAGGGAAGGTGCTGGACAGTGATGGGGCAAATTTCCTACACTACCTCTGCTGGGTACTTACCTCAAGGGAGGTGCTGCACTGTGACAGAGGGAAAATTGCTATCCTAACTCCTCCCAGTGCTTAACTAAGGGAAGGTGTTGGACAATAACTAGGGGAAAAATTGCTATTCTCACTCTGCTGTGTATACTTATCTCAGGGAAGGTGAAGGACAGTGACTGGAGCCAAAATCACTATTCTGACTCTGTGGTGTCCTTACCTCAGGGAAGGTGCTGGACAGTGACTAAGGGGCAAAACTACCATTCTAACTTGGCTTGGTATTTACCTCATGGAAGTTGCTGTACAGTGACAGGGCAAAATTCCTATTCTAACTCTGCCGGGTACTTACCTCAGGTAAGGTACTGGACTATGACTGAGGGGCAAAATTACTATCCGACAAGTATTTACCTCATGGAAGGTGATGGACAGTGACTGGGGGCAAACTTAATATTGTAACTCCACCAAGTACTTACCTCAGGGAAGGTGTTGGACAATGACTGGGGCCACATTTACTATTTTAACTCCACCAGGTACTTATCTCAGGGAAGATGCTGGACGGTGACTGGGTGCAAAATCACTATTCTAATTCTGTTGGGTACTCACCTCAAGGAAGGTGCTGGACAGTGACTGGTAGGCAAAACTAACTAACTCTGGCAATTGCTTATCTCAGGGAAGGTGCTTGACAGGGAATGGGGGAAAATTACTATTCTAACTTCATCTGGAACATACCGCAAGGAAGGTCCTGGACAGTCACTGTGGGGCAAAACTACTATTCTAACTCCACTGGGTACTTACCTCGTGGAAGGTACTGAACAGTGACTAGGGGCAAAATTACTGTTTTAACTCTGCCGAGTAGTTACCTTAGGGAAGGTGCTGGACTGTGACCGGGGGCAAAATTACTATTCTAACACCACCATCTACTTACCTCTGGGAAGGTGCTGGACAGTGACTGGGGGGCAAAAGTACTATTCTACTCTGCCAAGTGTTTACCTCAGTGTTTACCTCAGGGAAGGTGCTGGACAGTAGGAACAAAATTACTATTCTAACTCCGCTGAGTACTTACCCGAGGGAAGATGCTGGACAATGACTGGGAGCAAAATTACTATGCATCCAGCGCCACATTAAAGGAAAAAATAAAACGGAAATAGTGCAAAAGCAAAACCAAATTAAACAGTACACAGGTAAGTTATCACATAATGCAATAAAAACAATAACATGATAAAGCAGCTATTTTTTCACTTGTTTTTTCTTCTAAATTAAATTAAAAAAAACAAGAGAGAAGCTATCCAAAACACCAGAAACCCAAAACAATTTACAGCAAACTTTTAATAACCATATTGGAACAGGAAACAAAAACACACCAGGTAAGTCTTTAAAAAAATATATATAAACTACAAAGCTAATAACTTTCTTCTCACAAATTACAAGCAATAGCAGTTAACTTGTTCTTTTTTTCTACAGGAAAACATTTTTTTATTGTTTATCAGATTGTTTAAAATAACCATGCAAATCTTTTTCCATATAAGGCAGGCTGTTCACAATGAAACTAAATCACAGTTTTAGACCATTGCGTTCACACACAAAAAAATCTTTTTTGACAGATCACTACAACATTGAAAACCCAAAGCAGGCTAACTATGTTCAATTGTGGCAGCTACGTTTCTTGTGAAGAGAGATTAGCTGAACCCAGGAGTCATTGTAGGGGAGTGCAGTTTTTTCCTCCCATTGCAAAGGCAGAATGGTTACTCTCGGTGACACAGTTGAAAGGACCACAGAACACAACCACTCAGCCTGGAGATCCCATTGGAGGGAGAACATCCAGCAATTAAAATTGCTAGCAGCCACATCCAATGAACCCTATGACTCTGTTCTAAGAGAAGTAGCCCAAAACATCCCCATGCAAATTGCTAGTAGTAATCCCACAATACTAAATTTAAGCAGAATGGTTCGGCGGCAAAAACAGGGTAATAATCCCCATAAAGTAAAACCACAGTCATACTCTGCCATTAACATCCCCCTGAACTTACAATTTCTTATATTAATAAATGTTTTCTACTATATGACAATGAAAACCCTCTCAAACATATACTAATCTTTAACACAACCCATAACTTAGTGACCCTTGAGAATTCTGAAATTTGGATGATGGATGGAACGTTTAAGTCACCACCCCATCCATTCACACAAATTTACACTATTCATGCTAACTTAAGCAACAATAAATGTCTCATTAGTGTACAGCTTACTCCCTGACAAACAATCCTCAATGTACTGTGAATTTGTATCAGTAATGAAAACCAAAAATCTGAACAAAAGTCCTAGGAAAATTATAATTGATTTTTATTTACAGACGATTAATAATATTATTAAAATGTACCCTGACAACCACATTTAATGATGTATTTTTTCACTTTTCCCAAGCTCATTGGTGAATAATTCAAAAAAAATCTTTAGCTGAGGATTACATTACAAGCAGTAAAATACAGTATTAGTTGAGAAAACTAACAACTTTGGGGATCATTATGATGTTGGGCGTAATCACTTCTGCTTGACACCGCATCGTTCAAGGGACCGACCGACACCCTGTCGGCAGTCCAAACCACCACATTAGGATGTGACTGAACACTGTTTGGTCGCATTCCTACATTTTACTATGAGAGCATGCATTCCGGCCTTAACCCGGCTTTAATGCATGCTCCCATGGTTAAATGGTTGGTGCGGTTCATTCCTGCACCCCTTGGCAGGCACCTCAAGGTGCCTGCCACAAGGTGCAGAGATCAACCCCCCTCGGCCTACAACCGGAGGCCGTGCACCCAAGGGGGCCCTCCTGGGGGCCCCCAAAGAAACTTTTCAACATGGTTTACTTGTCAGACAGATCGGCATGGGAACCATATTGGGAACCGTCATTGCAAACTTAAGGGCGGAAAGGCACACCTTTGAGATTACTTGCCACATTCTGACTGGCAGAAGGGCTCCCAGAGCCCTTGCAAAGCCAGCCGGAATGACTGGTCAGATTCCTTTCTGACCGCCTACATCAAAATGAGGTGATCGGAAAGGAATCCGACCGGCCCATTACGATGCAGCCGTAAAGGCTCCAACCGAGGGTCTGAGCCTTTTATGGCCACATCTTAATCGGCCCCTTCATGTTTTATACATCCTGAGTATGTGGATGATCTCTAAACATCAATTACAGAATCAAAATATTTGGCACATAGGGCCAGATGTAGGTAACTTCAATTTAGCGAGTCCTTAATAGCGATTTTTACTGAATCACTATTAAGGACTCACTAAATGGAATGTAGGTAGGAATCAATAAAATATTAGTGATTCCTTAACATTCCTTAATAACGAATCGGTAATTGAGATTCGTTATTAAGGAATACCTACCTATTCATTCTTATGGGCTAGGAGTCCCATAGGAATGAATGGGAAGATATTCACTATTAGTGATTCGGTATTACTGAATCGTTAATAGCAGAAGCTAATGCAAGGGTGCCAGGGAGTCTAAAGGGCACCCTGTTGCATCCCTGAAATGTGCATGTGTGCACATGTGGTGCACATACATGCCCTAAGGGCATGGATGTGTGCCACATGACACATTTAAAAAAACAAAAAAGCGTTTTTTTAAAGGAAATCGCTACAATGCTATAGAGGGATGACACAATTCATTTAACAAGTCTATTGTAAGATCTCACCCTAAGTTTTATCATTACCTGAAAATTTTAAAGGAAGAACAAAGTTTTCCAGAAATGAGAATGGCGCAATCATTGTGAGTTTATCTGAACCCTCCTTTATCCAATAGACTATTGGCTAAAATCCATCAGTTCCATTCACGGGAGCTTCATGACTACCTAGACAATATTGCATACATCTTACATTTGTAACATAAATTAACAACCTATAGAATTGTTCGCCTGCTTTATCACCTTTTACAAATTCAATAGGCATTTTTTTTTAAGGTTTCAACAAAATTTAACAAACGTTTGTATTTCTTCCTGTAGTTGTCTTCTTTCTGTGTCTCATGGTGATATTTCATAAAACCTGTCACAGAGAGTCTTGAGTAATCAAAATCCAGGCAAAAGGCCAGCACCGACATTAAAAAAAAAATCTCCTATGTTCCATTAATTGGCTCCCCACTAAAAAATAAATGTAAAAAATCACAACAAGAAATTCCTGAATAGAAGCCACTTATTAAAAAATCACAAAATAACAACCAATGTCCAAAACTAAATTCTCCAAAAATGTCCAGCAGTAATTCATCCATGAATTCTGACTTTCTCCATCAGTTTTGTCTTCAGAAGTCACTGAGGGGTAACAATCCACAGGACACAAAAAATAAACTGTTACTTTTATTTGAAATAGGTTTAAAAAAATGATAACCATTTTTTTCCAACTTTTTTTAAAGCGCACTTGAAAAAAAGGAACCGTTCCAGTGTGAGTGTATAAACACAGCCTGCATAGGAGTGAAAAAGAGGTTAAAACAACGATGAAAAACAAATCTTTACTGTACAACATCTATCTATTTCTCTTTATCTCTCCTTTTGATGAATTTAGCCAACAATATGTTTTAAAAATCAAAGTTAACTGTTCTTACCTGAACACAGGTCTTCCTTGTAACCGATCTTGACCGCATTGCTCGACCGACTGTAGAAACTGATGCAAAACTGCATACGTCAAGCCTGAAAATAAAAAGAAGAAAAGGACAATTTGTATAATTAAAGTCAATAGGTAATCACAGCCAAATACATTAAAAATTATAAAAATAAATGTTCTACTCTATTTGGAAAATATGTTATATTTTTGTAAAATAAGTCATGTTTTTTAAGATGTATTTTAAAAATGTCTGGTTTTCAAAAAAGACTTTAATCAATATGTCAATTAGTAAACCTTGTATTGTTATTTATCTTTGACAATAAAAATATTTAAAAAATTGTAATATATGAAAAACGTTATTTGTTAATGCTGTTTCATTTTTATAAAACAAACATATTTACAAGTTACATTTACACTCACTGTATTTAAGCATGGTAACAAATGTATAGTATAATAATATTTAAACTCTAATAGTCGGGTATTAAAACAAATACACCCAATACCTCTGTATGCCTTGCATCCCTACCCTAAAATAGTATATTACAACCATAAAAATAATGTTAAAAATATTCATACAATCAACCCTTCTATATATTAATGTTTAAACATAAATATTCAGGTATTAAAATTAATATATGAGTATTAATACACTTCCCCACCCAATCCCCTAAATCCCTTGTATCCCTTTCCTAATGTTTTGTGTTGCTGCCTTTTAAATATTTGTAATAAATACATATATTCTTAAATATCCTAAATCTTAATGTTCACACATTAGAACTCATGTCTTCAAATTAATACACGTTCCCACCCAATATCCATATGTTCCTTACATCCCTTTCCTAATATTTTTGTTTTGAAATTTTCAAATAGTTTACAAAAATGTTATTCTATAAATTAATATAACACATATACAAACAAGACATTAAATCATCTTACATATTCACCCATATACTTATCAATATCTTTACCTAATAATGCATATACCTATTATGCATGGTAAAGGCATTTGTGGTAAACGCATATACAAGTAATGCGTGGTAAAAGCATTTATAGTAAAGATATATGCATGGTATTGACATGCGTGGTAATGGCATATGCATTGTAGTGACTGTGTTGTAAGTCTTACAGATTGTAAAGACTGTGTGGCAATGGATGTTTACCCCAAGTACTTCTTCCCTTGCCAGTGTCCTTCCACTGTTTACCGCTTTCAGAAGTACTTTTTTTCCATTAATTTGCACCCCTTTTCTTCCTCCCCTCCCACAATGTGGGTTCCGATGCTCTCCCACTACTCTCCTGCGTTGTTATTTGTTCGACCCACCCCCTCCCCTGTTGATGCTAGCCCCATGCACCGCCTCCCCCTACGTTGCTTGTTCTCTGTCCCACCAGAAAAACTTACCCCAAATTCACGCCAATGTGTTTCAAAATGCTACAAAGATGAAGACGGCACTTTGCTCCCTGCTCTGCATAGATTTTATGAAGTTGTCTTTAAGCTGGGCAAAAATGAAAAATTCCAGCTCAAAGATGAGAAAAAAAAATGTTTTTTTGTGAAGGAAGAGATTAATCCAATAGTAAGAAAGTCGATCACTGCCCCATGTGGTGAGTGCAGGCTGCGTCATAGCACTTTTTCCCCCTAAGTTTCAGCCATACTGGACAGCAGGCATGCTCCTGTACAACATGGATAAAAGAAATTTACAAAACCAATAGCTCTTCCATAAGCGAGGCATATTGACTTTGCTAGAGCTTGTTTTGCTTTAAACAGTTGTCATCTTGGATATTCCATTTTGTTTTGCTGCGGGTCTTCAGCTACTGGGTTGTAGGGTGATGATTCAGTGTAGGTTTAATCTCTTTATAGAATGCCTGTCTGCTGGGAGATTGTTGGGCCTTCATTTTGTTGCCAGTTTTATGCTGCCTGTTCCCTATGGTGTCTTCCCATTTGGCTTCTGTGATTCTTGGGAGCTCCTTCCTTTTGGGATCTTAATCACTGTAAGTGGTGGGGCTCCCTGGTGCATTCTACCTTTTGGTTGCTTTCACTTTGGGACTGGTTGTTGCTGCTTTCCTAGCTCCATGGTTTCAGACTGTGGGCTTACCTCTTGGTGCAGTCTTCCTCACTGGCTGCCTGTTTTCCTTATTGGTGTCTTTCTCCAGCCTTGAGAAATCCATGGTGCCTATGTCAGTAAGAGGACCCTGGGTCTTGGTTTCTGCTTATCCCCTTGTGGCCTTCTTCAGTGTGTGACTATATCTTTTATGTACCCTTTCTTGTGGATTTATCTTGGGGTCTTGTTCACTATATTACAGAGTTGGTAGGGTCCAATAATGTTATGCCTAGCTCCGTGCTGGGTTTATGGCTGGGAGGGGGTCTCTACCAGTTTGTTCATGGACTGCTTCCTCTGCCTGGCCTCCCATTGCATGTTGGCTGGTGGTGCAGCTTTTTCCTAACTTTTGGAGTTAGTTTGCTTTAAGCTCTTCATCTCTGCACCAGTTCCTCCTGTGATGCTCTGCTGTGGCATCTGTTGGCTTTTTGCACTGACTCTGTGTTTCATGTGCATGGTTTATAAGTGAGCTGATGGCTTACTGCTTTAACATATTCTCACTTAGGGCCTTATTATGAGTTTGTTGGTGCGGCGCCGGGTCCCCCCACCGCTGCACCATCAAACCTGAAAATGGGCAACACAATGGGAATGTCAAAAAAAGTTCTTGCACGACAGGAACTGGGTTCTATGCACACAAGGGGGCACATGTGCCCCCCACATACACCCCATGGTGCAGAGGCAGGTCCCCCTTTGTTTCGTCTCTGCCACGGAACAGCCAATAAAACCATGGCAGAGAAGAAACTTGTAATATGCTTGTCCAAACCACTGTGGTCCCGCCAAGCATATTGCACCCTTCTGACTGCCACAACGCCGACTTGGAACAGTGATTCCCTGGCAGCTGCAGCAGGGTAATTGTAATAGGGCGGTCAGAAGACCACCACCGCTGCACCCCTATGATTCTGGTGGTTGGTGGACCTCCAGATTCATAATTAGGCCCTTAGGACTGGGATGAGGAAAAGAGTTGGGGTGGCGGGAAGTGATGTGTGTGTCTGTTCCTTTTATTGTCCTTAGAGTTTAGGAAGAGGCTAAATGTGAAGGTTGAGGAGGGGAGGGAAAAATATATTTGTTTTAGCTAGGTCATTCGGTGTTTGGAGGACATAGACACAACCCACTTAGGGACCAATTACAACTTTTGGCGGTGTGCAGGTGGGTGGCTCACCTCCATCGCACTCGCACCCCCAATAGTTACTCTCACCCGCCCACCAGATTACAACTTCAAAGTGGTCTGGCAGGCGGGTGGCATTGGGTTCCCGCTGTGGTGCCTCTTTCAAAGGCTGGGATGCCTAAGCACCACAGTGGGAATGCCCCACAAGGTTCCTGCAGGGCATGGACTGTAATATCCATGCCGTGCAGGAACTGATGTGCATGCACACAGGGGGGCTGATGTTTTGCACCCCAGTGTGCATCCACAGGACATGAGGCCCCAGGGGGGCCAGTTGGGTCCCCTTTGTTTCCTCATGCCTATGAAAACCATTGCAGAGAGGAAACTCGTAATATGCTTAGCAGGACCACGTAGATACCGCCAAGCCT